>NW_026991721.1:104609680-106036559 GCF_029215605.1 Mirounga angustirostris
GTGCAGGGAGACCCGCTTCTGGCGTGCCTGCGCCCCGCAGGACACAGCACGACGCTTCAGGGGTGGGCAGCGACTCTGGGAGGGGGACGGCCTTGCTGCGGTCCCTGCGGGCCTGGCCTTGTGCAAACGCCGAGCTCTTAGGACCCTAGTAACGAAAGCCACGTTTATGGAGCTTTCAGGGCCCGGCCGACCGCGCTTCGCCCGTCATGTGCACGCTATCACGCAGCTTTTACCACTTTATGAGATGGTACTGTCGTTACGGCCACTTTGCTGGCGAAGACACAAGCCAGGCTGAGCGTTTTGCCCAAGGCCAGGAGATGGCCGGTAAGGAGTGGGGCCTGCAAGCGCCGGTCAAAGCTGTGGGGCCCCTGGCCCCTCAGGAAGCAGGCTTTTTTTTCCCTCCCACATTAACAAAGCAAATATCCCATTAAAGACTGTGAAAACTCATTTTCAAAGCCAGGTCAACAACGGTGTGTGCATTTTTGTTGTGTAAATAAGAATACTTTGAAATACATGCTCGTCCTTCAAGGGCCAACTTGGCCCCAAATCACCTTGCGTGTTCCAGCTGTGTATGTCCTGATAAATGTCCACGGGTTCTCAGCGTGGAGGCAGCGTAGGGTCATGGCTAAGGGCCCAGATTCTGGACTCAGCTCCTGTTTGTGCCACTTACGAGCTGGGTGACCTTGGGCAAGTCACTTAACTTCTCTGTGTAAACTGGATATAGTAACAGTTTGTACTTTGTAAGGGAAACTGAGGCTTACGGGGCTGACTGCACAGCCTGTTTGTTGAAGTTGGTTGTCACCTGCCATCAGCCCTCCATTCCTGGGTGTTGGGGAGTGTGGTGTAGCTCCAGGAGAGCCAGATGCCCCGAGGATGGGCAGACAGCGGTGTAGCGAGATGTAAGCACAAGGATTAGCAGTGCTTTCTTTTTTCTCCTAATGTTCTAATATTTTCAAAATCCTGGTATGTTGTACAGTCAGGTGTATCTAATAGCTTCCTAAATACGAGATTTCTTCCGTCTCTGAACACACTTGTTTTGTACCTTCTTTATGGATTGTTACTTTCTTCCCTGTGTGATAACTGTTTGTGGCCATCTTACGTTCCTGATGGATGGAGTCCTTCACAGCAGGAATGAAGACTTTTTCCTTTTTCTGTCTCCCACAACCCTTAGCACGTAAATGCACGAATGAATGAGGGATGACAAGGGTTCTTGAGGCTTCCTTTACCTTCTGCCACACTCCCTGCACGCTTCCTTTCTTTGATCTTTATTCCAAGGATCTTGGGCTGAAGGGTTTTTTTTTTTTGGTTGACAGAACTTTTTTTTTTTAATTGGAGAGAGAGAATGCGTGAGCAGGGGAAGCGGCAGAGGGAGAGAATATCCAAGCAGACTCCCACTGAGCACGGAGCCCGATGCTGGGCTCGATCTCATGACCCACGAGATGAGGACCTGAGCCGAAATCAAGAGTTGGCCAATTCACCGACTGAGCCACCCAGGTGCCCCGGTTGGCAGAACTCTTGTTCCTTAAGGTTTTCATTCCTACCTCTGGCAACCCGTCCAGACACTCAGATTCTGTTCTGCAGTTTTTCCTTGTCTGACCCAGCAATCAGAAAAATGCAGTTTACCAGATATCCAGTATTCTTTATACTCATTATTTTAAACTCTCAGTATTAAAATTTACCTCCCAGATTTAAGTTTGAATCCCCAGCTATAGCCAGGGAGCCATGGGGGAGGCTGGTGAGTGGATGTGTTATTACCATATGGATAGTAGATGGAAGGATAGTTTGTATATGGAGGGTCAGACACAATTCTTTTCTACTCCTTTTACCAAAAAGGGGGAAGAATAGCCCTTTTGGCAACTGGGTGCTAAGTACAGGGGAAACATTTGGGGCCTGTTTTCATTATGAGAAGGATGTGTTCTAGGTAACCCCAGCTCCTGATACACTTGCCTCATTAGTAGATAATTTTTCCCTTTGATTAAGAATATCACATCACTCAATAAAAGTTTATCGAGGACTTATTATGTGCCAGGCATTCATGGTAAGAAGCACTCTATGTTTTCAAGCCGACTCTGTAACTTCGGCTTCGGCCATTAGTTGCTATCAGCGCAAACGACAACAGCTGTGATAGGAGGCGATGGGTTTCCTAGAGTACCTGAGGAGATTTATCTAATTGGATACCATTTAGCAGTTTACATCCTAACATCTGTACATAATTCGTATATGAAAAAATGCATATTTCTTATAATGACTATCAAGTTTGCATCTCTAGCAAAAATCTTCAATTATTATTTCACATATTTATCCTATTCCCAGTGAAGAGATGGTGAGCTTTTTTTGGTTATATTTATTTTCATTATTTTATTCTGATGAAAAATGAGTTCACATTGATTTTAAATATGCAGACACATATAAAAAGATCAGAATCATTTACATGCCACTAACTGTATTTACCTTTATATTTTGTGTGTTTAGTTCTAGTCTTTTATTTCTAAATTTTGTGAGGATGTGTGATGGTATCTACAAAGGGTACAGTAATTTATTTTCTTTAAGTGTAATGTTGACTTAGAATTCTAAATATTTTATTTTTTATTTTTTAAAGATTTATTTATTTATTTATTTATTTTTAAAAGATTTTATTTATTTATTTGACAGAGAGAGACACAGCGAAAGAGGGAACACAAGGCAGAGGGAGTGGGAGAGGGAGAAGCAGGCTTCCCGCAGAGCAGGAAGCCCGATGCGGGGCTTGATCCCAGGACCCTGAGATCATGACCTAAGCCGAAGGCAGACGCCCAACGACTGAGCCACTCAGGCGCCCCTAAAGATTTATTTTTTTAAAGGTTTTATTTATTTGAGAGAGAGAGCGTGCACGAGTAGGGGGAGGGGCAGATGGAGAAGCAGACTCCCCACTGAGCAGGGAGCCTGATGCAGGGCTTGATCCCAGGACTCTGAGATCATGACCTGAGTCACCCAGGCGCCCCAAGATTTATTTACTTTAGAGAGAGAGAGTGTGTGTGGGAGCAAGGGGTAGGGGGGATAGGCAGAGGGAGAGACTTTCAAGCAAGCTCCCCACTAAGTAGGGATCGATTTTACAACCCTGAGATCATGACCTGAGCCGAAATCAAAGCCACTCAGGCACCCCTAGAATTCTAATATTTTAATTCTTACTAGTTTTTCTACATCTTTTCATTTATTTATTATCTAAGATGGTAAGCTTTTCGAGGGCACGGACTTTATCCCACTCCTTTTGTAGCACGGTGCTGGACATGGATTCTTTCATTCTTTCATTTGGCACACCTTGAGCATCTGTGGTGTTCTAGGTTCTAGACCACTGCCTACAAAGATGAATAGGATTTAGTTTGAGAGAGTTCATGATCACGTAATGGTAAGAAGTTATGACAAGTGTGGTAGAGGCGAGCACAAAGTACAGACGGCACGAAGGAAGGCAGAAATCAAGGTCATCAGGGTGAGGTAGGGTTGGGACACAAGGCAGACAAGGTGATCAGGAATTGGAAGCCTGAATAGGAGTTTTCCAGGTGAACTAGGAGAAGAAGAAGGTTTTGCTTAAGGAACTGCAAGTAGCTTGGTGTGAGGTGGGCATGGGCTTGAGGAGGAAAGAACACTAGTCGGTCAGTGGACAGGTGCACACCTGTGATTGTCTGGCAAAGGGCCTGGCCCTTGGGCTCCTCCTTTCTGTTCAGTTTCCTCCTTTCAAAGGTTAAGGCCCAGAAGTTTTTGAAGGAGTCGTTTAGTGGTGTTGAACTGTATAGCCTTCATCTGTTTATTCGACAAACATCCAGTGAATGCTCTCTGTGTGCACAGCAGGGTCTCCAGCTGGCTTGCAGACCTGCTGAGCGGGACTGTTCTTTAGCGTCATGTAAGCAAGGATGTAAGTTGAGGGGCTTTGTGGCTTGTGTAAGTGCGCAACTGAGGAACTCTAGATCCTGCCAGTCTCCAAAAATATCTCCTCCCTTCCCCCTTTCATGTGTGAGATTATTTAATTAACATCTGCCTCTGCTGAGCACAGTGCCTACCTTACAATAGATAATGAACATCAGATGATTGAATGAATCCCTAATTCCCAAAAGGAATTTTATTTTTTATTTTTTTAAGATTTTATTTATTTATTTGACAGAGAGAGAGAGAGCGCGCTCACAAATAGGGGGAGAAGCAGGCTCCCCGCTGAGCAGGGAGCCCGATGTGGGGCTCCATCCCAGGACCCTGGGATAATGACCTGAGCTGAAGGCAGATGCTTAACCGACTGAGCCACCCAGGTGCCCCCAATAGGAATTTTATAATAGATCACATTTCTTTTTTTTTAAGATTATTTATTTTAGAGAGTGAGCGAGTGCGAGTGGGGGGAGGGCCAGAGGGAGAGAATCCTGAGCAGACTCCCTGCTTAGCACGGAGCTTGACACAGGGCTCAATCTCGCGACCCTGAGATCACAACCTGAGCTGAAATCGGGAGTCAGATGCTCAGCCAGCTGAGCCACCCAGGCGCCCCCACATCTCTTTAAGAACAAAAAACATTTCCATCCAGGACTGTGTGTTTATAACGTGGTCATGTTGTCTTGTACCTCTTTCAGTGACTCTCAGTATCAGCCTTCTTGACAGTTTGGGTGGGATGATTCTTTGTTGTGGGGGACTGTCCTCTACAACGTAGGGTGTAGCAGCATCCCTGATCTCAACCCCCTAGATGCCAGCATGGCATCCCCCCAGTCCCTCCGTGACAATCAAAAATCTTTCCAGACGTTGTTAGATGCCTCCCCGGGTTGCGGACCCCCGATGTAGCCCTGCTGTTTCTAACTAAGTGCTGCAGAGTATTCCGTGTTCCCACGGTCCTCCAGTGATGGCCACCCAAGTAGTTTCCAGCTCTCAGCCTGCACAAACCACAGCATGACTAGTGTGTTCCTTCATGTCCCCTTCTGTGCTGGGGAGGAGCCAATGGCCAGGCTCAGGTGTGTCCTGCCAGGTGACTAAGGAGAAGAGAGGGGGTGAAGCCCAGGATGGAGCCTCTGTGGGCACCAGCATCACTGCTGATTGCTGCCATGCTTTGCCCTCTGGTGGGCCATTCTAGAACCCTGGCAACTGCTCTGGAAGGAGGAGGAGGGGGCCATCTTTCTAGGTTGTGGCCCATGAACCCTAAGAGCTTGGAGGGGGTGGGTGGAGGGCTGAATTTTGGCTGGACGGCTGGAACCTTTTTCTTAACTTCTCAGTGCTGCGGGAGTTGGTGAAGGGACAGGCAGTACCGTGCCCCCATGCAGCACAGGACGGAGGTGAGGGTGGCCTTCACAAGCTTCCCCCCAGCATGCCCTCACTGGGCGCCTGGCAAGTCTGCCCCAGGCTTTCGTCCTCTCCCTCCTGCAGACCAGCTGCAGACAACCTTTGGGTTACTCTTGCTTATCTCTGCTCCTTTCTTCTGGTTGATTGGGAAACAAATGAGATGATGGCATCCAGTGCTTACTCCCCAACTTTTCCTTTTTTTAAAAAAAGATTTATTTGAGAGCGAGAGAGCCTGGGGAGGAGCAGAGGGGGAGGAAGAGGGACAAGCAGACTCTGCGCTGAGGGAGCCTTGGGGCTCGACCTCATGACCCCGAGATCACCTCCCTAGCTGAAACCAAGCCCAGCCCACTGGGCCCCCCAGGCGCCCCAATTCCCCATCTTGACAGTACTTTCATCTGTCACGTGGACTCCTGTCATAGCGGCCACCCATGCCCGTTCCCGCCCACACCCCCCAAACCATCTCACGGCGCGGGAACCAGAGTGATGCCAGATAACACCGGAGGCTATCTTAGCTGCCATCAAGCGAGAATTCACCCATGGCAGGCCTCTGGCTTACCTTTCATCTGTCAGGTCTTATGACAGTCCTATACACATATTCTTGGTCCTGTTGGGGGCAGGTAAGTAACTTGCCCCAGGGCACATGGCTGCTGAGAGGCAGAGTCCGGACAGTTTCCTTTGATTCTAAAGACCAGACCTGCTTTACTATTTCAGAAATCCCACTGCATCCTGTTCGGCTTCCTCTGGGGACCTGCACCAGGTTGCAAACCGGGGCGCTCTGGGGGTTCCCTGGAGGTTCCTCAGGGCCCACTGCGGGGGCGAGTTGGGAGATGGGGCCTGGTGGGCTCCTAGGCCGGTCTCTGGCACCCATCGGGTCTGTTGCTCTGCCTGGTGTATGGTTAGGTTTTTTTTTTTGTTTGTTTGTTTGTTTTTTTAAGATTTATTTATTCATTTGAGAGAGCGAGAATGAGAGAGAGTACATGAGAGGGGGGAGGGTCAGAGGGAGAAGCAGGCTCCTCGCTGAGCAGGGAGCCCGATGCGGGACTCAATCCCGGGACTCCAGGATCATGACCTGAGCTGAAGGCAGTTGCTTAACCAACTGAGCCACCCAGGCACCCTATGGTTAAGTTTTTATGCGGGATGTTTGAAGAAAGGGTTCTGGAGCTAAAAGAAGTCTGAGAGCTACCAGTTACGGGCTAGAGTTCGAGCTCTGGTGGTGGCTCCTGTCTCCTCCTTCCCATCTCTCCTCCTCCCCCCCCCCCCCCCCACTTCTTTACCTGAACACAATGATTACATTTTTAGTGATTTTCATTGTGGTAAAATATATGTAACATAAAATTTACCATTGTAACCATTTTTAAGGGTGCAATTCAGTGACATGAAGTACATTCACAGTGTTGTACACCCCTCACCACTGTCCATTTCAAGAATTTGTTGCTCATCCCATACAGAAACTCTGTACCTGTCTCCCCTCAGCCCCTGATAAGCACCATCCTCCTTCCTTTCTCTATGAATTTGCCTCTTCTAGACCCCTCAGGGAAGTGCAGTCATGCAATATTTGTCCTTTTATGAGAACCAAGCTTCTCGACGTGAACTGCAGGGCCCCCTGTCACTGGCCCACTTCCCTCGCCAGGCTCATCTCCCAGAATCCCATCTCTTGGAGGGGAATGCGGGCACCAGCGACACGCCTGTGATTTCCCTGCACACACCTTAGTCTAAGTCTAAAGATTAGTTGCAAATGGACCCACAAGAAAATGACATGCCCTAGAAAGCAGGAAGCTACAGGTGTAAAGGTGCTGACATAAGGGAGGGCCAGAGGGAGAGAGTCCTGAGCAGACTCCCTGCTTAGCACGGAGCTTGACACAGGGCTCAATCTCGTGACCCTGAGATCACAACCTGAGCTGAAATCGGGAGTCAGATGCTCAGCCAGCTGAGCCACCCAGGCGCCCCCACATCTCTTTAAGAACAAAAAACATTTCCATCCAGGACTGTGTGTTTATAACGTGGTCGTGTTGTCTTGTACCTCTTTCAGTGACTCTCAGTATCAGCCTTCTTGACAGTTTGGGTGGGATGATTCTTTGTTGTGGGGGACTGTCCTCTACAACGTAGGGTGTAGCAGCATCCCTGATCTCAACCCCCTAGATGCCAGCATGGCATCCCCCCAGTCCCTCCGTGACAATCAAAAATCTTTCCAGACGTTGTTAGATGCCTCCCCGGGTTGCGGACCCCTGATGTAGCCCTGCTGTTTCTAAGTGCTGCAGAGTATTCCGTGCTCCCACGGTCCTCCAGTGATGGCCACCCAAGTAGTTTCCAGCTCTCAGCCTGCACAAACCACAGCGTGACCAGTGTGTCCCCCATCTTCTGGCTGCTTAAAGACTCTCTAGACGGCCCTGTGAGTCAGGCAGTCTTCTTCCCTGTCTCTCTTGGCACACATCTTGGCTGAGGTGCCCTTCGTCTGTATTCTTCAGGCCCTTGCTCCCAACTCATTACACCGACCATATCGCAACATCAAGGTCGACATCACCAGCGGGGGAGAATGTGTTAAGGCTGGAGAGGGCAGTTCATCTTTGAAATGCCTGTACTCTACTGACTGCGTGCCTGGCTTTGAACTGAAATGGTAGCACTTGAGTTCTAGGAACAGTACTAACCTGTTTGCAGCAAGGTTTGGTAAATCAGATGGACGCGTTAGGGCTGAAATTAAAGTAGGCTATTTTTGAAGAGGAGTTTTCAGGGAACAGTAGCCACATCTGTGGAAGAAGTGAATTGCTTCCCCAGGTAATTGCTTGTGTATATAAGTTTTGGGAAGGTTATTAAAAAAAGCTACAAAAACTTCCTTGTAGTATTCTTTATTGAGGATCATCAGAGAAAAACGAATCCTTTCACACAGGCGAATTTTACAGATTAACTTAAAATGCACTCTTCCAAGTATTAAAGTTTACTTTTAAATCCAGTATAGTGGCATTATTTATTTTTATTTTTATTTTTTTAAGATTTTTTATTTATTTATTTGACAGAGACACAGTGAGAGAGAGGGAACACAAGCAGGGGGAGTGGGAGAGGGAGAAGCAGGCCTCCCGCTGAGCAGGGAGCCCGACGCGGGGTTCGATCCCAGGACTCTGGGATCATGACCAGAGCTGAAGGCAGACGCTCAACGACTGAGCCACCCAGGCGCCCTGAGTGGCATTATTCATGTAATGGATGACTCACTTCTGTTAACTAATTCATCATTTTGGGCAGCAGTTCTTCCACATTTTATTGATTTTTTTTTTAAGATTTTATTTATTTATTTGACAGAGAGAGACACAGAGAGAGAGGGAACACAAGCAGGGGGAGTGGGAGAGGGAGAAGCAGGCTTCCCACGGAGCAGGGAACCTGATGCAGGGCTCTATCCCAGGACCCTGAGATCATGACCTGAGCGGAAGGCAGACGCTTAATGCCTGAGCCACCCTGGCGCCCCACATTTTATTAATTTGTATGGAACAGCTTTCTAGGGCATGTCATTTTCTTGTGGGTCCATTTGCAACTAATCTTGGAGATTTTGCTCAGAAAAAAACAAAACATTTTTTAAAAGTCTTCATGGTAGGGCCACCTACCATGGGTAGCTCAGTTGGTTGAGTGTCAGACTCTTGATTTCAGCTCAGGTCATGATCTCAGGGTCGTGAGATCCAGCCCCACGCTGGGCTCTGTGCTGGGCATGGAGCTTGCTTACGATTCTCTCTCTCCCTCTCCCTCTCCCTCTGCCCTTTCCCCCACCTCTCTCCCTCTCTTAAAAAAAAAAAAAAAAAAAAGAAAATCTTCATGGTATATTTAAAACAAATATATAAGACTATTTACCTTTTAGTAAAGTGTATTCAACATAACACTTTCTTCATGATTCAGGATCATCGTCGTGAAGTTTAATTATTCTGCTGAGTGGCAGTAATAGTAAAATGCTCAGGGGCCATTGAAGTGAATTATTTGTCTTATTTTTTTTCTCACAGTTGTCACATGTGATTTTTTCTGTGTTACTGAACATATCTCCGGAAGTCTGCATTCTTTCTAAATGATGACTTCTGACCTGCTAACACTGTAGAAATCAGATAACCCAATTTCTCAGAATTGCTCATAGTGAAAGTATAAGTAGGCTGTGAATGAAGATTTAAATAATTTTCATTTTAATAAATTAGAAAAACTTTTAGTCCATAGATTTGGGGACCTTTTTTTAAATGGTTACAGAAGTCTGCGTTAATTAAAGTCATCAGATAAGTGATAGAGCACAAAAACTTGGCTATTTATGTTAATGATGCAGAGAGAGAGAGTCTATGAAAAATCACACTTAAGGGCGCCTGGGTGGCTCAGTCAGTGGAACATGTGACTCTTGATCTTGGGGCTGTGGGTTCGAGCCCCACGTTGGGTGTAGAGATTACTTAAAAAAAAAAAATCTTAAAAAAAAAGAAGAGTCTAGAAGAACCATTTCTCAAGCTGCCCCACAAAGCAGTCTGGCCCCAGACCCTGTGCTCCTAACCACTGCGCTATCCTGCCTCTTGTGAACTGAGCAGAAAACTGGGGAGGAAAAGAAAAAAGCCTTGGACAATTAACATTGCACCCCCCCCCCACTGACTCCCCCCACCCCTGCCCCAGGCTTTTTGCTATTTGTATCCCCAGGGCTGCCAGAGAGTATATAAAGTCACAGGATATGTAATATAATGCGTCTTCCTGGAACATCATTTATTTTTTATTTTATTATTTTTTTTTAAGTAAGCTCTACCCCCAGTGTGGGGCTTGAACTCACGACCCTGAGATCAAGAGTCGCATGCTGCACTGACTGAGCTGGCCAGGTGCTCCTGATTTAATTTACATTTTAGATTCCAGTGGCAGGGGTAATAATCCTTGGCTCGTGACACGTGTTCAGTGTTGGCCCACAAATGGCTAAATTACTATTTTTTATGCAGTAAGTTTCGCAAACCCATCACCAGCCCTAAAACTAGGATCATGATGGTAACTTACATCTGCCTGGTCAGGCCCTCTGCCCACCTTCTTCCCCAACCAGAGATCATCACCAACCTCTCACCATTCCCTTGCTCTCTCTCTTTTTTTTTTTTTTTTTACAGTTTTGTTCCTTTGTGTATTTCTAAAAAGTATGCTTTTATTTTTTAATTTTTTTAAAAGATTTTATTTATTTATTTGACAGAGAGACAGCGAGAGAGGGAACGCAAGCAGGGGGAGCGGGAGAGGGAGAAACAGGCTTCGTGTGGAGCAGGGAGCCCGATGCGGGGCTCGATCCCAGGACCCTGGAATCATGACCTGAGACGAAGGCAGACACTTAATAACTGAGCCACCCAGGCGCCCGATTTATGCTTATTTTAGACTTGGTTTGTCGTAGGTTTTCTGTTAGATCTTAAATCATAAAGCACCATCAGTGAACTGATTAGTCTTACTGCTATCCAGATATTTAGATTATTTTAATCTTTATTGAGTAAATATTCATAAATAAGTCTGTCTAGGGGCACCTGGGTGGCTCAGTCAGTTAAGCATCTGCCTTCAGCTCAGGTCAGGATGGGATTGAGCCCCACATCAGGCTCCCTGCTCAGTGGGGAGTCTGCTTCTCTCCTCTGTCCCTCCGCGCACTTGTGTGCTCTCTCTCAAATATATAAATACAATCTTTTTTTTTTTTAAGATTTTATTTATTTATTTGACAGAGAGAAACAGTGAGAGAGGGAACAGAAGCAGGGGGAGTGGGAGGGGGAGAAGCAGGCTTCCCACCGAGCAGGGAGCCCGATGCGGGGCTCGATCCCAGGACCCTGGGATCATGACCTGAGCCAAGGGCAGACGCTTAATGACTGAGCCACCCAGGTGCCCCAAAAAGTATGCTTTTATTATCATTGTTTTAACTTTATTAAGAGGATACCATGCTATAGATCATCTGTTGTGATTCATCTGTACTGTTATGCAATGCTACAAGATCCCTCACTTTGTGTAATATTCTTTCCTGTGCATATATACTTTATTAATTCAGTTCATGGGCATTTGGGTTTTTTCCAGGTTTTTTCTTATAGTGAACAGGACTTCCGGGAACATTCTTCTACATGTCTTCTATTGATCACATATAAGCACTTCTTTTTCTCTGTTTTTTAGAGAGAGAAAGAGAGCACAAGTGGGAGGAAGGGCAGAGGGAGAGGGAGAGAATCTTAAGCAGGCTCCATGCTCAGCGCAGAACCCCACCTGGGGCTTTATCTCACTACCCTGAGGTCATGACCTAAGCCAAAATCAAGAGTCAGAGCACAACCGCCTGAGCCACCCAGATGCCCCAGCGCTTCTTTTATACACACACATGTGCATATAGAGTATCTGGGGCGGGAGGGCGGCAGGGGGACGGACGGACACAGAGCTAGATGGTAGGGCACGTGACTTTTCAGCTTCACAAAATGCTGAACTGTTTTCCCAAAGCAGTTGTATCGGTTTACACAGCCACCAGCTGAGTATGTGAACAAACATCCTTTCTAACACTTGGTATTATTAGACTTTTAAAGTTTTGACAGTCAAATGAATGTAAAGAGTATCTCTAATCTGCATATCCCTGATCACTGATGCAGGTGGGTCTCTGTTCTTAGGCCTTCCATGTTTCCACTTCTGAGAGATGCCCCATATTACCTGTGAAAGAACCATGTTTTGGGGCGCCTGGGTGGCTCAGTTGTTAAGTGGCTGCTTTTGGCTCAGGTCATGATCCCAGGGTCCTGGGATCGAGTCCTGCATTGGGCTCCCTGCTCAGCGGGAAGCCTGCTTCTCCGTCTGCTGCTCCCCCTGCTTGTTCTCTCTCTCTCTGTCTCTGCCAAATAAATAAAATCTTGAAAAAAAAACCATGTTTTGCACGTTATTTTTATACTAAATGGTTTGCCCTGTACACAGTGCAATTTACATGGGTTTTAAGGATACCCCCCGAGAGTCGAAAAAGTTGGGGCTGGCATCAGGTTCCCCACGAACGGTGATTTTCTTCTCTTTGCCTAATGGAGGCATTCTGTTGAAAAGTTTGAGAGCTGGCTGGGTTAAATCGGGAGCAGGGAAGCTGACTAAGCAGGCGAGTGGGTTTTTCTGGTGTGAGCCCTTGTGGAGGGTTGAGGAGCTCACAGGAAATCTCCCTTCCGCCTCCGCCTGCCCTTCCCTCCAGGCCAAGTGCCAGGAACTTTCTAGACCTGACGCAGACTGCTCTTTTCTGGTGCCTGGTTGGTGTTTGAGGAGTGTACTAGTGAGAAATCCAGCTCACCACTGGTGTAGGTGAAACAGAGGATTTAGGACTTTACAGAGTTTGAGGAGGTTAATGTGCCAGACCGCAGAGGGCAGGGACACAGCTGGAGCCCGAACCCCAGCCACACCGGGATTTTCTGTCTGTGCTTTGACTGGCTGTTGATTTCCTTCTTTTAACTGCCCACTGGTTGCTTGTCTTCACCCCAGGATCACATTTGACAGTTTAAACCACACGCAGAAACAAGCAGGTTTTTTTTTTAAAGATTTTATTTATTTATTTGACAGAGAGAGACACAGCGAGAGAGGGAACACAAGCAGGGGGGGTGGGAGAGGGAGAAGCAGGCCTCCCGCCGAGCAGGGAGCCCGATGCGGGGCTCGATCCCGGGACCCTGGGATCATGACCTGAGCCGAAGGCAGTCGCTTAACCAACTGAGCCACCCAGGCGCCCCAGGCAGTTTTGTTTTGATAATCCGTAGGAAGGCTCATTTAGATTTTACAATAGTTAAAAAAAAATAGTCCTTCAGAACTTCTGATAGAGCCTCAGTGAGCAGGCAGTCGTAGGAATTTGAAGTTTTATGGGCAGTGGCTTCTCGGCTGCTTGCTGAGAACAGGGTTCGTCTGTTTCCGCCTGTGCCGTACAGGGGCGGGTGGAGAGAGGGCGGTGTATCTGTCCTAAACTCTCATCATCCAGACTCTTGGCAACAGCAGTGCATTTGCTGCCCTGTGCTAATCCCGTCCTTGAGAATCTACCCTTCCCCCATCCCTGCATCCACCTTGCCTGCCCGCCTGGAGCTCTATTCCGGGCCTCTGCAGTATGTGCACCTGGGTGCCCCTGGTTGAATTTTCACAGAGGGGTCGGGCTTGGGAGGGTCCTGGAGGTGAGAGGCCAGTCCTCCACACACTGACCCCAGTTAATGCCCCCTCCCCACATCCATCGAGGCTGTATGACTCACAGTCCTCAGACAGGTATCCAAAGAGAATAGGCGATTTGCCCATGTGTTTCACGCTTTCTCATTTCGACCAACCACAAATCGGAGGATGGAGGGAGACTAACATATATAGATATTATGTCCTCTCTCGTTTTCATTACAACAACGCTTATGAAAATAATTGTTGAACATACAATCAAAGGGGCCGTGCTAATCAGTGCTGACTGTTAGAGATGCAGGATAATTTGTATCACGTGATCTCCTTGCATGGTATCAGAATCTTCAATATTACATGATTTATTTTTGTTACTGTCAGGGAGGCAGTGTGTAGAATGGGAAAAATACAGACTTCATGATTTTCTTTTTTTTTTTTAAGATTTTATTTATTTATTTGAGAGAGAGAGAATGAGAGAGGTTAGGGTCAGAGGGAGAAGCAGACTCTCTGCCGAGCAGGGAGCCCGATGTGGGACTCGATCCAGGGACTCCAGGATCATGACCTGAGCCAAAGGCAGTCGCTTAACCGACTGAGCCACCCAGGCGCCCCCAGACTTCATGATTTTCTGACCTTAGGCACGTTTCTCACCGGTGAAGGTGTGTGCACATGATCCCTATCCCATGGAGGTTTTGTGAGTTGCAAATGGAGTGACATAGATAAGCCCTTAGCATGGCCCCGGCCACACCGTTACGTTTATTAAGCCACCTCATTTTTGTTAGGATAATGAGGAAGGTTTTCTGAGTCCCTAATAGATGCCAGTAATGTACTCCCATGGGACAGTGACCGTGAGGCCACACTGCTGGGGTTGCTCTCCAGGTTCTGCCATTGACTAGCTGTGTGATATTGGGCACATTGTGTGACATCTCTGTGCCTCAGTTTCTTTATAAATATCAGTAACAGTAGTACCAACCTCTCAGGATTGTTAGGAGGACGGAATGAATTAGGACTGTGAAATCATGAAATTGTTGGGACAGTGCCTGGTACATAGATAGGGTGCACTCAGGGTGTTAGATACTGTTTTCACTGTTAATGGTAACAGTGGTTAACAGTAATAATGGTAATTACAATAGTAGCAACAACCATAACAGTAACAGTACTAGATACTGTGTAGATATGCATATGGGGGGGGGCACAGAAATATCCATGAGGTAGTTTCTGCATTTATAATCTAATAAAGCAAATGCAACGGACGTATAAAACACCACAGGCAGAATCTAGAAAATGGGGAGGGAGGGGTACAACGCAAATGCCGTAGGAACTGAGAAGTCGTCGTTCTGGAACTGAGCACCTTTCTTACTTTCTTCCCACAATTATTCTCTTAGCGTCGCGGAATGGGAAGAACACAGGCTTTAGAGCCTTATCTGGATTTTGATCCAGTGCTGTTACTTATTTACCTTATGAACCTTGTGAAAAGACTCTCAAATTTTGGCAAGATGATAACCTACCTTTTAGGGTTGAATGAAAATCCAGTAAGTTAATGTACATTCGAGGTGAGGTACAGTCGCTCTCACTAGTCTCCCTTCCTTTTATGGCATAGACGGTGAGTATTAATATGTTTCCCCTGTATTCTTGACTATCTAAGAGTCATACAGGACAGAATAGTTAAGAAGAGATCCCTGAATTTACATTTTTTACTTTTGATGGTTTGCATAAAACTAGTTCAGTAGTTTGTGGTTTGATGGTATGGTTGTATTTCATTTTCTCCCTGGCAAATAATGAAAGTGTTTTAATCCAGGATGGCTCTTGATCAGCTTTGTGTGCTGTTAATTTGAGAGACTCTTGTTTACTGATGTAACTATCTTGTTACTAAGGAAATTCATTGAGATGAATATAAATAGTTAAAACATTATGATTCCAGTGTTGTTTTAAGTATCACACCCATTGTTGACCTAGTGTGTTACTTTTCTGTTACTGTTAAAAAAAGCACCACAACCTTAGTGGCTTAAAACAACACAAGTTTATTATCTGACAGTTCTGTAGGACAGAAATCGGACGCAGGTCTCGCGTGGCTAAAATCAAGGCATTTGGCAGGGTTGTGTTCTTTTCTGGAAGGGGGGAGAGTGGATTTCCTTGTTGTCTTCTGCTTCTGAGGCTGCCTGCCTTCCTGGGCTCCTGGGGTCCCCCTCCATCTGCAAAGCCAGCAACGTTGCGTGTCTCTCTGACTCTCCTGTGGTCACATCTCCTTCTGACTGCAGCTGGGGAAGGTTCTCCCTTTTAAGAACTCGTGTGATTAGCTGGGGCCTACCTGGATAAATCCAGGATAACTTCCCCATCTCAAGGTACTTAACCGTAATCCCATCTGCAAGGGCCCTTTTGCCATAGAAATGGAAAAAACTGTGTTTTCCTGCACTTAGTACTTCTGACCACAGATGTACATGGATTTTCTTACTTCCATCAGTTCTCCCAATTCTCCAGATAAAATTGGGTGTCTTATGATTTAGTTATGACACTACCTGGAGGTAGCGCAGACCCATAGGTTATGGGCTCGGTCCCCCAAGATTGCGCTCTCCCAGCTCCCTACCCCCGTTTTAGACGCCAGTCCAGAGCCCCAGGTTGACACCTTATACGTCTGATTGAAGGTTCCCATGACCTCCGCCTCAGGTTCAGTAATTTGCTAGAGCAGCTCACAGAACTCAGGGAAACACTTTATTTATTAAATTACCAGTTGATTATGAAAAGATACAACTCAGAAACAGCCTGATAGAAGAGATGCATAGGGCAAGGTATGGGGAAGGGAAAGGGCAGGGAGCTTCACCCTCCCAGAACCTCAGTGTGTTCACCAAACTGGAAGGACTCTGAGTCCTTTGGTTAGGATTTTTCTTTAAATATTTATTTATTTATTTATTTATTTATTTATTTATTTATTTATTTATTTATTTATTTCAGAGGGCACGGTGGGGAGGGGCAGAAGGAGAGGGAGCAAATCCTCAAGCAGACTCCCTGCTGAGTGCGGAACCCAGAGCCCAGGATCATGACCTGAGCTGAAACCAAGAGCCAGATGCTTAATGTACTGAGCCACCCAGGCTCCCCTGTGGTTAGGATTTTTATGGAAGGCTTCATTATGTAGGCACAGGTGATGAAACCATTGGTCATTAGTGATTGGCTCAGCCTCCAGCCCTTCTCCCCTCCCTGGGGTGGGGCTGAAGGTTCCAACCCTCCAAGCAGGTTGGTTCCCCTGGTAACCAGCTCCCCTCCTCCTTAGGGGCTTTCCAAATGTCACCTCATTAACATAAACTTGGGTGTTGTTGAATGGGACTTGTTATTTATTTATTTTTAAGATTTTACTTATTTATTTGACACAGAGAGAGAGCACAAGTATGCAGAGTGAGAGGGAGAAGCAGGCTCCTCACTGAGTAGGGAGCCCGATGAGGGACTCGATCCCAGGACCCTGGAATCATGACCTGAGCCAAAGGCAGATGCTTAACTGACTGAGCCACCCAGGCTTCCTGTAATGGGGCTTGTTATGAAGAAGAGAAGATGCTCCTCTCTCTCTTATCACTTTTAGGAGCTGGGCGGGGTGAGCCAAGACTAAAATATATCTTTCTTATTATATCACAGTATGTGAGGTGATGTATTCACAGGTTCCAGGGGCCTAGGGCATGGGCATTTTTGAGGAGCCATTATTCTGCCTACTGCATTTGGTGATAGAATCTAAATGGAGTTCCAACAAGAAAATAGAGCACAAAGACCACCTAGATGCCGATGAAAAGGTAAACATTCATAAAAGGTCAAGGAAACTTTTTCTCAACTCATCTAACCCACAACCTTTGGTCAGTGTTTGAAATAATGAACCAAGATTTGCTAGACTCTTTTTAAGCTGCACATGTTTGGAAGATTAGGTGGCCGCTCATCTGGATGAGCTACATCCACGGGCTGCCGGCAGGGAGGGTAATGGACAATACGTACTGTTTCCTTTCTCTTGACCCGAACAACTTTGTCTTCATTGGTCAAGTCTCCGATGAAGTATCACTTCATGAGGAAAGCCTCCCACGGAATCTCAGATTAGGTTAGGTCCTGTCCGTCGTACCATTTTTGACAAAGTGGATGGACCTAGAGGGAATTACGCTAAATAAGTCAGACTCTTTCTTCAGTGTTTTTCTTCACTGCTGTGTTATGAATTCCGTGAAGGCAGGGCTGGTTATTTCTCTGTGCTCCGCAGCCTGGCCGTGTCAGGGACCTACTTGATAGTAAAAATATATTTGCTGGATTGAACAGGATACCATTAAGGAGATGGTAATAAAAAGGTCACTGTGGGTTGTTGAAGTTGCTGCCAGTTGGACGATTTCCACCAAGCAGGCGAGGAGAATTCGCACACATTCTGCTCTCTAGGTAGAAGTCTGGGAGGGGTCCCCTCCTCAGAAAAGTCACAGATATAAACTTGATTTGAGCATCCCTAAGACAGATCAGCTCCCTCAGAAGAGGCTGCATTGTTCCAGGCTGTAAGTGTGGTTACCTTCACATACTTCAGGTGCCTATGCCCCCTCTCTCCACATACTTCTCTTTGTGCGAGGGTGTGTGTGTGTGTGTGTGTGTGTGTGTGTGTGTGTGTGTGTTAAGGATCAGTAGCCAACCAAGGCGGTGGATGCTGGCCCCTTCAACTAGCATTCACTCGAGTTTCTGCCAAACTCTAGTTTTCCAGAAGATTTGATATTGGTAGCTTTCTCTTATTGCTATGGGATGACATCGTGATGATTAAAGTGGACACATATTACGGAAGGTTGTGTACTTAAGTAGTGTGGACAGTATTGATTAAATTGATTGGAGTGGGTTAGGTTATTATTTGCCCACAAAATTCCAAGTAAAATATAAAATAATTATATAATTCTATAGGAACTGTTTTAGTTCTATGATAACCGAGTCTACAGTTATCGTGGACTGTATTATCCATTATAACATATATGGGAAAGTATAATATTGAAGTCATAGTCAATGATCCGATAAAAGACCAGGCATTTAAAAAAGAGCGTTTGAATGATCCGACCTGCATTTTTGCAGCTTCATCCATTTTCATCAAATATGGGTTAGAGAGAGAAAAAAAGGGATGGGTCCTCTATTCTGAAGTTATTTTACTTTATTTTTTTTAGATTTATGTATTTATTTGGGAGGGAGCACAAGCGAGCTGGCAGGAGTGGCAGGGAGTGGCAGAGGGAGAGGGAGAGAGAATCCCAAGCAGACTCCCCGGTGAGCGTGGAGCCCAACACAGGGCTTGATTCTAGGACCCTGAGATCATGACTTGAGCCGAAACCAAGAGTTGGACAACTTAACCAACTTCGCCACCCAGGCCCCCCTGAAGTTATTTAACAGAATCATGTAGGAGGGAATGTAGTAGGATAGCAGATGCACTTTACTTAGTGCTGGGGGTTTGTATTTTGCCCCCGATTCTGCCACTTTTGAACAGCATCAGTTGGGTGACCCATTTCACCTCTCTGAGCTTCACTTTCTTCATCTGTCACCATCCGGTGGATCAAAAATTAAAAACAAAAGGGTTCAGAAAAGTTTTTGTAAATGTCAAGGCACTGCAGAAAACAAAGTCAGGTATTCTGATGGGGCCCATTAGCATGAACGTAATAAATAAATAATACTTGATAATGATGCATGCCCCACTTGCAAATCCAGGGAGCTTTAAGTCAGCAGTTTGGAAACCTGAGGTTGTCAACAAAGAATCACAGGTCATAGGAGAGAAGGTGAGCTCTGAATCCAAATTAGCACAGGCATTCAGAACGAGGAGTCAAGAAGGCTTCTGATGTTATTCTTCATGCTTGCTTCTGGTCCCTTCACTTTTCCGGGTCTTTTAAGAAAGAACACAGATTTAAAAAAGACTTCTCCTTGTTAGAAAATTTGGTATTCACAAAATGGATAAAGAAGAAAGCCAAAAAATGTCCAATAATCCCATCTAAATTCTCTGTTAATTTTAAGGTTCAATCTGGCAGTTTGACCCATCAGTCATTGTAGTCATTGACTTCATTTCCCTTCCACTAGTATCCTTTGGCTATAGGCCTGCTCTTGTTCCCACAGAGTTAGAATAGAAAGAAACAGTTCCAGGGCACCTGGCTGGCTCAGTCGGTTGAATGCCCAACTCTTGGTTTTGGCTCAGGTTGTGCTCAGAGTTGTGGGATGGAGCCCCGTTTCGGGCTCCGTGCTCAGCGGGGAGTCTGCTTGAGATTCTCTCTCTCCCTCCTGCTCACCCTCTCTCTCTCTCTCAAATAAATAAAATCATTGGGGAGGGGGGAAAGAGAAACAATTCCAGGAATGAGCAGGGTTGGGAAGGTCCAGAGGTTGAAGTTCGGACTGGGTGGAAATACCTTGAGGTACAATTAAAGTGAATGGGTGCAATTGGATGGATTCCTTGCTGGATTATAGACCCACACTAAGCTTGCTCTTCTCTCAACTTCTGTTGTATTGTTATAGAATACTGAAAAATTGGTTAGCCCCACTCGCCCACCTCGAGTCTAAGAAGTTCAACAGGACGTATGGTGAAGATAAGTAGAGGAAAAATGTTTTGCTAATTTCAGAAGCGTCCTGTCCCATTGTTCTGCATAATAATCACAAGTATAAGAAAATCTGATGGGTGTTATTTATGGTGCAATTTTTGGAAGAGCTTGCTTCATTACTTAGTTAAATACCGGACTGTGGTTTTGGCAAACCTTTATGAATATGCTTCTAGCATTGTAGATAAGAAAGCCGACCTCTGAAGCTCTGGATTCCTGTACGTTGGTGGAATATTCCAGTCTTCTGTGTCTGGGACATCATGGTCATTTCTTTGGAGGGGGTCACCAGGCTCTAGATAAAATGATTCTTGCTGTTCAAACTCACATTTATACCTGAAAATAAATGTATTAATTTATAATGAGGGTTGTTGCTGTTAAATTTGACAGGTGCTCCCAGGAAGACCATCCCAACAGAAATATCTACTTAGAAAGTATGAGCCCTGAAGTTGCTCGGTGAATGTAGAGCAAAGACAAAAGAAATCACATGTCTGTCCAAGCCACCCCCTACCTTTATGACACCCATACTTCTACTCTTGGTACCTGCCTTCTGATTGTGAGTGACTTGTTAACAGATCGGGGGACTCTTGGTCCTATGCAGGACTGGAGAGATGGATAACTTGCCAAGTTCCCTTTTGCTGGATTTATAATGTCCAGCAGAGCTGACCACTGTTACTCTGTCCATATCAATATGCAATGCAACTTACTTTACATTTTCATTTCATTTTATTTTTAAAAGATTTATTTATTTATTTGAGAGAGAGAGGGAGCATGTGCGTGTGTATGCGCAGGAGCTGGGGTGGGGCGGGGAAGGGCAGAGGGAGAGGGAGAAGCAGACGCCCCCCCTGAGCACGGAGTCCGACTCAGGACTCGATCTCAAGACCCCGAGATCACAACCTGAGCCAAAACCAAGAGTTGGACGCTTAACTGACTGAGCCACCCAGGCGCCCCTCATTGTAGTTTTTTTTTTTTATTCTTATGTTAATCCCCATACATTACATCATTAGTTTTAGATGAAGTGTTCCATGATTCATTGTTTGTGCATAACACCCAGTGCTCCATGCAGAATGTGCCCTCCTCAATACCCACCACCAGGCTAACCCATCCTCCCACCTCATTGTAGTTTTGATTTGCATTTCCTTGATGCCCAGTCACGTTGAGTATCTTTTCATGTGTCTGTTGGCCATCTGTATGTCTTCTTTGGAGAAATGACTGTTCATGTCTTCTGCCCATTTTTTAAATTGGATTGTTTGGGGGTTTTTTTGGATGTTGAATTATTTAAGTTCTGTATATATTTTGGATACTAACCCTTTAGGGGATGTATCATCATTTGCAAGTATCTTCTCCCATTCAGTAGGCTGCCTTTTAGTTTTGTTTCCTTCACTGTGCAGAAGCTTTTTATTTTGGTGTAGTCCCAGTAGTTTATTTTTGCTTTTGTTTCCCTTGCCTCAGGAGACATCTCTAGAAAAATGTTGCTATGGCTGATGTCAGAGATTACTGCCTGTACTCTCTTCTAGGACTTCTTGGTTTCAGGTCTCAACATTTAGGTCTTTAATCCCTTTTGAGTTTATTTTTGTCTATCACCCATTTTCAAAACTTATCAACTCATCTTGTTTCTTCTCCACTTCCTCCCTTCTAGATTATCAGAAAGTAAATCTCAGGCATCATAGAACCTCATGCATAAATATTTCAGTATTAATCTCTAAGAGATAAGGACTTAAAAAAACATAGTCGTAATACCATTATTCCACCTACAAATTAACAGTAATTCCTTAGTATGAAATATCTAGTCCATGTTCAAATTTCCCCAACTATCACATAGTTTTTAAACTAGTTTCTTCACATCAGGATGCATGTAAGGTCCATACGTTTCAGTGGGTTCTTGTATTGACGTCTCTTTCTTCTGTAGGCTTCCTCTTGGTCTATGTTTCTTGCAGTTTATTTTTGAAGAAACTGTTCATTTGTCATGTAGAGTTTACCACATTCTGGGGTTTGCTGATTGTATCTTCCTGGTGGGTTTACAGTATTTCCTTCTCAAAATGTTTTTAAAAGCATAAAATAACAAATGGGATTATAATGGCAACAGTTTCATCTGTTTGGGTCTTAAATGATTAAAAACACATTGTGATATATGTTAATATATATGTTTCTTTTCTTTTAAATATGTCTCTTTTTTAAAAAAGAAGACATTAAATAAGAGGTATCACGAATGGTTGTTAAACCATCATGATGTGGAGTCATGATGACTGTAAATGGTATTTTGAATTTCACCAATATGTCATCTGATAAGAAGATGTGATTCTTTGGCAGCAAGGTCTTAGGCATTGTTAATACTACTGCTGTAGTTCGTTGCCTATGTTTATATTTGAAGGGAATGTTAAACTTCAGTTAAATATTACTGAAAATCAGGGTGTATTGTTTTCCCATCCAAGTTCATAGATTCTCCAGCATATTTTCATTGACCTGGTCCGTGGGCCCCCTTAAAAATCCTGTGGTCCTATTTTTTTTGGCAAGAATATTTCATAGATATTGTGTATTGCCATCAGGAGATGCATAAAGTTTGCTTGTTTCTTTGCTCTCTTAGGAGCTATTGAGGTTTATGACCTACATTCCTTATTTTATTAGGGGTTGTAAGCCATTCTATTTCTGTCATTCTGTTTTTAACATATTAAATATAATATTTATATTATAAAATATAAATATTTTAATTATTCCATTTTAATTATTATTTTTAATTATTTAATTTATGTATTTCTGCATAGACAAACTCTGTCATCAGCTCATTGCCCTGAGGTATCATTTGTATAGGAAGGGCACGGTAAATGTTTGCTTCTTCCTCTTTATGTGTGAATTTTTAAAATAATGGGTGTTGGTTCCCTAGCATCCTTCAAAGATGACTAGCGAGTTTTATTTTTATTTTTTTAAAGATTTATTTGTTTATTATCTTATAGAGAGGGAGAGAGAGAGAGGGAGGGAGGGAGGGAGAGAGAGCACGCACAGAGGGAGGGGCAGTGGGAGAGGGAGAGAATCTCAAGCAGACTTCCTGCTGAGCGAGGAGCCAGACGCAGGGCTGGATCTCTTGACCCTGAGATCAGGACCTGAGCCAAAATCAAGAGTCGGACGCTTAACTGACTGAGCCACCCAGGCACTTCATCTGTTTTATTTTTATTTTATTTTTTTAATTTTAAGCATTGCTTATTAACTCATGGATTTAAATGTATTTGAGGTATTTTGGTCCATTGTAGCTGTTCTTATTGATGTTCAGAATGTCTTTTTTTATGACGCCACTAGTCTTTTAGTCTTTTGCTCACTTTCCTGCCATCTGGTGTGACAAGGTATTCTAGGCTTATTTTGTACATTTCTTACCCCAGGTCTGAAATCAGCCATTCTCCAGGGAGCTCTAGTTCTTTTTAGTGGGAAATCCTATTTAGTTGCCATATCTAGGCACTAAGAGTGTCCGTGATTGCTGGTTGGTCATTGTTTCAGACTGGCTCTTCAGTGGACAGAGATAGGAATTACATAACTTTAAAATATATAAAATGCTGTGAGTTAATTCTATTTTTCAATAAAGTTCAGAACAATAAGGGGTTTTAACTTACCTGTTCAACATCTTCATCTCCTTTTTCCTATACTATAAATCAATGTATCAGTATATATATATTTTTTCTGCTTTATTCCATGGTATATACACACAGTCTCAGAATAACATTAATACTACCTCCAGGGGAGCCTGGGTGACTCAGTCGGTTAAGTGTTCGACTCTTGATTTCGGCTCAGGTCACGATCTCAGGGTGGTGAGATTGAGCCCTGCATTGGGCTCCATGCTCAGCGGGGAGTCTACTTGAGATTCTCTCTCTCCACCTCCTTTTACCGCCCCCCCCCCCATACTGCCTCCAAATAGTTTAAGATATTTTACAGTTCTTACTCTTCTATGGTCTATTCCATTAGGAATGTACAATCAAATCAGTGTTTTAAATTCACTTGAAATAATTCCTCTCTATTTGGTTTTGCTACCAACTTAAAGCATCCTTAAGTCATGTAACATTTTGTTTTTTTATGTATTTATTTTATTCTACTTTATTTTAAAGATTTTGTTTTTAAGTAATCTCTACACCTAACATGGGGCTTGAACTCACAATCCCAAGATCAAGAGTTGCATGCTGTACTGACTGAGCCAGCCAGGCAGGTACCCCTGTGTTTTATTTTAGACGTGGCTATTTATTTTTTAAGATTTTATTTATTTATTTGACAGAGAGAGACACAGCGAGAGAGGGAACACAAGCAGGGGGAGCAGGAAAGGGAGAAGCAGGCTTCCTGCGGAGCAGGGAGCCCGATGTGGGACTCGATCCCAGGACTCTGGGATCATGACCTGAGCCAAAGGCAGACGCTTAACGACTGAGCCACCCAGGTGCCTGGCTTTTTAAAAATAAAATTTTTGCTGTATAATTCTGTAAAACAGTCACATGGCTCCTAAGACAGAACTATAAAACAAGATATATTCAGACGTATACCTTTTACTTTGCTCTCTTTCCTGACCTATAGATAACTTTGAAAACAGTTTTGGTTTTATCTTTACACTTAAAAATAACAAATACAGGTAAATGTTAGCATACCCTACTCATTTTCCTCCACATTTGCTTCTTTTTAAAGTAGATCCTGGCATTCACTTCATACCAGGTAGATAGAAATGTTTGCCGGGCTTTTGATAGCCCATAGTCCTCCTTTGTGTTTATTCGGCTGGTTCCCTATTGGTAGACTTTTAGGTTTTTTCTTTAGTCTTTTACTATTACAGATAGTAGTGTAATGGCCTGTATATAGGCCTTTTGTATTTTTGCCAGAGGATTTGGTGACAGACCCCTAGAAGTAAAATCGCTAGAAATGCCCCCTCCACCCCATGCTGCCTCTCCAGTAAGGATTGTGTTATTTTGCTTTCTTACCAGCAATGGTCAGAAGAATCGTTAAGCTTTTTGAAGTGTCAAAAACAGATTCTGACCAGACTGCTGTCATTAGTTCCATGGATTCCTAGAGTTGAGAGACCGCAGAACTGGAAGCACTGCTCTAGAGTCCTGCTCCTCAAAGTGTGGTCCATGAACCAGAAACATCAGCATCGCCGAGAGCTGGTGTGAAATTCAGAGTCTCAGGCTTCTCTCCAAACGTATTGAATCAGAACATGCAATTTTTAAAAAAGATTTTATTTATTTACTTGAGAGAGAGAGAGAGAGTGCGCGCGAGCATGAGTGGGGAGGAGGGGCAGAGGGAGAGGGAGAGGGAGAGCAGACTCCTCGCTGAGCAGGGAGCCGGACATGGGTCTCCATCCCAGGACCCTGGGGTCATGACCGGAGCCAAAGGCAGATGCTTAACTGACTGAGCCACCCAGGTGCCCCCAGGACGTGCAATTTAACAAGATCTTCAGGTGATTCAGGTGATTCAAATCATTAAGATTTGAGAAGCACTGGTCTGGAGTTGTGGTCTTCGGTGTGATAGCCTCCTGCCACATGGGGCTGCTTATATTAAAATGAATTACCTTGAACTATAGTAGAAACTTCAGGTCCTCATTCACGCTCCTGGCTCCATTTCAGATGCTCAGCAGCCCCTTCTCAAACATTTCCATCACTGCAGTAACTCCACTGCACGTTGTTGGTCTGTTCCTACTCTAGCCATTTATGGCTGTTTTAATTTAAATTGAAATTACACAACATTCAAAATTCAGTTCCTCATGTACATCAGCCCCATTACAGGTGCTTAATTGCTACCTACAGCTGGAGGCTACTCTGCTGAATGGTGTATTTACAGAACATTTTCGTCATCGCAGAAATTTCTGTTGGACAGTTCTGGTCAGAAAGTTTTCTAAAAGGCTGGGAAAGCCAGAGGAAGGAAGGAAAGGAAATTCATTGAGTGCCTGAGGCAGTAGGTGCTTTTCCATAGGTTACATTAATTAGCCCTTAAACCCACACAGGTGGCTTTACACCCATTAAAAAAAAGAAATGGGTCGCCTGGATGGCATAGCCAGTTGAACATCTGACTCTTGATTTCGGCTCAGGTCCTGATCACCTGGGTGGTGAGATCGAGCCCGCATTGGGCTCCACACTCGGCGGGGAGTCTGCTTGGGAATCTCTCTCTCCCTGTCCCTCTGCGCCTGCCCCCATTCCTGTGTGCGTGCTCTCTCTCTCTCTCTCAAATAAATTTAAATCTTAAAAAAATTAAAAAAAAAGAAACAGTTTTTGAGAGACCAATTCAACTTCATAACACTAATAAGGGGTGGAATTAAACCCTCAGATTTAAAGTCTACAGTTCTCTCCACTGTGTTCACGAGGAATTCTTTCCTAAAGATCACATCTGGGGTGCAATCTCCACCAGCCTTTTATAAAACACAACATGTGTGAACCCATTTTCCACTTGCCTGCACCTGTTTCTCTTTTCTTTCATGTTTCAAATTTAAATCTAGACCCCAGTGTTCTCTAATTCATGCACTGTCAACATTGCTTGAGTTCACTTCTAAGTGTCTCCGGCTACGGTATTTGTCTACCTTGCATTTTAACGTTACGAAATCTCATTTAACATTACCACATCTCAAGAATTAATTACATTTATTCACTAATCTAATAAGCATTTACTGAGCATCTACTCTGAGTAAGACATAATCTAGTGGGGGGGAAAGAAAACACATTTCCTTTCCTTACTTGTCTTCCTTTTAAGGTAACGATATATCCTAGTACACTTTCTAATCTTTGAAATTTGGCTTCTGTGGCCTTGAATACGCCTTTTTACACGATACTATGGGTTCTTCCAAAGTGCTAACTCCTGGTGTTTATTAGAATGACATGATACACCAATGGCTAAATTTTTGAATCAGATGGAAAGAATATAACTTGTCATTGAGGCTGCTTCTCACTATGTAAAGGAAGACCATTTATTTTCTAGCTTGTTGCCAGTATTGTTTAAAATGCTCTAGTAATAGACCCTGGATAATCTATATGCTAAGGGTGAGGATTTGGTCTAAACAAATATTTCTTTTCAGAATTGTAATAGGACTTTTATAGAGGGGCTGGAAATTATTATTCTGTACCAGGTATTTACAGGTGGCAGGTGTGATGGATTTTAAAACCTCCCCAAGGAAGCTGTGCTCTGTACGAGTCTTTTAGCCCTAATATAAAATCCTGCCTTTAGCTGACAATGTGCAACCCAGCAGTACAGATTTATTGAGACATAAAGTGAAGAAAAATGTGTGATTTGCATTCCAGCAATGCATTTTATCATTCATTTGGAGCTCTTTTTTTTTCTTCAAATAAAAGGGAGAGAATAACTCAGTGGTTTGCCAACCTCATTGTATATTAGACTCAGGTAGGGGGCTATTCAAATAGACTGATATTGGGACCCCACCTCCTGAGAATCTGATTCAGCTGGTTTGGGCTGAGGTCAGGTTTGTTCGTTTGTTTTAAACCTCCAATGATTTTTAAAAAATATACACTTAAGGAGAGGACTGCTGGTCTAACTTGTTGCAAGTCAAGAAGAGCTAAAGAAATGAATCAATCTGATCATTGTGCCTCATGTGTATTTTATGTAAAACTAGTGTTTGAAATAGGCAAGAACCTTATAGCGTTTTCTTCATTCCCGAATCTTCCTGGACATTGTTGACTTTCCTGGTCCATAATCAAGTGTTTCACCGTGTGTGAACCTTCTCTGGGCAGTCTGGATCCTTTCTTCCCCCTGGCTACAGACCCAGCTCAGCACTGACACTTCCTATCTTGTGGTTCTGTGTGGTGAGGTCTCTCTCCTCTACCAGACAGAAAGCTCCTTATCATGTTTAAAAATGACCAGTGTCCCATTAGGCACTTACATGTTCCAGGCACTGTGTTCATCGTGGAAGATACAATGTCCCTGTCCTCTTGGAGTATAGAGTTGGTGGGGAGGAGACCCATAAGCAGTGTGGTAGGTGTTATAATAGAGGGATGTGGTATTTTTTCAGGGCACAAAGCGTGAGCCCCCTGATCTGGTCTGGGTAGAATAGGGTCTGGGACCGGGAAATATGTGGGCCTTTTAAATTCTAAATCGCTTTTGCTTGGCATCTGATAGGCACCCATTGAACTTCAGTGAATACATGACCTAATACACAAATAAGAGAAGATAGAAGACATATTTCATTAGTAACTGTGTGCATGAATATTTTGGAATGGAAAGGATATTAAGATATATACTTTTATGTTTTCTGGAAGAAGGAAGGGGGAAATAAAATGCTTTAAAACTCTTTTCTTCTTTCCATCCTTAAATTCTTCCCTTTTTTTTTTTTTTAAGATTTTTATTTATTTACTTAGAGAGAGTGAGAGAGAGAGAGTGTGAGTGTGGTGAGGGGCAGCTGGAGAAGCAGACTCCCTGCTGAGCAGGGAGCCCAATGTGGGACTCAATCCCAGGACCCTGGGATCATGACCTGAGCCGAAGGCAGACGCTTCACTGCCTGAGCCACCCAGGCGCCCTAAATTCTTAAATTCATATAATATATTCAAGTAGTAATGTGACCTTATTCATTTATCTTTTTTTTTTTTTAAAGATTTTATTTATTTATTTATTAGAGAGCAAGCGAGAGAGAAACAGCATGAGAGAGGAGAGGGTCAGAGGGAGAAGCAGGCTCCCCGCTGAGCTGGGAGCCCATGTGGGACTCGATCCCAGAACCCTGGGATCATGACCTGAGCCGAAGGCAGTCGCTTAACCAACTGAGCCACCCAGGCGCCCCCTTATTCATTTATCTTGCATGTAGTTTGACACCCTACCCCCTAATGATTGATAACTCTTGTTTGCTCTGCTTTCCGGAGGCCTGGCTCCCACAGCGGGAAGCCACCTTGGGAAATGGTATCTTAGGGTTGGACCATATCCTGCCATTGAAGTTCACTGCAGTGGAGATTCTGTTTGAAAAACCGCGACAGGATATATCCCATGGTTAGATGCATGTTGCTTCTGGCAGCTTCCCTTAGAAAGGAACAGGTTTTGTTATGGTTTAGAGAGTCCCTGTATTCAGGTCAGAATTCCTGTGAACTAGGACTTTGTGGTGAAATGCAAATGCTTAAATGTGAAGCCTTAGTAACAAAAATTGTTCTGAAGCCTTCAGTATCTCTTGTGATAAGTCTGAGTATTTTTCTCTTCTTTTTCCCTTTGTTCAGCCTCCACCCCCTTCAGATTCTCAGCTTCTCCCTCTCTCTCCCTCTCTGTCTCTCTCTCTCTCTCCCTCTCTCTCCCTGTCTCTTGCTCTTGCTCTCTTGCTTCTCCATTATAGATGAGGTCATTATGATTTGGAGCCAAGAGAAGTGCATTCCTGTAACTTTAAATCTCCATTCTCAATTTGCGACTTTTTTTTAGAAGATGGTGATACTTTATAGTTGGAGGACAGCTTACTTAATTGTGCTATTTTATTTTATTTTATTTATTTATTTTTTTAATTGTGCTATTTTAGATGGCAAATGGGAGCTTACTAGAGGAATTTTATCAATTTGTGAACAGGGCTTAGTGCTCCCAGACTTATTATTCTCACCTATTTCAAATTTATCATTGCTTTTGAGTCCATTATGGGATGTGAAAAATGTTCTGACTTTGGTTAGGTTATGCGCCACTTGGGTAGCTCTCTGGTGCCCTGTACTTTGGACATCCACCTGCCCGCTGATGGACAGGGAAGCAGGGCTCGTACTGGTAGGAGAGAGATCAGCCTCAACTCCTTTCCTGGCAGTGAGGTGGGGTGCAAGGATCCTTTGAAGAAGGGGTTTTGTGGTATCGGCTCTGTTATGAAATCATAATGGAGAAGGGAAGCAGGGTGAAGAGAGGGGTCTGGGGGAGGGCAGTGCGGAGAAAGAGATACAGAAAATGAGAAGATACCAACTTTGAGGGATTATCTCACGTATTATCCCAACACCATGTGCAACAGCAGATACTTGGTGATCGGAAAATTTGGGCATCAGTTTGGCTTCTGTATCATGTTGGGCGAACACTTCCTTCTTCTGGGTCACAGTCTCTTCAACTTAAAAAAAAAAGTGGAGATTAGCTCCAAAGTTCTGTCCTTCTGAGACTTCCTTCCGGGGAAGAGAGGAGAAGTTTCTCTAGGTCCTTTTCTTTACGCAAATTTGAACCCCTGATTAGTCTTTTAATAGCTGAGAGTACTGACTTCCTGTGTCTTCTCCTAGCTGTATGACTGTGGGTGAATTATGGAGCCCCTCCGAGTATCATTTTCCTCGTCCATAACAGGAGGGGAGTCATGCTTTTCTCCGGGGAGTGGTGAGGATTATGTTGAGAACGTGTGCTGTAGAGCTACCAGTTGAACAATGAAATGCAGGAGAATTGGAAGCATTTCTTTGTGTAGGTTACTTCCTCACATGATTCCTGAGGGAAGTGTGTAGCTGGGGACAGTGACACAGAATGAATACACTTTCCCACTTTTTGGCTTTGGCTCCTTAACTTCTGTAGACTCCTAGTGCTCTAGGCAGACCAAGTAGCAAACTTCTTTTGTTTAGCCTAACATCTAGAATCAATGTCTCCTTTAGAAAGAAGTGAGCATAAGAGGAAGAGGTCAAAAGCCCTGGATCCATTTTGCCTCATCAGCCTGTGACGGGCAGGGCATCCCTAGAAAGACTGCTACTCTTGTGGGAGCAAGTCCTGAACTCTTTGCTCACCTGACTGAAAATGTCCTTCCATAGTCTAAAAAAAAATGTCTTTGCATCTGACCAGTTATTGATATCATTCTTCCCCTTGAAGGGTGGAGATTCCCGCAGTTTTGAGAGTAACAGAGTAAATGAACAACATGAAGTAACCCAACCCTTTAAAAAGAGCCATCTAGCAAAACAAAATTGAAGATGCTTCTGTTAGCCTAAGAGCAACCATTCCACTCCGAGATATTTCTCCAGAGCAAATGATTCCTTTAAACTTCATGGAACAAATAGGAAGTCATTATATTTGTAGGATACTCTGAGTAGTCCCTATCAGGCCATCCTGAGTGCTTATGTCAGGCCATCCTGAGGAGATTACATCTTAGCATATCAGCAGCCCATTTGCACCAGTTTGCGAAAAACCAGAAAAACTCTTAGATATGTCCATCGGGAGACATATGCAATAATGTTCGTAGGGGCATTGTTTATAAGAGTGAGTGTGCATGCGCACACACACACACAAACACACACATTGGAATACAACCTAAATATCAAGAAGGGAATGCATAAAGTGATATGATCATGTAATAGAAAGGAATGAACCAGAACTAACTTATCAACATGGATGACTCTCCCTACAATGTGGGTCAAAACAGCGAGTTGCAACAAAAGTATACATACATATTATGCTGTTTATATAAAATTTTAAAACAAGCGGAACAATGCTATTTATTGCTTAGAGATATTTGCATAAATATTAAAGTATAGGGAAATGCATGGCATGATAAATGCCCAGTTCTGGATTAGCTAGTTACCTCAGAGAGCTGAAGCTGGGGAGGGCAGGAGGGGGATATGTCGATGTCGCCAATGTTTTCTTCTTAAGCTCCTTGGTAGATACATAAATGCGTGTTGGCTATACATTATACTTTGTTATATTTTAAATATAGAAATTTAAAAAGTCAAAAATTAAAGCTGTGAGAGAGTAGTCCCAGATGAGACTGGCAAAGTGTGCAAAGGGCAGATGATGGGATGCCCTGTAGGCCATTTTAAAGTTTGGCTTTCATCTAAGGACCAAGGGGATCCATAGAAAGATTTCAGGAAGCGTGGGAGTGATCCCATTAACATTCAGTTAGCATTTGGAACATTGACTCCTGCTATCGAGTAGAGATTGGATTTGTGGAGGGTGGTGCAGTGAGGAGAAATTTCCTGCAGCCCAAACTGTAGAGCGCTTTCTCCTTAAAGTGCTATCTTCTCCTGCTTCCAGAATGTTCTTCCTTCCTTGTTCCCTCCCTCTGGCCATGCCTCTTCATCCCTATCCCTAATTCCTCTTCTTCCTCTGGCCCCTTTGTCCTGCTGTTTCCCAGAGTGTTTCTTTTTTTTTTTTTACCCTCTTTTTGTTTTTTTACGTATGTGTCTTAGTATCATTTATGTTCCAACTTCAGTTACCATCTCTATGCTTTTGATTCTCAAATTTATTTCTGCAACCCAGTCCTTTTTCCCAGCTCTAAACTGCTTACTGGATATTTTTCCTTGACCATCTCACAACAACAAAAAGATGTGCCTTTTCGTGCTGCCTTTGGGAACTTATTAACCATATTGTGATCTATCCAGTTGTCTGATCTAGAAAACTGGGTATTATTCTAGACTCTGCTCTCTGTCAACTTTCCTCTTTAACTGGTTTTCATGTTAGGCATTAAGGGTAAGGTTTTGGTGCTATGTGCTGAGACATCAGTTACTGATGTACTAGTCACTTTACTCCCTTCTATTCAGAAGATTTCAGTGATCTCACCCCCAGCAAGATAAGAAGCCAACTTTAGAGCATTATATCCAAGGCCCTTCTTGATCTGGCTTGTGTGGACTCTTCCCATCCTCATCTGCTGCCATTTTCCTCTCTCACCTTCTTTGCAGGTACACCAACCCACTTGAAATCCCTGAATGTGCCATATTGTTTTAGGGCTCTGTGCCTTAGTGTATGCTGTTCCTTCTGCTTAGAATGCCTTTCCTTGCTGTGTTTGTCTGGTGAACTCTTGAAGTTTTGTAAGCCAGCCCATTATAGTATTTGCCTTGTCCTAATTCCTAGTTTACTGACCTCTTTATCCCCAGTAGACTCTGAACCTCTGAGGCACAGAGAGTGACTATTCAGGTTTTTTTTTTTTTAATTAGAGAGAGTGAGCGCGAGAGAGCGCATGTGCAAACAGTGGGAGGAGCAGAGGGAGAGGGAGAGAATCTTAAGCAGGCTCCATGCCCAGTGTGGAGCCGGATATGGGGCTCGATCCCATGACCCTGAGATCATGACCTGAGCCGAAATCAAGTTGGACACTTAAATGACTGAGCCACCCAGGTGCCCCTCAGTTTTTACTTTCTTGTCCTGACACATGGCAAAGGCTCTTCAAGTGTGTTTAGCTAGGGTTGACTCACCTAGGAAACTTCCCCTTTTTGAACATTCCAGAGGAAAAAAATACATTGTAAACTGTTAGAACAGATATTCTTTGTCTTCTGCAGTTTTGGTATTTTCTACTTCGCTTAGAGCAACTCTGGAAGGATTTATATAGAGAACATTTTAAACAAAAGTGGCGGGGGTGCCTGGGTGGCTCAGTTGGTTAAGCGACTGCCTTCGGCTCAGGTCATGATCCTGGAGTCCCTGGATCGAGTCCCACATCGGGCTCCCTGCTCGGCGGGGAGTCTGCTTCTCCCTCTGACCCTCCCCCCTCTCATGTGCGCTCTCTCATTCTCTCTCTCTCAAATAAATAAATAAAATCTTTAAAAAAAAAAAAGTGGCGGTGTTCTCAGTCCTGATCCCTGATCCTTCCAGGAGCTGTCTTTATAATCTCTTTTCAGTTTCTTTTTTGTCAGTCCTCAAGTTTTCACTCATACTGCCTTCTGCTCATCTCCCAGATTATGTTTAAACTTCCTTGATCCTTTAACAAGATGATGATAATAATAAATAATAATAAACCTGTCTTCAACACTGCTGCTTGTTCTTCACACTCTTTCCTTATCTCTGTTCTCCTTTTCATCATTTAAAAAAAAAAAAACAGCGATTTATGCTTGGTGCATTCGCTGGGGTGGCTCATAGCCTACTCACCCCACCCACTGGAATCTGACTTTAGGCATTCCCACTAGTCGAAAGCTTTCTTCAAAGGTATGAGCGACTTCCAGCTTCCCAGTCCAACTATGTCCCTTTAGGCATAATGCCACCCCTTCTCTCTGTAGTTTTTGACACTTATCATATTGATGATCTCTTCCTTTTAAAAAAGTTTTTCCACTCTTAGCTTCTGTATCACGGCACTCGCATAATTTCTAGTCTTTCTCTGACTCTTGCACTTCACTGGGAAACTAGATAAGTGTCTTATGTTTGGAGTTACCATATATTTGGGCATATAGGATCATTTCTTTATCTGTTTACATTGATTCAACAAATACTTACTGAGTGACAGCAAAGTTCCAGGCCCTGGATGTGTAGTGGAGAGAAAACAGATGGGGTCTAACTTTCTGAAATCCAGAGTTTCAACTTGGTTATCTATTACTGGGTAACAAATTACCACAAACGTAGAGACTTAAAATAAGACTCAGTTGTTGTAGAATAGGCATCTCTCTGCCCTCTGCTTCAGGGCCTCACAAGGCTGTAGTCATGGTGTCTGCCAGGGCTGGGGACCCAGCTGCAGCCTCCAGTGGGCAGGGATCTGCTTCCAGGCTCACGTTGATGTTTGCAAGATTCATTTCCTTGCCGACCGGTGGGCAGATGTTCTCAGTTCCTTGCTGGGGTTTGGCCAGAGGCACCTTCGGTTCCTTTCCACGTGGGTCTCTCTGTACAAGCTTGTTTCATGGGGGCCAGCGGGGAAGAGGAGAGTTGACTTGCAAGATGGAAGTGATAACCTTAGGGAATGTATTCATGGAAATGACATCCCATTACTTGTACTGTATTCCACTGGTTAGAAGTAAGTCACAGATCCTGTGCACACTCAAGAGGAGATCGCATGGGGCAGAAATGCCAGGAAGCAGAGACTCACCAGGGGCCTTCGTAGAGTCCTCCTGTGAAACCTCTTACTGTTTTTCCTCCAGCAATACAGCCCTCTCAATTTCTGCTGCTCTCAGATTGAACTCATGACCCTCCCCTTGCCCAAACCTCTTCTCGTCCTGTATTCCCTGACCTGCTCAGCAGCCTCGTATCTGTCCAGTCATCTTCTCTAGAAACCCAGGGGTCGGGGCGCCTGGGTGGCTCAGTTGGTTGAGTGTCCGACTCTTGGCTTGGGCTCAGGTCATGGTCTCAGGGTTGTGGGATCGAGTGGCCAACTCTGTGCTCAGCCCAGAGTCTGCTCGAGATTCTCTTTCCCTCTCCCTCTTTTCATCCCCACCCTGTGCTCACTTGTGCTCTCTCTCCCTCTCTTTCTCAAATAAATAAAAAAAATATTAAAAAAAAAAGAAACCCAGAGATCATTTTCAACACTTCCCCCTGAGGTTTAACAGGCTGCTGGGTTCTGTACATTCTACCCATGTGGCATCTTTCATGTCATCCTCTGCTTTCCACTTACTGACGTGGCTTTCGTTGGTTGTTCAGATGTCTCTTTTTTTAGATGCCAAAAGGCAGAGTCTGGGTCTTATTCTTCTATGGATCCAAAGTGCCAGCCTCTAGAGCAGTGATTCAGAGTCTTGGCTGCACATTGGAATCACCCAGGGAGCTTGGAACATCACCGATGCCTGGAACCCACTGCTAGGGACAACGATGCAGTCGGTCTGGATGCCGCTGAACGTTGGCGTTCACAATCTCCATGGTTCAGGGGCGCCTGGGGGGCTCAGTCAGTGTTGGGCTCTTGATTTCTACTCAGGTCATGATCTGAGGGTCGTGGGATGGAACCCGCATCAGGCTCTGCACTCAGTGGGGCGTCTGCTTGAGAGTCTCTCTCTGCCCCTCTCCCCACTCGTGTGCGCATGCTCTCTCTCTCTCTCTCTCAAATAAATAAAAAATGAAACCTTTAAAAAGTCTCCAAGATTCAAACATGGAGGCAACCTTGAAAACCATTGCTTCTAGTCGAAGAAATCAAGTCTCTGGGTGAGTGAAAGGTTGAGAAAATGGTAAACATTTAATGCATAGGAAGAATTTAAAACTAAAGTTAAAGTTGTGTTTAAAAACACACACACACACTTCAAATAGTATATGACAAAGCTTAGTAATCAAAACGATCTCTATATGGTCAAGGAAGTGGGGAATATGTCTTTTTGTGGGAATGAGGGGGAAAATCAGAAATGTGAGGGAGTAAAGATATAGTCTCTCAAAATACAAAACTTCAATTTTTGTGCATATGAAGTAAGCAATAAAGTGAAATAAAGAACCACCTAGAATAATTAGAATATTTCTTTGTGTTGAGCCTCTGTGTGTGTGTGTGTGTGTGTGTGTGTGTGTGTGTGTGTAAGGAATAACTTGCGAGTCGTTCTGATCTTCTCCTTTATTTCCCAGGCGTATCTTGAAGACAGTTGCCCTGGGTCAGATGCTGTCCTTGTGTATATGTGGGACAGCCGTCACCAGCCAGTACCTAGCAGAAGAATACAGAGTGAACACCCCCATGCTTCAGAGCTTTATCAACTACTGCTTGCTGTTTCTATTTTATACAGTGATGCTGACATTTCAATCAGGTCGGTCAAATATGAGGATGACCCTTTCGACAAATTACCTTCATAAAAATGTTTGGCTTCTGGATATTAAAAAAATAAAATGCGAGGTAAAACCAAGAACGGGAAACTATTTTTCATAGAAGTTATTGGAAAACTGTGACACCCCTGAATGCTACGAAAATTTATGGAGATTTATGTATAATTCTCAGAAATTGTTGATTAAAATGGGGAGCACCAAACTGTCCCAATAGAAGTTGTCAAAAAATAAAAAAATTGCTGGGATGCCTGGCTGGCTCAGCATGGGACTCTTGACCTCGGGGTCATGAGTTCGAGCCCCATTTTGGGAGTAGAGATTGCTTTAAAAAAAATTGAAAAACAAAAATATAAAAAAAAGTGTAAACGCCATTACGAGTTAGGTTTTATTTTTTTCTCCCATGGTTGATAGATTTAAGAGACAGTATTAAAAACCCTTAAAAAGAGCCTCACTCTCCAAAATATATATTTCCAGCCAAATGGAGAACATTAAATGGAGCACTGGTTACATGTGGATCAAGTGTATGTCATGACAGAGACAAAGGCAAGGAATTGGCAAGGAATTAACATCTTTATCACTGGCTGTTTTTTTTTTTTTAAGATTTATTTCTTTATTATATATAGAGAGAGCAAGCTTGTGCGTGAAAGCAGGGGGAGGGGTAGAGGGAGAAAATCTCAGGCAGACTCCCTGCTGAATGTGGAGCCTGATGCGGGGCTCAATCTCACGACCCTGAGATCACAACGTGAGCCGGAACCAAGGGTCGGAGGCTTAACTGACTGAGCCACCCAGACGCCTGGGTGAAGTTGTTTTAGAGTCATTATAGAAATATGATTTGTAGCTAGCTACACAGAAAATGGGAAGAGCTAGATTCTGGCTGACATTTTTGTGCTAGGCATCATTTTAATTGCTTAACTCACTTTGGTGATGTGTTACCTCACTGAATCCTCCCAATGAAGCAGTTGGGTATTACTGTTACCCCCACTTTGCAGATGAGGAAACTGAGGCGTGCAACACGTAGGTAACGGGCCGTGAGTCATGTAGGTAGGAATCGGTGGAGACGGATTCCGACTCAGCCAGCCTGCCCCCGAGCTCATGCTCTCAGCGGCACCCCACATTAGGGGCTGCTGGTCATGACAAATGTCCTTCCCACAAGAGGAGAGCATGACTTTGAAAAACAAATGAAATGAGATTGAACTCAGAAACGTGAGGACTATGGGTAACCCAAACTGATTGGGAGGGGGCAGTGCTTCCATTTTCATCGTTTTGAGCTGCATAATGAAATCATTGGTGTTTGCAAATCCTCATGTAATATGAACCTTAATGCCCAATGGTATCTGGTGTCGGGATAAGTGACTTGTTTTTGAAAGAAAGTGGAAACCAGTTGTGGGAGAGGGGAAAACATCTTAAGGGGAAAGTACCAAATTTGGTAAGAACTTTAGGAGTTGGAAATAGAATTGGGTACATGGTTAATAGCTCTGGATGCTCCTTTGTAAACATTAGCCTTTAGGAAGTCAGTGTGACTCATAAGTACATCAGTGAGGTCCCCCCGAGGGATGGTTGGTGGGTGCCTGCCATGCTCTGTCAGACGTTGAGGGAGACTAACTTTGTGTTTTCAGGATGTTCCTCCTAATTGGGTTTTAATGATAATTATTTGGTTATGATTCTCACTTGCAGGTTATTTTTACCATAAAGCCTTCTCATATATGTGCTAATTATGTATCTCCTGTCTACTACATTCTCCAAAGAAGTGAATTGCAGTTAACTTGAATAAGTAGAATTTGGGGGATAAAAGGTGTTTCTTCAGTGATGCCACCAAATCTTTTTTTCAGACTTATCACTGAGTTAATTTTGTCTTGAAAGCCATTTCTTCCAAAAGAATGACCATGTGCAGAGGTTAAATAACCCTTGGATTCATAAGAAAACATTTGATTTTTATAGGATAATCTGTAGCTTGTCAGGAATGGCAACATCCAAACCCATACCTGGTTATTATGTTTCTGTTACAGTAGGAAATGAAATTTAACCACTTTTCTCCTACTTACTTTCTCTCTGGCGTATTCTTTAAATCCTTGGTCTATGTTGACATCTTAGCTTGGGTTTCATAGTAGAAAAAAATCTGACACTTGCTGAGCTATTGTAGGCATTTTGGTTCTGAGTAATGGAGATTAGAAGGGACCACATTCAAAAGACAAAGTAAACCTTCACTTTGACTCCTTAATCTCTAAACTGATATGCCTAGCATCATTTTCAAGTAACATGTACCAACCCAGATTTCTTTGAACCAGGGAGTGATAACCTTTTATCCATCTTGAAGAGAAAATGGTGGAAGTACATCCTACTTGGGTTAGCAGACGTGGAAGCTAACTACCTGATCGTCCGAGCATATCAGTACACCACTCTAACCAGTGTCCAGGTAAGGGGGGCCTCCTCTCACCCGTGTGGATTTTTCAGCTTCCAGAGAAGAATCTGAGCCCATATGTGCTAACCAAATTTTATGGAAAAGCTGTTCACTGGCAGAAAACCTAAGTACAGGTGGATGCTATCTATTTCTTCATGGGCCATGTGTGCTAATGAGTAAAATTTCCTGGAATCAGTGAAAATGTATGCAAGTTAATCAGTTCCCAAACTGCCAATGCTGTTACAGAATAGAACAGTTGCTACCAAAATAAGCATAAATATTTAGTTGGCAATTGATGTTGTGATGTTGACAAGAGTTCTTTTTTAAGTTTGTTTAAAGATGGCATATAAAGTGAATATACTTTTGTGCTACAGAAAAGTTGGAGGTTTGCTAGTAAAGTAGATATTCGAGACAAAAGGAACTGTTGGAGTCCCTGGAAAGAAGCTTGTAGACATCTGGGGTAGAGATTAAGCACCTTGGGTAGCCAGAGGTAAAACTGATATCACTATTTCTCTTTTAGGTTTATTCTTGCTGGATTGAAAGAAAAATGTTCCTGCAGAACAGTACTTTTTAACTAGGTGTTGAGGAAGACTGATTTAGTTGTCTTGATGTTAGCAAACTGTGGGCTATATCATGACAGTGACTCTCCACAGCTAACAAGAAAATGTTTCATGAAGGAAGGTGAAAGTGAGAGACCTCGATGCCAGGTTTAGTCTTCACAGTTTAATAAATTTGTAACCTTTTTAAAAAGATTTTTATTTATTTATTTGAGAGAGAGAGTGAGAGAGGAAGAGAACACGAGCCGGGGTGAGGAGCAGAGGGAAAAGCAGGCTCCCCGCTGAGCAGGGCTCGATCCTAGGACCCTGGGATCATGACCTGAGCCGAAGGCAGACCCTTCACTGACTGAGCCACCCAGGCACCCTGAAATTTGTAATTTTTTGATGCATCAGTCTTCTCACTATATAAAACCGTGGTGTCCTTATTTCATCTCTGGAAGACTTAAAGTGTAATGAGACTTACTTCACTTGGAAGACATAAAGACTGATGACAATTCAGTACTTTTCCGGTGTGAATATACATTAAATGCTACTATTATCTGAATGCCTCATATTAAATATTTTCTCTTCTGTATCATCGCGCTAATCATGCTAAGCATTGTCTTCAGCAGACCTTTGGTTTGGGGAAATATGGGTTAAGACAGATATCACAGGAGGCACATAGAAAACCCAGCATTCAGAAAAATTAAAACCAGGAGTTAGGGGTGCCTGGGTGGCTCATTCGGTTAAGTGTCTGCCTTCAGCTCAGGTCATGATCTCTGGGTCCTGGGATCGAGTCCCGCATTGGGCTCCCTGCTCAGCAAGGAGCCTGCTTCTCCCTCTGCCTCTCCTCCTGCTTGTGTTCTCTCTCTCTCTGACAAATAAATAAATAAAATCTTAAAAAAAACACTATTAAAACCAGGAGTTACCTAAAGGATCAAGTTCATCACAGATAGGATCAAGTGTGCTTTTAGCTCTGGGTAATAAGCATATACATATGTAGAAGATGCCATTTTTCTAGTCACGTTCTACCCTCCTCATACACAATTTAATTACTTGATTATAATTCCCAGAAACTTTGGTTGCGGACGACCGATAATGACCAGTTTTCACTTGGTACAAGGTCTAAACACAGCTAAGCAAAAAAACTTACAGTTGTGTCTTTGACTGAAGCTTATGCCTTAGACTATTGAAAACACTTTCTTTCATTCTAGCCTCTTAGAAAAACCCAAGCATTTGGTCGTCAAAAGTTACGTGCTTCTGGTCCTCGCAAGGAGTCTGTAAAAAGGGCATCTAGCAGTTAAAGCTCCCTGCTGCCGTGGTTGGGGACTCTCCCTGAGACTCTTCCAGCTGATTCTCTACTTGAGTAAATCTGCAGTGTGGGTGGAAGGATGGAAGTTGGGCCCTGGGCGTCTCTGAACCTCCCGCTTAAGGATTCCTTCAGAGATTCTGGAATAGCAGACCACTGATGGGTGGTTTGCATGAAGCTCAGGACGTGGCCGTCGGCGCCTGTTGGACTAGGTTTCTACCCGTGTGTCCCCCCGCTTTACCCCACTGCTGTTGCTTTTCCTCCCCCACCCACAGCCAGGTTCTCCTCCATTGGGCTGCTCTGTTCTTTCTAGAACACGCTGCTGTTTGAAGCCTTGTCCTCCATTCTCTAAGGCCTCCTTCAATCTCACTTTCTCCTCTCTGCTCCATCTCTAATAAAGTATTTCTAACAAAGCCTAACTCAGTTTTGTATCTGTGCCTCCCCCCACCCGGGGGTCTGACTTCACACCGACTGTGGGTGAACACTAGTTTTTAAAGATTAAATTAAATAGGGAGGCTCTTGGGACTGAACACATCAAGGAGAAGACATTCATCACCAAGAGTACACTGTGAGGAGGAGAGTCGATGTAGATAGATGGCCAGTGTGCTCGATAGCAGATGAGAAGTCGGGGAACTTTATGGTAGGAAGGGACCTGTGAGACCATGTGGTCTGATCTCTTCGTTTCATGTTGTGACGCCAAGGGGGACCGGCTGGGGAGCACGCTGCTGGTCAGTGGCGGGACTACATAGGCAGCTCCCTTAGATGGCCACTCATTGCCCACCAAAAATTGTTAAAAATAGAATAAAAATTTTAAAAGATTTTATTTATTTATTAGAGAGAGAGAGCGAGCAAGAGAGGGAACACAAGCAGGGGGGCGGCAGGCAGAGGGAGAGGCAGACAGCAGGGAGCCCGATGTGGGGCTCGATCCCAGGACCTGAGGCGAAGGCGGATGCCTAACCGACTGAGCCACCCAGGCACCCCCCAAATAGAATAAATTTAAGTCTGATTTTAAGACACAATTGAAGGAGAGGGAGTCTCCTGTGAGACTTTTGAGAGTGACCTTTTTTTTTTTTTTTAAACTTTTTTTGTTTAAGGAACATCGTTCAGACTTTGTTAAGTCATTATGGCTGATTCCGCCGGCGTCTTCCAGGATGGGCTGTTATCCTTGGCATCGTGTAATGGTTTGTCATTCAGGCAGGCTCAGTAAAGCACTTAAGGGATTAGAGCCGTGTAGCTGGAATGAATAACGAGGCAAGGTGCTCATGCCTGCTCCCGGCGCGCTGGCCCCCCAGCAGGAACACTGCAGTGGAAGGCCATCAGTCAGCAGCCGTGACGGGCTCGGACAGGCTGCAGGAGATTTAGGGGCCTGCCTTGTCCAAAACGAGACAGACACAGAGAGCATCCGAGACAAGGTTAAAAAAAGAGCAGGAGGAGCAGTAAAGCAGGTTCGGGAATATTATTAGTATATGGAATATATTTTTTATCCTTGAATGCACTTCGCAACATTTGTGAATTCAAGAGTCGAGGGAATAAAATCTCCATTTTTTCCCCCTTTATCTTCCAAGTGATTCTGAATTTGCTGTGATTTTGGCACTGCCTGTTAGCCTGACAATATCGGGGGTGGAGGAAGTATTTTTTGGACCCACGATCAGCAGGTGATGGAGGAGTATTCGATGAAGATGAGCAAGAGGACTCTCTGTGAGCTGGGGTGGGGTTGGACACTTTGTCAGGGAGATGGTGTCTTTTGGCTTTGTGACAATCTCCTGTACTTGGTAGGGCTTATTAGCCCAATGACACCTAAATATCTGCTTGTGACTGTTTATTCTATGTCTGGCTAGCCTTCTGAATGCTGCTAAGGGCTGCACTGTGTCTGTCTTGTTCTCTTACGTAAAATGGGAACTGTGGTTTTCCTCATACGTAAAATGGGAACTGTGGTTTCGGTCTCACAGGGTTGTGAAGATTCAACGAGTCAATCCAGGTAAAAGTAAATCCAGGTCATCCCGGTAAACCGCCGTTGAGATGTTCAGGGCGGGCAGGAATAAAACACGGACTCCGAGGATTCCTTACCCGTGGTATAGCTGAGGACAGATGGTTTACGCCATTTGTGTCTCTTTCCTTGCAGCTTCTGGACTGCTTTGGGATCCCTGTGTTGATGGCTCTCTCGTGGTTTATTCTTTATGCAAGATACAGAGTGATCCACTTCGTCGCTGTGGCTGTATGTCTGTTGGGTGTGGGAACAATGGTCGGTGCAGACATCCTGGCGGGGAGGGAAGACAGTTCAGGTGAGGCTGTGGTCCTTGTTTGCTTCGCTCACAGAAAAAAAAGCGTTGCTTATGTTTTCGCTTCTGTATTGCAAAGCTCTGTGGGAAAAGACAGAAAGCATGTCTTGGCCAAACTGTCTTTTACGTTTTATTTTCAGATTTACTTGCTTCTGCTATTGGGACCCCTTCCGCCAAGCGTGCTTTGTGTCCCTGCCCGCCCATGGCCCTTGCTTCTTTTTGTCACACTAAATAGTTTTGTCTCATGAGAGAGAAGTTTCTTTAAATATTTGCAATAATCCTCTTTTGGCCCATCCATTCAGATTAGTTACTGGAAAAACTTGTAGATTCTTGGCTTTTTATCAGAAGGAAACTTCATGTCCACTGCGTGACCGACCTCTTTTTCAGTCGCTCTCTGGATGAGAACACTTGGACATTCTTTGGGCCAAAGTTCAGACAATGGATACTATAAAATCTAAATATGGCCTCTGAATTCGCCCAGTGTGCACGTGACTTCACTATGTCCTTGGATTGAGGGAAGATGAAGTTGACTACCTAGCTTCTTTCCCTGCAGTTTTTAGTTAATTCCCTTCCATGAATTCCATTAATTTCTTTGTCATGGAATCATTTCCTAAGGCCTTATGTTATCCATCTTCCAGTTGCGTCGTCTCCCGAGGGGTCAAAATATGAAAAATCACAGCAGAATTGTGCCATAAAGTGAGAGGAATAAGAGTCCTTAAACTTCTAGAAACCAGGGTTTCTCCTTCTGTAAAATCTTATTTAAATGAATGTGAACCAGATATACTCCTGGAAGCAAGCTAGAAAGGGTCCCCTGTCTTAACACTGTGTTACCTCTTTGTGTCTTGTTTTCCTACAGGGAGTGACGTCCTGATTGGTGACATCTTGGTCCTTCTTGGGGCTTCCCTCTATGCTGTTTCTAACGTGTGTGAAGAATACATTGTGAAGAAGCTGAGTAGACAGGAGTTTTTAGGGATGGTGGGCTTATTTGGAACAATTATCAGCGGCATACAGCTGTAAGAGTCTAAAATCTCCCTTAAAAACAAAATAAGCGCATATATGGTACATGATTACTTTCCAGCTACTAATATTCATTGTTGATTTGGCCCAGATTCCCATTTGAAATCAGTGACTTGCTAACTATTAGGAGATTCTTGAAATACCAAGAATTATACCTCATTTTCTTATATGTACATGATGCTTATGATTTCTCCTTACGATGTGGTAGAGGCATTACCATACAGACTTCATTTTTCAGTTATTTCCAGAAAATATGAACTCCCTATTCAAATGGAAAACATAATGTCATGTTGGCTACTATTTGGAAAGTGCCTTGAAGGGTGTCAGGCATGTTTGTGGGCTCCTTTGGGTTTCATTTGTTGTCATTTATATTAAAGACACTTAATTTTTATACCCTAAGAAAAATTTAAGAAGCAATGTAATTCCTCATCTTAGCTGAAATATAGCAACTAAAATGCTTATAAACTAGTGAAAATGAGTATGTGGATCTCTCTCTGACCTCTTGTTTTAATCTTAGATTGATTGTGGAATATAAGGATATTGCCGGCATCCGGTGGGACTGGAAGATTGGTATGTACATAAAATGGTCATCCGTCTTTGGGCAGTGTCCTTTCCTCTAAGTGACAAAAATACACGTCGAGAAATAAATACTTCATATGAGTAGTATTTAAGCATTTTTGTAAAATCACAGAGTAACTTGGTACCCAGAGGGCTCCAGGGTTTACATTGAGTTTTCCCTGAGAACTCGTGAATGAATCTTCACAGGAGTTAATTCTTAATCTTTACCTTCAGGAATAGCTTTTCTTTACTAGGAATTCTGACAAGACTGACCTTCAGTCATACTCCCTTTCAACTAGATCTGTATCACGAGTCCTCAAACCTAATGTGAAGGTTGTCTGCTTGATGTAATTTGTGAAACATTAACCCGAACATTGTGAGGGTGTATAATCACCCACCAACTTCCATTACGACTCTCACCTGATACTCTTGGGCACCTGCACAAATAAATAATATAGAAAACAGTGGTAGAAAAGTTAAGAAAGACTCCTTCAACCATATTTAATGATGATGGAAAGAAGTTAAAAATAGCCCACAAAGTGTCATGGAAGTTCATATGCTGTGCTTGGATAATTTAATTCAATTAAATAACTTGGATTGCCAGAGTGTGTGAGTGTGCGTGAATGTGAGTGGGTAGGAGTGGGTGTACATTGAGTATGGAGGTGGGATTGAAGGAGTGGTGGCAAAACTGAATGGTGAGCACCCACATGGCCAGCTCTGTCCCGAAGAGGATGGTTGGACTGTGCTTTCTGAGAGCTGAATTTAATGAGATGGCAGCCAAGCCTTAAAATGCCACAGCTACCTGCCTTTGATGACTAAAAACACTGTATTCTGAATCCAGTGACACAAATCATGTCCAACCAGTGAACCAGATAAAAGCAAACAAAAGATGATGGGTGATTTTTCTTCATAGTGATTCTTTTACTGACCTTTTATCACAGCATCACGTTCTCTGGGGTGGGCAGATGAGGCGGGCGGCGAGAGCTGTTGAACCAGTCACACCATGAGCAAGTCCCCGTGGCCTTCACTATCTAACACCCTGTTGCAATTTTGAAGTCCTTACTCTGTGTCATATCTTGTTGTTATTATTATTTTTTTTGCTGTGAGCTTTCTGTGTCTCATTTGCAATGCTGAGCATTAGCAAGTGGCTCTGCAGAGAGTGTGTGAAAGGATCAGGGAATTGATTATGGCAGCCAAGCCTTAAAAGCGTCTTTGCCTTCTGATTTCTTCCTGTAATGTTAGATATTCCACTTTGCTTTTTCCGTAGCCCTGCTGTTTGTGGCGTTTGCCCTCTGTATGTTTTGCCTGTACAGCTTCATGCCACTCGTGATTAAAGTCACCAGTGCCACCTCTGTGAACTTGGGCATCCTGACAGCTGACCTCTACAGTCTTTTCTTTGGACTCTTTCTGTTTGGCTATAAGGTAAGCAAATAGATTATGTTCAAAGAGGAACACTTGCTTGGTCTACAAGAAGTCATGGGTGTCTTCACTAGTTTAGATCCAAAAATAAAACCTCATCTTTTTTTGGCAAGAATCTCATTGGACGGTCTGCACTCCAGGCAAATAGCATCACGTTCATATTATAATAAGAGTTTTGATGCTCCAGACTTCTCTAAAGGTCTTGGGGACCCTCAAGGTCTTGGGAGCGCCCTTTGAGAACTGCTGCATTGGAAGTCCATCTTTCTTTAGTATACCGTTGGTAAATGCTTGTCGACGAGTTTGCTATCCCAGTTATTTGAACAAATAGCGAGAATGTTGGCTGTTGCTTGATAATTTTAGTTTCATTTGGGGACAGCAACTACATTTCTTACAAATAGCGAGAATGTTGGCTGTTGCTTGATAATTTTAGTTTCGTTTGGGGACAGCAACTACATTTCTTTGTCCTTGTAAAATTTTGTATCCAGGCAGAAATTGCTTGGCACTGATTTACACTGTTCCCAGGAATTGGCCATGAACTCACAATGCCTCGTTCAGTGGGGTCTCAGAAATTTCTGCTTAAGAAGCGTAAACCATTTTGCCTTGCCGTGTTACATATGAAAGGAACTGGGTGTTATCTTTACAAACTTGCTGGTTAAGCTATTCCTGAACTTAGACCGAAGGAGTATTTATAGCTTTTTGGTTGCATCATTAAAAAGTAACAAATGTCAGAGTGAACCAGAGAAGTGATCTGACACGCCTAGATTGATTGATTGATTGATTTTTAATGAGACCAGTTGCCAAGGGCTACAACGTGAGCCTTACAAGTGAGCTGTGGTGCTGTGCTTGCATTTCACATGGCCGCCACTAGGGGGTGATGGTGTTTCTATTCTGTGGTTAAGCTTCGTGGTTATAGGTTATCTGTGTTAACATACGACCCCGCTCACCTGTGCGTTTTTCTTTTTAAACCAAGTACATTGATTTAGCTTTAGTAGTTTAACTTCTTCTAAGTAAAATAGTATCCAAGTGGGAAGGAGGAAGTAAGGTTAAAGAAAGAAAAGCTTTGAAAATACACCTGCCGCTACCTATTACAAGCTCCCTTCATGTAGATATTTGCTCTTTAACTGCTCTTCACTTTAACATGAAAAAGCCTTTTTGTATGTCATTTTTTTGACCACATAACTTTAAACTGCTATTCTCAAAATTAGAGCATGTGAACGTTAAATTCCTTCTCCGTTCTTTTGCTCTATGTTTCTTTGTCCCTGCACGTCTAGTGGTTCACTCTTAACCCAGATCAGATTTGACTGTTTTTGTTCAAAAGCCGTTTCAACACTTGTAGAGCAAAGAGCGGGTCTGCTGTGATCTTCAGAGTAAATTACAGAGGTGGAAAAGCATTCAGAGCTTAAAGAAGATACCTAGCATTTTATTTTATTTTTTTAATTTTTAAAAAAGATTTTATTTATTCATGAGAGACAGAGAGGGAGAGAGAGAGAGGGAGGCAGAGGGAGAAGCGGGCTCCCCATGGGACAGGGAGCCCGACGTGTGACTGGATCCCAGGACCCTGGGAACATGACCTGAACTGAAGGCAGACACTTAACCGACTGAGCCACCCAGGCCCCTGATACCTAGCATTTTAGAAGCAGTTTTTTTTTTTTTTTTTTTTTTTGTGAGAGAGAATGAGAGACAGAGAGCACGAGAGGGAGGAGGGTCAGAGGGAGAAGCAGACTCCCTGCCGAGCAGGGAGCCCGATGCGGGACTCGATCCCGGGACTCCAGGATCATGACCTGAGCCGAAGGCAGTCGCTCAACCGACTGAGCCACCCAGGCGCCCTTAGAAGCAGTTTTTAAAGACAGAATTATAAGCCCAATATACCACCAATTCTTAAAATTGTAGTTTCTAAAATAACTTTGGCTCTGCTTTTTAAAATCGACAGTTGAAAGAATTTTAAAAATTTCTGCACTCCTCATTGTCAGACTCTGCCTCCTCTGGAATTGATCTTGAGTAAATACTTACTGACCAGAGTAGCCGCAAGAAACCTCCAATATAGATCCAGACACAAAAAGGCAGAATTAAAAAAAAAAAAAAAAGAAAAGAAAGGTAAAGGTAAGAGCCTCTAATTTAGGAAACTTACCTCATTCCCTCAGAGTCTCTCCCTTCTAAGGGAGTGACTCCATTTTATCACCTGCTTCTTAAGAGAAACAAGATACTTTTTCTTCTATACATTTAAAAACCAGAAGACTCACAGAAGCTCACAGCTGGAGATGGCCAGCACTGTACATAATACTCATTTCAAAACCCTGTTCAGTTTCTCCTTCTACTTTAGGGAGTGTATCTGGTTTTTTCTTCTTTCTCTCCTTCTCATCTCCTTTCTCAACCTGTTGTGTTTTCTTTTCTTTTCTTTTTTTTAAAGATTTATTTATTTGACACAGAGAGAGAGACAGCTAGAGAGGGAACACAAGCAGGGGGACTGGAAGAGGGAGAAGCAGGCTCCCGGCTGAGCAGGGAGCCCCGATGCGGGGCTCGATCCCAGGACCCCGGGATCATGACCTGAGCCGAAGGCAGACACTTAACCGACTGAGCCACCCAGGCGCCCCTGTTGTGTTTTCTTATTGTTTTTCTTTGTCATCTTCTTCTTAGAACTCTTTTTAGGCATTAGAACGCTTTGGGGGCATACTATGAAATGTAAATGAATTTAAAAATATTTATTGGCTTGAACAAAATATCATGCTCTGTTCTTTTTTTTTTTTTTTTTAAGATTTTATTTATCTGAGAGAGAGAGAGAGAGCACGAGTGGTGGGAAGGGCAGAGGGAGATGGAGAGGGACACTCCCTGCTGAGTGGGGAGCCCTACACAGGGCTCGATTCCCTAACCCCGAGATCATGACCTGAGCAGACATCAGACGCTTAACTGACTGAGCCACCAAGTACCCCAGCATGCTCTGTTCTTAACTTTAAAATCAGGTTAGCAGGACTGTTCATAAATTTGAGTTTGCTTGTTCCAAGAAAAAAGAAATGATCCTAGGCATTTAATTACACATTCATTATGCTACATAGTTTCCTTAAAATTTACCACATCACTCTTGGTCAGTCTTCAGCTCTTTTCTTTCTGTGTTTTATCTTTCATGCTGTTAAAAACAAATATTAATTCCCTTAATACTTGAACTTTTGTATGGATCCTTGATTCAAATAAGAGCAAATATACAGACTGCATAATATTATTTATTTAAACTTTGGGGATGTGTCAGAATGCTGTTTTCAGTAATAATACACAATGAGTTAGTGTCTTGTCTACACTGCATTTTGCTCTGGGTGGTTATTTTCCTAAAACGGGGTGGGTTGGAGAAGGTCACCAGGAACTCCATGCATCCTTGTGGTGTGTCTGTCAGAATGCGCTCTTGCTACAGTCAGTCCTTCTGGGAGGCGAGAGGGTGGGAGACTCCTCCCAAAGGACTCCATGCCCTGTGCCTGTCCGACTGCACTTTACACCACTAACCTCTTCGGGTTTGAGACTTTTCCGAAAAAATGGCGTCTTTTGAGCTCTAAAGACCTTATCTGCTAAGTCCACCATAAATCTGATTGTGTAACCCTCGTCTCCCAAAAGAAGATAATTTATTACATTTTAACAAACTGGATTTCATTGCATTAGCCTACACGAAGGGTTGTGGAGAATGTGTCATATTTGTACATCCACATTTTAGGTCCAGTGTTTCTCTGTTTCATAGCAATGTTATAAACGGCGCTTAGGGTCTGAAATTGGCTCTCTCATGGATGGTATCCATGCTGACCTTTGATTCTCCCCACGAAGTGGGGCTGGCTGCAAGGTGGAAGTCCAGCTGGGCGTATCACACAGAAAGGCAGGAGTTCCATTTCCTAGAGACCCAAGGATCCTCTTGGCTCATGTGGCAGGTGTTGCCCAAGCCCGTGCGTTCACCGGAGGGTTTGGGGGCATTGGCATCTCTTTGGAGGAAGCTTCCAGAAACAGATTACGAGAAGCTAACCCTCAAAGCGTGGCGGGCAAGGGGGTAGCAGTCAGCATGTGTTTGCCAGAGACCACAACCATCGCCTGTTCTCCTCCTAGTTCTCCGGGCTCTACATCCTGTCCTTCTCCGTCATCATGGTGGGCTTCATTCTGTACTGCTCTACCCCGACGCGCACGGCGGAGCCCGCAGAAAGCAGCGTGCCGCCCGTCACCGGCATCGGGATCGACAACCTCGGGCTGAAGCTGGAGGAGAACCTGCAGGAGACCCACTCGGCCGCCTTGTAGCTACAGAGGAAGGCACCACGCTTGTGCCCCCGAGGCTTCCCCGGAAACCAGGAGGCGCCCTGGGAGGCAGCAGACCCTGCTGACAGCAGAGGGGACTCGGAAAATTATTAGGGGAGCGAGCACTGCAACTTTGGATTGGATCCCAGTGGTTAGATTTTGCAAAGGAATAGAAAATAGTGTATCGAAAATACGAAAACAGAGCAGAAGGTGAGGTGGCTGGGATCATGTTTCTGTGGGTTTGAGGACCAATACCTGTTCGGGTCAGGGAGACAAGGTGCGCCCCACACTGGGGTCTCGGAGGCACCCGTGGGAAAGCATGGTGGGGCCGATAGCCAGGCATGATCCAGCCTCAGGGCAGGGCCTGCGAGCAGGCTGTGCAGGCTGGGCTGGGCAGTCAGGAGTGGGGGCAGCCCAGGGTGGTTTGGGAGCCGCTTTCCGTAGTTGGAGGCCTCTGGGTTTTGTCTTGCCGAGGCAGTCATTGTCCACAAGCCCTGTGGTCTTCACGCCACAGTGAGGTCTGCTGACTGATGGCATATGGCAGCGGCCGGGGTGGGGTAGCCCTTGAGAAATCCTGAGATACCAGTGTGGGTACCATCGAGGCAGGAAAGAGGGGTGGTGCGGTGAATGTGGGGACCCTCTCTCCGTTCTTCAAAGAGGATACTACACTGCTTCTCACCAAGTATTTGTAATGTGCCATGAGATCTTTATGATACTTCTTCAATACAGAGTGCGACTATGTAGCATCATCATGATATTAACTACCACTCTGCCACTTTACAAAAACTGTAAACGGTATGTAAACTTTTTTTTAATGTAATAAAGAAATCAAGGGGAAGTGTTCATGTTATTAAAAGATTTTGATTTCATGGGAATACATTCGTTGTGTGGTTTCTTTGATTAACCACTTCCCCTTCTGGATTCTTAAATGACTTAATATATTCAAGATTTCTTCATATCCAACTTTTCAGAACCATGTCTTCTGTAAGGTAAGGCAGACCTACCTGGGGTTATGTTGGGATGGAGGGGAATTCAGAGCGAGCCCACAGGTCATTTGCCGGAAGAAACTTTTTAAAATTCTGAATTACCTTAATTTTTTTCTTTTTTTTTCTTCTTTTTTTAAGTTTTTTGAGTGAGATAACTTTTTATTCTCTGCAGCCAATTAAAACTGATATTTGATTTTCGCTGTGTACCATTCACAGCTGCCAATGAGTAGAAAAAGGTTAGGTTACCGTGTTTGGCCTTTGGGGGAAGACTTTCATTTTGATTAACATGTTATTTCTTGAAATATCCTGCTTAAGAACAAACCTGTATACACAGGGCGAAGTGGAGAGCCTCAGGTGACAGCATCCCACATGTCTGTCAAGTCTCAGCTCAACCGTCATCTCTTTCTCTGAAGCCTTCCTCAGGTTATCCAGGCCAGGCCCCCTCTCCTCTAGGTTCCCAGGGCCCTTGTTCATATCTTCTTTGTTGCACTTACTGAGTGCTTGCTGTTTGTCTGCCGTTCCTCACCACCGGTTGAGCTCTTCAAGGTCAACTGTGGTCTCTATTCATCTTTCTGGACCGTTTGTCATCTCTCTTCTTGGGCATTTATTTATTTTTTAAAAGGTTTTGTTTATTTGAGAGAGAGAGAGAGCGAGCAAGCACGAGCAGTGGGGAGGGGCAGAGGGAAAGGGAGAAGCAGACTCCCCTGCTGAACAGGGAGCAGCAATGCGGGGCTCGACCCCAGGACCCCAAGATGACGACCTGAGCCGAAGGCAGAGTGAACTACCCAGGCGCCCCCTTGGGCATTTATTAAATGAACTTTGTCTTTGGCCCCAGTTCAGAACATTTAAGGGGAGATTGACCTAAAACAAGGTGTTTCATGCAGATACATGTGGGCAGTATTATCTTACCCTGCTTGGCTCTTTCCACCCTTCCCCCTAAACCTAGTGTTTTTTTTCTACTCACCTGCTCCCTCTGGAGAGGGGCAAAGGAGGTCAAACCTGAGCATCCTAAACTAAACTAAACTAAATTAAAACTTAGAATTCAGTGTTCCAGAGAAGCAGTGCTGTGAGTGATGTTCAGCAATTAATAAGAGTACCGCAAAGCCGTGCATCCTGGTTTATACAAGTTTGTAAAGACGGAGAGTTTCTATAATACCACTTCCATGGAAAATGTATTTTCAAACGTCTGGCTCACATACAGGCTTTTGAACATAACACGTTCTCAAGTTGAGAACCTCCCATAAATTCTTTTCCAGCCTATTAGAACGATACTGATTTTTCAATATTTTCTTGTAGATATTCATGCCATTAAAAAAAAACAACTGCTGAATAGTATAATAGGGCTGCTGGATTGTTCCCTCGTGTTGTATAGAGGTAATAGTGCATTTGGACTGCGGTTATGCTAGAAGAAGAGAGGGCTTTGCTGGCGTCATTCTCACTGTTTGCACTTTGAAACTAGGTTCTCTTGCGGACCGTGAACATTTCTCACCTTTCTGGGACCCAGGGAATTTGTATGTGTCATCCATGATGTTTCCAGCAGGTGGCGCTTTAACAGGTATAACAAACACCTTTGACCTAAACCGTCATCTTTCATTTTACAGCTTCTCCATAATGTCCTTTTTAAAAGATTTTATGCATTCATTTGAGAGAGAGAGAGAGCATGAGCAGGGAGGAGGGGCAGAGGGAGAGGGGGAAGCAGGCTCCCCACTGAGCAGGGAGCCCCACACAAGGCTCGATCCCAGGACCCCAACATCATGACCTGAGCTGAAGGCAGACGCTTAACCAACTGAGTCACCCAGGCGCCCCTACAAGAGGGTGTTACGATGACTGCCCTCAGCAGGGATTGTCTTTGATGAACAGCTGAAGGATGGAGCTCTCAGGAAAGTTTGGTGCCCGTGGTGAAAACGGAAGCCGGGATTCCTTGCTGCGTCTAGCAGCCTGCAGTCCCCGGGGCTCTTGAAATAGTTCTGAGGGGCTGGGCTTCCCAACTGCTGAGCCAGCACATGCATCTTGGGAGAGGAGGTGGGAAGATCCTCGTGTAAAACCCAGCTCGTTAGTGCCGTTGTCCTCGCAGCCCTGGAGCCTGCCCTTTGAAATAGCTGTCTGCATCTGCGTCGAGGTCTTCCGTATGCCTAGCCACAATTCTCTCCTCCATCATTGTTATGGTGATGTGCCATTTTCATCCACATTTAATCACTTAGTATCTGGACATATCCTCAGCCCTCAGAACATACCCATAAATCAGGGAAATTCAGCAGATAGCCACTTAGCTGATTAAAAGGCAAGAGATTTATGAGGAAATTAGGTAATGCTGAACATGCAGTTTTCCAGTAGTCTTAGAAAGGGTGTTTTGAGCCGTCCGGCAATCTGGAGAGGTATCAAGGGGAGTAAAGGCTCTTCAGAACAGCAAAATTTTACTTGAGGGTTTGTGTCCCAAAATGTCTTCTCCTAATGCTTTTGTCATGCACTTTATTCCTTGGTTTCAGTATTGTCTTCTTAGAGCAATTGTTTTTTGTTTTGTTTTTTAAAGATTTTATTTATTTGAGAGAGGGAGTGGGAAGAAGCAGAGGGAGAGGGACAAGCAGACTCCGCCCTGAGCACGGAGCCCAACACAGGGCTCCATCCAACGACCCCGAGATCACAACCCAAGCTGAAATCAAGAGTCAGACGTTCAATCAGCTGAGCCACCCAGGCGCTCCTCGAGCAATCTTAAAGTGCAGATACTTTTGGAGGAGGAGGAAATTTAGGTTGGAAGGGAAAGAGAAGTGATACCAAGAAAAAATGTAGAAGTCATTTGAACAATTGTTGGCTCCAACTGACCATAACAAGTATTCAGATGGTGCCAAATGATCATCCCACGATCACCTGTTACTAGCCATCACTTGCCCAGTGGGGAGGCTGATGTGATGGCGGGGACTCACAGTGTGAGAAGCTGGAGTTCCCGTGCGGAGTTCCACCTTCCTTGACCACAGATGTTACTTTCTTCCTGCTAGGTGACTGTGCTTTTCCACTTTTGTCCGAGTGTTTCCCATTTTTTCGTTCCTTCAGATTTCTTTTCTGACTTTGGTCTTGTGAGCCCATGTGAGACCTCATCCATCTTGGTCTTTGTGAAAAGACTGCTAGTTCAGTGCATGTACTACCTTTACATGTGGGGACACAGACACACCACCGTCACCAGTAACACCAACCCGTCCCCACCCTGCCCTCCAGTGTCTTATTTCTCCAGAAATTGCTTTGTGGATAAGATTGATTGCAGTTGCTTCGGGGAATCTGCCCCACCCTTGACACATGCCTAGAGGCCTTCCTGTAGAGCTTCAATTCCCTAGTCCATCTGTTGGTTGAGAGTAAATGGTACCTTTACTTGCCCACAACTGGTATACAACATTTATTTGGTCTCTACTGTCGCTTAACCAACTGAGCCACCCAGGTCCCCCTAAGGACATAGATTCTATTTATGCCCCAATTAAACAAGTGAGGAAATTGGGGCTTTATCAGTCAGGATAGGCTAGGTTATGCTGCTGTAACAAACAACACCAACTATATTATTGGCTTGAAACAATAAAGGTTTGATTTTTGGCTGTGCTACACGTCCACTGTGGATCTGCTTCAAGTTGTCCTCACTCTGGGGCTCTGGCTAATGGAACAGCCTTAACAGGGAAAGAGGGAATCAGAAAATTCCTCTCTGGCTCTTAAAGGCTGCCTAGAAATGACAGGTGGCATTTTCTCTTACATTTCATTGGCCAAAGCAAGTCACCTGGCCATGTCCAAATTCAAAGGGATGTAGAAATGCAGTTCTGCTATGTGCTTGGACGGGGAGAAAACTTGGAAGTATTTGTGTGCATCTCTGTCAGAAGACCTAAAGAAGTTAAGCAACTTTATGAAATTTAGACTCTCATCTGTCTGACTCCAGAGTCCACACTCTTAACCCCCATACCATAATGCTATGGTAAAATAGTAATAACTTCATTATCTATCACTATTGAAATAGCAACATCAGTAATTTGGGAAGGAAATAAAAAAGGGTAATCAAATTGCAAAGTATTGTTTTACTTTTTATAATAAAATAATAGTAATTTAGACACATGGAAGTCTTTTTTTTTTTAATTTCTTTCATTTGACAGAGAGACAGCGAGAGAGGGAACACAAGCAGGGGGAGTGGGAGAGGGAGAAGCAGGCTTCCCGCTGAGCAGGGAGCCCGATGCGGGGCTCGATCCCAGGACCCTGGGATCATGACCTGAGCTGAAGGCAGACGCTTAATGAGTGAGCCACCCAGGTACCTCTAGACACATGGAAGTCTTATTAGAATCAGAATTGTGGGCTTTAAGCATTGACGCTTTGTTGCGTCTTGATTAGTGGCACTCAAGTGCAATCATTTGATATAGTATTTGATTTGTAGCACTCACACCTGCCAGAGAGTCCTTTTAGTCCCTGGGAGTTTGAAAATAAGTTCTGAGCTTCAGGTTTTGGTGGCTTTCCAGACAGAGGCCTGCTACCTGGGGAACTATTAGAAATGCCAGCTAGAATAAGTAATAATTAATATGTTAAACCCTTAAGAGATGGAGTTGTTTGTCTACTACTTAAAAAAAAAAAAAAAACCAACAAAAAAACTCCTGGGTGAATTGGAGGTCACAAGGCAACTTTGGGCCTCAGCAGAGATGTCTTCTGGAGGAAACCACCAGCCTTGTGATCACAAAGCCGCCGGCTCGCCCTCCAGTGCTGAACACTGCGCAGCACCACCCTTCTGGCCATGTTGGGGCCCACTGTCCTCCCGGGGTGCTGGCTCTGCCTCCCAGGGCTGCAGTCACCCTCCTGGCTACACGTCAACTATTTTGAGTTTCGCCATCTCACGACTTGTCAACTTGAGACACGCAGTTGTTTCTGTTGTTGACTGTGAAGGAGAAAGATCCAAAAGTCAAGAAAGCACAGAGTGACTCATCATTATTAATGTCACAGATAGAAACTGCTCCATAAAATGGGGACATAGTTACATCACGTTTATTTTACTAATGAATTATTCTAGAACTCATGGTCCTTATTAGTAAGAAATTCTCTCTTGAGGGGCTCTCCCGTTTCCCTGAGTTACCTGAAAACCCATAGACCATCAGTCTTCCTAAGGGAGGCAGTCTTACTTCTTTGAAAGCCATGAAGGTAACTCACCTTTTTAGAGGAGATTCTCCAAGAGATTCGCATGTGTCCAGACCAGATTCTGGGAAAGTAACTATTTTCAATGAATCTAAGCTATCCTATCCGCTTTTGAAGGGAAGCTGCTGTCAATGAGGCTAGAGCAGTTTTCTGGTGCCTTCCTGGCTGAAAAAGAGAAAAAAAAACCCCACAAATTTGTTATCTGGACAAAGTTGTTCCACTATATTAAATTTAGGATGACTCACATTTAAGAATAAACTATCAAGTTTGAAAAATTTAATGATTTTTCTTTAGAAGCATAACATCTACTAGGAATCATCTCTCTGATGGGGATTAATAAGTATTTGTGCGTTATTGCCATAAGCAGTAAAATTTGTTGCCAACAGTATTATTTCAGTTTTTGGCCCAGTGGAATGACTAGTCTGTGATTTTCTCAGAGCAATAACATTTATTTCCAACTGTACATTTTGTTTTATTATCTTTCAGTTTCATATTGAGTTTTATACTCTCAGTCTCTTGGTGTGTTCAGTCAACTCCTGCCTCCCAGTCACTCACCAGCCCTCACTGAGGACTCTGACACTGGCCGCCATCTTCCCACCCAACTGCCTCCATCACTCGGATGGTCTGTGCCCATGTGGATGCATTGAGCACACCTGGACCTCACAGTGTATTTATTGCCTTAATTTCTCTCTGTTACTCTCATGATAAATCTACGTGTTGTTATCAGAAGTGCTCAATATATTCCCATAATGTATATTCTGAGCACAATTTACATCCCTAAAGCCAGCACACTGGTTTTTCAAGCCTTTTTGAACTCTTAACTCTTGGGTTACCTTCTGGAATACTCTTCTCCCTGTTCTGCATAGCGTTTGTGAATGGTTGCTTGGATTTCTTCCCTTGCACTCTTCATTTCTCTGCACCCACATCCTGCCCAGCAAAACCCCAATGCTGGATCAGTGGTGTGAGACAGGATCTTTCATGACTTCCTAGTCTGAGAGATACAGACTTGTCTCAACCTGACACCCTAGCCCATACATTGCTCAAGTCTCTGCTTGGTGTAACTTAGGAAATGCGTGTTGGAGAACCCCCAGGGCTGAAGTCTGGCTTATCTTCTATCCGGTCAAGGGAGTTACACGATACTGGATAAAGTGTCAGCAGTTTTGTAGTAGAAGCCTCCCTATATCACAACAACTTTATCCTGTGTTCTTTGATTTCTGTTGGTATTTCTGATGGTTCATTCCTCACTTTTTGATCCGAACAGATCCATTACCAACTTTTTCAGAGCGAGGAGAATGGATAGATTTTGTAGTTTATTGCCATAGGAGCATTCCATTTGGAAGTCCTGGTTTGGGGTGCCTGGGTGGCTCAGTCGGTTAAGTGACTGCCTTCGGCTCAGGTCATGATCCTGGAGTCCCAGGATCGAGTCCCGCATCGGGCTCCCTGCTCAGCAGGGAGTCTGCTTCTCCCTCTGACCCTCCCCCCTCTCATCCTCTCTCTCTCTCTATCTCATTCTCTCTCAAATAAATAAATAAAATCTTAAAAAAAAAAAAAAGAATTCTTTAAAAAAAAAAAAAAAAGGAAGTCCTGGTTTGCCCCTCTGTAGGTCCCCAGATCCTGATAGGGAGCAGAGTCCCCAGGGACCTCTGGAAACCATGCAAGGGTCATTATTACACCTGCTGTTTGACTAAGGCACACCAACTGCTGCTGATCTTCTAATTGTCCTGATGATAGCAGATCCTTCCCGATGTGGGACTTCACGCATTCCAACAGCTACCTTTTCTTTTGTCAAGTTGCTCATCATTGATAATTTCCAACTCCATGAACTCCAAAATCACATGATTTTTGGCAGTTGGCCCTCCGTTGTCTGTTTTTGTTTTGTTATATTGTTTTTGTTTTGGAAAACCCGAAGCTTTCCAAGTCCATTTTCAACAAGCTGCAGACTGACAGGCAAATGGAAGATATTGCCAGACGCAGGAAGTTGCTCCATGTTACTATGCCTCCTACAAACAAGACGGATGATTCACCTATCAAATGTATAAAATTTACAGAATAAATTTGCATAATCAGCAAATGGATGCTTCCATTCAGGATGTCCTGTTGTACAGCTGTTAGTTCCCTACCTTCTGACAAGCCAAGGACTGGTTCAAGAAGTTGGTACAACTCTTCAAGTGGCATATATCCTGGGACTCCCCCCACTTACTCACATACCACCCTACTTTGCTAACATGGTGGCCACTACCTAGGGCCCTTTGAGATAATGAAAGTTGTCAGTCCAGTGTCCTTCTATCCACAAGAATGGTTATGCAACTTTAATTATAATAGCAAAGATTTGGAAACAGTCGGTCCATCGACAGAAAGGATTAATAAATTTTGGTGCATTTGCAAATGCAGTGCTACTCGGTGATCAAAAGGAGTGCACTTAGGATACGTGTAACGACATGAATACATCTCAAAAACATTATAATGAGTGAAAGAAGTCAGGAACGGAAGAGTCCGTATTGCATGATTCCATTTATAGAAAGTTCAAAGACAGGTAAAACTAATTTATAGAGAATAGGGAAGTAATTTATGGGGAATAGAAATCAGAATGGTAATTGCTTCTGAGCAGTACAAGGGTCATTAAAAGCGCATGAAGAAACCTTCTAGGGTGGTGGAAACATTCTGTATCATGCCCTGAAGTACTGGTTAACTTACAATTAATGGGTGTTGAATAGTCTCATGTATGCCCATTGACTCCTTTTACTCAAACCTACTTCCTCTGGCTCTGTTCTTTGTTCTGTATGACCCACCAGGTTCTCCCTTCCACCCTCCGCTGTGACCTGTCTTGGTACCCCTCAGGATGGGAAACCAGAGTGGGTTGTGAAGGAGGTCCTGCACAATAAGGATGACACGCAAGCTCCATGTGGACCCTGGTGTGGTCATATGGGGTCCATATGGGCCAGAAGTGTGGCTGTGGGATGTGACCTTTCAACCTTAGGATTCCTTCTCCCAAGGGATTAGGAGCCTGCCGCCAGAGACACAAGGAAATTTGGGTCTGCTCTCCGTGAGAAGAGACCTTGGAGCTCCAAATAGCCACTTCCTCAAGGACTCATCGTTGCTTTAATAAAAACAAATTACTATAGGTACTCAAATAAGTAAAAACTCTAAAGATCGGTGTGCTCTCTTGGGCAGAATAATGGCCCCCCTGAAGGAGTCCAAGTCCTAATCTTTGGAGCCCGTGAATATGTTACCTTACGTAGTAAGGGGACTTTACAGATGGGATCAAGTTAACAATCTTGACATGGGGAGAATATTCTGGATTACCGGGTGGCTCCGGTGTAATCACAAGGGCTCTTGTAAGTGAACGGGAGGAGGGAGGGTCAGGAAAGCAGTGACACTGGAACCAGATGGAAGGAGGGCCACGTGGAAGATGGGCAGCCTCTAGAAACTGGACAAAGCAAGAAAACAGATCCTCCCCGGGAGCCTCCATAAAGGAACACAGCCCTGCCCACACCTTAATACTGGCCCAGTAAGAACCGTTTCAGGCTTGGGATCGCTGGAACTGCAAAATAATATTATTTGTGTTGTGTTAAGTCACTAAGTTTGTGGCAGTTTTTCGCACAGCAACTAGAACACGGATACACTAGCCAGCCATGGTTAACATTCGCCTGCATCCCGGCGTCAAGTGGAACAGGGGACCGGAGGCATCCTGGACTCTAATCTCATCAACTAGCGGAGTGACTGTGGACAGTAATTGTGCTCAAGTCATTGGGCCCCAGGTCCTCTGCTGTTACATGAGGGATGATGGCAGTCTCAGCTTTCGATTATTTTTCTCAAACATTTGTTGGTCATTACCCTGAGCCCAGGGAAGCGCCCGAAAGAAGGCAGGATCTGGGCTACGGAGTTAGCCCAACCTGTGTTCAAATTCCAGCTCTTTTATTTACTAGCTTCAGTCTTGGGCAAGTTACTTAATCTCTCTGAGCCTTTTCTTCATCTGCAAAATGAGAAGGATGATCATGCCTGCCGCCTCATGGTGCTGTTTGGAGGGTTTAACCAATTAATACATGTTACACTCTTAGAGCAGGACTTGGCATTTAACATATGCTCAACCCCACTCATTACTGGGGTTACTATCTCTGTGACCTCAGGTAAAGTTATCCTATAAAGATGAACCTTTGCTTCAATGTGAGACAGGAGTCCATCAAAATCCTAAAGGAGAACACAGGCAGCAACCTCTTTGACCTCAGCCGAAGCAACTTCTTCCTAGAAACATCGCCAAAGGCAAGGGAAGCAAGGGCAAAAATAAACTATTGGGACTTCATCAAGATAAAAAGCTTTTGCAAAGCAAAGGAAACAGTCAACAAAACCAAAAGACAACCGACAGACTGGGAGAAGATATTTGCAAATGACATATCAGATAAAGGGCTAGTATCCAAAATCTATAAAGAACTCATCAAACTCAACACCCAAAGAACAAAGAATACAAACAAGAAATGGGCAGAAGACATGAACAGACATTTTTCCAAAGAAGACATCCAAATGGCCAACAGACACATGAAAAAGTGCTCAACATCGCTTGGCATCAGGGAAATTCAAATCAAAACCTCAATGAGATACCACCTCACACCAGTCAGAATGGCTAAAATTAACAAGTCAGGAAACGACAGATGTTGGCGGGGATGCGGAGAAAGGGGAACCCTCCTACACTGTTGGTGGGAATGCAAGCTGGTGCAGCCACTCTGGAAAACAGTATGGAGGTTCCTCAAAAAGTTGAAAATAGAGCTACCATATGATCCAGCAATTGCACTACTGGGTATTTACCCCAAAGATACAAAAGTAGGGATCCAAAAGGGTACGTGCACCCCGATGTTTATAGCAGCAATGTCCACAATAGCCAAACTGTGGAAAGAGCCAAGATGTCCATCGACAGATGAATGGATAAAGAAGATGTGTTACATATATACAATGGAATATTATGCAGCCATCAAAAGGAATGAGATCTTGCCATTTGCAACAACGTGGATGGAACTGGAGGGTATTATGTTGAGTGAAATAAGTTAAAAAGAGAAAGACATGTATCATATGATCTCACTGATATGAGGAATTCTTAATCGCAGGAATCAAACTGAGGGTTGTTGGAGTGGGGGGTGGGGTGGGAGGGATGGGGTGACTGGGTGATAGACACTGGGGAGGGTATGTGCTCTGGTAAGCGCTGTGAATTGTGCAAGACTGTTGAATCTCAGATCTGTACCTCTGAAACAAATAATGCAATATATGTTAAGAAAAAAAAAAAGAAGAAGAAGAAGAAGGTAGCAGGAGGGGAAGAATGAAGGGGGGGAAATCGGAGGGGGAGATGAACCATGAGAGACTGTGGACACTGAGAAACAAACTGAGGGTTCTAGAGGGGAGGGGGGTGGGAGGTTGGGTTAGCCTGGTGATGGGTATTGAGGAGGGCACATTCTGCATGGAGCACTGGGTGTTATGCACAAACAATGAATCATGGAGCACTACATCTAAAACTAATGATGTAATGTATGGGGATTAACATAAGAATACAAAAAAAAAGATGAACCTTTGCTTATTTGTAATGTGGTTGTGCTCTAAGAAAGATTCACTTCATAGATTCCTATGAGGATTGAAGAATGGTGGCTGGCCCTTAGTGAGCGTTCAAAAAGATTAACTCCCTTTTCTACCCACGTCTGTGGATAACGTGGGGGATTTTCTTAGAAACGTGGAGGAGAATTGTGTGGTGGCTGAGTGTTTGGGCTTTGGAGAAAGACCTAAAGATTTGAATCTCCTATAACTTTGTGACTTGGGGTAAGTTACTTAGCCTCTCTGAGCCTCAGTATTCTCACCTCAGGAGTGGCACCTATAGGACTGCTTGAACATTTCCAATGGGAAGAGCTTGGCACAGTGCCTGGCACTCAGTTAATGCTTGTTAAAAGTGGCTAGGGGTTTGGTAGAAGGACATTTCCTGACTTTCCTGGTTACCTACAATCAGAAGAACACACCATGTTGTTGGAGTGGGGGGTGGGGTGGGAGGGATGGGGTGACTGGGTGATAGACACTGGGGAGGGTATGTGCTCTGGTAAGCGCTGTGAATTGTGCAAGACTGTTGACTCTCAGATCTGTACCTCTGAAACAAACAATGCAATATATGTTAGGAAAAAAAAAAAAGAAGAAGAAGAGGGTAGCGGGAGGGGAAGAGTGAAGCGGGGGAAATTGGAGGGGTAGACGAACCATGAGAGATGGTGGACTATGAAAAACAAACGGGGTTCTAGAGGGGAGGGGGGTGGGAGGATGGGTTAGCCTGGTGGCGGGTATTGAGGAGGGCACATTCTGCATGGAGCACTGGGTGTTATGCACAAACAATGAATCATGGAACACTTCATCTAAAACTAATGATGTAATGTAAGGGGATTAACATAAGAATAAAAAAAAATCTTGTAGATGAATAAACAGAATTATGGATCCTTTATTCTAGTAATAAAGAAATGATTGGTTACAAAAAAAAAAAAAAAGAAGAACACACCGTACATAGTATATGCTCAATAAGTTTCTCCTGAATATATCTAATTTCAGAAAGTAATATTTTGGGGGGATTCTCATTTTGGGGGCTCATTTGGTCTTTTCAAAAATTGTTTCCCCCTATTTACATGAATAGTAGATTATTGTTATGAAAAGCTGAAGAAATACAGGTTAAGAATAAGATGGTAACAAACGTTCCCCCAAATCCTACCAACCAGAGATAATCACCATCAATAATTTGGAGAATGTCTTTCCACATTTTTGTGCATGTGCTCACATGAATCAAGTTTGCACACACACACACATACACAGAGTCTACGTGCATTGAACTATAATAGTACATATCACTTTGTGATTTTCTTTTTCTTTGTTTCCCCATTCAACAAGTTGTCACAGATATCTTTCCAAGGTAGAGAATATTGACCTTCCTGTCTTAAGAGTTGAATTCTCGAGCCGGTCACCTGAGGCTTGATAAATCACAGAAGTGGACACTAGGTGGCAATGTTGAAACAATGAAAAATTTGGAAAATAAATACCAGAGTTACACAAGAACAGGAGGCCCCTGGGACTTCTTTCCCCCTTATCTTGTTATTGACATTCTGATAATTAATAACTAGTAAAAGGACATTTATCTGATTAAGACTGTATTACTTTGGAGGCTCGATATTCCTCCAGCTTGGGCTGCAAGGAGCAGCTCCTAAGACTCTCCAAGATTTTTATAAGGCTGCGTTCAGATCTGTGAAAGTGAGAATGTGCCCTCTGGGGAAGGAAGAAAGGACTTGCAGTCTTTTTCACACTCTCTTCCCAGCCCCCATACCAGACAGCAGATGGATTGACATTCTTGCTGCCTCCCCACCCTGAAAAGCCAGCCTAATTCTTGTATATATCCGTGGCGGTCAGGCGAGAACCAGCTCCCTGCCTGGCCCGGGGCACTCCGGGTGCTGCTTCCCTCTGAGAGTCCAAGTCCCAGAGACCTGGAGCCCCGCACTCCCCATCAAGTGCATCCACGAGAGACAGCGGGTCAGCCGAGACCTTCAGAACCCTAGTCGTCTTCGAGTCACCTTGTTTTTTGTAGATACTTTCCACTTCTGATCCCAACACACACACACACACACACACACACATTGATATCCATGCACTGTGTTCTATTGGGAAGAGTGCAAGATGCAAGTCAGGAGTTTCAGCTCAGCTACTAACCAACCTTATGACCTTGGTTAAATCCCTTACCCTTTTTCTCCTTCTTAGTTTTGTTAAATAGGAGTGTTACTGGGGCGCCTGGGTGGCTCAGTCAGTTATGCATCTGACTCTTGCTTTGGGCTTAGGTCATGATCTCAGGATCATGAGATCAAGCCATGCCTCAAGTGCCACGCCCAGCTGCCCAGATTAAGGTTTTCTCTCTCTCTCTCTCTCTCTCTCCCTCTGCCCTTCCCTCCCCCACTCCACGTGCACGTTTATGTGTGTGTATGTGTGCACTCTCTCTCTCTCTCTAAAAAAAAAAAAGTATCAGAAAACCACAAGTCCAAGATGGAATCACTTAGGCCAGGCCGAGTCACCAAGATGGGGCTTAATACTTAACCTGATCGCAATTCCAACCTCCCCCAGAAATGTAGTGGGGGTTTTTTTGTTTTTGTTTTTGTTTTAAGATTTTTAAGTAATCTCTACACCCAACGTGGGGCTCAAAGCCACAGCCCTCAGACTAAGAGTTGCGCAAGTTCCACTGACAGAGCCAGCCAGATGCCCCAGAAATGTAGTCTTAACTGGTCAGTCAGGAATTTTCTGGTCAGCACCAATGATGTGATCTGTCACATGGTCCCTCTCCATCCCCCCAAGGGAAGATGAGGTCATCCACCTAATAAGACCCCCTGCCCTTCCCTCTAAGGGAAGGTAACCTTGCCTGGAAAAATCCTTTCTTTTGCTAATAACGTCCTTGTCCCACCCTCCTTCCTTTGAAAACCTTAAATTTTGTATAATTGGGAGTTCCCCCCCTGCTTGCTGGATGGGGAACTATCTAGCTAACAACTAACTTAACTATCACAAACAGCTTAGTGATACCAATTAGATCTTCAAATTGACTCAGTGGAATTTTTGTTTATTAACCTGAATAATAACAATAGCTGGCCCCATTCTGGGGCATTAAATATGTAGACAATATACAGGCTTAGGACCCTGCCAGCCACACCCATGAATTAGAAAAAATATTCTGAATTTGATCATTTCTATTTTTAAGAACACCTGTCATGGGAAAAAAAAATCAATACTTTCAATTTCTTTACATTTGTTTTTTGATTTAGTTCATTTTTATCTTGTACTACACTGACTTTTCAAGCCACTCCATGGTAGAGACTCTCACAAGTTTAGTCCCATCAAAATACTCGGTGATTCAGGACATGAAGGTATTTTCAGAGTCAGAGCTCAGTCCTGTCACATTCATTGACATAATCCCATGTGTCTATTATAGCCCTGAGTCACTGACTTAAATTTCGTCTTACGGAAGGGGCACGAGGGGAAGCAAAGTGGTTTTGTTCACACAGACTCCATGAAAAGCTACCAGTCACACTTGCTCTGGAAACCAACCCTGCTGGCTTCAGCCGGAGAAAATATCTGTCTTTTAAAGATTTTATTTCTTTATTTGACAGAGAGAGAGAGAGGGAACACAAGCAGGGGGAGTGGCAGAGGGAAAGGGAGGAGCAGGCTCCCCGCAGAGCAGGGGAGTCGATCCCAGGACCCCGGGATCATGACCTGAGCCGAAGGCGGTCGCTTAACCGACTGAGCCACACAGGCGCCCCAAAATACCCGTCTTGATTGCAGAGCCTGTAGAGGGAAAGCTTGAGGAGATGGTTTGGGAAAGGACATTACTGAAAATTTAAAGGCAAGCGAGCTCTCTCCCTGGTCACAAGCAACCGCAAAGAGGGTTAACCAGTGACCCAAATGAAGCATCGTCAATTTGATAACATTACAGTCAGTTGAATTCAATGGAAGCTATTCCGATCCCATTAACAGCTTGCTGCGTGCCTACTATGGACGGGGTTGTGAAAGATGAGGCGAGCCTGGCGTCATTCCTGCCTTCAGGGGGTCTAATCTGGTGGAGACAGACGTGCACACACCTGTCTTCTCTGCTGCAGTCAGGTAAACCCGGGGACTTTGTGGGCCCCGTTCATCCGCCCTTTATCCTCTGCCTGGAACGTAGGAGGCGCTCACCCTTGTGCCTGGATGAGTGACTATACAACCCACGCAAGGTGCAACGTGACAGGAGCTTCCGAGAAGAGAAAGAGTGATGCTGGAGCACATTGAAAGGGAACAGGGAGGCTGAGCGAAGGAGGTGTTTGAGCAGAGCCTTGAGGGTTGGAAGCATTCTGAAGGCAGCAGCGAGCGGGAGAGCCACGATCTCCTGCTCCAGGAGGGAACCCGAGGAGCCTGGGCAGGGAAGTAGGGAGAGACGGGCACGCTACACTTCAGGACAAAACACCACCCAACGCTCTGCTTGCAGCGCTTTGTGAGCAGCAACTCATAGCATCTCCCGACTCTCCGAGGAGCTCTGTGCGAGGAAGAGCTCGTCTCACGGATGAGGAAGCTGAGGCACAGAAAGTTTGAGTCCTGGCCAAGGTCACACAACTACCACGTGACGGAGCCCGCATCCAAACCCAGGCGAGTCGGCCTCCGGAGACGGAGTCCTTACCCGCCTGCGGTGAATTGCAAAAGCAGGCACGGTGCTTTTCTCTCCGTAGGCAAGGCCTGCGAATGTCACTCTGTCCTTCCTTCCATCCAGAAGTGCAGTGGACTTTCTCTAACCCCTCGAGTCTGGACAGAACCTGTGACGTGCTTTGGTCAGCCACAGGCGGCGGAAGCAACACCGCGGGTTCCAAGCCCAGACCGCACACGCCTCGCACAAACCAGCCCGGGTGCACCTGCTGGTCGGGGACACAGACATGGCCCCGTGATGCCTTTGTTCCAGCGGACAACAGCCTGTTCCCAGAACCTCCCAGCTGATCCCAGTCCAAATTCCCGATTCACAAAATTGGGGCCCAAATAGACTATGGTTGTTTTAAGCCCTGAAATGGGGATAGCTTATTAAGTGACAAAGGCTAATTCGTACGGGATGACACTATGCTGCTTTGACTCCATTCTGACATTTCATACATGATTTTGTGTGTAGTCTCACAGTTACTACATGAGATGGGATTTAAAAAAAAAAGTGGAGATTGTAGGAACTTAAGTTGCTCAAGATCAAATCGCTAATTGATGGAAAAAACACGATTAAAATGTATAAAATGTGTAGTATATCCATATGCTGAGCTACCCAGGAGCCCCTGGAGCTCCTCTGCAGCATCATGAATGTGTAAGTAAGTGCCTACGATCATTTTTTTTTTCTTTGAACAAGCAAACTCAAATTTATGAATGGTCCTTCTAACATGATTTTAGTGTTAAGAACAGAGCATGATGGAGCACATGGGTGGCTTGGTCAGTTAAGCGTCTGACTTCTGCTCTGGTCGTGATCTCAGGGTCCTGGGATTGAGCCCCCAGTTGGCTGGGCTCCTCGCTCAGCGGGGAGTCTTGCTTCAGATTCCTTCTCCCTCTCCCTCTGCCCCTCCTGCCGCTTGTGCTCTCTAATAAACAAACAAACAAACAAATAAATAAAATCTTTAAAAAAAAAGATGACTTTACCCTAATGCTGCTAAGGAACAGAGGTTACCTGTGGTTCTAGATGAGCTGGTGAACCAGCAGGGCTGCTGGCTCTCGTAACTGAACCAGACACGGAGACAAAATACATGAGAACTCCACCAGTCAGCCTTGGGGAGGTGCAAAGTGATTACGATCTGGTGTGGAAAGGAAGCTCGGCAAGGGGTGAGGAAGCCCAGGCTCCGGGCGGAGGGAGGAGGGAAACCTGGCGATGCTCTTGTCTGCTGCCCACGTGGATCATTGAGGGCTCTCTTGCAGCTTAGAACAGAAATATGGCAGCTCCAGTGCAGGGGGTCGGGGAGGGGAGGAGAACCAGTGGGATGACAGCAGGGCAACTGGCGAGGGTGGGGCACAGATAACAAGGATGCGCTCCGATCATTGTGGCTCCCCCCTCCTCCTAAAGAAAAAAGGCAGTGTTTGTTTCTCCTACTATACTCACGCTTCCCTTCTGACACCGTCTACCTAGAGCCAGCATCAGATCCCTCGGGTTCCAGGGCTCCATCCCACAGACTGCCCCACTCGCTTCCAGACACCAACCCTAAGCCCTAGGTGATCACCATACTTCTGACTGTTCAGCTGGAAATCAGTGGTTCCCAGGACAACCTCCTTGGGTTTCATAATTTGCTATAAGGGCTCAGAAAAGTCCAGAAAGCCATGTACTTACTAGATTACTGGTTTATCATAAAAGACAATAACTCAGGACCAGCCAAGATGGAAGACGTGCATAAGGCAAAGTATGTGGGAAGGGGCAAGGAGCTTCCTGCCCTCTCAGGGTAGACCACCCTCCCAGGATCTGAAAGCTCTCTGAACCCCTTCAGTTCCCTCTTTTTTTTTTTTTTTAATGGAAGCTTAATTAGGTAGGCACAAATGATTGAATCATTGGCCAATGGTGATTGAACTCCATCTCCAGCCCCTCTCCCCTCTCTCGAGGTCAGGGGGTGGGACTGAAAGTTCCAACCCTCTCATCACAAGTTTAACATAGTAAAGGAAGTCCTAGCTAGTGCTGAAACAAACAAAAAAAGGTGTAAGAGGTATAAGGACTGAAAAGAACTGTAGAGGTGAAGAGCAGGCCACCCCAAGACCGGTTCCTTTGACATGAAGGTTATTTTGGGTTAAAGAGCAATCAAAACCCAGCAGATTCAGGAAAAGCTCTTTGCCTACCCCACAACTGTCTAGACAGAGGACCTGCTCCAAGAAGACAGCTATTATTATATCACATTATATCATGAACTAGATATGGTGGACAGGGAGGAACCTCGCAAGGCCTGTTTGATCCAAAGTTCTCTGGGTCCCATTGTTTCCAAATGTCCCAGAAAACATTTGTTTACCAAACATCTACTCTTTCATATTCCTGTGAATTACAGTCCTTGCCTTTGAAGTCCCAGACCCCTACCCCCTTCCTTGGTTTAGAATGACACATAATCCTCGTTTTGCTGGACTGACTGGAATTTCCATGTCTGTGTGTGGATTACTTTGTATGTACAAAATTAAATTTGGTTTTCTCCAGTTAATCTGTCTCACGTCATTCTGGTTCTTAGTCCAAGGACCTTGAAGGGGACAAGACATTCTTGCTCCTCAACGGAAGAGCTAAAACTAATCTATTCAATGGGCAAGTATATTAGAACTAATACGAATATTTGATGAAATTGTTGGTACAAGGTCAAATGAAAAAAAAAATCAACACTCTTCCTTTAGGCCAGTAATAACAAACTTGAACATGATAGAGAAAGAATCTATTGACAATAGCAATAAAACTTGCACAAGAGGATAGATAATTAAAATATAGAGGCTACAGACTGAAACAGAAGTTTTGAACTAGTCATGCAGGAATAGATAATTCCTTTTTTTTTTTTTTAAAGATTTAATTTATTTTTTTGACAGAGAGAGACATAGTGAGAGCAAGAACACAAGCAGGGGGAGTGGGAGAGGGAGAAGCAGGCTTCCTGCAGAGCAGGGAGCCCGATGTGGGGCTCAATCCCAGGACCCTGGGATCATGACCTGAGCCGAAGGCAGACACTTAACGACTGAGCCACCCAGGCGCCCGGAATAGATAATTCTTAAAAATGGTATTGAAGTGGGGGCGCCTGGGTGGCTCAGTCTGAGCCTTTGGCTCAGGTCATAATCCGGGAGTCCCGGGATGGAGCCCTGGGTCGGGCTTCCTGCTCAGCGGGGAGTCTGCTTCTCCCTTTCCCCCTCCCCCGACTCATGCTTTCTCTGTCTCTCTCTCAAATAAATAAACAAAATCTTTTTTTAAAAAATGGTGTTGAAGTGATAGAAGTAAGAAAAAGATTGAAGTTATTTTAAAAGTATAAGTTTCATGAGAATATATGCCTAATTGAGAACATTATATAAAACGCATTATAGTTAGTTACTCTGAGGGTCAGGAATGTAGGAAAAGAATAAAGAGATTAAGTAAAATATAAAAAGAAATAAAAGAATCAAGGGATAAGAAGAGTGGTATTTTGCATGGACTGATGATGACAATGTGTTAAGAATTAGGAATCTGCATAACTTTTCATCTGAGGTAAAACAAAACAAAACCAAACCTCATAAATAGACATCCCTGCAAATCTGCAGGGACGAGGCTCATGTTATGTCGGGCAAGCGAAGGTTACAGAAATGGATCATTAGAAATCACACGGCATGTTGAGAAGCTGTATGACAGATTTTCCAAGCATGTAAGTATTTTGTTGAAATAAATTCAACAACTTGTTAAATCAAGGTCTCTGTGTCTTAACTAAAACGGCAGGTGTGGTACGGTACCATTCTGCATCCTTCTGAGACCTGATTATAAAAAAAACTCACTGGACTTTCTCCCATGAAACCTACTTAGCAAAGTGTAGGGGTTTCCACTATTAGGTGGTGATCGTCACTCCACAGAATTTAAAGCGGGAAGCAACTGTCAGTGACCTTGAGTCACAAAGGTACATGGTTAGGCTATTTCTGCCTCATGGAAGATTCTGCACAAATACTGATGGAATTCACATCAGGGCCCCTCTGGGTGATTGTGTTTAGAAAGTGCACAGTCTTAAAGAGGGTTGAGTTTCAATTGGCTTAATCTACTTGGCTAAAAGAATGAGCTCTAGGCAGTGTGGTCCAAACAAAAGTATCCAAGGGAACTGTGTTGCTTTGACTCATAAAATATTTTTAGAAGGAACCTATTAAATGGTTGTCCCATCCTGTTCTCCATGTGATGCTTAACACTGCTTAGCAAAATTCCATTAATTAGTCATTTAATTACGATTGAACATCCTTGTCTGGAAAGCTCATTAAGCCAGCAATAGGGATTGCATGACCCTTTCATACCGTAATATATTTATTAACAAAAACGTATTGAATACCAACTCTGTGCCAAGCACCAGGCATACAAGGTTGAACAAGACAGACAAACTTCCTACTCCGTGGGTCTTGTCATCTGGTTAGAGAGAGGAATCAGCACACAGATATAGGAGAATATGTCACCAAATAATCAGTGTGCAGTGATGTAATAAAGATGTAATGATGTGGGATGGCTCTGTGGAGTGGGATGGAAGGACCTCTCTGAAGAGATAACATTTAAACTGAGATCTGAATAGCAAGACAGAGTCATTTAAAGGAAATTTCAGGGGAAAAGTGCTCCAGACTGACGCAGTGACTGGCGTAGAGACTTGTTGGCCAGAACAATAATATCCAGTGTGTTGGAAGAAGAGGAAGACCTTGACTTGAGGGGCAGATGTTTCCTACTCATTTTTTTTTTTTCTATTTTGGGAATCCTATTGTTGACTCACATTATTTATTTATTCATATTTTTTACCTTTTAGACAATTGGATGTTCTTTCTTTTTCTTAGATGCTTTCAGGTGTTCCTGGTACAACCTGGAAGGCAATTCCTTGTTGGCTTTATATATGGCAAACACTTTCTAACCTGTCACCTTACCACTAGGTATGGTGTGCTTTGTTGAACAGAAATCCTTAATTCTCATGTAGTCAAATCTCATCAACTTTTCTCCTTCTGGTTTGCTTTCTGGGTCCTATTTAAGAAATCCTTCCTTAAGTTGATAAGATCTTTTCTGACTTTTTTTTTCTCACTTGCCTTGTGGATTTACCTTTCACGTGTAGTTAATTTAACACATCTGGGGTTTACCTTGATTAACGGTGTGAAGTGTGGATCCACGTCAATTTTTTTTCCATGTCATGAGCCCCTCTTTTCAACATCATCTTTGCCTCATTTTTAGTGAGGTCATTTCTACTATAAACCAAGATCTGGGTACTAGGGATGCTCATCATGAGTTCATGCTTATACTTTTAATCCCAATTCAAGACTGCAAGAATCTTCCTTTCTTCTGCCCGTTGCATAGTTGTACCTCCTTTTTTCCATACTGAGAATGCTGGCTTCCTCAAACATAATCAAATTTACTCAATCCTACAAGAGATAGAGGATAGATTCAGAATAGTTGCATCCATACCACTATGAAAAACAAACCTACCAAAAGAAGAGTTCAGGATTTGTTTGTCCTGGTCCCTCTCTCTCATTCATTTGAAATACAGTTGAGTTCATTTGTTTCTGTTTATGCTCAGCTTTAGGCATACCCCCTTCTTGTTGATTTAATTTCATTGTTTGAATATGTAGCATATTAACATGCTTCCCAAAGTCAAAAGTATACTCAGAGGAGTATTGCTCCCTTCCTACCCATTCCTCTTCATTTTCTCATTTCTCCCCACTGTCTGTATGGAATCAATTTTATTGTTCTTTTGGTTATCCTTGTGTTTCTTTTTGCAAAAATAAATAGGTACGTGTATGCTTCTTGTTTCCCTCTTTTTTTTTTTTTTTAAAGATTTTGTTTATTTATTTGAGAGAGAGCAGGGGGAGGAGCAGAGGGAGAGGGACAAGCAGATTGTGCTGAGCTCGGAGACTGATGCAAGACTCGATCTCATGACCCTAAGATCATGACCTGAGCTGAAATCAAGAGTCAGATGCTCAACCAACTGAGCCACCCAGGCACCGTTCTTGTCTCCCTCTTTTAACACAAAGGGTAGCATACTATGCGTAATCTTTAATACTTATTTCACTTAACAATGTATCCTAGAAATCTGTCCTTCTCAACCCTGCCATTTATTTAATGCTATAGCTATCATATGTATTACATTTACTATGCTTCTCTACTATTTAAAAACATTTCTTTTGGTTGTTGGAAAGTTTGTATTATTTGTTGTAACAGTTATCTTTGTTTTTTAAATTGAGAAGTAATTGACATGTAACATTGTATTAGTTTCAGGTGTACAAATAATGATTCACTATCTCTATATGTTGTGAAATGATCACTGACAATAAGTCTTTTTAACATGTATCTCCACACGCAGTTATAATTTTTTTTCCTTGGGATGAGAACTTATCTACAGTCACCATGCTGTACGTTACAGCCCCACGGCTTATTTATTTTATAATTGGGAGTTTATCCCTTTTGATCCCCTTCATCCATTTGCCCACTCCCTACCCTCTGTCTCTGGCAACCACCAGTCTGTTCTCTGGATCTATGAGTTCAATTTATTTGTTTGTGTGTTTGCTTTAGGTTCCACATATGAGTGAGCTCACATGGTATTTGGCTTTCTATGTCTGACTTATTTCAGTTAGCATAATGCTCTCAATGTCCATTCATGTTGTTGCGGCTAAGCAAGATTTCCTTCTTTTTAATGGCTGAATAACATTCTGTTGAATATATGTACATATACACCACATTTTCTGTATCTGTTCATCTTCTGATGGATGCTTTGCTGGCTTCCATGTCTTGGCTACTGTAAATAATGCTGTAATGAACGTGGGTGCATATAACAGTTATCTTTGTTCTAAAATCTTTTCTAGTACCCCTAGTTCCTGTTTTATACCCTTTTAGTTTAAAATTGTATCCTTTTTTCAGAGTCAATCATCTTTTTTCTACTTTCTCCTTTATCTCTTCTCCTCATGTTATGTTAGTGGCCTTGTTTTTATTTTGTTCACATACCATTCTTCCACCTATTTTCCAAGCCTTGTTTTATTCTTAGTTCTGCAGTGAAATACATCAGATGCTCATCATCAGACCTCTTGCTGGAGTTTTCTTAGTTCTCTTTTGGTTGAATGAAACTTACCCCCACTAGGTTTCTCCAGAAGTGTTTATGTGCACCCGGAGGACAGCTTGACTGGGTATAAATGGGTATAAAATCCTTGGTTCTGCCAGTCTTCCTATCAAACCTGCTACCTGGTTCCTTTCGTCTCCCACAATACTGGAGACTTGCTGGGATCCTCTGATGGCAAATACTCTGTCCCATCATCAAACCTGTGTCAGATCATGAGTTCTACTTCCAGGCTCAATATATGGTCACCATACCTTTAAGCTGAGTGTTTTACACAAGAATTGTAATAATGGAGTTTCATGTCAAGGCATTTGGCTGGGGTGGGGTGGGAGGGGGTGGAGAGAAACAGTCCAGAACGTCCAGACCCCATCACCATTTAAACCTGGTGTGGAAGCTTCATTTAGATAGGGTTCCGAGAATATAAATAGATAAGACACTAGTTGGGAATGCCTCTGGGGTGAGGCTACTTAGAAAAATGTTCCAGAGCTTCCTTCCCTTGTAACAGCTGACAGTATATTCCTAGCCCCTTTCCAGCACTTACTCAAACAAAAGGTCACTCATCTACAATCTCTTTAAAGCCTTTGAGATTTTGTAGGAGGTTAGAGTGTCAGGGCTGGAAGCAAACTTAGAAGTGGTCTAATCTACCTTTTCTTTCTTTAGCAGATGAGCCGCCTGGCGGTGTTAAGACTGGGGTGGGACGAGAATATTTGAAAACTGCATGTGAAATGTCAGACTTACTTAAAATGTTTTGAAAAATAATTTTGGTGCAGAAACGAACAAAGAATTATAAAATATTTTTAAGTTTTAGGTTTAGATTAAAAAATTATTTTTAAGGATAAAAAAGCCCATAAGCATAGCATCATGTACAGAGAAGTTAAATCACTAAGTTGTACGTGAGACTAATTTAACATTGTACACCAACTACACTCAAATAAAAAAGAAAAAAAGAAAGCCCAACAAAGTTGAAGTCCCTATGTTCCCTTCTTAATCATATTCCTGTCCTTTCCCAGAGGAAACCATTATCACACATTTGGTATATGTTCAGTCCGTGCATTTACACTTTTGCTCATGTATGTATTATATAATTGTAATATATATTGCTCATATATAATTATACAGTTATTTTAATTTATAGAAGTGGTAACATAGCATTCTGAAATCTGCTTTCTGAAAATTCTGATGGCAAACAATACTTCAGTGAACCACCTCTGGGTGTGTGTGTGTGAATTTCTTGAATTATATCTATCTATCTATCTATCTATCTATCTATCTATCTATCTATCTAATCACCTATCTATCTTACTATGTATCTAGACATGGAATTAATTGCTGGATCATTGAGCATTTTCAGCTTTACTATATATTGTCTTATTCCTTTCTGGAGTGGAATTCTTGGTTGTTCTATCTTCATCAACACTTCCTATGGCTAGACTTTAACATTTTTATAAATCTGATTGGGGTGGAAGGTTTGTTATCTTAGTCTTTTACTGTGCATTTGTTTTTTATTAACAGTGAGCATTTTTCATGCATTTATTGGCCATTAAAGTTTCCTGTTTGTTGTGAATTGCCTACTGATATTCTTTGCCCATTTTTCTATTGAGTTATGTCTTTTTCTTACTGACTAGCAGGAATTTCCTGAACTCTGGATATTATTTCTTTGTTTTGATGTGCAGTTCATATTTTTTCCCAGTCTTTGGCTTATCTTTTAACTTTGTTTATGGAGTCTTGCTTTTACAAAACTTTTACATTTTGGGGTAGTGAAAATTAACAGTCTTTCCATTTGTAAGGAGGCTGTCCTATACCCTTTCACCAAATCAAGGCAGGACCAAGTAGACCCCGATCATTTCAGTGTCTTTCAGGCTGCTGGTGAACAAGTCAGTCGGCACAGATATTGTAATGGGACATACTGTGATAATTAGCAGCGGTCAGTCCGTCTCAGGTGTCAGGACGCTCTTGCCTTCTGGAAGGAGCTTTGGGTGAGGAGTCCAGTCTACTGCTGGCTCTGTTCCTAATGCTGTGACTTTGGTAGAGGAGCTGAGGGGTGGCAGGATGAGCAGTGAAAGTGACACCAGAAGACCTGGTTTCCAGGGCTACCGCTAACTCCGCTTGATCCTCAGTTTCCTGATATGTGAAGAAAAAGGGTGCTGTCTCAAAGGGCTGGATAGGGGTGAAAATGCTTGGTGAGATGAGAGATAAAAGCAACATGGTGTCATTTCTCACTTCTGTGGGCTTCAGTTTTCATGTCTGTAGAGTAAGAGTCACAAGAACTAGGCTTTCCCTTTGCAGCTTGACAGTAGCCTGCGATTCTGTGACTGGGGTGAAAACAGACCATCCGGATCAGAGCGGGTAGCAGGCGGCCTCTGGTGACTTAGGACTCTTGGTAAGGCCACCTTCTGGAACAAGAAGTCTTATGAGGCCAATGAGGTCATCCAGTATCCCTTCCTCTTCCCGTCCATCCATTCTTCTTCTACTCTCCTTTCTTCCATTCCCCACACTTGCTATACTTCCTGGAACACTCAATCCCATGCTTCCTGGCTAACTTCTGTTCCTTCTTCAGATGTTCTTTGTCTTTCTGGGCAGCGTCCCCTTGGAGGCTTTTCCTGATCCCTCAGATTCTGTGTGTGATGCTCTTCCCATGGGATCCCGTAGTGCCCTCAAAACCCTTACCATTGCATGCACCACACTTACTTTAATCGTCTGCAACCCCGAACAGAATGTAAACCTGGGAGCATGGGAGGCCATGTCTTGTTCACTGCTGTATCCCCAGAGCCCATTCTAGTGCCTGGAACATAACAAGTACTGAAATCCTGTTGAATGAATGAATGAATGAATGAATGAATGAATGAGTGTATATACAGGCACCATGCTAGCAGCATGAATACAGAAATAAATAAGGCTGGGCGCCTGGGTGGCTCAGTCGGTTAGGCGACTGCCTTTGGCTCAGGTCATGATCCTGGAGTCCCGGGATCGAGTCCCGCATCGGGCTCCCTGCTCGGCGGGGAGTCCGCTTCTCCCTCTGACCCTCCCCCCTCTCCTGCTCTCTCTCTCTCATTCTCTCTGTCTCAGATAAATAAATAAAATCTTTAAAAAAAAAAAAAAAAGAAAGAAAGAAGGCAAAGCCTAAGCTCTCAAGGAACTAAACAGTCTGGTAGGGAGCACAGACATGCAACCAAGTAACTGGAATGTTGCAATGCAACAACAAGCAACAGAAATCTGTTCAAAATGCAGATAAATAGAGAGGAAAGTTTAGTGGGTCAAAGAAAGCTGTACGGGAGGTAGGTGAACTGACTCTTGAAGGGATGAGCAGGAATGTGTTAATCTGAGAAAAGTCAGGGTTGTGCCAGGCAGAGCAGCAGCATATTTAGTCAGGAATTTACTCAACGAATATTTGTTGAAGCCCTACTATGTGCTGAGCACTGCTGCGGGTGTGTGGGGGGGAGTGAGCACAAAGAGAAACAGCCCCCCCGGAGTCCCTCCCCTCCTCCTCCTCTGACCCGTGTCATCCTGTGCTTTGCACGTCTCCGGCCAGTGTGGGCGTTTACTGCATATGGAGTCCCACGGAAGAGTTGGCGCACCTTTCCTTGATCCAAGAGAACAGGGTCTTGGCTGGTTTTGTGCTGAGGAGGACGTGAGGGTTTGTGTTTCTCAGTGTTTTGATCAAAGGCACACAGCTGTTACGTGAGAACGCCTTGGAAATGTAATCTGAGTCCCCTGAGGCACCTCACCATCTGTCTCAGGCCACAGTTTGACCGAGGACTACCTTTGGCCCAACACCCCTTACATGGGTCAAATGTTAACACAGGCATTTGCTAAAGGGAAAGAACAAGTAAGAAAAAAATACAGTGGAATAAAGTCTGGAAGAAGTTTCAGAACTCAACCTATGTGATGATGCAGGGTTTTCATGGAGAAGATCAGTGGGAAGAAATACAGACAGCTATAAACAGGTGAAAGATAAATCATAAAGGGGTTGCTTTATGTTAAGACTAGAATTTCCATTTCCAGCAAGTTTGGGGCCCATCTATATAGAGTGCTAGAAAGGAAATGATCTTCTTTATTGTCTAATTGAGTTCTACTGATTTACCAGAGTAGTCAGCTTGTTCTTTAGAACCAATCCTCTTTTCCAGCTGATGGGCTGGAGGGGAGTGGCAGAAGGTTTATAATGAGAGAGAGACAGAGAGAGAAGAGAGGGGAGGGAAGGGGAGAAGAGGAGAGAGAGGGAGGATGAACATGTTGTATCATGTAGAAATATTTATCTACATTTTATTTTATTTTTTAATTTTATTTTTTTAGAGAGAGAGAGAGCATGCATGCACAAGTGGGGGCTGGGAGGGGCAGAGAGAGAGAGAGAGAGAAATCTCAAGCAGACTCCACACTGAGCGCGGAGCCGTATTCAGGGCTCCATCTCACAACCCTGAGATTGAGACCTGAGCTGAAATCAAGAGTTGGATGCTTAACTGACTGAGCTGCCCAGGCACCCCATCTGCATTTTAATCTTTTAAGTTATATATGTCCTAGTGTAAGGTGACTAATGACTTTACAACGCACCAGAGTACTTCTGTGCTCACCCCCACATCTCCTCCCTCAGAAGCCAACATCTCCACCTTTTCACTGATTCATTTCACGTTTACTTACATATTTTTTTTTAAAGATTTTTTTATTTATTTGACAGAGAGATAAAGCGAGAGGGAACACAAGCAGGGGGAGTGGGAGAGGGAGAAGCAGGCTTCCCACCAAGCAGGGAGCCCAATGTGGGGCTCGATTCCAGGACCCTGGGATCATGACCTGAGCCGAAGGGAGACGCTTAACGACTGAGCCACCCAGGCATCCCTACTTACATATTTTTAAATAACGTGTTTGCATTACTCCTTGAGTTTTCAATTTTAAGCATTATATTGACTGCTTACTACAGTAGAAAAAGCTTATTTCTTTTTACTCCTACCCCCTCCATGTCTCAATAGAGTTATGCCTTAATATTATTTAGCTCAATATTCATTTTTTTTACATTAGTGTTGTGGAAATGCTATTCATAATTGAGCATGTAATAAACTGTGACTATTTTTCATTTTCTGTACAAAATTTAATTTTTTCCTGGTGGTAAAAATTGGCACCTTTTTGTTTGCTTGCTTGCTTTTCTAATACTTATCAGTTCTTCAACTACAAATTTTGCTGATTCTCTAAAACTCCTTTCAAGATATTCAGGTGTATCAGACTTCCTAGTGGTTTGCATTTTCCAGAAGGCATCTCTCATGGCCACCTGACCTACTCTAGTGTGGACCAATGGCTGTTTATTCCAAGGTATTCAGACATCACTTTGCCACATCCATTCACGATTATCTTGGCATCCCCTTGGAATCTGCGGTTTCTTGGATCCCATGTCCTCTTTCACGGGTAAAGCCCTCATTTTTGTGGAGCACATCATCTGGGGCTAAACTAATGGGAGGTGAATTATTTGAAGCCAAGCATGTCTGAAAATATCTTTACCCTTTTGCTGGATGGATAGTTGACTGGGGATAAAATTCTCAGTTGGATATAGTTTTTCTTCAGAATTTTGAAGTAATTTCTCCATTGCCTACTAGCTTCCAGTGTTGCTGGTGAGGAGTTGGGCACCAATCTGGTTTCTTCTTTGCATGTTTTCTTCTCCCCCATATGATTTCTGTTTCCTGCAAGTTGCTTTTCTTCTGTTTATTTTGGGCTCTAACTTCTACTTTTTCTGCTAATATTTAAGTATGTGGACTAAAAACTGCTAAGACTCTTTGAGGACATGAGACAGGCTTCTGATTGTGCAATTCTCTATAAGATGAGCTATTGAGGCCTTTTTTTCTTCTTCTTTTTTTAAGTTTTTATTTTAATTCCAGTTAGTTAACATGCAGTGTTACATTAGTTTCAGGTGTATGATATAGTGATTCATCACTTACATACAACACCTGATGCTCATCTTGATAAGCGCACTCCTTCATCCCCATCACCTATTTCCCCCACCCCCCTGTCTGCCTTCCCTCTGGTCACCATCAGTGTGCTGTCTATAGTTAAGAGTCTGTTTCTTGGTTTCTCTCTCTCTCTCTTTTCCCTTTGCTCATCTGTTTTGTTTCTTAAATCCCACATATGACTGAAATCATATGATTGAAATCAGTCTTTCTCTGACTGACTTATTTCACTTAACATAATACTCTCTAGCTCCATCCATGTTGTTGCAAATGGCAAGATTTAATTTTTTGTGGTCGAGTAATATTCCATTGTATATATATACCACATCTTCCTTATCCATTCATCAATTGATGGACACATGGGCTGCCTCCATTTCTTGGCTATTGTAAATAATGCTGCTATAAATACAGGGATGCGTAAATCCCTTTTAACTCGTCTTTTTGTATTCAAAATACCCAGTAGTGAAATTGCTAGATCATAGGGTAGTTCTATTTTTAAATTTTTGAGGAACTTCCATGCTTTTTTCCACAGTGGCTGCACCAGTTTGCATTCCCACCAACAGTGCACAAGGGTTCCTTTTTTCTCCACATCCTTACCAACACCTGTTATTTCTTGTGTTTTTTATTTTAGCTATTTTGACAGGTGTAAGGTGATATCTCACTGTAGTTTTGATATCCCACATCTTTTCATCTATCTGTTGGCTGTGTGTCTTCTTTGAATATCTCACTGTAGTTTTGATATCCCACATCTTTTCATCTATCTGTTGGCTGTATGTCTTCTTTGAAAAAATGTCTGTTCATGTCTTCTGCCCATTTTTTAACTGGATTATTTGTTTTGGGTGTTGAGTTTTTTAAGTTCTTTATAGATTTTGGATACTAACCCTTTATCAGATAAGTCATTTGCAAATATCTTCTGCCATTCTATAGGTTGCCTTTTAGTTTTGTTGATTTTCTTTTGCTGTGCAGAAGCTTTTTATCTCGATGAAGTCCTGACAGTTCATTTTTGCTTTTGTTTCCCTTGCCTCCAGAGACATCTAGTAAGAAGTTGCTATGGCCAGTCAGAGAAGTTACTACCTCTTCTAGGAATTTTATGGTTTCCTGTCTCACATTTAGGTATTTAAACCATTTTGGGTTTATTTTTGCGTCTGGTATAAGAAAGTGGTCCAATTTCATTCTTCTGCATGTGGCTGTCCAGTTTCCCCCACACCGTTTGTTGAAGAGACTATCTCTTTCCCATTGAATATTCTTTCCTGCTTCATCAAAAATTAATTGGCCATATAGTCATGGGTTTATTTCTGGGCTTTCTATTCTGTTCCACTGATATTGAGACCTTTTCATTGGGGAGTTCCAATGTCAGTATCCTTTCCTCTTGGACTGCTCAGATTTCTCAGAGAAAGTTCTTCTCATCTTTTGCCTGGCACTTCATGTGAAGGTTTAGCTTCTACTCTTCTGGAACCTGAGCAGGGGAAGAAGGCTAAGTTGGGAGATAGGTTCACCATACAGATGTACATTCATTTAAATCCCCCCTGTCAATAGGATACTTCTTTCTTTAACTGTGCCTGTGGTTTCTCAGTTCAGAGACTCTCTCCAGGGAATAGAACTCCAGCCTTCTGCCTAGGTGGGGAAAGGGCAACTGTTGGCTGTACCAAGTTTGGGTGGAAGAAGAGATCTTGGCACCTAACAATTTCCTGAAAAACTCTCAACCGATTCTCATTCTCCTTATTTTAGACACCCCACTTTTTATCCCCACTGCCACCAATCTGTAGAGTCTAAATTAGATTGGCTCTTGGCTTTCTCTACTACCAGTTTAGGATTCAGCTTTCTTAGATTTGCTAAATTGGTTACCCCCGTCCTTTTGCTTTACAGCTTCTAAAATTTATTTGCTGCTTTTTCCTTGATTCTCCTTGTCCTTATGGCTTTATGTCTTTAAAAAAATCTTTCTACTGTTATTTTAGTAGGGTTTGGAGAGGGAGCAAAATCAGATGCATATGTTCAATCTGCTATCTTCACCCAGAAGCCCAGAAAACTTTTAAATTGAGGGTAAAGAGATGCTATTCCTATTACTGAATCTTGAACATCAATCAAAGCCAGGAAATTAACAACAAGATGGCATAAGGATTCAAAACTTAGACCCTGGAATTAAACCTGGGATTGAGCCCTGTGTCTGCCACTTGCTGGGTTTCTGACCTTTTGACATTTACCTAACCTCTCCTAGCTTCAGTATTTTTTTTTTATCTGTACAATAGAGATAATAATGCAGCTCCTTTTTGAGATTAAAGTACATATCCATCTATGATGTGCTTCTTACATTGTCTAAATTCTAGAACATTGCTCAACAAATTGAGGGAACTTCGGTGCCCATGACAGGACAGTCAGCAGAGAGAAACCATAGTAAATGACTTTTTAACCTTCTGATTGCATGTTATTGAGTGCCCATTATAGACCAGGCACTGTGCTGGACACTAGGTATATCATGGAGAACAGAACACGTGTAAGGTTAGCTTTTGAGGAGTTTAGAGCAATAAATAAGCAAAGTAAATATACAGTTAAAATTTGTGGTAAGTGCTATAAAGGGAAAGAACAGAATGCTGTGAAGAATAACCAGGGAGAATTACTTTGGGTCAGTCTGTTGGGAAAAGCTTTTAATGACTGAGAATATTGCTTATGTCGAATCCAGATGAATGTTAAAATAGATCAATAAAATACACATACCTTTTAGCTATTCAAGGTAAATTAATATTAACCTGTAACACATAGGTCAAAGGGATTAGAGATGTGATCTTTCTGTCAAGTCATTTAGCTTCTCTTGGCCTTGATTTCCTCATCTATAAAACAGAGATTGGACAGAGTACTCTCTCAACTCACAGCTTCTACAATTCCATACAAATTTAGGATGGTAAGAATATTATAAATGAGGTTATTTATAGAGAAGAGAAAATGAAAATTCCCCCCATTTATTCCCCATTATATAGTTTTATTACTGAATTTATTGGTTTTTTTAGTAAAACATAAAAATTATTTGGACATGATTAAAGGAAGAAGTGAAAAAATCCACCCCCTCCCTCTCCCCCTTCCCCAGGGACCCCTCCCCAACCTCCACAGGGACTCCACAGATATGACCATTGCCCTGTAGCTTGCTTCCATTCATTCTGAACACACGAATATGTTTTTCATAAACATAACTAGAAGACCAGAAGGTAAGTGACAAAATGTTAATAGTATTTAACGTTGCTATTTTCTACTTAATTTTTTCCTTCTAACATTTCTCTCTTTCTCTGAAATTTGCTTATATTACTTTTATAATCAGGAAAATTAATTTTATTTACACAAAATAATGCTAGTTGTAATGAATAATAACAAATATACTTCATCCCTTGTTTTATTCTTAAAGAGAGAAGAGAGCTATTCATTTGATTAAAAAGTTTGTGTGTAGGGCGCCTGGCTGGCTCAGTCGGTTAAGTGTCTGCCTTCCACTCAGGTCATGATCCCAGGGTCCTGGGATCGAGTCCCATATCGGGCTTTCTGCTTGGCGGGGAGCCTGCTTCTCCCTCTCCCCCTGCCTGCCACTCCTGCTGCTTGAGCTCTCTCTCTTTCTCTCTGTCGAATAAATAAATAAATAAATCTTAAAAAAAAAAAAGAAGTAAAATAAAAAAAGTTTGTGTGTAGATAGTTCTGACTGGTAATTATATTTTGCTACAACCAAATTGTCTGTGAAGATTTATTCTACAAATGGTTTTTCAAATATGACAGCCAGACCATATCTTTGATAATCATGTAATATATTAATAAAAGAAAGTACTGGCCTTTATCAGCAGGGTCTTCCTTTCTATAATGAGTACAGGGACAGACTTCATGGAAAAGAAAAATTTCTCTGACATCTTTCAATAATTAGAAGAGTTGCAGATTTATCATCCTTAGAAAAAGGATGGTAGATTGAATATCCTGTCTTTTCTCCTTGTCTAATATTTTTCTTATTTTTATGTTAGTTTTATTTAGGTTTTATTACTTTCTAGGAATGATAGGAAGGCCAGTGAATATATATATATATTTCCATTGAATGATCCATTTTGGATTCCACCATATCAAATGATATTAGGATTCTTCTAATTCTTTGAGAAGTTCAGGTAGAAATTTATTTTTATTTTATTTTATTTTTTTTAAAGATTTTATTTATTTGACAGAGAGAGATACAGCGAGAGGAGGAACACAAGCAGGGGGAGCGGGAGAGGGAGAGCAGGCTTTCCCGCAGAGCAAGGAGCCCGATGTGGGGCTCGATCCCAGGACCCTGGGACCATGACCTGAGCCGAAGGCAGACGCTTACCGACTGAGCCACCCAGGCGCCCCCAGGTAGAAATTTATTATGTAATATTGTTCATGAAACTTTAAGAGACTGAGGATGTTCCATGAATGATGTAGATTGGATCAGAGCCTGGGTGTTATGGAGTTACCACCAAAGTTAGTGAATTCTTATTTATACCAAACATACCCTATGGACTGGTTACATGACACTTATTACTATTTTTTAAATACTTATTGATGCTACAGAATTCATTTAAAGTGATTAAAACATTTTTCAGTATGCATTTTGTTGATAAATATTTTCTAAAAGTTTAGAAATCATTTATTTAGTGAAATGAGTACTTGATCTGGTATATGTATCTTTGAGTGACTATAAATATTGCTTTCATATATAAAGGGTAAGACTCCATCCTGGGCTGACCATTTAAGTACTTGTGTGGCTCATTTAACTTTCCTCATTTGAAAAACGAAGAATACAATACAACCTTATTGTGAATCTCGAGTGTTTTGAAGAAACCACATAGTTTGAGGGGCGCCAGGTGGCTCAGTCAGTTAAGCGTCTGCCTTCGGCTCAGGTCATGATCCCAGGATCCTGGGATCGAGCCCCATGTCAGGCTCCCTGCTCAGTGGGGAGTCTGCTTCTCCCTCTCCCTCTGCCCTCTCCCTGGCTTGTGCCCTCTCTTTCAAATAAATAAACAAAATCTTAAAAAAAAAAAAAAGTAACCACATACTTTGAAAATACCAGATGTCGTTGTGATGAGGTTATTATCAAGTTTTCCACATAATAATTAGAAGCATAATGAGAAAATTGAAAAAAAAATTCACCTACATTCCTACCTCAGGGTTAGGGAATGAGGTTCAAGTTTCTTGATTTTTAAGTGCATGAAAGTTTTAGTTTTTGTTGTTTACCTCAGTAATAACTTTTTTAAAAGCCAGAAGCAAAATTTCTGGGTCAGCATGACAGAATGAGTACATGTGGAAATCTCCACTTTCTGTTCTAAATGCATAGAAATAAGAGATAAAATATTAAATACATACAATCACATTAAAAAACAATTGGAGGGGCGCCTGGGTGGCTCAGTCGGTTAAGCGACTGCCTTCGGCTCAGGTCGTGATCCTGGAGTCCCGGGATCGAGTCCCGCATCGGGCTCCCTGCTCAGCCGGGATTCTGCTTCTCCCTCTGACCCTCCTCCCTCTCACGCTCTCTGTCTCTCATTCTCTCTCTCAAATAAATAAATAAAATCTTTAAAAAAAAAAAAAACAATTGGAAAAACTACTATGGACAAACACAGGGAAACTACGAGGTAAGCAGGGCCTGAAGGCTCCTGGTGCTTAGGAAGCTGGGATTGCAGGCACGACAATGCTTCATTGCCTTTATGAGATCAAGCACTCAACACGTCCTAGTCATGAGAGGATGGAGATGCAGTTCTCTTCTTCAATATGGGGACAAGGGCTATTTCCTTTGCTCTCAAATATCACTGTGTCCTACAAACAAGAGGATACTCAGTGTCATGAGAAGTAGTCATAAATCCATAAATAAGAAAATTCATAACTAAAGAAAGTGATAAGGAAAATCTGTGTCCTAAGATGGCCGTCGGAGCCAGCGAGAGTGTCCCAGGCCTTGCCTCGGGGCCCTTCCGGGTTCTTCTCCCTGCTCTGCTTCCTGCGCGCACCAGTCGGGTCCTTCTCCCTGCCCCGCTTTGCGCAGGTGCCAAAAGTGCTAAGTATGCGGAAGTAGAAGTGTATAAATTGCCCCTTTGTGCTTGGGGCTCAGAGCATTGGGTACCACTCTCCTCTGAGCCCGCCGGCGTTAAATAAACCTCCTGTCCTCCAAAATCTCCCGGTGCCGCTTGGTTCTTCCATTGGGCCATCCAGTCCAGGTTCCGTAACATTTGGTTCCCTGACTGGGAAACCCAGCTGCGCTGGCCCATTGTTGCAACCGGCAGGGCGGTGACAGATGGAGGGATCATAACGGAGAAGGCGCGCCCTGCCTAATTTTCGGCAGTCTCCCATTCCGGTCGCCTCCGGCCAGCCCTGCTCCGCTGTTCCCGCTGGACTTGGGGAAACTTGGCAGGTGAGGACCTGGTCCTGATGTCGGATTCTGGTAAGGCCTGGGGCCCCAGAACCCAGATAGGTCCACCCGTTGGGGTGGAAGGGGAGCCTGATCACCTCCCAGGGACCTCTTAGAGGTCTCCCAGGTAGGGATTCCCAGGGAGGGAATGTAATAACTTCTGGAGTGTGAATGTGTGAGTGAATGTGCTTGCTTGCTCATTCGACCTGGCTTGCTCAAGCAGACTGATTCTGTGACTCCACGGGCGGGCACCCTTAAGGTCCCCAGAAGCCTACAGAGTCTGAGTGGGCCCGTCTGTGATTCTGTGGTGAATGCATACGGTCTGTGACAGCATCGGAATAGTTTCCGATCGTAAGTCACAACGCTAAGACCGCCACGGCTAAGCCTCACCTAAGCTCCTTCAGGACACGGCCAGACGGGCATCTGATTGGATTCCTCATCCCAGGATGCACCCCCCTCCTTGTCCGTCTCTGCGCCACCGGACACGGGGACATCACCATGGGGTCAGGGGAGAGTAAACCTATGGTTCTAAAGACCATGATTAAAGGTCTGGCCAAATTGCCTAAGCCCAGTCGTGTGTGAAATGCTTCAGAACACTTGATGGAGACAAAGCAGAGCAACCAAAATTGAGATCATGAGACAGGCCCGGGGGTCTGGAATTTGCGGAGGTCGGAGGACCTGGGAGTCAAGTCGGTCTTCTCTAACAAGGCAAGATCTCCAGCTGTTTAGGTTCTTTAGCTTCACAGAGCACCTTTCTCTGTCGTTTCTGGGTGGTGGGAGGTTGGGGCGAGCACCCCCCATGGATGGGACAGGTCTCAGGTAGGGAGAGGCAGGGGACACTGGCTCTTCTGGAGAGGACTGGGGCAAGGGAGTCGGGGGAGGAACCCTACTAAAATGAAAACTGAGAAGAGGTCAGATCAAAAGCCAAGCTACTACACTGTTCAAAGGCAGATTCCGTTTGTCTGTCTGGGGTAGGACTGACATTGGCGATTTAAACAAGATACCCCAGGCAATACAGATCCTGCTGGTCCACTACCACACTCTGAACAGCAAGGCTTAGACATTGTTTCCAAACCTCCTTTATAAGAGTCACCTGGGAGGACCTTGTTAAAAAGGCAACTATTTGGGGGATGGGGTAGCCAGGTGATGGGTATTACAGAGGGCACGTGTTGTGATGAGCACTGGGTGTAATACTATCCTGCCTATGCAAACCCATTGAATCAAAATGGGTGGGATGGGGGGAATATCCCAGAAGCTGTGTGTTTAAAAGCAACCCCTGGGATGGGGGGGAATATCCCAGAAGCTGTGTGTTTCTGTGTGTTTAAAAAGCAACCTCTGGGGGCTCCTAAGTGGCTCGGAGAAAACTGTCAGACTCGGGATACCGAGCCTCATGGAAAGAAGGCACAAATCTGCCAAAAACAGGTTCAGTACCTTGGTTTTCTTCTCACCCAAGGGAAAGAGAACTAGGGCCGGAGGGGAAAAGGATCATCATCTCCCTGCCACAGCCCCAGACAAAAAGGGGCCTATGAGAATTCCTAAGGGTTGCAGGATTCTGCCGCATCTGGATCCCTGGGTTCTCAGCAATAGCAAGACCCCTTTATGATCTCTTAGGGGGACCAGATCGAGAACCCCCTGCCTGGGCTGAAAAGGAAAAAATAGTGCTTGGGTACTCACCCAGACTGTTGGACCCTGGCAACAACCAGTTGCTTACATGTCAAAGAAGCTGGACTCCATGGCAGCAGGATGACCACCATGCCTCAGGGCACTGGCAGCCACAGTCCTACTCACCACGGAGGTGGACAGACTTACCCTGGGGCAAGAACTTAACGTCAAGGTCCCTCATGCAGTTGTGTCCCTCATGAATGCACATGGACACCGCTTCCTTCCCAGCTCTCGGCTAGCACAATACCAAGGGCTCCTCTGTGAAAACCCGTGGGTCACCCTTGAAACAGTAAGGACATTAAATCCAACAACCTTACTCCCCACAGAAGAGGGGGAACCAGACCATGACTGCTCCGAGGTGACTGATGAAGTCTATGAGAGCCGTCCAAATCTGCGGGATCAAGCCATAAAGAATCCAGAGCTCACGCTGTTCAGTGATGGCAGCAGTTATCTACAAGAGGGTGCCCGGAAAGTGGGTTGTGCAGTAACCACAACCACTGATGTCCTAGAAGCTAAGGCATTACCAGCTGGATGGTCAGCTCAACAGGCTGAATTATATGCCTTAGTCCGAGCCCTCACCCTCGGGGAGGGAAGTGAGTCAACATCTATACTGACTCTCAGTACGGCTCCGCTACTGTACATATACATGGGGCCATCTACAAGGAAAGGGGCCTCCTAACCGCCACAGGAAAAGCTATCAAGAACAAGGAGGAGATACTGAGACTCCTTGAAGCTGCCTGGCTTCCAAAGGAAGTAGCAATCCTGCACTGTAGGGGACACCAGAAAGGAATGACCCCATAGTGTGGGGAAATCATCTGGCAGATGAGGCAGCCAAGACCGCAGCCAGTGAGGACATGGACAGAGACCCTTCCCTCACCATGGCCCTGACACCCCCAGAAGAAGTCCCTCCACCCAGTTACACTGAAAAGGAGAAAGAATGGGCCATGGCTGAGGGAGCCACCCTGACTGAAAAGGGATGGTGGATGATGCCAGACAGGTGCATCTTTTTTCCAACAGCAACTGGAGGGCATTTAGTCAAGGAACACCACTGACTCACTCATCTGGGAAAAACAGCATTAGAGGCCCTTCTCAAGAAGCACCACTACCTCAGTCAGCTGCCAGCACTATGCCAAGCAATGAGTGAATGGTGCATAACATGTGCTAAAAATAATGCTCGGTCTGCACCACAGTCCCCGCCAGGTGTCCAGAGGATGGGAGCAAGCCCTTTGAAGATCTAGAGGTAGACTTCACAGATGTGCAGCCGAGCAGGGGATTCAAATATCTCCTAGTAATAGTATGCACATACTCTGGGTGGGTCGAAGCCTTCCCGACCAGGACAGAGCAAAGCTGGGAAGTAGCTAAAGTCCTCTTACGGGAGATCATGCCCCGGTTCGGCCTGCCATTAACAATCCATAGTGACAACGGACCTGCATTTGTGGCAGACATCGTACAGTCTTGACCAAATCTCTCAACATCACCTGGAGACTCAACACTGCTTACCGGCCCCAAAGTTCAGGGAAAGGGGTTTTGGAAGACTATGGAGTCAGGATGAACCCTGGCAAGTTGAGAACCTTATGTGAATTGGAATGGCCCACCTTTGATGTCAGGTGGCCTTCAGAAGGGACATTGGATGTCCCAACTATTCATTGAGTAGGGTGAGTCATAACAGGAGAACCAGGACACCCTGACCAGTTTCCGTACATTGACTCCTGGCTAGGAATTGCTCAGACCCTTCCGCCCTGGGTGCGATTCGCTTGCAATAGGCAGGGACAGGCCAGGGTCTTAATCGCCTCATCCAAGAGACCCAAAGAAAATCAGCAAAAGCCCCAGTGTCCACAAATCCTAGCCGGAGATCCCGAGGATGAACCGAACCTGCCCCCACCGTACCTACCCCAAGACCGTCTACACCTGGCCCTTAGCTCCAGACACTCTGCTGCCATCGGTTTCACCAGTGCCCCCAGGCCCAAAGGATCCACCTTCTCCAGGACCAGCAGCCAGGCTGCACCCCCCTGGGCGCAAGTGCCCTCCAAACGGTGGTATGAGAGAGACGGGAACCCGAGAGGTGCGATGAAGACGGGACGGTCCAACCCGGCCGTTCCATGATGTATTATCAGCCCTTCTCCACCACTGATCTCCTCAACTGGAAACAACACTGCATCCTACTCTGAGAAAGGCCATGGTAGACCTCATAGAATCCCTCTTCCAGACTCCTTGGCCAACCTGGGAAGACTGCCAACAGTTACTATGCACCCTGTTTAACACAGAGGAAAGGAGGAGAATAATGAAAGGTGCACGGCAGTACCTGGAAGAGCGCACACCAGCGGGAGTCATTGACTCTGCTACCTGGGCTAATACAGCCTCACCCGAAGAGCGCCCAGCATGGGACTTCACCACAACCGAGGGACAGGCCCACATCCACAGGTACCAGGAGGCCCTCCTCCGGGGAGTCCGGGTAGGAGCTGAGAAACCCATGAACATGACTAAGGTATCTTTAGTCACTCAACAACCAGGGGAGTCCCCTGGGGACTACTATGAAAGACTATGTGAAGCCTACAGGATATACACTCCATTTGACCCCGAGGCACAGGAAAGCCAACAGATGATAAACACCTCCTTCGTGGCTCAGGCTGCCCCAGACATCAGAAAAAAACTTCAGAAACTAGAGGGTTTTGCCAGGATGAACATCACCCAACTAATAGAGATTGCCAATAAGGTCTACATGAACAGGGAGGTCACAGCCGAATGGGAAACTGACAAAAAGATGAAAAAGAAAGTCAGCCTCCTCACCGCTGACCTGAAAGAAAAGGACAACACAAAGACGGGGAAACCCCAACCACCAAAAGGGGGGAAGCCCAGAACCCCCTTGACAGGGGATCAATGTGCCTACTGTAAAGAGAAAGGGCATTGGAAAAATGAATGCCCAGCTGCTACAAGGAAGAACCCGGAGAGGAGGACCTCATAGGCCTTGTGTGAATGGACTCAGACTCAGGGGGACCAGGCTCTTTCCTCCTTGGCCCCCATGAGTCCACAGTCAGAATGAGGGTGGGGGGCCAACTAGTGACTTTTATGGTTGATACTGGGGCCGAGCACTCTGTTGTCACCTCCCCAGTGGCCCCTTTCAGCAAAAGGACTGTGACCATCCTCGGGGCCACTGGAATGCGGGTGATACAACAGCCCTTTTGCCAGGCTCACCAGTGTGAATTCAGGGGCCACAAGGTCTGACATGAATTCCTTTATCTGCCTGATTGCCCCATCCCTCTCCTGGGCCGAGACATACTCTCCAAGCTTAGGGCTCCAGTAACCTTTGAGCCCACTGGACACACTAGCCTCCAATTGAACTCAAGGCAAGAGGAGATGGGGTCTCTGAACAGTAGAGTGAATGAATCGCACCCTCAAGGGAACCTTAGCAAAGTTTTGTCAGGAAACTAACTTCCATGGCCAGGTCTGCTACCTCTAGCTCTCCTGCATGCTCGCTGCACTCCCGGGACATCAGGTTTCTTCCCATTTGAATTACTATATGGATGGCCTCCCCTGTACTTGGGAAACCTTCCAGGAAACTTGCATCAGGTTGGAGATAAAGGGATAAAGGAGCAGGTTCAGGCCCTGGGGGCCACTCTAAATAAATTACAAAAGTACACCTTTGAGAGGGCCCCAATCTCCTTAGGGTCTCAGGTACACTCCTTCCAGACAGGGGACTCAGTTTGGGTCAAAGATTGGAAGAAAGAAGAAAGCTCATCATTCGGACGAGGAGCTGTGCCAGTGGAGAATCCAGCCAGGCTTCATGAACCCACTCTGGCTTCAGCGTGATTTCCCTCATCTTGGGAGTCAGACTCTACACTGTTGCCCCTCCTGACGGGACTTTCCCCCAGAGCCTTCTACCTAAGGTCATAGATCCCACTTTTACTGGCCCTCTGCTGTCTACTCCTGAGTGCATTTCACCATGGTTTTCCTGGCCCCAGTCAGTCCTTGTCTTCTGCTACCTGGTGTGCTGTTAAGTTTATGATTAAGTCCGTGTTCGCCCCAAGCCTTGCAGTCAACCCTCAGAGTCAAACAGAATGATGCCCTCTAAACTAGGTGTTTAAAGGGCATCAAAGGGGGGGAATGATAAGGAAAATCTGTGTCCTAAGATGGCCAACTGAGCCAGCGAGAGAGTCCCAGTCCCTGCCCCGGGGCTCTTCCTGGTTCTTCTCCCTGCTCTGCTTCCCACACACACCAATCTGGGTTCTTCTCCCTGCTCGCTTCGCGCACCAAAAGTGCCAAGTATGCAGAAGTAGAAGTGTATAAATTGCCCCCTTTGTGCAAAAATGAAATGAAATGAAAACATAAAATTTGATACTTGGAAAAATTACAAAAACGTTAAATGGACAATTTTCTAGTAATACAGTAAGTTGCCAGATTGACTTAAGAATAAACAGAAAACCTATTAAGTGGGACCTATAACTACGAAAAATCATGAAATGAGTAGTCAAAAATTTCCTCCAATACTCTCAAAAAGGTCACCAGGCCCACCTAGTTTAGGAACCGGTAGATTCTAAATCTTAAAAAGAAAAAAGATAATGCCTACTTTACACAAACTGTTTCAGAGAAGAAAGAAAGAGGGAAACCTACCTATCACGCTAGCATAATCTAGATGCTAAATCTAAAAGGTTTAATTATAGAACTTGGACTGTACCCCCAACTCATAGCAGCTGTTTTATCTGGGGGGGGGGGAGGTGAGAAGGAGCATAGCGTTGATGGTTCAATGGGACCTCAGCTTTATCAATTATATTTTCATTTCCCTTATTTAAAAAAGACATGAAGCAATATGACAAAGATATTAAGAATTGTTAATTTTGTGTGGTAGGCACATTTGAATTATTTTTTACATTGCTCAATTTTAAAATTTCTTCTAAAAAATCTACAACAAATTATGTTGTTGCTCAGCTTCAATAGAGAGAAAATCATCCCTTTAAAGCATATTATGTACCAACCTCAAAAACAGCTCTCAGACCTGGTCAGTGGTAAGAAGCCTAGAATGTACTATTTTTAGATCAAGAAATCCCAAGTAGTTCAAATTACTCCACGTCCTGTGAACATCATCATCTTTTCTCACGTAAATTGTTGAAAGGTTAGAGAGTTGTATTTATTTACTTATTTTTTATTATTTTATTTTTTAAAAAAGATTTATTTATTTATTTTGGAGAGAGAGGGTGTGTGAGAGAGGGAGGAGGGGCAGAGGGAGAGGGAGAGAGTCTTAAGGAGACAACATGCTGAGCAGGAGCCCCACACGGGACTTGATCTCACGACCCTGAGAGCACGACCTCGGCACGAGCCGAAGCCAAGAGTCCCACGCTTAACCAACTGTACCACCCAGGCGCCCGAGAGGTTTATTTTTACAACATTCATTGGCCCATGACTCTCCAGAGTTGAACAGTTATTAACCAATCAATCATTTTTGCATTCATGCATAATTTTGTTCCACAAACTTCTATGGGGTGGCCCGTTATGTTCCTTGTACTACCTGACTCGGCACTGCATCTGCAGGGTGAGAGATCTGATCCCTGTTCTTACTTACGTCGGGGAGATGGACAAGCAGGTCCACGGTGACAATAGAGTGGAGTTAGTAGTGTGCTTGGCTACGGGGATCCCAGCCTTAAAGACCAGGGGATGTGATGTTTGATTTGATTCTGGTAGCATTGTTCATCAAGATTTTGAACTTCATCCCGGAGTTGCAGGAAACCACCGACACACAAAATAGTATACTTTCTCTCTGGAGCGAAGAGAAGCCAATTTCTGCTCTGACCTCCACGGGCGGATATTTGGCGGGAAGCTCAGTGTGCTACATGGTCTGTGCCAGGCTGCTGATGTGGTGGGGCCTGAGCGGGAGCCTGAGGCCTGTGTTGAGGGCCGCATTCCAGCTTCTGTCAGTGCGTATCATGCCTACTGATAGAGCAGACCCCAGAGAGGTTGGTTTGCTCTGGGAACTTAGCCGCCTACCGAGAGACAATCCATACCAAGAAAAGGAAAGTTTAGTATCAAATGTTAGTGGTGGAAGGGAAGGGGTGAACCTGAGAGCAGACGATGCCTATGACTTCTACATAGTCCCTGGCTGCGAACTCATGTCTGGGAAGACACGGGGGCAAGAGCAGGGAAGTCTTCCTTCAGCATTCCTCGACAGGGTTATACACACGGAAGGCACACTGCCTCCCTGCCCCTCCTCATCTTGCTCCAGAAGTGAGCGTAACTCGGGGCCCACGATGGTCAGAATCTGTGGTACCCAGCAGAGGAGGCTGCAGAGGAGACGTGTCTTGTAGGCCCAAGACAAGGCAAGCCACGGCGGTGCTTGGGAGATGCCGTGGTCCAGAGCGGAAGTGGCAGGGATGTCTCTGCTTGCGTTGGCACTCGGTGGCCACGATTGACAGGTAAGGGCCTGGCGAGTGCTGTAGCATCTTGCAAAAGAAGGGGGCAGAACAAGAGAAGACGAAGAAGAAGTTAGCTGGCTGGATTTTTGTTAGTGCCAAAGGGGTACCCCCATGAGGACACAGATATAATTGGCCTGAGGTGTGGGGGTCCCCTTTCCTCTTGCACATTGGCACATGAGGGCAAGAACCAGCAAAATGCAAGCTAAAGAGGAGGCCTGAACCACTTCTCCCAGATAAGCTGCCCAAATTCTCAGAATATAAGCCCCTGGCAACTTCACATCACTTACTGTAAAAGTGTAAAAGGTTAGGTTACTCCCCAGGCTCTAGAACAAGTGCCCAATTGCTCTCAGAGAGAGTACATCCCTCATCCAAAAGGAAACCTAGCCTGTAGCTTGCACCCAGCTAATCTTCCACATTACTGCAACGAGGCGCTTCGGTTTTATCATTGCCTTCACAGAGAGCGGAGTTAGATTTTCATGATTCTTCACGACTCTGTTCCCTGGGCTTTCATAGCCACAGCTAAAGCCAAATGAACTTGTTCAGAGAGAACAAGCGATTTTGCCTGATCCTTATTATTCATTTTGAAATTGCAACTGTGCTATTCTGACTGACAGATTCTCAAAAGAGATTCAGTGAAATCCTCGATCAAGTTCACCAGGGAACAGAAGGTTTCAAGTAGGCGTGTCTGGCTAGTCTCCCTGAACGGCTCGGTAACGGCACGTCGAAAGACTGCTGAATTCTTATTTCCCATCTGAAAAACAACAAAGCCAGTCTGAAATCTGGGAGTGTTTGGAGGGCAGATGGTATTAGCCTAGTAGTAAACACATTTTTGGCTGCTGCTTTTTTCTCCCTGGTTGCTATGTTTAACGTGCTGAAAGAAAGCTGTTTGCTTGCAGAATCTTATTATAGAGCAGAAATACACTTGTTCCAGAGAAGAGGAATTTAATTGGCTCCGAGTCAAATGATGTTAACGTGTCATCTCACCAACCCAGGACTCGAAATGGGTTATTATAAAAAGGACCGACACATATTTTTTTCTGGCTCTCGTTCCCACCTGTTACGCAAAACTGCATGTCCCTGTCATGTTCCTCCTGATTATTTCCAGCACCTTGAGGAGGTGGTTCTTCACACGGACCCATGCACAAGTGCGGCTGGCCACCACGCAGTGCTTGCCATTTTCTTGCTCTTTAGCGTAAGCTGCTCTCTACTGTTATTGGCCAACGAGGCCTGCACAGCTGAATACGAACTGCAAGTTGGTCTTGATCGGTACTGCTGCTTCTGCCGGGCTCCGTGACACTTCACCAGAAGGAGGTGACGGTGCTGGTTCCCCGGACGCGCTGAGGTCCAAGAGATGGTACCGGTAGAGGCAGAATCTCTCTCTCCCGCTCAGTGCTACATGCTGCTCAGAGTTTTTATCCCTAGCTCTCTCTCCTCTAGGACCCAGACTCCAAGCAACAGTGAAGCAGGATGCGTAGCGTGTGGGGACAGGGGCCACGAGCTGGTGCCTCTCGCCGACCGTCATCGAGGTGGATCCCAGCTGAAATCATAATCACATCCGCACAGAAGCCATGAGCCCCTCGGGCTGCTCCTGGTCAATGAGCATGGGAGGAATGCGAAGGTCATCTCCTCCCTGGGAGACGCGGCATGTCTCTGACATGCCACTGTGACTTGAGGCTTCCAAATAGCCCGGTCAAACTTTCCTTAGAACCGAATTGCAGTCTGAGATGCTTCTACCCAACCTCCGTTCCTTTTCCCCGCTGTCTCTTTCTCTTGCTGTTCGATGGCTCTCTCAGTTCCTCTCTCCCTCCATGTTTTCTCTCTGAGGCATTTCCCCTAATATATTTTCCTTTTGCATATTTCGTCCCACCTTGGCATCTATTTCTCAGGGGGCCTGGCTAACCAGTTGTGTTATGTGCAGTGGAATGACTATTCTCCCTGTTGCTGAACAACATGTATCTTTTTGATCACTTCCCTTTAAAGGAGTTTTCTCTCCCAGGTGGTATCTAGATCCTTTTATGGGTCTATTTGATGTCGACCTCAGCTTACCCCATTCATGTTTGCAGGGCACGCTCAGACATGTCTGGATCTCAGTAGGAGATGTGATATGATGGAGGTGCAGACTGAGCCCCTTGCTATACATTCTAGATCATCTGATATGATGGAGGTGCAGACTGAGCCCCTTGCTATACATTCTAGATCATCTGTTATGATACTTCGTTGGTTTGATGCATGGCTAGAGAACAAAAGAAATACAAGAGACTATCCCTGCCTTTGAAATTAAAATCCAGTTAGTGAGACAAAAATCACACATATGCCATAAATAATTGAGAATGCAGATAGTAATCATTACTTTTTTCAAGGACCTAGAGAGAGCTTCAAGAAATAGGGTTTCCTCTTTCTCTGGGCTTGTACTTCTGTGTTTGGGATAATGAAAAAGCACAAGCAGAAAGCAGTTTCTTTCCTCTGAGCAGCTCCATGAGCAGCTGGATGTGAAGATGTGAAGATGAGAAAGGCATCGTCCTCATGATCATATTCATTACCGTGATGTGCTAAGAGCTTATCACCTTTCATCAGGCCCTGCTGATTTCTTCCATCATGTCATAGACTTGACCCAGAAATCATGGACTGACTTGAGGTGCTCACTTTTTGCAAAGTAAAACGGTGGATGAAAACGGGGAATAATCAAGCACAAGAGCTCAGCATTGATTCTCAAAGGGTATACTATACTGAAGAATGTGTGGTGGTGGTGAAGGGGCAGGGGAGGGTACATTAATGCCAAGTAGATCATCAGGATCAATGTCAATGTGAACATTATTTACTTGACATTTTTAAAAGATTTTATTTCTTTATTTGGCAAAGAGAGCACAAGAGAACACAGTGGGAGCAGCAAAGGGAGAGGGAGAAGCAGGCTCCCCACCTGAGCAGGGAGCCCGATGCGGGACTCGATCCCAAGACCCTGAGATCATGACCTGAGCTGAAGGCAGACGCTTAACTGACTGAGCCACCCAGGAGCCCCTTTACTTGACATTTTGGGCCCTTGGCTGAATTCTATATTCATAGGCATAGAAATAACGTCAAAGGTTTTTTAGTATGTCTTCTTGTTGATGGGCAGAACAGCGCCTTGAAAGAAAGTTGATAGGGAATGAATGCTGTTAAGTCCTGGGAACTGCTCACAGAAAGGAAAATGTCAGCAGACCTTAAGAAAGGTTAATTGAAAAGGATGCCTTTGCTTTGGCACTGAGTTTTGAAATCTTGTTATTCTCAATTTCTTAAATGAGAGACCATAATGTTTATTTATTTATTTATTTTTTTGAGACCTGCAAATCCTCAGGGCTAAACTATCCCGTAGGCCTTTGAATAGTTGTCACGTGACTTTGGGTGGCTTTCATATTTTTCTGGAGAGGGTTAGGTCAAACTGATAACAAGCTAAATTCTCAGTGTAATCCCACTGTCTCAGGACATCAGTGGATAAGCCACTACTATGCAGAAGCTTCTGAGGCTTTATCTGCGAATTTGTCAATGTACTGGGCAGAGTAGTCCCTGGTATAAAGTGGACCAACTTAAATGGGACAACCGAGTAGACAAATTGAACTGAATAATTAATAAGCAATAGGATTTTCCCTCCCAGTTACATTGAAATTGACCAATTCAAACAAATTGACAATGTTTGGGAATATGTTGACATTTCCCCATTGTATTTAATGTTTTAAATATTGTACAGCTAATCCTGTTTTGAACATGTACAAAATAAATGCTCGTCCCCTACACACAATACCAAACCCACGGCATAATATGAATTTGATTCTACGTGAATCAAAAAAGATAGAGGTTTTCCACATATCAGATTCCTTTACCAAAAATATCTTGGGAATTTGAGACTGTGTGCAGCCTGAAGGAAGGATTTTTTTCCCCCATTGGGTGGTGAGATTAATAGCTAGTAGAAATTTTCTGTATGATTTAATATTTTCAAATGTTCTGTAATACATATGTAACTTTTTGATTGCCCCCAGCATAGTTTTGAGTGGTTAAAAAAAGGTACGGGTGTGGCTTGGTGACCAGGAAAACACTCCCAGCTTTTGAAATGATCTGGCAAGAGCTCAGAGGCAAAAGACAGAAATCTGACTACATTTGAAGGGGTTTGCCAGATGGCAACATGTCAGTGCCAGTGTTCGATTGAGCTATAATTATTATGTACTATCTGTCACTTCACCCAGCTATCTTTTTACAAGGCGTATGGTGACAGAATGTTGTCTTAACATTATCTATCACTGGGTTTATGTTGAAAATGAAGAAAAGGATGGAAAGTCTTTTATTTTATTTTATTTTATTTTTTAAAAGATTTTATTTATTTATTTGAGACAGAGAGAATGAGAGAGAGAGAGCACATGAGAGGGGGGAGGGTCAGAGGGAGAAGCAGGCTCCCTGCCGAGCAGGGAGCCCGATGCGGGACTCGATCCCGGGACTCCAGGATCATGACCTGAGCCAAAGGCAGTCGCTTAACCAACTGAGCCACCCAGGCGCCCCTGGAAGGTCTTTTAGTAATGTCTCTGGAGTATAAGGCACAGTGGGGAGAGGTTTGACAATGAACACAACTATATGGAGAATTTTGCTTGCTTATGCCTTCTGGGAATGCATTATTTGGGAATGCATTATTTTGATTGGCCCTACTTGAGAATTCAGAGGGGGATTTGCTCTATCATCTGTAAGGAAGGGATTTGCTGAGCAAACACAGTTGCTGGGGTCCTGTGGAAAGTGCTTTGCTGATGTGCTTTCAAGTCCCATTAAGTAGTTCAGGGGCTCCATTTACCTCCAGACATCTAGAATGTTGCTTGTAAACTCATCTTAACAGCTTAGTTTTAGTTAGTGCTTATAATGGAGAGTTACACACTTCTACTTCTTGCAGAGAGGTTCCATAACTCACGATTGCACTACTGTCAATCGCTTCTGTTTTTACCCCTGAGGTCTCTCCAAAGGACTGAGTTTTGCTCTCCAAGTTTGCTGCGGGATTAGTTTACTGACAGAGACAAAACCATGCCTTCCACAGCTGTCTCAGATGAAACTGTATATTAATGTGTAAACTTCCAAAATACGACTTAGCTGGAATGTTATGGAGAGCAGGTGACTGAGGAGATAGCTTTCACTGCTTGGATGAAGGTCAGTTCTGAAGGAGCTGGAGATGTCTGTTGAATTCTGGTGCCCGTGTGATTTGGAGTGTGCGTGTGCAAGGCAGAGAACTCTTCATATTTCAGATAGTTAAGGATATGGATGGTAAAACAAGGTCATATTTTTTTTTAAGTTTTTTTTTTTTTTTAAAGATTTTATTTATTGGGCAATCCCTCCACATCCCCTCCCTCTTCAGGAGCTCTGTACTATCACTTTGCTATTGCTCAATAAACCTTGCTTTGCTGCCCCCCCCCAAAAGATTTTATTTATTTATTTGACAGAGAGAAACACAGCGAGAGAGGGAACACAGCAGGGGGAGTGGGAGAGGGAGAAGCAGGCTTCCCGCCGAGCAGGGAGCCCAATGCGGGGCTCGATCCCAGGACCCTGGGATCATGACCTGAGCCAAAGGCAGACGCTTAACAACTGAGCCACCCAGGTATCCCAACAGAGTCATATTTTTTACACCCTTGTGTGATGAGTAGGGGGGAGTGGCCAGTTTCAGCATTGATCTGATATTAGTCTATCGCTCTGGGTTTATGATGTTTGAAATACATGTTAGAGCTATTCGTGAAGATGTAAAAGATAAATTTAAAATCCACATCAATTGTGCCTAAAGTCAACGGGAAGGGAAGACGTTAAGTCTGTGTGGTGTTAGTACAAATAGGCAGCCAGAGGACTAGAGTCTTAGTCAACAGACTTCTATCTTCCCCCTAAACACAAATAGCTTCAAACCTTTGGAGGTTGTTCCTTTGAGATGTTTCATCAGTGACATCACAGTGACTGCCACCTCCCTCAGACTACTTTAGGCCCTGCCCAGAGTCCAGGAGTTCAGAGAGCCTGGGAGACAAGCAGGAGTGGGAGCCCGAGGTGGAGAGAGAGAGAAGAAGCCTACTGCAGCCAGGTGTGTCCTTGACCCTCTTCAGGTGACAGAGGGATTTTTATACTTAGCAGAGAGAGAGTATGTGTGTCTGTGTGTTACAAGTTGCAAATGAGAAACACAGAGGCATATTTACATTTCTTAATGAAATAGGCAATACCTATTGTATCCGGTATTTTTTAAAGATGTAAAGAGTATTATTTATTCTTATTTGCCTTTTTTCTTTCATCTCGTGGTATGCATTTCTCCCTTCCTAATTCGCAAAGCCTCCATTCGAAGAAGGTCAATGTCAATGTATTCAGAGCTTTTCTGGTTTTTATTTCACCCATCTGGCAATCACTTTGGATCATATGGTGTGATCTTGACTCTGGGGAAGATTTACAATGAGGCCAGAATTGTCTTCGTGGGGTAGCAGCAGACGAATGGAAGTTTGCTGATCTGAATATCTGCCTAACTTTGATATAAATGTGTGTGATAGTAAAGTCCACTTCTTACTGTTAGCGTGTGCATTGATTCAACTGGATTCATTAGAAATTCTCAGCTTAACTCCTTGTATTTTACTTATTTAAAAATATATAAAACAACAAATATTCAAGTTTGCCATCAAAGTGTGAGAAATAGTAAGAGGTAGGAAGTAAAGAAGTATATGAGGTAGGCTGTCAATTCAGAGACTACTGGAAAAAAATGTAAAGAATCATAAAACATGGTTTGGACAATAATTATAAAGCAACACCTGTATACTATCACCCAGGTCAAGAAAGAGATCATTGTTGGCACCCCAGAAGTCCATTCTTGATCATCTCTCCCTTCTGCCCCACCATCGGTGATCACCATCTTGATTGCTGAGATAATCTCGTTTATTCTCTTCTTTATAATTTTACCACCTCTGTCAACATTCCTAAACAACATGACTAAGTTCCCTGTTTTGGGTTTTGTATAAATGGAATCACATTCTCTGTGTCTTTTGTAAATTCTTCTTTGGCCTGACAGTTCTATTTGTGAGATCCATCCGTCTTGTGTGTTGCTATCATTCATATATTTGCTTTGCTCTGTAGCACTCAAATGTATGAATGTGCCAAAACTCATCATCCATCCCACTGTTGATGAACATCTGAGTTGTTTCCAGCTTGGGGATATTATGAAAATGTGGCTGTGAACATTCTTGTATATGGATCCTAGTGCACACGTGCTTGCGTTTCTAGAGCAGACATGAAATAGCTGGGTAATAGAGAGTTAGCATTATCAGCCTCAGTAAAAAATGTCAAATGGTTTTCCCAAAGTGTTGAAATTTTACACACACTTTGTTTTGTCAGGGCAGTTAATTGCAGTAATAACTCATCCTTGTAATCACTCCTATGTAGTAACCACAATTCTAACAACCAGTTCAGTTCCAGTCTGCCAATTCTAGTTCTGCCTCTAACTTGTTACGTGCCATTATGCAAACAACGTACCTTCTCTCTCAGTTTCTCAGCTACAGTCATGGGAAAGAGAAAAATCGTGGTAATATTTGCCGGAGTTGTGAAGGTCACAGAGTTGTGAAGGTCACACAGAGCTGTGGACAGCTTTCAATAACATTTTCTGAGTATGTTCTCGTTGGCCACTCTCCATGGATCCCTTTATTTAAGAGCTTAATCTAATAAGCAGATTTGGTGGGATAGTGATTTTGCCCTCCCTGAATTGGGTTGTTTTGATCATTATAGAGTCTCTCTCTTTTTGCATATCTCTGTATTTCTTCAAAATGCACCCAAATAAATTAGTGTTTGGACGAGGACTAGATTTTATTGAGAGAGAAGAATCTGCCTATGATTCTCATTCCTTTGCCTCCAGGCTCCTGGCCTGGATTCGTCACCTTCCCGTTCCTCTCTGCTCTTGTATACCTTCTAACACATTCTCTCTACCTCCTTTATCCATTTATTATCTTCTGTTTACTTTATCCTTCAAAAGCAAATCTTTGTAAAGCGTTCCATTGGAATTCACTGTATCCTGAATGTGGAGGGCCAAACGATGGATAACAATTAAAAGGGAAATGATACAAAAATCAGTCATTATCAGCCATTTTTTAAAGCAAGATTCAATAAGCTACTGCTTGACGCCATCTCATTTGAACCTATGTGTTAGTTACACCAACCGTTCCATAATATGAAGAATGATTATTTAGTTGGTGTGTACAACTAATGATTTCATCCATTAATAATATAATAAACATGGTAATTACAATTAATAATTCAGTCCGATTAGATGCTTAAAAATGCCCTTCAGGCCAAAAGCATGCTAACAACCCTTCCTACCCCCTGAACTCCCACCCTTAACAAATAAACAAAACACTCCTTCCCCCTAAACTTTTTCACTTTATAGTATCTAAAATTTTAGTATCTAAATAAATATCTAAAATGTTATCTTTAATCTTTAATTTCATTCAGTTTGCATACACAAAGTACCAATTATGCCACATCACTGAAGGTAGTAATCTCATTAATTGCATTGCATATGTTCTCAAAGTACGATTTCCTGCATGTACTGTCTGTACACACTCTAAAGATACCATCCCTGCTCTTTGAAGTGTTTACAGCATAGGCACATCCTGCACTTGACTAAAAATAGCTTGCAGAAGCCCTTTTGAAATAGAAGTACCCATGAGGTTAACACTTGCGCTGTTGACCGAGTGCCTGTTATGCGAGGGACTTTCGGTTGACCCCAGTGGGCTCTGTGCCCAATGCAGGGCTTATAAGAGGCCGAGCAGCTGCTGCAAGAACTTCATGCCTTCACAGGTTTAGATAGAGACCTATGGCAGCCCGACACCTGAGAAATTACGGGGTCCTACTTCTACACGCAATTCCAGGCAAGAACGAATACTAAACCATACCACTTTTTGGTCTTACTTTGTTTCGGTGACCTTGCTTGTTGGTCCCCTATGTTAGCAAGGCAAGCACACACATCCTTGGAGAGAGAAAATACAATATTTTGTGTTTTATCCAATGCATCTATATATTCATCACAGAAAAACAATCAGGACTTTGTTGGTCTTTTTGACATTAGGCAGAAAACCCAGGTTCTTCTTATTAGTTAGGGTTCTTCAGAGAAACAGAACCAATAGGGTTTATGTGTGTGTGTGACCTACATCTGTAGTTAATATCAAGACAGATGTAGGTAGATACATGGATAGAGTTGGCTTAGGTGATTTTGGAGGCTGACAAGTCCAAAATCTACAGGGGAGGTCAGCTGGCTGGAGACCCAGGAAGAGCTGCGGCTCTAGTCCAAAGATAGTCTGGAGGCTAGAAATTTAAGATGAAGGAGTTGACAGGGTTGATTCCTTCTGCGGCTTCTCTCCTTGGCTGGTAGATGACTGCCTTCACCTGCCTTCACACGGACTTCCTTCCGTACATGTCTGTGTCCTCGTCTGCTTTTCTTATAAAAACACCAGTCATAGTGGATTAGGGTGCATCCTATAATGGCCTCATTTAAACTTAATTACCTCTTGAAAGACCCTATCTCCAAATACAGTCATATACTGAGACACTGGGGGTTAGGATTTCAACATATAAATTTTGTTGGGGCCACGGTTCAGCCCATAACACTCTCCTCTTCCACATTGAGGACAGCATGCTCACGAATCTCCCCATGTTTTCTTTGCTACTTTCCGTTAGGTGAGGACAAGCAGGAGGTCGTTGGTGTACCCTCCGAAGTCCGCTGTCAGTTCTCACCGAGCCAACTCGGAGGATGGGGATATCCACCCGGGAGCTGTTTCTCAACTTCACTATTGTCCTGATCACCGTGATTCTTATGTGGCTCCTTGTGAGGTCCTATCAGTACTGAGAAGCCATGTTACACTCCTGGGACTGACTGCAACCCTCTGGAGCTCCCTGCTGTATGTCCTGAGCGCCCACTGCTGTCATGGGATGCCTTTCTCAGCACCCCAAGGCATTCTGACCCAAATGCACACTATCTGAGGTGCCTCCAGCGTTAGGATCGATCGTGTGTCCTCTAAAGATGCTGCTCACACGGGCTGCCAAGTATTTGCCAGTGAGCATTAGATTTATTCCTCAACTCTTACGGCAAATGTGTTAGACAAGCCACAAGGTTAAAATTAAATGATTCATGATGATGTAGAATTGTAACAAGCCCCTGGTCTGTCTTCCCACACATCCCATCTCCTTACACCGTCTGCAACCAAACTCTCCATCAACTCACCAGAAGAAAGAAATGTTAGAGGAAGTCATTGTCAACCCCTATAGCTCTCATGTGAATAAAGTGAAGTCAACCACAAAATGACTTCTGGGATTTATTTCGCCTTCTATTTGCGATGCTACATTTGACCCTTGGCTGGGATTGAAGTGACATGTTACAGTATTTCTAGCATTTGAGATAAGCCAAGAGGCTGAGGATTTGAAACCAAATCAATTAAGATTTGCCACATTTCAAATAATTCTGTTGATTCAGTGTTCCTCAAACTTACCCTCTAAACTGGTTCCGAGGGCCGAGGGAAAATAAATTCCACTAGGAGGTCTGGGGCAGAGCCTGAAGTGTCCCCTTAAAGCACAAAATTTCTTTGAAATCTTGTGTTTTATCTTTTTTTTAAATTGCTGTATATCCTTTTTATTTTTTATTAACATATAATGTATTATTTGTTTCAGGGGTACAGGTCTTGCGTTTTATCTTTAAAATTCACAAGAAATGTGGGATGCCTGGATGGCTCAGTCAGTTAAGCATCTGCCTTTGGCTCAGGTCATGATCCCAGGGTCCTGGGATTGAGTCCCGTGTCGGGCTCCTTGCTCAGCGGGGATCCTGCTTCTCCCTCTCCTGCTCCCCCTGCTTGTGCTCTCTCTGTCAAATAAAATATTTAAAAATAATAATAATAAAAATAAAATGTAGGATCTCAGGCCCCACTCCAGACTGAATTAGAATCAGAACAAATCAGAATCCTCACTTCCAGTGATCCATAATCACATCAAAGTTTGAGAAATACTAGTGGGGATCAGGGATTGCCAACTCTGGCTGCACAGTAGAATCATCTAGAGGAACTTGGGAAAATGCAGATGCTTGGGCTCTACCCACTGAGGCTTTTACTTAATTGGTCTGAAGAGGATTCTGGGATCATGACCTGAGCCGAAGGCAGACGCTTAACAACTGAGCCACCCAGGCGCCCCTTCCCAGGAGTTTCTAATCTAATTGGTCTGGGGTGAACCCAGGCATTATTCTTTTTCAGAAGGATTCCAGTTGATTCTTCTGTGCAACCAATTAAGAACCCGGATGTGATTAAGGGGAAAAAAATTTTTTTTTTTCTTTAAGGTGTTCCCAGCAAAAGTTAGGAAATTGCAGTGTCCTGTTCCTAATTTCATTTTATTTTTTAAAGATTTATTTATTTATTTCGGGGGGGCAGGGGCAGAGGGAAAGGGAGAGGGAAAGAAGCAGACTCCCCCCACCACATCCGTGCTTGGAGCCTGACGAGCCTGACTCGGGGCTCTAACTTAGGACCCTGAGATCATGACGAGAGCCGAAATCAAGAGTTGGATGCTCAAGACTGAGCCAGCCAGGCGCCCCTCCTGTTCCTATTTTAGAGTCAGACTACACCTGCGGATTTGCAGTCTTTAATGATTTAGTGTGCAGTGCACCTCCTCCTAGACACGTGGCTCTGGGGCCCTTGGTAGAGGGTTTTAGTTTCTCCCTTACCCTAAGAAGACCTCAGAGAATCTACGGCTGTTTGTGTCTGTGTTTGAGAAGGTGGTAGAGAGGGAAGTGGACACAATGAGTGACATAGTCCCTTCACCCAAGTCACTAGTGGTGCCAACGTTTACAGCAGCAGCCGTTTACTGAGTCTGCTGTACGTGAAGCCCCACACCAGGCACTTTCCACATATTATGCCATTTAGTAGATGTGGAGTAGATGTGGGAGCTGAGGATCACAGACCTCACTGACCAGATGTAAGTGGTGAAGCTAGGGTGACGAAAATAGCGTGTTCCCCTCTGTCGGGACTGCAAACAAGTCATGCTTTATTATAGCTCTCCAAACCCTTTGATTATAAGTTTGTACCCTCATATTCTTTAGCATTCTAAAACATCAGGCTAATGAGATAAAGGTAACAGGTGTAATTCTCTATGTAATTTCTCTGCTTGTCACTCCTCACCTGCTTTTTTCCTGCCTTTCTCTTCCTAACTTGCTGTGATTGGATCTACTGATAGGACCCACTTGCAGACCACATTAGGGATCACCTTTGCAGGGGTAGGACATCCATTAGCAAATGTGTCTAATTTCCTCTACGTTCAGGAGTCCTAGTCAGTATGGCTAAATTCTTGTTTGACTTGTAAGTATCCCCCCCCCCCTTTTTTTTAAAGATTTTATTTATTTGAGAGAGAGTAAGCAAGAGAGCACAAGTGGGGGGGAAGGCAGAGGGAGAGGGAGAGTCAGACTCTCTGCTGAGCAGGGAGCCCAATGCCAGGCTCGATCTCAGGACCCTGGGATCATGACCTGAGCCGAAGGCAGACGTTTAACTGACTGAGCCACCCATGCGCCCTGTAAGTCTCCCTTCACGTATAACCTTCTCTGAGTCCTCAGGTATCTGAATCATCACAGTACCCTCAGTGTTGGCCCCACCCACTCAAACAAAATGCTAGTTCTTTGCAACCAGAATGCTGAATCCTACTTGTTAGCTAAAGTTCCAGCTCATGGGCTTGATCTATCGTGCTAGCTTCTTTCTCTTTAGTTCATTCATCTGACAAGTACCTATGTGGAACTATGATGTGTTGGGCATTATACTAGCCACTGGGGATAAAATGGCAAATAAGACAGGCAAGCCCCCTTCTCAAGGAGCACATCATTTAGTGGGGGAGACAGATACATGACTGGGTGGTTATAATGGTATAAATTCTTCAATGAGAGAAGGACAGGCTGGGTGTTGTTGGAAGAGATTCCAGGCAGACGGAACAGCAAGAATAGAAATCCAAAGGTCAGACAGCATGGCAATTCCAGGAAATTGAAAGTATCAGCACAGCTGAAGCATAAAGTACCACTCCAGCCACATGAGGGCAGGTCTCAAGGTTCTGACTGCATCTGACTTCCAAGTTGGACCATCTCTGGCTTTCCTCACTGTCATGCCTTCTCACTCACTGGAAGGGACCTCCTGCCACCAACAATCATCTGAACCGTGTCTGTGCTTATACAGGAATTAGACACTGGGTCTGGGAACCCCTGGTCACCTGTACCCCCAGCAGTGAGGAGAGTTCTCGCCACTTACCATCTCACCCTTGGGGTAGCTCTCTGTTGGATGATGGTCTCTTTTTGCCATAAACCCCAGACTGTGCATTCAAGTGCGTCTTAAAGTTGAGCTGCTCATATTACAGTGGCAACCAACCATATGAATTTTAAAAGGAAGGTAGTTTGAAGTGCTGGCTAGGCTTTTCTTCCAGTCTTCCTTAAACTCACTACTAAATTAGGCATCTTTTGGAACATCCATCTCCCCTCCTTTTTTAAAAGATTTTATTTTTACAAAATCTCTACACCCAATGTGGGGCTCAAACTCATGGCCGAGAGCAAGAGTTGCATGCTGTACTGAGCCAGCCAGGCGCCCCTGGGACATCCTCTTTTTTTTTTTTTTTTAAAGATTTTATTTATTTATTTTGAGAGAGAGAGAATGAGAGAGAACACATGAGAGGGGATAGGTTCAGAGGGCAAAGCAGACTCCCTGCCGAGCAGGGAGCCCGATGCGGGACTCGATCCCGGGACTCCAGGATCATGACCTGAGCCGAAGGCAGTCGCTTAACCAACTGAGTCACCCAGGCGCCCGGGACATCCTCTTTTTATCTAACAATTTTCTTACACTGAGGAGATACACATGCTTTTATCAGTTGTTGACAGTCCCACCACCATATATGGTTGCCAACTCCTCTCCTTAGGACTGCCAGGAGTGTTGGCTTTATAGGCATAAGAAATTTTCCATATAATTCGTGTCCCAGCCATGGCTCTTAGAAAAGAGCCCCAACGTACTCCAACCTGATCAGCTTTTCCAATCACATTTCCATCTTTGCTCCATTGACCCAGACAGGGAAGTGTGAAAATCATCATAAAATGATGGTGCTGCCACTGTTGTCTTTTTTTTTTTTTAAGATTTATTTATTAATTTTAGAGCGAGAGCTCTCACATGAGCAGGGGGAAGGGCAGAGAGAGAGAGGGAGAATCCTCAAGCAGACTCCCCGTTGAGCTGGGAGCCCAATGCAGGGCTTAATCTCATGACCCTGAGATCATGACCTGAGCTGAAATCAAGAGTTGGCCGCTCAACCGACTGAACCACCCAGGCGCCCTGCCACTGTTGTCTTTTAATGTGGGCTCTCAAACATTCTAGAAGGCATTTCAAGGGGACAGCACCCATTGAATGTTTACTTTTTTTTTTTCTTTTTTGCACTAACGATGAACTTCATTCTCTCACTGAATAACAAATTGGGGAATCCTTTAGAAGGCAGTCTCACATGAAAAGGTAAAGGTCAGATTTGCAATTTTATTTTCCTCCACCTTCTTCCTATTCCTATTTGTTTAGAGTCAAAAGAGCAAGGTTCACAGAAAAAAGTCATCTCTTGCTGCACAAGCCTGTCCCTTGGATAGTATCCTGCCACATCAATAGATATTTTCAAACAAAGTATGTATATTTTGGTCTCTTCCACGCCCCCTATCCATTCATTTCTGATTGACTATCAGGTGTACTGGAGGAATAATTGTCAAACTATATTGGAATGGCTTGGTCTCATGGCAGGGTCTTGCTCTCACTTTCCTTTTAGCTCATGGTTAAGGGGACTAATCACCTTTAAGATTTTCTTTTTGGGCGCCTGGGTGGCTCAGTTGGTTAAGCGACTGCCTCCGGCTCAGGTCATGATCCTGGAGTCCCGGGATCGAGTCCTGCATCGGGCTCCCTGCTCGGCAGGGAGCCTGCTTCTCCCTCTGACCCTCCGCCCTCTCATATGCTCTCTGTCTCTCTCATTCTCTCTGTCTCAAATAAATAAATAAAATCTTTAAAAAAAAAAGATTTTCTTTTTGCTTAGCTGTCCCTTTTATATCCCTGGGACACAATTTTTTTTTTAAAGATTTTATTAATTTATTTGAAAGAGAGAGAGAGAGAGGGAACACAAGCAGGGGGAGTGGGAGAGGGAGAAGCAGAATCCCTGCTGAGCAGGGAGCCCGATGCAGGGCTCCATCCCAGGACCCTGGGATCATGTCCTGAGCAGAAGGCCGATGCTTAACAGACTGAGCCCCCCAGGTGCCCCTCCCTGGGACACAATTCATTGTGCCATTCTGCCTTCCCACAGCCATTTGGGCAAGTGCTCCCTGTCATTCCTGTATGGGATCCCAGAGCCTTCCTCAGCAGGTGGGTATGTGTGTTACCTCCTTGAGACCTCACTACCCAGAATCCTGTCCTGAATGCCTAGAGTGCCCCCAGTAGATACGGATCAAATAAACTAAGCTGGTTCTGTACCTCTTTCCTCCAAATACATTACCCATCATTCTCCTAGATAGGTTTTATCATTTTCTTGTTTTTAGAATGTCTTTTAAAAATTTTTGGCACAGAAGACATTTCTTAGCTGACCTATGCCTACCTGTAACTGCTCTTCTGTTTGCCTGTCCCATGTGCCCCACTCCACCCCTCATTTCCTGTCATTTCTTACTATGTATAGTTTTCAAGTATGCCACGCTCTCTTATGCTGCTGTGACCTTGTACATCCCTTTGTCTGGACTTTCTTCCCTTTCCTTTCCTGGCTAATGCATTTAAGGTTGCCATTAGGTGTTATTACCTCTTGGAGGTTATCCGCAGAGGATTCCCTTCCATGAGCCTCATGCTTCACATGCTCTTAGCCCTTATCCCACTGCATAGTTTGTTGCATGTCTCTCTCATTTCTTTTTAGTCCATGGCGGGGGGGGGGGGGGTCTTATTTCAAAGCTAAATTTTAGTTCCTAGCTGGTGGACCATCATCACTAGATAAGTATCCATTGAATCCATCAAGAAATGCTTGGCTGGGTATAACAGTCTTGGGAATAGACCTGTGCCCATTTCTATGATTAGGTGCATGATCTGTGCTCACGACAGTGTAAGAAAAGAGGGGGCATGAAATCTGTGCTCTAAAAATTCTATCACAGTAATAAGCAAAGCAAACTTCTTTTAAACTTTAGGCAGTTGAAAAAGCTTTTCCAAAGGCAGTTTGCATCTTTATGAAATATTCATGGTACTTGCTTCTTTTGATCTATCTCTATCGCCACCCTGAACAGTTTGACAGTGTTTATGAATGACTCAGCAAAGCCCAATGTGTTGAGCACACATTTGAGTTCATCTACAAACAGGGTGATACTGGAAAAATTTCCATTTTTCAAGCTACATAAAGTTAGGGTTAAACTTCATTTATAAACAGCATAGTTCAACAAAACTTACGGCACACCTACTGTATGTAAATAAGAGAAACGTATTTCTCTTTTATCTCGTTAAGTATTCATTTTTATTCATACTTTTATTCAGCCAGTGAGATGACTGGACATAAAGGACAGATGACCAGTCCTAAAACAGAGCTAATGAGAGGCAGAGCTGAGAGGCAAATCTAGTTCTTTCCAGCTCAGCTCACGTAGAGCTCTTTCCAGTCGCAGGGCTGCCCCTCTGCATTATCAGATGAGTGACTCCAGGGCAGAAGGTACATTCCCTTAATCTGGGCTGAAAGTGCCAAAGTATAGTACATATTAGAGGCCTCCAGGCAAATAATTTAACTGCTCTGTAGCTCAGTCGTACCGGGTGTGTCATGTACACAGTTCTGTTTCCCAAGAGTTTGATACAAAGTCCTGGAATCATCTTCGTCAGTCAACTGAGCAGTAGACGAGAAAGGACAAGAATACTGATGGCTGTAGACGAGAAAGGACAAGAATACTGATGGCTGATTAAAGCTATTTTCAATGTGTCAGTGTTATCTATGGGGATTAAGTAGAAATGACAGCTCTGTCTACAGCATTAGCCACTTACATACACTTGCAGGAATTTGTCACATGGAGATGTTTTCATCTCCTGCTCATTAGATCATTTTAAAGTAAGTACTGGAAGAAGTACAGTCTTTGGATTCACAGACTATATTTTGTGTACTAACATGTGACCCCAGACAAGTTACTGAATTTTTGTGAGCCACAATTTTCTTAGCTATAATAATAGAGAATAATATTTTCTTTGTAGAAAGATTAGACATTATTTAGATATCCTGTGTTTAATGAGAGTGCCTGGAAATTAGTAAATACTCAATAAACAATAGTTAATATTGTAACATAAGTAAAGTGTGTACAATGTTTGGAACAATGTGGCCCTAAAAGAGTGTTAAAGATTTGTGGTGAGTAATGCTGCTGAGATTCCAATGCTATTTCTTTTAAGAGGGAAAATGAAACACTTTGTAAAAGTTGGGATTTTTTTTAAAGCAGAGGAAAGGGATAGGGGAATAGCCGATTCTTTTACTCCAAAAGAGTACAGTATTTTTCTCAAAATGCAAGGACCATTTGAATGATATCTGGATTCCTGCACCAACCCTGGATCTGACAGAATCTCTAGGAGTGGGGTCTGGCTTGCTACATTTTAAACCTGCTCCCTAGATGATTCTTATTTCCCTAAAGCTTGAGAACCACGAATCTGCAACACCCACACATGCCAACCCATAGGATTTGCATCTCTAATACTATTAAGGATTTGGGTTCTCGCTGGACTCACAAGTTCTCCCAGGTTCACTTTCTCAGAGGGATCACAGAGTTCTCACCCCATCCCCTTGAGCTACAAATTTATGGTCTTTCTTTCTTTTTTTAAATTTTATTATGTTATGTTAATCACCATACATTACATCACTGGTTTTTGATGTGGTGTTCCATGATTCATTGTTTGCATATAACACCCAGTGCTCCATTCAGTACGTGCCCTCCTTAATACCCATCACCATAGAGCTATCCTATGACCCAGCAATTGCACTACTGGGTATTTACCCCAAAGACACAGATGTAGTGAAAAGAAGGGCACCCCAAATTTATGTTCTTGTTCCTCCCCATCTTTCCAGGGAAAGCTCTCCTTGCACCCTCTAGCCCCTATTCTTAGTAGTTCCCATGCCAGATCTATAGATTCTCTCTCAAAAGTATTTGCTTCTTTACCTGAAGATTCAGATGCTCTCTACACCTCCACTAATACAACTAATACTAATATTAATAAAATTATTTCTAAACCTGAGGTTATGTAGTGTGTTAGCTTGTATGCAAGGGTTCTATTTTGATACATTTTCAAAGAAAATGTTGGAACTGTCGCTCAAATTTTGATAGCTTTAAAACATAAACATCAATAGATCTTTCCAAATTATGTTCCCACTTGATCCTCGCCTTCTTCCTGGCAATGAGACTGCACCCAAGGCTAGAACATCAGCAGAAAGCAGTCTTCCCATTAGATCTCGGATTTTAAAAATGCAGAAATTTGTTACTTTCTCCCTGGGTGGGTAAAGTGAAAATGACTTTTCTCAGCAGCAGCTGTTTCAGGGTCTGCCTGAAACAGCATTCTGGTGGCAGTGTTCGCAGGCTTCAGCCAACACTGTCTGACCTATATCCACCTGTGAATTGCTTTTCTTCCAACCACTTACCCACTTTAGATCCCTCTGACACAGCCTCAAAAAGGCCATGGGAGAAAAAAAGCCTATTTTCAACACATGCTGGGTCTACAGTGACATGCAAAGTGATATCCAGCAACCCCCCGGGCCCCCCCCCAACACACATCCTGCCAAGTCCTGCCAAGTCCTGCCAAGTCCTGCCAAGTCCTAAGACAGTTTGTCTTCGCACTGCAACCTTTTCAGGTATTCAGAGATTTCATGTGATTCTCTGATAATCCAACATGAAAACTGCCCCTGTCTTTTGCTGCATGCCCCGATGAACTTTCCACTTCACCCAGAATGACAAGACACTCAGAGCGTCTTGGAAGAGCAACGCTTGGAATCAAGTGGTACTAGAAGGCCATTTGTGTGAGTCACCACTGCCATCCCGACCCTGTTGGAATGAGCACGATCACATTCAGATTGCAGACTCATAGAATAAGCAGGAAACCACACTTGTAAGATTTGATTTTGTCACATGTGATTATACCATCAAACCTTGATTTTGGAAGTGAGAGACAGTCATATGCAGTTGGGGAGACTGCCAACCTGAGATACATTTTGCATTATACCATATGTCACTGACTTTAACGATGGTTCTGGACCAGTTCATTTTGAATATCACTTATGAAAGATCGTATCATTGACATTTAATATTATTGATGATTAGCCTCTGAGCCATAAAGCGTTCTCTTCCTGAGAAAGATAGGTATCTTGAAATATATTTTCCTTGAAGATGTCTGTACTTGGTCCCATCTTTTCCACCTTCTGGTATTTTCAGGAGCTTAATCATAATGATTAATATGACTATTGGCTAAGGCTGTATTTAATCTGCAAATCAATCCCCCAAATAAAAGAAAATTTTTTCTATTTACAGTGAAAAGGCAAAGCAAGCCCCATCTTTCGTCATGACCACTCATCTATGGAGATGAGAATGAAGGAATATCTCTTATGGAAGAAAAGGATGCAGTAGTACCCAGTAACAAGGCATATATTTTGATAAGTACTATTTTTTATTTGCAATTCAAAAATGTTCTTCTGAATACTAGATATGATGACTTAAAAAGAAGTTTCAGAAGTCTTTTTCTATCTGGGTGCCAATCAAAAAAGAACTTGGTCCTTTTTAAAAAAAAAATTTAAATTATAGTTAGTTAACAGACAGTGCAGTATTGGTTTCAGGGGTAGAATTCAGTGATTCATCACTTATATACAACACCCAGTGCTCATCATAACAAGTGAAGAACTCAGTCCTGAAATATGAATTATTATCTTATTATGCTATTTTAATAACAACTGGTTATAACACTTCATTATAATGTCTTATATTTTCTGGAAAGAGAGAAATTTATTCAAATTTTGTTTGGCTGGAGTTTCCCTGAGGCTGTTGGAACTCTGGTAAAGTGAGTGGTCTTAAGCTACTTTTGCACTAAGGCAAACAAAATGGAAATAGTGTTGACAAAATAAATGGTTTCTAAAAAAGAAAGAAAGAAGGAAATTAGAAACCTTTCAAGTGAAGGCTTCATGCTGGGCAGCATCCAGTGATGATACTTAAACTAGACCATATGATTTAGGCACAAGCTTTGATGGAGAGGCAGGAGATATGCCCCCACAATAATTTGGGGCTAATTTCAAATTTTCTCTTCACTACCAGACCTCCAAAAAAACTTCTGGAATGTTTCAGCTAGAGAGAATTTCAAAGATATATGGTTCAACAGTGAAATTTTATGGTGAGGAGCCAAGCTTAGAAAAGTTAAGCAACTACTCCCTATTTGTTAATTGCAATTTTGGGGCGAGGAGCCAGATATCCTGATGTTTAGGCCACCATTTTTCAACTGGCAACTATGAATAATTGGATTTCTTTAGTGGAATCTCTCTTCATAGCTCTCAGATGGGGGGGTGGGAGGAAGGGCAAAATCTGGCTCCTTTAGGCTGTGGCCCAAAGAGTAGATCTCATTCTGTATGTATACAACTGAAAGAATGTGATTGTGTGGCTCCCCATGGCCAAGTTTGTCTTGCTGTAGACCAGAAAATACACTGGCACTTCATCCTGCCTAGATGTCCAGGCCCCTCAACTTAGAATTCAGCTAACAGTGCTGTTACTCAAAAAGTGTGGGCTTAGGTGTGCTGGAATCAGAAATCTGCAGAATCTCTCAGAATTTTTCTTATGATTAGCCTTCATTATTATGGCTGGAAGGAGGAAATTTTCAGCAAGGATTAAAATTTTAGCCACAGGGAAGAACAAACAGCTCCTATGACCTCTGAGATTTCCTACAATATCATTGGATGGTTTCCCTAGAACTTTCTTTACAACTCAGATGCTAAAACCAGCTGCTTTCAGATATCTTGCCCTACTCTCAAGGAACATGATCTAAATATGAATCATCACAGGCACCAAGACCTTGGCTAGAAAATCTTCCTAGTGACACAGTATCCTATTCCCTGAGAGATGCCAGAGGAATTCTTTCCACAGCTTCTTCCTCAGAAGAGAGGCAATAGGGCATAGTGAAAAAAGCTGTGGCTTTTGCTACAGTTGAAGTATTCATCCTGACTCAGCCATTTATGGGCTGTTTGACCTATGATAAGTAAAATAATTTCCCAGAGCCACGGTGTCTAATCTCAAAATGGAGATAATGTTATGTACCTCAGAAGCTAGTGATAAAGTAGAAATAGTACATATAAAGTACTCTAATATAGTAGATTCTAGATAAATTATAACTTGTAACTATGACGCATAGGTTGAGTGTGATTACTAGAACGGAGCACCATCTCTATTTAAGGTAAGCTTTGAGAATTTAATGCCCCACCAAGTCCCACACATGGATCAGTGCATGTATGTTTTGGGGGTGGGAGTTTGTATGAGAGAAGGCAAGAATAAGAAATAAGATCTGGGGCGCCTGGGTGGTTCAGTCAGTTAAGCATCCGACTCTTGATTTTGGCTCAGGTCATGATCTCAGGGTGGTGACTGAGCACATGGGCTCTGCACTGAGCTGGAGGGAAGGGTCTGCTTTACTCCCTCTCTCGCTGTGCCCCACCCCACTCACACACAGACTCTCTCTCTCAAATAAATAAATAAATCTTTTTTAAAAAAACAAATAAGACCCAATTTTCATCTTTTTTACTAAGGTGTTAGTATGTCCTTTGTATTCATGTTGCATTGGCTAGGTTCTCCAATAATATGTCAATTAACAGTGATAATAGAGGGCATCCTTTAATTTTTTTCTTCCTTTACTGAGAATGCTTCTATAGTTTCCCCATTAGATATTATATTTAATGTAAACTTCTGGTAGATAACTTTTACCTGGTAAGGAAAATTTCTTTTGAATTTGTTAATTAAAAGAATCAGGTATGGTTTTAGCTTTACCACATGCTATTCCTTTGAGATTATCATATAGTTTTTTTTTCTTATTTGATCTGGTAATTAATTAATCTACTTACATTCCTGAGATAGATCCTACCTGACCACAATGTATTATTTTTTCACTATACTACCCGTTAGGGTGGCCAGTGATGCTGGCGGCAAAGATTTGCACAAAGAATACAGCAGTAAGCAGGACAGAATTTATTCACTCTCCAAGGGAGGAGAGGGGCTAGACATGGAAAGAGAGGTAGGCCCTGAGTTCCTTTAGGCTGGGCCTTGTGAGGAGGGGCTTGACTCTTGGCCAGGTAGAGCAGGCCTAACAAGTTTCAGAAGTGGGGACAGGGCTCTGTCCTGGGCTCCTCTGGAATGTGGGCTATGGGCCGGCTAGAGAGGAATATGTTTTGTAGTTGTGGTCTATTTTCTGAGAATGAGGGGCACCATGACCTGGAAAAACAAAACAGACACCTGTGAGTTTTATCTGTAAGCTTGACTGGGGAGGGGGCTTTGAATAGAACGCTTTCACTACCAGAGTCAGAGTCATAGGCATTCATGAAGAGCTCCGAAGTGGCTTCATGCACAAATTTAGGGCATCCCTTTCTCCAGCTGTCTCTCTTCTGTGATTTTTCCAATAGCTCTCAAGAGCACCTTTTCACGGTCCTTAGAAAGCTGGAGTACTGTTCTTGTTTTGTTTTGTTTTCCATGCAGTTGCATACTTTCCGTAGCTGGGTCTGGCTTAGGAACAAAGGGTAGAAACAAAAGAGAGAGAAAACAATAAGGATTCCTTCAACACTGTTCAGATTAAAGGGACTCCTTTTCTCAGTTCTTGGGTAATAAAGAAGGATTTTTCTCTGGGTTTTAGGTGCCTGCAGGCTCACCACTGCTGCTTTGTTGCAAGAGTTGCAGCTTTATGACTTTATACGGGGCAGGGTCAGGAGATTAATAAAAGAAAAAAGTGGCAGATTTCCTTCAAATTCACAATCGCCTACCTGGTCCTCTGACTAGAAAATACAGGTTTCTTTTGGAGCTATTCTGTTGACACATGCTGTGTAGTTCCAGGATTTGGGCTTGCCCTAGAGTCTAAATTAGAAGACCTGAGTAGAAAAATAAAAACCAGAAAACTCACCATTTTAATAGTTGTTAGATGATTTTATTTTATTTATTTTTATTATTTATTATTTTTTAAAGATTTTATTTATTTATTTGACAGCGAGAGAGGGAACACAAGCAGGGGGAGTGGGAGAGGGAGAAGCAGGCTTCCTGCTGAGCAGGGAGCCCGATGCGGGGCTCGAGATGCGGGGCTCCATCCCAGGACCCTGGGGTCACGACCTGAGCCCTGAGCCGAAGGCAGATGCTTAACGACTGAGCCACCCAGGGGCCCCGTTAGATGATTTTAGAGAAAGATACAGAGTGAGGTTTATTTATTTTAGGCAAAAGCATAAGTTCCTGGAGTCTAGATTTGAATCATCTACCCTCTTGACTGGATTAAGATGATGTAAGATTGTTAGAGCGACAATGGTCAGGCGGAGCAAATGAAAACTCTCTTGGGAGAGACGCTCTCATAGTCCTAGAGCTCCATTTATTTTTATAATTCTTGATAGGCAATATCTGGCACTCAATAAAAAAATAGGCACATGAAGAGACAAGAGAAAGTAATCAAAAACGAGAAACAACAGACAATAAAGAAGACCCGAAGAACAGACATGGACTTTGAAATAACTGCAAAAGGGCGCCTGGGTGGCTCAGTTGGTTGGGCGACTGCCTTCGGCTCAGGTCATGATCCCGGAGTCCCGGGATCGAGTCCCGCGTCGGACTCAGGGAGTCTGCTTCTCCCTCTGATCCTCCCCCCTCTCATGCTGTCTCTCATTCTCTCTCGCAAATAAATAAAATCTTAAAAAAAAAAAAGTTAAATCAAAAGCTAGGAAGAAAATATTATGGACTGTAAAAAAAATGATGTTAATGGGCGCCTGGGTGGCTCAGTCGGTTAAGCGACTGCCTTCGGCTCAGGTCATGATCCTGGAGTCCCTGGATCGAGTCCCGCGTCGGGCTCCCTGCTCGGCAGGGAGTCTGCTTCTCCCTCTGACCCTCCCCCCTCTCATGCTCTCTGTCTCTCATTCTCTCTCTCTCAAATAAATAAAATCTTAAAAAAAAAAAAAAAAGAAAAATAACTGCAAAAATGGTCAAGGAAAAAATACATAGTTATAAAGTTGTCCCTTGTATTGTCTTACAGCTTTTAATACTCTCTGTATCTGCAGTTTGGTCCTTTAGAAGGCCGGCCGGCGCTGCTGCCTCCCGCCCCCCCCAAAACATTTATTGTCTCCATTTGGTCCCTGGGGTGGGAGAAAGCTGTCTCGCGGCTGCCTGGAGAGGCTCAGGCAGAGGCCCCTGTCACCAGAGGGACACGAGGGGGACACGAGGGGCACTTTACGGGGCTCCAGAGGCTCCTCGCTGTGCCTCAGAGCGAGCCCTTCCGAGAGCTACCGGCGCAGCCCGCCGGCCGGCTGAGCTGCGTCAGGGCGTCGCCATCTTGCCGACGGGGTCGCCGCCTCACCCAGGAAGTGGTTCTCCGGCAGGTCCCAGACACGGGGGTGGCGGAGGGCGCCTGCGCGGGCACAGCCGACGGCTCGGGCTCTGGGCCTGCGCGCCTCACGCTCTTCTTCCAGAGCCACGGCGGCCCCACGGCGGCCCCACGGCGGCCAGGGCCCTGCCCACGCGTCCGCGGAGGCCCTGTGCCGGTCGTGCAAGCGGGCGCAGCCCCGCGCCGCCTGGCGCCCTCGCGCTCCTCTCGGGCGCTCCGGAGAAGGGCCCGCGCGGCGCACGGCCACGTGGAGGCGGTGGACCCCGGAGCCCGGACAGAGGTAGGGGGCGGGCCGGCCGCTGCGCGTCGGCGAGCGGGGCACGCGGCCTCCGGCGGGCGCGCCGGTCCTGACGAGGCTCGAGGGAGGGCGCGGCCGGCGCGGAGGCTGCCTGGGGACACGCTCCTCACGGTCGCGGCTGGGGAGGAGGGCGGAGGGCGGCGGGAGGCCGGGGGACGGGCGTCGCGGTCTGCGGCGTCCCCGGCTGCGGAAGCCGGAGGCCGGCGGGCCTCAGCGTCGCGCGCGCTGCCCGTTCTTCTCCTCAGTGGGCCGACTTCCCTGCGTGGGGGGGTGAGGGCGTCCCTGTGGACGAAAAGCGTGTCACAAGGTCAGCGACCTTCCCGGGCGACCAGTGCTGGTGCTGCTGTGCGGGTGAGGGGACTGGTTAGCGTCACCTGTACGTAGCCCGTGTTTTTATTAAAATGTTATTTACTTAGGTATTTTGAGATTGTACTTTTAAATAATCTCTACAGCCAGGGTGGGGCTCGAACGCGCACGCTCTGCGCGCCGAGTCCGTCAGGAGCCCCCATTAATACGCACAAGTACCTCCAGCAGTATGTTTTTTTACCCGTTTGGACTGTAGTCTCCGGGTTACTCAAGTGCCCTCTTTTTTTTAATTTTAATTTTAATTTTTTTATTTTTTAAAGATTTTATTTATTTACTTGAGACAGAGAGCACGAGAGGGAAGAGGGTCCGAGGGAGAAGCAGACTCCCCGCCGAGCAGGGAGCCCGATGCGGGACTCGATCCCGGGACCCCAGGATCACGACCTGAGCCGAAGGCAGTCGCCCAACCGACTGAGCCCCCCAGACGCCCAAGCTTTACTTATTTTAAAAGATATTATTTTAAAATATTTTATTTATTTATTTGAGACAGAATGAGAGACAGCATGAGAGGGAGAGGGTCAGAGGGAGAAGCAGGCTCCTCGCTGAGCAGGGAGCCCGATGCGGGGCTCGATCCCGGGACTCCGGGATCATGACCTGAGCCGAAGGCAGTCGCTTAACCGACTGAGCCACCCAGGCGCCCTCAAGTGCCCTCTTTTTTTGACAGTACATTTTCTTCAGGGAATGTTACCTTTTCTTTGGTAATTTGCTTTGTCTTAATCTTCCTTTCCGCCCCGCCTCACCTTAATTTTGTAAATCTTCTCCTGTCCCTTGAAAAGGCTTAGGATTCCCCTAGAGGTGGCCCTCTTACTTGCCTCGGTTAACACTAAAAAAGGGAAAAGGCCTTTTAAATTTGCCCACATTTGTTGCTGCAGTTACAAATCTGTCATGTGTCCTGGTGGGTGTCAACCGTCGATTTCAGTTAAAATTAGTTCAAGGGCACTGATCTCCAGCAGTAGCAGAATTAGGGGATAAAGGCGTTTTGTATTTGTAAAAAGCGCGGTACTCTGCTTGGCTGTCTCGCTCCGGCTTTGAGCCCAAGGGCGTGAAGCGTTGGTGTAGGAAACAGCCTTGCCTCGGCGTGGATCCCTGATCGCGTGTGTAGAGGTGACGAAGAGGCCACTGTCTGGGGCACTGTGCGTTGAGATACTCAGAGCAGCTATCTTTGAATATGGTTTCTCTTAAGTAAAAACAGGTACATGGGGGCGCCTGGGTGGCTCAGTCGGTTGGGCGACTGCCTTCGGCTCAGGTCGTGATCCTGGAGTCCCGGGATCGAGTCCCGCGTCGGGCTCCCTGCTCGGCAAGAAGCCTGCTTCTCCCTCTGACCCTCCCCCCCTCATGTGCTCTCTCTCATTCTCTCTCTCTCAAATAAATAAATAAAATCTTTAAAAAAACAAAACAAAAAAACAGGTACATGATTGGAAATGCATCTCCCCACGCACATTTCCTTTCTCACCACAGTGTCCAGTGTCTGCTCCCATATAAATGATATACTCTTTTTCAGGGAAGTACAGTATTTTAAATAATCTGCTGCAAGATTAATTGTCATTTTTTAATCCCTTCTGTTTAAACATTTTCTTTGCAGTTACTTGGTTAATCATAGCATATGACATGATTCACTAAAAGTGTGCTTTACGTGGGCATTCCTCAGATTTTGTCTATTCTCTCAGTTGAGGTTCTTCTACATCCAGGTGTCTTTAGCTAAAATCTCAAGTGAGGGACGCGTCCCACGTACATAGTTGCTTTCTGGCGGTCTTTTCAGAGGGTTTTCAAACATGGTGGGGTGTGGAGTCTTGTGAGCTGTCCTACCATCTGTCCCACCACCTCACTTTATTTTATTATTCCATTATTACTTATGAAGGGCTTATTTATGACCTAAACAAGATATAAAACCTGAGCCAGGGACGCCGGGGTGGCACAGTCAGCTAAGTATCTGACTCTGGGTTTCAGCTCAGGTTGTGATCTCAGGGTTGTGAGACTGAGCCCCATGTCCAGCTGCATGCTCGGCGCAGAGTTTGCTTGGGAATCTCTATCCCTCTCTCTCTGCCCCTCCTATTCGTGCTCTCTCTCTCTCTTTCACTCTCTCTACAATAAATAAATCTTTTAAAGAAAAAAACTGAGCCAAAACGTTTTGTTTTTTTCAAAAAACAAATGACATGGGTGATTGCAGCTGTAAAATGGATGACCCCAGGTATAGCACCGGGGAGGGAAAGCAGTACCCCCTGGTTAAGGAGACGAATGCTTTGCCTGGAATGAGCCTTTCTGGAAACTTGTAGCTTTACTGAATTCCCTCAGGAGTTTTGCTTCATAGCCAGATAGTGAACAGGTCCATACACAGCAGAGGGCGCCCCAGTATAACACTAAAGCCCCAGGCCCACTGAAGAGCTCTGCAGTTACTGGGTTTGTGCTCAGTTCTTACAGATGTGGTGATAGCTGTTCAACAAACATCTGGTGAATGTTTATTATGTGCCAGACACAAAGATGAATTTGGCTTCATTCCTGCTCTCAAGAAGCTTACATGCAGTCAAGTAGGGGAGATGAGAGTATGTGTTAACTAAAAATAACAACAGCTAACGTTTATTTTCCACTTACTATGTTTCACACACCGTGTTAAGGGTTTTGCCTTCATATTCTCATCTATTATTCGTAAGATTTCTATAAGTCAGATGCTGTGACTATGGCTGGCACCACACTGTGAGCTGTGCTGTAACTGAAGGGTGCTTGGGAAGAAATAAGAAAGACATAAGTCTACTGAAGAGAGTGAGGGAGGAGAAGGAAGTAAGACAGTGACATTAGCCTTTCCTCAGCTGTGAACTGGTTTAGTGGGCAGACTGTGTTTCGTTCAGTTTTGAAACCTTAGTGCCTAGCCTCAGTAACTATCTCATGATCCAAGAATAATGTTTGAGCTTGATCTTGAATGATGAGATTTTCACAATATAGGAGAGAGAAAAGGGCCTTCTAGGCAGTGGGTCATAACAAAGGCAATGAGGTATGACTGTGAGATAGGGAATTTCAAGTACTCTGGGATGAAGGACTATCAGAATACAAGGCAGGGAGTGGGAGGAGAAGGTGGAAAGTAGGTTGGTGTCTCAACTATGCTGGGTAGTAAGTCACATAAGCTCTTGCTGCGAAACAAATTATGATAAATGTAGTATTTAAGCCATCAGTATTTATTATTGTTTATGAGGGTATAGGGCGGCTGGGGGGTTTTGCTGATCTGGCCAGACTTGGCTGATTTCAAGTGGGCTTGGTCACAAGTCTTTGGTGACCTAATGGGTAGACTAGGGGCTGCCTTGCCCATCATGGCCTCATCCACATTTGTGGTGGTTGGCTGGATGTTGACTGGTGGATCAAGGTGATTGGGCCTGTCGTCATTTAGTAGGCTAGCCTGGGTTTGTTCACTGGGCAGTGGCAGGGTTCTGAGGTGAGTGGAAGTGGTCAAGGCCTCTTGAGACCTCCGCCTGGAATTGGTACTCTGCCATTTCTGCTGTTTTCTATTGGGCAAAGTTAGTCACAGGCCAGCCTAAATTCATAGGGTGGGGAAATTGACTCCACCCCTTGATGGGAGGAGCTGCAAAGTCAAATTGCATAGGGTGGGGATACAGAGAGGGGTGAAGACTTGTGGACATGTTTGCTCTTGCAGTAAAATCAGATACCAGAGATTATCACCATCTGAATACCAGCTATGGACATTATTTTGTAAAAATGGGAAGCTGTTAAAGGCATGACATAGATTTGGGTTTTAGAAAGCTATCTCTGGTACTGGTATGATACAAAGTTTGGAGGGAGGAGAGATTGAAGGCAAGATGCCTTTGAGGTGGCTAATTCAACAGTTCAAGACTATGGGTTTAAACAGAACCCACAACCTTAATTCACTCCATCTAGTGATCAAGACCATCTCTTCTCTTCTCTGTACCCACCAGTTCATTTTTCATAGAGATTTAAGGGTTTGAGTTTAAATAGGTAGGCCTATGAATTAACTCAGGTGGCCTCTGAATTTCTTGTCTATATAAAATTTCCATCATTTTAAAAAGAGTCTTCTCTGTGGTTATTCCAGATGCCTTGAGGATGAAATACTGTCTAAAAGTTATTTCCCTACGTAAAGAAATATGTTGTGAGGGATCAAGGAAGGTTTTTGAGGAAGAGAAAATGTGATCATAGATACCATTTGGAAGGTGAGTTTCACAAGGAATAGCAGAATAGATTGATAGAGGAATGTTGTAGTAAGGGAACCATTTGGAACCCATAGAGATAGTTCATGTAGGAATTCATAAGGCCTGATTTAGACAGGGGGTGGAGTGTGGGGGATGGGAACTGGGAGTGGGAAGGGAGGGATGATCTGGAGGGTGCTTCTATTCAGATAGGGAGAACTTCCCACAAATAGAGAACAAACTGATGGTTGCCAGTGGGAAGGGAGTGGGAGGATGGGCAGAATGGGTGAAGGGCAGTGGGAGATACAGGCTTCCAATTATGGAATGAATAGTAAGTCATGGGGATGAAAGGCACAGCGTAGGGAATATAGTCAATGGTATTTCTTTTTCAAAGAGTTTTATTTATTTATTTGACAGAGAAAGAGAGAGAGAGAGCACAAGCAGGGGGAGCAGCAGGCAAAGGGAGAAGCAGACTCCCAACTGAGGAGGGAGCCTGATGCGGGACTCGATCCCAGGACCCTGGGATGATGACCCGAGCTGAAGGCAGACACTTAAGCGACCGAGCCACCCCGGCGCCCCTAGTCAATGGTATTGTAATAGCATAGTAGGATGACAGATGGTAGCTACACTTGTGGTGAGCATAGCATAAGGTATAGAGATGTTGAATCACTATGTAATACACCTGAAACTAATGTAGCATTGTTAACTATGCTTCAATATAAAAAAAAAATAGTATCAAGTGTAAATAAAAAAGGTTGGTAAATTGGACCTCATTACAATGTAAAACATATTTTCTCCAAAGTTACCATTAGGAGAGTAAGAAGATAAACCACTGAGTAAAAGATTTTTTCAATATGTATATCAGATATAAGATTCACGGAATATATAAAGATATTATGCCAATCAATAAGAGAAATGGGGCAGGGTATTTTTTTTAAATGAGTAGACATATGGAACAGGAATTTCACAAAAAATATTCAGATGGCCAATGAACAAATATAAAAGTAGTTAATTTCATTAGTTATCAGGGAAATCTAAATTAAAGCAAGAATAATATGATGTGCACCTGCCAAAATAGTTTAAAATAAAACAAACAAATGTAATAATACCAAGTGTTTGTGAGGATATAGAGAAATACAAATTATCATATACTGCTGTTATGATTTAAAACTAATATAACTACTTTGAAATTAATAGAATCACTTTGGAAAATTCAGAAAGCTGTATGTTAGTCTTATGAGCCAGCGGTTTCACTCCTAGATTTATACCCGATATCAGTGAATGTATATGTACAACAAAAGACTTGCACAGGAATGTTTATTACAGTACTCTTCCTAATAGACCAAAATAGAAAACAATCAAAATGTTCATGAATTGTAGCATAGGTAAATTAGAAAATTCAAACAATGGATTATTATTTGGCACTGAAACAGAACAAAGTATTGGAGTATGAAACAACGGGTATAAATCTCATAAACATAACCTTGAATTAAAGAGACCAAATACAGTGGAGTCCATTTCCTATAATTCCATTTATGTTAAGTTCGAAAACAGGTAAACTAATAATCCGTGTTGATATAAGTCTGCAGAATAATGGTTCTTGACTGGGGGGGTTATTGACTGGACAGAACATGAAGGAACCCTCTGGAGAGCTGGGGATACTTCCTTTCTTGATATGAATGGTGATTACACTGGCTATACATATGTAAAAACACATGTTTTATACATTACTGTATTATACTTAATTGAAACTTATACTAGAAAAAAGTGTAAATCATCCTAGAGGCCAGATGCTAATGACCAAAGCACCACCTTGTTTTGGAAAGTTTATGGCAAATTTTTCCACAATGGAATAACTAAATACTAAATGGCCCAAACAGAGGTTACTCTTGTGCTAGACAATTGCACTATTAAGCTTAGAAAAGGATTAAATTCATTTTTCATACAGTCACAGAAAGATTGGAGGGAACTTGGAACCTGGTTTGTTGTAGGGGTTTGACCAGGGAGAGGAAGAGATGGAGGTAAGTTCATTGATTAATGTCAGTCTTCAGTCCCCATTATATTTCCAAGGTCACCATTTTATAAAAATTAAATTGTATTGCTTATGAAAGTAATAGCTAGTCATCATGGAAAATGCATGGGGTTTTCAGGGCTTTCTGGAGGAGATAAACTTGAGTTGAGGCAGACAGTAGAAGTTAGATACAGACATGAAACTGACTCTGCCATTGATACTTACTAAGTGTGGGACCAAGGCAAGTTTTTACCTTCTCTGAGTCTGTTTTCTTATATATATAAAGATTATTGTGCCTACTTGATACATTGTGAAAGGCATAGGGAATTGTTTGTACAGTACTCAGTACATAATGACAATAGCAAACAATTATATAGCATTTACCAGGTGCCAGACATTATTCTCATTTACTTTATTACTTAATTTCTCAGGTAATATAACTCACTGAATCCTTATAACAATTCTGTGATGTGGATATTTCTATTATACTCCTTTTACATACGAAGAAATCGAAGCCATAGGTGTTAAATGGCTAGTTTGTTGAATAGTACATAAGTGAATAAACTGAAATTTATTTTTTTAAATTAAATCTTCAAAAAATTTTTATTTGGGCATAGTTGTATATGTCTTTTTGAGTTAGTGTTTTTGTTTTCTTCGGATAAGTACTCAGTAGAGGAATTGTTGGATCATATGGTATTTATATTTTTAATTTTTTGAGGAACCTCCATACTGTTTTCCATGGTGGCTGTACCAATTGATACTCCCATCAGCTGTATACGAGGGCTCCTTTTTCTCCACATCCTTGCCAACACTAACTATTTCTTGTCTTTTTGATTTTAGCCATTCTGACAGGTGTGAGGTGATACCTTATTGTGGTTTTGATTTGCATTTCCCTGATGATGAGTGATGTTGAACATCTTTTTATGTGTCTGTTGGCTATCTGTATGTCCTCTTAGGAAAAATGTCTATTCAAGTCCTCTGCCCATTTTTAAATTATTTGTTTTTTGGTGTTGAGTTGTATAGGTTCTTTATATAGTTGGGATATTAACCCCTTATTGGATATATCATTTGCAAATATCTTCTCCTATTTAGTAAGTTGCCTTTTTGCTTTCTTGATGGTTCCTTCACTGTGCAAAAGCTTTTTATTTTGATGTAGTCCTAATAGGTTTTTTTTTTTGGTTTTTTTTTTTGCTTTTGTTTCCCTTGCTTTAGGAGATATATCTAGAAAAGTGTTGCTATGGACAGTGTCAGAGAAATTACTGCCTGTGCTCTCTTCTAGGATTTTTATGGTTTCAGGGCTCACATTTAGGACCTAATCTGGAATTTTACCCTGTGCTTTTAATTGCTACCTTATCATCTCTATAAAAAGTAAAAATAAATAAGTAAATAAATAAATAAAAGTTAATTATTATTAAAGGAGGAAAAGCACCTGATGCACAGGAAACAGTGTGTAAAAGGGCAGGAAGTAAGACATAGCCTAACATTGACTTATGCCTAAGACTGGTTCTGGTGGAATGTTATTGTATCAGTCAACTTCTCAGTCTCCTAAACTAGAAACTGCCTCAGAATAGCTTAAGCTAAAGGGAATTTTTGGTAGGATGTCAGGGGGCTCATACAACAGATAGGAGGCTGAACAAGCAGGCTTGGAAATGTAGAACCCATAAAAACCCATGGAAATCTCAGTAGGCATTGTGGGGAAGGAACAGTGTGGTGAGCAACATTTGGAAAGAATAACACCCAACCCTAAGTCAGCTGAAGCTGGCTCAAATTCTAAGTCCTCAGAACATGTCTTATTGGTCAATCTTAGTTACTTGCATCACTCCTGCTCCCACTCCCAGGGCCAGGAGGAGGAGGATCTGAGCCCTTCATCTTCTATTATGGGAAGTGGTTTCCAAGAATTTTCTTCTAAGATTACACAGTGGAGGAGAATTATTTCCCCTCAAGAAAATTGAGGTACTGTTAGAATGGGGGTACATGTTGGAAGTTAAATAATGACCTAGTCTACTACGTGTATTAAGAGAGCAATGGCAGTTAAATAGAAAACCTGAACAGACCCATAACCAGTAAGGAAATCAAAGCAATAATCAAAAATCTCCCAACAAACAAGAGCCCAGGGCCAGATGGCTTCCCAAGGGGAATTCTACCAAACATTTAAGGAAGAACTAAAGAATGCATATTCTTTTGAAAATGTTCCAAAAAATAGAAATGGAAGGAAAACTTCCAAACTCATCTTTTGAGGCCAGCATTACCTTGATCCCCAAACCAGACAAAGACCCCATCAAAAAGGAGAACTACAGATCAATATCCCTGATGAACATGGATGCAAAAATTCTCACCAAAATACTAGCCAGTAGGATCCAATGGTACATTAAAAGGATTATTCACCACGACCAAGTGGGATTTATTCCTGCTGCAAGGTTGGTTCAAGCAAATCAATCAGTGTGGTACAGTGCATTAACAAAAGAAAGAACAAGAACCATATGATCCTTTCAATAGATGCAGAAAAAGCATTTGACAAAGTACAGCGTCCTTTCTTAACTTTTCACAGTGTAGGGATAGAGGGTACATACCTCAATATCGTAAAAGCCATCTATCAAAAACCCACAGCGAATATCATACTCAATGGAAAAAACTGAGAGCTTTTCACCTAAGGTCAGGAACATGGCAGGGATATCCACTATCATCACTGCTATTCAACATAGTACTAGAAGTCCTAGCCTCAGCAATCAGACAACAGAAAGAAATAAAAGGCATCCGAATCAGCAAAGAAGTGAAACTCTCCCTTTTTTGCAGATGATATGATACTTTATGTGGAAATCCCAAAAGACTCCACCCCAAAACTGCTAAAACTCATACAGGAATTCAATAAAGTGGCAGGATACAAAATCAATGCACAGAAATCAGTCGCATTTCTAAACACCAACAAGACAGAAGAAAGAGAAATTAAGGAGTCGATCCCATTTACAATTGCACCCAAAACCATAAAATACCTAGGAATAAATCTAACCAAAGAGGCAAAGAATCTGTACTCAGAAAACTATAGAATACTCATGAAAGAAATTGAGGAAGACACAAAGAAATGGAAAAATGTTCCATGCTCATGGATTGGAAGAATAAATATTGTGAAGATGTCAATGCTACCTAGAGCAATCTACACATTTAATGCAATCCCTATCAAAATACCATCCACTTTTTTCAAAGGAATGGAACAAATAATCCTAAAATTTGTATGGAACCAGAAAAGACCCCGCATAGCCAGAGGAATGTTGAAAAAGAAAAGCAAAGCTGGTGGCATCACAATTCCGGACTTCAAGCTCTATTACGAAGCTGTAATCATCAAGACAGTGTGGTACTGGCACAAAAACAGACATGTAAATCAATGGAACAGAATAGAGAGCCCAGAAATGGACCCTCAACTCTATGGTCAACTAATCTTCAACAAAGCAGGAAAGAATGTCCGAAGGAAAAAAGACAGTCTCTTCAATAAATGGTGTTGGGAAAATTGGACAGCCACATGCAGAAGAATGAAACTGGACCATTTCCTTACACCACACACAAAAATAGACTCAAAATGGATGAAAGACCTATATGTGAGACAGGAATCCATCAAAATCCTTGAGGAGAACACAGGCAGCAACCTCTTTGACCTCAGCCGAAGCAACTTCTTCCTAGAAACATCGCCAAAGGCAAGGGAAGCAAGGGCAAAAATGAACTATTGGGACTTCATCAAGATAAAAAGCTTTTGCACAGCAAAGGAAACAGTCGACAAAACCAAAAGACAGCTGACAGAATGGGAGAAGATATTTGCAAATGACATATCAGATAAAGGGCTAGTATCCAAAATCTATAAAGAACTTATCAAACTCAACACCTAAAGAACAAAGAATCCAATCAAGAAATGGACAGAAGACATGAACAGACATTTTTCCACAGAAGACATCCAAATGGCCAACAGACACATGAAAAAGTGCTCAACATCACTCGGCATCAGGGAAATCCAAATCAAAACTTCAATGAGATACCACCTCACACCAGTCAGAATGGCTAAAATTGACAAGTCAGGAAACGACAGATGTTGGCGAGGATGCAGAGAAAGGGGAACCCTCCTACACTGTTGGTGGGAATGCAAGCTGGTGCAGCCGCTCTGGAAAACAGTATGGAGATTCCTCAAAAAGTTGAAAATAGAGCTACTGTACGACCCAGCAATTGCACTAGTGGGTATTTACCCCAAAGATACAAATGTAGTGATTCAAAGGGGCACATGCACCCCAATGTTTATAGCAACAATGTCCACAATGGCCAAACTATGGAAAGAGCAAGATGTCCATCAACAGATGAATGGATAAAGAAGATGTGGTATATATACATACACACACACACACACACACACAATGGAATATTATGCAGCCATCAAAAAAAGAAATCTTGTCATTTGCTATGACGTGGATGGAACTAGAGGGTATTATGCTAAGCGAAATAAATTAATCAGAGAAAGATAAGTATCATGATCTCACTGATATGAGGAATTTGAGAAACAAAACAGAGGATCATAGGGGAAGGGAGGGAAAAATGAAACAAAATGAAACCAGAGAGGGAGACAAACCATAAGAGACTCTTAATCTCAGGAAACAAACTGAGGGTTGCTGGAATGGAGGGGGGTGAGAGGGATGGGGTGGCTGGGTGATGGACATTGGGGAGGGTATGTACTATGGTGAGTGCTGTGAATTGTGTAAGACTGATGAATCACAGACCTGTACCCCTGAAACAAATAATACATTATATGTTAATAAAAAATTGTAGAAGAAAAAGAGCAATGACAGTAGATACTGAGCTACCACTCCCTGTGTCATCAAACAGGTTAGTGTTCCAAGCAGAGAAAGACATTTGATTATTTTCACAGTGTCAAAAAAGAGTCCTTATTACTGTTGGAAGATTTGAAACATTTCTGGAAAATGGTAATAGCCAAGAGATTATTCTTTTTCATCATATGTTTGGAGACAAATATATTTATCTCCCTCATCCTCAGCTTTGACAGTTGGCTCGTTTTTTTGCTCCTCTTCCAGCTCTCTGGAGAAGAGCTGATTCTTGGACCAAAGGTAAGGTGGATGAAATATTCCAGAAATTATATTTTTCGCTATATATAGAGGGGGAGGAGAGAGAAGAAAGAGAGGGAGGAGTGGAGGGGGGAGAGAGAGAGAGAAAGAAAGAAATGGAGAATTTTTAGACATGGAGGAAAGGTTAGAGATTATTGAATTTCTTTATTTTATAGATGAGAAAACTAAGATCCAAAGATGTTCTGGGGTGCCTGGCTGGCTCAGTTGGTGGAGGGTGCAACTCTTGATCTTGGGGTTGTGGGCTTGAGCTCTGGGTTAGGTGTAGAGATACTTAAACATAAATAAATCAGTCAATCTTAAAAAAAAACCCCAAAACACAAAGACATTCTGTGGCTTACCCAAGGTCAAGCAGAAAAACAAAACTTGCATCTCCTGACGTCAACTCTGCTTTTTCTATTCTAGCACAAAAACAATGAAATAAATTTTTCCAGATTTTTTTGTGGTTTTCAACATGATTCACATCCTTTAGTATACTCTTCAAGTTTCCAAATTTCCTGGGATTATATTCTTCCCATTTCATGGAAAATCTGGCTTGGTTTCTTTCCTTTAAGTTTCCTGCACCCCAGGGCTAGCCGTCTCCCTTCTCCAGTTTTATGTTGCTCTGCTCCTGCGTCTCGCCTATGTGTACTTAGTCATATCACAGGGATCATTATGCTCTCATTTCATGAGCTGGCATCTCCTCTCCCCAGCTCCTTTATCTTTGCCTCAAGGCCTAGACCTCTGCATTCACAAAAATGTGTGAATTGAAACTTGTATGTTGATTGGTTTGATTTGCAAATTACCTTTGTTAACAACTTACTTCTGCCTTTCAGTACTCTTGGCCCTGCTCTCCATGATCACAGGCTGCTAGTGTGCCTAATGTAGCAACCTACTCAGGTTGCAGCCCTGTGTCCATCTCTTCCCTGCTATCTTCCTGAGCACCAGCACTAGCCCATTAGTATATTGGGCTTTGTTACCTTTGTTAATTTTGATAATCATGTTATTAGGCATAAATGGAGAATGTCTATTTCAGATACCTATTGCTGTATTATAAGTCACTACACAACTTAGGGGCTTAAAACAACAACCATTTTTTATTTCTCATGAGTCTGTGGTGGGATAGTTCTGCTGATCCAGGCTGAGCTTGGCTAATCTTGGCTGGGCTTGCTCATGCATCTGCAGTCAGCTGGCAGGTCGGCTGGGGCTGGTTGGGTCTAGGGTAGCTTTAGCTAGGATATCTTGACATTCTTCCACATGGTTTTTGATCCTCTAGCAGGCTAATCCAAGCTTGTCTTCCTGGTGGTGGCCAAGTTCAAAGAGAGGAGGAGGAAACCTGAAGTTTCTTTTTCAGGCCTGTTTGTATCAGGTTTGAGATTGTCCCATTGGTAAAAGCGAGGCACCAGGCTGAGCCCAGAGTCAGTGTGGAGAGCAGAGAGATCAGATTCAGGGAAGTGTGAAGATTGGGGCTACTAGTACAATCAATCTTGTACAACACTCAATTAAAGTAACCTTGAAATTATCCAGGCTGGTTGCTTGTTATATGTATATTACACATGTAATGTTTAGGTGTGTGTGTGTGTGTGTGTGTGTAGTTTTAATCCAAAGTAATAATAGTAATTGATGGAGTAGTAACCAGTAGAGTGGACATTGGTTATTTTTTTGCCATCTCCCCCCATGTCCCTACTTCTTACAAAGGATTTGTTTAAGACTGAGTGACTCCTCCCCTACTCTCAGCGTATACAGTTTTGGGAGAGTAGCACATGACCACATCTAGCCAGTCAAAGTGCCACTTCCCTCTAGTAGCAGTGATGGGCACACATCTCAAGTTGGGCTAGTGAGAGACTCAATGTGAGGTCTTTATCTGGAGCAGGTTCTTCTACCTAAATCCTTGCCAGGCCTGCACCTAAAAGTAGACAGTGTGGAAGCTGCTTCAGTCACTGCCACTGTGGAGCCAAGAGATGGAGACATACTCAGTCCTGGTGAGGGTTTTTGAGCTGCTGGATCCATCTATATTTGAAGACCGACATGACTCATTTTTTTCATTTAAATCTTCTCCTTATATTTAACTGAATCAGAAGATTAATACATGTAAAGTGCTTGGATCAATATCTAGCAATAATGAGCGTTCAATATGTGTTACTATTATTTGTTTATATCAGTTTGAGTTGGATTTTCTGTCATTTGTAACCAAGTGAATCTTAACTGATGCAACTAATGAGAAAATATGATGAAAAAGAGAGTCCATTTACAATAGCAACAGGGAAATAAAAAATCCGTATGTATTCATCTAGAAAGAAATAACTGAGACCTAAGTGAAGAAAATGATGAAATGTTATTGAGGGACTAGAGGAAGATTTAAATGGAAGAGACAATAAGAACCTGGATTGGAAGATACCATGTTTTAAATAGATGACATTTCCATAAAATAATCTGCAGATTTTTCTATGTATTGGTTCCTCCCACTCCTACACCCTAATACTCCTCTCCCAACTCGTCCAAATGCACACCATCCTCCTCCTTTAACTAGGTACCAATGTTTCCTGATTTAATCTTTCCAGTAGTTTCTGAATCTGTTTCCTTTTCCATATACCCACCCCCACAGTTCCAGTTTGGGCCCCCATAATTTTGTTTCCTGGCCTGTACTACCAATCTCCCGTCAATCTTGCTGCCTTAATTTTGGTCCCTTAAATTCACCCTCAAGTCCCAGCTCTTTCTTGAAGCCTTTGAGGCCATTCTTATTCTGTCTCGCTGCTCTCTGACAACATTGAACTGCTCGTCATGCTCTGCCTAGACTATGCTCTTTTCAGGTTGGTGCCTTTGTTCATGTTGTCCCCATTAGTGGTATCTGCCACAGCACCTGCGACCTAGTGCCAGCCATTCATTGCACTCACCTCAGTGTAGTGTAACGGGCTGTTGATGTGTCTGTCTCCTGACCCGACTTGCAGGCAGGGAACATGTCAGCTTTGTGTCCTGGAGCCCAGCACAGGGTCCTCAGTGAGTATTTGCTGATGGATGGGTGGACGAATGCAGGATTCCCTAGCTCTCTGGTTGCACAGGAAAGGAAAACCGAACATTTCTTAGAGGAGTATTCCCCCTATGTAACAGGACCATACGCAAATCTGCAGTGGGGTATGTGGTGCTGCTGAGTGGGAGAAATAAAGAATATTCAGGGTCAAACAGTGAGATGAAAATGAATATGGTCACTTGTGCTGAAACTGTCATTCCTTGTAGCCGTGATAATAACAAGACATAAATATTCATGGTGCCATTATTCAGACACTTATGAAGTGTTGGCAGAGGATGTGCTGTCTGGAATTTTTGTTTCAGTGCTTGAAATTATTACTGACAAGAATTTTTTTAAAGAGGAAAAACCAACAAACTAGTGGTCTCAGAGCCAGTGAGATAATGAGAATTTCTCAAGGTAATGTCTTTGTGAAAGGAGGGGCCTTCCTGGCCAGTACCAGCCCAGGGGCCTGCCATCTGACAAGGCTTTTGCTGGGAGTATTTATTAGGCTTGGCTCTCACTTCTATGGCAACCTGGGCCTGTGACTTAAGACTCTCCCCTCTTTCCTGCCAAAGAATATGTACATATGTTTAGATTTCTGAAGCTTTTCTTTCTCAGAGTGTTATATTATTATTTAAATAGAAACATTTATTGCGGGACACCTGGGTGGCTCAGTCATTGAGCATCTGCCTTCAGCTCAGGTCATGATCCCAGGGTCCTGGGATCGAGCCCCACATCAGGCTCCCTACTCTGCAGGAAGCCTGCTTCTCACTCTCCCACTCCCCCTGCTTGTGTTCCCTCTCTCACTGTCTCTCTCTCTCTGTCAAATAAAATCTTAAAAAAAAAAAAAAAAAAAAAGAAACATTTATTGCTTCCTTTATAGATACCGTGTGAATGCATGGAAGAAAATCTGGAAAACATAGATGTGTATAAATAAAAACAGCTTCTGCCATCCAAAGGTAACCATTTTGGTATATTTTCTTTCAGTTCCTTTTCTGAAAAACAGCATCTGAATGCTGACCTGGGGGACATAGCATAGGGTGGTGTCATGGAGACCTGCACTGAGCCAGAGAACAGGGTTGGAGGCATATCCTTGTTGGTTTCTACCTGGGAAGTTCTGAGTAGGTCACTCAACTTTTCCTTGCCTCATTTTCCTTATTTGTAAAGTGTGGATTAAAACTGTATTCCACAGAGTGAGTCTAAGAATTAAGAGGTGTTGAATATGAAGCACCAGACTCAGGGAGTAGCATGGAGTTGGTGGCCAGTGATTGGCGGCTGTTTCTAGTAGCTTTAGTATTAATAACTTAAGTTATCCTGTCCCAGAAGTCTCCCCATGTTCCTCCCTGTCCTCATCCTTACATCTACCAGTCACCAAATGCTGTTGATTTTACTTGTTTTGTGCTACTCAAATATGTCCCCTCCTCTCTGTGGGGAGGAGATCCTCAAATATACCCCCCCCCCCCCCCCGTCTCTGCTTTGGTTCAGGCCCTCAGAATTTCTTGCTTGGGCATCACAGTTTTATTTGCTTCTTTTCCTGCTGCCTTCGAAACCATTTTCCATGCAGCAAGCAGAGAGCAGTCTTAAGTGTAAATCTGACCATATCACAGCCCTGCCATGGTCACAGGGTTGCCATGTTTACCTCTGTGTGTGTGTGTGTGTGTGTGTGTGGTTCATGGAGAGTGAGAAAGTGTGTGTGTGTGTGTGTGTGGTTCATGGAGAGTGAGAAAGTGTGTGTGTGTGTGTGTGTGTGTGTGTGTGTGGATTCTGAGGGTGAGGGAAGGAGTTTTGTGCTTTAGCTCCAGAAGAAGTGTGGAGAGGGTGGAAAGGTGTCTGAAATCCCCTGTGCTCTTGAGACCCCTCTGATGGGGGAGGGGAGTTGGGGCCAGAGTCTGAGGCACTGTCTTCTTAAGCATTTTTGGTGATACTATAGCTACAAGCAGTGTTGCTAGAGAGATCTGGTGACCAGGGGGCTCTGAATTATTTGTCATTATATGTGCACCAGAGCTGCAGTGTCAGCTGCCAAAGCAGCAGTGGAGCCAGGAGGCTGAGCTGCCCAGCAGATCCGTGGGAGGCAGCGGCCTCAGGGAGGGCTCCAGCCTCCTGCCAAGGCCAAGCCTCCCTGTCCGTGGTTTGTGGGAAAACCCATCTGGATGCATGGGTATTCCTAGACCTTTAAGGCAAGCTTTTGAAAGAGAGCTCTTTGTTCCTGTAGACGAGCAGCCCTGGTATGCCACACCCTTCATGACTGGGCCTTGCTTTTGTCTTTGGCTTCTGCTTCCTTTCTAGTTAGGTACCAGGGAGTACTCCATGCTCACACTGTTCGGAGCTAATGGTGTTTCCTGGGTGGATCATTTATGTCTCCGTGCTTTGGTACCTGGTCAGGATTCAGTCCCAGCTGTGAATAACAGGGAATTAAAGAACAGCCTAAATCACATAGTTTATTTTACTTTCACATAAAAGTCTGGGCAAGACAGTGTAGGGCTAATTGGTCTGCCGGGGTCCTCAGGGACTTAGGCTACTTCCAGCTTACCACTCTGACATCCCTAGGATGCAGCACTTGTATTTATGATCCAGGATGGCAAATATCACATCTAGTTTATAGCAGCAGGACGAACCAAGAAATAAGTAAAGGGGCAGAAGGTACAATCTGCATTTCTTTAATGGAATATTCTTAGAAGCTTCCCGCAAAACTCCTACTTAGAAGATATTAGCCTGAATTAATCAAGTGATCATACCTAGCTGCGAGGGAAGACAGAGAATGTAAGTCTTTACTTTGGGGTAGCCAAAATTAGGGATTTCAATCACTCTGAGAGATGGGTCACTCAGATATTGGGGAATTACTGGCAGTCTCTGCTGTATCTAGAAATTCCTACTCATCTTTTGTGTACAATGGTTCAGCTCCTCTGGAAAATAATTTGGCTGTTTCTTATGAAATTAAATGTGCATTGCAGCCCATGTGTCCATTGATAGATGAATGGATAAGGAAGGTATGGTGTACATATATATATAATGGAATGTTAGCCATAAAAAGGAACGAAATCTTAACATTTGCAATGACATGGGTGGAGAGTATAATGCTAAATGAGGTAAGTTAGTCAGACAAAGACAAATACTATATAATTTCACTTATATGTGGAATTTGAGAAACAAAACAAATGAACAAAGGAAAAGAGAGAGACACATACACAAAGCAAGAAACAGACTCTTAACTACAGAGAACTAACTGATGGTTACCAGAGGGGAGGTTGGTGGGAGAATGGGTGAAATAAGTGATGGAGATTATTTTCACATAAAAATAGGCACACTAGTATTCAGAGCAACTTTTATTTGTAATAGCCAAAACTTGAAACATTTCAAATATGCTTCAACAGATGAATGGTTAAAGAAACTGGTATGGTTAGTCGATGGAATACTACTCAGTAATAAAAAGGAATAAACTATTGCTAAGGGAAAAAACGTGGATGGATCTTAAGGAATTATGCTGAGTGAAAAAGCTAATCAGAAAAGGTTACATACCATATGATTCCATTTATAAAACATTATTGAAATGACCAGATGATAGAGATGGAAAACAGATTAGTGGTTGTCAGTGCTTACAGACTGGGGTGGGGAGGAAGGTGGGTGTGCTTATAGAAGGGCTGCCTAAGGCATCCTTATGGTGATTGAAATGTTCTGAACATTGATTGTGGTGTCAATTACAGAAGTGTACACACAGGATCAAAGTGCATAGAACAGAACTCTCACAAATTAGTACATATGACACTGATGAAATCTGAGGTGGATTGTATCAGTGTTGGTTTCCTGGTTGTGATATTGTGCTATAGTTATGCAAGATGCTACCATTGGGGGGAAATGGATGAAGGGTGTATGGGATCTTCCCATATCATTCCTTACAACTGCATGTGGTCAGACGTACAGTTATCTTAAAAAGTTTGATTAAAAAATGCTTTCAGAAGCTGGGAAAGTAAACAAAATTAATGTAATTAAAACATATTAATCCGTAAAAAAAGAAACCCATAGCAAGTTAATGGCATTTTAGATGAATCCTGTTTAGATGATCCATGTATCTTGCTGCAAATAGTAATAATTTTTACAAAAGAGAAACCGTCACATTTGTGTAGGATATTCATACATGTTAATTCATTTTATATTTAAATAGAGTCAGGAACACAAGTATAAGCAAGGAAAAGACCTAAAGCCAGGAAATTGGCTTTGTGGCTTTTTTTTTTTTTAAGATTTTATTTATTTATTTGACAGAGAGAGACACAGCGAGAGAGGGAATATAAGCAAGGGGAATGGGAGAGGGAGAAGCAGGCTTCCCGCCGAGCAGGGAGCCCGATGCAGGGCTCGATCCCAGGACCCTGGGACCATGACCCGAGCCGAAGGCAGACGCTTAATGACTGAGCCACCCAGGCGCCCCGGCTTTGTGGCTTATGATAAGGATGAGCGTAACCCCAAAAGTAGCAGTTTCATAAGGACATTTAAATAGCTTTCTTATAATTGACTAGTATTTTAAATTGGTTTAAAATTGCCATTTTTATTCTAGATCATGAGAAAAGATCAGATTGTTATAAGTCAGGTGAGATTCTTTATAGTTTATTTAAGACTGGCTCCATCTTGTTCTGCAAATGTTTGGTTCTCTTTTTAAAAAAATTTCTTTAAGTTTTTGTTTGTTTAGAGAGACAGAGAGGAGTGGAAACGGGCAGAGGGAGAGAGAGAGAGAGAGAATCTTAAGCCAGCTGCACGCCCAGTGCAAAGCCCGAGGCAGGGCTCTGTCTCATGACCGTGAGATCATGACCTAAGCCGAAATCAAGAGTTGGACTCTTAACTGACTGAGCTACCCCACATCCCTTTTTAAAAATTTTTTTTAAATTTATTTTTATATTTATTTTAAATAATTTTTATTTAAATTTCAGTTAACATACAGGGTAATATTAGTTTCAGGTGTACAATATAGTGATTCACCACTTTTCATACATCACCTGGTGCTCATCACAAGTGCACTCCTTGGTTCTCTCTTAGAATAGGGTCAGAACACTGGGGTGGCAGAGTTGCATTATTCTGATTGTTATCCTCTTGCTGCTTCCAAGCTTCTGGGTTTGCTCTTGGAAGCACATGCCTCAGACTTCAAATGACTTCTCTGGATAGTTGCTAAGTTGCAACTGGATGATTTCTGTTCAGTGAGGGGAAGACTTTGGCTAGTATGTGAAGACTCTGTTTGCTTTCTCCAGCATGTAAGAGGCTGGCCACTCTGACAGATAACTTTGAGAACAAAACTCTGAGAATGGCCTTCAGTGAGAGTATGCATCTGGGGCAGCACCAGCTTTGCCTTCTCAAGAAGCATTGGTTGGAAGGGCAGGCCATCCTCCTGTGGCCAAGCTGATGTCTTAGTCGGTTTGGGCTGCTGTAACAAAAATCCCATAGGCTGGGTGGCTTAAACAACAATTTATTTCTCATAGTTCTGGAAGCTGGGAAGTCCATGACTGAGGTACCAGCAGATCCAGTGTCTGGTGAGGGCACTCTTCTTGGTCTGCTGGATGGCCACCCTCCTATTGTACCGTCAGGGAGAGAGAGGAAGAGAGAGAGAGAAAGAGAAGAGAGATTCTCATGTCTCTTCCTATCCACGAAGCCTCATGACCTAATCACGCCCAAAGGCCCCACCTCCTACGACCATCACAGTGGGGTTAGGATTTCAGCATATGAAGGGGACACAGTGTACTGAGGGACACAGATATCCAGTCCCTCACAGCCCTCCTCCTCTTCCACGTTGACTCCTGTCTGCACTTGGAAGAGGATGACAACAGAACATGTAGTCCTTCTTTGCTTCAGAGAAAGCTGTGGGAAAACAAAGGGGATGTTTGATTGATTTCTAAACCATTAACAGTTGAGGTATAGTCTTTGTCAGGTTTCAGTGGAGAGTGACAGGATCAATACCCTCTAGAGCAGTGTTTGTCAAACTTAAAAGTGCACATGAACCGGCTGAGGAGAGTGTTACATGATTCTTGTTCAGTAGGTCTGGGGAGGGGTTGCAGTGATTCATTTCTTTTCTTTTATTTTTTTTTAAGATTTTATTAATTAGAGAACGAGCAGGAGAAAGGCAGAGGGGGAGAGAGAGACAGAGGGAGAAGCAGGCTCCCTGCTGAGCAGGGAGCCCGATGTGGGACTCAATCCCAGGACCCTGGGATCATGACCTGAGCCGAAGGCCGACGCTTCACCGACTGAGCCACCCAGGCGCTCTGTGACGATTCATTTCTAGCAGTGCTCCTGCCGCTGGCCCAAGGACCACACCTGACAAGAAGGTGCTGTTTAGACGATGAGGTCTGTGAGACCAAGGACACTGTCTTGTTTCCCATTTTATCCCCAGTCTTGGCATGATGCCTGGCACAAAGTGAGTGCTCAATAAATATTTGCTGAATTGAATTAATGGGGGACACTGGCTACAAGGACAAATATTATAGCTTTTCTGTTAGACTAAGCTCATAGCCAAAAACCAAATGGATAAAATACCAACAGTAATTAAACATGTGTTTAACCAGTACTTTGGAGTTTCCCAAGCACTTTAATTAATGAGAGCTTATTTGATTTTACTCTTAACAATAATCGTCTGAAGAGGAGCTGTCATTATTATTTTTCTGTTATGGATGATAAAAATGAAGTCACAGAGGGCAAGTCACTGGCCTAAAGAAGGCTAGAAGCAGGTACGCTGCAATATGGGTCTTCTGACTGCCAGTTTTCCCTGCTGTACTTTGCAGAAATAGTAAAAACTTGACCAAAAGCAGATTATTTAACTTTTAGTATCATATACTGAGAGGCTGCTGATGTCCCTATTCCTTGTTAATTGCTACACACTTGGTATAGAAAAGCTAATATATCTAAAATGTAAGTGTATGTGGGTGTGATATGATGAGATTTGTCAAGAAAGAACTCACAAACTGTCTTTGGGCTGCTTGACCAAACTATCTGTGCCTGAAGGCTCTTTTCTCTCCCTTCAGAAGGGGTTGCATCTGCTTACCTTTCATTAGGACCAGAGATTTCCTTCCCCAGGGCAATGTCCTGCACATCCCATGGTCTGCAGGGGCAGGGCAGCTGGCAGCCAGATCCAGACTGCCTGGGTACAAAGTGATCCTGTCAGATCACCACTTCCCCCATGGTTGCTTTCAGGCTTGCCCTAAAAGAAGGGAGGACAACAGGGGGATCGGGATTCTTCACCCACACTCAGACCTTCAGTGTGTCTAGCATAGCACACAGGCCCTGGTATGCCTTAGGACATGGGATGCACTCATATCTTGTTTCCTCTTGCTAATCCTTGATTTAGAAATGTTCCTAATAAAGTCTATTCCAAGACCCATGCCTTTCAATGCTGTAGAATGCATCTGAGCTATTGTTATGGTAGGTGGCAGTCTTTTTTTTTTTTTTTAAAGATTTATTTATTTATTTATTTGAGACAGAGAGAATGAAAGAGACAGAGAGCACATGAGAGGGGGGAGGGTCAGAGGGAGAAGCAGGCTCCCTGCCGAGCAGGGAGCCCGATGCGGGACTCGATCCCAGGACTGCAGGATCATGACCTGAGCCGAAGGCAGTCGCTTAACCAACTGAGCTACCCAGGCGCCCCGGTAGGTGGCAGTCTTAAAGGGACCTCCCTTAACCCACCTTGCATGATGGAGGAGGTTCAACTGTTGCTTTACAAGCTGAAGCTCAGCTTTCTCTTCTCTTTGCCACATACATTTATTTATTTATTTATTTATTTATTTATTTATTTATTTATTTATTTATTTATATTTGAGAGAGAGAGCCCACTTACATGAGTAGGGGGAATAGCAAAGGAAAAGAGAGAATCTCAAGCGGACTCTGTGCTGAGTGCAGAGCCTCATGCGGGGCTTGATATCATGACCCTGACATCATGACCTGAGCAGAAACCAAGAGTTGGACGCTTACCCAACTGAGCCAGCCAGTTGCCCCACCATAAACTTTTCATCTATGGCCTCTTTTGCAAAGCAGACCACAGTGCCAGGTACACAATAGATAAAATAATAGGAAGGTACTAAGTCAACATTTTATTTTTTGTAATCCTGCCCTGACCTCTCTCCTAAGCATCTGTGTGAGCATATTGCAGCCCAGGCTCTGCAGGCCCATAGAGGAACCTCACTGAAGTTTCCCACAGGGGAGCCTGGAGGTGGTGTGCAGGCTTCCATGACTCTTGGGGGAGACAGAGATCAGGAGAGAGAGCTCACAGTCCTGTAAAAATTGTTCTTTGTGTATCAAGAAAGAAATTCTAACAAAAAATGGGGGAAGTCCTGAGGGACAGTATGGCAGCATTTGTGATCTGCAGTGTATGAATTCATCCTAAAGACACCTGAGCAAGAACTGTTTTTACATATATATTATCACTTGGGGGGTAGGTTTTGTACTTAAGTTTATAATCTACCCTGGACAATAGAGAATAATTCATTAGGGAGACAGCATGATTACAAGTCAGGGCTTAAGGCCCTGGGTTCAAGATCTAGCTGTGCCACTTACTACTACTTCTTTTTTGTACCTCTTGACCACCTTTACCCTACCACCTGCTCTGGCAACCACAATATGTATCTGTGAGTTCAGGCTTTTTTTTAGATTCCACATATAAGTGAGATCATAAGGTATTTGCCTTTCTGTCTGACTTATTTCACTTAGCATAATGCCCTCAGGTTCCATCCATGTTGTCACAAATGTCAGAATTTCCTTCTTTTTTTGGCTGAATAATATTCCATTGTGTGTGTGTGTGTGTAAAATATATGAATAAAGAAAACATGGCATATATATATATATTTTCATCATTCGATGGATACTTGTTTTCATGTCTTGGCTATTTTATTTATTTTTATTTTTATTTTTTCTATGTCTTGGCTATTTTAAGTAATGCTCTAGTGAACCTGGGTTTGCGGATATCTTTTTGAGTTAGTGCTTTCATTTCCTTTGAATAAATACCCAGAAATGGAATTGCTGGATCATAGAGTAGTTCTATTTTTAATTTTTTGAGGATCCTCCACACCGTTTTCCAGAGTGGCTGCCCCAGTTTGCATTCCCACCCACGGTGCACCTGGGTTCCCTTTTCTCCACATCTTCACCAACATTTTGCTGTGTGAGGTGATATTTTGTTTTCTTGAGACCTGTGGCAATATATTTGATTCTCTAAGCCTGTTTGTCTAGAAAAAGAAGGAAGCAATTTCACTTTGTATGTTGTTGAGGAGATGAACTAATGCAAATAAAGGCTAGCATGGTCCTGACACATAGCATCAGCACTCACTAAATGTTCACTCTTGAAATGGAAACCATACTAGAATCTCTGTCATTCTAGGACTTGATGTTATACTTGATTCTGCTTTTCTGCCATTTTGTTTCCAGATTAGAGCAGTTACTTCAAGCTCCCTGAAGAGTTAGAAGCATTGCTTTGATAGAGTATGTCACCGTGGCTCAAAGTTTCCTAGGTATGGCTATGGACCTAGCTGACACTTTTTTTTTCCTGTCCCCTTTTCCTTCTATTTCTCATGCCTGATCCCCACACTTTACCAACTTTGGTCTGCTCCTGATATTTCTTCAGGTTTGGATCTGGCCCCATCTGTTTACAGATCAAGCTAATTTAGGGCCATGGAGTTTGATTGCTGGGTTTTGTTTCCCTACTGCTTTCTATAAGTAAGCCTAGCCTGTTCATGTGAGCTTCTCAGATGAAGCTTGTGCCTCTTGATGGGTCTTTAAGATGTTGGGTAATATCCTAGATATCAAAATGTCTGTATCCCTGCGATACACTTCTGCCAGAGGCTTGAATGTGAAAAAATCAGGTTGCATTTGTCTGAGTTGTGGGTAGACAGTCCCTACTTAATAGCTGACATCTCGGTTTTCTTATGCTGTCCCAGTTCACGCCGTTGTCCTGAAGAAATTATTAACAGCATCCTCTTTTTCTCTCAAAAGTGTCGTGAGCTTTGGAAGATATATTGTAAGGTCATCCTACATTTTGGGATAGGTATGTATTTAAGTTTTGTTTCAAGTGGAAAAGATGGTGGGTTATCAGGCAAAAACTATTTTTTCAGTTACAATAATAAGAACTGTGATAAGGAAAGTCAAAGAGAAGTCATAATTTTCAAAAATGGTGCTTCAGAGAGTTTTCTTTCTGTGGTACAAACCGGAATGTGTTTATCACAGCAAGCAGTGTTTTGGAAAACTTGTGAGAGGCTTGCTACATAATTTACATTTTAAGTGGTCAACCCTTGTTCGGTGGAATAAGGATGAGCAAGCTAAGAATGCTCAAGGGGAAAACGCATTACACATCACACATTTTTTTATGCTTTTGAAACCTTCTTCTCTTCTTTTTCTCACCTCACTTCCGGTTACTGGGTGGAACGCATCTTTCACAAAGAGGTGTGAATGAGAAGTCTAATAATACCCAGAACTGGAAGGAGCTGGCAGTTTGCTCCTCCTAAAATTGTGCAGCCATGTTAGGGTACAACAGAGAGAGATGCAAGGAGCTGGGAGGGAAAGCTCCCAGCTTTGTTACCATCAGCTGTGTCTACCTGAGCAGAAGAGACATGAGCCTGGTGTAAATGCCACATACTATCAAGCTGCGGCAGTGACACGGGGCCCTGGTGGGGAGCAGGAGACGGGACGCACACGTGGCTGACAAAGGCTGTCCTGAAGTGGAGAGCTGTCTGCACGCTCAGCAGCTGCAGCTGCGGCGCACGCTCACGGCTCCCGGGACGGGCCACTTAGCAGGTTCACACATCCTCACCCTGGAGAGGAATCTGTATTCTGGTCATTCCTCACGATACACATCACGCGTTCATCAACTCCTTCCCTTCTCCATTCTGTCGAAGGGCACAGGGCCGTAATAGTTGCAATGCAAAATGCTGCCACCTGGTACGCAGCTGAGAGAGAAAGTATAGCACAGTCCCCGAGGAGCTAGAAGGGACAAGGAAACAAAAGGCAGCTTAATGTTGCCTTTATCATTGTCTAGCTGTAGATAAACCAGGCTTTATAGGAAGTTACAAAGAAGAAGCTGGATCTTACTCTTTCAATTAAAGCACCATCAGGCCTCAACATTAAATAAAAGAAGTCTGTCAGACATGACACACTTTAATTTACACCTGGTTACTCTGAATGATGGCATGATTTATATTCAGCTCTAGGTCGTCTGTCTTTGACATTCTACCCACTCACATATTTGCATATTCAGAAGCTGTACAAGCACAAAAATATTAAAATGAAATCCACTATACGTTACAGTAGAATGACATGTAATTTATTCATATAACTGACAGTTAGGCAGTACCCAGACTTCATTTAAATAAGCAAGTGATCACACAAATGTCTAATAATACTAAAATTGATAGTCAGAAGGTATAAAATACCATGGGTATGAAATGCCATGGTAAATACTATTCAACAGACTACAATCATAATTCCAAACTAAATCATGGTTTTTAAAATGATTTTTAGCAGTTTTGGAATGAATTGATGTTTTTTCCCTTCCAAGCAATTTACTTTTTTCACTGATACAGGACAAGGTCATTATTTTCAAGAAATATTATAGAAGGACACAGCTTAGGTCCCTCTCTTGCAACACATTTTCTTGCAAATTGTTTTTTGATATAACCTCTTGACATTGAAAACAAACCAGTCAGCACTCAGTTCCCCAAGCAAAGATGCTTGGATCAGAACAGTGCCAGCGTGTAACTCTGAGTTCAGCAAGAGGCAGGCAGTGAAAAACCTTTTGCAGTTTTTGAAGTATGCATACTTCTTTTCTGAGGCTCCAAGCATCATAAACATATTTAGGTATCCAAGCCAGTGAAATTATGGGAATAAAATTATTTGGTATCCATATGACTATGACACAGTTACAGCTGGGGGAAGTTACAGTATAATTCTGCGGTTCTTCAAACAAAAACAGCACCTACCTAAATCTGCTTCTTGTAAGCCTTGTTACATTTTCACGAGGCACGGCTGTGTTTGCAGGAATGGTTTGGCTTATCATGTGTCTGTCTGTATTGTTTGAAAGTCATACACTTTAGTGGAGTGAGATCCAAGCATGAACCTGGCCTGAAGAGCTAGCAGCAGTAGTCATGAAACATATCAGTAAATTAAAAGGCTTTCACAGAACAAGATTCAGCTAAATCTCTTGCATACAAAATACAGCTAGAGAAATACAGTTCTTCAGTGCTGAATTATGAGGGGGAGGAGAACAGTCTAAAAAAATAGAAAACTCTCTCCATACCTGGGTGTCAAGGCAAATGTAACATTGCATAATGCCACAATATGAACGGTCACTGGATGACAGATACTCCAGAAACAGTGGTATCTGGGGATCTGGTAATTATGACCAAGAGGTGAAAATACTGTACCAGAAGGCATGCATACAATCACTGTGCATTCAGTGTGTGAGCTGGGACCTAAGCAGGATCTAACACGACAATGAGGCAGTGTTCTAGGGTATCCGTTAAAACCAGCGTGGGTGACTACATGTTGATTAAACCTTCTGAGGCAGCAAAGTGTGGGCACAACGCCATGTCTGGGTTCTGCAGCTGTCTTATGATCCTCTTGCGGAATTTCTCCCGCACACGATTGAATTCCATTATGTCCATGGGGTCCTCTTCAATCCAAAACTTATGAAACTCATGCATCAAATAGCCTGTTAGAAATAAGACAGTGATAAGAATGCAGGAGAAAAAAAAGTCCTTAATTACATTCAAAATCACTGAATGCTGAAAGAGATGTCAGACCAAATGACAGCAACCACGGAGCTCAAAGAAGAGAACAAAATGCAGCAAATATTACTGTTAAAGATTATTCTTTAAAACTAGTGCAGTAGAAGCTACCAATCTGCAAGACTTTTGCAATTGGTCCTGGAATTATTCTTACTCTTCCCAAGGAGGAAGACAAATCAGTTCTGCCATCTCTTGAATATGAATCACATCTAGAACATAATCCGAAAGGCCGACAGTGACTACTTCATCCTTCCCCTCCTGATTAAATTAAAATAATGGTCTGATTTTTCAAAATTACTCCACTCAGCTTTTTTTCTCTTGATATTTGATTTGAGTAAAGTTTTAAATTACTCTGACAAATCAAAAAAATGGCTTCTGACAGTGAGACAATAAAAATTGTAAATCAACTCTGAAAAACACAGACTGGTCATTAAACTACATGAAATCGTTAATAAGACCTTCTTGCTCTGAAGCATAATGTTGTATTCAAATACTTCTCTGTCTCAAAAGTGTTATCTATGAATGATCTGGATTGGAAACATTTTTGGAATAAATGTTAAGTATTTGAATCTATTCACTGTGTTCTGTCTCCCCACTGTGCACCCTCCCCCAACCACATTCAGAATTGAAATGTGAATAGTTTTTTAAAAAGACAATAATAGATATTTGTATGTAGTGAACCTATTACAAGCTCAAGTGTCTCATATATTAGAAGCAAAGCATTTAAGGAAATAATTCTAGTTTAAAAAATCGAACATTACAGAAGCTTTTCTTGGTTTTAGCATTAGAAGGAGCAGAATATAGGAACAAGGATTCTGAAGCTAGAAACCTGGTTTGAATCCTAGCTCTCCCACCTCCACAGGAAGGAGTGAGCAGCAGAAATGATAAGGGGCATGGGGAGAGAATTTGAGAACAAACATTCTCAATGCTAATAGTAAAAAAAAAAAAGAATACCATTTGTTTTTCTAGTAACTAGCTACTTATGAGAAAACCTTTAACATAGGTCTGTAAACATACATATTTAAAATCTTTACCATATCTCACTGTAATACAAAATTAGAAGTGACCTTCCTTCCCACCCCCAACACACTTCCAGATACTGGTCCACTTCCACAAACACACCTGGGTTTCTCATTCATTACACTGTTAAATATGCTTATACATTTTTAAGTATATGGTCTCTCTACAACTACAGGAAGAAAGGTAGTAAGGAGAGAGAAACTTATTTTACTTTTTTTGGGGGTTTGACCATTGCATTTTTTTAGGATTGAATTATCTTTGGGCCCTCCACACATATTAACTGATGTGACTGTTTTTAATATCTCTTGATGGGGACACACACCAACCCTCACTCACATGCCTCTGGGCCACACTCCAGGGCCCACTGCCACTGTTATGGGCACCTGATAACGTCAGGGAAGCCCCAGATCACAGGTATCAGCAATCCCAGGAGCTGTCCAGTCCATCTCTGCTCTATCTGGTGCTGGGAGTCCCAGAGGCAGCTTCCAGCCTTGAGCTCTTCTTGTGACAACACTGACATTAACCTGTCCCATGGATGAAGAACCTGATTCTTAAGGATTTTTCCTCACACTGGGCCAAAATCTGTTACCCTGTATTTCTTGGAACAAATTCAGTCCTTCTCCAACTCAGGTAACTGAAGTGTCTCTTATGCCCTGAGCTTCTCCGTTTTCCAGGTTAAGCATCCCTTTTGCTCCTCACCATTTTTCACGTGCCATGACTGGGAGTCTGTTTACTATTCTGCTGGATTTAGTGCACACCAAGAGGAAGTGGTTCCCTTTAATCTCAGTACCTTATTCAACCAAAAGAATTCAATCATCTGTCCATTTCAGTGACTGGGCAAACTCCTAAAGTATCCCACGAATGCTATGGGGTACGTTTTTAAAAATGCAGACCTCCCATCCCAGATTCAGCTGCAGTGCAGTAAGATGAATCTCAGGTCACTAAAATTTGAGAACCATTGCTCTAAAAGATGCCCTCTTTTTAAGTTCCCTTGGCTTTTTCCTAAATATTATATTTTTATGGTTTTAAGTGAAATCTATGACTACTTATAATTTCTTCTTGTGCTATATAAAATACATAATTTTCCTGACTTGGCCTCTCAGCTCAAATAAACACATCTGAGCTGTTTTGTATGTAGAGTCAGGCTTCTAATACTAATTCATAATACTATGAATTAAAATCATACATGATGAGTTAAAAGAATCTCATTATTATCTCATGAGTGATAAGGTCTTTACTCTTATTCACAATAATGAACAGGTGCTGTGAAAATTATCTTTTAATGAAGAATTGACTTTTGCATCATATGTATAAAAATACTCTTCTACAGTGTGCTTGTATGCTAGCAACTCACTCGAATGGTGATCTAGTGTGGTGCAGAGTGTTAAAAGAATGCAGATCCATTTGGTTTCCTCATTTTTCTACCTTACATGCAATTACAGAAAAACATTTTGAAAGGTTTAAAAGGTAGGCAAGAAAAAAAAAGGCAAGGATTAAGACTAGGGGTGGGGTGGTTAACAATCTGACACTATTCTCAGGATCCCTCCTCTCAAGGGTACAAAAGTGAAGCTGTAAAGCTTGCAGATTCTCTCTATCCTACCAGGAAGATACAGATTGTATAACATGATTTTAATCAAAATGCAGAAATGGTGGCTTGGCTTCCAGGGTACATTTATAATTATAATACTCCACTCATTTTTATAACATTACAGAGTGTTCATTTATCCACTTGGTCAGTTAACCAGTTGGCTCATCTGCCAGTTAACAAATATGCAGCAGATACAAGAAAAAGGTAGAGTTCCTGTGCTCCCCAATTCTCTTGTCTCTTGGGGAGAGACACCCAAGGAGACAATTTCAGCCAATGATTTAGTAGCTAAGGAAGCTAACAAGATGGCGTGGAAAGTAGAGGGAGGAAACAGAGGCCAGGCTATTGCTTATAGTCTCTTAATTCTTTGTGGAGTGGGTGGTGTAGATGTATCTTCATTTAACAGATGAGAACATGGGGCTTAGAAAAGATACTTGAAGAGCGTACAGTTACACCATATAGCTGGAAGCTGAAAGCGAGAACTCGAAATCAGCTGACTTTTCACCACTGTACCTGCTGCCTTTCTTAGTGTATTCTCTTTCCCTGGTTCTCAATCTTACTGAATAGTCCCTTCTTCTGAAGATCAAAGGAAAGATCATTCTTTTTCCTCTTCTGATCATTATACTTACCTTGTGCTCACTACACCTTACCTTACTTCATTTCAGTGGAACTGTATGTTCCGTGGGGCTTTAGATGGAATGTAATTTTTGTAGCATACTGCCTTGGCAGTGCAGTATTCACTGAGTAATACTATAAAGTCAGAATGATAGAGCCATTAGTTTCTTATATTTTTTCACCTAGATGAAATACCTGTTTAGAATACTAATTTGGCTTTCCATCCCAAGCCTGCAGTGTATTTGTTGTTGCTTGAATGTATCTTGGTTTTGCTTCACTGCATTCAGTTAATAGACAGCAGAGACATAAGCAAGGACACAGGTAATTGCAAGAATATTACAGAGGAAACGTGCAGAACTGATCATGTCTGATAGAGGAACAGTGAATTCGGGGCATGGTTTGCTTCCTCTGGAGAGGCATGAGTCCCTCTGCTTATACCCCAATTATTGGGGGATTGCTGCTCTTTCTAAAACCTGGTGAGGGCCTTGGGAAATAAGTAACCCTGTTGCATGCTACTCACCTGGGCTAGGGTTGTCTTGAAAGCATATCCATTCAGGGGCAAGGCTAAATTAAATTCTCCATGAGGAACTATACTTCCTTTCTTCCACAAAAGACATTATCCAATATTTTAGCTTCCCATCCGTCCATCCATCCATCCAGTCATCCAACAAATATTTAGTGAGTACTTACTCTGTATCAGGCTCTGTGCTGAGGTAGTGAATACAAACAACAAAATGCCTGTCTTTAAATGTCAATTCCTATGATTCTAATTTTGATTTTCTCCTGCCAAAGCTCCCACACTGTGTGGCTCTGATTTTCTCCTCAATGCTCATGAATCCCAAATCTGCCCTTGGAATTCCTCAGAGCTCCAGGGCCTTCCATTGGAATGTCTACTATTTAGCTACATGTGGATTTCCCAAAAGGAACTCACCCCCAGTATGCCTGAAACTAAAACTCATTCTATTTTCCCTCAAAACTGCTTCCCTGGCTTCCCTAAAAAGCATGGTAAATATAGAATAGGGTACATACAAGGGGTAGGGAAGCAAAGCAAGGGGACTTATTTATCTACTGTTGATGTTCTTTTTTTTTTTATTATGTTATGTTTATCACCATACATTACATCATTAGTTCTTGATGTAGTGTTCCATGATTCATTGTTTGTGTATAACACCTGGTGCTCCATGCAGTATGTGCCCTCTTTAATACCCATCACCAGGCTAACCTATCCCCCACCCACCTGCCCTCTAGAACCCTCCGTTTGTTTCTCAGAGTCCATAGTCTCTCATGGTTCCTCTCTCCCTCCGATTTCCCCTCCTTCATTTTTCCCTTCCTGCTATCTTCTTCTTCTTCTTCTTTTTTTTTCTAACATGTAATATATTATTTGTTTCAGAGGTACAGGTCTGTGATTCAACAGTCTTATACAATTCACAGCGCTCACCATAGCACATACCCTCCCCAGTGTCTATCACCCAGCCAACCCCATCCCTCCCACCCCACCCCCCACTCCAGCAACCCTCAGTTTGTTTCCTGAGATTAAGAATTCCTCATATCAGTGAGGTCATATGATACATGTCTTTCTCTGATTGACTTATTTCGCTCAGCATAATACCCTCCAGTTCCATCCACATCGTTGGAAATGGCAAGATTTCATTCCTTTTAATGGCTGCATAATATTCCATTGTATATATATACCACATCTTCTTAATCCATTCATCCGTCGATGGACATCTTGGCTCTTTCCACAGTTTGGCTATTGTGGACATTGCTGCTATAAACATCGGGGTGCGCGTACTGTTGATGTTCTTTCAAATGGTTTACAAAGCTCTTCAAGATAAGTGCCCCTCACCCACCCCTTCCCTGCTCTTATTATTGTCAGCTCTATCACCTGCCTCCTCAAACCCTATGCTCTGTTTCTTGAGTCCACCATGTTCTTTGTCTTGTGGCCTTTGCCTGTGCCACCCCTTGTGGCTGGACCACTCAGCCACCATTTCTTGATTTCCTGCCACTCATCCCTCAGGTCTCATGGAAAGTGGCACTTGCTTTGGGAAGTTTTCCTCGACTCCCAGATTGAGTGAGTTGTGGCAATCATAAGACTTTTCAGTTTTTAAAAACAGTACATTTACTTCCCAATTACAAAATTCTTTCACTATGTTTTAATTATTTTTTTAGATGCACAGAACCTGATCTGTAGTAAAACTTCAATATCTGTCAGAAGTGGTCAAAGTGAATATAATCATCTAGTTGTCAAAGTAGGAGCTATAATCACATATGTAAGGGACTTTAATTTTCCATTTTTAACAAGTTATAAGGTATATGTATTCTTAAATTTGCTCTTCATTTTTATCTTAAGTTATATATGCACATAGTTTAGAGTCTCATAGTTTAACAAGTCTTGTTACAAAAAAACACAAAACCAGCAGCACCTCCTGCCTTAATTATTGCTTCCTTAAAGGAACATATCAATTCTTGTGCTGATTCTTTTGATTATCGACCTCCATAGCTCTATATAACATGATTGCCATTGCTTGATTTTTTGGACTTCCTTTATAATAGAAGATGAAGATTTAGCTCCCTTTCACCCATTCCAACCATATTATCACATATTTTCTAACAATTTTCTTTGTGCTGTATTACCAACTGCCCTCTCTGTTTATTTGCTTAGTTTTCACCCACTGGACTCTAAGCTATGCCAGCATCTTTGCAGTGTATTCAAACAGTAGATATTCCATCAATTTCATATTCTTCCAAGAGCCTCTACCAGAGCCTTCCGACCTGCTAAAATCTAGATTTATTATTCTCATCCTGCTGCACAGATAGCACCTTGGGCTTTCCCTTCACCTTCATCCTTGAAGATTCTCTTCACTTGGTTCCTGTGATAGATTTCCTGCTCTCTGGACCCCACTTATTCCTTTCAGGATTACTCTCTTTATGAAAACATACCCTTCAGGATCTTCCTAATAATGGTACAAGGAGGTAAAATGTTTAAGACCTTGCATTTAAAAAATATCTTTATTGTTCTCTCACACTTAATTGGGAAGTTAGCCTGGGTATAGAAATCTAAATTGAAATCATATGCCCTTAGATTTTAAAAAATATTCTCTTAAATTTTTGAATACATTATTCCACTGTCTTCTAGAATACAATGTTGCTGTTGAGAATTCCAGTGTCCTCTTGATTCCCAATTCTTCATGTGGCAGCTTTGGAAACTTTTAGAATCATCTCTTTCTGATGTCATAAAATTTCATAGTGATACGGACCTTGGGTATGAATCTATTTTAATCTATTATGCTGGTGCTTACTAGTTTAAATATGAAAACTCATCCTTTAGTTCTGGAAATTTTTCTTGATTTACGTCTTTGAGTCCCTCCCTTTAGTGTCATTGTTCTTTTTCTGGAAATCCCATTTTTATATATGACTTCTAAAATGGTCCTTTAATATCTTGACCTTTATTTTCTATTTTTCATCTATACTTTTTGTTCTACTTTATGGGAGTATTTTCAGCTTTATCTTCTAATCCTTTTTGGTGTTTAATTTTTGCTATTTGATTTTTAATTTCTAAGAGCACTCTTTTGTCTTCTGAATGTTCTTTCTGTAGCACCTTGTTCTTGTTTCATAATTACAATTTCTTTTCTTAATTCCTTGGGGATACTAATGATACATAGTTTTGAAGTTTTTCTCTCCCTGCATAGTTTCTATTTCCTTCTAGTGGCTTTATTTCTGCTTGTTTGGACTCTGTTTCATGCTTGAGGCTTTCATTACTGTTCTTGTTATCTAGTACTGCTTATGAAATTATTCCAAAATCCAGTGGCTTAAAACAACCATTTTAAGAGGGCGCCTGGGTGGCTCAGTTGGTTAAGCGACTGCCTTCAGCTCAGGTCATGATCCTGGAGTCCCTGGATCGAGTGCCGCATCGGGCTCCCTGCTCAGCGGGGAGCCTGCTTCTCCCTCTGACCCTCCCCCCTCTCATGTGCTTTCTCTCTCATTCTCTCTCTCTCAAATAAATAAATAAAATCTTTAAAAACAAAAAACAAAAAAAAACACAACCATTTTAATACACTCATGAATTCAGTGGATTAGGAATTCAGAAAGGGCATAGGAGGGATCATTCCACAATGTCTGGAGTCTCAACTGGAGTCTCCACTCAATGTCTGAAGACCTGAAGGGTGTGGTGACTTGATAGCTGGTGGCACGAATCACTTGGAGGTATCTTCACTCACATGTTTGTGGGGACACTAGCTATCAGCTGAGACCTCATCTGGAACTGTCAGTGAAATCACCTACATATGGCTATGCCATATGTCCTAGACTTCCTCACAGCATGTAGAGATCAGATCCGTTACATGGGGCTCATGCCTTCAAAAGCAGCTCGGTCCCTGAGAACCAGGCAAAAACCTCTTCTAGCATAGTTTTGGAAGGCACATAGTGTCAATTCTGCTATATTCTACTGGTCAGCCAACTGGTCAGCCCAGATTCAAGGGGTAAGAGGAACAAATAAACCCTAGCTCTTAATGGAAGGAGTGTCAAAGAATTTGAGGACATGTTTTTAACTAAGACATCTGATAATCCTTGGCTGTCTTAATATTTTTTACTAAATAAAAAGCCAGGGACTAAAAGCTTATTGGAAGCTCTGGGCATGTAAGTAGGGCTTTTTGAGAGTGAGCATGACTGTAGAGTGCTATGGCTGGGTTGTTTCACTGGGGAAACCCAGAGGCCAGCATCTTCAGCTGTTTTCTGTCGGGTTGCTCCGATAACCCAGAGAAGGCCCTGTCAGCCTCGTGACTGGCTGCCAAAGTTAGAGGAATGGGGAAGGAGAAGCCGCCTGCATGACTCAGTGCCCATCATCACTTTCAGTGTGGTTTGCCAGCAGCTGTACCTGATTCTCATCAGACCAGAGACACTTTATTTTTAACTCTCTAGAGAATAATCCACCAGCCTCTCCTGGGGGGCAGGGAAGGACAGAAGCTGTGTCCTAGGGAAGGGGATTTGGGCCTCTAAGAGTTTCTTAACATATTTTCAAGCAGTCTTGCTGTTTTTGATCCTGCCTTCACCCCTATTTCCAGAGACACCTAATGCTGCCAATTCCTGAACCTTCTGGGAGGTCCCATGGAATAAATCAGGATGCTTCTTACTTTTCCACACTACCTATTTGGGATTTGCTTCCTCAGGACTACTAAATCAGTTATCACATCACCTGTTTTTCAGCTTCCAAAATGAGGTTTTTCCTGCCTTGTTCCTGATTTTTCCTGTCCTTGTGGGTTTATGCTTTCTTGGAAAAATCCTTTTACGTTAACTTTAGTGAAGTTTCAAAAGGAGCATAATGCATGCATTAATTATGCCATCTCTAACCACAAGTCCTGATTAAGCAGACACTAAAAAAGACAAAACCCTAGATAACATAATCACTATTAATTTAGGAGTTTAGATAAAAGAAATTGCTGTTAACTCTGTCACATTGTAAAAATGAAGTGGGGAACAGTATTCCCCAGAGTGGATTTGGGATGAACAGCTGTGTCTTAACCATAGAGTGGCAGACCTGCTCAGCAAATTAACAGAAGAGAAGAGCTGAAAAAGTTTAAAAGAGAAGAGAAACTTGGAAATTTTCTCAGAAAATTTCTAAGAAAGCCTGGGTACAAGGCCCTCAGAGCAGTAAGCATGGTTTAAATGGTTTAAATGACATTTCTCCTTTAAATTGCCTGGATTGCTTAGTGACTTGGAACATCTTTCCACGGTCCTCCAAACCAGTGTGTGTCTGGCCCACAAGGGTCACAATGGCATTCAGATTTTAGGATTCTGTCTCTAAGAACAGAAAACACTGTCCCAGGACTCTGTCATATAGTCTCGGTTTTTATCTTCTGAAGCCTCAGTGTAACTGCAAACCCCACGGATGCCCCTCATTAGTACTTCCTTCTGTAGAGGTACTAGTGGTGGCAGGGAGATAATGCCATTGAGCTCCACCACCATCAGCACCACCCGCTACACCAACATCTCCTCTTTCTAATGTTCACTGAGCACTAACTAGGGAGCGAGCTAGTTAGAACTTTTTACCCATGATCTCACTTTATCTTCATAGCAACTCTATGAGGAAAGGACTCATCTTATACCTGACATAACCAAGGCTTAGAAAGGTTGGTAAACATAGATCTGGGAATCAACTCGGGCTGTCTTCTGAACCTGCACTCTCAAGTGCTATGCCATGCTGCATCAGAGGGAGAGAGATACCCAGACCAGAAGTTGATAGAGTGGATATTATGCAAGAGCTGGGAAAGAGAAAAATCCACAATGCCTGAAAATATTACTCGAGGTTTCTGAATGAGAAAACAACAACAAAATCAAAACCAAAGGGGAAGTTCAAAGATCCCAAAGCAGCCAAATTGCAAAGATCTCTCAGCTTTGCCCCTTGCATAGAATGTTCCATAGTAACTGTATTGATAATTCAGCAACAGGATACTTACAGAATGTTTGCTGGAAATGAGACAGTGTTGGAGCTTCTGGGGCGATGTTGTAGAAGTGAGTTTTTAGAGCTCCGCTCACCAGTAGATTATATGCCAGATCAGTTATATTGATGCCCACAATTGCAAATGAGTACCTGCAAAGTGCAAACCACAAAACCAACTGCATGTCACATAAGCATTTAAAAATAATCTGATTTTTAAATTGCTGCTAAATTATCAGAGTGGCAGGTTGCCATTCCCTTTCTACCCAGTCTTTACCCTGAATGTTGTAACTTACTAGAAAATGCCAGTAATGTAACCAAGGGAATTAAGAGTCCATATGCTTTGATTTGGTAATTCTATTTCCAAATATATGAGAGAAAAAAAAATCAGAAACAAAGAGCTTTATATTCAAGGATACTCATTATAGCATTATTTATAATGGCAAAGACATGGGAACTATTCAGATATTCTAAAAAAAGATGACTGGTGAAATAAATTATGGCAATCTCATATTACAGCCAACAAATACTGTATTCCTAAAGACTATTTAAGTTGGAAACATTATGTATGAAACAAGCTACGTTTTATTACATGCTCACACATGTGCACAAAAAGAGGGCAAGAATGAAGTGCCATCAAATATTACTATGCTATGTTAGAGGAATAATATAGGGGTGATTTTTTTTGTTTCCTTTCCTGTATTTTCTATATTTTCCATAATAAGTCATATATTACTTTTAAAATGAGGCAAAATTTAAGTATCTTGACACTCAGGGTATATTTCCTAGTTCCTTTTCTACATGGCTACCAAAAATTAAATGGAGGGGCGCCTGGGTGGCTCAGTTGTTAAGCGTCTGCCTTCGGCTCAGGTCATGATCCCAGGGTCCTGGGATCGAGCCCCACGTCGGGCTCCCTGTTCGGAGGGAAGCCTGCTTCTCCCTCCCCCACTCCCCCTGCTTGTGCTCCTGCTCTTGCTATTTCTCTCTCTCTCTGTCAAATAAATAAATAAAAATATTTAAAAAACAAAAAACAAAAAAACAAAAATTAAATGGAATTGAGGTCTTAAGTCTGTGGGTAATATAAATCCAGCACATAAAAAAAAGGAGTCTCCATTCAGAAATATTTTTGAATGAAATGGGGCATTAAAAAAAAACTAATAAAGTAAATGTATAATCTAATAGCCTGATACTTGATAAAAATCCTTAAAAAAAACCCTACCAGATACGCTTATTATTTATTTATTTATATTATTATTATTTTTAAAATATTTTATTTATTTATTTGACAGAGAGAGACACAGTGAGAGAGGGAACACAAGCAGGGAGAGTGGGAGAAGGAGAAGCCGGCTTCCCATGGAGCAGGGAGCCTGATGCGGGACTCGATCCCAGGACCCTGGGATCATGACCTGAGCGGAAGGCAGGCACTTAACGGCTCAGCCACCCAGGCGCCCCTACACTTATATTTTTTTTTAAGTAGGCTCCACACCCAGCATGGAGCACAATGCAGGGCCTGAACTCATAACCCTGAGATCGAGACCAGAGCTGAGATCAAGAGTCGGATGCCTAACCAACTAAGCCACCCTACCCTGCCAAATATAATTCATTTAGATGATTTCTGAAAATCATTTTCATATAGTTATAACTTTGTAAAGATTGTCAGTTGGTCAAAGGCAAAGTAGTACCATAGAATCACCCAAATAAATCCAAAAACTTATGGTTCTTTTAAAAGTTCAACTGGATTGGGCGCCTGGGTGGCTCAGTTGGTTAAGCGACTGCCTTCAGCTCAGGTCATGATCCTCGAGTCCCGGGATCAAGTCCTGCATTGGGCTCCCTGCTCGGCAGGGAGTCTGCTTCTCCCTCTGACCTTCCCCCCTCTCATGCTCTCTTTCTATCTCATTGTCTCTCAAATGAATAAATAAAATCTTAAAAGAAAAAAAAGTTCAACTGGATTATATATTTCCATTAGGACATTTTTCATCTTTGTCATCTTTTACAGTGTTCTTAGGACATTTTTTTTTCCTGGTTCTGGTTCTGATTGACAGCCTTTATATATGAAATCCCACACTCACCCAATTGCTTTATCCATCCTTTTCTTCTCCCATTCTGCTTTGCTGAATTTGCTGAATGAATGAATAAAGAAATAAGATTTAATCTCTAATTGGTACTTTTCTCTTTTAATGTTTATATTAAAACTATTGACTAGATGCAGAGATGTCTGTAACTCAGTTCTCAAACACTAATCAATTTAAATTTTATCAATTAAAAATCCATAGTAAAATTTATGTGGAGCTCAGAAATGGGATTATTTAAAGCCCTGCTACTTATCCCTTATTCCCTTTAGTGCAGCAGTGAGAGACAGTCCTTAAGGTGAAACACTAAAGTACTTTTTTATGAAATCATTGATTATCAAACAATACTTTCTCCATGGGGTATGTCTCTTCTAACCAGATGCTCCCTTGCTCTCTCATAATTCCCCACTGCATCTCCTTTGGTTTTATTTCCTGGCATTTATCCTATTCATTCTTATTTGTGATGTCTGGCTCACCGTAGGTGCCAAATTGAATAAAGTAGTGAACTAGTGAAAGGAATGAAGGCAGGGAGGGAGGAAGGAAGGATATATAGGTTTTAAAAACTCTGTTTTCACAAGTCCTATGGCATTTCCTCTGTCTAAGCTAAGACAGCTAAACCACAGCAGTTCCATTTTGATCCATTTTATAATTTGAGCTTCTGAATAAGAGTTGTAGAAAGGGGTCTATCATAGAAGTATTCTGAAAATACTGCCTTGCATTCTTTTACTTTGTGGACTTGCAAGTCCTTCCCATTCTCCCCCGCTCCATACTGTCAATGTTTTGTAAACAGAAACCATGTTCCACTCCTCTCTGTGGCTAATGTAATCTTCATTTTACACTAAAAAATGTGGTTAGCATTTGAACTAAATAACATTTTAAAATTACTGTTACGAACATTTAGCTTCCATCTAACTAGGGTTCTCTATAATATGTTGCACACGCTACATTAAAAGACACCCATGTGATACACACAGCACACGACCACAAAAACATGATACAAAATTGGTATTTAACTATATGTACTTTCCACTCTGTAAATGACTAGTTGTAATTCAAAGTAACTGCCTTTCATTCATGTTAAAATATGCCACCTCTTTTTAAGGTGTAACTGCCTACAAACCAGCCAACCAACCAGCCAAAAAGGCATTAGATTTTTACTTAGAAGACTCATATCTGAACTAAACTGAGTTAGGGATGAAATTTAAGAAACTTTAAATAAACAGATTTATAAGCATCTATTTTCTCTTAACAAAGCTTTAAAAATACATAGTGTCTCCGTATTTAAGTGAAGTCTTTTTCTGCATTGGAAATAAAAGAAAAGGCCAAATGACCTCCACTCATTTAACCACTTACAGGATATCCTGGACCAAATAGAATGAATCCCTTTCTTCAAGAAACACACAACAGTAACAACAACAAACTTGTTGCAAAATTCTCTTAGACTTGAATGTACTTAGGTCCCTCAGGCTACTCTAGGACGTAACAGATGGAGGTTTACAAGAGCAATACAGCAATGTATAATGCTTGCTGTTGGGTAGACAGGAGAGTTTCCTTAGCATACACTGCTGCTCAACACCTGAAGTATTCGGGGCCTGACAACCTACGCTGCTAGCGCAAGTGGTCAGTATGTACTTATTTTAGGCATTGGTGAAGGATAGTAGCATTTTCAAAACATTCCGATTTGTGTTTACTAACATTTACCATCAATATGAAGTGATTAATATTTGACGTTCAAATACTACTCAATTTTATGGTGGCTTGAGGAACACAGCATGGTGGCTTTATCTACAGATAAAGCCCCGCACACACACACATGGTAGTCTCTTCTTAAATAAGAGTATTCACACATAAACTATCAAATATATCCTCTCTGATGGTTGACACAAGAAATAAAACTACAAAGCCTAGCTTTGAGAATGGCTCACAGCTAAAATTTATCATCCTATAATGATTAATCAAAAAAATATTCACTTCCCAATGACCATGGAGGATTCATGTGTTTTTCTGATGTTCTTCCAGGAATACCTGAGTATAGACACTGACTCCCCAGACAATTTTAATTGGAGGAAGTTCAGAGTCTCTACATCACAGAAATATGCAATTCAGAAAATGCAGTTAAAAATTAAATTAAAATAGCTTGATTTTAACCAGGTTTTATATATATATACATATATATATGTATATATATCTGTATCTATCTCAAGAAAGAGCTAAATGATTTTACTGTTTTTCTCAAATAAAAAGGTAAAAAAATGAAAATATAATCTTATAAATAAAAGATTATAAATACAAATTTAGAAAGTATAGTGTAATTTAATGAACCTTAGCCAAATGAAGCTTGAATAATAGTAAGGTGGCGGGAGCAAAGTTAACCTGTTTCTGAATTTTGAGAATGGTATGATAAAATTTGGGGTTGATTTATTAAATATGAACACTAACAAGGAACTTGGCATGCTGAGGAGAAAAAAGTGATACAAAAGCATGACTGCAAAATGGCAGAACTCCTTATATACAATAACTACGATTTTTAATAATGAAATTAGAAATATATAGTAGAAGAGAAAAATTGCTCTATGCAACAAAACTTCCAAATGAAATGTCCCGCTCTGGGGAGTAGATGAGGTCAGAGCATGTGTGGTGACGTGTTCAGCCATTAGGTGAAGTGCTCAACATGGTTCTCTGATCAGGTACAGCCGTGACTGTAGAAAAGCTCTTTGATATTTTCTGTTAGGTTGGTCTAATCTGGTTTTCCTTCACTAAAACACAACCTAAATATAATGAAGTATAATAGATAAAAAGTTGGGAAATGTTTTTTGAAAAATTTTCAAGAATTTATATTTCTGTAAAAATTCTTACCCATACTGATTCTAAAATGAAATAAAAGCAACAAAACACAAAAGCAAATAAGAAATACCTTATTTCCTCTTTAGTGATATCCCTTCATGTAATCAGTTAAAGAAAAAAAAATTTAGGAAGTTAAATGAAAATGCAAAATATTTAGAATCTAGATTTTTATCAAGGAAAATAAAAAAGCCTCAGCATTCTGGATTTTCTCAGTTGGCCCCTGACTTCATAGCTCCCGTTCTCCCCTCTGTCCCCCCATCGTGCTCTTCTGTCTCTGAAATCTTTCTTTCAGGCTCTGCCTTTCTCCTTCTGTGCCCACCTCCTTAATCCTCTGGACACCAGCGATGTTATCAGTCCCTTTAAATACTCATCTCACTTGAACGGTGCCACTTTACATCCTGAATCCTGTCATAAGTACCTGGAAGTTTTAACCCTCTTATTCAGTATTTGTCCAAAGTGCTCATTTGAAAGAGTTTTAAGCCTCACTTCTGGTGGGTTGATGCTCCTGAGAATCTCACTCACATATCTGTGGAGGAGAAGTTCCTCTGAGCTAAGCCATAAGCCTAATCCATCTTTTATTTTTAGTAATTACCTGCATTTTGGATGAAGAGAGTCAGAGAGGACCTGCTGAGCTGCTACAGCGTCCCTTTCTGCAAAATACCTGCAGTTGGGGGAAAAGAAAACCACAGCTCCATACCTGTTGGATGCATTCATTTTAATCCAGTTTCAGGCCATTTTGCATTCAGAGGTAGACACCAGCAGAAGACTCCCACTTGTTTCAGCTCTTCCAGAGAACAGACGGCTTTTCATAATAGGATTTTCCAAATATAATGACAGTATAATAGGGAAGTTGTAAAACCCACACAGATTTAGGAATGTATCGAGTGGGTTTGAAATTTTATCTTTTTATTTTAAAGATTTTTATTTATTTATTTGACAGAGAGAGAAAGAGCAGGCGAGCACAAGTGGGGGGGGAGCAGCAGAGGCAGAGGGAGAGGGAGACTCCCCGCTGAGCAGGGAGCCTGATGTGGGACTCGATCCCAGGACCCCAGGATCATGACCTGAGCTGAAGGCAGATGCTTAACCAACTGAGCCACCCAGGTGCCACAGGTTTGAAATTTTAATTATGAACTTTGCCATTCCCCAGGGAGCTAAGGATATTTGTAGTTAGAAGGGTTATAGATGAGGGGGCAGGATGAGGCCCCTCAGAAGGCAGAAGCAGCCTGGATGAAGGGACATACCGAGGGGCTGTGACAGTCAAGGGACAGAGAGAGGAAGAGAGTAGAGGAGGTGAGAGATGATGCACTTCAAGTGCATTTTTCTTGGAGAGTATTCATGGGTATTTGAATTCTGGATGAATGGAAAATACGGTGCTAAAAGCAAAATTCTACCCTGGGGAAAAAGGGCAATAAAATTTCTTAAAAAATACAGTTACATACCTTATAAAATACATCACAAAAAGTATTTCATAAAGACAGTAACAAAATAAAACATTAGCATATGTTATTTAATTTGACGTGTATATATTTCCCACATAAATCTGAAGCATGAAACAAGCTCTTGAATTTTCTCAGAAAATTTCAAACCATAGTCAACAGTTTGAATATACATGTCCATGATTATTAATGAAACTGAGTCTCTTTTCATACTTTTATTGGCCATCTAGAAAACCTGGATGTCTTTTGTGTCTTATCTGTTCATATTTTTTGGTCTAGCATATCTAAAAATGTCTTCAAACAAATAAGACAAATAACCCTATAGAGAATAATATACTGGATGGGGATCCTTTATCATTTATGTGAGTGTCAGACTTGGCTTGTCTTTTCACTTTATTTATGATGGCTTATCTTACAGAAATTTTTAATGTGTGAAATGTATTGATTTTTGTCTTATAACTTGTGCTTTTTTTTCTTTGTGTCTTTAAGGGATCCCTCCCTACATATCTGAAAAGATTTTCTCCCAAAAGTTGTAAAGACTTGTTTTTGACATTCCATTTGTGAAACTGAGATTGAGACAGAGGTAGAGATTTTTTTTTCTCAGCTCTACTTATTCAAAAGCTCATCCTTTATCCACTTATTTGTCACAGTATCTTTGTCCTCAAAATTTACTTTTTATTCATTCATGTTATGTAATGTGGTATTTACAACATTTCATAAAAGAATAGGTGATTATTAAGTGTCCCAAATTTAAAATAAAGGCAAACATCTAGAGGAAAAATGGGGTGCATCCAAAATGACTAAGGCTTAGTTTCTTTTATTTTTATTTTTTTAAAGATTTTATTTATTTATTTGTCAGAGAGAGAGAGAGAAAGAGCGCACAAGCAGGGGGAGCAGCAGGCCAAGGGAGAAGCTGGCTCCCTGCTGAGCAAGGAGCCCTATGTGGGGCTCGATCCCAGGACCCTGATCATGACCTGAGCTGAAGGCAGACATGTAACTGGCTCAGCTGCCCAGGCATCCCAGGCTTCGTTTCTTTTTAAAATACATAGCTATCTTGGGGCGCCTGGGTGGCTCAGTCAGTTAAGCGGCTGCCTTCGGCTCAGGTCATGATCCCAGGGTCCTGGGATCAAGCCCCGCATTGGGCTCCTTGCTCAGCAGGCAGCCTGCTTCTCCCTCTGCCTCTGCCTGCCGCTCCCCCTGCTTGTGCTCTCTCTTTCACTATCTCTCTCTCTGTGTCAAATAAAAATAAATAAAATCTTTAAAAAAAAAAATACATAGCTATCCTAACTAATAGGATGGTGTCAAATCGCAGAGAACCACTGAAAAGGACTCCCTTTGGCTTGAAAAATAGTGACTCCATATGAATTAATTTAAACATGAAGGAAAGAATGAGCGCACAGTTATTTGAATCATGATGAACATATAAGAACCATGAATTAAAAATGGTATTTAAGGGGCGCCTGGGTGGCTCAGTTGGTTAAGCGTCTGCCTTTGGCTCAGGTCATGATCCCAGGGTCCTGGGATCGAGTCCCTCATCGGGCTCCCTGCTCAGCTGGGGAACCTGCTTCTCCCTCTCCCTTTGCCCCTCCCCCTGCTTGTGTGCTCTCTCTCTCTCTCTGTCAAACAAATAAATAAAATAAAGAGGTAAGGGCCTAATTGTTTAAAAAAATGGTATTTAAAAAATAAAGTAAAAAAAAATTTTTTTTTGGTCACTAACGAGGGACCTTAGGGCACTAACTCCTCACTTTGATAATTGGCAACTACATGGAAAAATCAAGCATCTGTCCTGCCTGTATGTTAGAGAAAGTAAATAACCATAGTTGATGAAGGAAACCAAGTCTTTACAGAATTCCAGCCAACAATTGTGGGAGGAATCACAGAATTGGAAAAGCACTTTTTGTGCAATTAATTAACTGGTCCAGCAAAGATCACTGAAGGATGAAATGGTTAGATAAAAGGCTGATGGGGGACTTTGCAATGGAGCCATCAGGCTGTGATACCTCCCATCCCTCTCAGCACAGGACTGAGAAGGGGACACGGCAGGCCACCCTCAGTGTCAACCTGAACCTACTCATGCCTTTCTGAATACCTCCAATTTTCAGAAAATCCAGAGCATGGGACATTTTAGAGGATAGCTGACCTGGGGTCTTGCACAAGTTTATGACATTGGGGAGGGGGCAAAAGGAGAAGGCAGACAGGGAGAGACATAATAACTAAGTGCAATATGTAGATATTTGAATGGAACTGGATTGGAAGAAACCAGCCATAAGAAGACATTTTTGAGAGAGCTGGGAAATTTTAATATGGACTGGATACAGATGACACCAAGGAATCACTGTAATTTTGTTAGATGTGATAGTGGCACTGTGGTTAATACAAGGTAATATTGATTTTTTTAGAGCTACATATTGAAATGTGAGGACGAAATGACAAACAGTAAAGGACTTCATTAACACACTTCTGCCAAAAAAAATAAGCGTTGCAGATGTTTCAAAATCTTGATAATTATTGAACTTGGACAGTATAAGGGGGTTCTTTACAGTCTTCTATTTGTTTTTGTATCTACTTAAATTTTTTCGTAATACGAAATTAAAAATTAAAACATTTGAGATCTGCTTATAAAACAATAAAGTTTGCCAAAGAAAAGGGAGAGGTAGTACCTTTTTAAAATTTAGGAACCTGAGTTATCTCTCAGAGGACTTTCAGAGGACTTCACTGTTTTCTTGGAGCTTTCTGCCAAGTGGCTTTTGGAACTAGTAACTCAGCGGTCATTTCCATGTGACTAGGACATCACTTTTTAATACTCAACCCTTCTCCATTTTACTTACTGCAAATTGTATAGGCCCAGAAGTCCCATTCCTCGAAAATCTGTTTTAGGATCATCACCTTGGAAACCAATTTCACACCACTGCTTAGAAATCCGAGATTCCAATGGAGTATTGGGCTTCAAGAATTTCCATAACTGGAAGATAAGACAGAAAGTTAGCCTGTTGGTGTAAACACAAACGCTCTTTCCTGTGGTAGATTTTGTAAACTACATTATTAGGAGGAGTTTTACAAAGCTGAATATAGATTTGATCATATTTCAACGATTTGGACAGCCGTTCTCACAGTATGGTCTGAAGATTCCCTAGAGGGACTCCAAGACCTTCTCAGAGGGCCTGGGAGGTAAAAACTATTTCATAATAAAACTAGGAGGTTATTTGCCTTTTCCCTCTCATCTTCTCATGAGTATATAGTGGAATTTTCCAGAGGCTGTGTGACATGTGATAATGTCATTACTCTGGAGGCTATGGAATGTGTACTTGTATATTTTAGTGTTTTACATCTTTCTGTTTTAATTTCTAATAAAAATATAACTGCATAATCTCCCACAAAAGGTCCTCAAAAATATGTAAGAGAATGAAGGTAAGGGGTGAACAAGGAAAAATTTGAGGCCATGTATTATTTTTACAGCATTATTAACAAAAAGAAAAGTGGGCTGACTTGAGTTTCATTTCTCACCTGTAGCAGAGGTGAGAATAAACAAGCATCATATAGCTGGATAAAGGAGGATCACTGATGTTCATGGATAAATAAACCTCAAAATATATTATCATTTTTAAAAGTTACCTAAAAGAATTTTAATTCCAATCAGTATATATTAATTGACAAATACAAACTGCAAATACTATGCTCTTCACTGCCTAAGGAGCTGGTTCTATTTTCCTGAGTTTTCTATAGAAAGACAGATTCAGCACATACTATTACTTGAGAAAGAGTGAGACCCAGAGCTGCATAAATATATAATGCTCAAACTAGTCTTTCAAATAAATAGAGATGGGCATATAAGCAAATTTACTTTTTAGACTATTAATAATATATCTTTATTATAGACAGGGACAAATACAAATGTAAAATTTTCTTATTTCAGACATAATTCAACTTCTAAATTGTTTATTCTATGATGTATGGATTTTAAATCTTACAGAGAATAGTAATACAGAAACAGCTTGCTTTATAGTGAATTGTCATATCTGACACAATATAGAACATAACATTCAGTGACAGGAAACACTAACCAAAAAAAAAAAAAAAAGATACAATTCGAAGGATACAATATGTTAGTGGCTCAACAGGTAAATGCAGTCTGAAGGGTGAGAGAAAAAATTCAGAGGGAAGAAAGTAAATCTGTCATGCTTGAAAGCAAAATAGCAAACATGAGTATAAGAAATTTCTTTTTCTATTATGCATATGAGAATTTGCCAGTGCTCTACATTGGGACAGAAAATGTTTGAGTTCAACAGAGGAGCAATAAAAAAATGAGAGAAAAGGCCTCTTTTATCAGATAAAGGGCTAGTATCTGAAATCTATAAAGAATTTATCAAACTCAACACCCAAAGAACAAATAACCCAATCAAGAAATGGGCAGAAGACATGAACAGACATTTTTCTAGAGAAGACATCCAAATGGCCAACAGACACATGAAAAAGTGCTCAACATCACTCGGCATCAGGGAAATCCAAATCAAAACTTCAATGAGATACCACCTCGCACCAGTCAGAATGTCTAAAATTAACAAGCCAGGAAATGACAGATGTTGGCGAGGATGCGGAGAAAGAGGAACACTCCTGCACTGTTGGTGGGAATGCAAGCTGGAGCAGCTGCCCTGGAAAACAGTACGGAGGTTCCTCACAAAGTTGAAAATAGAGCTACTGTACGACCCAGCAATTACACTAGTGGGTATTTACCCCAAAGATACAAATGTAGTGATTGGAAGGGGCACATGCACCCCAACGTTTATAGCAGCAATGTCCACAATAGCCAAACTATGGGAAAGAGCAAGATGTCCATCAAGAGATGAATGGATAAAGAAGATGTGATACACACACACACACACACACACATACACACAGGAATATTATGCAGCCATCAAAAGGAATGAAATCTTGCCATTTGCCATGACGTGGATGGAACGAGAGGGTATTATGCTAAGCAAAATAAGTCAACCAGAGAAAGACGATTATCATGTGATCTCACTGATATGAGGAATTCTTAATCTCAGGAAACAAACTGAGGGTTGCTAGAGTGGTGGGGGGTGGGAGGGATGGGGTGGCTGGGTGATAGACATTGGGGAGGGTATGTGCTCTGGTGAGTGCTGTGAATTGTGTAAGACTGATGAATCACAGACCTGTACCTTTGAAACAAATAATACATTATATGTTAAAAAAGAAAAAAAAAAAAGTAGGAAGGGAAAAATGAAGGGGGGGAAATCGGAGGGGGAGAGGAACCATGAGAGATTATGGACTCTGAGAAACAAACTGAGGGTTCTAGAGGTTCTGGGTTAGCCCGGTGATGGGTATTAAAGAGGGCACATGGGCGCCTGGGTGGCTCAGTTGGTTAAGTGACTGCCTTCGGCTCAGGTCATGATCCTGGAGTCCCTGGATCGAGTCCCGCATCGGGCTCCCCGCTCGGCGGGGAGTCTGCTTCTCCCTGTGACCTTCCCCCCTCTCATGTGCTCTCACTCTCTCAAATAAATGAATAAATAAAATCTTTAAAAAAAAAAGAGGGCACGTAATTGGAGAACTGGGTGTTATACACAAATGATAAATCATGGAACACTACATCAAAAACTAATGATGTAATGTATGGTGATTAACATAAAAATTTTTTTTTAAAATGTTAAAAACAAAAAGAGGGCACGTATTGAATGGAACACTGGATGTTACACGCAAACAATGAATCATGGAACACTACATCAAAAACTAATGATGTAATGTATGGTGATTAACGTAACATAATAAAATAAAATTAAAAAATAAAAAATAAAAATTCTTTAGGAACTGATTTGGTTACTGCCACGATGAAAAACAAACAAGAACGAAAGGAAACAGTTGGTAAAGCTCATCACACTCATTTGGTCAATAATTCGAAGGAATCTCAGGGCCTCACACAGTGGAGTGAAATGGCAAAAGCAAACACTTCATTTCTATAGGTAGCTTATAAACCTCATTCATTAGGGGAATACTTTAGGGGAGTAGAAGTTTGAATAATGCTTAAAAAAGAAATCCATTTAAGTAATTTCATGTATCATGACAGACTAGACCAATGGCTAAAAAGTGTTCTTAATTAAGATCTTAATCCTATCTGCTTTAATAAGGGCCACTTTCTCAGAAAATGAAAGTCGATTATGCTAAAGTATTTCTGTGAAGGGCTACCATGTGTATATTTCCTTTAAGAATGAGCTACTGGGGGCGCCTGGGTGGCTCAGTCGGTTAAGCGGCTGCCTTTGGCTCAGGTCATGATCCCGGGGTCCTGGGATAGAGTCCCGCATCGGGCTCCCTGCTCAGTGGAGAGTCTGCTTCTCCCTTTCCGTCTGCCTGCCTCTCTGCTTACTTGTGCTATCTCTCTGTCAAATAAATAAATAAAATCTAAAAAATAAAATAGGGGGGAAAGTTTAAAAAAAAAAAAAGAATGAGCTACTGGATTCTCTCCTGATAGGCTCTTCTCTGAAAAAGTAAGGGGAGCAGGCAGGGTGGCCCTGAAGGGTGAGGTCATTTGTTGCATATATGGAGCTGACCAGAAACCTGAACAAAGGTGGCGGGCCTCTGATGGGGGGCTCTGTGGAGTTCAGCCCTCCAAACTGTGCTGGTGGCAATGGAATTATTACAGAGTTACCTGCTACAGGTAGGAGACCAGATCACCAAGGGCGATTCCTGTGGAAAATGACAAGCTTCAGATGTGGAAGCTGTACCCTGGGTCAGACTGTCATCCATCATGGCCTATGCTCTGTTTAACTCTGTTCTCTTTGCACTGAGCCTTTACCACAAACTTATTTCAACATTTCCCCTTGTCTCAGGTCTGCTGCAAGAGAGCAAGGGCAAGGCCATTTGTCTATCCATTCATTCAAGGAAAAGCAGTCTCACACCAAGGCCACCTTGGAATTATCTCTTCCCATCAGGAGAGGATCTTTTAATTTTGGGTTTGGTTTTGTTTTAGATGGGGTGGGGGGGAAGGTAGGGGCAGAGAGAGAGAGAGAGAATCTTAAGCAGGCTCCACGCTCAGTGCTGAGCCCAATGCGGCACTCGATCCCATGACCTAAGCCGAAATCAAGGGTTGGATGCTCAAGTGACTGAGCCACCCAGGAGCTCCTATTTTTTTCTATTAAGTACATGACTTCACCTAAAATTTTCGCCTTATTATTAATGTGGTTAGCAAATGTTTAATAGAATAACATATGGATGAATAACATATGGACAGTGCTATATGAACATAAAGTAATGATACTCAGTTTCATCTCACCCTATATTTGAATGATCATAAAATCCAGATTTTTTAATATTTTAAGACTATAAGCACTGATAATGGTCTCCCGTGTTTATAAATCAAAGCACTTAAACAATATGGTAATATATTACCTAAGTCTCTAAATCAAGGGTTGGCCAAGTCTGCCTGGAAAGGGCCAGACAGTAAATATTTTAGGCTTTGGTGGCCAAATGGTCACTGCTGCAATTACTTAATTTTGTCACTGTAGTACAAAAGCAGCCGCAGACAGTGGTATACACGTGTATTGACATACATCCAATAAAACTTGACTTACAGAAATGGGTGGCAGGCCAGATTTGGCCCGCAGGCCTTAGTTTGCTGGCTCTTGCTCTAAACAATTTATGAAGTGGGTAACAAGGGTATTACTACCCATTTTAAAGATGAAGCAGCCTAAGATCAGGCAGTTAAACACAAACCACAGGCCAGTCTCTCGAAATACAAATGGGAACAAGACACAGTTCCTCCCTTGGGAGGTGGCGTAGTGCAGTAGCGTGGAGCCCTTTCTAACTGTGTGAGCTTGGGCAGTACTTAACTGCTCAGCCTCGTCTTCCTCACCCGAAGATCTCGCCACAAGGCTGTGACCGTTAAATGAAATAATGCTGTAAAACATTTACTGTAATGTTTAACGTGCGCTAAATACTCACTTAATGTTTTATTATTATTGATTTCATTATCATACTTGGGATTTGAATAAACTAAAGAAGAGAATAAAGACCCCATTCCTAAGTATTCTTGGGGAGACTAGAGAAGATTTCAAAATCAAATGACTAAGGATTTAAAAAGTGCTAGCTTCTGCTATGAGAATAATAGGTAATAGAGGGAGCCACATGAGCAAATACCTGGGCATAAGGGATGGCACGGCCTGTTCTGGGTCAAGGTGAATGACAGAGCATAGAGGATACAGGAGATACAGCTTGGAAAAATAGACTGCAAAGGGTCCAAAATGCCAAGCATGGGATTTCTTCTGTCAGATACAGGGAACCTAAAGTTTTTGACCTAAGGAATAACATGACTAGATAATCCCTCCAGCAGTATTTTAGAAGATGGAAGGGAGGAAGCTAATACTTAGTGGCAGAATTAAAAGGCTATTATAATGGCCCAAGCTGGAGATAATGCTAGAATAAGGTGGTGGGCATGGGAAACATTCAAGAGCTATTTTGAGGGAGATCTATGGATAAGATTTAATGATTTTTGTAGATGCATAGTATCTCCCCAATTAGATTGCAAGACACTTGAGGGTAGACAAGATGCATTTCCTCAAAGTGCTTAAGGCAGTAGTGGACAGTCCTGGCTTTATACTTTATTAGCTGTATGCATCAGAATCTGGACTGAAATGCTTGTAGTTTGCTGTAGCTACCAACTGTCACCTTGCTTACCTCTTACAGCTGTGCCAGTAAAAATAACACAAACTCAAATCACAACCACATATAAAAGGTGTATCATAGAAGTTCTTGACTTCTTGTAGCTAATGAACCACAGTAATTCATGCTTTTCCCCGTATTTGTTGAAAACCCACTATGTGCAGCATCCATACAACAGATCAGCTAAGATGGTGCAAAGCAGGCACCCGGGTGTCATTTATGCTGAAGGCGTCATGACCCGGGTGTCCCTGATTCTGAAGGCGTCATGGCCATTCTAACGAATTCTTCAGCTGCCTGTGGCCACTCTGTTAATTTTTCCACCTCTCAGTTCTCACCTTGAAGTCATTTTAATTAAGCTTGATTTTAATTAGGCTATCAGAAAATATGATAAAAAAGGCAATAATAGGAAATGAAGCTCAGCCAGTAGGTTAGCTAAATTTAAGCAGAGCAGAAAGGGAAGATGAAAAACTACTGCTAAGAATGAGTCTTCTTTCATTTTTAGGGATTCACATCAGATATAGCACTAATTAGCAGAGACAAGTCATCTGCGTAAGTATTTACATACACAAAAGCATGCACTCCTTTACACAAAAATACAGCACTCCTTCACACAAAATTACAGCTCCTATTGACAGTTTTCAATAAGATAAAGTTAAGGCAGCTAAACAAATGTTTCCTTCCAATTTTGTTAGTGTATTTTTGTATTCTAGCAAAGGACAGGGAAGCACTCCATCCTAAAAAGCATCTATTTTCAGAAGTGATTTTAGAAAATATTCCAGATGAATAGTTCTAAAGGTTGGGTCTTAATTTCTTAAACTCCAAATTCAGTGTTTTGAGGTCAAGTTTTATTGGTGTTTAATAATGCACATCAGATCATATAAAATCTTTAAGGTTTTGCTTTGACAGCCAGAAGAAGTATTTACAAGTGCATATTGTTCTTCTAACAGTTTTAATAAACCAGATATAAACTTTAACTTCCTCTTCTGATACTCTCCAAGTTACATGAATAAATAATCAGCAATAAGATCTTAGGTAATTTCCCAAGAGGACTATTGCTGAAGCAGAAACCAACTTCATCATCTTTGATGTCTATTAAAAGTCATAAATGGAAATCCCAGGTCACTCTTTGACAAATGCTCTTTCTCCTACTGGCTTTCAATACAGTTAAACAGCCTAAACCTGAGCCAGAATATGAGTACTCATGGAAATCACCTCTGATGCTCTCTCAGATTAAAAAAAAAAAAAAAAAAGACTTTACATTTAGCTTCCCACATGAATTTTCTAAAGAAGAATTTACCTCGTACATCTGAACCAGCAAGCAAAGTAGGCTTTACCAACCAGTTACACGCCCGTGTCTTATTCATCTTTATACCCTCCCCATCAAAGCAGTGTCTAGCACTTAGCAGGTGCTTGGCAGAGGTTAGCTGACCTAAGAAAAGCACTGAAATGTGTTCGAGGTCTAACCTTCAAAAGCATTTCTTCATGTTGGGGGTTATCAGAATCATAGGGTTCTCTGCGCAGTTTTTCCACATCTGCGATAAGGTTTCTGTAGCCAACAATTTGCAGAAGGCAAGCCTGAAGAGAGATTCCCAACCTAAGGTGTTCAAAAACAGAAGAAACACAACATGAGGAAAAACAAAACATATATTTTGGCATTTGTTCACTTGATATGTGCACAATAGGATTTCCACATCTATATAATATTGAGGAAATTGCTCGTATGGGATGTATTTAATCGAAGCCCAGTTTTTCTTTTCTTTTTGTGGACAAAGAACCGTATTTAGTTTACTGAGAAAAATAAAGGAATGTAACATTTCCTGCATTGGTCTCACAACCACTTCTTACTTGAGTGGAGGAAGCACAGTTTCTTTACTCAAGCTCCATATGGACAGTTGTAGAACTTGGCTAAAATTTACCTTTTGTTCTGGCCTTTTCTTAAACCAAGTTGCAACAATATGGCTTAAAAAACAAGGAAGATCTTTTTGCCGGTGACTTAAGTAAGATGTAGAAAATATAGGTGATAATGTGTGTGAGAGAGACAGCTAGCTCTCAGGGGCACAGTAGAAGGAAAATTTCAGAACAACAATAACAAAACAAATACAAAAACATCTGTGCTCAGGAGCATCCCTGACAGATCACGCAATGCCAAGAGAAAGAAAGAACTACTTTATGAAGTTTCTCATTCCATTCTGACTGCTCTATTTGTCTGAATGCTTTTTCTTATGTTGAAACAAAATTTGCTTTCCTTATTACCAAGTGGTTCAAATTTTGTTCTCTGAGCAAATTTATTTCCAACTTCCCCCTGCCGTGACTACTTATTTTAAGATAGTGATTCTTTCTTCTAGTCTTATCTCCAGGATTTAAAAAAAAAAAAATCCTGGATTTCTTCAATTCCCTCTCATGGGACATGGGTTTCACATGTTTTATTCTCTCACTCAGTCTTCTCTGAATGCATCGTTTGAATAACAGCCCCCTTAAAACAGATCACCAGAACAGAAAACAGTTTAGCAAGCATGATATACAGAGGATCACTACTTCGTGTGACCTCAGTGTTGTTTTTCTCTCCTACAACATAGCAGATAAAATAGGGTCTTTTCAAGTAGTCACATAACAACTTTATCAAGCTACTGTCATGTAAATTATTCTCCTGTACTTGTTTGATGGCATTTTTAAATCTAAAGGCAGCATTTCACATTTATGTATTCCTGTTGTTTCTTTATAGCCATTCACTTTTGTAGCTCCAAGATAGTTGAACATTGGCGATTTCATAGGATTCTACTCAGAGTTACTGTCCAATAGGCTCCTACTCCCAATTCACACTAACGTTTGAGGATTTTTGTTGTGGTGGTTATTATAATCATGACTATCTTTTTTTTTTTTTTTTTGAAGGAGAAAATGAGATAGTTAGAGGTTAAGTCTAACGCTGGGAGTAATAGAGAATCATACATTTTAAGACTGTATACCTATTCCACACATCGAGCACAGGGTCAGATAACCCAAATACTAAACTTAAATAAAACTTGAATGTTCAATTAAATGGCCCTTATAATTATCTGTTACCAAAAAACTAAATGAAATACTTAAATTTAGGAAAAGGGCAGAGTGGCACTGGTCACCCAGGGAATCAATGTAGGACTGAGAAGAGAGTTGATTTTGAGGAAGAGAGCAAGAGAAATAAAACAGGAGGGAATAAGAGGAGCCAATTCCATTTTCCCCCCCATTTTTACTGTAGTAATTTTTCAAGTGCATAAACAGCACTTTGAAAAAAATGTAATTAAAACAAAATGTGGTTAAAAATTATGGAAGCAGCCCAAGTGTCCATCAATAGGTGAATGGATAAAGAAGATGTGTGTGTATGTGTATATATATATACACATACATACACAATGGAATATTAGTCATAAAAAAGAATGAAATCTTGTTTTTTGCAACAACATGGATGGATCCAGAGAGTATTATGCTAAGTGAAATAAGTCAGTCAGAGAAAGACAGATACCATATGATTTCACTCATGTGGAATCTAAGAAACAAAACAAAAACAAAGGGGGAAAAAAGGAGGCAAACCAAGAAACAGACTCTGAACTACAGAGAACACACTGATGGTCACCAGAGGGGAGGTGCGTTGGGGGAATGGGGGAAAGAGGTGATGGATATGAAGGAGGGCCCTTGTTATGATGAGCACCAGGTGATGTATGTAAGTGTTGCATCACTATATTGTGCGTCTGAAACTAATATAACATTGTATGTTAACTACACTGGAATTAAAAAAAAACCAGTGTGGTTAATGGTAGTAATAGCTTGATAAATTATAAAACATTTCCCCTAGCCTTCTCTATTTCCTGATTTTTTTTACAGAAAATTATTTCATTTTAAAACATTACATTTTGTCATGTCAGTCTAGAAAAAAAGCACTGAAATCCACATTGAGATGTAAAAACACAGTCTACTACCTATAAGGTTTTTTTCCGCCCTAAAGGAAATCAAAAGAATAGATGACAAGGAAATGCTTCTGAATGAAACACATAACTTTCATAGAAGAGACAAAAAAGATTTACTGTTAAATTGAATCCAATCTCCAAATATGATTGTGGGTCTAATATATCCCTCATGCCCAACTGCAGTCTTAAATTTTTGGTTCAACTTAATTTAAAATGAATTGCCTTCTTATCATCTTCCCGAAGAAATAAAATATATGTCAGAGGTTTCAAAGAGACATTTGCTGTATAATTAAATCACCCTCAATGACTGAATAAGGAAAAGACAGCTAATTAGCTGAAGTGTCTGCAGAAGAATGCTATGGAGACCATGTGGAAATGAGGAGTTTTGTGATGAGCCCCAATTGCTAGTACCCAGAATCCCTCCCTCCAAGAGACAGACCTATATGCAGCACTCTCTGAAAGTCTCTTCAACTACAGCTCCCTGTCTTTGGCAATTAAAAGCCTTTCTCAGCAATAATGTGAAGTTCTCGCCTATGCACATCTAAAAGACAGTTTGATTGTTACCTACCTAAACTGTCTCTAAATATAGCTGCCTGTGGAATTTATTCTACCCAACATCCTTAGCCCAAAATTTTACTGAAAAACTCCTCTACCCAAGGGAAAATATAAAGCTAATTTTAAACGTCATGTACATTGCCAAATGCATTTTAATATTTCTAAGATGAGATGACTAAATTACAAAGTTCTGAAGTCTTCATATAAAAACCATCTCTCCCTCCCACACATGCCAGTCTTCTTGACAAGCAAGTAGGAACTGTCTCCAAGATTATCAGCCTGTCATAAACTGAAGGAATATTTTTGATGGAGCAGAATCAGCTTAGGCACATTTACAGTGTTAGTAACGTTTACTGTTAGTGTAAACAGGTGTTGCACGGAGCCACTGTTGATAAATGGGCTCCCTTGATTTCATCTTCTGATATCAGGGCATCCATGAGATTTCTTACTACAGCTCAGAAGCATAAGCATAAATCATAACAGAACTAGAGAGTTGCTGCTATTTACAAATATGAAAAAGGCACTTTTTTTCTTTATTCTTCATCTGAAAACCAGGCATATTGCAGATGATTGTGGCAGGGAGAGAGGGAGAGCACGCTAGCGAGCTCAGCACTACAGAAATACTAAGTACATGCCATGTGTTCTGTGTTTACAACAGCATAAATGCATGCTTACTGTGGATTTATGTCGGGGTTAATTTTCTTCAGTTCCATGATGTCCTCTATAGTTTTCTCAATGGCGTCAGGGTGAACACTCACTGAAGTCTGCAGCAGCTGGAAGACATGGTTCAGGCAATTCCCTTGTCAAGAGCATCAGTGACTTGAGCGGGATCTATTTAGATGGGACTTCAAGTATTTGCTTAGAGCTTTTAAATGAGACTAAATTAAAACTAAGCTAAAAGCAAAAATTGGTTTCATGTTTGAATTCTAGTAAATTAGGCATTTTCACAATAGGGGGGTAGTGCAGTTTTCCTGATAAAGGTAATTAACATAAAACAAGGTTTTTTTTTTTTTTTTACCATTTTCATCTTTTTCAAGCTATTTATATTGAAATTTTATTTTTCTTATCCAATATACATGGTTTCCATTGTTAATGGGCAGTATGCCAATGACTAAGTGAAGTACATGGAGGATATAGTCTTGAGGATGCCAAAATTAAGTAATAATATTCAGGAATCTTGAAAAAAAACACCCCCCAGCTTTTCTCTCTTATGTGGACACTTAACTGCTATACAAACTAGCATAGTGGCTTCTCTGATTTTCTTGGGAAATCTTGAGTATAAAGTTAAATGATTTGGATATTTAAGAAGTGCCAGAGAGTTAACATTGCTCTTATTTTCAAGGAGTATTTATTCTATAATTTGGAAAGTATAAAAAATCAACTTCAACAATGAAGTCATAAGTGCATGATAAATCTGCCTAGAAATTCATATATAGTAGCTGCTCTCATGTCAAAAGTGGAGTGGCTTGTGATGGGCAAATAACTCTTTCTTCTCAGTTTGCACAGCCATTGGTATATTTTTGTTTCTTAAAATGTTTAGTTTTTGATAATGGAGGTAAGCCTCCAAGTGAGAAGTTGCCAGAAAATATAGAAACAATTTTACTTACCTTACTTTTTGAATCCCTCAGTGATGTTTCTGTAAAAGTGACAATTAAAAAAAGCCATTCAAAAATTTTCCTTTACAAGTGGTTTAAAATTACTGTACACAAATATAACACACTATTCCACAATCCCACCAAGCTTACATTTTGCTTACTTCTTTGTTTCATGCTTACCGATTTTCATGGTTCTAGAAGCCCCAGGCTTGGTATTGTAACAGATCCGTTGCAATTCACATCTTCCAGTCAGCTTCCTCATTACAAATTTTAGGCAGCGCCACAAAAATTTACAGTAAAAATACAGGCACACCTGGAACAACATTCTGTCAAAGACAAAAGACAGCACCCTTCCACTAGAACTCTGGAAGAGAACAGAAAGCAGCCACCACCAACAGGAAAAGCCCAGAAGAAAATCAACCATTAGACTTCTGGGTTTACAAGCATATTTTATTTTTCTAATCCCATGTTATTTTTATTTGACATATCTACAAAACCCATTATTGGGAGGGAAGCCCAGGGTCTGTGAGGATGCACTATCTATCACTGCAAGCAACTCCAGAATGCTCTATTCTAGTAAATTTGATATTCCAAAAACCGAGGGTGAGGCTCAGCCAAGAATCCTTTCTTTTCCTACCTTTGCCTAAAAACATTTTGAAAATAAATCAGTACATCAGTACCTTGAAAACAGTATCCTTGTGTTTTAGAAGTTGTCTCTCTCCCTTAGTCTTGGGGAAGAACATGCTATGGCAGCTGTCTTCTTCTGCCTCTGGAGACAGCCTCTCAGCTAGTCCTAGTCAGTTTCCAGCCCCTCCTTAGTGCCTTTTTTGGCCAGGGGGCCACTATTTTGAGTCTTCCTCTCTTTGATTCTTGCTCTCATTCTTTCCCTCCTGCTCTCTGCTTTCCTTTAGGCACTGTTGTCCCCCTACAGGACTTGCTTGTGTAGCATCTGTCTTCTCTGCTGCCCAGTCCCACCACTTCTTGGACTTGCCAGAAGGCTCCTCATCAGTTCATTGAACAAGTGGGTTGACCTTTAGTTCTCCAACATTCTCTGATTTAAACCTTCCCCACACTCTACCTCTTGACAAGTTTGTTCTTGGCTCCTGCTAACAAAGTTTTCTTTATAGCACCCTCTGTCTCACTCCAATAATTCCTCAACAAACTATGAAGTGTATAGTCGCCAATCATGTACTTACAACGTCTTTGGCACATGGGGATTTGTGTTTTATGCTGACTTTTATTTTTAATATGTGAGTGTCTTCCACTTCACAGTACTGTTTAGAGTCTCAAAATGACTCAAGCTACATAAGTAAAGAGAACTTCTCATCCAGGAACTTATTTTCAACCCATCTTCTCTTCCTACTATGCATTCCTTGGAGGCAGAATTATTTATATAACTTCCTATTGGTGTCATTTCTAAAAGATGTTTCTTTTTCACAAATGTTCACTAATTCCCTCCAACTCTAACATAAGGTGATCCAGGGTCACTCAGATTAATGAGAGTAGTTAACTAATAGCCTTAGTGATGTGATCCATCTATGAATATGAACCAACATTTTGATTGTGTTCCTTTGCGTAATTGCTCTGGCTCTAATATTGGACTGCCTGTTTTAAAAATAAAAATTCTAATAGGCTTATTTGTACAAGGGCCTGGGATCTATATCATGTAAATGCAAAGGGAACGAAGGAAACAGTAAGTAACGAAACTGCTATGCTAAGATACCACAATGGAATCCTTTGTAGGCAATAAAATTATGTTCTAGAAGATCTAGTAACACGAGAAAATGTCATAATATGCTTAACAAATAGAAAAAATTAGAAATAAACACATATGAAATGATCTACTTTTTCTTTAAAAAAAATTTAACGGTGGGGCGCCTGGGTGGTTCAGTTGGTTTAGTATCTGACTCTTGATTTCAGCTGTGGTCATGATCTCAGGGTCTTGAGAACAAGTCCTGCACCAGGCTCCACGTTGCACATGGAGCCTGCTCAAGATTCTCTCTCCCTCTCCCTCTGTCCCTCCCCATCCCTCTCTCTCTTGAAAAAAAAAAAAATTGTTATGTATGAACAAGAAGAAAAAGATGCAGGATATACAACAAAAATGTTAACAGTGGTATTTCTAGGTAAAGGAATTATGAGTACTTTTAATTTTCATTTTTGGCTAAGTATATTTTCCTTTTGTACATTTTATTTTATTTAAGAAAAAAAGGTTTTAACAATTAAAATGTATAAAATGATCACCAAAAGCCATTACAGAAATGCATATAAAATATCTATGTGAAGTCAGATTCTGCTGCAAGATAAAAAATGGATTTACTATCTCATAAAATCTGAAATTCAACTATTTTAGTCGAATACATCCTAAAAGGTATTAGGATTGAGGTTATCAGCTTCCCTCCTCCCAAAAAAGGTAACCTAAAAATAAATTTAGAGGAACATCTTTTTTTTTTTTTTAAGATTTTATTTATTTATTTGAGAGAGAGAGCATGAGCGCGCACAAGTTGGGGTTAGGGGCAGAGGGAGAAGCAGGCTCCCCCGCTGAGCAAGGAGCCCGATGCAGGACTCCATCCCAGGACCTGGGATCATGACCTAAGCTGAAGGCAGATGCTTAACCAGCTGAACCACCCAGGGGCTGCTAGAGGAACATTTTAATTCGATGAGTGAGAAATTTTATGAAACTTCAACTTTCTCTCTTGGAAAAAATTTTCTGTTTTTCCACCTAGTAGACCGCCATGCCAGAAGAAAAGACTGAGCAATATCTTTGTTAACTGGTCACCAGCCAAGTGGTAATGATATTACAGGTTGGCTTTATGCCTGTTACTAAGTTGAGGATAAAAGCTTTCCATGATCTGTCCTTATGGTGCACATGTCATTTGCCTAGCACAGGAGCCAACGCCACAAACGAAGCCTCTTCAGTTCATGTGCCAGGACTCCTAGGACAATCAGGTTCTTGTAGTACCAAATCTTCATAGACGAAAGGGTTCTGATTATTGTTTAGGGAGTATCTTTGTATTTACTCTACTTAGGGTTCAAGCCACCAGACCATTTTGTAGCTTAAATTAAACTAGAAAGTTTCCGCCATGCAACTTCTCCATCAGATCCATACAAAGATGTGGCTTGAGGCCTAGAAGTGTCTTCCTAGGGCCAGGGCGTGTCCAGGTGTACAGTGGCTTCTAGCCCATCTGTAGTTTCTCCCACTGGCCTCCTTGCACGCGAGAAGAAAATGCCTGGGGAGCTGTTTTGCATTAAGACAGCCTTACATAAAAGGAGAGAAAAGACATCATGTTCTGTTTGCTTTTCTCTTTTCTTTTTTTTCAACTCCCCTGAGGAGGTTCCTACTGTCAAAGACTGGAAAACCCAGTGGAAATGTACAGTGAGGGGTTCAAGATGCTGCATCATCCCTCTGGGCTCATCTCTCTGAGGTATACCGCATCCCTCTCAAAAAAGTCACAGAAACACTGTCACGAACTGTGCACAAGAAATGCCCATTCACTTGCAGAGTGACATTTATACACTGCTTCTTTACTCTTTTGTAATTTCTGGGCCAGTTGTCCTGATAATATTAATTATGAAGGATATTATGTTAATTTTTTTCCTAATGGGCCAAAACACCCACAAATATTTCATTAAAATGCCAGCTCACTATGCTAGGCACTGTGTTTTCTTGCTTTGCTAGGTACTTTGTATTTTTTCAAGCTAGATCATCAGGTCAGTGTTTTGACAAATATAATTTATTTTGCATTTAGATCATAAATCTAAGGCATGGTCAGAGATGGAAACACCAGTGCTGCCCTTTACTTTGGAAGCCTTGCTTTGATGACAAAAACAATATCCAACTTGCTTGGATAGGACCAGATCAGCAAAGCCTCCCTATGAGCATCTCAGGATGGCTGTTCTTCACCATTGGGTGTTGCCAGGGGCTTACTTTTAAAATTTTTGGACCTATTTAAGTCCCCATATTGTAAAGTTTATGAAAAAACTGTTGAAGGTCCAGAGGAGGATAAACATGATTAAATATTTTGGGAGAAATTTGGGACAATATTTTGGCATGTTTACCCTGAAAAGGAAGAACTTAAGAAATGGATCTTCAAATGCTCTCAAGTTGATCCACGGTTGGTTTAGGTGAAAAGGGATGGAAGGAAGGAAGGAAGTTCCTACTCTCAGAATAAGAATTATAGCCACACCCTCTCCACCATCTGCACACTATTCAGAGGTTTTATAATGCTGCTTGGTCTTTCCTCCTGGCCTAACTCACCAAAACAAGAGGCTTACTTTTAATTAGAGGAATCTTTTGCTTTTTTTCTTTAAAACACTAGACTTATTTTCTTAGTTCTGATGGAAGATTCTCAACTCACTACTGAAAAGATCTACATTTGGTAGGAACAACAATAACATTCTCAAGAGTACTAGGAGAAAATACTGATCACTGTCCTGTTTTTAATAATTGTATGCATAGACAACAGTTTTTGTGTTCGTTTCTGTTTCTTTTTTTTAATCACAGCATTTTGATGGTGTTCCAGAAGGACTTATTGTGGCTTCCTAACAACGAATGCCTTGCACAAGCACTGGGAGAAACTGATTTAATAATAAGAACTATTTATGCATGTTTTATTTCCAACATTTTCATTACAACTGTTTGTTAATACGCTGCTGAGTAAGGTTTATGGTGGAGTTCACAGCAGTGTTTTTCCACAAGGCAGTTATGAACACTTCTGTTATTTAACATCCATTCTCTGGCTTGAACCAGAATAGCCATCCGATGTAAATCATTCAAAATGGATCATATCTCTAACACCAAATAAAAGCGAACTCCTGTCTTGTGGTGCTTTGTTAGAGGAATCCACACAGCAGGGATGGGGCCCCTGAGATGGGAGAATCACCCAGAACCATGCAGCCCCCTGCCTGTGGGGGGGAGGGTGGGCACCTGTAGTGCCACACTACTCTAGCATCTTAAATTTGTGACTGACGTCTTCGTTTGGAATAGTAAGAGAAAAGTGGCTTATTTTGAACAGTTTCAATGAGTTTGCTAATGAGAGTGAATTCTTGCTTGAAGAAATCCTGTAATAAATAAGAGGTACACTACTGGTGAGGAAGGATACATACAAAATAATCACATTTCTTGGCCAAGCCACAGTTTCCTACACGAAACACTTTCCATCTAAGTGGCCATAAAGAACAACAAACTGCTCAATGTTTTCAGCATTTCATGCATTTTCTGAAATGATATTTAAAAAACTAGTTTTTCTGTTGGAGTTGCTAATTAGGGGCACTGGCAATCAACTGGAAATTAACTTGTCAGTAGGGGTTTGGCCTAGTCAATGGGCCCCTCTCTATAATGAGCTTGCTACTACTAAGAGAGGCTGGACAGGACCTGATGCATGAACTGATATTATGAAATCACAACCATTTGTGGGCCTCTAGAAGAACAAGAATGTTTCCCCCCATCGAGCCCAGTGCCCTGGGCATGAAGATCACACTGCCTTTGAAAAGTAGTGATAGAAATTTATCATGGATTGACACCATTCCAAATTCTATTGCTAGAGCAAAGGGCACTGTTTTTACATTCCAGGGAAATTTTATCTGAGGGCTTAGAGAGCGATAGCTGACAGAGGGATAACTAAAACAATAAATAAATTCATGGTTTATCTAGTATGGACTAGACTAGATATGGACCCTCAACTCTATGGTCTAGAGCATATGGATCTAGAACTCTATGGTCATATCTATGGTCTAGATATGGACCCTCAACTCTGTGGTCAAATAGTCTTCGACAAAGCAGGAAAAAATATGCAATGGAAAAAAGACAGTCTCTTCAATAAATGGTGCTGGGAAAATTGGACAGCTATATATAGAAGAATGAAACTCGACCATTCTCTAACACCATTCACAAAGATAAACTCAAAGTGGATGAAAGAGCTCAATGTGAGACAGGAATCCATCAAAATCCTAGAGGAGAACATAGGCAGTAACCTCTTCGACATCAGCCACAGCAACTTCTTTCAAGACACATCTCCAAAGGCTAGTGAAACAAAAGCAAAAATGAACTTTTGGGACTTCATCAAGATAAAAAGCTTCTGCACAGCAAAGGAAACAGTCAACAAAACAAAGAGGCAACCCACAGAATGGGAGAAGATATTTGCAAATGACACTACAGATAAAGGGCTGGTATCCAAAATCTATAAAGAACTTCTCAAACTCAACACCCAAAAAACAAATAATCAAGTCAAAAAATAGGCAGAAGACATGAACAGACACTTCTCCAAAGAAGACATACAAATGACTAACAGACAAATGTTCAACATCATTAGCCATCAGGGAAATTCAAATCAAAACCACATTGAGATACCACCTTACACCAGTTAGAATGGCAAAAATTGACAAGGCAAGAAACAACAAATGTTGGAGAGGTTGTGGAGAAAGGGGAACCCTCTAACACTGTTGTTGGGAATGCAAGTTGGTACAGCCACTTTGGAAAACATTGTGGAGGTTCCTCAAAAATTAAAAATAGAGCTACCCTATGACCCAGCAATTGCACTACTGGGTATTTACCCCAAAGACACAGATGTAGTGAAAAGAAGGGCCACATGCACCCCAATGTTCATAGCAGCAATGTCTGCAATAGCCAAACAGTGGAAAGAGCTGAGATGCCCTTCAACGGATGAAGGGGTAAAGAAGATGTGGTCCATATATACAATGGAATGTTACTCAGCCATCAGAAAGGATAAATACCCAACTTTTACATCAACATGGATGGGACTGGAGGAGATTATGCTAAGTGAAATAAGTCAAGCAGAGAAAGTCAATTATCATATGGTTTCACTTATTTGTGGAACATAAGGAATAGCATGGAGGACATTAGGAGAAGGAAGAGAAAAATGAAGGGGGGAAATTGGAAGGAGAGATGAACATAAGAGACTATGGACTCTGAGGAAACAAACTGAGAGTTCTGGGGTGGGTGGGGGGATGGGTTAGCCCAGTGATGGGTATTAAGGAGGGCATGTACTGCATGGAGCACTGGGTGTTGTACGAAAACAATGAATCGTGGATTACTGCATCAAAAACTGGTGATGTATGGTGACTAACATAATAAAATAAAAGTGAAAAATAAAAATAAAAAAGAAACTAAAGTATTTAAACATAATCTCAAATATAAAGTTTTATTATAAATAAAAATATTTTTAAAAATATATAAAAAATAAATAAATATAGAATAAAATAATATAAAATAAAAATTTTAAAAAGTCATCGTCCATAATAGGCCTCAAAATCTTCTAGAGGGCATAAGGAGTTGGCTTGTTACTCTTACAGATTCACTACATAGAGGATGTTCTCAGTATTATGAATATATTAATATCTGTTGAGTTAAAGACCTGGAGTACCTGAAGGAAAGAGATTTGAGATGACTTGGGGAGAAAAATTAAAAATGATCATTGAAAGTTCCTTCTCGGAACTGAACAAATACAAAATGAGAAGTTGTGTAGTACAGAACAGGGGGTGGGGATATGGCAGAGGGAAGAGGTGGATAGGAGTTAAGAACTTAATGTCACTGCAAATCCCATGCCCATCCCTTATCCACAAAGAACTTCTAGTCTAGTAAAGAAAATGACAGTAAAAACAGAAACAGTGTGATAATTCTATAAAAGAAATGGTCCAGAGTGTTAGAGAGGCAGAGGAGAGAAAGTACCTTCCTCTGAGATTGGACAGGAAAGCCAGCTCTTGGCGACTGATTTTCCTGACAAGGAGGCAGAAACAACATGGAAAATCAGTATGCCTTCCTCCCTTCAGAACAAAAGTGAAACATGCAATAGTTCAATGAATGAAATGCAAACCAACACTTATTGAGTGTCCCTGGCTTTCATTTATCTTGCTCATGCTCTGGAGGAAGAGCTTCCCGAACAGTGAAGTGGCCAAGAGTCAGTCTTGAAAAGCTGAGGGAAAACAAAGGGGCAGGAGAGCAGGGCTGCCGACAGTGGAGCTCTAACACAGCTAGATGGTGAGGCCACCCACAGGAAACTGCCTAGAAAACTTTTTAGGTTAACATATTTCAACAAGGATACGGAAACAGTTTTTTGTTGTTGTTTTATTTGAATGCAGGGAACAAGATGATTTAAAATATATGTATGTGTAGATATACATACATGTGTACGTGTGTGTGCACATGTATGTATATACATATATGATCAACATGCACGTGTGTGTGTGTGTCCTAAGAAAGAGAAAACTATGGCTAAAAGTACCGGTCTCCAGTGAGAGAGGTATTTGGATGCTCAGGCCATAAACCTTCCCCTTTTCAGGACTCCGCCTCTGTATTTCCTAAGCTCAGTCATTGTTTCAAGCAAAGTTAACCAAATTCTGGAACAACTACATGCATGACTGTACACACCTTCTGCCCTTTACAAGTAGTGGGAATGGGTTGGTGCTGAGTGGAAATACCGCTTGATTAAGTAGGGAAGTGTCTGGAAGCCTGACTTCCATTCTAGCCTCGATTTGCCACTATTGAACTATGTGACTTCGGACAAGATACTTTGCTTCTCTGGGTCTCTGCCCTCTCATTCGTCAGGTGAAGGGAATGGGCTAGCTTTCTGGCTCTGAGAGAAGGCTAGACATGTGTCGCAAGGCAAAAAGAGTTTTCATCGGACTCTCCCTTCTCTTCAAGTCCCACTGTAGGTCTGGCTGAAAAGGTTACCATGCTCCTGGGCTGTGTTACGCCCGGCCTGCAAAGGTCTCCGAGAACTGCCCCAAGTTTATCTTTGCCGCTTCTCTTCTACTCACCCTAAAAAGGGTCTACAGCCAATAAACCTGGACCACCTGCTGCTTGTGGCAGCTGGTCACACTTTCTCAGCCCTTTTTCCTTCCCAGCGTCTGCTCCACCTCCCACACCCTCTGTCCTTCATTAAAAATACTAACTTCTAGTCCTTCCTTTCCCTCAGCCTCACCTCAGTGAAGCCTTCCCTGAAAATTCCTGCCACAAAATGCCTGTGGCACATTAGTGAGCACATTCCTACTTATATCAGAGTTTTATATGTGTGTGCCTCATCTCTGTAGCACGTGGTAGGTTTGGAGCAGAGGTCCCCACATACTCGCTTTTGTGTCACCTACAACACCTCACAACAGGCACAGAGTGAGGAGGTAACATGGTGCAGAAATGATGAGAAACATCTCTGAAGGCAGACAGGCCTGCCTTCAAATATCTGTGTGCCCCTGGATGAGTTATTTAACTTTGCTAAGCCTTCTTGCTTTGCTCTGTACAAAGGGATAGTAATCCCTACTTTGTTACAATTGTTATAAAGAGAAAATAAAAATTAAGAATGTGGGATACTACTAGAATTATTAGCAGTAAGTGCCTACTAAATGAATCAGTGGACCGAGATATTAATCAAGTGTGAATGTTTTAAAAAACCAATTTACAGATATTTTTGTTAGTTGGAAGCCTTTATTTATCTAATGATAGCAGTAAAATACTTTCTCCCCCGCCTTCACTGCTTTATAGCCAGCACTTGGGTATAAATTTGTTCTATTTCTCAAAATTTCTCCCAAGGAGGTGTGAGTGTGACAGATGCTTTCCTTCCTGCTCTTCTGCCTAAGGGAAAAAGGTATGCAGTGAAGTCCATGGCCAAGAAAGTGAGATCCCAAGACTAGGACAGTTGGAAGCAATTATTTACATGGAGTGACTTAAAAGATTCCCTTTATTAGAAAATTTCATAATGTACTGATAACTGTAAAAAATACAATTTCAATAAAAAATCCTAGCATGGGAAAAGATCTTAGTACAAGTTTTAAGCCATCCCTATTATATACATCAACTTAATTAAAATTAATAAAATATATAAACTAAACCCTAAGCCTCAGTTCTATTTGGGGCTCAAAAAGTTCCCCCTCTTTTTCTGATCATCTACATAAATTCACTTTCTTTTTTTAAAGATTTTTATTTATTTATTTGAGACAGAGAGAATGAGAGGGAGGAGGGTCAGAGGGAGAAGCAGACTCCCTGCCGAGCAGGGAGCCCGATGCGGGACTCGATCCTGGGACTCCAGGATCATGACCTGAGCCGAAGGCAGTCGCTCAACCAACTGAGCCACCCAGGCGCCCCCATAAATTCACTTTCTTCTGCATTTTATCTTTGTATTCCCTTAATGCAGACCATGGCTAAAGTCATTGAATGACTACAGGTTACTTATCCAGTATCTTATATCTACTCTCCATTTCAAATATACCCATCAGCTAGGTGTACTAATCCTGTGGCAGTTATTTCTAATATTTCATGTAATGTTTTTTTAATCAAATATTTTCTCTACCCTGCTATGCTCTGAACAGTTACACCATTGATACACTTGGTGACAGTCACACTGATGGCAGCAGTGAGCTAGAAAGAGTGGAGTGTGGGTATCATGTCACTTAACTGTGGATTAAAATCCATTCTTTAGGGGCGCCTGGGTGGCTCAGTTGGTTAAGCGACTGCCTTCGGCTCAGGTCATGATCCTGGAGTCCCTGGATCGAGTCCCGCATCGGGCTCCCTGCTCGGCAAGGAGCCTCCTTCTCCCTCTGACCCTCCCCCCTCTCATGTGCTCTCTGTCTCTCTCATTCTCTCTGTCTCAAATAAATAAATAAAATCTTTATAAAAAAAAATCCATTCTTTACCCCAACTTGGTTTAAGATTAACCTCATTTCTGCTGGAGCTATACATGAAGCACTTCATTCTAGAGCAACTCAGAGGCTGACCGATTTTAACCACTCTGTGGGCTTTTAAATAATACTGAATTCTTCTCAGAATCAACTCCTTTTTCTGCATAATGTATTTGCTGAGCTCAGGAATAAACACCTAATTTGTTCAGGCTGTGTTTACATAGCCTCCTCTTTGGTTCAAATCAATCAAAAGATTTGATTCAATCAAAAGATTGCCGAAATTGTCCCACATCTGTGCAAAGGGACTACAGGGGAAAAAAGGTAATCTTAAATAACCCGATAGAGCTTGTAATTCAGGGTAATTCTCCTTGCCCTCTTATCCTTCCGATTCCATAAACCCCAACATATAGTGAATACGTACATTATAACTTAATAAAAAGCATTAAAACACCAACATATAATGAATACACACACATTATAACAATAAAAAAGCATTAAAAACACAAACTAAAGCCAAAGCAATAATCAGCTTGGGGCAGTGATTGAGTTTCCTTTTATTATTTCAAAACCAGTGGTCAATGAAAATCCTCAAGTTTCTTTCTTGATATGTAATCTGTTACCCTAGCTTCCATTTCATATAAATGATCAATGTCAAGTAATATTTATAAAACATATGTCTCGAGTTGAAAGAGAAGGATTTGTATCAGAACATGGAACTGACTGGGATATGCTGGTTCTGTTCTTCTTGGTGCTAGCCTGTGTGAAGTCACAGCAGGTTTTTACCAGACTAGTTCTCAGTCCCAAATACAAATTAATTCCAAAAATGTTCTCATCTGTACTAGACACAGTGTTGTAGCTATTCAGCTTACCAGAAGACTAACAGAAACAAATGCTACTATTTCTCCTAAAATGGCTGGTTGTAAGGCTGCTCAAGTTTTTCTACATGAAGACTCTGAAGAAGAAATCCAGTAGACGAATCTTGCTCCAGACTTCACCACTACCATCTCCCCCTTTTCAAAAGGAGCTCCTGACCTCTAAGCTTCATCTAACACTAAAACCTTCTGCAACTAAAAGACACCATGTTTACGTTCAGGAGGGATTCATAAATAGAATGTGTAAGTAGATGGGTTAATTACCATGGCAACCACAGTCATGTCAGGTCAGTACTTTGCTGGCATATGTCCTAGTGATTTTTCAAATACTACCCTTTTACACAGCTGAGATAAACAGGCTGAGGAGTATTCTGTACAATAAAACCAAAGCTAATGCCTGTAAACGGTTTAACAGTGACCTCCTGAGAGGTTTCCATAATTCTAAGACCAGTAGCCCCACCAAAACACAGTGAATCCCACACAAACTGATCTAGGTGTTCCAGACACAGTGATGCAATCAAAATCAGTGAGGGAAAGAAAATCTTAAATGGAAGCCACTAAAAGAACGAAATCATTTCCTAAAAGAAGTGAGCCCACTAATTATTTGCTTAGAGAAAACAGCCAGAGCAAGGGGCAGGAATGTGTAATAGAGGTAGGCTATCTTGAGGAAAAGAAACTTAATATTCTGGAAAGTACGTATTATTTTCTAACTTTCGGGACCAGAATAACTCTATTTTGTCGTATTTTAATATGATGTAAAATTTCTCTGGGAATTTCATTAATGGATTGTGAATGGCTGTTAAATACTCTTAAAAATAATTATAATTATAGGTCTAGCCAAATGGCTTTCAGAACAGTACAATATCACTACGGAACACACCAGCATATATGTTACTCTATACAGCACAATCTTGAGGGAACCAACAATGCAGAGTTCAGACGCATCAAGGAGGCAGGAAGAGCAAAAGCTTAGAATGCGTATATTATATATATATGTGTATATATGTATGTTTTATATGCATATATATATATATTTTTTTAGCAAGAAGGAATGTTTGAAAATGCCTGTATGAATAGCCAGCTAACCAAAATCTAAATTAAGGAATATTTAAAATTACTTTTTTCAGGAAAATGATTCCACACAGTTATACTGATTCCTTAACTACTTACTGATTCCTCAAACCTCAGCCTTAAGGCTTTAGAGACACATGGCATCCAGGTTGTCCAAAGTACACCTGCTCCTTGCTTTTGTGCCTGTGCTCTCTTATAATCTCCTACAGGTAAGTGCTCTCTTAGCATCAGTATTCAGATAGGGCAGCAGAGGAAACTTGTGACCAAATTATTCTTAGCTAAAGTAAAATGCTATTTTATGCAATCCTAAGAGATCTGGTTATAGGATTACAAATGGTGAACAGAGAACTATTTTCCTAATTTGGAAGGAAGTGTCTCCATTTTAGAGGGCTCAAGCAGGCCATAAATACTTACCTCAGGAAGTGCTTCATTGTGCCCGTTTTGATTATCTAGGTGTTATCCAAACTGTCCCCAAGTAATTGCTTCCAAACTTGCCTTTGTCAGAGTAAGTGTAAGCTGTGGGAAGAAATTTAATATATTTACTATTAATGGGGCTAGAAATCCCAAACCCAAGATTACTGCTTACCTTAATAAGCAGATAATGTGCTATGCACCCAGAACATGATCAACTAAACTGCTCACATAGCACTGCAATTCGGTGGATGGAGATTAGAGCCAAAGGCTTTCACTTTATAGTTACATAATTAGTCTTTCATTGTAGGTCCCTTGCTGGAGAAAGAATTCGTTTCATAAGCAACCTCTTCAATAGTAAGGGTTTTCTCTGTTTTGGGTATTATTCCTATATTTTGAAGAACAGTATTTGTAAGAAAAATAGAAATGGAGAATCATGAAATTAACTGTCCTAATTTCTAGATATCTGGTGGCCTTAGATCTGGCAGCCTCAACTTTACAGAATTACAGCTCAAAAGTAACTAGAAGCAACTGGTAATGTCTTTAAGCTAAAAATTAGATGTTAAAGAGCCAAGTACTTCATACAAATGAATGTTATGCCCCCACTCCCCTCCCCTTTTGGCACTTTGAACAAAACAGTAAAATTTTCCATTTGCCTAGCACTTTCTGGTTTATAGTTTGCTTCCGCAAAGTCTACGGGCTATTGGTCTTCTTCCTCCTGACAGGGAGGTTGCCAGAAGCTGCCTATAAAGCAGCAAGTTGGGGCGAGATGGAAAGGTATACAGACCAGAGAAGAGAGAGTGGCTGGAGGTGACTGAGAGAAGAGATGAACGCAGCCCCAGCATGTAAGAGCGGGGCGAGGGCTGTAAGTGCGGACACGTGACTCGGCGCACACTCACCACTACCAACCAGAACAGCCCAAGAAGGTGGGCAGCTCAGCCCAAATAAAAGCCAGGTTTTTCCTTTAATACATATGCTTCTGTAACTGTTCCATGAATGCTTGAAAAAGAGATCTACACCTCAACTTAAGATTGTGGTTGCTTCTGGGTGGCGAGGGAAGGGGTTAGGACTGGGGAAAAGGCCACTGGGGAAAACTGGCCTTTGATTTCGTGTTTTATTTCTTAACATATATCTGAAGCAAAACAAAGGGAAAAAACATCTACTTATTTTGGGTGGTGGGAAGATACATTAGTATTTGTGCTTTTGTGGCTTTTAAAAATGAATCTGGTTTTGTATTAAAAAGTGTTAGTACCTACCCAGAGCCCAGATCGTGGTTTTGAATACAGTTTACAATTAAGGGAACCAGCGCTCCTTGGAGAAATGGCTGATTCTAGGGCAGGGGCAGGGAGTACACAAGGTGAGCCTGAAGTGTCTTGTGCCAGAAGGTAAGGGAGTGCTTGAAAGACAGACAATCAAGGATATGTCAAATAAACACATGAGCCAACAGAAAAAGTTCCCAATGGACAAAGCTGGAACTATTTAAGTAACAAAATAAAGTAGTATTGGATTATTGCCCAAAGTAGAAAATAAATATCCATGATTGCATATTGATATAAATAAATAAAGAATATATAAGTCTCTAGTACAAATGAATTCCAAATAATTTATGTGGATACTCTGCCCTCAAGGAGGTGGAGCTTAACTCCTAACCCCTTGAATGTGGACTGGACATAGTGTAGTGACTTCCTGAGTACAAAATGGAAAGGGGGGAAATTAGTACCCCTGCACTAGAGAAACCTGGCAAATACTACCTCAGCTAGGTGATCAAGTTAACATCACAGTGGTAAGTCATGTTGACACTCTGTACCCTTGATATGAGGTGATCTAAATGGCACTTAACCTCTGCGGTCTTCCTCCTCCAAACTCATAACCTGGTCTAATCATGAGAAAAACATCAGACAAATTCTTATTGAGGAATACTCCACAAAATACTCAATCAGTACTCCTTATAACTCTCAAGATCATCAAAAAGAAGGGAAGTCTGAGAAACTGTCAAGGCCAAGAGGTACCTAAGGAGACACGGATACTAAATAGAATGTGGTATCCTGGAAGGGATCCTGAAACAGAAAAAGGACATTAGGTTAAAAACTAAGGAAATCTGGGGGCACCTGGCTGGCTAAGTTGGAGGAGCATGTGATGCTTGATCTTAGAGATTATGAGTTCAAGCCCCACACCGGGTGTAGAGTTTACTAAAAAATAAGTAAACTTAAAAAAAAAAAAAACAAAACTAAGGAAATCTGAATAGCCTGGCTTTAGTTAATAATTAGGTATTAACTTTGGTCCATTCGTTGTGACAAATGTATCACATTAATGTAAGATGTTGACAATAGGGAAAACTGGGTGCCAGTGTGAGGGAACTCTTTGTGTTGTCTTTGTAACTTTTCTCTAAATCTAAAACTATACTAAAATATAAAAGAAATGTTAGTGCCTACTCTGCTCTAGACACAAAGTTAGGTGCTAGGGATACAGGTTGAACAGGTGGGCATGGGTTCCATCCGTCTCCTTGAGGGAGAGAGAAGAGAAGATGATAGAAACAAATGGGTACTTAACCACAATATTACAAGTGGAAACAGCTGCTGTGATCGTGAGCATGAGAGACGCATACTTTAGATGTAGGGGTCAGGGGCTCCCCAGACAGCACATGCAAAATCCTAGAAGGAAGAGAATACACAGCGTGTAGAGAGGAAATGTTCTCTATGACCTAGTTGTGCTCGGTGAGAGGGACAGGTTAAAAGGGATGGCAAGATATGGAAAGGCAAGAAGTCTCAGAAGGCTTTGTAAGCAATATTGAAGACATTTGAACCTCATCCCCTGAGCAATGGGGAACTACTGAAAGTTTTCAAACTGAGATGTGACATGACCAGACTTCTAGTTTTAAAAATATACTCTGATTGTGGTATGAAGAATTAGTTAGATTGTGTTAGAATTGTAGGTAGGGGCACCATTTAGATTGTTACAACAATCCAGGCAGAGATACTAGTGGCCAGAGAGGGCAATGGACAGAGAAAGAAGTGTGATGGATTTGAGAGATACTTAGAAGGTAAAATCAAATGGACTTTTGTTAATTTACTGATTAGGGAACATTAGTGGAGGAAAAGGAGTCGTCAAACATTATGCCTATCCCTATGGCTAGACAGTAGAAACTTACACTAAGAAATGGAATTCTGGAGATGCAGATCTAAGGGTCTAGGTGTATTTGGAGGTCTTTGGGTCATTCTGAACTTGCAGGGTCAAGTGGTAGTGTGGATATACATGGATCTGAAAGTCAGGAGAGAAATCCGGTTGGAGACAAAGATCTGGGCTTCTTCAGCATATAGATGGTAATTAAAATTACAATCCAGGGGCGCCTGGGTGGCTCAGTCATTAAGTGTCTGCCTTCAGCTCAGGTCATGATCCCAGGGTCCTGGGATCGAGCCCCGCATCGGGCTCCCTGCTCAGCGGAAAGCCTGCTTCTCCCTCTCCCACTCCCCCTGCTTGTGTTCCCTCTCTCGCTGTCTCTCTCCCTGTCAAATGAATAAACAAAGTCTTAAAAAAAAATAAAATCACAATCCAGAAGGAAATACTAAATAGTGTATACAACATTTGTTGCTCATAACAATAGTTCTTTGTGATTAGGGTAATAAATTAGAGTTGTATTACTAAGGCAATAAAGAATGAAATACATTTCAGAGAGATTTTATCAAAATAAACATAATTATATCCTTAAATGGTTTAATTTGTTATCTAGAAAACTGGTTTATCTAAAAAATTTTCATAATGATGTGGGATAAGTGAAATAATACTTCAGCTTCTTGTCATCTACGTAAGTATTCCTGAATCTATCCATTAAAAAAAAAAACTTTGAATTCTTTTTTTTTTTTTAAAGATTTTATTTATTTACTTGAGAGAGAGAATGAGACAGAGAGAGAGAGCACGAGATGGGGGAGGGTCAGAGGGAGAAGCAGGCTCCCCGCCGAGCAGGGAGCCCAATGTGGGACTCGATCCCGGGACTCCAGGATCATGACCTGAGCCGAAGGCAGTCGCTTAACCAACTGAGCCACCCAGGCGCCCCACTTTTTGAATTCTTAATGCTAGCATCGTGCTGGGTAATATAACATAGTTTAATACTGCAAGGGAGCTTTACTATTTAAGGGAAAATTCAGCAAACATGGCAGTGAGTGCATGGTAGTTAAGAGCATAAGTTTTAGAGACAGAGAGTTCATATCTGGGATCTGCCACTTGCCAAGTAGCTTTAGACAAGGTGTTTAACCTCTCTAGGGTTTAGTTTTCTCCCTGGTGGATGGGGAAAGAAATTAAAACTGCCTTGTAGGATTGTACTAAGGACTGAATGAGCTAAAGCATGTAAAGTGCTAGTGACAGGTGTACAGTATGCACTAAATGAGTTGGCACTCGTCTTTGTCAACACTTTATCATTCTTACTAAAGACTCTTCTAAAATGAAAGGCCATTTTGTCAAGTGAAGAATCACTGAGGAGGTAGTTTAGATAAATCCTGGCAAGTTGTGACCTGAGCTGGGACACTGACAGTGAGATGGTGGAGAGAAGTGAACGGACATGGAAAATACCGAGAAGGTAGCATCAGCTGGACTTCCTGTTGGGTGGGAAAAGTGGAGGGATGGAAAATAACAATTAGTTCCAAATATCTGTCCCCCAAACAGGAGACAAAGATAGCAATTAGTTCTAATTATCTGTCCCCCAAAGAGGAGACACCAAAAATGGCTTTGGGTGGAAAGCCTGTGTAAATGCTGTTTAACTCAGTGCTCACTGGGTATTCACTCAATAGCTTCTTTAAATGTTTTCTATAAGAAAAAAGTTACTGCTTACTAAGTTTTTAAAATCTGGCTTTGTTTTAAAGGAGGCACATTTGTCAATGTCCTAGTTGCTATTAACTAGACAATTTGTGTAAAGGTAGGAACATGCAACAAATAGTGTGCAAAGTATGATACTCCAAGCCACTATGATTTAAAAAAAATGTCTTTTGAGTTGCTTTTCCCTTGAGTGGTGCTGAGTTAATCTATTCCTTTGTGGCCAAAGCAGCATTTTTCAAGTGCTGGGCAGGGCCAGAGTTCAGGGAGAATTTGCAGCTGCTTCTGGTCTGCACAACATTTTAACAAAAGGGTAGGCCGGGTAGATTCTCAAGTATTTTACACACCAGCCTGTTGACCTTAACTCAATTAAGTCACTTGGCCTTGTTTGTATCTGTCTCACTACTTGAAAAACACTGATATGAACTTCTTGTTTAATTCAGATTTATTCAGGTATTATTTATATCAAGTTCGCCCTTTTTTGGTCAGACAGGAACTCTAATGCCCCTGCTTCGCAGCATGCAAGGACAATGTGGGAACCACTCTTGTGCTGCCTCTTCCCTGTAACTTCCTCTCTGGAGGGGTTTTTAACCAGGTGGACATCAGAAATCCCTGTTGTTTAAAATCTCTCCTGTTGTTCTGAAGTGATGTGCTTCCTGTTTCTTTCTCCTCTAGACTACATGCTCTTTTAGGGCACCAGGGAAGCCCCAGGGCCTGATACAATGCCAGGTACATTGGGGGCTCAGAATGGGTTTGTTGGAATGAACTCAGCACCCTTCTAGAGCAATGCACTTCTTTAATGGCGCTATTCCATAAGAGCACCAATAAAACAAATGAAAAATCTCCCCACTGGAAGAAAAAGAAAACCCTGTAGATTTCTTTTAAACCAAAACAAAGAATATGATCATGATCGTGGGTTTCCTGATCCTTCCAGTTTATCTGCAGTGATTCCTCTCCACATGTATGAGTCCACTACCTGGACCTGTTCCAAAGGGAAGTATCAAATGACTGTGTTGGATGCATCAAACACCTCCGAGATCAGTTGACACTTCAGTGCTGTGTGTGGGGTTATGTCCCCTTTGTACTTTTTTTTTTTCCAGCTGGGAAGAAAGGGGCAGCAGGCGTGGTCTGCGCCTTTGAGAACTCATCCTCTCACCTGGTATCAGGGAACCTGCCCTGCCTCCTTTGAGTGAGAAGCCCCCTAAGGCTCTTTGTAGAGTCCCTCAGGGTGACCCTGCCTCTTAGAAACCAATCTATCTATTGAGCATCCCAGGGAATGAATTAGACACTCAGCTAGAGGAAAGAGAAATCCTTTCAATAAAATCATAATCCCTATGTGAGACTAAAAAATTGATGTTGTATGTAGCCCTTCAAATTCTGACTAAATCCCCTATAACAACCAAAATGCTTGTGGACTCATAATGTTTATATGTAAATAAAACACAATCTACAAAGTGAACAGTGTTCTACTCTCACAACTTGCCTAATTTGGGATTATCCTAGTTTTTTTAAAAAAAAGTTATATGGAACACATTTAAAAAATAAAATTTAATTTACATATATAGCCTCAGCCTAAAGGTTTGTGAATAATAGCGGATATTCACAAAGTGCTTCCCATATGCCAGGCAATATTCTATGAGCTTTGTTTATAGTAACTTACTTAACAGTCATCCTATGAAGTGAATAATAATTATTATCTCCATTTTACAGCTGGGAAAATTGAGGCACAGAGAGGTGAAGCAACCTTCCCATGGTTATGCAGCTACTGCTGGCAGAGCTGGGATTCAGAGCCGTGCAGCCTGGCTCCTGAGGCTTTGCACTCTCCTGTGCTGCCTCTGGAAACCACTGGAATAAAATTCTGGACTGACAAAAGAGTGAAAGAAATGAACAGTGTATTCAATTCAAACTAAACTGCAGAGCTGGGGATAATCGAGGCCTGGATATACATCTGCACTTGAAAACTTCGTGTTCCTCTGGGAGCTAGCTAGCTAGGGGACTCTTGCATAATAAGGGTTACTATTCCACTGTTAACCTCTTTCCTTTCCTGAAGCAAATGCACTGCAGATATGAAAGTTTCCAAACAAGAACATTTTATGGGGACTTACACAACAGAGCCCCAATGGGTGGGTTTTATATCCTCTCTTGAGACCACATTGCCAAGGACATATGAATCCTTGGTAGTATAATTCTGAAATAACTAATAGTAAAAGTTCCCCTCCCCTCAATGTAAATCTAGTGCTCCCTTAGGGGAAATCCCATGAAATTCAAGCTCTAGGTTCATAGTGCTGTTTGTGTGGTGATTTCATTCTCCCCAAATTACTCTTTGAGTCATTGATCAGTGTGACAGGGTCTTCAAATCAGCATTTTCTCTGGGTTTGCTTTCAGTCCACCTCTGTATGTTTTTGTTTTCATAATACGTTACACCTTTTCCTTTGCAAATGAAAATATTTACCTTTTTTTTTTTACTGTACATAAAATATATATAATGGCTGGTAAAATATTCCACATTTACCTAGGAGATATATATTAACTTGAATGAGTTTTCTTGAAGTCATTGAAAAGCAAAGTAAGTTCCATTCTTTAGATTTCCCTAACTGCTTCTGTTGTTTTCTTTTCACGCTACAGCACAACTAAGGAGAAAAAAATCAAATGGGTCAATCTCAAAATGTGTAATTATAATCTGGAGATGAAAACACATTCCACTCCCCCTCCCCTGAGTCTGGATTCAAAAGACAAAGTTTGGGCAACAGTTTTTAGCAGTAGTGAAAAAAACGTCCACTTAGCAGTTGAGGGGGGACACACCTACAACTTAACTCTGCAGGTGATAAAGTCAAGGTCAGCAGTAGCAAAATGATTTGCCACTGATTTACTTTCCTCACTTTAAGCTTTTCTTCTCATTTCACTTGAAAGAAGAAAACAATGACACATTGAACCATAAGGTCCAGAAATAATAACTTTTATAGCTTTCTCCCCTAAAAATACATTTGATCAAAAGCTGCTTTGGGTATCAGAAGAAAGCCTATGGCTAATTTGGTTCAATTCTCCATTTATTCTGTCTTTATTATACTCTGTCACTTTAAATATTTCTTAAAAGTATTTGAGACATAATAAACCCAAGTCAATGACCTTCACCTGTGGGGCAATTTCAGTTTCCCTCTGGAATAGTCTCAGGGGGTGTTCCTAGTGTCCTGCTAGCATCCAGTGAAGTCACAGTGGTGACATCCTCGATCAGTCAAGGAGAGATTTGGGACTTTTGCAGAAACAGATACAGGCTCCTCTTTTCCACCCTTTCTTCAGCCATAGCTATATGTCTGTGGGGAGGGGTAGTTAAAACAGAGAGAAGGCAGCTATTCTGATGAAGGCCAAACCTTACAGATGTTTGAAGCGAAGATCGTTTTAGGATGTGATTACTTAGAGAATCGCTCCCAAACGAGCACGTGTCTGTGGGAACAGAGGCAGGGGTACAGATGGATGTGGCTGAGGAGTGGCTGGTAAGCCACCTGCCATGTGAGGGGCTGGGCTCTGGCTGGACCGACCCGCAAAGCAACACAAGAAGGTGGAGGTCAGTCTTTTAAATCTGGTGGGCCAAGCATCAGACTCAAATTAGGTGAACAAATAGGTCCAGATTAGGAAGTTTAGGGAATAGCTAAGCTTGCATCATGCTTCCTATTTTGTCAAGTCCTAAGAAGCACTGTGTCAGGGAGCCCTAGACAGATGAGGAACTCAGTCTTGAAAGGATATAACGCAGTCACTCACCACGTGAGATAAGAAGGGAGGGGTGGGCAGAGCACAGGAGGAAAGAGAAGGGAAAGAAACATTTCTAAGGCTATTTTTGAGCATTTGAAACATGTATACAATGCCACTTTTGACTTTATTACAGGTATGCAGATGAGGGAGAGAGCAAGCAATATGAAAATTCACCATCCTGGAGAAATGAAAAATCTTTCCGATTTTGCATTTACATGTAAAACATGCTGGCCTGCATACCACATTAGAGTATAATGTTCATGTATAACATTCTCCCTGAGGCCACATTCCAGAACTTTCCTTCTCTGGCGATTAGCCTGAAAAATGCTCTGCTGACACTCACTAATATGACAATTAAGAAGGTTTTTTTCCCCCTCTTTGGGAATAAAACACTCACCCAGGGTTTATTTTTGTGATTTATAGCAACGGGGGCCCATGCCAGCCACAGAATTCAGTGCTGCCTGCAAATGTATTTATGATCTGCTTTAAAGGTACAGTGATTTTCTGGCTCTCACTGTGGTTGCCTACATGTCTGTACTGTTTTCATGGAGGGAGTGAAGGGTGGGGAAAGCAGAATTGATCAGATTTGTCTTTCATCTTTAAAAGAGTAAGGAATTTCAGGGCACCTGGGTGGCTCAGTTGTTAAGCGTCTGCCTTCGGCTCAGGTCATGATCCCAGGGTCCTGGGATGGAGCCCCGCATCGGGTTCCCTGCTCCGCGGGAAACCTGCTTCTCCCTCTCCTACTCCCCCCTGCTTGTGTTCCCTCTCTCGCTGTCCCTCTCTCTCTCTCTCTCTCTGTCAAATAAATAAAATCTTAAAAAAAAAAAGTAAGGAAATTTCAAAATCTAAGTATTAATCCATTTTAACACAAAAATACTCAATGTAGATTTTATACATTCTCAATTATATGAGTTTTAAAAGTTAAATTTCTAAATAAAATCATAAAGAATGGTAAACTTATGTCTGCATAAAAATTAAATGGATTATGATTTTGCCAATCTAAACTGATACTTTTTGTAAAATTTTCTCTTTCATATAATGAAATAGAGTGAGGGCATCTGCTAGAAACATTGGACAGGGAAGCCAATCAGAGTGTTTCCAGGGACCTGGCGGCAAACCCACAGCACACAGATGAGATAATAGCATTCACTGAGGACAAGTAGATCTTTTAGGTTAGGCTTCTGCAACAATTTGTACTGTAAAACAAATGGAAAAAAAAAACAGTTTTAAGCTCACGTTAGAGCTATGACTTGATATACATGACTTGATAAATGTTTGCTGAGTGAATATTATTTTATTCTCTCCAATGGTATTTCATCAGGGCCATCAAGGGTAAAATACACCATTATGTCATGTGTCCTTAAGGAAGAATAAAATGCTGCTAATTAAACTGTGGTACAACCTAATCTCAGTGGTGTGGGGAAAAAAAATCTTAGAATCAATGAAATAGAGTAAGACTGAAGCCTACTACTTATTTCCAAATTCCAGGCTATGATGTTTTTGCAGAAGAATCCATTGGTTGATGACAAAGAGCACTAATGGCCTGCAGCAAATCACACTAGGGGATTCTTATTCCCCGACTCAAACATTTCTGTTCAGGTTACACCAGGCTAACTGAGTAAATTCCATGATATGTTATAGGTTGATTACATATGAGCAACTCATGTCCTTCTTAACTCACTGGAGATCCTCCTAACCCCTTACTACATAGTCTCTAGGGTCTGGTTCTCTTCCATATCACAGTCCCTCCAGTATACACACAGCAAACACAAATCACACACATAATGTTCTCACACATACATGGGGCTCAGCACAACTCCCTTATGCTACCGTCTTATGCTCTCACCATAAACATCTCAGGAGTGATGAGCATGCCTTATCTACACAAAGAGTGAATGAGTGAGTATGAAAATGCTTGGTTGAAGACAGAGCACTGTCTAATCCAAGCTCCATTTTCTTGTTCTTAGTTGATATGATTTCATGTGATGCTGCGTCTCTAAGGGCCTTTTTTGGCTTCCGTGATCCTTCTTCTCCTGGTTCCATCTATTTCACATTCTTCTTCGGCCTGCCCTTTAAGCCTAAGTGTTCCCTAGCGTTCCACTCTTGACCCTTTTCTTCCCCTTCACCTCTTCTAAGTGACCTGCTCTTTTGGCCTTAATCAGATCCAACAAATGACTTGTCCAAGACCAGACAACCAGTTGGTAGGAAAAGACCTCAGCTCCTATTTTTAGTCAATAAACATATTTACTTATTATGTTCAGTTCTTTGTAGGCACTAAGAGACACAAAATAAACAGGACACAGATTTTGCCCTCCAGGAGTGGAAAATCTAGTAGATCTCACACATGGAGTCTAGGGCCTTTCTGAAGTCAGTACAGAAGCTCTGAGCTGTCTCAAACAAAAATACATTTCAGCCATGTCAGACTAAACCAGACTATCCTCTTAGGCAAGGCTTCCTAAGCAATCTGTCAGTATCATGGACTCTTCATGGATGTGTGACAAGATTTTGATCAGTGATTATATGAAATCCTCTCTCTTTTTAGGGGGGAGTACATATTATTTATAGTAGTATGTGTTAGGTGGAATATTTTGCTAAGAAGATGGTATGAGTAGGTTAAGAGAGTATTAAATTTTACTGTGCATTAGGAGATAAGAGGAGTAAGCAAAACAAGTATGGCAGTTGTGCGAGTTTACATAGGCAATATGAGGTCTGTACTGCATAATAATTCTCTCACTGTAATTATTGCTGGTGTATGTAACAGTATTTTACATTAATTCCTTTTAAGTGTGCCCTTAAAACTTGTGTCATGAACTTCCATTTAAACATGGCAAATAAAACACATGAAATCCCACCAACATGAGAGTAAAGAAATCAAAAAGGCATAAATCCATAAGGTTGAGGGCAACAGGGGCATACATGAGGTGTCAGCAGATTTGTAGAGCTTGAAAAGGATGGACAAGTGGTAATTTACTTAGCCTAACTGATGAAGCCTGCAGTGAAGGAAGTGACCCAAAGGCAATACAATGTAGAATACAGAATCTTGGTTATATTCAGGAGTTAGTGATGCCCAGTTCCTCTACAAGTGGTAGTGTAGGATGAAATCAACACAGGAGGCTTGGCTGACATTTTCCATAAGGAATAGTTAGATCTCTTTCCCCATTCTTTGAAAGCAAGTATTCACCATTCTATCAGAATAGGTGAGATTTACTCTTGAAGAGGTTGAACTAGAGAGGTTCTGAATTTTTGGTTCATACTGAATACAAGAAGCTTAAGTGAAAGACTACATGGTAAATGTGAGATTTATTCAGGCTGCTTCTTCCATTCAGCTCTCAGAACAGAGGCAGCCATAATGCTACTCCTCAGGCTACTGGGGATTTATCCCTCAGGAAATTACCCAACACACATGTGGATCTCCCCCAGTGAAGCACCAGCCCCCTACTGGTCAACGAGCCCCAATTATGCATAGAAAGCTTCCAATCAGTGTTTTAGTGCCTCAGTCTTAAATGTGAATAGACAGCCAGGGATTATCAGAGAATTAAGAAAAGTTTCTAGGGCGCCTGGGTGGCTCAGTCGTTAAGCGTCTGCCTTCGGCTCAGGTCATGATCCCAGTGTCCTGGGATCAAGTCCCACATTGGGCTCTCTGCTCAGCGGGAAGCCTGCTTCTCCCTCTCCCACTCCCCCTGCTTGTGTTCCTGTTCTGTCTCTCTCTGTCATATAAATAAATAAAATCTTTAAAAAAAAAAAAAAAGAAAGAAAAGTTTCTAACTTGACTGAATTACAGAGACTCAATGAAAGGTGAGAAAAGGGGGAATTTGGAAGAAACAGAAGCAATGCAAAGGGAAGAAAACAATACATCATAATTAATTTTCATAGATATTAGAAAAATATTACACTCATGAAAGAGACATGAGAAATAATAAAAATCCACATTAAGAGAATAAGAAAATGTTCTTAGAAAATTTTTTTTAAATGATAGAAATGAAAGTTGAAGAAATGTCCCAGATTTGAGGGAATCTGCTAAGAAGAAATTGACAAAAAGATGAAAAATGGGAGGAAAAGATTCAACATTCAAACAACAGATACTCCAGAGAGAAAGAAAAGTGAAAAAGTATGTGAAAAAATTATTGAAGAAATAATACAAGAAATTCCAAGAACTGAGGAATCCGAGCCTCCAGATCAAAAGGGCCCACAGGATACCCAGCTCCTTAAGTAACAAAAGACCCTCACCAACGCATATCATGATGAAATTTCACAACATAAATGTTTCCAGTGGGGGAATAAAAACAGACAGTTCACATACAAAGGGCTAAGAATCAGAGCATCCAGTTTGTCAATAGGAAAATGGAAGCAAGAATAAAAATTATGAGAAAAAATTCCTTCCCATGTAGATTTCTATACCCATCCAAAATATTAAGTATGAGGTGAGAATGAAGACAATTTTGGACACACAAGCCTTTCATGTACCTCCCAAGCATGCCTTTTTAGGAGTTTCTGAAGGAAGTATTCCACTGAAATGAAGGTAGAGAATGAGAAGACATTGGACCCAGGAATCAGAAGATCCATATTTGAGAAAGGAAAGGAATTCTCAGGAGGATGGTGAATGGGGGCTTAACAAAGGATGTCTTCATGAAAAAAATGAACTGACAGATTACTTGACAGATAATTATATGATGTTTTAAGTGGTGGATATTACTCTGATAAAAACAAAAACTTAAATTTAAAGAAGACATACAGAGGATGGTGCTTCCAGCCTCCCGAGGTCCAGTGCCCTAAACTCTGTGAATCCATACAGAAAGAAAGACAGAAAAGAGAGAAAGAATGAAAGAGAAACTAAGGCTTAAGGAACCAGAGCACTGCCTGCAACAAGTGGGCGAATTAAAAAAGCCCACCCTACTTCTAGAACAGTATCTGACTAGGCCATAAGCTGCAGGTTGAGTGCTGGATGTGACACAGATGAAGATGCACTGGAAATCTTCAACAGGGGAGTTGCAGAGTTTGTGTTAACACATGCTGACATGGTACGTTGTAGGTGTGCCCACTATCTAATAGAATGTCCAAGTCATTTGATACAGTAATTATGAATCCTCCTTTTGGGAATGAAAATAAAAAGGGGATAGATATGAGTTTTCTGAAGGTTGCTTTGGAAATGGCAAGAATAGCAGTATATTTATACAAATTCTCAACTGGAAAACACAATAATAAGAAAGCTACAGAATGGAAAGTCAAGATCAATACTACTCCAAAGCTGCAGTACAACCTACAGCATCATATTAATTTCTTAAAAAGAAACCAGTAGAAATGGAAGTGGACCTAATTTGGTTTTCTTTTTAAAAACCTCCAGATCAAAGCACCTTAAAACCTAATTAATGAATACAAAATTTGTTATTAAAAAAAAGATGTCACGAATTATAGATATATTTTTCAGGAATGTAATAATGATATTGTGATTATGTATTTTTGAAAAGTCATTCATAGTTCACAGAACACACACAAATATTTACAAATGGTATGATATGTGTCTAGGATATGCTTCAAAATAAAATGGGGTGGGCAGACAATAGGTTAAAAATCAAACAGTACTGGTCATGAGTTGATGATTTTTGAATATTGGGATCCATTATACTATTCTGTCTACTTCTGTATATATTTGACATTTTCCAAATAAAAGCTTACCAAAAAAAAAAAAAGGTGCCTTCAACAAAATTGAGAATCACTGTAACCATAAGACGCATTTTTTTACAGCCAAGCAAAGATGATTAGCACCTGACTTTGTTCATAACAGAAGTTAGAGGCAAATTTATTACTCTTTAACAGCTTGAGACTACAACAAAAATGAACAGGAATTTGGTATCTAACCCATACCACTTCCATGACTGACTTAGTTCTCTTAAGAACTATAAATGCTCTAGAGCCTCCATCTGGTGTTAGGTGTCGCCATTTAAAAATATTTACTGAGGGGGTGCCTGGGTGGCTCAGTTGGTTAAGCGTCTGACTCTTGATTTCAGCTCAAGTCATGATCTCAGGGTCATGAGATGGAGCCCCACGTAGGGCTCCGCGCTAAGCATGGATCCTGCTTGAGATTCTCTCCCTCTCCCTCTGCCCCTCCCCTGCTCACATTCTCTCTCTCTCTCTCAAAAAAAAAATTAAAATATTTATGGAGCTTGTTTCTTAGTGGTTAAAACATGTAATAGTGTATATCAATAACATCTTTTATTTATTTTTTATTTTTTATTTTTTTAAAGATTTTATTTATTTATTTGAGAGAGAGAGAATGAGAGCAAGCCCATGAGAGGGGGGAGGGTCAGAGGCAGAAGCAGGCTCCCTGCCAAGCAGGGAGCCCCATGCGGGACTCGATCCCGGGACTCCAGGATCATGACCTGAGCCGAAGGCAGTCGCTTAACCAACTGAGCCACCCAGGCGCCCTCAATAACATCTTTTATTTGGTGAAATATAGTAGATGGGTTTAGGAGAAAAAAGTGGCAATTAAAATATGACACACTCTAACAATGTTTCCTAATTTCATAAATGTTGAGATGAAAAAAAAAATGGCCTCTTAGAATTGATGAAACACAGTATTTTTCTAAAGAGCATCCTTTCTTATTCTGACCCTTTATCCCCACGCTAAATCAATCTTCAGAATCAGTAAACCCACAAAATAATATCTGTCTCCATCTTGTTTGACAACCTCCTCCTACTTGTCCCCACAGCAATAATTTGAAAACACCAGCTTCGTGTGCCTCTTCTGTCCAATGCCAAGCAAGAAAATACTCAGAAAATGAATAAACATTTCCTTTTGTGCTTTTCGGAGTGCATCATGTTCAGTAGGTCCTAGTGACCGACTAACATGCCCGCATCAGCACAGACTTCCACCCTCTAACAGTCAGGATTTCTTATCACAAGGAACAGAAACTAGCTCTGCCTATTTTAGTTGAAAAGGAATATGTTCTGAAGGTAAACTATAGACTCTCCAGGAGGGCCAGAGAACTAGGTTTAGAGGTTATGTAGCCAAAAATAACCCTTAAAATGATGGCATGGAGCGGGTCCAGTGAAGACACCTCTCCTGCTGCCACCGGGTCCAGACTCTGGAGCAAGCCCCGCTGATCCCCCAGCACGGGGCAAGGGGTGTTGCTGTCTGGAGCACCTGCCACTGGGGCAGAGTCTAGGTCATGGGTCCAGGATGCAAGCCTGATGTATCTAGCATTTTAGCTCCTATGGTGGGGATTGGGCTCTGCCTCATAATGTGGGAGAGCCCCCAACATGGGAAAGGCGTTCAGATGACAGCATTCAAAAGGAACAAGTGTTGGGGCGCCTGGGTGGCTCAGATGGTTGAGCGTCTGCCTTCGGCTCAGGTCATGATCCCAGGGTCCTGGGATCGAATCCCGCATTGGGCTCCCTGCTAGGCGGGGAGCCTGCTTCTCCCTCTGCCTCTCTCTCTCTCTCTGACTCTTATGAATAAATAAATAAACATTAAAAAAAAAAAAAGGAACAAGTGTCCACTTGACCCTATAAATACTTTTGAAAGCCAAAACACAATGTAGAGTAGTGGAGTGCACAGCGAGTACACGGAGTGAACACGTTTGCCTTCCATCTTTGTCTAAGTTGATTAGGTGTACTGTGCAATTTTATATTAAAACCTGGACACATGCCTATTTTATGGCTATTCAAAATACATATCATTTTGAACTAGGAATTTTAATTATGATCTTAGATAATGAAAGAATACTTGGAAATAGCCTTTTAAATTTAACCCAGTGGTGGTCACAGAATAGATGCACTTACTTTAAGTGATGACTGATTAATTACCTAGGGAATAATCATTAAGTAGAAAAGAATAAGGATAGATATTCACTATAAATCAACAAAAGGATGTATAATAGTTACATGTTACATAAATATTACTGAATCAGGCTGAGTTAGACATTGGCAGACTCACATATAGGTGACTGGGAGCTCAATTTAAACTGCATAATCAGATTTAAGAGGTGCTTTTAAGGTCATGTGAGCCAGCGTCCATACCAACAAAGGCAGTCCCCCTTGTTACATCCCTGACAGGTGGTCCACAATGCATCATTTTGAGTATAGTGTATTACATTGTTTGTTTCTGATATGGACTCTATTCATCTATGCATCTCACCAAAGGTAGCATTAATTTCTTTTGTCTTGTTGGTTAATACTCAAGTGACCAGAACTATTTTTTACAACCCAAACTGCTGTTAAGCTAGGAATTCCATTCCATGTCCTTGGGCAACTGATTTTAGAACCTAAATGAAGCCAACATCTATTCTTTTTAAACAGTCTTAGTTTCAGCCCTTGCTCTGGGCTCAGGGATATCAAGTTTAATAGGGATTGTCATTCAAATTCACTAGTGCTTTGAGCTTTGCATCATCAGCAAACCTAATATACATAAAGTCTAAGTATACGTGAGTCACTGATAAAATTGTAGAAATGTCAGGGTCAAGGCAAGAGCTCTGAAGCAGGCCAACACAAACCACCCTCTATGTTGGCTTCCACACCTATGAACGTTCTTTGGGTACAGCTGATCAACCCAGCTATTAGACCACATCCTAGACCTCATTTCTGTATCTCATCCACAAAGATTACTTGAGAGCCTCGTTTACAGATATGTCCCAAAAGGACTGTGAGGATTTAAAAATCTGATGGTCTGGCTCTATTTTAAATACTCTTGGTTATCTACAATTTAAAAGAGCAGTAGGAGAAATTTCTGATTCAACACAGAACTCTTCAGTGAAGCAAAAACTATAACCCAGTCCTTTTGTAAGTCTTGATTTTCATATGCTGGGTTTACTATTGGGCTACGTAGACATTGTATATGAGTCAATATGAAAGTCAAAATTCTACATTAGGCATTTTAATATAGGCTTTAAAAATTAATGATGAGCATAATGCACATTTTAATTAAAACAACTTTGATAAATGCTTACCGTTTTAAGAGAATGTATGATTTAACTTTTTTTTAAAACAATTGTTTTAAGTTTTTTTGCTAACTTAAATGGATTCTAAGACCAAAGAAAATCTAATTAAAATTAAAGTGTTCTACTGGAATGTAGAATCTTTAGAAAATCTGGCTTCTAAATTCTGAAGCGTGGAACATTCTTATTCTTCTTCTGAAGGAAAAAGGAAGAAATGTACTTGTATAGTAAATTCATTGCAGGGATCGATTTACACCTAAAATATTTATAATGCCAACTGGTGATGTAAAAAAAAGGGGGGGGGGACAGAGTTTATGATGTCATTGATATTTGCTAAGCCAAAAAGCAGCTGTGGGATAAATAAATTGTTAGTTTCACCATGAATGAAACCTTCAAAACACATAGCAGCTTTTTGCCATCTAGTTGTACAAGGGAAATAGGAGGGAGAGTTATAGCAGCTGAAATAAGCTCTTATACGAAGCATTCTCATTAACCAAGTCCTAATATCAATAGTTAAAATGGAAACTACATTTAAAAACTATGTAAAGACCTTTGAGTTCTGCAGTTATTAGCTTGTTTGAGACTGATTTTTTAAAGGGGTTTAATGAGCTCTTCTTAAGCATTTACCACAATCATCTTGCTTTGTACCGAAAAAGCAAAAAATGAAACAGAGCAAATTGTCAATTATTTCAATGGTGTCTAAAACAGCAGAGGGTACACAGACAATATACAAATTGTCTAATGAAGTTAGACAATGAAGTCTGAAAATGAAGTTATTTATCCCTTAAAACAGTAGTAAAAGCTAACATTTATTTTATAGACATAGAGGATTGGAGTTGGCATAATTTTCTTTTTTAAATGCACCTATCTTTCATTTTATAGCACAGAAACTGATGTAAAATAAGACTTGCTTGTGGTCAGCGTAAGTGTGCTGGAGTGTTCAAAGCTCCTGGGATGCAAGAACACACTGTCTTCAGATTCTTTAAATTCAGAGTATTTACTGAGGACTTAGAATGTGAACCGAGCACACAATTTCAGTTAAAGCTCTCTCGGGGTGATAGTGCACATAAGCGGTCATTAGAGACCATTGCAGTAAGCCTTTCTTTAATAAGCCATATCCATGGGAAATCTTGCTGAAAATAAAACCTGTGGTCTAATTGCCTGGAAATTTTAGTAAGTTCAGTATGTCCTAGATCACTTTTTTTCTCATCTATCAGAATTATAAGGCAAGACACGTTTGGCAGACACTTACAAAGAGGAGTGGTACAAATACCTGAAATGGAACTTTTTTTTTTGCTCTATTTTAAAGGATAATCCTTTGATAAGAAAGACCCTAATTAACTACTTCATTATGCATTTTAGCATAGAGTAATTTTTATGATTTTTAAGACTTACTATAAAATATGAAGTGGAAATTTAACCATCTGGATACTCAAACATATGAGCCTCTTCTGAAGATGGTCCCTCAGATAACTAGATTTGTTGACAGAAGTGCTATCTAGAATGGCACTCTGTGTCCTTTGCTTGAGATTGACAAATCGGAATCTTTGAGTTCTCTACATGGCTGTACTGGTTTGATCTTCAACTTCTCTGGAAACTTCCTGTGCTGATTAATAGTGAAGGCACCCACAGCGTTTTCAGACACGAATGTAAGTGGTGTGCTATTTTTTGGAATTAGTTGCATTTGGAATATTCTGAGTAGGTACTCTCTGGTACTACAAGCATATGGTCGGTCATTTTCACACAGTGCTATTTCTGTAAAATCTACATTCTTTCCACCATCAGAATATGCTTCCTTAAAGGTAGCTGGACAACATCAGAAAATGATTGCAAGTTAGTATCTTTTCCTACTTGAGGCAGTAGATCTGCTAAAACCAAAACATCTGGTAATCCTTTTTCAGAAGTTCATGCCAGAAGCAACTGAATATTGATAGACATTTCAATATTATACTTAAACATCTACTTTCATACAAAACACTATAAAATGCTATACTCCAGTGTTACTTTATGACTGTTTACCTGAGGAAACCAGAACGGTAGCGGAAGAGTGAAGCAGGACTTAGGGTATTAGGCAAAGGGCAGACCAACTGCTTTTTTAAATGCAATGAGATGCATTCACCCATTAGCGAGCCCTGCACTTGTCCCATCTCTGCTCCCTCCCATCAGCAACTCTTTAAAGTCTCTTTCTGAATCTCTTTCTCACTTCCCTCCTCAGCAGGCCATTCTGTCCTCTAACTGAAGCCTTCAAGTAAAACCCTTCAACTTCTGGCTCTCCTCCACTAGCTATAAACCCAGGGATTGTTTTCCTCCCAGAATAAGGATAAGATCTCACTCTCTTATTCAAGGCCCCTCAAAAGTGCTGGTCATCTCACTCCCCGACTGGAGCTGCCCAGCAGAATTCAGTGTTGCTCCCCGGCTCCTAGACCCACTTGGCGTAGCAAGTTTCATGTCTCATGACGTAGATCTCCCCCCCCCCCCCCCCACCACACACTGTCCCTACTCATCTTCACAGCTTTGGCACCTCTCACTAAGCCTAGCAAGCAGAGGTACTCAACAAATATGTGTTGAACTGAAACTACGAACTTTTAAGCATGAGTTATTTTCAATAGCTTGAACCAGAAATGAGCTTGTCCCAGATTGTCTGCAGAACAGCATATGATTCCTGCTCCACTTTATTTTCAACCCATAAGTGACCCAGAAACGAGGAGTGAGAAATTTCCAGTGACTAGAGTTGCTAGATAAAATACGAGCTGCTCCATCAAAACTGAGTTTCAGATAAACAACAAATATTTTTTTAAGTATAAGTATGTCGCAAGAAGTGCATGGGGCATACTTAAACTAATATCAATTATTCATAGTTTATCTGAAATTCAAATTTAACGGGGCAGCCTGTATTTTTACTTGCTAAGTCTGACAGTTCAACCAGTGACTCCTTAAAAATTCTAAAGATGCTTCTTTAGAGCACTTGGAGGTTTGTGTCCCAGCTCTGCAAACTTCTCAGTTGGGCAGATTTTGTCTTTTATTGCAGCTGGGTTTCTTTCTGAACATCTCAGTAACACGCTTTAGGAAATGCTGTTTATATAATTTCCATTTATTTTACTAATTTATATAACTCCTTTCCAATATCTGTTAATAATTTTAGCAGAAAGAACACTGTACGTTGCTCAAAATCTCTTACAAAGCTGATATTCAGTTATTACTAGGCCTGAGTCAAGTCCTATCTACATGTGTTAATAATTAATAATTTTTAAAAATTTAATATTTTCAATTAAGCCAGCAAAACACAATATTGGAAATAAGTAAGTCTTTCATTTTGGGGCTTTCTTTTCTTCATTAATCAAGCACAGTGAGACATACTGTCCTCACTCAGAGGCTGGGGAGAAGCAGCCCGGCAGGCGGAGCCGGGGCTGTGATGTAACTGCAGTGGGTCTTTGTTGGAGAAGGCGCCCCTAAATGGGAGACGTCTGTAAACCCAAGCGCTTCAGCGTCAGTGTGAATGGGCTGGAAAGCGGAAAGAGTTGCCTCTTTTAGTCTCCTGTAAATCTTGGAGGCTTGAAACCTTGGTCAGCAGAAGAATTCCTCCCAGGTCGTTGAAGGACGTACCTGTCTCAGAGAGGAAAGAAAAGCAGGTTTCTTCTGCAAAGGAGTACCCTGGGAGAGTACTAACTGCTGGTGCGCGGGTTTACCGACGGTGACGGTGCGATGGGAGTGAAGGGGACGGCGTGTTCCAATCCTGAAAGTTTCCCACATTAATGCGTTCCGCTTTCAGTGTTCGTGACAGTGACTGCTCGTTGCTTATTCCCACGAAAGCAACAAGGAGAGAGCGATACCTCCCTAAGGAGAGGGATACCGGAGTGCACCTTCCTCAGACTTTCAGCTGGACTGATCTAGGCTCCAGCTTCTAGGGAGAGAATGACTGAGTCCGCCGTACCTGCCGGTGTCACGGGGGATAATGAATTAAGACGTTTATCCCGACACCGGCGCGGTACCTGCTTTCCACCATTTTGGCAGCTCGGGCTAAGGACGGTTGTCAAGCGAGCTGCCGGCACAACACGCACACACTGCAGAGATGCAGAACAATGCCTGGATGCCTGCCCCAAACCGGGCTCTGCAAATGACACACTCAATTTATGGGGCCATGCCGACGCTCACGGGGGTCAGGAGCGGCATTTCCCTGGTTGGTGCGAGGAAGGGAGGGCATGTGGAAAGCTTAAGGCACGGGGTTTCCAGCCGGCTGTGCAGCAGGGCGGACGGACACCTCGGTAAACTTGAGCTGGAGCAAGCGAGCCTGCGAGGTCGCTCCTGAAATATTCAGAAGGCGTGTTCCCGGACTCGCCGCTTAGAGCTGGGGCAGGAGCACGCCGAGCAGGAGCGGCGCGCGGCCACGCTCGGGGGCCGAAGGCGCTCGCGACGGCAGCCCGCCGCCCCGCTCCGCGCCCCGCGGTCCGCCGCCCCGCCGCCCGCCGCCCCGCCGCCCGTCGCTCCCCGTCGCCTGTTCATTCTCCCTGCCCGGGAAGGAGAGAGGCTCTCGAAGTGAGCAGTTTCCCGGCAGTTGCAGGAGCCCCTCAGACGGCCCCTCGGGGGCCGCAGCGCGGAAGACCCCCCGCCCCGCAGGCCCGCACCGCCCCTGGGGCCCAAGGCCGCGGCGCGGGGGGGGGGGGGGGCGGGACCCGGGTCGGCCCCTCGCCGGGGCCAGGCCGCCCTCGGTGCCCCCGCCTCCCGTGTTGGCCTCTGCCAGGGATGACTCCTCCAGAGCCCCCGTTCGGTCGCGAGGTGACCCGCGTCCGGGCCGAGACGCAAACGGCCCCCCGCGCGGCCCCGCGGCCCCGCGGCCCCGCGGGTGTTAGTTCTGGGGGCCGGAGGGGGAAAGGATGACCCTGGGTACCTGGTCCTGGTTGCCCCCCGAGGCCCCTGCACCGAGACAGGGCGCACTCTCATCCCAGCCCCTCTCCAGCCACAACCCTGACCTCTCGGCTGCGCCCCAGACGCAACGCAGCTCGCACGGTGCCGCGTCCTCGTCACCAGCCCCCTGCTCTCCAGGGGCACTCGCCCCTCGCCCCTCGCCCCTCGGGGTCGGCCCCAGGCGCGGCCACTCACCCGGACCCGGCGGCGGCGGGAAGCTCAGCAGGTCCCGGCGCGCGGCGGCCGGGTCTCCATCCCCGCCCTCCGCGGGCGCTCGGGCTGCGCGCTCGGAGGCGGCGCTGGACGCGGTCCGTGCGTCCCCCGCGCCGCGGCTGCACGGGGTGGCCGCGGCTGCCGCACCGGCGGCGGGCGCGGGCGGGGCGGGGGCGGGCCAGGAATCTGGGTCGCGGGGAGCGGAGCGAGCCGGGAGGCACCCGGGCGGCCGGCGGCGGGGAGGCGACCGAGAGCGGCCCGCGGAGGGCGTGCGGAGGCTTCCCCGGGAGCGCGACGCGGGCGGCGACTGAGCATGCCCAGTCCCCAGCCGGGGGCGCGGGGCCGCGGGGGCGCGGGCCCGGGGAGGGGCCGCCCCTGGCGCCCAGAGCGGGGACGCGGCCGCGGTGGCCCGGTTGGGTCGTGCCGGGCTGAGCCGCGGGAGGCGCGGGACCCGGACACCTGTCGGCGTGTCCTGCAGAGAGCCCTGCAGTGAGGCAAGGTGTGCTGCTCGCTTGCTCCCCAAATTGTCCAGAAGGCAAAGTTCGCTTTAGCTCAGCTCCGGCCCTTGCGGCCTCACCGGGTGATTCCCGCAATCCTGGCGCGCACGTCCCACCTGCCTGCCTTCCTGTGCCTGGGGACCAGCCCTCCGGGGTGCGCGGGTAGCACCCGCCTTTTCCGACACCTGGACAGTCGGGTCAAGTTCTCCAAGAGCCAGCTCTTTAATTAGGTGTAATTGAGAGATGCTGTCAGTCCTCCCAGGTCCCATATCTGCGTTTCAACCAGGGCTTCGAAACAATATCTTCACCCCGGGGTTAACTGCAATGGGTGGATGACACACACCGTGGCCTGGGGCCATTTAGGGAGCACTGCTTCACAGTGCAACAGGAGTGGCCCAGGATGACCCACCTGACCCTCGCCGAAACCTGTGCCTTTCTGTGGTGTGGTGCTTCATGTTGAGTGAAGAACGTTTTCTCTATACTGCAAGCAAAACGCTGCCTACGTTAAAGGCAGCCTGGGGTCAGGAAAGAGGGTGAGCCCCGAGGTCGGCCTCGATTTCAGTGTCACCTACCACCCCGGTTCCCTAACCGTTCCGGGCCTCTGTAGCCTGAAGGGTGGTGATCCTGACCTCTCTGGATTGTTGTGAGGATTGGGTGAGGCAAGTAGGCAGAGCTCTTGCTGTGCAGTAGGTGTTCACCAAATGCGTCTCTGAAGGTTCCACATCTGCTGGTCTGTTTTCATGACAGGTTGGGCGGGCTAGTGCTAATCTTGAAATGGTGAACATTTGTGGTGTTGCCTCTTCACATTAAATAACCTTAAACTTGGATCTTTCCAACTTTTTGTTAAAAAACATTAGCCACTGTTACCTTTTCTCTCAACTGTCCAGTTTCTTCCTACTTCCTTGAATAAACCTCTAAGAAAAAAGCTAGACCAAGGCCATATATAGGGGTGATTCACTAGGGGCAGGATTATCCACATAAGAATTTCACTCCATAGTCTTCTAAAAGTGTTTAATTGACTTGCATTCCCCTGTGGTCCTTGTTTCACAACTATTGCACAAAGTAAGGTATGGAAGGAGGTTTACTCTGCATAATACTGTCCGCTCTTAAAAGTACTGATGTTCAAAAAGTAAGCTTTTCAGAGGTGCCTGGGTGGCTCAGTCGGTTAGGCATCTAACTCTTGATTTCAGCTCAGGTCGTGACCTCAGGATGGTGGCATCAAGCCCCAAGTTGGGCTCTGTGCTGGGCCTGGAGTCTCCTTAAGATTCTCTTTCCCTCTCCCTCTGCATCTCTGGGATCGAGCCCCGCATCGGGCTCCCTGCTCAGTGGGAAGCCTGCTTCTCCCTCTCCCCCTCCCCCTGCTTGTGTTCCCTCTCTCGCTGTGTCTCTCTGTCAAAAAAAAAAAGTAAACATTATCTCCAAAACATATCATTTTCTTCATGACACTGTGCCTTTACTTATGGTATCCCACCCTTTCTGGAATACTCTTCCCTTTCCATTCCACTTCACAGAGTCCTACCCACTCTTCAAGTTCAAATGCCACCTTCTTTCCAAAGACTTCCCCAAACCCCACGGCGGAGTTAATCCTCGGCTGTCATCCTGCTGTCTGCATGTGCCACCGTCTAGTGGCATTTTCAAAGCCATCTAAAACAACCTCCCCGGTGACTGTTAGGTCCAGGCCCCGTTCCAGGCACCAGGAAGATAGCAACGCACAGGACAGACAGGGTGCCTGCCCTCATGGAACTTATAGTCTCGCTTGAAGAAGATAGGCAATAAACACCTAAATGATAAATAATCACCAAGGACACAGGCCATGTATATTTTCGTCTTTGTGTTATTCGTCAGATTAATGTATACAGTCTAGATTCATCTTTCCAAAAACATCAATAAAAATATTAATATTGGCCCTGGGCCGACCAGACTACATGGACATGGATCCCTGACTGGTTGTTGCGGAAGCAATGATTTTTACTCCTTTCATTTGACTCCCTCAGCTAAAACAGTCCTAATCCCAGACAATTCTAGGTACGTTCCTACAATCCCGTATGAAGAGTGGAAGAGGATGGGGGAAAGCCAGAGAGTTTAGCCCCCACACCAAATTATATCCTTTCTCTAAATTCAAGGAATGGGGGCGCCTGAGTGGCTCAGTTGTTAAGCGTCTGCCTTCGGCTCAGGTCATGATCCCAGGGTCCTGGGATCAAGCCCCACATCGGGCTCCCTGCTCAGTGGGAAGCCTGCTTCTCCCTCTCCCACTCCCCCTGCTTGTGTTCCCTCTCTCGCTGTGTCTCTCTCTGTCAAATAAATAAATAAAATCTTAAAAAAAAAAAAAAAAGACTGTAAATTCAAGGAACGGCATTTCCAGTGGCTGGATTCAACCCGGATTCCCAGCTCTCCTGAGTCCCAGGCCTCTCTTCCAGGATCACGCAGCACTCCCAGTCCCTCCCTTCTCTTGATCTTTGGCCTCTGTTTATGTCAATAGTTATTCTCTGTTGGACGTCATTTGATTGTTTGGATCTATCTGCTCTCTGAATGACTCAAGCTTTTTTCCTCTGATCTTCTTATTGTCTGAGTGTGAGACAGACTTGGCACCACTTAGAACCAACTTTTCCAAAGCATATGCGTATACATGTATTCCATAGTCGTTAGTGACAGCCCTGCCACTGTTTAAGGTTTAACTCCGGGGCAGGATCTCACTTATCCTTATGTAGATAGCACTTAGCAGATGACCATTATCCAATAGATCCTCAATAAAAGATTGTGAAATGAATGAATGAATGTGTACAGATTCTCAACTCTTCTTGCTTCCTCAGACTATAGTTCTTTTCTAATTACTCTTTCTACTAACCCTACAATTTGGCTCAGTTTCACCCTTTTCTATTCTACTAATTTCCCCTCCTGCCACAAATCCACAGATCTCTTCCCTTCAGGGTCCACAGAGCATTCTGAAGAAAACCTTAATTCATGAAATAATTTGTGTGTTATAACGAAAGCCACAACGTATTCTCTGTAAATCGGTATCATTCTTGTTTCCTCTGGTCCACCGCAACTGTTTTTTAAACTTCTTTCCCTTTCCCATCTTCCCCACCAGCCGTGTGTTGAACAATGTACCTCTGGCTCTCCCCACTGCCCCAGAGAAGAGAGACCATCAAGGGTCATCACCCTAGGAATTAGCTCATTACCGTGACTATGTCCTCCACGCCACCACCCCCAGCTCTTCCTCTTCAATCTCGGCAGAGTAAATATCTTTGTTCTTGATGCTAATCTGTATCAGTAGACTATTTTCTTCCATCTTTATTCACTCTCTCCCAGCTATCCCCAACTTTTCTCTCTTTCCCTTCTCTCTCTCAACCACCTTCCATCTTCTGATGAACATACCCAGAGTTTTTTGGGAAGCCTGATTGGACACCCATGCCCCTTTAAGGTGTCTAAAAATGACTGTCTGATGTGACACTCTCAGGGGTTCTTTAAAGAAGCCTCATCGGCTCTCTCCCATCTCCAGGCATTTCCTTTGTGCTTCATCATGGTTACAGTTACAACTGCCAAGCTTGTAAGTACACCAAGATGTGTGACCTCATGCTCTGCTTCTAAATATCTCCATCATCAGACATCTGTCATCTTTTAGTAGAGTACCAGCTAGGCACTGCTCAAGGAAAACTGCTCTGAGATGCAGCTTTGTCACAGGCACATGAAGCATTTCTCGTCAGTTAATCAACACCGGAGGACTCTGACTAATAGCATAGTAGGATGCTGAGAGCAGTGTATAGAATTTCAGGTAATAACCTTGTTTGGATTGATCCAGGAAGTCCTTACGGGCTTCCAAACCATGGGCATCCTTGCTCAGGTAGTCTGGCAGCAATTAATTGTTGCAACAAAGGCAGTAAAGTATTTGGTGATACCTGCTGCAGCGATATTACATGATGATAAAGCACCAGCCTGGAAATTCAGGGGTCTAGGCTTCGCTGTTTTCAGTCTCCTGTGTAAAGTGAGGATGACAGTAAGAACGTCTACCTCATAGTGTTGCTGGTGGGATTACATGGGTGATCTGTAAAGTGCTTGGCATCGTGGCTAGCCCATAGTGCTCAATAAATGTTAGTCATGACTGTAGCTCCATTACTTTTGGATAAAAATCGTATTGAACAGATTACCATAGGATCAATGGGGGTGGCAGCTGAAGGAACTGAGACCATCTGAGGTAGCATTTGGGTGTAATGAGCGGGGAGGGTCCACAGAGGAGAGATTTGTACCACTAAGGCCTGCCCTGGTTACCACAGTGGAGTTGAGGAGGGAGCGGATGCTGCGCTCTCTCATCTGTGGGGTTCCACCTCAGCTCATTACAGGTGACACACAGTCTTTCCTGTCTTTCCCAGGCAGGTGGGTGTCTATCTTGCTATCTTGCTCAGGAGATCTCTCATGTAACATCATCCTTAGGTATTTATTTGAATAAAAACCTCCCCACCCAGAGGTTTCTATCTTCAGCAAGGCTCGATTGAGCAACGCGCCAGTAGGAGTCTCCCACCTGGACCATTTTGTGGGTGGAGTGGAAGTCATGGCCCATTTATTTATTTTTAATCTAGCTCTGGTCTTCATGTTGTGACTTGAAGAACTGGTAGTAGGAGATGTACGTGGTGTATATATTGGCTTCATCATGAGACCGGAAAGGCAACCTCTGGGCTTAAAAAGTGTTAGGCCTTGTCTCATTTTGCTTAATTGTTGGGTAAAGTTTAGAAATCAATATAAGGCTATTCTGTTTCCTAATAGAATGGATTTTATAAGCCTATGGAGTTCTGGGTACAAAACCGACGTGGCCGTTGGACCCACTGTGCCTCCAACTTATGTGGAGTATATGCCTTATCTATGTGGATAAAATTGTGCCCGGGATTGTGTGAGAGGTAATCTTCATGCTGGAGAGTGCTTGAAACCAAATACACTAAGGCTCTGAGACATGCTGCTATGGCAGGAGTCTTAGGATGCGGTACAGAAAGGGCTTTCCAGGGCCTAAACCCTGCTTCAAAATGCAGTCCGCTTAATAATCATTTATTGAACACCTAGTGTATATAATATGTTATGCTAGATACTGGGGAGACAAAGATGGATAAAACCCTGTCTGTGATCTTGAGGAACTCATATCCACAGAGGCATAAACACCTGTGTGCGCACACACGCACAGTGTGGGCCTTTTCTCCAGGTTTTTGCTAATATAGGATTAGATCTCTACTAAACCTCCTTCTCCTCCCCTTTCAGTCACCCCGTCAGACTCCTCTGGGCCTGGTTTTTGTTTAAGATGTCATTGCCCCGTGACACGCAGGCCGAAAACATCTGTGAGTCCTGGTGCTCAGGCCCCCACTCTTGTCAGCCAAGTCCAGGGGAGTTTAGTTAATCTCTGAAAGGTGGCAGATCCTGCAGGAATCCAAGAGCAAGAAACTCATGTCAGATAGCAAGGTAAAAGTTGGACTATTTTGTGACTGACACTGTGGATGATGCTCCTACCTGGAAACTTTAATAGGCCCAACCTACAGTGGCCTTTACTGATGGTCAGCCTCGACCTGGGGCATTGATGTTTAATAGGTGGCCGCTTCTATACTAGAATATATATATGTAAGGAGCAAATTAACATTTTTGAAGGTTTTTTTTTTTTGGAGGACAGTCACGTTTAGTGGGTGGGAGAAAATTTGCTTCTGTGGGTCTGTGAAAACCAGGCTGCGATACAATAAGAGCCTGTGTAATTTCTTCCTGAAAATTTATGCTACTTAGTTGCACGGAAGCCCTTTGATGAAACTGTGGAAAGACAAGTCATCTGTTTGGATGCCACAATAAACTTCCAGGACAATTCAAGACACCTACAAAAACACACATTTTCCATGGACAACAAATTAAAAAATGCATCTGTTGAAAACGACATGACCTAGAATATGTAAAAATAAATGGGAATATCATTTGCTTTGTGGATGGTGCTGGGCTAGACATGGTTCTGGATGACATCATTTCCTTTGCTGGTCAAAACCCAGCCAACTTCTAGGATCTCAGTAGTGGTGGAAGGGAGGCTCAGGCATATTAAATTTTTAAATTGCTCATTGCTGATCTCAGGGTTGGAACCATGTTCAAGATGGTTGTAGGTGGAATAGTGAAATCGGCTATATTGCTTATGGCCTCTTCAAAGACCGCTCAGAGCTAGAACTCATGGCTCCGGTGGTCGGACTTGAAGGAATCAGCAGGGGTCTCAGCACGTGTGCGGCTGTGTCCAGCTCCCTGCTACTTCTGGCCTTGGCTAGGAGGGCACATTCAAGAAGGCTGTGGCCAACACGGCAAGAAGTGGCTCCTTGTTCCTCATTCACTGGGGATAGAAGTCTCCATTCCTAGAAGAAAAGGGAAGTTCTCATCACTAGAAAGAACATAGTTTTCCACTCGGGAAAAAAAAGAAGTGAGTGAAGGTCAGGTGGCATATGGAAAATCTTAAATTTGTACTTTCTTAACAATTAATTTCACATATAGTTTTCATCAAAATAATTTTTCATGTTATGTTCTTTACATGGTAAAACTACCAGTGGGCAGCATTTCGCTGACTTCTGGGAGCACTCTTCGTGAATACAGTGAAAATTTTTGAATTAGGACCTAGTTTATTTAAAAGAATTCTAGGGACCCCTGACTGGTTCAGTTCGTTAAGGGACGGACTCTTGGTTTCGGCTTGGGTCGTGATCTCAGGACTGTGAGATCCAGCCTGGAGTGGGGCTTCGCGCTCAGTGGGGAGTCTGCTTGGGTTTCTCTCCCTCTGCCCCTCCCCCCTTTGCTCTCTCTCTTTCTCTTCAAAAAAAAAAAAAGAATTCTGCTGGATGTATAGCCTAAAATAATGATTAAAACATAGAGATAAAAAATCTCTGGCAAAATTATATTTAAAATAGATGGCTTGGTCATGTTAAATTATTGAAAGGCTACAACTGAAACATTCTAACAATTAGCTATTACACAATATAACATCATTGCAAGCTTTTCATTCCAACCCATATTGGGAATTTATGGGGTTGTTTTATTCCAAACTATTTTCCAATAAAGTATCCACATGTTTACCCCACATATGTATTGTACCATTTGCCTTAACCTTGAATATACTATTTACCTCACAATCAACATCAAACCTAAAGGCTTTTTTTTGTGTCTGTGGAGCAGAAATGTTTTTATTTCATAACTGAATAATTCTGATTCTTCTGAAAATTGATGTAATTCATTCATCTTCAAGTGAGGCAATACTGAAGATCAAATTTGTTATAGACATTGGTGTTTTAAATTTATTTTTTCTTCAGAATTTACCAGCTTGTTGTTGTAAGAGGGAATAATATAATAAAGTGTGGCTTTTTCCGTGATATTTATCTATGTGGTGGAGAAGAATTTGGTTTAAGTTTTAAGTTTTGGTGAAGGTTTTAAAATGTGTTCACTAGAGAGGTGCCTGGATGGCTCAGAAAGTTAAGAATCTGCCTTCGGCTCAGGTCATGATCTCGGGATCCTGGGATCGAGCCCTGAGTCAGGCTCCCTGCTCAGTGCGGGGAGTCTGCTTCTCCCTCTGTCTCTGTCTCTGCCCCCCTGCTCGTGCTCTCTCTCTCTCTCTCAAATAACTAAAATCTTTAAAAAATAAAATAAAACATGTTCACTAATTTAAATCCTATATTATGTGACCTATTAGCAAAAAATTATGTACTAACAAACAAAAAAAGCAATCTTTGTGACTATGTATTTATTTAATGTCAAAAGCAACATATACCCCTCTCCCCAACCCATTTTGGAAGTATGAGTTAGTAATGTACTTTGAGTAATTAAGGGATGGATGGATGGATAAGTGGACAGATGGGTGGATAAATGGAGAGGAGGGAAGGAGGGAAGGGTGGGTAAGTGAATACCATTCTCCTGTCCAGAATTTTCTGAGACTCCAGATTTCAAATATTTTCTCTCACTGTCAGATTGTGTTTCAGATGATGAATCTCAATTTTTGGTTCAGAAGCCGTGTTACCATATACATGGAGACATTTCTCCTACTTATTTAATACGCACACTAAAAAAAAAAAGATTACCATGACATCCTATCTTCATGCTGGATTTATTGAGTGCTGTGTGCTAGGTTCTGGTGGGCAATGGGGACGTGAAGATAAATACTGTGGGGACCAGCCTCAAAAATAGTAGCAGTCTAGTAGCAAAAAAAGAGTCATGGAAACAGACTTATTTATTTATTTTATATATTTTTTCAGATTTTATTTATTTATCTGACACACAGAGAGAGGCAGAGAGCGAGCACAAGCAGGGGGAGCGGCAGGCAGAGGGAGAGGGAGAAGCGTGCTCCCCGCCGAGCAGGGAGCTGGACGTGGGGATCTCGATCCCAGGACCCTGGGATCATGACCCGAGCCAAAGGCAGACGCTCAACCGACTGAGCCACCCAAGCACCCCTAGACATATTTAATGCAAAAGAGTAAGTGGTGGACTGGCGATATGGACCGATTCCTGAGGGGAGCCCGCCGGAAGGAGCGTCTGAGTATATCCCTCTTTGGTGACGTCCAGCAGTTTCCTACACACAAGGAAACTTTTCTGTCCACGAGCGTGTCTCCGCATAGCTCAGTGGCATGTCACGACATTGCCCTGTGACTCATGCCGTGTGGGTGTGCTGCTTGTGGAAAAGGCTGTCTTTACATTTCGTATTTAAGTGTATTAGTCACAATGTAGAGCAGTCTGCAGTGATGTGCCTCTGAAGGTTTGACTTTGCAGCTCTTGAAATCCCACATGACAGCCAGGCTTAGCGTACCTGTTCTTTTGTTATTGTAGAAAGGGCATTTCCTCTGTGAAGCGTCTCTGAAGTTCAAATACGTTACTTACAGATTCATTATAAATTTGACAACCATTTCTTGAGTGCCTACTATAAATGAGACACATTTCTAGGGAGAGTCCACATCGTTGGGTCCCAAAAATTAGTTGTAGCCCCAGGATAATAATAATACCCGAAGGTAACACAAAATAATAAAAATAACTGACATCTCCACGTTGCTCTCATGATGTGCCAGGCACTGTTGTAAGCACTTGACATACTAACTCAACTAAAATGACGGGGGGCTCTCACGTCTCTGATTTAATAGATTTCTGTGCATTTGGGAATAAAGGAGATGAGAAATTTGTGATTGACTATGCGAGGAAATAGAGCCCTCTTTTAAAATCCCTGTTTTGTTTGCTAGATCACTTGAGCCAGTGTTTCCTTAGAGCTGGTATGGAAGGAGCAGCTACAGATGGCCAGATTATCAACACTTCTTAAAGGCAGAGCAGCAGCCAATGGTAATTCGGAGGACTTTCAATGCTGAGGAGCTACAAGTAGGTGAACCAATATGTCTTTTTTATTTATAACATCTATCCTTTTATGAAAGTAAAACACATGCATTAGTTAAGTAGAGGAGAATTCATTACATTTTTCCTGATCCCTGTTCCACTCTTGTGTCTAGATCAAAGTTAAACAGTTACATAGAATAAAATTCATTGTATTTTTCCTGTTCCCTGTTCCACTGTTGTTTCTCGATCAAAGTTCTGTGTGACTGGGTGCCTCAGATACGAATGTAAACAAGCACCCAAAAATAAGAAAGTAGGGGGAGAAGCCCCCAACGGAAGAATCAAAGGGGCAACAGTGAGGCCATCATGCTCAAAACATCAGGTGAAGGAGTGAGCTGCAAAATTATCCACAAAGGCTCTGTTTTGTTGTTGTTCTCTTTAAAATGGCAGAACAACCCTCTAGAAGAGTTCCTAGTAGCTCAGTCCTCATGGAACATGATTCCATGGTTCTGTGATGAAATTGAACTACAGACATTTTCTTCTGTGATCTGAGAATTTGCTAAGAAATGCCCAGTACACCTAGTTATGTGGAGAGCGCCATCAAAACTGTGGGTGATATTTTCATTCTCGTTGAAATTGGCTTTTGTTGAATGGGAGGAAAGGGGCCAGGGATACTTGGAACACTAGTTTTGCATCAGAATCGCTTGGGTAAATAGTTCCCAAATAAACATGCCAGAACATCACCTAGGCCTAGGGAATCCGAATCCTTGGGGTGTGGGGCCCAGGCATGTATGTGTTTGAAAACTCTCCCAGGTGACTCTAATGCACACAGCTGATTAAGGACCACACACTTAGGAGATAAGCCAAGTTCTGTAAAAGCATGAACAGGAGCTCATTTGTTTCACATTTTATTATATTCTTGCAATAAAATCATAAAATCTGTGTGCTTCCCCAGGCTGAAACTTCTGAACAGGCCTATTGTGAATAGACTGTAATGTGGTTATTTCCTTTTTTTGCCTAAGTGGAACTAGTCCTTAACTAGAATGACAGCAAGGGCATTTAATAGGCACTCCAGAGAGAGAAGCAACGTTTGCCGTCACTTACCATTAACATTTATTAGGCTCTGGTCGGCATGGTAAGGCCACCCGAGACTGAGCCAATTCATTTACAAAGGAACATGGTGTAGCAGACGGGGATGGGGGAAAAGTCTTAAAGCAAAACATTTCTTTAGGGGCGCCTGGGTGGCTCAGTCGTTACGCGTCTGCCTTCGGCTCAGGTCATGATCCCAGGGTCCTGGGATTGCGCCCCACATCGGGCTCCCTTCTCCGCGGGAAGCCTGCTTCTCCCTCTCCCCCTCCCACTGCTTGTGTTCCCTCTCTCGATGTCTCTCTGTCAAATAAATAAAATCTTAAAAAAAACCCAACACAATAAATGAGGAACCTGAGACACGGAGAGGTCAAGGTCACGAAGCTAGCAAGATTCTAGGCAGTCTATGTGCGTTTGAACGACCAGGTGATATTGTCTCTCAAAGTCCTGGCGTTGACTCTAATTTGGTGTAAGGAATGGAGTGCATATTTTATTCGGGTTTGTCTCTTTACTAATTGTTAGTCAGAAGCAGCCCCACGCCTAGTGGCAACTTGGGGTGAGTTTTAGAGGACGACGAGGAAGAGTGCGTAGCGCCATTTGCTGAGGCCACGCACACCTCCTTCTACTGCTCTCCCTCTCCTCCTCCCCTTTGTCCTTTCCCTTTCTTCCTGCCATCACTTTTCCTTTTCCACTGCTCAGGCTGTCAGTCTAGAGACATTACCTGCATAAATTCTTAGTGTTCTTGGGAACCCTCGGGTATAGATAGAGTGGGAGAAGGAAGCCAAGTGTTATGCCAGGCAGAGGAGGCAGAGGTGAGAACCCTACACGGATGGCAAAAGCTGAGAGAAGCAGGGATGTGTCCATGCGGAGTGGAGGGAGGGGTGCCCAGGGGCCTTTCCCACCTGTCAGGACACCTATTAGGTTCCTGAGAAGCTGGAGGAGAGGGAGGGGGGTTCGCGTCTGAAATGAGTGAGCTGAGGAGTGCAGATCAGGGATGCAGTTTGATGCAAACACAGCCCGGGTCTGTTTCATCTCTGCAGACATGGAGGGCTGCAGTGGAGGCTGCAGGCTGGCGGCCGGGGCGGGAAAGGGAAACCCAGTCCTTGGACAGGGATGGACTGTTACTAGTAAGCCTCTTGTCCCGTGTAAATGTCAATGAAATTGCAAAACCCTATGTTAGAGTGAAAGGGACCTTTGAAATATTCGAGTCAGGTAACGTTTTAAAAAATTTTAGTCATGGAACTCGGATAAATGGCCTTCTACTGTGAACCCCACGATGTAAGACCGACAGAAGCAGATGTGCTGTCCATAAAGTGGGCCTGAACCAGTGTCCCTCCCCGCTCTCCCCTCCCGCTGTGCTTGGTGACTACCTGACGCATCTCTGAGAAACCCCGAGGCTCACAGAAACCCAACTGAAAAATCAATAGTTAGGTCTGAAGGCCCCATTTCACAGAGAAGCATTTGAGGTGCGGAAAGGTGATGAGACTTGCAGGAATGAAATACTCCTCACTTGTGCCCCCAGCAGTATGTTCTCGGATGTACCTTGCTGCCTTTCAACCCGTGAACAGAATAGATCCACAAATATATATTAGCACTATTTACGTGCAGTACTTGAACAGAATAGATCCACAAATATATATTAGCACTATTTACGTGCAGTACTTGATCCTGGAGGCAATAGTGTAAGATATAAAAGTATAAGCTATGGCCTTCAAAAAGTTCATAGCCTAATTGGGGAAAATTGAATTAATAACCTAGAAGTTGAATAGTTGAAAGAGACCAGGGGGCGAGAGCTACCAGGAGTGATTTAATCAGACACTATCCATCTCTGCTCGATGAGGGCTTGGGCTGTCCCCACAGTGGGAGCCTTCTGAAAACACCTGGAGTCTTTGACCTCTCACTTGTCGGATCAAACCTGCCCCAGCTGCTTCCCCTGCTGCTCAGTGTCTGGTTTAATCTATGAGCTCTTCAGAAGTGTTTCCTGCCCGTCGCTTCTTTTTCTTCTGAGTCGACTTAAACTCTGGTGACAGAGGGCTTTTCCCGGCTGGTAGACTTCCTTGAAGATGGTTTGCTGGGAGTTTCAGTGATTGTCTGCTCCTGGATCTCTTCCTTGTCCTTGTTTTGGGATGACTCTGCTACCTTGGGTTGCTTGCATGTCCCTGATAAGTCTGCCATGCTTTCTGGATGGACCGTCTTCTGGCCACCCTGGAGGATGGATGGGTAGTTCTGCATCTTCCCTTTGGGGAAACAGACCTTGCCAGTGGTGCCCGACGAAGTCCTGTCTCTTCTTGCTAATGGCTTTTCCTGGTCTTAGCTGCAGTCAGTCTAACTGAATGTGCTCCTGAGTGCATATGTATCTTTTGGGCCTTTATGTCACTAAGGGATGGAGAGTTGTTTTTTATAACCTAATCTGCAAATAAGAGCATGAGTGAACTAGCAGCCTTACCTGTCCCTTCTAGGCCCTGACCCACCCACCCCCACCTCCCCCCATAACACAGGCTCTGTGGCGTCTAGACCAGCAGTTACTATGGGAGAATGCTGCTCAGAGGCCTTATATCTCCTTCCTCAGTGAGGAGCACCACCTCTTAAAGACCCAGCACACAGGACATCTCATCATAGTGCGGCCCACCTCACTGACAGTCTGACCCAGTGGAGGAGTTACAGAAGTCCTGGCTAGTTATTTGGTGTTGACCTACCTTTTTCTATTTTTCTAGGTCCTAGAATCTAGTCATGGACTCTTCTCCTGATCACATGAAAATCAGGCTGAAGATCATTAGCCTCAAGAGGTAAGCAACCTGCTGTGTGAGTAACAGCCCCCTGGACAGCATTTATGGAAAAGCCCTCACAAATCTGGGGGGAGAAAAACAATGCTGGTGTGAGAGAGAAGCAGTAACCCAGCTTTTAAATTCAAAGCTTCAAAGTCTTTCTCCAATTGAAGTGCATCATGGCAGAGAAGAGCTCAAGCCCCAACTGTTGATAGGAGACCTACATCAGCCGTGGGAGTCTGAGCATTTTCCAGCTGTATGTCCCGTGTAGAGCGAGGGTGGAGACCACTCAGCTCCGTATTAAAGGCCTGACAGCTCTCTTCTGTGTGGGCTGCTTTATGTTGTCCACTTCTGGCATTTGTGTATGACTTGGGACTCTGGCTTCCTGGCCAATGGTTGGTATGAAAACTGCCTTGTTTGGAGGGGTAGGGGTTACATTTACCCCCTTCTAATAGGGCTGGACCTTTGTCAACCGTGGCTACATCTTTAGTGAGAGACTAGTGGCTGGAGCCTCAGTCTCTAGGTCATATAGGACCTCAGCTAATGGATGGCATCCTCAGTCTCCCCCACAGTATTTTTGGGAGCAAGGCGGGGTTCTCCCTGTGTTTTATGGTGCAAGGGGCCTGGATCATGGTGATCAAAGTCTGAATCTCAAATTCCTTAGGCATTTCTACATATCATATTTCCTTGGAGGCTCCCCTGCCCTGTTTGTATAAGAAACAAAGCAAGAGTACTCTGACTGTGGAGTACTCTGGTTTTGCTTGCTTGCCATCCTTTACCTGGGGGCTAGCTCTGCCAAGCAGCACCTGTTCCAAACCTGACTCACCAGGAAAGTATAACCTTGGGTCTTGAAGTGAAAGGGGAGAGGGTTGAGAAGAGTGTTTAGGACTTAGCAGGAGCTGTGCTATGTATCTGAGGCTGAGCAACAGGCCCTGTTCCTTAAAAGAAGGATGGGTGACTGATGTCTTGCTTCATCCTGGGCTCTGGGCCAGACAGACAACCTGATATGATGCTGCTTGAACCGAAAATTATGACTAAAGGAAGGAGTGTTCCTGATGCACATCTTCCCTCAGGAAATAGAAATGATTGCTGAAATCTAAGTGTTTTGTTTAGAACACCAAACAAAGGTTTTCAGCTCTTCTTCAATTTGTGGTTTGACCCCATTTCTCTAATGTTAGTGTTTCTACGGTGTAAGGCTCCAGCCATCACCTCTGTCATAGACTTGGCTAGAAGAACTAATGACCGGGCGCCTGGGTGGCTCAGTTGGTTAAGCGGCTGCCTTCGGCTCCGGTCGTGATCCCGGAGTCCTGGGATCGAGTCCCACATCGGGCTCCCAGCTCGGCGGGGAGCCTGCTTCTTCCTCTGACCCTATCCCCTCTCATGCTGTTTCTCTCTCTCTCTCTCTCAAATAAATAAATAAAATCTTAAAAAAAAAAAAAAAGAACTAATGACCATTCTAGATCATCTTGAGACTAAGCCATGCTTTTATAAAATGGCACAACCAAGAATGTAAGACGTTGTACTAGAAGTGAATTCCTTACTGTAATAATCTTTCCTTGTGGTGATTAGGTCTGACCCCAGCCCCAGCAAACTCTCTTCAAGCTCCTGGGAAGAAACATTCATTGGCCTTCTTTGATCCACCTAATTGACACCTTGGTTTCATTCCTTATTCCTCTATTTAACAGCTGATGAAAAGGGGGCATATGTGACCTGCACCATTTAACCTTAGCTGCTCTCATTACCACCTAGGTATGGCTCAAGAAACTGAACGACCCCCAAACACAAGATGGCTGTGTGTTGCCAAAATACCTCCCACCTCAGACCCGAGTCCTCCCAGGGGTGATCCCCACCACCATTCCAAGACCTGGCAGAACCGGAGGCCCCGCCTAGATCTTTGGCCCTGGCCCCTGTTGTCCACATTTTTAGTTCCCAGTCAGATTTGCTTCTCTGCTTTGTTCTATGACTTATGGCCCGAATCCCTGTTCATCATTCTACTTCTTATTGAAATGCTTTGATGTTTCCGTTACGCCTAGTTGATTTTTCTTGGTAGGAACTGGGCTGACTTCTGAGAGACCCTTTGCTACCCTGGCTTGGGTACCATCTGCTCAGCATGCCTAACCCTTTCTGTTGGGACTCTGAATGGGAGAAGCCTGGGATCACTTCAGTGACATGGCACCTCCTGAAGGCTTCCATACCAGCCAGAAGCCTTCAGTGAGGCCGGAGCCCTGGAGACAGGGTCCTGATTTTCAAGGAGGGATATTTGCCCGGGATTCTTATTTATTTCTGTTTTCCTCTAAGTTCCCGCTTCCACGGCTGCCATCTCCTGGCTGGAGGTGCCTGCTACATTGAACGGGATTCGGCTTTATGCTTCCTGAGTTTCTTTAGGTCCTAGACACCCATTTGTTTAACAGTTTATCCCCAACTCCTTTTGTTTCCTGAATTCCCAGCCAAGGCTTGTCTCATGCCACCCCAATCTCCTTGGATTAGATCAGAACTAGTTAACACGAGGCCACTGTTACAATAAGAGCATTTAAAACTATGGAGGAATTTGTAATAGAAGGGATGACATAAGAAATCTGTCAGACCCTTAAACCCCAAACAATTATTTAGGCAGGCACGGAAAACATTTTTAAACTTGAGATCATGGTCTACCTGTATCACCATCTCAATAATTCAAGTTCACTAAGTTTCTTGTTTCAAATGATATTTCAAAGCTATCTGTTTCCATTATGGTGTGTTAAATTTCATGAAGAGCTCCATAATCAATACTAATTAATTATTAATTCCTCATCCCGAGAATGTCAACAGGCTTCCTAGAGATGTTGAAAAGTAAATTCTAGGTCTAGTTGACTTCTTCTTAACCATGGCCTCCAAAGCCATGATCATCAATAGGCGAGAAAGTTATGGTGACCCATCTTATTTCTGACACTGAGGGCTGGAATGACAGAAGAGAACAAGACAATTAATACTGCTTGTCTTTTTGGGGGGCATCTGGGTGGCTCAGTCGTTAAACGTCTGCCTTCGGCTCAGGTCATAATCCCAGGGTCCTGGGATCGAGCCCCGCGTCGGGCTCCCTGCTCGGCGGGAAGCCTGCTTCTCCCTCTCCCACTCCCCCTGCTTGTGTTCCCTCTCTCGCTGTGTCTCTCTCTGTCAAATAAATAAATAAAAGCTTTAAAAAAAAAATACTGCTTGTCTTTTTAAAAAGTTGACAAGAGAGCATCTAAGCTTGCAATTAGGATTCTGGACACACTATCTTTATTGAAGGTTAAAAGTTATACTGTGTAAATTATTCTTGCGTATGCTTGCTTAAAAGATGCAACCATTTAAACCATTTTTCATGTTTGTCGTGTCTGTATTTGTCTCAGAATGCTTGGACAGATTTCAGAATGCCAACGGACATCTTCCTACAGTGCTGTCCTTGAGCGTATTGCATATGCTTGGAGAAGGAGGGACACTGGGATGGACTCCTATCTCTGTCACTAACTGCATGATCTTGGGAAAGTCGCTTAATCTCATAGAGCCTTAGTTTCCATATTTGTAAAATTAAGAGAATAAAACTTACTCCTAGGGTTTTGTTTTTTGTTTATTTTTAAGATTTTTTATTTATTTGAGAGAGAGAATGAGAGAGACAGAGAGCACATGAGAGGGGGGAGGGTCAGAGGGAGAAGCAGACTCTCCGCCGAGCAGGGAGCCCGATGCGGGACTCGATCCCGGGACTCCAGGATCATGACCTGAGCCGAAGGCAGTCGCTTAACCAACTGAGCCACCCAGGCGCCCACTCCTAGGGTTTTTTGTTGTTAGGGTTAAATAATAACATCTGTTCAGTGTTAGTACTTGCCAAAAGATAGTTGATAGATACGTTTTAACATATAAAACTGTGAGAACACAGAATGTGAATCACTCTCTTAAAAATGTCTCCTATTTAACCAGTCTCAGCTGCTACATCTGTAAAGTGGGATATGGAGATGACAGTAATTAGAACTGTTTTGAGACACACATTTTACAGGTTCCGTAATAATTTGATAATCTAAGTGCTGTACCATTTGGTTTCTTGGTCCCTCGTACCTTATAAAATGAAAACATTTCACCTAAATAAATCCCCAAAACATTAGAAACCTGGCCGTTTGTTACTCTGGGGCAGGTTTTTAAAGAGCTCTATATTGATGAATAATATGCAAAATTCTTCCTCGATGGTTGAACATATGAAAAGCAGCAGGATGGCTTGTTAAGGATGCAGATCGCTAGGCCCTGGCTGCAGAGATTTTTAAATGCACCCTCTAATCCACTGGGGCTCAGAGAAGCTATTAAAACTCACATGTGCCTTTAGTTGACTCCTGTCTAATGGGGCTGGGGATTGTTTTTACCGGGTACTGTACTGTTGCTGATGGTGGCCGGTCTAAGGGCCACCCGTTGAGAAACCTGCCCGTGTTGTGGCCTCTGATGTAGTGTGCACGGCGGAGAGTGGCTGGGAGATGCTGGAAATTCTGTTTACAGTTTCACGTAGAGCAAGTGCGACTCCACTCACGGTTGCTATACGGGAGCTTCACCAGGTCTGCGTGTCGGATTGTCGCACGTCGCAGCCCTAGAGAGAGACTCTGGAAGAAGAGCCGAGTGCGAGCTCTCAGGGAGAGGAGCTGCCTCTCGTGCCTTCCCGCCTTTGCCTTAAGTGAGGCAGGATTTTGGTGCCTGGTAAGTTGCTTACATAATCCAAAAACTATTTTTGCAAAATGGGCAAGTGGGTTAGAAAATTCCAAATTCCCTTAATTCCCTATTTATACAGGTGAATAAAGATAATTTCTGCCCAACCAACAGAAAATGGCAAAATTGATGCTTCTGGCATGAGGGAGGTCTTTGTTAGCCATAAAGGAAAAGCTAAGACCATCTAATCAGATCTAATAAGAAATCCCCCCAAATTAGAAGGGATCATGAAGATGATATGAAATACAGATTTATATCCAGTGCAGTTAATGATGAAGCTTGCCGTCTCTTGGCAAGTATCTTTTTATTTTGGTGCGTTTTTGAGAGATTAATGATAGTACGAAACCATCAAAGTTGACATTTTAAAATGAATTGTTTATAGATTTTTAAGATTATATGTTTTAAATTCTTGTAAAGGGAAGCATTTTTAAGAAGTTGCCTCATTTGACCATAATCTTTACAAATCACAAATCCCAGTCCTCTGGTCATACCAAAGATTTCCGTATACCCTGAGTTATCTGCTCTTTATTTTCTTCTGCCTGAGAAGTATGTTGCAAATAAGTAATTATTCTGTGAAGTAGCAGGTCTTCAGCCTCAAGATAAGTAAACCATTGTGTGTGTGGGGGGAAACATTAATGTTTTATAGGTAAAATCTTATGTTTTGCACCTGACCAAAAACCCAACAATCCTCCAAGCAGTGTTTTATGTTTTATGTAACACATTGAAGACTGGCCCCTTTCTTTTTTTTCTTTTTGCCTCTAATTACTGCATGGGAAGTCTTTCACTATATGACTTACAAAACTGCAAACTTTTCATTGAATTTTTATCACCAAAGCATGAATAATGCATTCAGTCCTGAAATGTCACCGTGAACATCAAATGGTTTTACATAATGCATTCTTGCTGTAGTTTCAAGAAGACAGCAATCCAGGAAGCAGCAGAGACAAAAGTTTGGAAGGGCAACTTGTCATTTGATACAAACTTGTCATTTACCTAGGAGGGATAAAATAAGTAGCAGAAGAATAAGTAGAAAGACTGAGAAATGAAGTTGTTTTTTTTTTTTTAAACCGTAAGTAGGAAAAAAAACCAAAAAACAAAAGCAGTATACTTGCCACTGGGGACAGGTGAGGAAAAAGCCAGAAGGTAGCCAAAAACAAATGTTCTGGATTGGGAGGAAGGGAAATTAGAAACCCCCTAAGTATAGGAATTAAATCTGAAACTGCAGTGAAATGATATCACGATTTGGAACCATAGTAAATATATAATAAGCCTCAGGGACTGTTCGGGAACATCTTTGATATTTTCCGATTGAGGAATCTTGAAGTGGAAATGTAATGCTATTAAAATTCTACCTTTCAATGCTTTATTAGTTTATGGTAGTGCCCATCCTTCCAGCATCCCTTTCTTTTAGGTCTTGAGATAAATCCAGCTGAATGAAGTGTTTAACCCTCTTATGGAATATGCTGTTACTTGTCTACCCAACCGTTGTTTTCCTGCTTTTCTTGCTAATAGAACCCTCATTTTATTTTTCTCCAGGTAGTGTATTCTATCAAGGTCACTCGATCACAGGGAGGATGGGCCTCATCTCAGCCCCATGGAATTAAGCATGACTAGCCTAAAGTAGCCATGGCAATCCCACTCCCTTTAGCTAGTGATTGGTCAGGGGTAAGCATGTGTAATAGTTTTCTATTGCTGCTGTAACAAATTAGCACAGAGTTACTATTTCACAGTTTTGTAGGCCCTAAGTTTGGGTTGGCTCGCTTGTTTTTTTTTTTTTTTTTTTTTTTTTGCTCTGAGTTTTATAAGGACAGAATGGCTGTCAGCTGGCTGGGCCCTGATACTGTGGGAAGGATCTGCTTCCAAGATTATACAGATTGTGGGCAGAATCCAGTTCCTTGTGGTTGTAGGACTGAGGTCCCCACTTCCTTGCTGGCTATCAGCTGGGGCTGCTTCTAGCTTCTAGAAGCCTCTCTCCAGACCCTGCACACAGACTCTTACCTCTCTGAGCCAGCAACAGTATGATGAATCCTTAACACTTGCAATCTTTTTTATTTCTTCTGCTTGATCTCTCTTGCTCTGGCCAGAGTAGACGTTCTGTTCTGTTTTGTTTTTTATTCAAACCTTGTTTAAAACAGCCCACAAGCTGTATACCAGATTATAAACACTGGAAGGCCAGCTTCATTGTTCCTTTTCCTCCTTTAACAACCACCAAGACTAGCGTTCAGATCCGATGGGAAAGGGAACCAGAGGGTTGGATGTTCTATTCTTAAGGAATTGTATGGTTATACTGGGCCCCTAGATACTGTTTTGAGGTTTGCAAACTTCATTATTCCTGCATATTCACAGGTTCCAAGGATTAGAGTGTGGGTATCTTTGGGGATCCATTATTCTGCCTCCCATAGTATGCAACCCATGTATGATCAAAGAAACAAGAAGGAGTCCATTGGGAACTTCATTTCCTGGGTGAAAAGACAGAGACCCTGCTCCCTTTTTCCAGCTAGAGACACTAGTATGGAGACAAGATAATCTGGGAGCACCTGCAGCAGCCACCTTGTAACAAGGAGACATTAAGAATGAGGATAAAAAGTCAACATACAAAGGGTGGTGGAGTGGGAGAGTAGGAAGCACCTGGATTCTTGGAACATTTTTGAACAGTAGAACCAATACCAGTGATTGCTTTTGTCTGAATGGCTTGTCAGTTGAGGAAAATTATTTTTTTTTAAAGCAGTCTGTCTAGTTTTCTGTCACTGGCAACTAAAAGCAATTCTGAATGATATGTTGCTCCTAGCCTTGATTTCTGGAGCTCTACTGTGGGACAGACCTCTGCTTTTCCATGCTTAAAATGTTGTATTGACTAATCTGAATAAATTTACTTATATAGGAATTCATAATAAATGTGTTCAGTCGTGGCACCAATCTTAGCTTCACCTTGAGACTGTCTGTGCTCAGGGTTACAGAGTCCAGGAAGGGGGTCCAGGGGTCAGAAAACTATAGCCCATGAGCCAAATCCTGCTGGCATAAGCCAGGGTTGCTAAGGAAGGTTTTTAGATTCTCAAACGGTTGTTTAAAAACAAAACAAAACAAAACCAGAACAAAAAGAGAATATGTGACCAGAGACCATGTGTGGCTACTAAACTGAAAATATTTATTATCTGGTCCTTTATAGAAAAATCTTGCCAACCCCTGCACCTGTCATACAGAGGATTGCACCTACCAAGAAGCTGAGATAGATTTTACTAAGGAAAGGGTCATTAGGTCAGCATTTAACACCTTCGAGAAATAATTATAGATCACCATGTAAAGCTTTTGGCACAGGTGAAGATGAATTCTATCTTCAAGTTAGGTTTCTTTTCAGCTCAACATTTATTAGATTTCTGTTATTACAAGACTATAGAAGACACTGGAATTACATAATGAATAAAACAGAATCTTAATGTAGCTGAAAATCACTTCAGGGAGTCATCTTCTCTGGGAGAAACGATCCATGCAATTCCAAGCAAAAGATAAGGGCCTGTATAAAATGATTTCATGCAAAATTTTATATGTATCCACCTTTTTCTAAGGATATGGAGGCAAGGATGGAGAGTGGGTGGTTGGAAATTTGTGCCTGTAACGCAAGATCAGAAAGGTAGAAAAGGAACGAACAGCCATTTAATAGGTACTTTATAGTAATTAAGTAAATAATGTAGTAATTATTATAGTAATTAATAGTAATTAATTATTTATAGTAATTAATTATTAATCAATCCCCAAAAGTGAATGCTCTTCTGCAGTTTCTGTGTCAGGTCATACCCCAATGCCCATATTGTTTTCACTAAACCAAACTGCCTCCTAAAGGGAAGTCAGGGGTGAAGATAAAAGATTAAGGAATGATTCACATATCCCTCAAACTCTGGGGCAGCAGATGGGGAAAGACTATAGAATGAGAAGACGATCAAACAAAACCTGAAGGATTACTTCTGTTTAATTGTGGAAAGATGAAGGCAAGCTAGTGAAAAACTCTAAAAACAAGTGATCACAATGTGTAAAGAGAACTAAGGTAGTTTCTTTCTTTTTTTTAAAGATTTTATTTATTTATTTATTTGACAGAAAGAGACAGTGAGAGAGGGAACACAAGCAGGGGGAGTGGGAGAGGGAGAAGCAGGTCTCCAGGACAGCAGGGAGCCTGATGCGGGGCTCGATCCCAGGACCCTGGGATCATGACCTGAGCCGAAGGCAGACGCTTAATGACTGAGCCACCCAGGCGCCCCAAGAACTAAGGTAGTTTCACGGAGGCTAAGAAATTTAAAGGTTTTAAAAGCTTCAGTACCTTGGATAAGAAGATGAAATAACTGAATTTGGCCAAGAGGAGATATTTTACATTGTTGTCCAATTTGGTAGCCACTAGCCACATGCAGCTATTTAAATTTAAATTCGTTAAAGCCACATGAAAAATTTAAAAATTCAAAATTCAGTTCCTTAGTTGTACTCCCCATTTGGAAATGCTCAAAAGCCTCATATGGTCAGTGGCTACCGTACTGGGCAACCAGCACCTTTCCATCATCACAGAAAGCCCCAGTGGAGTGTGTTTTTGAACACACCCAGTTGTGCAGAAGTAAGAACACAATGGGGAGACTGAGCAGGCTTTCCCTTATCGTCTCTTCCGTGGTCGGCGCTGTGGTTGATCTGCCCTCTCCAGCTTGCACTGGGCTCTTCACTGTTGCAGTCCGGCCTCAGCCTCACCCTCTCTGCCCTGGACTATTGCAACGGCTGCCTACCTGCCCCCCCGTTCTTTCCTCCTTCTAACCTGTTCTGCATAAAGGTGCCTTTTCCCTGGCCAGCCAGCCCCAGCTTTTACTGCAGGTCCGCCGTGATGGGGTGCGCGTGGGGGCCCTGCACCGATCGGCACAGTGCAAAGCGATGCCGTCCTCACTCCGTTCCTTCCCCTGCTCGCTCACACAGCGCACAGTACAGTGCAGGCAGACGGTGACCGTACCTTCGCGTCGCACACGTGCCAGGAGGGCGGGAGCAGTGGCTAATCATCACCTTCCGTGTCTTCCGTCTGTTACCAGGTCTTTTTCCTTGTCGTCTGCTACTGGGTCCTACTTAACAGTTTGTTGCCTTGTACTGAGCACCGCACCGGCCTGTTGGTCTTCTTCGGTTCACTCCCTCCCCCCGCCCTCCACCAGCGGCTCTGGCCACACACCGCCATCTCCTCCAGGCCCTCAGGCCTTCGGAAGAGCAGCAGAGTCCTCTGTGACCCGGGCGGCCCACCTCCCTGCACACATGGTCCCGTCGCGGTGTGCTCCTCCCCGCCTCCCTGGCACGTTCATGCATGCCCCGCCCCTCCCCTCCTCTCCTCCCCGCCTCCCCGGCACGTTCATGCATGCCCCGCCCCGCCCCGCCCCGCCCCTCCCCTCCTCCCCGCCTCCCTGGCACGTTCATGCATGCTCCTCCCCTCCTCTCCCCTCCCCTCCCCTCCTCTCCTCTCCGCCTCCCTGGCACGTTCATGCATGCTACTCCCCTCCCCTCCCCTCCTCTCCCCTCCCCTCCTCTCCTCCCCGCCTCCCTGGCACGTTCATGCATGCCCCTCCCCTCCTCCCCGCCTCCCTGGCACGTTCATGCATGCCCCTCCCCTCCCCTCCCCTCCTCTCCTCTCCTCCCCGCCTCCCTGGCACGTTCATGCATGCTCCTCCCCTCCTCTCCCCTCCCCTCCCCTCCCCTCCTCTCCCCTCCCCTCCCCTCCTCTCCTCTCCTCTCCGCCTCCCTGGCACGTTCATGCATGCTACTCCCCTCCCCTCCCCGCCCCTCCCCTCCCCTCCTCTCCTCCCCGCCTCCCTGGCACGTTCATGTATGCCCCTCCCCTCCCCTCCCCTCCTCTCCTCTCCTCCCCTCCCCTCCTCCCCGCCTCCCTGGCACGTTCATGCATGCCCCTCCCCTCCCCTCCCCGCCCCTCCCCTCCCCTCCTCTTCTCTCCTCCCCGCCTCCCTGGCACGTTCATGCATGCTACTCCCCTCCCCTCCCCTCCTCTCCTCTCCGCCTCCCTGGCACGTTCATGCATGCCCCTCCCCTCCCCTCCTCTCCCCTCCCCTCCCCTCCTCCCCTCCCCTCCCCTCTCCCCCTCCTCTCCCCTCCCCTCCCTTCCTCCCCTCCCCTCCCCTCCTCTCCGCCTCCCTGGCACGTTCATGCATGCCCCTCCCCTCCTCTCCCCTCCCTTCCCCTCCTCCCCTCCCCTCCCCTCCTCTCCTCTCCGCCTCCCTGGCACGTTCATGCATGCCCCTCCCCTCCCCTCCTCCCCGGCGCCCGCGCGAGGTCACCCTTCAGACCCCAGGGCCCACTTCCGTTCCTCTAAGAAGATTCAGGAGGGGAGCTGCGCCAGGCCCAAGGAGGGGCGGCATCGCTGTGCGGCCGAGGGACACAGCGGGCGTGACCGTGGCCACGTGGGGCGCCACCGGCAGCCAGACGCACCCCCGGCGCTTTCTATTCCCGCAAACGGGGCCGCCAAGTCCTCCCCGAGACGCAGAGCGCGCCGTCGGCCCCTGGCGGCGAAGGGGGTTGTGGGAGCCCTGCGTCGCCCCGCAGACTCACGGGAGATGTAGTGCGGGTTCCTCCGGGGTGGCTGCGCCCGCCTAAGGTGCTGTGCGGGTACGCGCCGCAGCTTTCGGGGACAAACTGGTGAGGCCGGCGAAGGGGGGCGCGGCGTAGCGAGGGTCCAGCTGAGGCGGGCGGAGATTTGTGGCGCTCCTTCCTGGCGGGCAGGACGGCCGCCACCCCGCGTTCTCCTGTCGGCCGAGCCCGGGCCGGGATGAGCGGCGCGGGACGCTGGCTGGTCCGTGGGCAGCGGGTCCCGTCGGTGCGCGGGCTGCCCACGTGCTGCGTCACTCCTCTGTCTCCCGGGGGCTGGGGACGGGCGGTCGCAGCCTGGGGAGCGTTAGTCGGGAGCTGCCCGGCTGGCCTGACCCGAGCCGGTGCAGTGGACAGGCGGCACTGGGCCGCTCTGCTGGGCCACCGCGCTGACTCTCGCTGTGCCCGCGTTTGAGTAACCCCTGAGGCCCTTTGGCCCCCGGGAGCGTCCGCTGCTTTTATTTCGCAGACACTGACCGAGTACCTCCTGTGTGCCAGGCACCCGAGTCTCTGACCTCGAGTCGGGTCGACGACGGTTTTCGGGGCGGGCCCGGCGCGCACACGGTAATTACAATACAATCTGAAAGCGGCCGAGAGAGAGGCCCACGCCAGGCGTCGGTGAAAACGTCGAAGGGGGCCACCAAACTCAGAATTCTGAAGAAGTGGTTTAGGAGAGAAGAAGGCAAGGTTGGTTAAGTTTAGTAAGGACAGGCTTACTCAGCAAACGTTTATTGGTGGCTTTCGCTGCTACATCCTGTTCTAGGTGCTGAGTGCGCCAGGGTGAATGATACAGACAAAATCTCTACTTTCATGGAGCTTATTTTTCTGGTAAGTTAGAGAGAAAGAAAATAAATTAGTGAGGACAGAAGAAAATAGAGAGCAGGTGTTCTTCAAAGAATTAAAACAGGGTGATATGACAAGTGATGGGGTCAATTTTTAATCATGTAAAATTTTAATTTTCTTTTTTAATAGGCAATGCAGTTTGAATAGCTACTAAATTCAAATTTATCTACAAGCACAGGAACAATTTTCTATACTGTGTTGATGCATTATGGGCACTCTGTTGTTCAAGGAGGGCAGGATCACACTACCGTTAGCACTTAGGGCAATATCCAATAGGATATGTTGGGGTTAAACTTACTAGCAGAGTCTGTGTAATCTCTAAACTCTTGTTAACTCATGGAGAGTGTGCTTAGACTGTTTTTGATTAGACTGGACTCAGTATGGCTAATAGTCTATCTAGTAACTAATGAGTGACCTTACTCCCGTTACATCCCATAACACTACCATAGCATGGCAAGGAGCATCCAAGCCTTTGTGCAATAGTAAAGTTTTCTTGGCCAGGGAAGTGGCCTTGTGAGCCCAATTTTACACATGAGGGCACCTCCAGACCTCAGCAGCTGGTATCAGCCTATTCCTTGTGTTGAGGCGACTCAGACCTGCTGGGCCAGCACATAGCCAAGTCACTGGAATGGGAAACAAATGAGCCTCCAGAGCTATCTGGATTTGTCTTTGAAAGGGAGGAAGGGAAAAAACAAAAAAACGCACTATCACTTGAATTAATAGCATTGTTTTTAGCTCAATAAGAATATTTCTGATTGAGTTCAGAGTTCCAACTTCATTAAATTTTTAAAGTATTTTCTAATCTTAATTGTTTGAACTCAAGTAAAACATTTTAAAATTTAAAAGGAAAGAAAGGGAAGAAGGTAGAGAGGATGACAGAATGTGATCATGAGGCTCCATCTGCTGTTCTAGGCTCTTAGTTTCATGCTTTTAAAAAGATGTATTCAGCCTCTTTTTCTTATTTCTTCCACTTTGCAGTCTTTGCTCATGTGACATATTAAAATAAGAATTCTTAGTGTTTTTATCCCTTATTTTCCATTTCACACTGCAAAGATGCCATTCCAAAGGTGATTATCTTGAATGGCAATCAGATAGTTCCTTTGAGGGCCCTCAGCTTTTCCTTGTCTTCTTAAACCATTCCGATCCTGCTCTTCTGGAAGTTACCAACAATTTATTAATAGACATATTTAATCCTTTTAACAAATATATGAGATAGTGTCAGAAATTAACACATCCAGACATTAATGTGGTGAAAACAGATTTTATTTAGTCACTACTGACAGTAGGGGAAAGAGCTGAGCTCCATTCCAATTTGTGAGAAATGATTTGGGTGTTTTAAAGGTAGAATGGGGTGCGGGGTAGAGCAGGGGCTCCATAGAGTTAGAGAAGTGAAAAATCACAAAGGATTGGTCATTGCAAATGCAATTAGGCCAGCTGTGTTTGCTAGCTGGCAGTTATTAAAGATAGGATTCTATCCTACCACAGAGACTGGGAAACAGAGGCCCTATCCTTCCTGATGATTACATTTCAAAGGAATGACTCTCAGGTCCTTGAGAAAAATACTTCTTTTTTTTTTTTTAAGATTTATTTATTCATTTTAGAGAGAGAAAATCCGAGTGTGTGAGTGGGGGTGAGGGGCAGAAGGAGAATCTCAAGCTGACTCTGCTCAGCGTGAAGCCCAGTGTGGGGCTCGATCCTGCGACCCTGAGATCATGACCTGAGCTGAAATCAAGAGTCGGATGCCCAACCGACAGAGCCACCCAGGTGCTCTGAGAGAGATACTTCTGAGTTGCAAGAGATACATATTCACAAATGTGATTCCCTTTTAGTAAATGCTCTAGGAAAGGGAGATAAGGAGCCCATCAGTAGGTGTTGCTAGAACAAATGCTAAATTTCCTGGCAGCATTTTTAGTTTTCTCAGGCAGTCATTGTAATGGGGAAGCTGGGGACATCCTAGGGACGTGGCTTTATGCTGCTAGAAGCCATGGCCGAGTTTGGTCTAGTTTTTTTGTGCAGGGTTTAGTTGGAATTATGTGCCAGGAGCAGGCTCTATTAGCCCAATTTTACACGTGAGGGAACCCAAGCACAGAAATCAGTAACTCATGGGATGGTACAGCTAGTAAGTGGTAGAGCTGAGATTTGAATGTAGAACCTGGACCCCTAACTCCTGTCTCATAGCACTCACGGAGACTCTGGGGAAGCAGTAAAAATTATGATTTAATCCTTGTCAAAATAGTCCAATGGAAGGGACTTGTTCAAACATTAGAACAAATAATTATAATCAGTGCGGTGTCAAAGATACCCGTTCAACTCTCCTCTTCCTGTCTAATGAGGACACAGAAAGCTTTCTAACCTGATTTTTCCTTTTAGCCACTTCCTGCTGTTACCTGCCAGCCAGACATTACAGCTGTGTATTTCACCAGAGCCTCAGACCTGTTACATCCTCAGTCCGACTCATTGCCTCCCTTCCTCATTATTGTCTCTCTTCCAGACCCTCTTCTGACTCTCCAGTTTCCGAATGACATTGATGGTCTCGGTCACTTGGGCTCTGTCCTGATAGGAAGTGATCTGTGTTTCCTCTTTCCCTCATGTATCAGTAGTCACCAAGTCCTACGGAAGGTACTAGAACTTTTCTTTGGTCCTCCCCCGTTTCTCTGTTTCCTTTTCTCTTACAGCCTCCCTGCGCGCGGGAGCGGCCGTTGCTGCTACTTGCCAGGCCGGGTTACTGCAGATCCTCCTGCCCCTCGCTTCCCTGTGAGGCTGGCCAGCCGGCCTGCTGCTCTGGCCTCAGTTCCTCTCACACGCACCCTGTGGCTTAGTTAAGTTAGCTCCTGGCTGCTCTTCCAGTCAAGTCAGCAGTTTCTCTCTAGACATAAAGAGTAGTGATTAGAGTTTTGGCTGTTTATGAGCTGTTTTGGAATATGATTTTATTTAACTTCCTAAATTTATTTTGTTTGCTAACTTTGAAGATTTTCAAGTGGGTGAAGAGTGGGATCGGTAGATCGGCCAACAGTCTGCTCTAAAAAAAATATGCCTACCTCTCACTCTTTGCCAGACGCATCCATTTCTGTTTTTAGCTCCTGCTCTTTATTGCCTCACTGGATACCTCCCTTCCAGATGACTCCGTATTCCCCTTGCCCTTCAGTGCTCAGCTCAAGTCGACTTCTGTTTTGAAGTTCTCCCTGGTTTTTCCAGTTAACAGTGATCTTATTTTTTTTCTAATTCATGTCACATTGAAAGACTCTACAGCTAACACTTAATTATATCAAGATATGTTATTCTTTCATTGTTTAGTGTTTGTCTGTGTTCCTCAACTAATTTCTAAACTTGTTGAAAGCACAAACTGTGTATTGTAGTTGTAGGCTGCAGAGTGCTGAGACCATAAATAGGCATGTGTGTATCTGCCCATTATCACTCATTTATCCCTTCAACACATTTTTATTGAGCACCTACTATGTCTAGCATTCCTGCTCAATTAAGCTACAAACTATGTTAAATTCTGTGACTAAAATAAATAGGCCGCTGTAATAAAGCATGATGTAAGGTGTTGATTTGGATAGTGTGAATGCCTTTGTGGGAAAGTGCTCAGTAACTACTTGCTGACTGACATATTTTAGTAGAAGGAAAACACAGTTCTATGGGGTTCTTATATCTGTATTTAAAAAATTATGGCTATAAATATATATAACATGTACATCTTAAAAAATAAAAAAACACCTAAATCCCATATAACTTAAGAAATACCTTTGATGCTTTTTGTATGTCCCTTTTATATCACATTCCTCCCCTCCCGCCAGAAATAACTTCTCTCCTGGATTATGTGTCTATTATTTCTCTGCTTTTCTTTGCGTTTTGCTATATGTGTATTTTTAAACAACATATGGCTTACTTTTGGGTTTTGAACTTTATGTAAATGGAATCATACCGTATATTCTGTGAATTTTTTATTTTCTTTCTTCTTCTTCCTCCTCTTTCCTTCCTAACCTTATGTTGTGAAATTCGTCTGTGGCACATTTTACCTAGGACTTCACAAGTAAGGGGCTGTAACACCTGTGGGTAATGTAGTGCACCTAAGAGAGCATTGGAACATTTTGTAGACCCTCAGAGATGCTCTTGCTTTTTTGATGTTCTTGCTTTTTTGTTACCTTCTTAAATAGCCCTTTGTTGTCCAGGCATCGGTTTGTTTTCACTTCTCTTGGTGAAAAGTAAAGTAAGCATTTTAAAAAATGATCACATAGAAATATTTATAAACTATAGAATATATGAATAGCATTGTTATAACTTCCGCTAGGATTCTTAAAGTTGACATTTTATACCTTTTTTTTTTTTTTTCCCCAGTACTGTCATGGACAGCAACCATCAAAGTAGTTACAAACTCAGTAAAACTGAGAAGAAGTTCTTGAAGAAGCAGATTAAAGCCAGGCATACTTTGCTGAGACACGAAGGCATTGAGACTGTATCCTGTGCCACTCAGGTAACCTAAAACTGTTACCGTTTGAATGTAGCCATGTCGCCATGTTAACGTGTTGCAGTCATATTTGTTAATAATTGCTCAGAGAAGGAGGCTGTGATTGTTCAGTCTTGTGTTATGTCTCTATTCAGTATACACATGACAGGACCTGCTAACTTTCTATTTTGGGGACATAGTTTGAATTTCCATTGACCGTGTTGGTTGAACTGGAGGGAGTGGTGGGTATATGTTAACAGAAACACTGTATAACTGTACAGAATTTACAAAGCATATTTCCATTCATTATTTAATTTCTTAGGAATTCTTACATGATGGGTTAGAGAACTAAGGCTCTGGCAGGTGGTATGTCCTTTGATAGGGTGGCTGAACAGAAAACTAAACCTAAACCTCTTTTGTATCCTAATGTAGTCTTTCCCCTCTATTCCTAACTTCATTTTTGTTATAAAGTATTTTGACTATGTGCTGTAAAACAGTTTTAATTTATTAGACCTTATTTACAAAAGCCTTTTCATTTTCTAATGGCAATAATTCAATTATATATATTATATTATAATATGTGTTAATTATGAGGGACTGTGAGACTTCTTGGACTGTGAGTTAAGAAGAACTTAGTTTAACTCTTAGCTTTTCCATTTATTTGGACGTGAGCAGTCCCTTCGAGATCAGCTTTCTTCATTTGTAAAGACGTAGTATCGCATGCCTTTTTATTCCATTGGATTGTTAGATTCTAGAGCAAGTATGTGACAGTGCTTATTAATCATTAAAATTCCATGTGAACATAAAGTATTTTTTCTGGTTCTTAGGGGTAGGAAGGAAGATCAGCCATCATCTAACCAAGGGCCGAACACATGCCCTTGAGAAGGTGAAGCTAGGATTAAAACTTGGGTTTCAGACCAGTACTCTTCCCTTACATCATGTTACACTGTCTTCTGTGCTGTGTGATAGTTTTAGAAATGAATGATCTGTTAAGGGAGATTTATTTATTTACTTAAAGATTTGTTTATTTTAGAGAGAAAGAGAGCGGGGTGGGGAAGAGGGAGAGGGAGAGAGAGAATCTTAAGCAAACTCCATACTCAGCACGGAGCCCGATGCGGGGCTCGATCTCACGACCCCAGATCGTGACCTGAGCCGGAATCAAGAGTCGGACGCTCAGCCAACTGAGCCACCCGGGTGCCCCTGTTGAGGGAGATTTAAATTTAGCAGGTAATAGGCCCATACTTAGATTCAACACAGTATTAATGACTTCAGAGAATTAAACCAAATTCCTATAAAGAGGAGAGAATACGTAATAGATTAGAAGTAATATGGATGCACACGCTCTGCTGTTTCTGCCAAGAGCCGCCGAGGCTATGAGGCGTTCAAAAGACTAAACTGACATAGTCTCTGTTCCTCTCTTCCCAAGTATAACTTGCTTTCTTTTCCTTCTAGGGTCGTGAAGACAAATGTAAGGAAAGAAATGGGTTATAATTTTTCTGCCTCTGAAGCTGTTTCTAGTGGATCTGTTTTTTTAGATTTCTACAAGCTTTAACCTCACCTTCGTGGCTTCCAAATTGTCTTCTTATTTGGGCTTGATTATTTTTTTCTCCACAATATTTTTACAAGAAAGGAATAAAATTCTAGAAGAACCTCTAATTGCATATTATCTATCCAGGAGAGAACAAATGTTCTTTTCGTGATGTTATAGGTATACGTGCCTTTGTGCAAATTTATAGCCGTTGTGAGATTTCTCTAGAGCGGTGGTCCGCAAATTGTCAGGACTGAAGATAAGTTAAAAAAAATTCTGAATTCTCTACTTCATATTACTGGGAGGATTGCTCGAACAATTATAGATAAGACAGTTATTGCTTTTAATTCTATTGTGTGACTCACATGCAACTGAAAATAAATTCCTCCCTTTCCTCCCCTCTGCACTTGTTTTTGTGTGGTTTGCCTTTAGAACTGCCCACAGATCCCTTAGCGTCCTTGAGGACCACTAGTAGTCCTCAGGTCATACCTCACCACGCTCCTCAGGCTCTAGATGGGGTAGTGGACCCTTGACATCTATATCACCTTTGCAATTCCTTAGATTTGGGAATGTAGAAGTATTTTTGTAACTATGGCTACATACAACCAAATCATTTTACTACTTTAATTTATAAACCCTGTTGAATGAGGTCCAAGGCAAGCCATCTTAGACTAAATTTTACACCATGTTTTATATCATTGTATGATCGTATTTGTTCATCATGTGAATGTGTGTATTTGCAAACATATAAAGTATGGGGTCTTCTGTGACAGCACAGAGCTTTACTTTTCTCATCCAGTTTTATAATAATCTATTAATATTCTTGTAAAACAAGTTTCTAGATATTCCCATTTGGTGTATATGAAACTAATACATTATATTCTAATCTCCAGCTTTGTATATAAATCAGGGGTCGGCGGAGTACTGTCCCTAGGTCAAATCTGGCTTGTAAGCTAAGAATGAGTTTTACATTTTCAAAGGGTTGTTAAAAATGAAAATAAAGTATGTGACAGAGACTTGCCTGAGAAGCCTAAATATTTACTGTCTGGCCCTTTTCAGAAAAAGTTTGTTAATACCTGGTATAAATGGTAAAACTGATAAGAGTAAGCCATCAGTGGTTTACTTCTCTTATGCTACCAAGCTTTTAGAAGTCATAGGTTATAAATTAAAAATATTAACACTGTGTAGAATGTTTTATAAGAGGTGCTAGGCCATAAGCATCAGAATAAAAATAGGAAACTTCTCTCCCCGCCGCCTCCCGACAAACCCCTTGAATAAAGTTTAGTGCAGGACTGCAGATAACAGGAAGTAAGCATGAAATTTAACTAAGGAGAAAGTTTTAATTGCAAAATGAATTACTCAGACACAGAGGAAAATTTTCCTGTTTTGTGTTCAGTAGAAACTGTAGTAACATTGTATCATGGTTATGTCAAGTGTGGATTCTGAAAACTGACAGAAATAGGTTTGAAACCCAACTCCCCCATCACTACCGTAACTTTTCTGCTATTCAGTGTCTACTCTGTGAAGTGGGGCTAGTATTACCCACTTTGTAGGCTTGTTGTGAAGGTTATGTTAATGAGGATTAAGTAGGTAAAAGTAGGTATTGACTGGCAGAAAGTATTATGTAACCCCTATTCCTTGTCTCTCTCTTATTTCTCTTTCATTGTGCTAAACTTGTACGCAGTAATAAATGTGACATTTTAATTGTATGTATAGCCATTAAGAAAGGAATATTATACTGCAAAGTCTATTTAAAAATCAATATTATTTATATCATAGGTATACTTTTTAATCCACGATATTTAATAAATTAATTTATATACTGTGTATGAAATTAGAAACCCAATTAACCACCGTAAGGAAACCTTTTTTCCCGTCTTAATTACACCTTTGTAAGGAAATCTTATTTAAAAATAATGTTATTTTAGGGGCGCCTGGGTGGCTCAGTCGTTAAGCGTCTGCCTTCGGCTCAGGTCATGATCCCAGGGTCCTGGGATCGAGCCCCGCATCGGGCTCCCTGTTCGGCAGGAAGCCTGCTTCTCCCTCTCCCACTCCCCCTGCTTGTGTTCCCTCTCTCACTGTGTCTCTCTTTGTCAAATAAATAAAAATCTTTAAAAATAATAATAATAATCTTATTTTAATAAATCTTATTTTAAAATCTTATTTGAAAATAAATGGATTGATACTAATTGCTCATGGTTTTTTTCTTCTTTTTTTGTTTTTCTAAAGAGCCTGGTTATCGCCAATGGTGGATTGGGTAACAATGTGAGTAGGAACCAGCTGCTCCCAATGTTAGAGAAGTGTGGCCTGGTGGATGCTCTCCTAATGCCACCTAATAAGCCCTACGCATTTGTAAGATACAAAACTGCAGAAGAAGCTAAGAAAGCCTATGTCACCCTCAATGGAAAAGAAATCGTGGATGATTTAGGACAAAAGATCATTCTGTACTTGAATTTTGTGGAAAAAGGTATTAGTTATACAGGTGTCTTTTAAAAAAAAGTCGGTTTTGTGTGAGTTTTGTTTCCTTTCTTTCCTTTCTTTTCCTTTCCTTTCCTTTCTTTTCTTTTTTTTGAGTTACTGTGAAACCAAACAGGACCTCAGTTAAGCAGCCCCTTTTTGTCTGACAAACACTCCTTATGCACCCAGTTTTCGCTGGGCGTGGGGCCAGTCGTTGAAGGGATGTGGATTGGAGCTGGACCTACCGCCCTAACAGTATATTTATTATCTGTGTTACTTATTTTAGAATCCTGCTACCTAATTGTGCTTTTCAAAATTTAATGTTGGGGATTCAGATTACCAATTTTATAGAGTCTACCCAGAAGCTTTCAATTAGTCGCTTAGGAATCAATTGTGATCTGAATGATTGTGTGCCAGGCTTGCCATACGGAGGAACACCGTTAGCCACCGGGGGTTCCTAAAGCTTTACGGTGGCCGCGTCCGGCAGAACTTCCTGTGATGATGGCAACGTCTGTATGTTCATAGCTGCACTGTGCAGTGTGATTGTGGGATTGAGGAACTGGCTTTTTAATTAAATTTTATTTAAGGAAATTAATTTAAATAAAAGCCTTATAGACCCATATACAGAACTGCTACAGAGATGATTACATCTTTTCACCATTGTCCCATGGAAATAAGATGTACTGAGATGAACTTGGATGTAGACATCTGGTCTCCCATTATGTTCATTTGCCACCTACTTAGGCAACTCACTGTTTTGTTCAGATACCCCGGGGATGGGTAGGTGAGGATAATCTGACCGAATTTATGTTTCTGTAAAATAAGACTCAGAGGAAACTTTTAAAGACTTTTTAAAGATATATTTTAGGAGTTATAATTCTCAGTATATGTATTTAATTTAAAATCTGACATAAGCCTTAGATTTAAAAAACTATGTTATCTCTGTATGTGTTTATGATCAGCTTTTGAAAACTGAGTGGTTTGGGAGTAAGTTTTAATCAGAAAGTATTGTCCTTGGGTTTTCCCCTAGTCAGTATGTAGAACGCTCTGTAAGAAATTGCACAAAGTGAGTTCTGGGGTGTTCTTTATTTGAAATCCCACATTAGATCCAGATGTATTTCCAAGGCTGTTGTTGGGAAATAAATCCTAATAGAAACAAAGAGAGAACAAAACTGTGTCACAAATGTTTTGATACTGGTCTTGATAACTGCTACCAGAGAGCCACTGAGTAAGAAATACAAGGGGTGTTTTTAATTCTTTTTTTAAAAAACTATAGGAAACTAAGTATGAATTATTTGTACTATAAATTGCCTGTCTTTAAGGAATTTTCCTCGAAGCTTTCCTTACATAATTTGAATAAGTAATACAATGCCTGACATGTAGTAAACACTTGGTAAATATTTATCAGGTGATTCACTATTTGTATTTCTGAAATAGTAATAAAATCTAGTAGACGTTTATATTGTTGTTTCTGTGAATTTTTATGTTAAGTGATTCAAGGATGAAAACTCTTCAGCAGAAAAGCTTTAGAAATCACGTCTGTAGCATGAACGATGAGATCCCTAAATGTGAATTGCATTATTCCCTTTAATCACAAATTCTTTTTTTTCTTTCACAGCTACACCTATCTTAAACTTTGAAGGGCACAGGGACTTAAATTATTTTAATATATACCAAATAATTCTTCAAAGGATGATATTTTTATTTTTTTGGAATACTTTTTTTGTTGTTTTACCTTTTTCTGTTACTGGACCATACCTAGTATCAAGCTAAGGGCAAAAATGAGCATTTAAATTTTTGTATTCAGTATTTAGAGACGGTCTGGCTAGAATGGCAAACTGTAGATATTATGACAAACCTTGTTTCTTAGTGAGATTTAAAAAGTAGCTCAATCGTGTTCAAATAATATTTAAGTAAATACTGTTTTATTTGCTGTTGGTAATTGTGGTGGATACAATGTACCATAATCTTTATTTTGGTTGGGGCGCCTGGGTGGCTCAGTTGTTAAGCGTCTGCCTTCGGCTCAGGTCAGGATCCTGGGATCCTGGGATCGAGCCCCGCATTGGGCTCCCTGCTCCACGGGAAGCCTGCTTCTCCCTCTCCCACTCCCCCTGCTTGTGTTCTCTCTCTTGCCGTGTCTCTCTCTGTCAAATAAATAAATAAAATCTTTAAAAAAAAAAATCTTTATTTTGGTTTTTATTTTTGTATTTTCCTATGTCATATGCCCTTAGCATTCTTTTATTTATTTATTTTTTTAAATGTTATCCATTTTATTTTATTTTTTTATTTTTTATTTTTTTTTAAAGATTTTATTTATTTATTTGAGACAGAGAGAATGAGAGACATCATGAGAGGGAGGAGGGTCAGAGGGAGAAGCAGACTCCCCGCCGAGCAGGGAGCCCGATGTGGGACTCGATCCCGGGACTCCAGGATCATGACCTGAGCCGAAGGCAGTTGCCCAACCAACTGAGCCACCCAAGGCACCCATATGCCCTTAGCATTCTTATTTCTGAATATGAGGATGGGGAATTCTGTGAACTGATAAATGGCCTCTGGACAGAATTATTTGTATTTAGGAACTCTAAGTTTTGTATGTGACTGTTTTGTTTTGGTTTCCCACAGCACAATGGAAAGAGTTGGGGCTTCAGGCTTTACCTCCAGGCCTCATGGTAGTAGAAGAAATTATTTCTTCTGAGGATGAGAAAATCCTTTTGGAAAGCGTTAACTGGACAGAGGATATAGACAATCGTAATGGTAAGTAAAACTTCTCAAATTTGATATTTAAATGTCTCTGCAAAATGCCATGCTAATGCTTCTCCTTTCCTCCTCCTCCTTTGCTTTACTGAAATTTCTAATATTTCCTCAAAATTACTGAGTGGCCTAGATCTAATATTAGGCAAGTCATGCCAACAGTTCTTAGGGGCATTAATAATAAATGACATTTATATAGCTATCAATTTTAAGCTCCAAACTAATTAATATTTATTAGCTAACATTTGTAGAGCCGGCACTGATAAGCCCTTTCACATACATTATCTTCTTTGATCCTGTCCCTCCCCCCCACCCCCAGGCATATTTCTGGTGCAGGATCAGCCGCTCAGTACCTTGCTGCCGAAATGCAGTAAGAGCTTCCTGGAGCTCTGTGCAAATTAGAGTTCCTCTGACTCTTTCCAGATATAAAAGGTCTTGTGAGTGGCAGCGTCCATGTTTGACTTTTTCAGGTTGATGGGATGAAACTCTCCAAGGGTTTGTTACCATTTTAGACTGAAAAGAACAGCAGAGGTGAGGTAGAATAATGTCTTTTATTAAAGACAGTAATTTAGCAGTTACCAAAATCACCATTACTAAAGGAATCCTGACTCACAGTTTTGACTTTGAAACAAAGGAATGCAAATATTTTTCTCTCAAATAGTTTACTTTTTTTTCTTCATTTAGTTCAAAAATCCTTAAAGCACAGGAGAGTAAAGCATTTTGGTTATGAATTCCACTATGAGAACAACAGCGTAGATAAAGACAAGCCATTACCTGGGGGTAAGTAATTGCTAATAAACGACAAATGCTGGCTCAGAAAAGAAAGATTTAATATATTGGAAGTATGTCATAGTATGTTTCATTTGTCATTTCTAGGTAAACTGTTGAAATAGCTGATTAAATTTAAAACATTTAAATTACATACGTAGTGCAGTTTTGTTATAAAAACTGGATACATATAGCCAAGGCTAAAGTTCCTCTTGAACACCAGCCTTACTCCCGTACTTCTCGGAGGTAGTACTATTAACAGGTGAGCACATGTGCTGTAACAAAGAGTTTACATCCCAGTGGAGATACTGTGGAAGTATGTAGTTGCTAACATGGAGTATTATATTGAGTATTATATGTTGTATGTTCACATATTACACGTATGCCTCCAACTTGTTCTTCTCCCTTTATTGAATGTCTTGGAGATCTCGCCTGCTTTTTCATTGTATTCAGTGTTCAATAGTGGCTTATTCAGTTAGCTCCCTTTGGTAGACATTTAGATTATTTCTAGTTTTAGCTTTTATAAGGAGTGATGCTCTGCGTGTCTTTGTGTTTATCTCTTATGCAGTAAGCAAGAATTTCTCAAGGGAGACTGCTAAGTAGTAGAATTGTTATGTCAGTTATGTCCATTTAAAAATGTTAATAGATAGGGGCGCCTGGGTGGTTCAGCCGTTAAGCGTCTGCCTTCGGCTCAGGTCATGATCCCAGCGTCCTGGGATCGAACCCCGCATCGGGCTCCCTGCTCCATGGGAAGCCTGCTTCCCCCTCTCCCACTCCCCCTGCTTGTGTTCCCTCTTTCTCTGTCAAATAAATAAATAAAATCTAAAAAAAAAAAAGTTAATAGATACTGAAAAACTGTCCCCAACTCAGCTGTACTGACATATTCTTACCGAGCGTGTACCTCCTTCCCCCACCCACACCAACATGTGGTATTACAAAACTTTTAACTTTATAATTTCCTGATTACTAGTGAGGTTGGCCATTTTTAATTTACCTTTCTGTGAATTCCTCTTCATATCCTTTGCCGGGTTTTTTCTAATGGGTTGACCGATGAATAAGATTTTACTGTATGATCTGGATATTAAACCTTTGGTAGGATTGTGTTGGAGTTATATTTACTTGATGGACTTGAATCTTATTTAAGGCTTACTTTCCTTCATAAAATAACATTTCTGATTCCAGTGAAAGTAAGTTAGTTCTACTTTGAAAACTGGTTTGTTTTTGTTTTTAAAATATTTTAATTTTTTAAGTGATCTCTACACCTAACATGTGAATCAGTGGGGCTCAAACTCACATCCCGAGATCAAGAGTCACATGCTCCTCCGACTAAGCCAGCCAGGTGCCCCAAAAACTATGTTTTTTAAAAGGAACTAATTTAGGGGTGCCTGGCTGGCACAGTTGGAAGAATGAGCAATCCTTGATCTTGGGGTCATGAGTTCGAGCCCCACGTTGTGTGTGGAGATTGCTTTTTAAATAAAAAGAAAGTTTAGGGCACCTGGGTGGCTCAGTTGGTTAAGCGACTGCCTTCGGCTCAGGTCATGATCCCAGGGTCCTGGGATCGAGTCCCACGTCGGGCTCCCTGCTCGGCAGGGAGTCTGCTTCTCCCTCTGATCCTCCCCCTGCTTGTGTTCCCTCTCTCGCTGTGTCTCTCTCTGTCAAATAAATAAAATCTTTTAAAAATAAATAAATAAAAAGAAAATTTAAAAAAATAAAAGGAAATGATTTAGAAAATAAGTAAATTAAATTTAAATTTAATTTTAAAAAGTGGAATAATTTTAAATAACAAGAAAGAGTGGTCAGGCTAATTTCCAGCATGTAAGAGTAAATTTTATAGTTTTATTGCTGTTTTACAAAGTGCCAGAATTGTGAGCAAAATTTTTCTTTTGGATATTTTGTTTGATTAAAATCAATCAAATAACTTCAAAAGATTCTGAAGGTTTTGTTTTTATTGTTTTGTCTTATGGGTTTATTGTTATATTTAGACCTTGACTGTTAAACTAAAAGCTGTGTGATTTTTCTCAGAGTGGCTTTTTTTTATTCTTGAGTAAAACATGCAAAGTAAATATTTTAATGATTTATCTTTATGATTACTGACATCAGGTCTTCCTGACATTTGGGATAGCATTCTGGAGAAGTGGTTGAAAGAAGGTTTCATTAAACACAAACCCGACCAATTGACTGTTAACCAGTATGATCCTGGGCATGGTGAGTATTTTCTTATTTCCACACTGCAATCATATATTTCATAACTGAGTAGATTCTTTAACTCCCTAAAATCAAAGATATGATTTTTTAGCTTAAATTAACTCTTCGCAGTAATTTGCTTATGTTTGTTACCTGTGTTGACTTTAATCCCTTGCAGATTTACATGTTAATCCCTTGAAGAACTCGTGTCTCAGAGTGTAGATAAGTAGACTGACACAGTTGCTGTTTGTGATTTTTTTTTGTTTGCTTCTCAACATTTCATTTAGAGAGGGAGGAGGTTGTTTCAAAGACATAGGAGGCACGTGTAGTAGAAGAACCACATAATTTACAGATCCCTAGAAGAAGGCTGCTTGGTTGGATGGTCTTGCTCTTCTTTCTCCTCCGAGAATGGGAAGACAATTCTAGGATGATATGTTAGTAAAAATCTTTAGGCTCCTGAGTTTTTTGCACTTAGTAGCAGCATCTTCATGTGATATTTGTAGTAATGAAATGATCGTAAGGATTTTATCAGTGGCAGACATCGTGGGGTTTTGGGTTTTTTCCTGCTCTTATCATAATGTATTGTAATTACATATTTAGCTGTCAGTCTTTCTGTTGGTCTGTGTGCTCCCTGAGGACAGGGATGTGTCCTACCTGCTTTACATGCTCTTACCACGTAGCAAATCCTTTTTCTTGGGAGATGCTCAGTTAACGTAGATGAGAAGTTGATGGAGGAAGCCATATCTGAAGGAGGGATATGCTTAGTCTTCACACCTGGCTCTTGCTTTTGTTCTGCATGTACCTGGGAATCCCATGTTCACGGGCCCACGTGACTTTGGTGTTCCTCTGTCGCATGTTCTCTTGGGCTGGGCTTGGGTAGGTGCCTCAGGCAAGCCGTGGCTCTTGCGTCTTGGTTTCAGAATGGTTGCCAGTGGCTCTTCAGCACCAACTGGAGATATTTTCAGTTCAGGTTTAGCTTCATTTTATGTAGTCACATTCACCCCAGATGTTTCCTTTTAACTAAAATTGCAGTACCTTCCCGAGAACACCAGACAGTGCTCTCCCCAGTATAGTGTGAGGCCGCATGTGTCTTAAATCTACTGAAAGGAAAAGTGAAGTGACCTGTTACTTTATTTTCTATCCCAGGAATTCCTGCTCATATTGACACACATTCTGCTTTTGAGGAGGAGATTGTTTCTCTCAGTTTGGGGTCAGAGGTAAATGTTCACACATTTTCATTAGCCATCAACGACTGTCTTACCTTATATGATGCTGTTTTCATGGGATTTCTTAATTAAATGAGTTAGGATTTAAACATGAGAAGTAAAGGTGCTATATTAGTGCTTTCATTTCTTGTAACTTTGTTTTTTTAAAGATTTTATTTATTTATTTGACAGAGCGAGACACAGCGAGAGAGGGAGCACAAGCAGGGGGAGCGGGAGAGGGAGAAGCAGGGGGAGCGGGAGGGGGAGAAGCAGGGGGAGCGGGAGGGGGAGAAGCAGGGGGAGCGGGAGGGGGAGAAGCAGGGGAAGCGGGAGGGGGAGAAGCAGGGGGAGAGGGAGAGGGAGAAGCAGGGGGAGAGGGAGAGGGAGAAGCAGGGGAAGAGGGAGAGGGAGAAGCAGGGGAAGAGGGAGAAGCAGGGGGAGAGGGAGGGGGAGAAGCAGGGGGAGAGGGAGGGGGAGAAGCAGGGGGAGTGGGAGAGGGAGAAGCAGGGGGAGAGGGAGAGGGAGAAGCAGGGGGAGAGGGAGAGGGAGAAGCAGGCTTCGCGCTGAGCAGGGAGCCCGACGCAGGGCTCGATCCCAGGACCCCAGGACCATGACCTGAGCCGAAGGCAGACGCTCAACGACTGAGCCACCCAGGCGCCCAGTACTTTCATTTCTTATAGAATGTAAAATTATCACAGCGTCTTCTTACGGGTGTCTGAAGTTTTATCCATCAGCTGATCAGATGGTAGGGAAACCCCTGTTTTTTACATTTTTTTACGCATTTCGCTAATAGCTGGTGAAGACAAGCCAGACTACCCTCCTGACTCGTGCAGCATTGCCATCTAGTGGCGAAGGATGGTGGCTGCGGGCCACAGAAAAAGGAACACAAAAAATATGTCTTTCCAGAATTTTGATACTTTTTCACATATATCACCCGATCCAATCCCTTCAGAAACTGTGAGCAGTACAGGGTAATACCCTCATTTTTACAGATGAAGAATACGAGGTTCATGTTTATTCATCGACTTGTTTGTATAGCTGCACTCTACTTGACCTGCTCAAGAAGATAGAAAAAGCATGATTTAAAGTGATGGGTGCATACTGCAGGTAGAATTTTAGTTAGAAATCAGAATTTTAAGTCCAGAAGAACCTTTAAAATATCAGGTCATCTAATCTAACTAGAGGTTCCTTCAAAATCTGATCTTGTTCCTGGAGGCGAATACTGTTTACTAGGTTGTTTTGTTTTGCATTTGTATAGTTCCCATCATTAGGTTTTTAGTGCTTTGGCTTTTTAACCGGTACTGAATTCTGTGTGATCATGTTGAGGCTGTGACGAGAGAATTAGTGCTGTTTTATGAGATGGAACCATCTTATCACTCACATGTGTGGATTTTTATTAAATGCTTTATAAAATAAAATAATGAGGACGGATAGGAAAAAGCAAGAGCTCTTCTCTGTCTGGCTTATTTTTATTTTACCTCTTATCCTGGCTTGTGGCTTTAGGGGATCAGTAAAGAACATCCTTGTCTTTTCCTCTCAACTGTGTAACCAGCTGAGAAAGGAGACATAATTGGAGATCAGAGTGTCAACTTTACTACTGAGAAAACACGAGAGAGCATGGCTTTAGATCTGCAGCCAAGTGGTCGTGTTAATACTTCACCTCTGAATTAAAGTGACATGCCGTCCTTGTCACTGACGCAGCCAGACAGCTGGAAACCTTCCTCGTAGAGGCAGGTTCTTCCGCTCTAACATCAGACAGAAGGAGCATTTATTAGATTCTGCAAACCAGCTAGATCTGAAAAAGAGAGGGAAGAGCTCTGCCAAGAAAACGTGCCCCAGGCTAGCCACTGGCCTGAGCCATGCCCTTCCTCCTGAGAGTTAGAAGTGAAGGAGTGGAGGGGCACCTGGGTGGCTCGGTAGGTTCAGTGACCAACCCTCGATTTCAGCCTAGGTCATGATCTCATTCGGGGTTGTGAGATCGAGCCCCGGGTTGGACTCCACACTCAGTGGCGAGTCTGGGGGAGATTCTCTCCCTCTTCTCCCTCTGCCCCTCCCCCTGGTCGTCCGCATGCTCTCTCCCTAAAAAAATTAAAAAAGAAAAGAAGTGAAGGAGTGGAGAAAAGCCAGGTATGTTATTCCTATACTCTCACTCCTGTGGAAATTTCTGCCCCCCTAGGGAAATAGGAGGAGTGGGACTAAATGTTCCTCCACAATTGAAAATCGTAAAGAAGGGAAAACAGTGCCCTTTACCTGCACTGATTATCTGCTGCAATTGTAACCTCCACTTGGTGTCTCTGAAGGCACATAATTTTTAGCTGCCGATTTGAATGATGGGGTTCATGGTTAAAGCTGCCTTGGTAATACAGAAAAGCATGCATGTTGCAACTTATGACAAGAACAATAGATTTTCTTGTAAAAGAATGTTTTCGACAGGTAGCTAATCTGTAATTTTGGAAACAGTATTTACGAAACATGTACGGGTATCATGCTGTTTAAAAAGTTGGCTATAGGGCGCCTGGGTGGCTCAGTCGGTTGGGCGACTGCCTTCGGCTCAGGTCATGATCCTGGAGTCCCGGGATCGAGTCCCGCATCGGGCTCCCTGCTCGGCGGGGAGTCTGCTTCTCCCTCTGACCCTCCCCCCTCTCATGTGCTCTCTGTCTCTCTCATTCTCTCTCTCAAATAAATAAATAAATCTTAAATAAATAAATCAATAAATAAATAAATAAAAGTTGGCTATGTTTGGAGCCCTTTGTTTCATATGTAAAATGGGATTAATACTAGCTCTTGCCTGGCCGAAGGATTGTGATTAACGTATGTGAACTGTTTTCTAACTCAGAGCAGTTCATGGGTGTAGGGACTCACTAAGGTAAGCTGCTTCTTTGGTCCCTTCCTGGAAGGTTTCACTTCTGTAACAGAGGGAAGGTCACATTCCCATGGCCTCAAAATAAGGTTTCTGGTGGTCCCATAAAGATGGCTTTCCCCTTTTCTTCTTGCATTGACCCACCTTGTGCCTGTCACTGTGCAGTTGCTTGCACTCTCTCCTGGCTCTTTGCCCCAGACCTAGAACCTGGCTCCCAGACTTCTGTCCCTTTTTCTTCATTCCCTCATGCTTGACATCCTTAATTGCTGTAAGAAATTTACTGTAGTATCTACCCCAGCTTCCATTCCACATTGTAATAAATTGTCAGTGGCGCCATTGTTTTTAGTGTTTGTTTTGTTTGTTTCTCCTTAGGTAAAATCCTTGAGATTATACTTAACTCTTTACTTGCTTCCTTTTCCTAGAAAATTTATGAGAACTCCTCTAATTTTTTTTATTGAGTATAATTGACATACAATATTATATTGATTTCAGGTGTAAGGTAGTGCTTTGAAATTTATATACATTACAAAATGATCACCATAAGAGGTCTGGTTACCTTCTGTCACCCTACAAAGTTAATATACATTACATCAAAATTCACAGAAAGACTGACCAAAGGGTTACCACAGTACAGATAGCTGCTGGTATTAAACACAGAGGTATTTGGAGAAGTACGAATTTTATAAGAAGTTGGTTTATCAGTAAATATTTTTTATCATGATGATTTTTGCAACTGAGTGGGCTGGGCAGTTGGGTATTTGGTTAAGGAAGACTTTGTCTATTGAATGCCTGCCACAGGGCTCCGTCTTTTGTTATATTACCTGTTCTCGCTCCAGGATCATGCTTTTAGCAAATAGTTACTGAGTCCAGCTTGATCTTCTGAAATACGAGGTATTCAGGAAAAATTTTTGTGAAATGTCTCGAGCGACCCACTTTCTCTGTTGCCAGCTGAGTAGTTTTGTAGATTCTTTGGTTTTTTCCAAACTCCGTGTAGTTTGCCCCAGAGATGTTCTGATGCTGGAGTGATTCTCATCACTTCCTGTATGTCAGGAATGACTCAAAGGGTACTTCTCTTTTAGGAGCATGTTGCTTTAACAGACAAATATTTCCTTATTTTCTGATCCTCAGCACAAATTGGGGGAAGAAAACAAAGACACTTTCTTTATGGGGCTTGAAACAACTAATACAATCTACACCCTCAGCATCCTGACCTCATCTTTAACCTCAAATTCAGCCCTCAGAATGTGTCTATATAAGCAATATTTATAGCCTTAGAAGCCAAGCAGTTTCTTCTTATTTTTATCTTGGTTCTAGGCCCCAGACTTCTTCTGTGAGTCCTTGGAATATTTACATTTTGTAAAGTTCTGCCAAATAAATTGTGTCTGCCGTGTAGCTCCTTTCTCCCTTCTCTGTCCCTTAAAACTTATTTGTGATGTTTTCCATCATCTCTGTAGTGCCCTCAGCATTGAAAGGATGATGATCTGCTCTCCAAGTGGGCTTATATTTCTCCCCCGTTCTGGGTGTGGGTGTGGGTGCAGGGGCGCTTTGCATCTATCCATAGCTGTGGTATGGCTGTGTATATTGATGGGGGTGTATTGGGCCACGTCTTCATTTTCCTTTTTATCCAGTGTGTCCCTAACATTCAGAACTAATGTGGACCAGTGGGTCTGCCAGTTTGTGGGCCAGAAGTAAATGCTTTTTCGGTCGTGTATTTCTTTATACATTGAATTCTATTTTCACTTAAACATTTCCCCTACTAACTTATGTTCTGAAGATGCCAATTTTTGTTTAATTTTCTTATCTTTCAAGATCTCTTGGAGACTCAAATCCCCTTTTGGGTAAATGGGGCAAATGAGAGTCTGCTGACAATTCTTAGAGTGTCCTCCTGTCCTTTATATGTAGCAGTATCCATGCTGCCCTTACAATAAGGAGGACGGCAAAGAGGCCTGTTCCGGGGCCAGTGATCTGCTAAAAAAAATCTGTTTCACAGCGTGACATCATGAAATAGAACGTTTTGTTGTATTTGGAGCCTTGCAAGTACCAATTCTTTTATCTTCTCAGGTAGAATTTGTACATTTACTTTGTAGCAAGACAGCAACATTGTATCACTCCAGGTATGTAGAACTAGAATAAAATTTATCAGTGAGTGCAGAAAGCTACAATAGAGGCCTGTTTAGGAGATGCATGGCTGTTAATTGAGAAGTCACTTAAATTTGGGGATAATATAATAAAAGATACATACATACTGCAAACACTTTGTTTTAACCTACATATAAATTCACTCACCAGTATTTTGATGTAGGGCCCTTCTTTCTGGGAGGGTCCATAGTCTGCCTTGTCTTTCCAGTTTTCATTTCTTTAAGGTGAAGCAAAAGCTTAAAGTTACCTGTGACATCTGATTGTAGGGTTTTATGTTTTGATGTTTGTATTTCCAAGATTTTATTGTTGAATTATCACATCTGTTACAACAATTCATTATTTTGTTCACTTGTACTGTTTGTCAGCAGCATTCAACCTAATGTGTAGAGAAAAAAATCCTGTCTTTGTCAATTTCATTGGTTTACATAATGTATCATTAAATTAAGTAATTGCAAAATAAGTGTGCTTGACTTGTTAAGCATGTAGCTCAGGTGGTGAGAGCAGAAATGCATGAACGTGTTGGACAGTTGCCTGTGATCAGCATACATTTGGGGCTTGAATATACCTTCCAGAAGTAACGGAGTATATCAGTTGGTTAAATAGACGTCTCTTAAAACAGCTTTTATTTCTCTGACTGCATTTTCCCAAGCAATGTGGGAGATACAAAAATATTTCCAGCTTTGATTCCCTCCTCCCCAACTCTGATTTTGGACCTGAATATCCAACTCTCTAAAAGACATTTTCTTTTTTCTACGCCTGAACTCATCTTTCTCCTCAGCCATTTACTACCTACTGCTATTCTCCCCTACAAAACAAAACAAGCTTTTGCTCTTCCTGTGTTTCCTGCTCTGTTTAATTGTCCACCAATGGATCAATTTAGACCCTGGGAAATATTCTTTTTTTTTTTAAGATTTTATTTATGAGAGAGAGAGAAAGAGCGAGAGAGCATGAGCTGGGAGGAGGGGCAGAGGGAGAGGAAGAAACAGACTCCCCGCTGAGCAGGGAGCCCCATGTGGGGCTCGATCCCAGGACCCTGGGACCTGAGCCTAAGGCAGATGCATAACCGACTGAGACACCCAGGTGCCCCAAGAACCTGGGAAATAGTCTTGACATACATTTTTATGATTGTGAATTTTGCTTTCAAGTACTGTTTTAACCAAATCCCCCAAATTTTCTTTTAAGAACAGCTCCTAGTGGCATAATTGTCATGCAATAAGCTGCACATATTAAAATAGACACTCATGACTTTCAAGATGACGGACGTGTCCATCATCCCCAGAAGTTTCCTTATCTCCTCCTGTTCCTCAGCACCTTAGATCACAAGTATTTTCCAGAGTCTTTTATAGGGGCATGTTACAGGATATGCTCTTTGCTGTATGGCTTCTTTCAGTCAACATAATTACCTGAGATGCATTCAGAGTCTAAGCTTATTTGGTATCTTTTTTGCTGAATAGTGTAAGAACTTCAGGACTCTTAAACTCCGTTACTCCTTGATAATTTATATCTCATTATTATTGTGTGTTTGAATTCTCTTAATTTTTTTTAGATACTTCTTTGGCACTTACAGTCAGTGTTCACTTAGACATACTTACTATTTTCTTTGCTCTTCATTATTTTATGTCACACCTTCCATCTGGGATCATTTTCCTGTTGTATAATACAGCACCCTTTACATTCCCTTTAGTCCAGGTCTGCTGCTGGCCACTCTGTTATTTTTGTCTTCATTTCACCTTCATCCTTCAGGGGTACTTTCACCGGTGACAGAATTCCAGGCTGGTTGTTACTTTCTTTTCGCGCATGAAAGATTTCATTTACTTTCTTCTGGCTCCCAGTATTGCTCTTGTGACCTTTGAAGGTGACCTTTGTTTCTTTCTCTGGCTTCTTTTAAGATTTTTTTTCTTTATCTTTTGTTTTCTGTAGTTTTCATTTTGATGTGCCTGATTATCCTGCTTATTCTGATGGGTTTATTTATTCTTGGGATTTTTATGGGGTGTCTTGAACCTGTAGATTTTTTTTTTTCCATCAGTTTTGGAAAACTCAGCCATTATCCCTGTAGATTTTGTCTCTGTTCCATTCTCCATCTGCCTGTTTTCTGTAGACTGTTTTGCTTACCCTCTCTTCTGTGTTTGGTGTATTTACTCTCTCCACTCCAGACGGTTTCTTCTGTCACTAATTCTCTTCTCAGCCACGTCTGATTTGCTGCTAAATCCAGTCATCGATGGCCTCATTTCAGTCATGGTATTTTTCTGTTTTAGAGTATCTGCATGGTTTTTCTTCAGATTTACGATGTCTTTAAGTCATGTCCAGTTCTCTGCTGAGATTTTCAAGCTTGGCGTTTATATCTGTAAACATGATAAGAATCTTTGTTTCTTAGCCTGTATCTTATAGTTGCATATTTGAGGTCCCCGTGGTTTGTTTCCATTCTCCCTGCTAGACTGGCTTTTTCCAGAGCAGGTACTGTGGTTTGTTCTGATTCAGAATGCCTGAGATGAAGGCCGGTTTTCTGTATTTATAGAAAGCTCACAGACAATTATGATATTTATCTAGGATTTTGAGTTAGAAAATGCTGAAAGGCTCAGTCTGTAGAGTATCAACTTCAAAGGCGGTAGGATTTCATAGTAATCTTTCCCAGAATAAGTAGACATGAAATAATGAAGGTGCTGGGGCAGTTGTAATCACCATTCAATTAAATGCTCCAGCGCCGCGCTAGGAACCGAGAAAGTGAAAGTCTCTGCCTGTTGTGTCCAGACCCTTAGATCTTTGCACTGGGACTTGATCCGGCATGGACAAGTCGGAAGGGTTGGGTTCTAGCTCATCCCTATTGGTAACTCCTAATGGACCGTGGAGAAATCACCTCATTTCTGTGCTTTCTGTTGAAGTTTGAAGTTGGCATATAGTTCTTGAATTTTACTTGTTAAACAGAATTGAGAAGAATTTAACAATGACAGCAGCTACTGTAGCTTCCACTCCCACTGTCAACACTAGTGTTACTATGATCATTACCACCAGCAATGAGGTGCGCTTTTTGTTTGTTTCTTCTTTTCTTTTTTGGTGTATATCTTCTAGGTTTGTTTGTTTTTTTTTTTTTGTAATTGAAATATAATTGACATATAACATTGTATTAGTGTCAGGTGTATAACATAATGACTTGATACATGTCCATATTGCAAAATGATCACCACAGTAAGTCTAGTTAGCATCTGTCCCCACGCATGGTTACAACTTTTTCCCCCTTATGACGAGAGCTTTTAAGACCTCTCAGCAACTTTCAAATATACACTATACTGTTAGTAAGTACAGTTATCATGCTGTACCTTGCATCCCCAGGATTTATTTGTTTTATAACTGGAGAGTTGCTCACCCATTTCACCTACCCTGCACTCCCTGCCTTTGGCAACCACTAGCCTGTTCTCTGGATCTAGGAGTTTGGTGTTTTCTATTCTTAGATTCCACATATAAGTGAGATCATATGGCATGTCTGTCTCTGTCTGACTTATTTCACTTAGCATGATGCCCTCCAGGTTCATCCATGTTGTTGCAAATGGCAGGATTTCCTTCTTTTTAATGGCTGAATAATACTCTCTTCTGTATAAACACCACAACTTCTTTGTCCGTTCATCTATCAGTGGACGCTTAGGTCATTTCCATGTCTTGGCCGTTGTAGATAATGCTGCAGTGAACATGGGGGTGCAGGTATCTTTCTGAGTTAGTGCTTTCATTTCCTTTGGGTAAATACCCAGAAGTGGAATTGCTGGATCATAGGGTACTTCTGTTTTTAGTTTCTTTTGAGGAACCTCCATACTGTTTTCCAGAGTGGCTGCACCAGCTTGCATTCCCACCAACAGTGCACGAGGGTTCTCCTTTCTCCACATTTTCAACACTTGTGCCATTCCCTTCCTTCCTTCCTTCCTCTCTCCTTCCCTGCCTCCCTCCCTCCCTCCCTCTCTCTCTTTCTTTCTTTCTTTTGATAGTAGCCATTTTAAGAGTGATGAGGTGATACCTCATTATGGTACCTAAGGAAAGTACTATCCTAAATGAGTTTTTCTTTATGAGGAGTAATCTAGGGCCAGAGATACACTCTTAACTATTGACTTTAGCTGTCTCATTTTGGTTATCTGTGTATATGAATCTGTTGATTTATTTTGTTTAAGGAGGAAAGCTCAGAAAATAAATAAATGGAATTTAGGAAGCCTTCTGTCCAAAAATGTAAGGTACATTACCCTGTTCTTTTCACATAAATTGTTTATGATGAATTTATTCATTAATTTATTCATTCAAAAATACTTGTTGAGTATAATCTGCTAGACAGAATCTAGCAAGTAAATAAGGATAAAATCTCAAAAAATGTTTTTTTAAAGCTAAAATGTTTCATTACCTTTGGAGCTTTGTCACATATAAAATAAAACTTAATTTTACTGAAGTGGTTTGTGATTGACTCTTGTTTTTGGAGTCTGATTTTGGATGACGTGGATTTTCACTTCACAGTCCCTACAGAGGAATGAAGCCACAGTGTGATAAATGAAAGCTGAAAGCAGGTGGTCTCAGTGCAGATACATAAGCATGATTATATTATAGGCTTTTTTTTTTTAAGATTTTATTTATTTGAGAGAGAGACAGAGGGAGCATGAGCAGGGGGAGGGGCAGAGGGAGAAGCAGGCTCCCTGCTGAGCACAGAGCCCGATGTGGGGCTCGATTCCAGGACCCTGAGATCGTGACCTGAGCCGAAGGCAGACGCTCAACTGACTGAGCCACCCAGGCGCCCTTGTATTATATAGGTGTTTAAGCTAAGCGTTTATAGTATGGGATATTCAGTGGTGGCTAAAGTGTCTCCAATTTAGCATTTTTTCTTTTTCACACTTATTTTTCTGTTATGCAAGGTCTCCTTTGCTCTCTTTTGTGCCTTTTGCAAATGTGTTTCGACCATTAAACTAAAAAATGCCTCCTCTTGTTTTACATTGAGCTTGAGCTCGGTCAGATAAAACAGTTCAAAATCGTGTATTTGGGGGTGGAGATGTAGAGATGGCAGCTTCTATTCATTCAGCAGCTGAGACCTGGCTCTGAAGGCAGTGTTGTATTCAAAGGTGGGATTTGCTGACATATGCTATAAAGTAGATTTGTTTGTGGTGTTTTCTTTTAAAATTTTAGCCTCATTTTGCTTGCTTCACATGCATAGTACTGCAGACAGGTTCCCAGGTATGTATGCTAAATGCATACATGGTACCTGACCAGCTGGGGAGGTTTTCACACCAGAAACTTCAGATGACGCTCTGCTTCTCGCACCCTCTCTGGCGGCAGCGAGAAGCCATGCGTTTGGGCTATAGTAGCATTTCCCTCCTGCGTGTCCCGGCTGAGGGACCACTTTGCTCTGCCCTAGAGCACCATCTTTATGTTCACATGTGCAAGAGTTTCCCCCTCCTGACAAGACTACGGAGACCTGTCCTTTATAATATTGCTCCTGGCTGCAGAAGGAGGGAGTAGAGTTTGGTTTCTTTCAGTGATTTTCAAATGAGAGGCCCTGGGTCTTGTTCCTGCCATTGTTTCTTTCCTTTGAGTTTCACAAGACTTGGTAATCTTGAGATTCCAGTTTTCAAGACATTTAGCAAATTTCAAGGCTCCTGTTTTTGTTGTTTGGAAACATATCTTGCTAATAGGAGTCAAGGAAGGGAAACAGGTTGGTTTCAGTCTTTGATTTTAACTTGCCTCAAGGAATGGAAACTGAGCAGGCTTATATGGGAGGAGATTGAAAGGTCATTGACATCAGCTGCTGGTCTCCAGCGTGTTCCAGACAAAATTCCTATTAGGTCCTCTGCCCTGGCATAATACGGCATGTCAGCAGGCTTCTCTTCCAGCTACTTCTCAGCTAGGCAAAGTAGACGTCTAGGTGTGTCATTTTTTTGTAGAGAGACAGAAAATTGTATTTGGTTTACTAAAAATGTCTTCAGTTCCTTGTCTCCCCCAAGTGGACTAATGATCTGGTGATATGCTGGGATTCTGTATTTGTGATCCAAGGAGAGGATGTAAACAGGCATTTTTGACATACCCGTATTTCTTTGTCAATAGTTTGTAGCTTCAGTCTTGTCCACATGCAATCGTGAGTGTGTCTCCTTCTCTCCTTTCCCGCTTGTCCAAACATGGTAGACATGGCCGTGAGGAAGCCTGTGGAATCACCTGTTTGCTGTTTCCAATAAAAAGCAAATTCTTAGTACCTTTGGGTCCAGTGAGAACATCAGTGCAACTACAGAAGATTTATATTCGGCAGGCTGTGGGAGACACGTGGGCTTCCGTCTCTCCTGCCCCCTTCTCGGCTGTGACGTACTTTCCTCCACCCTTCCGGCATTCGTCATTCTCTGTGAATCACACGTCCTGCTTCACGTCGTGTTGTCTCTTGTGTATACGCCCTTTAGGGTTTCAGAAGGCCAACCATCTCAGCCCCTTTCAAACCAGTAAGGGTCCACGTTGAGTTTGTGTTCTTATCCGGAGTGTTCCCAGGAGCAGTGTACTCTCCATCTTCCTGTTTAGCGGACGCGGAGATCTGTTTATTTTATGTACTTTCCTGTCGTGAATCTTCTCTTCACTTGAGTGATAGAGTGATGGCTGTGTCTGGGGTTTTCACTCAATTGTACTTTGGGTGCGCAAAGGTTTTGTAAGATCAGAAAGTCTAAGATTTTTTGTTTGCTTGCTTTGAACTGAATATTATCCTTAGTCATGCCCCACAACCTCTGGGTGGGACCTTGATCTTTATTGACTCTGCCATCTCGGAAAATAAGGAAAATAGGTAAAACCAAAAAGAGTAATTGGAAAAAAGGTCTTGTGGAACAAAGCTGTCCCATGGCAGAATGATTCAGGAGTTGCAGGGGACCTTATTGATTGTGAATCCTTTGTGAATTTTTAAAAAAGTCTTCTTTTCTCTTTTTTTTTTTTTGGTCTTAAGCGTTGTTTAGTTAAGATAAAGATACTTTAAATATGATGATAGTGAGGGATGCCTGGGTGGCTCAGCTGGTTAAGCGTCTGCCTTCGGCTCAGGTCATTGATCCCGGGTCCTGGGATTGAGTCCCGCATCCGGCTTCTTGCTCAGCGGGGAGCCTGCTTCTCCCTCTGTCTCTGCCGCTCCCCCTGCTTGTGCTCTCTCTTTCTCTCTCTCTGACAAATAAATAAAAATCTTTTAAAAAATAAATATAATGATAGGGACAATATTTTATGATGGACTGTTTTAAGAAAAATTTAGTTTTCATCAAAAATATACATTTAATTTTATAAGTAAAAATTACTTTCTTAAACTAAAAAAAAACTGTACTCTCACATTAGATACCTGTGAGGTAATAGAAAACATATATATTGGTCTTTTTCCCCAGTTCCTGGCACAGAACCCCTGAAACGCTTGTAAATTTCCTAAGCGATAGGAGTAGTAGGAGCATTTTTTGTTCTTATGCTTGGTCATTCACCTGGGCTCCTGACACAGAGTACCTGAATCCCTGGGAATATCCTGGGGATGGCAGTGTCTTTTGTTCTAACGAGATGACTCTTGGTGGGCTCCTGGATGAGTGCTGGTCACCAGAAAGACCAAGCCGTGCTTAGAAGCTTGGAACTTTCAGTCCTGTCCCTATTCTCCAGATGGGATTGGGGCTGGAAATGGAGGTAATAATTGATCATGCCTATGTGATGCGGCCTCCATAAGAATCCCAATAGTATGGAGTTCAGAGAGCTTCCAGGTTGATGAACGAACATGTGGCAGTCCTAGGAGAGGGACGCACCCACAGAGGTCAGGGACGCTCTGCGCCCCTTCTCACATCCCTGCCTTATGCATCTCTTCCATCTGGATGTTCGTCTGTGTCCTCTGTCATATCATTTTATAATAAACTGGTCAACAGTGAGTAAACTGTTTTCCTGAGTTCTGTGAGCGCCTCTAGCAAACTAGTAATGGTCATCAAGGGTAATAATAACTATTGTATATATTTTCTAACCTAAGTTCCATAATATTTGGCTTAGTTGGTAGTATATTTTTCTTCCTTGAAACTTGGCTTCTGTATTCAGGACAAGTATTTCCAAATTAATTAGTGTCACGTTCATACTTGTCTTGTTAGTTCTAATCATTTGTTTAAACTGAGATTTCCCTATTTAAAAATCATTGCTTTTTGTTGATGGGAGGAAATGTGTTTGAATTTCACAAGTAAATAGGTGCTGTATATTTGTCACACATGTTGAATGTTAATTAGCCAGAAACTGTAACCTCTGGGTGGGCAAGGTTGTGTCCCTTGCTCAACATTGTGGCTTTTGATCTCTCAGACAGTGAAAAATAAATATTTGTCTAAAGAATAAACTGGAGTCTAGTCTCTCAGAGTATTTTCCCATCAACAGTTTTCATTCCCTTAAGCCACAAATGATTTTCTCTAATAAAATAATTAATAAATGTGCTCATTATTTCTTATGTAGACCTTAGTGTTTCTTCAGAAAAGTGAAACCTGTATGTATTGGTTTAAAAATGGGTCACAGTGGGTTTTTCTCCCCTCTCTCCAACTTTTCAGTATGAAAATTTTCATATAGAAAAAGATGAAAAAGGGGGCGCCTGGGTGGCTCAGTCATTGAGTGTCTGCCTTCGGCTCAGGTCATGGTCCCAGGGTCCTGGGATCGAGTCCCGCATCGGGCTCCCTGCTCGGCGGGAGGCCTGCTTCTCCCTCTCCCATTCCCCCTGCTTGTGTTCCCTCTCTCACTGTGTCTCTCTCTGTCAAATAAAATCTTAAAAAAAACAACAACAAAAAACGAAGATACTAAAGTCTGCTCATCCCACTGATACTTGGTTGTTGTATTTATTTTTCAAGTGGATTGATTTGTTCACTTAAAAAACATTTTTTAGCCCTGTGGCATGCCTTTTGAATTCACATTTGTCAGCTGCTGCTACATTTAGACTGAACTCTTTGGTGTTTAGGTTCCTGAGGACCAAAACAGTTTCTTGGATGTTGTATCTTTATAGGTTGTTATCCATAATAATATTTGAGCACAACTTAGGAAGAGTTGCTGAAAATGTTCCTTTGTTCTTTTATTATCTCCTATCAATTAGCCTTTAATATCCAAAATGTTGAGTGACTTTAAAGGCAAAATGGGTTATATGAGAATAGGCATCTAATGGTTGTTGGGGGGGTTATTCATTAATTTTTAATATACTATGAGTAATTATAGCTGCTGTTTTTTGTATTGTGTGTCAGATACTGTGATTTATAACCGTTGTATATTTAATTCATGTAACCAGCCTCTGGTTGGTTACCAGAGGGGTAAGGGGCTGAGGATGCTGAGGCACAGAGGGGTTAAGTGGCTTGTCCTGGGTCATGTGGCTAGCACATGGAAGACTCAGGATATGAGTGTTTCAGCTCCACGTCCTAGCATTTGACCCCTGCCCTAGTGTTTTGCATTGTATGTGTGGTCCTCAAACCACCTGCATCATAATTTCCTGGGGCGATTGTTACAAATGCAGACTCTTGAGCCTCATCCTAGGCCTGCTGAGTTTGAATCTATGGATGAAGTATGTTTTTTAGTCATTCAGTTGATTTTTCTTAAGCATTTATTTTATTTATTATTTTAGAGAGAGAGAGTACAGGAGGAGGGGCAGAGGGAGAGAGAGAATCTCAAGAAGACTCTGTGCTGAGCGCAGAGCCCATTGTGGGCCTCAGTCCCAGGACCCTGAGATCATGACCTGAGCCAAAATCAAGAGGTGGACGCTTAACTGACTGAGCCACTCAGGCGCCCCATTCAGTTGATTTTTATGTGCTCTGAAGTTTGAGGACCCCAGGGACAGCTGGGCAGTGAGGAGTTTGGTCGGTTGTCAAGGAGGATCAGATGTGGGTAGTGGGGGATTCTGGTTAACCCCTCTTCTATAAGCATTATCATGTTTTAATCTCTATTAACCTAGAAGGATAGCCAGAATCAATTCATCATTCTTGTCCTTGGAATACATTATGTTTTGGATTCATCTTTATGCTTTCGTCTTTCCTTCAAGATTGTCATGGACTTTAAGCACCCAGATGGTGTCACGGTGCCAGTCATGTTGCCTCGTCGGAGTTTGCTGGTGATGACCGGAGAATCTAGATACCTCTGGGCACATGGGTACGTATCGAAATGACCTTGGTGACAGAATATCTCTTGCTTTATGAGAGCTCTCATTCTCTCCTGCTTGAGCCACCAGAATTGTGTCCCATGTCTGCACATTGAGGTGTCCAGGTTTCAACCCCCACGGACATCTGTGCCCTTTTGATGGTAAATAGTAGGCTTTTATTTTGATGAAATTCAAGTTTAATGGAGAGTTGCAAGCATGGTATAATGAACTCCCTTCACCTAGATTTACCAGTTGTGAACATTTGACCATGTATTTTATTGTTCTCATATGTTATCATTATTATTATCATTGATGAATCATTTGAGAGTCAGTTGCAGACATCGTGATCCTTCACTCTTACATCCTTCATTGCATATTTCCTGAGAGCAAGGATATTCGTTATATCAGGGGTTGGCAAACCATGGCTTATTAGCCAAATTCAGCCCTTAGCCTGCTTTGTGCAGCTCTTGAGCCAAGAATGGTTTTTACATTTTTATTTGTATTTTAAAAAATGTGTTTATGATTATTATGATTATGATTGTTGTTTTGGTTTTTACATTTTTATTTTTTATTTTTTTTATTTATTTTTATTTATTTTTAAAGATTTTATTTATTTATTTGAGACAGAATGAGAGACAGCATGAGAGGGAGAGGGTCAGAGGGAGAAGCAGACTCCCTGCCGAGCAGGGAGCCCGATGTGGGACTCGATCCCGGGACTCCAGGATCATGACCTGAGCCGAAGGCAGTCGCTTAACCAACTGAGCCACCCAGGCGCCCGGTTTTTACATTTTTAAAGAGTTGTAAAAAACAAAAACATCAGAGAATATGTGACAGAAACTGTATGTGGTCTTTTTTGCCTAAAACATTTACTATTTGGCCCTGTTACAGAAAAAGTTTGCCAACCCCTGCGCTGCAGAACTGTAGTGCAACTCAAATTCAGAAACATCAGCATTGATAAAGTATTCTTACACAACCATCTTCAGATTTTGCTAGTCGTACCTCATAGCATAGTGCTGTTGAAGATTGCCAGCAGTGTGGGCGTGAACCCACACTTTACTCAGGGACTGTCGCAGTAGGAGAATAGGGACGTCAGTATAGAACTGGGCTGGATCCCAAACACCACAGGAGAAGTCGGGGTAGACAGCCGAGGAGCTGGGCGTGGGGCAGTGCCGATGGCTGGAAGAACCCCAGTGGAAGCATAGTGATGGGGTGGGGTGGGAGGGGTGGCTTCTGGCCAAGGACCATAGGATTCCTGCTGCGTAGACGTCAGCTGGGGGACAGCTGGCAGTGAGGAGTTTGGTCGGTTGTCAAGGAGAATCAGATGTGGTAGTGGGGGATTCTGGTTAAGCCGACTCGGTGGGATTCTTGCTAAAGTGGGGCTCTTGACGGACATGCCCCAGGATGGGGCGAGTTGGGCTCAGGGGAGTCAGACTAAAGTTTGGTCAAGCAGAGAATCTTTGTTAGTGGTTTGTAGTACACTCTCTCTCTGACCCAGGACTCCCGTCTATGACACTGATTAGTTGTCAGTTCTCTTCAGTGGTCTTTACTTGGAAACAATTCCTCAACTTCTCTTTGTCTTTCTGGATGTTGGCCTTTTTAAGGGGGCCAGTTGTTTTATAGAATGGCCCTCAATTTGAGTTTGTTTGATGGAATCTCATCTCAGAGATGGGTTATGCACTTTCGGCAAGAGCATAGCTTTAGCCTTTAGAGGAGAAACATCGAACTACTAAAATTTACATACAGTCTACTGAAAATACTGCTGAGTTCTGTACTTACTAATAATGTCCTGCTTGGAGATTTTAACTGATGCATTTTAAGAAATAAAGGAAATGAACATGTAAATGATTCGGGAACGTGTCCTGAATGTGAGCCATAAAAACTGATGGCCTGATTTTGTGCAGTGAGGCTTAAAGTTACCTGATTTTTTTCGATGGCCTCTAAAATATTTTCACTTACAGTAAATGAAAATGGTGAGGCGATCCAGTGGTTTCAGGTATTTCTAGAATTGAGAATATTCACATTTTCTTTTTTTAAGTTTAAGCATTTTTACTATTGGTACATTTAAACTTAAGAGTACACTTAAACTTAAGAGGCAGACAGATGCTTCACTGAAGCTTAACCGGCCGAGCCACCCAGTTTCCCCCGATCACGTTATTTTCTTGTTCAAAGAATATTGTGTGGGGACGTCTGGGTGGCTCAGTCGGTGAAGCGTCTGCCTTCGGCTCAGGTCATGATCTCAGGTCCTGGGATCGAGCCCCATGTCGGGCTCCCTGCTCAGTGGGGAGCCTGCCTCTCCCTCTCCCGCTCCTCATGCTTGCTTGCTCTCTATCTCTCTCTCTTAAATAAACAAATTCTCTTTAAAAAAAAGAATATTGTGTGGTTAAATGTTAAGAGTAGTTATCGCTGGAAGATTGAATTGCAGGCAACATTTATTTTTAAACCTTTCTCTAGAATCAAAATTCTTTACAATAATTTCAGGGGAGAAAAACCCTCAGTATTATTTTTAAAGGCTCCCATTGATACTCATTGCCTGTAATGTGATTGTGTGTGTGTGTGTGTGTGTGTGTAGGGAAGAGAAGGAGGAAAGGAAGGGGTAGGGTAAGGAGGGAGGGGCTGCAGGTAGAGACAGGAATAGAGAGAGGCTGACCAAATGATATACCAACTATGGAGGTATTCATCAGAATCTCTGGGTGGACCAGAGACTAGGTTGAAAAAGCACATTTAATACACTTAAAAATATGTACAAAACACAGGAAATACACCTTGATAAAAAACTATTTTGATCTCTGTGCTGAAAACAAAGCACTAGAAAGCACTATCGAGAGATAGGAATTGAAGAAGATTGATTTGGGGCTCCTGGCTGGCTCAGTCAGTGGAACGTGTGACTCTTGATCTTGAGGTTGTGAGTTCGAGCCCCACATCAGAGGTGAAGTTTACTTTTAAAAAAAAGTTGAGGGGCGCCTGGGTGGCTCAGTCGTTAAGCGTCTGCCTTCAGCTCAGGTCATGATCCCAGGGTCCTGGGATCGAGTCCTGCATCGGGCTCCCTGCTCCGTGGGAAGCCTGCTTCTCCGTTTCCCACTCCTCCTGCTTGTGTTCCCTCTCTCGCTCTGTCTCTCTCTGTCAAATAAATAAATAAAATCTTAAAAAAAAAAAAAAGTTGATAAACTCTGCCCTGTACGGTTAATTCCAAGCTTTTTTTTCTTTTTAAAAGATTTTTATTTATTTATTTAACAGCGATAGAGAGCACAAGTAGGCGGAGTGGCAGGCAGAGGGAGAGGGAGAAGCAGGCTCTCCGCCGAGCAGGGAGCCGGATGCGGGGCTAATTCCAAACTCTTATTTCGGTCTAGTTCAGACTCACTGTCGTAGCCACCGTACCTTAAGTCGGAAATGGCAGCACCTGAGCCAAATCCAGCAGTCAGGCGGGGCAGTGGTGGTCCCTGTGACAGCAATTTTATAAATTGCCTACATGTAAAAATCAGGAGCTTTCACCTAAAACGTCTGAGTCTTCAGTCTCTTTTGAAAATTGGGCAGTGTGACAGCACTGGGCCCGTGGAGGCCTGGCCCTGGCATTGGAGACACTGAGTGGCCTTCTGTAGGTGGGGCCTGCGTTCTCGAGCTCTGCACAGTCCCCACCGCGGTCTGCGGCGCCCACGCTGGGGCTGAGCATCAGCTGCCATGTGTCACCACTTGCACTGAAGCCGCTTGAACGTGCGGTAAATCTTGTCTGCATTAAAAGTAGCAAATGGGAAGCTAGAATGAGTGGGCAAGCGTTTTAAGAAAAGTGGAAGAGAGCACTGTTGTTTTGAAACGAAACCCTTCATATGTGTTTAACAGCAAACAGTGTGTTTCTAGACAAACCCACGTGCTTCCCTCCTTGAGGTTATTCGACTGGCTTGGCAGGCATTTATTTAGAAGTTTATTTGACTCTCCTTTTAAATTACTTCTGGAGCGTTTTCTTTCTGCTGGGCCTTGTTCTCAAAGTTTTACACAGTTAGCTCACTTAACTCCTACAAGTCACAGTGGAAAGTTTGTTGCGTGGTTTTGTCCCCATTTTTAAAGGAAATTGGAGCGTAAAGAGGTTATGTAACTTGTACAAAGTCACAAAACCATGAAGTGGCAGAGCCAAGATGAGACGCCAGGCAGTCTGGCCTCAGGATCTGTGTCCTTAACCATGTCGTTCCTGCTGGACTAGGTTGCTCCCTCTCCTCCAAATTTATGCTGTGCCCTCTGGCCTTTGCTCTTGTGCTAGCCCTCAGTGCAATAAATTTCCTTTTCCTTTGTTTTTAACATAGAGCTCAGCTCTTACGTCCTTTATAATATATAAAACTTTTTCTGGGTACATTAGCCTGAAATAATTTCTCCCTTAAACTCCTAGAGATTATATTGTCTTCTGCTACCTTGAGATGTCTCTTCTACCGAACTATTATTTAAATCTAAAAAATGTTTTTATCTTTTTATTTGATATTTTTTCAACTAGATCATAAATTTGAGTAAGGAGAAAAAAAGATGTTCAGTAATGTTTAAAGAATTCATTAATCTTAACCTATGGATTGCCTATTCCTAAAAATCTGAGATTGGTGCCAAAAGCTGTGAAGTACTGCTTGGCCTTTGTCTAAGATTTAATTCTAGGCAAGTAAAGTAATTGCCTTAAAAGAACCGTGATAGAGAACTACTTGGTCCTCAAAAGGGAACTTTATTTGCTAATAAGAGTTTCAAGATACTCATTGTTTTGAAATATCTTGACTTTGTTTAATACCATAGTTTTACTCATTTTCTGCTATCAGGGTAACAATCATATAAATCCAGGCAATGTTTGCTTGCTTTTTACTTCTAAAAAATTGCCTTTGGTGCAAGCTCTTTTAAAAGAGCCACTCTCCTTACATGTTTTATGAGACCAGCATTACCCTGACACCAAAACATGTCAAAGACATTACAATAAGGGAAAATTACAGACCGATATCTCTCATAACAGAGGTGAAAAAACATCCTTAGCAAAATAGGAGAAAATCCAATTGTACAATATATAAAAAAGAACGTACATCATGACCAAGTAGAGTTTATCCCAGGACTGCAAGATTGGCTTAACATTTTGAAACCAAACCATGTAATTCATGACATAAAAAGAACAAAGGCGAAAAAAATAATCATCTTGATTGATACAAAAAATGTATTTGACAGAATTCCGCATCTGTTCATGATAAAAACTTGGCAAAAAAAGAAGGAAACTTCTTCAATCTGATAAAGGGCATCTGAGAAACCCACAGCTGACATCGTATTTAATGGTGAAATAATGAATGCCTTTTCCTAAGATACTCAACAGGGCAGGGATGTCTGCTCTCACCACCACTCCTTAATATTACAGTGGGTGTTTTACATAGTATAACAAGTCAAGAAAAAGAAATAAAAATCATACGGATTTGAAAGGAAGAAGTAAAGCTCTTTATGATTGCGGATGTAGAAAATCCTAGGAAATCTACAAAACAAGTGCTGGAACTAAAAAATGAATATAGCAAGGTTGTAGCCTACGAGGTCAATATTCAAAAATTAGTTTTTAGAAAATGAAATTTTTAAAAATATACATACCACAGTGTCCTTCTTCATTCATCCACTGATGGACACTTAGGTTGTTTCCATGTCTTGGCTGTTGTAAATGATAGCTACAGTGACCATGAAATGCAGGTATCCCTTCAAGTTAGTGTTTTTATTTCCTCTGGATGAAGATCCAGTAGTGGAATTGCTGGATCACAGGGTAGTTCCGTTTTTAATTTTTGAGGAACCTCCATACTCTTTTTCATAGTGGCTGCACAAACGACATTTCCACCAGCAGGGCCCAGGGGTTTCCTTTTCTCTACACCCTTGCCAGCCCTTGTGATTTTTTATCTTTCTGATCATAGCCATTGCAGCAGGTATGAGGTGACACCTCATTGTGGTTTTGAGTTCTGTTCCCCTGATGACTAGTGATATGGAGCACATTTTCATGTACCTGTTGACCATCTGTATGTCTTCTTTGGAAAATTGTCTATTCAGATCCTCTGCCCATTTTTTAAATGGTTTATTTTTTGCTGTTGAGTTGTAGTTCTTTATATGTTTTAGGTATTAACCCCTTACCAGATATATAATATAAAATATTTTTTCTCATTCTGTAAGTGGCCATTTCATTTTGTTGATGGTTTCCTTCACTGTACAAAAGGTTTTCAGCTTGATGTAGTCCCACTTGTTTATTTTTGCTTTTGTTGCCTTTTGGGAATTCTGATTCTAACAACAGACTGAAGAAAGAGTATAACAATGACAAAATGAAAATTGAGAACTGAAATACATTATATTTTTTCACTTTAGGATCAAATCCATTTTAATTATATGGTTGAACATTCTCTTTTTTAGATGTGTAGAAAAAACTTACCTGGCTCCTACTAAAGAGGAATCAACAACTTAAATATAAAAATTATGCTTTTTAATAATTTGCTGAGATCTTTTAGGCTTAGCACATTCCCTCTGAATATAAAACCCACCTCTATAGGAGGTAGATTAGCCAGGGTATATCAAGCAGAGAACTTAGACTCAGAAGATTTAAATCCTTAGGAATAAATTTAACAAAAGGTATGCAACACATAATACACTGAAAATTATGAAACACTGCTGAGAGAAATTAAAGAAGACCGAAATGAATGAAGAGGTACAGATGCTGAGATCAGGGATAGGAAACTCAATATTGTTAAGATATCAATTGTCCGAAGTTGATCTAATGTTTCAGTGTAATTCCAATTAGAAATCTTAAGACTTTTTTATAGAAATTGATGAGCAGATTCTAAAATTTATAGGGGAATGTGAAGGATCTAGTAAAATCAAAAAGGTCTTGAAGCAGAAGAACAGTGTGGGAGGATTTATTCTACCTGGTTTTTAAAATTTACTAAAGCTACATAATCAAAAAAGTGTATGGGATACCCAGGTGGCTCAGTCGGTTAAATGTCTGACTTGATCTTAGCTCAGGTCTTGATCTCAGGGTTGTGGGTTCAGGCTCCACGTTGGGCTCCACGCTGGATGTGGAGCCCACTTGAAAAAAAAAGAGGGAGAAAAGAATGTAGTGTTAGTGTATGGGTAGGTAGACCAGTGGGGCAGAATATATCCACATATATAAGGTCAGTTGATTTTTTTTTTTTTTATTTGACAGAAGAGAGAGAGAGCACAAGCAGGGGGAGCAGCAGGCCGAGGGAGAAGCAGGCTCCCTGCTGAGCGGGGAGCCTGACGTGGGGCTCGATCCCAGGACCCTGGGATCATGACCCGAGCTGAAGGCAGACACTTAACTGACTGAGCCACCCAGGCACCCCAAGGTCAGTTGATTTTTGACAAAGACACCAATGCAATTCAGTGTGGAAAGGAAATTTATAAACGGCTGGTGCTGGAACAATCGAATGTCCATGTCTGCCTCACACCATTTACAAAGGGTAATATGAGGTAGATCATAGATTTTTTTCAAAGATTTATTTATTTTGAGAGAGAACGTGAACGTGAGCAAGCTGGGGGAGGGGCAGAGGGCGAGGGAGAGGAAGAGCGAGAATCCCAAACAGACTCTCCACTGAGTGTGGAGCCCGACTAGGGGCTTGATCTCACGACCCCGAGATCATGACCTAAGCCAAAATTAAGAGTTGGATGCTTAACCGACTAAGCCACCCAGGCTCCCCAAGATAGAACATAGATTTAAATGTAAAAGTGAAACTCGTAAAACATCTAGAAGAAAATGCAAGAGAATATTTTCGCAACTTTGGGGTAGGCAAATTTTTTAAAGAAAGATTTTAGAACACACTATAAAAGAAAAAAAAGATTAATTGCATCAAAATTAAAAACTTACTCGTCAAAAAATATCATTAAAAAAATGAAAAGGCATGCCACACATGGGGAGAAAATATCCAGAATACACATATCTAACAAAGGTTTGGGCTTAAGATTTGAACAGATCCTTCACCAAAAAAAGTATCAATTATTGGCTAATAAGCACACAAAAAAATATACAGCATCATTAGTAATCAGAGAAATGCAAATTAAAACCACAGTTTCAGGGGCGCCTGAGTAGCTCAGTTGGTAAAGCATCCAACTCTTGGTTTTGGCTCAGGTCATGATCTCATGGGTCCTGAGATAGGGCTGCAGGCTCATTGGGGAGTCGGCTTGAAGATTCTCTCCCTCTGCCCCTCCCTGCACTTGCGCATGCACGCTCACTCTCTCTCAAATAAATAAATAAATCTTAAAAAAAAAAAAAAAACCACCACAATTTCATACCACTTGCCACTCACTAAAATGACTAAAATTAAAAACTCAGGTAATACCAAGTGTAAGAATGTCAGGCAGCCTGGAACTGTTCCATTATCTGTTGTTTTCTGATGTTGATGTCCTTGACCCTCAACTAGATTTCCCTTACTAAGAAAGATGTATTCAAAGCTACAATGATAATTACGTATTTGTCTATTTCTCCTGTTATTTATGTTCACTTTTTGCTTTATGTAGTTTGAGGCTGTGTTATTCGTTAGATGCATACAAATATACATGGTTTTTATATATTCCTGTTGTATTGACACTGTTGTTAATTATGAAATGTCCCTTTTCGGGGCACCTGAGTGGCTCAGTTGGTTAGGCATCGGACTCTTGATCTTAGGGTCATGAGTTCAAGTCCTACGACGGGCTCCACGCTGGGTGTGGAGCCTACATAAAAAAAATGAATAAATAAAAAAAGAAATGTCCCTTTTCATCTCTAGTAATATTTATTACTTTGAAGCCTACTTTGATTAGGATAGCTATACCACTTTTCTTTTGGTTTTGCTTGGAATATGTAAAATACTTGTCTTCTGTATATCTTTTTTTTCTTTTTTTTTAAGATTTTATTTATTTATTTGAGAGAGAGAGACAGAGATAGTGACAGAGACAGCAAGAGAGAGCACAGCGGGGAGGAGAGGGAGAAGCAGGCTTCCCACTGAGCAGGGAGCCCGATGCGGGGCTCGATCTCAGGACCCCAGGGTCATGACCTGAGCCGAAGGCAGACGCTCAACTGACTGAGCCACTCAGGTGCCCCTGTGTCTTTTTTTTCCTATCTTGATTTTCATCCATTCTATGTCCTTATTTTAAGGTGGGTATCTCTTGTAATCAGCATATAATTGGACTTTATTTTTTTATTTTTATTTTATTTACTTATTTATTTTTAAAAAGATTTTATTTATTTATTTGACAGAGAGACACACAGCGAGAGAGGGAACACAAGCAGGGGGAGTGGGAGAGGGAGAAGCAGGCTTCCCGTGGAGCAGGGAGCCCGATGCGGGGTTTGATCCCAGGACCCCGGGATCATGACCTGAGCTGAAGGCAGACGCTTAACGACTGAGCCACCCAGACGCCCCATGGACTTTATTTTTTTAACCCATTCTGACATTCTTTTTTCTTTAATTGGATGTTGTAGTCTTTTTACATTTGACGTAATTATTGATTGGATTTAAGTTTACTGTTTGTGTTTCCTCTTCACTCCATCTGTTCCTTGTTTTTTTTTCCCTTTCTCAGAATTGTATTAATTAAATATTTGTGGGCGCCTGGCTGGCTCAGTCAGAGGAGCGTGCCGCTTTTGATCTTGGGGTTGTGAGTTCAAGCCCCGCATTGGGTGTAGAGATTACTTAAAATCTTAAAAAAAATTAAATATTTGTTATTATTCTATTTGTATTTTTGAATAACTTGTTAGTGTACATTCTTTTAATATGATTACCCTGAAGATAGCTTCTTAAAAAATAGAGACTTCTATTTCTAAATTGCTTAACAATTTGGGGAATCCAGTAGATATTCGGCATAAATTCTTCTAAATTTGCTCTGTTCCCTTGATATTTTTAAAAGGATATGAAAATTTTTTTGAATACAGTATTAAATAAATTATTTTGACTCTCGTTTTTAGAATCACACCCAGAAAATTTGATACTGTTCAAGCATCCAAGGGTCACAGAAGTGGGATTATCACCAGCGATGTTGGAGACTTAACTTTAAGCAAGAGGGGAATAAGGACATCATTTACATTTAGGAAAGTGAGGCAAACACCTTGTAATTGTAGTAAGTATATAATTTTGGTTCCACTGTAAAATGGAGTAAATCTAGTGTAAAAATCTTTTAAAGTCCCATCAGAACCAAGGAGAGCTTGGTCTTAACCCTAATGGCATTTCTCATACTCTGCGTAGTGTTGTACTTAATGGAGATTTTTCTTAACTGCCCCCATTGAGTTTGTATTCCTTGAAAGCAGGGACTGCATTTTATTCATCTTTATTTTCCCAAATATAGTACTTAGGCATAGTTGGATGCCAAATAAACATTTTCTTAAATTGAAGTCACAGTTAAGAGTGCTAAATAAAATCATAGCATGTTAAAATATCATTTGTACAAAAATAGGTTTTATTGGAAACAGCTTGTCAAGTTTCTAAATTACTTCTCATTAACCCAACGAGGAAGTTAGAGATGAACCAATTGCTGCATAGTAAGTAGATATCTCTAGGGGGATAAACAGTGGTTTGTGTTTTGGTCAGTTTGGAAATCTAGGAGGGAATAAGAGAAATGCCAAAAACTTGTCAAGAGGATGTTATTTTGAATTGTCTATACAAGTACATCATAACCTGTATTTCTTGGACTCATTGAATAAAAATCTCTTTCATTTTGTAAGTAGTATCTGTTATTAAACTTGAAATTGCTGTATTTGATATCTTTTTTTTTCCTAAATCTGATATCTTGGTGTTAGTGCAGCTTAAAACAGACTTTTGTTTCTTTTGCTAAAAGTGTCATTGAGGCCTTGGAACATCAAATTTTTTTATCAATAAAAAAAGTGTATTTTGTATTTGTTGAGTGTCTGATACTGTCTATAGTTTTACAAGATAATGAAAAATACAGCACGACTCCTGTTCTTGAGGAACCTGAGGGTCTAGTTGGAGAGACAACCTAGTTTTCTTCTACAGAGGTTTCTTTGTTGCGGATGTTAATTGAATGTAAGGCATATTATAGAAGCTCTGAATGTATGTTCAGTTTACAGATGTTTTTCACGTTCAAGGCCATCTTTTTGGATACTTTTGGTCAAAATTTGTGAATTTTTAAGGAGAAGGGTTGCCTCTCTAGATTACTCAGCTGTTTATAATTTCTAAGAGGATAAAATGTTACAAGGACCGGTTGAGGGTCATTGTAGTGAATGCGGTGGTGTAATCCTGATGTGCGCGAGATACAAGGTAACCCGTCTGTTGTCACCTGCAGGTGTTAGAGCCGTCGGGCTTTCTTCAATGTCCGCATGAAATGTTTAGAGCTGCCCTTCACACAGTAGCAGAGACTAGCTGTCTCCCACCCCTTTCTCAAGGTTCGGCACGCTCTGATGAGAGTTAGGGAGAATTCCCAAAGCCGTGAACGCTGCCGCCCACTTCTGAGCTGCCACATGATTTCTCATTATTGCCTCTGTCCTCACTGTGGCTTCTCTGGAACACCGCTCCTTCCTCCTGTATTTCCTGCAGTAAAAAGATGCGTCTCCTAGACTTCGGCCGGAGATAAAGGGAAATTATAGCATAGCAGAGAACAGGCAAGGATTTAAAATGAGTGTTAGACATGATTGCAGGGAACAGGGAACAACTTCAGAATTCATTTAATTAGGATGTTAATTAGGATAACAGTGTATCCTCAACTTCCTTGGTCATCTCCTTGACTTGATGGTGTTCTCCTTAGGGTGTGCTGATTCTGTTGAAGGAGGCGATGCCTGTAGTCACTGAGATTATGGGCTCTTGAGTCCCCACTGGCTGGGTGCAAGTCCTGCCTCTGTGACTTACCATCTTTGTCACTTCAGGATCGTTACTTAGCATTCTGTGCTTCATGTCCTCATCTGTAAAATGGACACAGTAGTACTATCTCAAGGTGTTATTGTGAGAATTGAGACCATCCGTATAAACTCCTTCAAATAGTGTTCATTAAATGCTTGTGATCATAACCAAATGACACTTTCTCTTAGGTCTTGTTTTTCCAAGAGTGCTAGGGCCCCAGAACTCCTGTTTCCTTTGCTCACCAGGAGAAAAACCCTAACTCCTGTTAATTCAGCTAAATTTCTTCTGGTTAGGCCAGGCCCATCAAGATGCTTTCCGAAATAAAAGGACCTTAATCCCAGGATGAACTAGGCATCTGCATTATCAGGCTTGCAGAATTGCAGTTCATGTCTTGTTGCAGATGGATTTTTCCCTTTTTTCATTTAGACCCCTCACACATGTAATTGGACTTGTTAGGTAAGAGTTATTTTTAAACTGATAAATCAGAGCCTGCTTATCTCTAGCCACCAAATTTGCATTGATTTGCTTGTTTTTTTAAGAAAACATACATTATGAATCACTTGGATAAAAATGAACGGTTTATATTGCCCTATTTTTCATTAGGTTACCCTTTGGTCTGTGACAGCCAGATGAAGGAGACCCTCCCATCATTTCCAGAGAGCGCTAGAGAAGCCTCACAGCTGGAGCGAGAATACGTCCATCGAGTCTATGAAGAGATTGCTGAGCACTTCAGCAGCACGCGACACACCCCGTGGCCGCGCGTCGTGGACTTCTTGAAAGCTTTGCCAAGTGGTTCATTAGTGGCTGATGTTGGCTGTGGAAACGGAAAGTATCTTGGCATCAATAAGGAGTTATATATGGCAAGTCATTGTTGCTTCTGGCTCTCTTTTGGCTTTATTTGTTAGGTTATTGTCGCCTTCTGCCTTATGCCTTATATAACTTATAAAAGTTATAACCAACAGATGGAAAATTAATGATCACTCCTATTCTTTTTTATTCCCCTGAGAATTTGTGGGCATGCATGCCATTATTTGTAGTGTATGTGTGTGTGTTTTTTTTCCCCTTCCCGTTAGATTGTGCTTATTTTATCAGTAAAACTATCTTATATTTATTAAACTCTTTACAGGTCAGAAAGGATGTTTAGAGAAGCCACTTTCTTTGCTTAGATCCTCCTAAGTATGAGAAAGTTAAAGCTGATATTTTCATGTGTCTCTTATAAATGAAGCAACCGAGACTCACAGACTGTATTACTTCCCTGATGTCATATAATTAGGGGACATAACTGAAACTTGAACCCATGCCTCTGATGCCAAATATAGTGTTCTTTCATTCACAGTAGGAAAAAATAAGTTACTATTTATTGGTGTCTTACTGTTGAGGAAACTAGGGCTGAAGTAGCTTAAACCAAGTGACCGAGGTAACAGCTTGAGGCCCAGGATCTGAACCCACTTCTTTATCGTGCCAAATTTGTTTCCAGTTGCTATGATTTCCTTTCCTGCGGTTCACTTTTTTTCCGGCCGTGCTGGGAAGGAGAACATTCTCCCTACACTGGTGCATTATTGTAAATACCCATATCAACGCTGCTCTTGGGAGGACTGAAACTTCCCTTTCTCAAGATTAGGGGCAGGAGGACTAGAGTAAGGAAGGAGGTGGGGACAATGGGAGCAGTCCACACTCACGGGCTCCTGGAGGACGTCACGTGGCGCGTCATCTGTATCTTTACCTCCTCCTTGATAGTACGCACCTGCCTGAGGAAAGTGAGTTACGCTGCAGGGTTCATGCATTAAGAGACAGATAAAAGCATAGCTTTTCATCAAGATAAGATATTAGTATCCATGTATTGTCATTATGTTTACAATTAAATTTTAGTTTATCAAGAATAAGGTCTAATGAGTTAGGTTTGTTCATGTGGAAGAAGTAGGTTTTGATGTGCCACTTAAAATCAAAGTGATATCTGCTGATATTTTAGTCTTAAGGTATTGGCCAAAACGTCTCTCCGTGAGCTCTGCTCTTGCACCTTCCTGATGCTAACCCCCAGCTTTACGGAGTCAGGCAGCACTCGTGACAGCAAAGCGAGGTGGAGGTCAACCACACTGACGTAGTCCTACTGACTGCGTTATCCTGTTAAAATTGAGAAACATGATTTCCTGGTAAACTGAGCCCAAAGATCTGAATCTGTTCAAGACGGAATACATTTAGAAGAATGAGAAAATCACAAGTATAGTCACTTTCCACTATTTATATTCATTTTATGGTTGGCAGTTTGTGATTCGCAGTCTGACCTCCCGGGAAGGCTCAGTAGGTGTTGGTTCAATGCAGGAATGAAGACGCCTTGTTTGGCTGGAGTTAGGGTTGTCATTATACCAGAAATGGAGTCACATATGATCGAAGGAAGCTGCCAAAGCTCCAACCTGTATGTTTGAGTGTATTTTCGGCAGCTGTCTTTGAGCCTGAAAATAACGTGCATTTTTTGATATTCATGAGGGAATGTGACCTGGGATATTCATTCTAGGTATTCGCACGTAGGATTGTCTTAGAATTAAAAAACAAGTTTATATTATTATTACATGCTTCCTTAACAAAATGTATTTTTGAAATACTACCAGGATGAGAGGTTGTGTCCAGCCTTTGTTCCATGCAGTCACAGTAACATTTGTGGAGTGAAGTGTTTAATACACATCAATTATTTGGTTCTCATCTCATCCCTGAGAAGTAGGCATTTTTATGATGAGGAAAACAGAAGTTAAGTGGCTTTCCTAGGTTGTCCAGCTAGTTCAGCTCGGGACTTGAGGTTGCTGTTTTCAATGTAGTCGACGGGCTTCGCCCTTTCCCCCGCGCTCTGAACCCCTTATTGCCAGTCTCATCTCCCCATAGTGCTGTTTCCTTAGTAGCTTAAAAAATGTGGTGTTTTTTTTGTTTTTTGTTTTTTTTAAGATTTTATTTATTTATTCATGAGAGACAGAGAGAGAGAGAGAGAGGCAGAGGGAGAAGCAGGCTCCCAAGGAGCAGGGAGCTCGATGCGGGGCTTGATCCCAGGACCCTGGGATCATGACCTGAGCCGAAGGCAGACGCTTAACCATCTGAGCCACCCAGGCGCCCAGAAATGTGGTGTTTTTTAAGTAATAATAATACAGCCGCAATTCAGAAAATGGACAAAAGGAAAGGTGTTTGCCTGTAATCTTAACACCCTTAGAAAGCAGTTTCTCGTGGGAGATGTCCTTCCCATGTTTTTCCTGTAATGTTTGTATCGTCCTGAATACGCGTACACCTTGATGACTCATTCGTATCACTTCATATTTCTTTTTTTTTTTTTAAAGATTTTACTTATTTATTTGAGAGAGAATGAGAGACAGAGAGCACGAGAGGGAAGAGGGTCAGAGGGAGAAACAGACCCCCCGCCGAGCAGGGAGCCCGATGCGGGACTCGATCCTGGGACTCCAGGATCATGACCCGAGCCGAAGGCAGTCGTTTAACCAACTGAGCCACCCAGGCCCCCCTCACTTCATATTTCTATGTTGATGGAAATATGTCAGTTCCTGGACTTAATAACACTCTTGATGGTTCCTTATGTTCAGTGTGGAGTTACTATAAATAACACAGTAATGAGCATCTCCCCTGAGAAACAATCTGACGGGAAGGAAGAACGTGGGGTTTAGAGCGAGAAAAGCCCAGGTTTAAATCTGCTCCACCACTTAACTATTTTTATTTTATTTTATTTATTTATTTTTTTAAAGATTTTATTTATTTATTTGAGAGAGAGAGAATGAGAGAGAGAGAACACCTGAGAGGGGATAGGGTCAGAGGACGAAGCAGACTCCCTGCCGAGCAGGGAGCCCGATGCGGGTACTCGATCCCGGGACTCCAGGATCATGACCTGAGCTGAAGGCAGTCGCTCAACCAACTGAGCCACCCAGGCGCCCCCACCACTTAACTATTTTAACTTGGGGCAGATGACTTACCTGTGGTGAGACAAGTCTTCCTCATTTGCAGTGTAGTTAACAGTAGCTAACTCAGGGTGTGTGTTCAGGGTTGAGGTCATTAATACAGAGAATCTGCGGTCATATCTGGTGGCTGCACCAGTAAAAGGCAGGGTGTTTTTTTGGGTTTTTTTTTTAGCTCCTTTAGCTTTTTTCATATTTTGGATAATTTTTTTTTAGGATGAATTTTTAGAAGAGCAATTATTGGGTCAAAAGTTATGCACATTTTTGGGGCTCCTGGGTGGCTTATTTGGTTGAGCATCTGACTCTTGATCTCAGGGTCATGAGTTCAGGCCCCGCATTAGACTCCTCACTGGACATGGAGACTACTTTAAAAAAAAAAGTTGTGAACATTTTTATCCTTCTTAAAAAGTGGTGCACCAGATGGCTTTTGAAAACCGGTGGAGTCCATTTGCACTGCCCTAGTGCTTCGGATAGCTGGTTTTATTGCTGCCATCCCTGTGGCGTATTTTGATTTTAAAATATTTTTGATGGGGCACCTGGGTGGCTCAGTCGTTAAGCATCTGCCTTCAGCTCAGGTCATGATCCCAGGGTCCTGGGATCGAGTCCCGCATCGGGCTCCCTGCTCTGAGGGAAGCCTGCTTCTCCCTCTCCCTCTCCCCCTGCTTGTGATCCATCTCTCGCTGTGTCTCTCTCTGTCAAATAAATAAAATCTTAAAAAATAAGTATATTTTCGATACCTCACTGGGAGAAAAATGAAACCTAGTTTTGTAGTTTGCACCTTTGACTACTAGGTTGAATGTTTTTCATTTTTTACCAGTCTTCCCAGAATTGCGTGTTTAATGTTTTGTTGAAGATTTTAAAAAATTATAAAGGAGTGTAAGTATACATTTCAAGCCTAACCAGTGTGTGTTTTCATGTCACTGACTTCCGTCCAGCACACAGAATTACGTAGCCTTACGTGAGTCCTTTAATAAATGTATTTATACATTGTATTTATAAATAAGCCACTTTCTGTCACACTGTTGACATTATGCATCGTGATTAGGGAGGCTTTCAAATCCTGGGTATTGTCCTTGGTACAGAGACTTAAGGAAATTTAAGAATAGAAAGGGAAGAGAGAAAATCAGTGATGATTGGATGAGAGTGTATATAAGACTTGGGCAGAATCAGCGCAGGATGAAGGTCATGAGCCAGGCGTGAGTCCTGTCTACCCTAGACCTGCTGCTCTGTGGGTCAGACTGCCCTCCGTACTGATGGGCAGCTGGAGGAAGGACATCTCCTCCGGTTTGGTTTGGCTGCTCTTCTCCTTGTTCTGCCTTATCTGTGGTTTTCAGGTAATAACTTTCCTTCTTGGTTGAGCTCTCTCTCCTGGTATTTGTTCTGTAGTAAAGTTGGATTAGCAAGATTTGTAGCAGTCTGTCAGAATTGGACAGACTTGAGACTTCTGACTCCACGAACTGAATTTTATTGTAAAAAAAAGGTGGCAAGCCCCTCAATGTAATATGCGTATTATTTGAGTGGTATTGTCAGCTTGGTATTGTGACTGCTGGGTCGGCGGCACAGAATACGGAGGAAAAGAAATAAAAGTAATAAGCCAGTTATGTATCCTATGTAGGTAAAGACAGCAGTCAGTTGGGAATTGTGCCACTGTGTTATTAACGGGCCCTTTGTACTTCCTTATCGTAAAATATATCAAAGGGACATTGCCGTACCTCAGCTCTAGCTCGGTGCCTTTTATTATACCTCAAAAATTAATGCAGCTCTAGGATAGAGAAAGAAGCTGTTTAATACCAATTAGAAATTGAGCAAATTCATATTAAGTATGCCTAGCATGGCAGTTAAGATTTAACTTAGTAAGACTTGTTTTGACATGAGGACTCCTATTCTTTATTCTCAGATAGACTGAGGCAACCCTAATAATCAGTGCTCACTGCATCTAAAAATCAAATGAGTAAATACAAGCTTGAGGTGGCGGCTTCGATCTGCTGAAATCTACTTTCACGTTTCTTTTTCCCTACTGTAGAGAGTGAGTTAGGAAGAACTATCTGGGGATGATTATTAATTAGTGATTTAACATTTCTTATGCCCCTCCCGCCTCCCAGTGCTCCCTCAGTTTACCTGTGCACATTGTCCTCCATACACACACATGCACACACGCACGCACACGTGTGTACTCTTAGGACTAAACAGCAGAGCTGTGTACAAAAATAACAGAGCTTGAGAGGAGACAGGCAGTCCTGGCTCCCAAACGTGTCCCGTAGAACTTAGTAACTCCCTGCCTGGGGAGACCAGGGGATGCTGCGGTTCCCTTCGGGTGGTTGGCTTACACTAAAAGGTTTAATTAAATAGCATTTTGCAAATGTTGAATTCAGCACTTTATTTTTGAGATATATATATATGTGTGTGTAGGTTAGGTTATATTTAGCAGAACAAGACTCAAGCTTTAAAAAAATGAAATCGTTTTGGTTTTTTATAGTTTGGGGATTTTATTTTCTGATGGTACAGTAATATGTACTGAAAAGTAAGAAGCAGCAGGCAAAGCCCCCAGCCGTCCTCCTGCTCTATAGTTTGTCGTGTTGAGTGACACCTGGAGCCCCCCCAAAAGACCAAATGCCCGTGTTTATGGGGTAATTTCCACTTTTATATGTGTGCTGTTATAAAACGATGTAGATTGCGGTCGGTGATGCGTAGATGCGCGTTCGGACTCGCCTGTGTCCCCGCGGGTGTGGGCTCCGTGTGACGCCCGACGGACCGGGCGCAGTGACCTGGGCTCCGTCGAGCCACGTGGGCCGCCAGTGCCCCGTGGCTCTTCCTTCTCGGGCGTTCGGACGAGCCTTCCCTCTGTTGCAGGTTGGATGTGACCGCAGCCGGGCCCTCGTGGGCATCTGTCGAGAGCGGCGCTTGGAGGCGCTGGTCGGCGACGCGCTGGCCGTGCCCTTGCGCGGCGGCTCGTGGGACGCCTGCATCTCCGTTGCCGTGACCCACCATCTCGCCACGGCCGTGAGTGCCGCCCTCCCTGCGGGCCCGGGGCTCGGGGCGGGGCGGGCGCGCGCGCGGCTTCCCCTCCCGCCCTCCCGCCCGCCCTCCCGGGCCCCGCGCCCGCGGCCCTGCCGATCGCCCGCTGACCGGGCGTGCGCGGCGCTGCCGCTCGGGGGGCCGCGCGCTGCGGCCCGGCCGGCCCGAGTGCGCCCCAGCCCCGGCCGGCGTCCCGGAGCCACCTCGCCGGCCGGGCCGCCGCGCGCTCTCAGCCCTCGCTCGCCTCCCGACCTTGCGCTCTTCCTTCCCATCCCGCTTTGCTTCTTTTTTCCGAACTCGCCGGTAGGAGTCTGTCGCTCACGCTTTTGACTCGTCTTAGGTGGTCCTGATTTCAAAATAAGTCCGTTTAATGTTCTCTGTTTTTCTTTTTTTTCTTTTTTAAAGATTTTATTTATTTATTTGAGAGAGCGAGAATGAGAGAGAGAGCATGGGGGGGGAGGGTCGGAGGGAGAAGCAGACCCCCCGCCGAGCAGGGAGCCCGATGCGGGACCCGATCCCGGGACTCCGGGATCACGACCTGAGCCGAAGGCAGTCGCCCAACCGACTGGGCCGCCCAGGCGCCCCTGTGTTTTTCTTATAAGAAAAAACGGCTTATTTTTCCTGTGTGTCACTGGTCTGTCCCCTAACGGAGGCAGTGATTTTACAGGTCACCCTGTGCTGACAGCGCTCGGAGTCTCCTGCACCTGACGACCTTGCGTGAATGCGAAACAGAGTCAAGTCCAAGAACCCTCTGTGCCTCTGTTTTATTAGCACAAATAAAAATGTCCTTTTCCCTGTGTTTTAAACTGTTTTCCCCCTTAATCACAGAACAAAATCCCCCCCCCCCTTTTTTAAATATATTTTGTTAGATTTTCTGGGCTGTTCAACTTCATTAAAATCGGTGACACTGGGCGCCTGGGCGGCTCAGTCGTTAAGCGTCTGCCTTCGGCTCAGGTCGTGGTCCCAGGGTCCCGGGATCGAGCCCCGCATCGGGCTCCCTGCTCGGCGGGAGGCCTGCTTCTCCCTCTCCCGCTCCCCCTGCTTCTCCCTCTCCCGCTCCCCCTGCTTCTCCCTCTCCCGCTCCCCCTGCTTCTCCCTCTCCCGCTCCCCCTGCTGTGTCCCCTCTCTCTCTGTCAAATAAATAAAATCGTTAAGAAAAAAGTCAGTGATACGTTCGTCAGCCGTACTTTGCTGCGTGCCGTGTCTCCTCTCGGTTGATAAAGGACAACGTGTTGTTTTTTCCCGCCAGGAGCGTCGAGTGGCGGCTCTGCGAGAGCTCGTTCGGCTCCTGAGACCCGGGGGGACGGCACTCGTTTACGTCTGGGCGATGGAACAGGAATATCAGAAGAAGAAATCCAAGTACCTCAGAGAAAACAGACCTCGCCAAGGAGAGGAAGAGGCGACCCACAGCCACGCCGCCGAGCCGCGGCGGCTGCTGGAGCAGGTGCCTGACGCGGGCGACCGCGACGCCCCGCGCCCAGGCTCCGCCGCCCGCGACGTCCGGGCGGCGGGGGGTGGCGCCCGCGGAGTCGCGGATGCCAAGCTGCCGGTTCACGCTAACGGGACTGCTTTCCGTGCTCAAGACGTGCTGGTTCCCTGGCACCGTCGGGGCAGCCCTGCGGGAGGCGAGCCTGTCCGTGCGACGGCATCCCGCGGCCCAGGCCCCGTGTTTCGTCGTTACTACCACGTGTTCTGCGCGGGCGAGCTGGAGGAGGCCTGCCGGAGCCTGAGCCACGTCCGCCTGCTGCAGAGCTACTACGATCAGGGCAACTGGTGTGTGGTCCTTCAGAAGGTCTGACCCGCGGGAACGTAGCTGCAGGGCGGAGAGCTCAGCGAGGCCCTTTAAAGCAGACTAGACTTGCTGTCTTCCTCGTCCAAGAGAAAGCTCGGGGAGAAGCACCCACGGAGCGTGCCTGAGAGAAATCCGGGAGCGGAGATTGGTTAGGACACACCGGTCTACTACTGTGGCTGACCTCATTTTATCCATAAATGTAGGCTTCTCCTGAATGGGGAGGAACAGGGCCAGTTTGTAGAAGGGAGTGAAGTCCTCTGTGACGTATTTGGGATCCTGGGGCGAGAATACAGCGCGTTGAAGATAAGCTTCTGCTGTGCATGTTACTAATTGAGCTAGGTCAGGTAGAATCTGAGTGATGTAATCGTACAACATTTTAATAAAGAAAATACTCTTGGTCAGTAGAGAATTGTCTGAAGTTTTATCTCTGATTATTAACGCTCTAAAATCACAGCTGATAACCACTCTGTCCCCTCACCTTACTAACACAGGGCTTGACACATAGTAGGTGCCCAGTAAGATTTTAGTCCATCAGATAATGGCCACACCTTAGGAGGAGCTTCATCCAACAAATCCTCATCGAACCCCCACTATGTATCAGTTACTATTGTAGGACCTGGGAGTGGAGCAGCGAACAAGAATAAAAGCTCTTGCCCTTCTGGAACTTCGTGGTAGAAGGAGGACAGACAATAAGCAAATAAACAGACACTGTGGGCTAGACGGTGATACATGCCATGGGGGAGAGTAAGATGAGAGTGGGAGGGTGCACCTGAGAACAAAAGAGTTATTTTTATTTATTTATTTTTAAATATTTTATTTATTTATTTGAGAGAGAGAGAGCGAGCATGGGGGGGGAGGGTCAGAAGGCGAAGCAGACTCCCTGCTGAGCAGGGAGCCCGACGTGGGACTCGATCCTGGGACTCCAGGATCATGTCTTGAGCCAAAGGCAGTCGCTTAACCAACTGAGCCACCCAGGTGCCCAAAAGAGTTATTTTTAAAGGGCTGAGATAACCACTAATCCTGACTGTAGTTTATTACCAAGAATTAATTGGTACCCCTAATGCATTGAGTTAGGTGCTAAAGGCAACCCCAATATGCTCTTGTAACTCCTTTGTTTAAATAGCAAAAGTTAGAATTGTCAGTCAGACCTAATTATGCCCGTAGAGACAAAGCTATGGTGTCACTATTGGGTATTTCTGGTCCATTCATAGTTTGTTCTAGTCTGGGTGCAATCAGCAGTTTTTACCCACAACTATGTCATAGTGACTCAGTTAACTTACCATTTAGGTCAAGTTTCCAGGAGGAACAAAGGTAGAAAGTTGACCATAGGTCAAACGATCACGCAGAAAGGAAAGGACTTTTTTTTTTTTTTTAATATTTTACTGCCGGCGTACGTTGCTTTATAGTCGTAATGCTTAAGACAACTTCAAGAAAAATTCCTTTCCGTGAATGATGATGCCCAGACGATTGTATCTCTTGTTAGTGTTCGTAATGTTTATTTTCAGGCATCAAGCTTCCAGAAACTGGTGGTGATCAATAGGTCTTAGGTGAGACAATGAATATTTTTGTCATGGAATTTAACTACAAGATTATAATTGTTCCCTCCAGATGAGTTTATAAGGTTCATGATATGGAAAGGAAAAATAAACGGCTAAAAAGCAGTTTTAATCTGATAGAAATTCTAGGACTTCATATCGCAATATGAAGTTCAGCTCATGCTAATAAATTTTAAACTCTGGATGGAATCAATGATTTCCAAGGAAGATGCAAATACCAACATTACCTCGAGAAGAGGTAGAAAACCGCACAGGAGTTCAGAACTTGGCTCTTGCATCAGATTTGAACTCTTGATCTGCCGTTTTTTTAGCTATGGGACTCTGGACAAATTCCCTAACTTTTCCATGCTTCAGTGTCTCAGCTGTAAAGTTGGAAGATTTGTTATGAAATTAGCTGAAATAATACTTACAGAGTTCTTAGAGTGGTACAAAAATATAGTAAGCATTTGGGGAAAATGTTTATTACCGTTGCTCCCGAAGAAAGTCCACCGGAGTTTTAAGTATTGAGTGATGTCAAATCTAATTTGTTAATAGTATAATCAAAACCTATGTTTTTCCTGATTTTTTTTATCTGCTTTGTTCTTATCAGGTGCAACAGATGAATCAAAATTTCCCGCTATGATTGTGGATTTCTCTATTTGTCCTCCTAGGTCTATTCAATAACAAGGCAAAACTGGAAAAAATCCAAATGTCCATCAGCAGTAGAGTGAGTAAATAATGGTCAATTCATTGTCACTGCATGAGTGACGACAGTGAATAAACTGTCCTTACAAGGTGCATTATGAATGGATCTCAGATACATAATGCTGCCTCGAAGACGTAATAACCATAGGACTCCTGCAGAGACCACCTTCTCTTCTGGCGTCAACTGCCAGTTCGGAGGGGTTCCCACCAGCACCCTCGGGTTTGGTAATTTGCTAGAAGGGCTCACAGAACTCACAGAGACTGTTATACTCATGACCATAGTTTATTACAGCAAAAGGATACAGATTAAAATCAGTCAAGGGAAGAGGTGCATGGTGCCAAGTGCAGGAGCACTACTCGCATGGAATTTCCAGTCGTCCACTCCCAGTGGGTTTTGGATGGAGCTGATTTCTCCCAGCAAGATATAGGACAATACACCTGGAGTGTTGCCAACCAGGGAGGTGCCCCAGAGGCTCGGTGTTCAGTGAGGGCCTAACTACATGCTGTTGACCTTTAATCGCTAGCTCCTCTGCAGGTCAGGCTGATAACCACTGGGCCCAGCACCCCTAGGTAAACAGATACTTACCAGGCAGGGTATTGCAAGGGCTTAGATATCAGCTTCCAGGAGCCTAAGGCAAAGGCCAGACCTCTTCTTGGATAAGGTTAACTCTACTACACAGTGTTCTTGAGGTGAGAGTTTAAAAACAAGCAATATTCTACTTTTACAAGACTAGATAATAGTGAACTTTCGAAAAGATGGAGTGAATGGGCCTTCTGGGTGTTCACAGTGTTCTTTCTCTGGGGGGCATTTACATGGGTGCTTGCTTGGTGTTAACTCACTCACATACTGAGTGTGTGATAAGACCCTTATGATTTGTATACCTTTATGTGTAATATAAACTTCAAAATTCAAAACAGTTTGGGGGCGTCTAGGTGGCTCAGTCGGTTAGGCGTCTGACTCTTGATTTTGGCTCAGGTCATGATCTCAGGTCATGGGATCGAGCCCCGTGTTGGGCTCTGCGCTCAGTGCAGAGTCTGCCGGTCCCTCTCCCTCTGCTCCTCCCCCACTCACACTATCCTCTCTCTCTCTCTCTCTCTCTCTCTGATAAATAAATAAATAAATAAAATCTTTTCAAAAAGAATTTAAAACAATTTGTAAAAGAAAGTTCAAAAGACACAGTTAAATATTTCAAATATATTTTTATGTCAGCTTCTATGAGGTATAATTTGCATATAATATTAACCGATTTTAAGTGTGTAATTTGATGAGTTTTGACTCATTGCAACAGATAGTCATGTAATCATTCCCACAATCAAGATAGAGACCAGTTCCATCACCCGGAAACGTTCCTTCCTGCCCCTTTGCGATTGGTTCCCTCTTGTGGCCAAGACTGATCTGCTTTCTATCGCTATACTTCTGCCTTTTCTAGAATTTCTGGAATCATACTCTTGTAGACTTTTATGTCTTTTTTTTTTTTTTTTTTTTACTCAAGACAGTACTTTTGAGATTCATCTTTGTTCTTGCATATATCAATAGTTTGTTCCTTTTATTGTGAGTAGTATTCTGTTGTAAAGATTTATCACAATCTGGTTATCCACTCACCAGATGATAGACATTTGGGCTATTTCCAGTTCAGAACTTCTAATTTTTTTAAGGCTGCTCTGAACATTTAGGAGCACATTTGTGTGTCTATATGTTTTCATTTCTCTTGGGTAGATACCTCAGAGACGAATCCTGGGTCATAGAGTAGGTGTATGTTTAACCTGACGCCAGCAAACTTTTCCAGAGTGGTGGTTCCAGTTTGGTAGCCCACTGGCCATGTTTGAGAGTTCGGTGACGCCACATCCTTGCGAACACTTGTGTTATCAGTCGTTTTAGTATTAGCCCTTCTACTGTGTGTGTAATAGCATCTTTCCATATTTTTACTTTGCATTTCCCTAAACACAAGTGATGTGGAGCATTTTTTACATTATTTGCTATTTGTATGTAGTCATCAGTGCAGTGTTGGTTCAAATCTTCTGTCAGTTTTTAAAAACTGAGTTGTCTTCTCTTTAATGAGTTATATAAGTTATATATATTCTAGATAAAGGTGCTTTATCATACATATATTTTGCAAGCATTTTCTCCCAGTCTGTGGCTTGCTTTCTTATTTTCTTTAATGTCTTTTGAAGAGCCAGCATTTTAAATTTTGATGAAACCCAATTTATCCATTATTTTAAAAATTTTATAGGTTGTGCTTTTTGTGTTCTATTTAAGAAATTTTTGCCCAGCTCAAATCACTAAGATTTTCTCTTATGTTGTAATTTATTTATTTATTTTAAAAAGATTTTATTTATTTATTTGAAAGAGAGAGAATGAGAGAGAGAGAGAGAGCGCACATGAGAGGGGGGAGGGTCAGAGGGAGAAGCAGGCTCCCCGCCGAGCAGGGAGCCCGATGCGGGACTCGATCCCGGGACTCCAGGATCATGACCTGAGCCGAAGGCAGTCGCTTAACCAACTGAGCCACCCAGGCACCCCTCTTATGTTGTAATTTAGAAGTTTCATAGCTTTAGCCCTTACATTTAGGTCTATGATCCATTTCAAATTAATTTTTGTATACATGTTGTGAGGGTTGGCTTACTTTTTTTTTTGCATGTTGCTATCCAGTTGTTCCAACATCATTTCGAAAAGATAATTTTTTTTTCCCCAAATGAATTGCTTGACACCTTTGTGGAAAACCACTTGGCCGTACAGATGTGGTTATATTTCTGCATAGGGTTTTTTGGTGTGTGTTTTTTTTTTTAATGTTTGTATCTGTTTTTATGCCAATACCTTACTGTTCTGGCGAGCACAGCTTCATAATAAGTTTTGGAATCAGGTTCCCAGCTTTGTCCTTTTATGCACTTAATCACAGCTTCAAAACACACAAAGCAGAGACTGATCTAAGTAGGTGCAGGAAACATAGACAAATCTGTAATTTTAGGTGGAAATTTCAGTGACTGACGGAACGAGTACGTAGAAAATCAGAAAGCGTAGAGCAGACATGAGCAACACAACCAACCTAACCTTACTGATATTTATAGAACAGTCCAGCCAACAACAGCAGGGGATGCAAGAACATTTACTGAGAAAGACTGGCTTCCAGGTCATAAAACAAGACTTGATGATTTAAAAGGATTATAGTCGTACAAAATATGCTCTCTGGCCACAGTGGAAATAATCCATAGATTCAGCAAGAATTCAAAAGGGAAAATAGAAAGTATTTTAAACTGAATGAAAAGAAAAGCACAATATATCAAAATTTGTGCAGAGAAACAACAACAACAGAAACACAGCAGTCCTGACATTGCTATCCTTAGAAAGACTTACTTAGAAAGTTAGCCCTTGGCTGGTATCTCTGAATTTGGATTTGGGGAGGGGGGTTCCCCACTGCCCTAACTGATAAGATCAGCTCCCAGTGACTAAAGTGTTTGTACAAACATTATGGTTTGTGCTGAGCACCTGCTTTCCTTCTGGAAGTCTAGAATTTGGGTACAGGCCAGGCAGAGAGTGCCTACGTGACCAGCTCTCAGTAAAAAATGTGGGCACTGAGTCTCTAGCTTCTGTGGTTGGCAGCATTTAGTGCTGGGGGAATTAGTTACATCCTGTGTGACTTTACTGGGAGAGGACTCTTGGAAGCTTGTGCCTGGTTTCCTCTGGACTTCACCCCGTGTACCTTTCCCGTTGCTAACTGTGATATATTTTGCTACAATAAATCTTAGCCCTGAGTGCAGTGATATGCTCAGTCCTGTGCATCCTCCTAGCAAATCACTGAACCTGGGAATCGACCTGGGGACTCCCAACACGTTGCTGAAGTAGTACTTAGGGGAATATTTATAGCACTAAATGCCTGTGTTAGAAAAGAAGAAAGGTCTCAAATACAAGAACCTCAACTTTCTTCTTACGAAACTAGAAAAAGAAGAGAAATGAAATGCAGAGTATGCAGATGAAAGGAGGTGATAAAGATCAGAGCAGAAATCAATTACACAGGAAACAAAAACAATAAAGAAAATCAATGAAACCAAAAGCATGTTCTTGTTGCCAATAAAACTGATAAACTTCTAGCCAGGTTGAGTTGACCAGGGAGAGAATTCCATGAATTTTATAATCGGAAAATTCAATTAATAAAACATAATTAAGGTAGATTCTCATGAGCCCACTTTTAAAAGACTAATGGTGGAAAAACGTTTATTATTCCATTAATGAGGCTTCCCCCCCCCCTCCCAGAACGATTTGCAGTAGGATTATTTCAAATGACAACCCAATTTAATGATGCAGATTTCTATAATCCATTGAGGGAAAATAAGACACTGTTTATATATGAAAGAAATGTGATCTTAGCCAGTTCCTAAATATGTGTGAAGATTGTGTTTGAGAATTTGAGATTCCAAATAAAGCAAGTAAGCCATGTTGACTGACCATAAGGATAAAAATTCATTTAAAATGTATTATTTATTCTTTTTGCTTCTTTGAATATTTCTTTATTCCTTGACATTAAAAAAAAATTAAGAGCGATTCTCTCTTTGCATTATTCCCTTCATGGCTTTCCCACTTTGGAATAGCAAGCGTGGCTGTCAGTCTGGGGTTTACTAAGTGAGTCCATCGTTCTTGCCAAGAGCCTTAAGTCAGCTCCTGAATGTTGTCCGCTCACAGTGGTCTGAGCATGTATGACTTCTCTCTACACCTCCCATGTCCTGCTTCTTCTCGATTCCTAGCTTCATCTGTGTATTTTGTCTTCCCTTGAAGATGAAGAGGAGTATTCGTGGCACAGTCTTGGTGGCCGTCTCCTCAAAGAACCTTCTTTAGTAGAAGTCTTGATCTTGTCATAAAAGATTCCCATATAGAAAGAGAGAATGTACAATATGACTTCCAATTAATGTTTGCAGCTATGACCCCATCATTTTGAAGAATTATCATTTTAGCAGAGGGTGTTGGGGGGGACCCAGATATAGTGTGACTCACAATTCTTTCCTCTGCTGTTTGTTGATCAGTTTCGAATGAAAATATCTGGGGGCTGAGGGTAGGGATTATTTGTTTGGAAATATTAGCTCCCCACATGTGGCTTTAAAACCTTATTTATAGTTGGGAAGATACTCTGTTCAAATCAGCACTGGATAAGATAGGACAGATGCATAAGAAATAATAATGGAGCTCTGCTCTGATCCGAATCATATTTTCTATGCTCTAAGAATTATCGCCAGATCTTTGAAAATTAGCGTGAAGAGCAGAGTGGGGAGCAGCTCTGTGCCTGCTTTACTTTTTAGGGTCCGCCTGGCTGAACACTCTTCCCTGGTGCCCTTCTGACCCGAGGCAAATGGGTTTAGTGGTTCTAGAAAGAATCAAGTGTTTTTAAGTCAAACATGGATTTGAAACTGAACTCTACTACTTACCAGCTGTAGGTCCCTGGGGAAGTCTATATTTGTAAAGAGAGGGTAATAATACCTACCTTGCAGGGTGTTGGGTGGATTATGTGAGGTTGCATGGAAGATATTACCGCATGGATGGTCAGTGAATACCAGCTTGTTCCTTCCCCATCTTCTGCCGAACTGCATCCCTGAGAGCAAATCTGGTCTTTACCTTTTATAATCTGTGTGTGTGTGTGTGGTCAGTTTGACACAGGCATTAATTAACTAGTTAATCCAGTGCACATTTACTGATGGCTTACTACATGCCAGGCACTGTGTTTTTTTTTTTTTTTTTTTAAAGATTTTATTTATTTATTTGACAGAGAGAGACACAGCGAGAGAGGGAACACAAGCAGGGAGAGTGGGAGAGGGAGAAGCAGGCTTCCTGCCAGGCAGAGAGCCCGATGCGGGGCCCGATCCCAGGACCCTGGGATCATGACCTGAGCCGAAGGCAGACGCTTAACGACTGTGAGCCACCCAGGCGCCCCGCCAGGCACTGTGTTAAATGGTGGACGCATCAGTGAACATGAAGATCCTCTGCCCGTGGAGCTTACCTCTAGTTGGAGGGAGTCGTATCGTGCATGGTACGTGGTGGAATAGACAATAAGCAATAAACATAAGTAAGTAAACCATATATCATGTTATAAAGGGATGCGTTTTCTCTTCCATAGAGAAAAGGAGTAGAGCAGAAAAAGAAGTGAAGGGTGGGAGGTCACATGGGTTCCGTGGTGTTTTTTTTTTTTTAAGATTTTATTTATTTATTTTTAAGTAATCTGTACACCCAATGTGGGTCTCGAACTCACAACCCGGAGATCAAGAGCCGCACGCTCCCCGGACTGAGCCAGACAGGCGCCCTGGGTTCCAGTTTTTAAAAGGGTGGTCAGGATGGTTGTCTGTGAGAAGGGGGAGGAGCTAACTGTGTACGGATCTGGGGAAGAACGTTCCAGGCAGAGGGGGAGACCAGCCTAAAGGCCTAAGGTGCAGGGGCGCCTGGAGGCCAGTGTGGCTGGAGCGGATGCGTGAGAGCCGTTGGGGGTGAGGTCAGGGTTTTTCGGGAAGTGAGGCAGACCACTGGGGATGTGCCAGAAGGTCTTTGGTTTTTCCTCTCGGTGGTTTTGAGTGGACAAGCGACATGATCTCCGTTCCATGTCAGCCAGTCTGGCTGCTGTGTGGAGATGAGACAGGACGAGGAGGGTGGCCGCGGGGGCCCCGGCTGGAAGGCTGTGGCCAGAATCCGGATGGGAGACGGCGACTGGCTTGTCCCAGCGAGGCAGCAGCGCAGGTGGTGGCCAGCGATAATGGCTTTGGGATGTGTAATCTGAAGGTAGGGCCATCAGCATGGGGGACGGGTTCGAGGTGGGGTGTGGGAGAGTAGGGGACGCCAGCGATGCCCCCACACTGGGGAGAGTGGAGCTGCCTCACAGTTCTCCGGATCTGTCCTCCAGATGCAATTTTGCTTTGTCCTTCTCTTCCCCCTCCTCGCTTGCAGGCATAGGTCCATCATGGTGCCGCCCTGAGCATGTCTTCCTGGTAATCCATCTGCAAATAAACCCAGCAGGTACTTTCAGCTCAGACAGTGCACACTCCCGAGCAGCTAGATGTTCAGTCAGTGAAACAGAAATAGAAAGCAGTGCAAGGATTGTCATCATAAATTCCTTTAGGGGCCATTAGACCGAGATAAACACACACATCCAGGGATTCCGAATTAGTGTAAGCCATAGGAAGGCAGGTGATTGATGGCACTTTATTTTTAGTGAATCACTCGAGAGAAAATGCTTCCCCAAGAAAGAGCCAGGCATGCAGGAGCATAACCTTCAAATGCCCTTTGCAGAAGCAAGGGGGCATAAATAGTGATGAAAAGAGGCAGTGAAGAGCTTTATTCTTGCCTTGCCTTCTGTTGGACCTCTATTTACAGGTCCCAAAAAAGCCCTGAAGAGCAAGTGTGAAAGAAGAAACAACAGGAGATATTCCATCAGAGTGCAGAGTTTCATTGTCTTCCCCCTTGCAAAAGCAGTTGGAGTTTGTTACTGATTAATGAGAGATGGTGAATAAGCCTCTAATGCAATTTTAAAGAATGTCCATTCTGGCTTTTGTAGTTTTAAGCAAGGAAAATAGGGCAGGTAAGGAAATGAAAGCCTTTAGAAGCTGTTTTAAAGGCTCAGCAGAAAAAGCTAGAGAGGCTTGTAGAGTTAAGGAAGGAATGCTTCACCTATATAGGGTCGGTGAATGAGCTTCAGAGTGTTTGTGAGTGACCCACATGGTATGCAAAACTGGGCAGGTGCATGTGGACCTCTTTCTTGGGGAAGGGTCTGTATTTTTTTTTTTTTTTTCAAAAAAAAGTTAAAACGCATAAGCTATAGACTCTAGGCAGTGACCTTCCCTTGCTCGTGCTCATGAGATTTAAAGACAGCCCAAAGTCTAAGCACTAGAGGCACTGGTAGATGGGGATGTAAAGGTGCCCCTAGGGTGTGTGTGTGTGTGTGTAGGGGGTGGTATGTCTATATGATTATTACTTGAATCAGTCCTTGGTCCAGCCTTTTGAATACATATTTGGGTCCTATGTGGGAAAAAGACTCTAAGTGAAAATGAAGTGAGGGCATGGTTATGTTCCTTAGTTTGTGATTAACCTGGGGGCAGGAATAGGAAAGGCAGGATAGGTATTAACCAGGATAGTGGTCTTTTCCCTACAGAAAACTTCCTGTTTCCTCTTGGACGATACACAAAACAAACCAGACTAGTCCATCTCCTTGTTAAAAAGAGCAACTGAACCCATAGTAGGAGAGGCCCCACACTTTCAGGCAGAGAGCGGTGGAAACATTAGCCGGTTCAAGGAGAAAACAAAACTATTGTCCTACAGATTGTCACTGGTTACTGGACCGTATAGTCACGAGCCTGGTGGCACAGGATGTTCATCACCGTGACCAGGAGAATGGAGGGCTGATCGGCGTGGGCCTGGGTTTGGTGCAATTTTCTACACCTGTCACTGTAGCCAGAGGAATGGGATCCCTTGACTGGCTTACGCCCCCGGGGCCCTCCTGTGTATCTTTGGGTCCATTCATACTGCACCAACCATGGGACTGAGAGTGGGGAGTCTGGCCTGCACTCGCCAGAATGACCACAGAGGCTGGGCTACATGCAACGAGGATTTTATTGTTGCTCTAGGTCCTCTCCAGAAGAGGGGGCAGGACGGCAGAGTCTGACTCCAAGAGGCCTGTGGCTCTGGCAGGGCGAGTGTGGTGTCCCTAGAAGACAACTAGATGAGAATCTGCTAACAATTTTTACTTGGATATGGTGAGCAGAATAGTTACAGGTCACGTCTGACTTGAATCACCCACACAGAGAGCCTCAGCCCCTCAGTCAATTCCCAGACATGAGCCAGTTGGCGGACGCAGAGCCCCTTGAATTAAGAGGAGGCCAGCGCCCCTTGGGGAAGGACGCCGGCCCCCTGCTGAAGCTCATACCGCGAACCTTCCTCGGCCTTCCTCCCACACAGCGCCTAGCCAGGGGACTGCACACTGGGGCAAAGAAAGCAGACCTGGGGGGATTAGCGGCCCCTGGCTGTGAACGGCCTCCAGTTCTGGGAGACCCGAGATGGCGCTGTGGCCCCACGGGGAGACCGGGGGACACTACACTTCTGCCAAAACGAGTTTTATAAAATCTGAAGATGTTTCTCCTTAATTCAACTCCATCAGTGACTTTTAATTCCCAGGAATGAAACCCAAGATCTGGCATATATCAGATGTGACTCTTTATAACGGTTCTCTGCTGGGTCTGCCCTGTCAGTTCTCTCTGCCCCCACCTCACTCACGCCCAGGGTCCCATTCATACCGAATATCATGCTCCTTCCCATGCATGCCTCACACTCTCCCCGCGTTGTTTACCGATTCTTTCTCTTCCTGCTCCCAAGATGTTCTTTTCTGCTATTTTTGCATGCTCACATGTTACCCATTATTTAAGGCCTACTTTGAATGCTATCTCCTCCATAAAGCTTTTTCCAATCCCTCCCTCCAGATATATCCATCCTCCCCCCCCCCAAATAATATCTTTTTCTTCTGATTTCCAAAGAGTTTTACCTGGGATGCTCTTGTTTATTCCTTTGTACCTTATTATATTCATTGGTATACATGAATGTAAGCTCGCTTTGTTGAAAGAAATGTCATGATTAAAGATATTCGAGCTAAATTTTGAGAAGGAAATATTAATAAATTTGATATCTGTTATACTTGTATCAAGTTTAATTATCTCTCAAGAGGCTCACAGGTGTGGAAAAATAATCCAGTGTGATAGAGGTATAGTAATAGGATAAGAGGTATATATCATGCCATTGGGTTTTAAAAGAAGATACATTGTTACTTTTTTTACTTCATTCTCAACTTTATTCCATTTTCTTGCGAGTAATCAAATCCATTCTATTCTTATGTACATTGTCACTCTTAATGCTTGTACTGCTCATTGGTTTGTTCATTATGCAGTAGATAATTATTGAATGCTGGCTCTGTGCCAGGCCCCATGGCGGTCCTTGGCAATACACTGCTGAATGAGACAGACCTGCCCTTGCCTTCCTAAAAGCTTAGCGTATCGTGAAAAGGACGAACAATAAACAAGTTAATATGCAAGTCATTATCCTGTGCTCTAAAGAAATAACGTGGATCTGCTGATAGAGAATAAAAGCAGGAGAGCTCCTGCAGAATGATGAGAAGTAAAAGTAAAAATAAATGCACTTACTTATTTTTTATTTTTTTAAATAAATGCACTTTTAATTTGATATCGTAAGTTATATATTCACATGGTTCAGAAAAATTTAAATAGTAGAAGGCATTTCATTGCTTCACCACCGAGTAACTTTTCACTGATAACTTTTTTGTTATTTTAAAATTTCTGAACCCTGCCAACACCCTGTCATCTCTATGCTTAGTTCCCAACATCTTCCTGTTTCCGATTGTGGTGGCAAGTAGTGTCGACCACTCCTACCTTCTGGTATTCATGCCCTTCTCTGACCCCTAACTTTTGCATGTGGGCCGGACCTTGTGACTTGCTTCTGACAAACAGGATGGCAAGTGTGATGGGATGTCACTTCCACGATTAGGCTAGAGGAAGTGACTTCTGTCCTGCTAGCAGACTCTCTGTTTCCTTCTGGGCTAGCAGGACTTGGTGATGGAGCCGCCATTCGGGAGAGGCCTTGTGGCAAGGAACTCAGGGCAGACATTGGCCATCGGGCAGTGAGGAACCTAGTCCAGCACCCTTGAGGAACGGATGCTGCCAACAGCCACTAAGTGAGCTTGGAAGCAGATTCCTCCCCAGGTGTAGCTTCAGATGAGCCTGCAGATCCTGGGTCAGCATCTTGATGGCAGCTTTGTGAGAGACGGTGAGGCAGAGGACCCAGCGAAGCTGTGCCCGGATTCCTGACACCCAGAAACCGAGATTGGAAATGTGTATTGTTTTAAGCCTCTACGTTTGGGGATACATTGTTACGCAGCAGGAGGTAGCTAGTATATCTGTTCTTAGCTATTACAAAAACGTGTATCTACCTCTGTACATTCGTGTATTCTTCAATAATATATCTGTAGGAACAACCCCAAAGTGTGGGATTGCTGGCTCAAAGAGAATGTGCATTTGTAAATTTGTTTGCTATTTTCAATGATCCATCACATAATTTATACTGATTTATAATCCCACCAGAAATATATGAGAATAACTCCGCATCTGAATTTGTTATGAAAATGTTGGATTTTGTCAGTCTAATAGATGGACATCATAGCTCAGGGCATTTAATTTGCATTTCTCTTATGAGTGAGGTTGAACATACTTTCGTGTATTAAGTCATTTTTAATTGTTTCTGTGAATTGTCTCTTCATGTCTTTTGACTATTTTACTATTGACTTAAGTTTTTCTCTGTTGATTTTTAGGGATTAGCCCTTTGTGAGATGAGTTGCAAATATTTTTTCCAGCTTTTTATTTGTCTCTTTAGTTTGCTTATGGAGTAGGTAGCAAATATTTTTTCCAGCTTTTTGTCTCTTTAGTTTGCTTATGGGGCTTTGGTGTCAATCTTTCCTTTCATGGTTCTGGATTTTGAATCAAACTTAGAAAGATCTTTCCTACCTGAAGGTACTAAGGAACTGTCCCATTGTTTTCCATTCTTACTCGGCACTTAAGTTTTAGTAATCTTGGCTTCATTTTTTATGTTTAAATATTTGATCCATTTGGAGTTTGCATGGTGTAACATAAAGGTCAAATGTATTCATTTCTCCCACACAGCTACTGGGTTGACCCAATACCATTTATTAAATAGTCTATATTTGTCTCACTGGTTTGGGACCTCATATTTCCCATAATCTTCTGTATGTAGGTGGATGTATTTCTGTGCTTTCTAATTCATTTCATTATTTGCTAAGTCTACTTGTGTACTAGTTCCGTGAAGTTGTCATTGTTGAAGATTTGTTATATCTGGTGAGTCTGGTCACTTCTTCCTCCCCACCAATTGCTCTTATTCAGAGTTTCTTGCCTGTCTTTTATGTGTGTGTGTGTGTGCTTTTGAATCACCTTAATTTTAAAAACTTGTTGGATTTTAAATTTTAATTGTAGTAAATTTATATATGAACTTAGGAAGAGTTGGTATTTTTATGATGTTGAGTCCTCTGACCAAGAACATAGCATGTATTTCAACTAGTCAATTTTTGTGTTTGGGTATAATGCTTAAAGTCTGTGGACTAATTTCATACCTTCCAGTTGTAATTTCCAATGAGTTCTTTTGTTACTCCCATATACTCAGCACATCATACACAAATAGGATAGTTTTAACCCCTCGCTTACAATTTTTATGACTCTAATTTCTTTTTCTTATCTATCTGTGTTAGTATCTCCAGTATAATGTTAAATAACAACATAGTGATTATCTTTGTCTTATTCCTAACCTGAGTGGAAATGATTCTTGTGATTTCCTTTAAGTATGTTACTTGTTTTGAGGCTGAAATGGCTGAAATTTTATTTTGGCATCAAGTCTATCCCTATTTTATTGACTTTTGTTTGAACAAGGATGTCATTCACTTTTTAAAGTGCTATTTTAGCACCCAAGGACATGAATGTAATTATTTTTCCTTAAGTCTATAATGTGACAAGTTATATTAGTAGATGTTTTAATGTTGAATCATTGAAAATTTTTAAGGAGAACCTCACTTGCTCATGTATGTTTTCTTTTAATAGCCTACTATTTTAAAGAGGATTTTGGCATTGTTATTCATGTATGAGAATTGTTTGTAGTTTTCTTTGCGATCTTTGTCGGGTTTTGGTGTCAATGTTAGACTCTTTTCATAAAACTACTACAGAAGCTTTTTTCTCCGCCCGCCCACTCCCCTCCACCTCCCTCCTCAAGCTCTGAGATGGTTGCAGAGCATTGGAGTGATCTCCTTGAGGGCTTGGGCCAACTCTTACGAAGCACTCTGGGCCTTTCTGTTTTGTTTTATTTGCTTTGCTGGGTAGGGATAGCTCTTTAACAAATTCTCTATTTCTTCAATGGAAATGTAATTAGATTTTCTGCTTCCTGAGGTCAGATATTGTATGTAAGAATATTACCGCTTTTACCCAGGTTCTCATAATTGCTTACACAGGGTTGAACAAAGTGATCTTCTAGGATTCTTTTAACTTTCTTTTCCTGTGGTTACTTTTCTTTTTTTTTATTTTAAAGATTTTATTTATTTATTTGACAGAGAGCGCACAAGCAGGGGTAGCGGCAGAGGGAGAAGCAGGCTCCCCCCTGAGCAGGGAGCCCGATGTGGGGCTCGAGCCCAGGACCCCGTGATCATGACCTGAGCCGAAGGCAGACGCTTAACAACTGAGCCACCCAGGTGCCCCTATGGTTACTTTTCTTATCATTTCTTACTTCCTGTTTCTGTGCCTTGCCCCATTAGCACTTGGGTAGTGTGTCCAACTTTCTCTTTAAAGAATTACCTATTGGATTTATTCCTTAATACTGATTTTCTATTTTCTGATTCGCTGATATCCTTCCTTCTGCTTTCCTTTGGGAGATACATGCTTAATTCGTTTATTTTCATTTTCCTTTTGTATTGATAAAAGTTTTCCATTGTCCTTTAAACTCTTCTTTAGGTTCTGATAATGTCATGTTTCCATCATGGTTGATTTTAAGAAATCTAGCAACTTCCATTTGTCAAAGAGTTAATTATATCAAAGACCTTTACATTTTCAAGGCACAATGGAAACTCTTCTGATTTTATAATAAAATTTTAAAGTTCCCTTATTATTCTCCTTTTACTGCATTTATGATCTGAGAATGACATCTGAGCTGTTTCTACTTTTCAGTAATTCGTTGAGGCTTGGTTTGCTGCCTAACATATAGTTTTTGTGAATGTCTGAGCATCTGAAAAGAAAGTGTTTATTTTAGGGTTATAAAGTTAGATCTGTATCAGTCAGCTCTGCCTTAGTTGTCATCTTATTTGAGAACTCTTTTTCGTTACTTTCCAAATTCGATGAAAGGCAGCCCTCATTTCTTTGCACCAAGACGACTGTGAAGTTCGGTATTGTTAACCACAGTCTGTGTAAGGGTCGATGTCTGTGTAAGTCCGGCTCCAGCAGACAGCCCAGGTGACACAGTCCAATAGGTGCTAGGGGAAAGTTCACTGAAGGGACTGGTGACAGAAGTGTGGGCCAGGCTAGGGGAAACCGTCAGAGAAAAGCAGCACCCGGGGTTGGCAACAGCTGGGAGCCCTAACTCTCCCTAGGCCTGAAGTCACAAGAACAGGGGTAGGGATAGTGTTGGGAGCCGGAGAGGGTAGCTGGGGAGAGGGCTGCCTGACAGCAGCAGGGGCCTTAGATAGAGGAACACAGACTCATTAATCTATAGCCAAACAGGTAGGGGCTCAGGGGAATCAATACCCCTACTTCCTCTTCCCTCTCCAGTCTTCTGCCTGTGTCTCTCGCTGGCTGAACCCAAGAGGAAACCAAAAAGCAAAGGAGCTCAGGGATGCAGTCCAGGAAGCACAGCTTCCTGGGCACAGAGTAGGGGGAAAAAGGTGTGGAGTGCATTTCCCCACGTCCGATTAACACCTAACTCCCCTTTGGCTTGAAATCTCCCAATTTACTAGTTTCCTACTTCTCTTTCCAAGGAAGTAAAAGGCCTGGATATTGTTTTGAGAGCAGGGAAAGTTCTTTTCAAAGAGAAAGACACAGCACTGGGTAATTTGCCAGTACCCTGTAAGCTTATCCTTGTTATTACTGTTATACTGGCCAGATACTCCTGACCTTCTTAAGAAACCAGAGGATTGGGAAGGGCAAGAGACAGAAGTGTTTTGAGCTCTAAAGCCAAGTGGTGCTCAAAAGAATAGAGAGCCTTATTTTAAAATTCAGTTTAAACTAGACACAAGGGCTCATCCAATACAGTGTTGTGTCCTTTCCCATGTACATAATGCTACCCAGGTGAGGGAAGATTCCCTCGAGGAATGAAAAATTTATTGCTTCCAGTTAGAGAATAACCTTTTTACAAGTCCTCTTTGAGAAATGAATAGACCCAAGTAATCTTGGACTCCACAAAGTTCTCACACAGAAGTCAGGATATTGTTGACATATTTGACCTCCAGATGAAGTTTCATGCCAAAAGGCCAAATGTCAGTTTTTATTCTTGCTGATCCTGAAAAGATGTTTTCTTCAGAATGTCAAGGTTGTTGTAAAATGGTATCATTTAAAATACTGGAAATTTTCCCCACAGAAGCAGGTGGTCATTTCTAATCTAGGCAGAGTGTCCCCCTCCCCACCAGGAAGCCATAGGACATTACCCAAGTCAACCAAACAGAATGTCAGTGAAGAGTCTCTCATGAGGGAAATTTGGTTTGAAAGCTCTGAGCCAACCGAGTTTCCGCAAAGCCCTCCTGGAATGAGAGATGATACAGGTGACCTCTGTGCTTCCCAGAGAAGGACTGTAACGTAAGCGCACTTGTCATAATTCAGAGGGAGCAGGCTTGCCCCAGCCACCAAGCGGGCATCTGGTCTACCCACCCTCTGCTGGTCTGGAGGCCTGACAGATGTGGTTTTAAGAAGCAACTTTCACAATTACAGAGAAAACGCTTTTGGGCAAAAGGGCTGTGATCTCTACTGGCCAGAACCTGTTTTTCCCTCAATTAATTCTTAATTATTGTTGAATTATCGTTTTACATGGGTAATATGGCCATTTGGAAGTTTCCCTACAATCTCCATATGGTGTGTATTCACCTAGCGCAGTTTTTCTCAAAAATGTGGTCCCTGAACGCCTGCATAAGAATGATTTAGTGGTGCCCGTTGGAAGTGCAGGTTCCTGGACCTGTGCAGGTAGATGAGCCCAAGTGGCGGGAGGCTGGGACGCCGCAGGTGTGTGCGCCTTGATGGGCTCCTTGAGTAACGTTTGCGCATTGTAATGGTAATGAGGATTCGATTCTTTTCCTGTTTTGAATATTTCCGACCCAATCATTGGGCTCAGGAAACTCAGGCTCAGCCTGTGGCTTTGTCCTTTACCAACTGTGTGAGCTTGGGGGATAAATTCACACTCTCTGAGCCAGAGTTTCTTCATCCGCACATTGGGGGAGATAAAGCCTCCATTGTACAGTAAATTAAAGAGACCGAGGAGAGATTTGTGGAAGAACTCTGTGAACTGCTGACCCGACATCAGTTAGAGTTGATAAGTTCTAACATAGGAGACTGTGTAAGTGGAAATATTGGCGTAAGAATTTAGAGAAAGTCTGAGCTAGAGGAACCGGGCAAGAGGTTCCTGGGAGGGGTGGTGTTTGAGCTGCACTTGAAGACTGGGTAAGGATTCCCCTGGGTGTAAATGGGCTAATTACAAAGAGGTGAAAGCAGTAGTGTACTCACCTCCACGTTCAGAGTCTGGTTGGCTTCTCTGTATATCAAGATCACTTGGGCAGCCTTTTAGAAACAGAGTTCTGAGCCACCCCAGCCTCCCGGCCAGTTAAAGAAGGACCTCTGAGAACTGGGGCGCAGGCACCCTCAGGACTTCTCACGGGAGCCCGGGTTGAGAAGTATTATCTTCGACAGCGTTGTCTGCGTGGGGGTGAGGGGAGTGGGCAGTGAGGTTGGAGAGAGAGGCTAGGATAAGAATACAAAGGGCTTCACATGCTGGTTAAGGAAAGTGGAACTTACGTAATAGGAACAGGGTCCTAATAGTTTTCTGAGCAGCGGAGTGATTAAGTTAAAGCAGCAACTCGGGAGGCTTATTCTGGAGGAGGTGTTGTGATCAGGCTAGGGTGGGAGGAGCGAAGGCAGAACGGGGCGCAGGAAGACTAGTGAGGTGGCCAGCAGAGTCGTCCATGAATGACGGGAGAGAAAGACACATAAGCCTCTCTCGGCAAAAGCCAAGATCAGAAAAATGAACTTCTTCTCTAAGGAAGATGTGCAGCTTCAAAGCACCGTAGTGCTTGACATCCAGGTTGAAGGTCAAAGAAAACGTGTGGACGCCAAGGTCAAGGTATTTTTGGTACCTTTTCACTATAATAATTGATCTGTAACTTCTCCCTCAGAAAGAAAAGAAAATTCTTCTAGCACTCAGGAACTTGATGGTTTACTAGTTTTGTTTTTCCTCCTTCCCTCCGTCCCTTCCTTCCCTCCAACAGATCAAAGACCTTTCATCTCTTGTGCCCTTTAAATGTTTCAAATGTTTTTTAAACATTGCCCAGATAATTTTACTTCAGAAAACAGTTGTAAAAGTGAAAATTAAAGGTGATTTTAAAATATATTTATTAAAAAATGTAAAAACTGGGGCACCTGGATGGCTCAGCTGGTTAAGCCTCCGACTCTTGTTTTCGGCTCAGGTCGCGATCTCTGGGTCGTGAGATCAAGCCCTGCATTGGGCTCCATGGTGAACAGGGAGTCTGCTCGAGATTGTCTCCCTCTACCCCTTGCCTCATTTGTGCATGCGCTCTCTCTCTCTCTCTCTCAAATAAATAAGTAAATCTTAATAAATGTAAAAGCTTACTAAGTTTTTTTTAAGAGGCAGAGTATTCAGAGCTTATAAGAGTTTCATTTGTCTTTGTGGTATTCAATGAACAACTTAACCACAGTGGAGATAAACACTGATTTGAAAAGTCTTCCTGAATCTTAAACAGTAACGAAAATTTTTGTTTGCCTAATTGACTTTGACAGTGAGATGATAAGACAATGCAGTGGTTGGGCAGCAGTGGGAAGAAACAGGAAGGAATGGTTGTGAAAATCCTATAAAAGAAGACGTAACCACTGCTTTGTGGGGGCTCAAAAGAGAATTGCCCTTGTTAGTGTCCCTTATAGAAGCCCAGAGATCTGAAGGAGACATTGGCTCTTGGGAAAGATAAATCCAGTGTCATTTACTTGTGAGTGTGAGGTACCACTCTCTGTTCCTTCTTTCCACCTCTACCTCTTCTTCCTTCTTAGGATAGGTACAGAAGACAACCCCAACAATTACAGTTTCATTGCCTTTCTGTTGCTGGGAAAACAGAGGAACATAGGGGAAGGGAAGAAAAAATAAAATAAAACAAAAAAACAGAGAGGGAGACAAACCGTAAGAGACCCTTAACTCTAGGGAACAAACTGAGGGTTGCTGGGGGGGAGGCAAGTGGGGGGATGGGGTCACCGGGGGATGGGCATGAAGGAGGGCACGTGATGTGATGAGCACTGGGAGTTATATGCAACCGATGAATCACTAAATTCTACCCCTGAAACTAATAATATACTAAATGTTAACTAAATTGAATTTTTTTTAAAAGATTTTATTTATTTATTTGAGAGAGAGAATGAGATAGAGAGAGCATGAGAGGGAAGAGGGTCAGAGGGAGAAGCAGACTCCCCGCCGAGCAGGGAGCCCGATGCGGGACTCAATCCCGGGACTCCAGGATCATGACCCGAGCCGAAAGCAGTCGCTTAACCGACTGAGCCACCCAGGCGCCCAACTAAATTGAATTTAAATAGAAAATTAAGGGCCCCTGGGTGGCTCAGTTGGTTGGGTGACTGCTTTCGGCTCGGGTCATGATCCTGGAGTCCTGGGATCGAGTCCCGCATCGGGCTCCCTGCTCAGCAGGGAGTCTGCTTCTCCCTCTGACCCTCCCCCCTTTCATGTGCTCTCTCTCATTCTCTCTCTCTCTCTCAAATAAATAAATAAAATCTTTAAAAAAAAATAAATAGAAAATTAAAAAAGTAAAATAAAATGTTTTCATCCCTCAGGCCAATTTCCAAAGAAGTACTCCTGGGATTTCGGTGTCCGGCCTTATTGTACATTTTCACTGAAGCTAGGCATTTCCTCTACCAGCAGAACTTTTTGTGAAGATATAAATGTTCTCCTTCCGCACTCTCGAATACGGCAGCCCCCACTAGCCACACGTGGCTACTGAGTACTTGAAATGTGACTGGTCCAACTGAGAAACGGAATGTTTATGTTTTGTTTCATTCCAGTTCATTCTAATAAACCACATGTCGTGAGTGGCTACTATGTTGGATAGCGCAGTTCTAGAAGAAAGAAATGGTTAAGAAAGCGTGCCAGAGAACTATCGGAAAGTCCTCTGCCTGCTTCCATGGCACTCAGCATTGGAGAATAATGACAGTGTCACTCGTGGGGATCGGGACCAGGGCGTGACGGTCATTTGTAATTTCTTTCTGTCATTCAGTGAACTTCAGGAGATCAACAGATGCCAAAGGCCCAGGTCTGTTTAGAACCCATGGATGTTGCTTCATAAGGAAAAGTTTGGCTCATATAAAACAGGTCTTCTAAGTGTGATTCTATCTACAGATTGGGGTTACACGCAGTTAGATAGAATACTATATAATACATAACACAATATGAAATACTCAAACAGAATGACTTTTTAGCACACATCAAAGTTTTACTCAACCCATTCATGAAAGAACCAGCCACAAGACAAGATCACTGGCTCCAGGAGCGTGTGAACAACCAAAATGTGTAGTCTGTTATAAAAGAAAAGCTGAAATAACATTGCTAAATCAAATAAAAAAAATTAGTTTCCTGCAGGGCAATAAAAATTTCTTAAAAGTTTTTATTTAAATTGCTGTTTGTTAACTTACAGCGTGATATTAGTTTCGGGTGTACAATATGGTGATTCAACACTTCCATACAACCCCACAGGTGTGCTCCTTCATCCCCATCACCGGTTTCACCCATCCCCCCCGCCCACCTCCCCTCTGGTGACCATCAGTGTGTTCTCTGTAGTTCAGAGTCTGTTTCTTGGTTTGCCTCTCTCTCTCTTTTTGTCCCTTTGCTTGTTTTGTTTCTTAAATTCCTCATATGAATGAAATCATATGGTATCTGTCTTTCTCTGACTGACTTATTTCACTTAGCATCATACTCTCTAGTTCCATCCACGGATGGAAGTATTTTTTTTTTTTTAAGATTTTATTTATTTATTTGAGAGAGAGAATGAGATAGAGAGAGCATGAGAGGGGGGAGGGTCAGAGGGAGAAGCAGACTCCCCGCCGAGCAGGGAGCCCAATGCGGGACTCGATCCCGGGACTCCAGGATCATGACCTGAGCCGAAAGCAGTCGCTTAACCAACTGAGCCACCCAGGCGCCCCCGGATGGAAGTATTTTAAAAGGCATCATTACCCTACACTGTGCCATGTTGTATCTCTTACACCCTCCCCGCGCGCCGCCCCCCCCGCCGCCCTTTGGTGAACACTACCTTCCACGGTGACACTTTTGCAGGAGAGCACTTGGCTGTCAGCTGCAACATGAGCTCTCAGTCTACACTATAATTATCTCATGTGGGCAGAGGCACCTTGAAGGGAAAAGGTGCCAAATCCTAGCAAGTGGGATGGGGTTTTCAGAGCAGAATCTGTCATAATGGGTATGGTTATTCTTATTAAATGCACTCCATTTATTTTCTGGAGATACATTGACACAATGGATTGTGCAGGTTTGGGGGGCCCATGGGAAATCGTTCCATAAGAAATCAGGCCAAAGGAACACAATGCAGACCTTTGGACTTCCCTTCAAGAAGATCAGTCGTGATGAACAGTAAGCTAGAGCTTGAGGAGAGAGGCAGAAGCTGCGGAGAAGTGATAGCACCTGAGGCTCCTAGCTCAGGTATGACTGTTGCACTGCGGGCTTCCTGTCCCTTGGAGAGTTGCCTCTTTGGACTGCAGACTTACTGGGGAATGGCCATGTTTACTTGGTGCGATAGCTAGCATCTGTTCGCTCATGGCACTCAATACAAACTGGTATCAAGCGGGGAGTTACAAAGTTGTTGCAATGATAGAACGACGAGGCGACTTGCTGCCCCCCAGACAGGGCCTCCTCCTTGAGGTGGAGGGTGGGCTGGTGATCATCACCGTCCAGGTTTTGGACTCAGGCTTGCAGGTCCAGAAACTCAATTTTGACCGGGAGGCCAGAGTTGATCAGGAGCAGTGGACTGAGTCTCCGTACCCGAGGTCCTAAGAGACTGATCAAGTCTCCTTTTGTTCCTGTCTCATGGAAGACTTTTCTTTCTAGAAACTAGATTTCAACATGTTATATGTTCTTACCTGAATTTCCAGACACTCCCTCGTCGAAATTCAGGTTCTTAGGAGGTAGAGATTGTCCTCAAAAGATGCTTGGGGAATCCATAGAATGCCATGGAAGTGGTGTCCCCGGATGTGTGCCACGTGATGGCCTGGGACTCACAGCGAGGATAATGTCACAGCCGTGATAAGAATTGACGAGAGACATCGGCAGATCACATCACTGTGGTGACTGAAATGTCAGAGTCTTCTCTGCTTTCTCCTCTTGGACAATGGCTGATGCTTGTTCTCAGCCTTTTCCTTTTCTAGGCTCCCAAAGACTGTTCCCTTCCTATCACGTGGTTTTTCCTCAGATGTAGTTCACTTCCACTGAAGCGGGGGCATTTATATAAAACATAACCTGCTATGACCTGCTGTTGTACGTAACCAAGACTGGGCTAAAATGGAGACGGAAATATAAATGTGTTCTCCACTGTCTACCCCTAGTTGCCATTTAGCCCTCAAATCATCTTTTATCCAAGATTCAAAGGGCTCAGTCACTGCAAGAAATGTTTTTTCTTCTTTGATGTTCCGTTAAAGTTATGCTTAACATCGCTGCCTTTTCTACTGTGGAAGGCCGTAGAAAATAAACAGCGGGGAATAGTGTTGATGTTGAAATCAGATTATCCTGGATTCTTATGGAGCGTCCCCTGTCTGCATTGCTCACCTGTGAAATGCCTTCCTCCCCGGGGTTGTTGCAAGGACTCCAGGGGTTAACGCGCATAAGTTGCTTAGCCCAGGTCTTGGCATGGGCAACACACTCAGCAGATGTGCAGTTTGCCCCTCTCCTCCCTCTCCTCCTCTTCTCTTTCTCTTCTTTCCCTGTCCTCTCTTGAAGCCTTGATTAAGTCTTTTATTATAAAATTATTTTTGCTATGAAGTAAACAACCACAGTGCCTGAACGTGTCAACATTGCAATGGGATGTCACCATAAATGTGTTCTCTCATTTTTTTTTCTGCCTCTGTTATTCTTCTGTGAGTATTTCATTAGCATAACTGTCCACATATTCAATGCCTCACTCCAAAATTACACCCCACTTCCACCCCTAATTCCACCTTATGCTCCTGTTGCATGATGTCTAACACGGTCACGACTGACTCTTCACAGATGTATGGGACTTTTCTATAGTAAGCATCTAATCTAAATATCTAAGCCAAGACTGACTGCCTCTGCCACTGAAAAAGCTTTCGTGATGTCTTCTCCTATGATTATAAGGCCCAGTGCTCAGGGAAAGCAGACTCATTTCAATAAAATTACAAACACAGGATGACTAGCAAAGTACATCTGCTGCTGGGGAGAATAATTATGCTCCAAAGCATATGTTATTTAGAACAGTGCTCTATAGAAGTATGTCATTATTCCCTTCCATTACTATGGATAATTAAGAGTTGATTGGTACTTAAAACACAATGAACTTTATGCCTGGGAAACAAATTAATATTTTATTATTCTCTGCCTTTGTTGCTTGCAGGATGAAAAAATCTGCTGACTGTAGGCTCAGCCAACCCAGGTCCTGAACTCATGAAAGCCTCATGTGGCAAAACAGTGGAAGTCTGAAGCCCGCGGAGATGCATGGGATCAGTACCTTGACCCCTAGTCACACCGTACACCACTATTGAGTGCGGAGCACAAGGGAATAGTAGCAGGATTTGGGAGAAACTATAACAGGGGCAGAAGATACGGTGACCTCCCCGGAGAAAGAGCATTCTTAAATCACCAAGATCAAGGGAATTTAACCAGTTCTGCTCTGAGTAGGGCAAGGTCAATATCTAAGAGGTTGGGCCCAGGGAGAGACAATGCGGAATCTTGGTTATCTGGTAGGGATCAGAATCGTTCAGGTTGGGAGATCCTTTCAAAGTAGCGTGAGGCAACAAGAGGAGGGTCCAGCCCCAGGAAAGAGGCTGGCAGGAAAGGGAGGTCCCCCCTCCAACCGAGCTGCGGTGCAGAACCAGGTTCCCATCCTAGAATCCAGCGCAATTTTACCCCAATAGAGGAAAGCCAGAAACTGAAATATCGGGTGGAACCGAACTTGTCAGGTGGGAGACCGCAAATGTTCACGGTGGTCAGGACACGTCAGACAGGAGGAGAGTGAATATTTTCACAGTAATTCTACTAAGGCATCAGACACTAGTGAAAGACTTCATCATGGTGACATCTCTCACCTTAAAGATCAATTCTTAATTAAGATCAGTGAAGTAAAATTAGACACATCAGCGTTTAACTAATGTGGGCCAGGTGAGGTGAAGGCGATTGGGGGCCACGTGGTCTTGGAGAAGCTGGCTGCTCTGTCTGGTGCTCACCTAGAGGAACAGTGATGGCCAATTCTGGAGAAATCCTGGCACGGTGGACTCACTGAGAAATGGTTTTCTCAGTTTCCCACAGGACTTGTAAATATGAACACAGTACATCCAGCCAGCTTCCCTGCCATAAAGATTAGAGAGGAAAGAATGGTTTAGCGTGGTATCTGACAAAGATAGGATGAAGTCTAAAACAATTATTGCTGACATGCACTGGGCACTCTTCTCAGGTTGAACTTATTCTATGTCTCAATGTTTTAACTTGTTTAATTCTCACTGAAGTCCTGTGATGTATGTATTATCATTCATTATTCCCATTTCACAGGTGAGGAATCAAGGCACGAAGCAGATGATGTCCCCTGAAACAGCTAGTTAAGTGCCAGGGTTCGTATTTAGCCCAGGAGACTGGCTTTAGAACCTGAGCATTCAACAGCCAGCTAATTCTGCTAAATTATTACAGTTGTGGCTGGAAGACAGGGGAGATTTAAATCCGTGTTATGGACTTCAACATATTGTTAGAAAAGACTCTTCAACCCTACGTTCATCTGAAGATAGGCAGGCTTACGTTGAAAAAGAATTAAGATCTTCATGGGAGAGTGGCCGTATGATATATCATCTAAACTGGGACACTTCCAAAAGGAAAAAGCTATTAATAACTTCACCAGGAAAACTGGGACATATGGTCGTCCTACTCACAGGACAAGTTTCAGCCTTCAAGACCTGCAGAGCGCTGTGGAAGTTGTAGATCGCCGTACCCGTTACACACGAACACACGTGTACTGCTATTGTCTTCTCTAGACGAGGTGTCTGTCTTTGATGGGCAACTTGAAGGATTTTCAAGGATAATTTTGGCTGTGCCTGCCTTACCCCTGGGTGATAGAATTTAACCCCTATACAGAACCCATCCCATAGAGACAGGTAAAGCATTTTTCTAACAAGTTCTCTTTATGGAGCAGGTTAGCCAATTTGTAGAAAAACGTTTTTGAGACTTTCTGTATGAACTGATAACTTTTGATTTCCTTCAAGAATTAGTATGAATTTCAAACAAATGAGGTTTGCAAAGAGTTTTTTTAAAACCGTAGATTAATACATTTCTTTAGATAAAGTCCTCCATTCACTGAATTCTTTGAGCTGCCATGTGACAGACGCTTTGCCAGATGCTGGAGACACAGTAGGAAACAAACAGATCGGCAAAACAAAAACAGCCAAAAACCCAACCAGTCAGGATAGTTGTGCGTAGAGGGAAGCGATAGCATGAATGTAAAATGGAGGGGTGTCTGACACTAATTGGGGAGCAGTGTCAGGATGGGGAAGGTGGATTGTGTGGTCGGGGAAGGCATCCTCAAGGAGGGGACATTTGATCTGAGACATTAACGACAAGCCAAGTGCAAAGACCTCTGGAGGGAACGGGTGCAGAAAGGAGGCTCCTGTGACTAGGGGTTGGGGGTGTGGAGGGACAGAAGGATGGAAGCCATGCAGCTCCGAGCCCTGCACTTGTCCGTCACTCACGCAGACACCCGATTTCAACACCCCATCGTCCCTTGAGCATTGGCTGTGTTCAGCAAGGGATGGGAGCGGGTACTGTCAGGATCTGGCCGGGGGCAGGCCTCACTGGGCTGCGTATCTCTCTCCACAGTGGTGGGCCCGGGGCAGAGCCGACCCCGAGAGCAGGTGCGGGCAAGGCGGGCCGCTCTGATCCTCGCCCGTGACAGCATCGGGTGGCCTCTCGCCCGCCTTGTGTAGGCGAACAGGAGCGGCAATAAAGGAGTATCAAAAATTCTAGTCTTTCTCTTTCCTCCTATGCCCATTTCCTGTGAGTCTTTCAGTAGAAGGGCTGTTTCTTTCTCCACGATGAAACGACCTTCGAAAGCCCTTCTGACTGACGGAGATGCGAGGTCACTGTGTAAACCGGACGGGAGAGGAGAGAGGATATTCCGTGGCGGGCTCTCTCTTGGCTGCCCGTGGGACCGGGTGAGCAGGTGCAGCGGCCCCCCATCGGCTCTGCCTCGGCAGGTTACCCTGACCTGAGATGCGCAGCCTCCCTGTTCCAGGCAATCAAATCAGACAGTCTTCGAGACATCATTCTTCGGGGTAGTAACCTACCCTGGAGTTTAAAGGATGGAGTTCACAGCCTAGAAAACTGAAAACCACGTGGCTTCTCGCAGACTCTTAACTTAGACATGTAAGTCCAGCTCCCTATCAGACCTCTCCCCTTCGATGCGTATGTTCCCGCTATCCCTGAGTTAGCCAGAGGCACAAAGGAGAGCGAGCAGGCTTACCCCAATCTTCCTTAATCCGCACACGTGGGCCAGCTGCGTGAGCACAATGCCCAACCTCCTGGGCGGAGACCTCTTTATGGGGAAGGTAAAGGAGACAAAGAAGGAGGGCCCCAGGCAGGAGATAGTCTCACAGCTGGGCCATCTCTCCTCAAGGCGATGGAAACTCCTTTTGTCCCCAGGCTTGAGCAGCACGAGACCTTCAACCTCTGCAGCGTTTTCAAGGAAGAAACCCAAGGGTAGAGTCAAGTGTCAGTGTGCCATTCCGAGAGGCAGGATTCTTCCAAAGTTGCTCCATTAGAAAAAGGGATCATTCTAATTCACCCCTAGCTAGTGTGTTACATGTGGGGGCAGCCAGTTCACTGTCCTCCCCCCTGAAAGGGTCATGTGCTCTTGTGCTTCTGTTCATTTAGTTATGCTGTGCTCTCTGCCAGAAGTCACCCCCACCTCAGGCCCTTTACTCTGCTCTTACAGGCGTTGCAAGATTCACTTTAGGAATAGTGACTATAGGAAGCCTTTCCAGAAGTCTCAGCACTGACCTGGGAGCATGCCACACTCCCCCCACCACCTGCGGTCCTAATCACTCCAGGGATGTCTCTACAGGAGCCACCATATGCTTGAAATTCCACAAACATATATATATATATATATTTAAAGATTTTATTTATTTATTTGACAGCGAGAGAGGGAACACAAGCAGGGGGAGTGGGAGAGGGAGAAGCAGACTCTCCGCTGAGCAGGGAGCCCGATGTGGGGCTCGATCCCAGGACCCTGGGATCATGACCTGAGCCAAAGGCAGACGCTTAACCACTGAGCCACCCAGGCGCCCCCACAAACATATATTTATGGTCGGCACTGTTTTAGGCACTGAAACAAAACTAGACTAAAATCCCTGCTCTAAGAGCACTTATTTTGGGTGGGGGAAAACAGGCCATAAATGAATGAATAAATTCTTGCAATAGGATGCTATGCAGCTGTAAAAAGGAATCAGGAAGAGATGTATATCTTGTTCTATAATCTCCAGGATGTAGTAAAATTCTGGATTTGTTTGATCACTTCCGTGTTATGTCACTTAACTCGTTTCTCTAGCTCCTGTGTTTTCAATAAGCTAGTTAGATCTAGAGGTTGGACCCATGAATTCATGGGTTTGTTTGTTTGTTGGGCAAAAATAACTTGTCAGCAATGTATTTCCTATTGTATCACATCATAAGGCACGTAATATCTGGTATGCTTCATTTGTGCTTATAGTTTTAAATCGGAACTAAAGAAGGTTAACCAAAGGCTAATAAAAATGATTACCTATAGAAGAGTAAGGGAACAGGGATATAAGTAAGACTTCTCTGAGTGTGTCTTGTTGACACTGTATAAATATTGACATAAGTTAGAAAGAGTTACCCAGGTTGAGGGACTAGCATGTGCAAATGATCTGAGACAGGCACATGCACGGTTCACTTGAGAGAGTTCAAGGTCAGTGAGTAATTTCTGGTTTACTTGTTTGCCTTCCCTGCTAGACTGTAAGCTTTTGAAGAAAGGACCAACAGCTTTCATCTTCGTAGGCTCAGCTTTTGTATAGTGCCTGTCATACAGTCTATGTTTGATGCATATTTATTGAATAAATGAGGATCAATAAAGCACTCTTGGGATCTCATTGCCATGAAGTCACAAATCTATAATTTTCGTCAGTCTTCTTTGATGAATCAGAGGAAGGTTAGAAAGTTAAAACAGGATAACTGAGGCAAAAAATATATATCAAACATTGGCACGCTATTAAAGATCTTCAGTGTACATGGAAACCTACAAACCACACCATTCCTCCGAGTGTAACACTTCAGAGCAATCTTTCTTTTTATTAGGCATGCCCCTGTTTTATTATAACCATTGAAAGGCAACAATTTAGCAAAAACAAAACATAAATACTTACCTTCTAAATAAAAGTAAACTAAAATTTTAAATAAGTAAAATTAGAATGATACATACATAATAAATCGATAAAGTAAGTAATTAAAAACCATAAATAATTTAAGTACATAAACTCATTTATTTCCTAGATGAGAGTTAAATGAAGATCTCAGTCGTCTGCTCTCTCTATCCATGTGTGGATCCATGTACGTCATCCCTACGTGTCTGCCTATTTTAGAGTGGAGTCAGGCGGACCCACAAGTCACTGCTCTTCCTTCAGCTTGTGTCTTCCTGTGTTGAGGCACCCAACTGAATGCATAAAATACATGCAGAATAAAGTAAGGGGACATTTTATTGGCCTCTGAGGGGTTGGAGATGCATATTTAGAAGGCCTTGTTACAGTACATAAGGAGGTCATGAGCAAGTCTTATCTAAATCACTTGGGTAGGATGGTTCTTTACAGTAAGCCATTTCCTGGAACACAAGAGGGTGGGCAGATTCCTATCCCTGACCACTAAAACAACTGTTTTCAGGACGACAGGGCTTGGGTAAAGCTCAAAATTGTCAAAGCCAAGATCTGGGCACTAGATACGGTCATTAACATTGGGGCGTTGCTGTTCCCAGGTCCTCTTAATGGACAGAGCTAGGGAGACAGATTATATAGATACAAAGATACAGATACAGATACCCAGAAATGCCTTTATTTCCATATCAACCTATGTATATTGAAGACATGAGTTCTTACAGATACCTCCAATTCCAATTCAACACCACAGGGTTCATTCGAGTTTGCTTCATTTCCATGTTTGAAACTCCATTCTCCAACAGGGATATCAACCTCGTATATTAACTTCTTTGTGCAATCATCCAGGTCGTAACCAGCATCTGCTGCCCTCCCGGCCCCCTTCCTGGCATGGATGTCCTCCTCACCCCACCGAAGCCCGGACATCCTGTGCTAGGTTATCCCACTCAGGCCCCCTCCCACACGGAGGCACTTCCCGCCCTGCTGCCCCTCTGCCACAGGAGCACCTTCTCACCCATCTGTGCTCAGAGCACTCCTCCCCGCGGCCCCTGCACACATGCACACCTTGCTCAGCCCACCCAACAGATGACCTGGGGCTGAACTGTACAGCAAGGGAATGAAAAGGAGAGGAACTGGCAGAGAAAGACGACCTATCAAGTCCGATGCCAATTTGATGTGCTTTCTCCTACAACCGGATCCATCTTCATTCATTCAATTTGTTACATAACACGCACACAAAACACACGAAGTCCATTATTATTTTAGTTTAGTTTATAAATGGAACTTATATTTAATGGAATAGATGAACAACTAACAGGTGAAAACGATTTAGAAACACTGCACAAACATATTTACTTGTCATATTGGCTAACATTTATTTTTGTCCTCAGTAACCGATCTTTTAGAGACGAATCTCCATGTAGGATTATTGATGCCACATTTATTTATCATTACGAAAAAATAAATGTAAACAACACAAATTAAAAAAAGGACTGAATCGATCTTTCTGCCTGTATGCTCCAGGTCCTTTTCTCCCTTTAAAATCCAATAATTTTACTAGAATAGGTCTGCATGTTGGCCGTCCTGGGCTGATTTTCCCAAGTTCGCGGCGCGTACTTTTAATATGTAGGTTTAGGGCTGATTTTGTTTTTTTTTTTAAAGATTTTATTTATTTATTTGAGAGAGAGAGAATGAGAGACAGAGAGCATGAGAGGGAGGAGGGTCAGAGGGAGAAGCAGACTCCCTGCCGAGCAGGGGGAGCCTGATGCGGGACTCGATCCAGGGACTCCAGGATCATGACCTGAGCCGAAGGCAGTTGCTCAACCAACTGAGCCACCCAGGCGCCCCCAAAGGTTTATTTTTCTACTTTTGAAAAAATACCATACTATGTTTATACTATAGCTTCAAATTAGATGCTGTTATCTAGTAAAGCAAATCTTTCCTCCCTCCTCTTGTTCTTTAGAAATGTCTGGACTTCTTGGCCCTTGACTCTTCCACATAAATTTTAGAACAAGCAACCAAGTTCCATTAAAATCCTATTGAAATTTTTGTTGGGATTGTAGTAAGCCTATAAACCAATATGAGAACTGAAATATTTACAATCTTAAAGTTTTTTCCATTAACGAAATAAGAAATATCCTAGGATTTCGCTTCATTTATTTAGAACTTCTTTCTTTAGGGAATCTCAATAGTTTTACATTTTCTTCATGGAAGTCCTACACATGTTTTTAAAAACTTTTATCTGAACTTTTTTTTTTTTAAAGATCTTATTTATTTATTTGCGAGAGAGAGAATGAGAGAGAGAGAGCAGGAGAGGGGGTAGGGTCAGAGGGAGAAGCAGACTCCCCGCGGAGCAGGGAGCCCGATGCGGGACTCGATCCCGGGACCCTGGGATCACGACCTGAGCCGAAGGCAGTCGCTTAGCCGACTGAGCCACCCAGGCGCCCTAGGGCTGCTTTTTATTTAAAGAAAGTTTTCCTGAATTGTAGCAAAGCACCGGAACTTCAGAGCAATTGCTTTTCCTCCCCACTTCAGGACATCCCTCCCATCACACGGAAATTCTTTGCCCAGAAGGGCACTTTGGTGGAAAACTTGGAGATGTAGGGACTGAACTTCGACGAGCTGCTAACTGGCAGATTTTGGAGGAAACAGGTGAGAACGCCGTTGGTACCGCGCATGGCGCGGAATAAATGTGCAGCGACGTTACTCCTGCGGCGGGAGAGCCCGGTTTACGAAGGGAGCCCAGCTCCCCAGCTTCCTGGGCAAAGTCTCCTCTGAGCCCTGAAGTTGGCGTCATCACGGAGCCTTAAGTGACGCTCACGTTCGCGCATGCTCCGTAGGCGGAGCAGCGCCCATCCTGCCCTCTCCAGGCGGAAGTCCCCTTTTGTTTATCAAATTACGACAGTCGTAAACTGAGTGTTGTTTTTTTTTGTGCCGGCTTCCTAGTTTCACGACAGCAACAATGGCGGCCACCAGTGGTAGATTTGAAAGTGCGAGGAGTATCGAAGAACGAAGAGAACAGACCAGGATTGCCAGGGCCGAGGTGTTGCGCCAGGTATCTCCGTTCCGGGGCGTTGGAGTCATTTGGAATCGTGGGAGTGGACGGTTCGTGGGAGCCAGGCCTCTGGCTCTCCTTCCCCCGCCCCCTCTCTCGCCACCTCAGTGTCTCTCCTCACCTGCGTGAGGGTCTCCCTTCGGGATGCCCGGAAACTCTTGGTTATTTCCCGCCTCCCTAGACGCGTTGGCAGCCTCCAGCTGCTCGTTCTCTTTTTGGGAAGGCCCGTTTCTTTCCTGAGTTCCCTTACTTCTTAATTTGTCCATTCTTTGATATTCCCGTTACTGGATCTGTGCGCTTTTGGGGAACTCCACCACTAATGACGATTCTGCCAGCGCATGTGACAGCCTCAGTCCTCGCTCTTTCTGTATCTGAGACAAACATTTCCGTTCTCAGAAACACACGTGAGGCGCATTGGAGTAGATTGTTTGACCGTTTCCCTCTCTTGTCTTATTACTGGTATCGATTCCAGGGTCATTGTGAATCCTTAATCCGTACAAGGGTTGACAGAAGAGACTCAGAAAATGTAGTCCCTCGAAAAAGGTTAAGAAACGTTGTATTTCTCACTAAGATGGAGATGTATAGAGGTAACTTAAAAGGAACGGGGGAAGTAAACTGTGTTATCCGACAAGATGTAGTAAGTGTGGCATTGAAGGGGAAAATGTGTAGCTGGAAGCAGTATAGGGTACAAGTGAGGGTTTTTGTTTTTATTGGTTTTAAGACGGAAGAGTTTTAAATAAATGCAGATGAAAAGGGGCTGGTAGAGGAGGCGGGGAGGCATGATGGCTATGCCCAGAGTTTAAGGCGAAGAGTGGGCCATTAGTGTTGGGTAGGTGAAAGGTTGGTATTGTTCTCTGATTTCAGCATATCTAACCTATATGCATAATAAATAGTCTTCATCCTTACCTTTTTGGTGTTTTAGGCAGTTTCTGGAGCGAGTTGGGTTTGAAAGCTAAGGTAAATTTTATAGTGGAGGTATGCATAGAGTTTGGGAAGGACCAAAACCAGCTTTGGAGTTTGGAGAAAGAATGAAAAGGCAGAAGCAGCCTCTTAGGAAGAACTTATTTTATTTGACTGTTGTTGAAAGGTGACTATAAATTAGCAATATGATCGTTTGGTTTTAGAAAGATGATTCTCCCTGAAGCATTTTGGGGGCTTGGGTAGAAGGATATGGGCATTGCAGATTGAAGGCATGGTCAGTCTCCTGACAGTTATGGAAGTCTCAGGCAGTAGCAGTGGGATGGTGAAGGAAAAAGGAGATTCACGTCCTGTTTAAGGTAGGGAGCTTAGGGAGAGGGGAAGATCTACTATAGGTCCCGGGATTCGTCCTTGATTCACTAGAGATTGGTGATGTGATTGGTAATGTGGAAGGAGAGTTTTGTTCTGTTTTTAATCTTTCCTACACTTTGGTAGAAGCAAATTCCTGGCAAGGGACAGACAATAACTGATGAGACCTTATACGAAAGTGGAAAATGGTTTTGTTTTATTTATTTATTTTTTTTGTGAAAAGCAATTGGATAAGTTAATTTTTCTTTTTTCATTGTTTAAGGCTAAAGCCAATTTTGAAAAGGAAGAAAGGTGTAAAGAACTTAAACGACTTCGGGGTGAGGATACATGGATGCTACCTGATGTGAATGAGCGAATTGAACAGTTCTCACAGGTGACTACTAACAGGTTCACTTGATGTAACAGATCTGTCTTTTTTTGTTAATACTGGAAGAAATAACTTTATGTTACTATTTTGAAAAGTTACAGAATGACTATCACAGGTGGCATTACTAATTTTATCTCTGGCAGAAATAATATATTTTAATATTTTGGACATTATAACATTGGGCAGATTTTGTTACTTGAGTTGACTGGTAGAAAGCTTAGCAGATTTCTGGCCCACTTGTATCAACTTATGGACCTAAAAAATTATGCATTTTAAAGTTTAATGTCATGTTTTTTTTGGTCTGAATTCTTGTTTTCCATTTCCATAATTTTAATTTATACTGTCTTGTTATATATTATATGACCCAATAAACTTTTATAAGGATATATGTATATGTATGTGTGTGTGTGCATACATTTGAGTATAAATGTATTTATTTGATTATATCTGTCAGATGAATCTGTGAATATATTAAGACTAAAACTTCCCTCATATTTTTCTGAAAAGATATCTCAGCTATATGATTTATTAGCGGTGCCTATATTATAGAAGCCCGTTAAAGTTTCTTAGAAGATTTTATTTTGTCCTGTGTATTGTCTCATTTCATGGAAATGTAGTTTTTGGAATACAGATTTTTTTTTTTCCTTCAAAATATTTGTTTTAAAGTAAGATGAAACCAAATTCCTTACCTCTTTAAAACAATTATTTATAGGAACACTCTCTGAAGAAAAAGAAGAAAAAAGATAAACACTCAAAAAAAGTAAAGAAAGAGAAGAAAAAAAAGAGTAGGAAACAGAAGTATGAAAAAAGCAATGAGTCAACAGATAGTTCATCAGTAAGTATGTGTTAAAGCTAACCAAAGCAGCTACTTGAGAAAATTGTATTTAAAGGAGTAATGTATAGAAATGTAAAATATATGAGAACTTAAAAAATATTACTAGTTAGGGTATGAAAATGCCTGGCAAACATCTACTGGGAGGTGTCCAGGAAATACTGGAAAAATGGATCTTAAGTTACAGAGAAAAGTAGGAGGATGGGGATACGATTTAGAAGTCATTGCTCGGGGAAGCTGTTCGAATGGATGGATTGCCCAGGGATGTTGAAAGAGGAACACCAGGAACCAGATGGGAGTAAAGGCCATCAAGTAGAAGTAGTTGGAAAATTGGAAGGAGATGCAGGGGAAGGACAGTACTGAAAAGTGAAAGAGTTTTAAGACATTTAAAAGTCTAGGGATTGCCTGGCGGCTCAGTCGGTTAAGTGTCTGCCTTCGGCTCAGGTCATGATCCTAGGGTCCCGCATCGAGCCCCATCGGGCTCCCTGCTCAGTGGAGAGGCTGCTTCTCCCTTTGCCTCTCCCCCTGCTTGTGCTCTCTCTCTCTGACAAAGAAATAAGTAAAATCTTAAAAAAAAAAAAGACATTTGAGAGTCTGTTGCTCTTATTTTTTAATAGAAATTAACATTTTAGTCTTTAAAATAGGACATGTTTATATATTTATCTTTGGGGTCAAAAGGAAGAGAATGCTGTCTTGGCTCTGTCTCTAGCCAGTTCTGGGATAAGAGGACTCACAGAGGAAGGGTAAACCTTTCACACTGATTTTCAGGAAGAAAGAGGTACACTGTTGGGGCACTTGGGTGGCTCAGTCAGTTAAGCCTCTGACTCTTGATTTCAGCTCAGATCATGATCTCAGGGTCGTGAGATAGAGCCCTACATTGGGCTCCATGCTGGACATAGAGTCTGCTTGAGATTCTCTCCCTCTGCCCCTCTCCCTGCTTGCATCCTCTCTCTCTTTCTCTCAAATAAATCTTGGGGAAAAAAAAAAGAGGTACATTGTGGTTAGAGAGTGATGAGCTAGAGATGTTGAGGGTTAGTTGGTCTCCTTCAGAGGGTTGTATGTGCGGTTGAATCACTAAAGAGGACCAAAGTCTGGTCCTCTTGTACTTCTAGGAACTGAGTTTTGGGCAGTACACCCTGAGATGATAAATGGCTCATGAAAACCTATCTTATATGAGAATGCAGTTTGTGAATTCATAGTGAGAAATACAGCTGGATAGTTTTGTCAAGTAGCCAGCATATTTTTGTAATGGTAGGAAAGAAATTGTTAAATGTAATTCAGGACAAAGTCAGTTAGAAAATCTTAAAGTGAAAAGAAGGTAGAGGCACTGTTTCCACAATTGTGGATTGAGTTGCTGATCCCATTGAGATCCTGAAAAAATTAAGTTATCCTTTTTCCAAAAAGAAATTTATATACAAAGTTGTTTATTTCAGTGGGATTTATAAAACCGGAATTTAGGCAGAGATCACAGGTTAAGAATCTCTGTCCCGTGGCGACAGATCTGCTAGGCTGAGTAAACATTTATGTAATTTGATTAAGGGTACTTGCTTTCCCTTATTAGAGACACATTGTCCTGTTGTATTTCTTTATTCTTTCCTGGAAATATGGTTGACTTTTGAACAACATGGGTTTGAACTTCATGGATCCACTTATAAGCAGATGGTTTTTAGGTAAATACAGTACAGTACTGTAAATGTTAATTTCTCTTCCTAATGATTTTCTTAACATTTTCTTTTCTCTAGCTTACTTTATTTTAAGAATACAGTGTATAATACATATAGCATATAACGTACATGTTAATCTTGTTAAATGTTATCAGTAAGTCTTCTGGTCAACTGTAGGCTATTAGTAAAGTTTTTTGGGGAGTCCAAAGTTATATGTGGATTTTTGACTATGTGGGGAGTCAGCGCCCTTAATCCCCTTGTTGTTCAAGGGTTGTCTATATATATAAGTCTTTTTGTTGCAACTCATGAATGGAATTTTAAAAAAATGAATAAACAAACAGGAGAACCAGAACTATAAATATGGAGAACAAACTGAAGTTTGCCAAAGGGGAGGGCTTGGGGGTGTTGGGTAAAATGGGTGAATGGAAGAGGGAGGTACAGGTCTCCGGTTATGGAATGAGTAGGTCACGGGAATAAAAAGCAGAGCATAAGGAATACAGTCAGTGATTATAATAGCAATGTAATGGGGCAGATGGTAACTACATTGTGGTGAGCGTAGCATAATGTATAAACTTGTCAAATCGCTAAGTTGTACACCTGAAACTAATGTAACATTGTGTGTCAACTATACTCAAATAAAAGAGAAAGAGGAAAAACCTCTCAAATGTGTAGGCTAACAGTAAAACCCCTCTGAATCTTGGACTTCAAAAACAAAATTACCGAGATTAATTTTATGGCCTAGCCTGTGATCAGTCTTGGTGACAATTCCATGTGTATTTGAAATGTATATTCAGCTGTTAGGTGTAGTGTTCTATAAATGTCAGTTTGGGGAAGTTGATTAATAGTGTTAAGTCTTTTGTATTCTTACTGATTTTCTGTTTTCTTCTATCAATTACTGTGAAAGCAGTATTAAAATCTCTAGCTGTAGTTGTAGAAGTTTGTCTATTTCTCCTTTAGTTTTGTGTTTTTGCCTAATGTATTTTGAAGCTTTATTAGGTATGTACACATTTAGTACTATTATATCTTCTAGATGAACTAGCCATTGTATTATTGTGAAATGTTTCTCTTTATCTCACTTGACATTTTTGTTTAGGGTCACTTTGTTTCATATTAATAAACTCTCTTCCGTTTTATTATTTTTTTCATGGTATATCACTTTTTATTCCTTTAGTTTTAATTTTTCTATTTTGGTTTTATTGAATGTATTTCTTGTAGACTGATTATTTGGGTCTTGCTTTTTTTTTTTTTTTACCTAGTTTATCAATTTCTTCCTTTTTAATTAGAGGATTTTCTGTACTAGGTAATATGGTAGCCATATGTCGCTTTTAAAAATTTAATTAAAATTCATTGAAGTTATATTAGGTTGAAAATTCATTTCTTCATTCTCACTAGCCAGATTTTTTAAGGGCTCAGTAATCACATCTGGCTAGGTTAGTGACCCCTGTACTAGGCAGTGTAGGTATAAAAAAAATTCTGTTAGATAGCAGTGGTTTAGATCATTTATGTTTAATGTAATTATGGATCTTCCTTGATTTTCGATTGGGTTATGTCCAGTAAACCCATTGTAAGTTAAAAATATCATAAGTCAAAAATACATTTACTACACCTAACCAACTGATTATTATGGCTAAGTCTAGCCTACCTTAAACGTGCTCAGAATACTTGTAGTAGCCTACAGTTGGGCAAGATTACTCTGACACAAATACTGTTTCCTTAGCTCAGTGAGATTGTCATATTTAGCTTGAGTTTCCCTTCCTTGTGCTTTGGTCTGGGAGGTGCTTCCAGGCAAAAAGCTGTCGCATTCACCCCATTTGTTTCCCTTTTCAGGGATCACAGCCCTGTATTACTGAGATACAATGTTCTGAGAACAGTTTCAAATATTTTCTATTATTACTTCTATTTCTATGTATTTTTAGTCTGATGCCGTTTATTTTGTCATGGTCAGAAGCAGAAGTCCTCAGGTTCCTTTAATATTTACTGGTAGCACTTGCTGTCTTGGTTCTATCTTCTAGATTTTTTTCTGATACGATTAGGGGTGTGGTTATTATGAAGGCCACACATGAGAGGAAGAGTTCTGGGAGCTGTGTTAGGTCAGGAGGCACATTAAGCTTGATGGTGTATGAATTCTCCAAGGTAAGGTGGAGGATTGAAACTAAAATCAGCAGAAGAAATGAGGTCATAGCATATTTGGGAGGAGGAACAGCAATTGTGCAAAAGGATTGAGGTGATCGTATAGTGGTGAAAATGAGAAACAAAATTAGTAGAAAGGGAATGAAGGCAGGCAAGTTCTATAGAATTGTCCAGGTTTCACTGTTCTGTAAATGAATAATAATGCAAAGTGTATCACTGAGGTTTCTTTCATTCAGTGCCTGGTATTTAAAATGCTTGAATGCTAGCTGCTAATTAAAGTTTCTGACTAGGGCTGTTGGAAGAGTAGAAAAAGAGGATTTAATTAATTTTAGTGCCCCTTTACTGAATGTCAGTTCTTCATCAGAATACAAAAATAGAGGTTTTTTTCAGGCCTTTGGGGAACTCATTTTCTAGTTAGATAAATAGATACGTAATTTCAGTGTGTAATCTCATGATGCCAAGGCAGAACAGTATAGTCATTGGTTAAACAAGATAGTTAACTTTTCTCTCCTATGAAAGAAATCAGGCAGGTGTCTGGGACTAGTGTGGTCTTCTGGGACTAAGGCTTCTACTGTTTTGCTACTCCCTCAGCATTACAGCCTTAGCTCTTAGTCTAGATAACAAGAAAGAGGATGCCCTCTCTTTCATCATTTGACTTCCAGAAAGTCCCGCATAATGCCTTTATTTCCATGTCGTTGGACACTTGATCATAAGTCTTCAGTTTCCAGCAAGGGAGGCACATTATGTCTCCAAATAAAAGAGGGTTCTTTTGGCAAGAAAGAAGAAGAGCTTTGTGACAGGGAGCCATAGAAGAGGTCAGATGTGTTCTCTTTATATTACTCCCAGGTGTATTTAGGGTGGGGGTTGGAAAAAAGAAGGGGAGCAGGAAAGACTGGAGCCCAGGAAACTAATTTGGTTATTCCAGTTGTCTAGGTGAGAGATAAGAGGATGTGATCTAGGATACTTTAAGGGAAGGGGCACGTATTAGCTGGGACTCTGGGTTGCAGGTAACAGAGATTAAACTTAAATTGGCTTATTCAGAAAAAAGGGGCAATTTATTATTAGAGTACAAAAGTCCTAGGACATGTAGGTATGGGAATGCGGCTGAGTTTCAGGAATGGCTGGAATTAGAGTTGCGAATGCTTTTATGAATCATCTTGCCATTTTCCATGTTTGTTTTTCTCGGAGTTCAATTTTTTTCTCGGTAACAGATCAGTTTTTTTGCTGAATTCTAATCCTCATGACAAAAATAGCTTCTGCCAGTGCATTTCCATTTCTCTTTAGTTTTAGAGCAGCCCCATTTAGTCTTGATTTCAAATTCCTGGAGAGCAACTCAGATTGGTATGAATTGGGTCAGATACCTACCTTTGAACGAATCGGCTGTGGCCAGGGATGGAAGTGGGCTCCCATGGTAGGCATGTGGTGTTCACTCTATGATGTATTTGAGAAATACTTTGGAAATGAAAATAGTAGGTTTAGATGGGAGGGGTAAGTTGATCCTGAGATTGTTGACGTGGATAAGTGGGTGGTTGGTGGTACCATGCATGTAATTGAATTCAGTAATAGAGGAGGAGGAACAGGTTTTACGGAAGAGATGATGGGTTAATTTTTTGTTCTTAGTGAGTTCAGCATGGCATCCAAATATAGTCGGTAGTTGGTTAAATCGCTGAAACTTTGGGTAGACAGATTTGAAAGATCTCAGCACAGCTGGTGGTAGCTCGAGGCATGAGAGTGGATTTACTGGCCAAAGGGGAATGTTTAGAGATTAAAAAATGTAGTGGGCAAAGAATGGAACCCCAAACAACATTGATATTGCAGGGCTGAGCACAGGAGGAAAAGTGCATGAGGGAAATGGAGAAGAAACCAAGAATGGGAGGAGAACTAGGAAAGGTCATGGAGGTTGAGATGGTGAGTTATCCAGAGTTATATTCAGCAGAGGTCTAGGGAGATAAAGACAGAAACATTCTGCTGCATTGGGCAAAGTGGAAACCAGTGGTGACCTTTGAAGTTGTGTAGGTTAATGGGGACATTAGCCGTATGATAGAGTTTGAGGATTGGGTGACAGTGAGAGGGGATAGACTGCTGTTTTAAGAATTTGGCTTAGAGTACAAGTTGGAAGATAAATGGCTGCTAGAGGGAGACATAAGGGCAATCAAGATTTCCCTTCTTCCCTCATTCACACACACACACACACACACACACACACACACAGGATGGGGAATACGTGAGCATATTTCTAGGTCAATAGCTTCGGTTGAAGCTGCAGGAGAAGGAGACAATTGATGGTGCATGGTCCTAGAGGAACAGGAGTGGTTGGGGCCAAGATCTGTGGAGGAGGACCTGCCTTGAAGAGGAAGAGTTAACAGGAGATAAGGATAGGCACAGGCATAAATAGTTTTGTTGGAGGTTGGGAGGAAGCTAAAGTGGCTTCATTTTTATTGATCGAGGAAGAGGAGAGATCCATTTGCTGACTGTGTGGGGAATGGGAGTTGGTAGAAAACTTGAGGGAGTTGTGTAAGAAGATGATGAGCATCACCTCTCTGCCAAGGTATTAAGCAAGGTCTTGGGGATACAAAGTAGGCAAGAGCATATGTGGTTGCTTTCTCATAGAACTTACTACGAGACATTAATCAGATAGTCACACAAGTAAATGTAAAACTGATAAATGTTTCAAAGGGGAGTAAGCCAAGGGAGTGGAAGAGAGAGCTGACCAGGGGCCAGTAAGAGGAATACTAGTTGTGACTGAGAGTTTAGCTCAACTGAAGTTGTAAAGGTCATGATGATTGGGGTTTATGCAGGGGTGGAGCTGGTTTGCGGCTGTGGTGTTGAAGCAGCTGGTGGACCTGATCAGTGACTTTCAAGTGATGGGTTAACATCTCAGAGGGTAGAGAAAACCTGTAGTTTCAGAAGAAGGCCTTCGAGGGGTGCCTGACTGGCTCATTCGGGAGAGCATGCCACTCTTGATCTTGTGGTTTTAAGTTCAAGTCCCACGTTGGGTGTAGAGACTACTTAAAAATAAAATCTTAAAAAAAAAGAAGGCCTTCACCAGAATCCTGTGGAACACTAATGTAAACTCTTTTTTTTTTAAGCATGATCTTAGCAAATTGGCACTCCCCCGAGGAATGTGTTAACTTTTTCAGATTATAAACTCCCTTTTTAGTGGATAACACCAAGTGGTGGGAACCAAGTCTTCAAATTGATTTTTTTAAAAAAGTTTTTATTTAAAGTCCAGTTAGTTAGCACATAGTGTTTTGTTAGTTTGAGGGGTACAATATAGTGATTCAGCACTTCCATACATCACCCTGTGTTCATCATGACATGTGCAGTCCTTTCAAAATTGATTTGACAATGTAACTGTGAGTAGGCCAGAAACGTATTTATAGTGATGATCTTAAAAATTACAACTATATATGTAATTGGCTAGTTCTAATGTTTCTATAACTCCAAATCAAAGCCTGAGTGAATGAATGAATGAAATCTGCTCTGCATTGGGAGACAGTTTGGCAGTTGAGGTGCCAACACACAGGTATGTTTACTCCACGTGGATTGTACCTTTTTTTTTTTTTTAAGATTTTATTTATTCATTTGAGAGAGAGAATGAGATAGAGAGAGAGCATGAGAGGGAGGAGAGTCAGAGGGAGAAGCAGACTCCCTGCCGAGCAGGGAGCCCGATGCGGGACTCGATCCCGGGACTCCAGGATCATGACCTGAGCCGAAGGCAGTCGCTTAACCAACTGAGCCACCCAGGCGCCCGTGGATTGTACCTTTTACCAGACATACTGTTGTTCTCCAGTTAGGTAATTATCCAGAACTTTGTGGAATGAAGGAATATTGTTCTTAGTCAGGAAATCCTCTTTTTCTTCCCTTGGCCTCCAAGTTCCTCTGCTGTGCATTAGCCAGTGTTGTGTGCTAGGTGATTTCTAGGATCTTTCCTGCACTTACATTGCACAGCTCCAAAGAGTAGATGGTAGAGCCAGGAAGATCTAGATTTCTATTCTGGTTCTCCTACTTGGATACCATGTAACTTGGGCAAGTTACCTAATTTTGGGAAGCCTTTCTTATCTCTAAGACCAAATAGTATTTTATGTAGGGTAGTTTTAAGGAGTCCGCTTGAGAACATATGCGGAAGTACTTATTACAGTACTTAACATAGAAGGAGTTGATTGATGTATTTGTGGAAAACAGAACCCAGAACTTGGCACAATGCTGAGCACATAGGGGATGTTGGCTAAATACTTTGTAGCTGATTTAATAATCTGGTATTTAAACACAGTAACAAAGTGCTTTACCAGCCTGGCTATTAACTGAGATCTCTGCATTTTTAGACCCAGGGAAATTTAAAAATTTGAAACTTAGAGGCAAAGTCTTTTACTTGAGTGTTGTTTCCCTTGTTCTAGTTAAACAAAGATGTCAGTATTGCTTAATGTTGGTAGGAACCGAAGCTCTGTGTTGAAGTGAGTTTTCTGCTGTCAGTTCTAATCTTTTGTTTTTGCTTTCCCTCGGCATGACAACAGTCATGGTGTTTCATGGGCTTATCCCAAAAGAGTGGGTTTATGTGTTCTTTGTTCAGATTTTCATTGTAGCTTTTTAAAGGGGAAGCCTACTGTAAGGATTTTTTTTTAGGGAACCGAGTTCACCATTTAACAGCACAGAATTTTTATATGCAAGTCTGCAAGTTTGAGAATTTCACTTATATGCTAAATATTCTTAGAGCTCTGAAGACGAGTGGGTTGAGGCTGTCCCATCGCAGATTCCTGGCAGAGAAAAGGCCTGGAAAGTGAAAGGTGAAAATTCAGAAAGAGAAGACAACCCAGTTATTCAGGTAAGTCACCTGATTTTAAAGAAAGAAGTGTGAACAGCTAAGAATAGATGAATGTTAAAATGACAGATGGTTATAATTGCTTCAGGAGAAAAATTAGACTTTGAAAACAGTATATACTTCTATGAATAATTCTGGCAGTGATGCTGTTTGCTTAGTCTTTGTACTTCGTTCTTCTTCTGTGAGAAAAGGAGTACTGACCTCTATTCTGGTCCCATAGAGCGTTTCCTCCCGTTGGTTGTGGCTAGAAAAGCGTCACTTTCCTCTCCTGTACTGAAGCTCTGTACTGTTAACCTGTATCTGAGTTAGTAGAGTTCGGTCACTTTTTATTTCCCTTCACTGCATCATGTCATAATTTCGGTTAGCAGTACTTAGAGTAGAAGAGTTCACAGATTTGGGGCTGTTGTTCATTTGCTGCCATGGGAATACGGTTTATATGCTGTTAGCTGCGGCACAGAAAAGTGGAAGGGACTGGTGTTCGAGTGCCTGTTCCATGTCAGGCACCACACTGTGCGCCTTAAATCTGTTCTCTGGTTGACTCCTGAAAGCAGTCCTAAAAGGTATGAATTTTATTACATTTTACAGGAGAGAGACTAAGGCATCGAGAGACTAAAAAACTTGCTTCAGGGTGGGCAGATGTAGGATTTGAGCTGGGTTTGTGTGCCCAGAGACTCTGCTGTTGTTACCAAGTGTTTTTTGTTCACTTCTAATCAGTTTAGATTGAAATAACTTTTTTTTTTTTAAAACAGAGAGATGAGTGGATGACGGTTGATTTTATGTCTGTTAAAACTGTGTCCTTATCATCACTCAAAGCTGACAAGGAGGCTATGAGGAAAATAGAGCAAGAGAAAACCCAAGCCCTGGAACAGGTAAGAGTATTGAAAATGCTTTAACTTCCAATTTGCCTTTAATAAGCAATGAGATATTTATATAAATGCAGTTTTACTTGTGAAATATTATATTCTCTTTTGTGGTATTTAATAACATTAGTGGGGATAACTATGAAATGTGGCAGAAGTTCTTAAAGATGAATCTTCCTACAGGAGTAGGAAGCCAGTTTAATGCTATCTAGATTGATAAATCCATGGCGTATATAGTTGGGAATATTGAGTTTGGTTCACGGCTTGGATTCAGAAGAGTTTCGGGCTTGAACTGTGCTGCCTGTGTGGTCTGAAACTCTTCAAGGTGAGACTTTATTTGAAAGTCTGCTCGTGTTGATAGTACTTTGAAGTGCTTGGCAGGAGTGGATGCCAGTGCTTTGTGGAGGATCACACTGTCAGTTTAGGCATCACAGGTTTCCCAGAAGAAAGCTTATAATCTAGAATCACAAGATACATGAAAATACAAGGATAGTCCATAAATGGCAGTCACGTGAAATAATGAACAGTAGAATCAGACCCACAAAACCTTACCTGTTGGAGTATTTAATAGCTTTATACAGTATGGAAAATGTGAGTAAGAAATAAAAGATTTTTATGAAGGGAGATCTGGGAAAGAGCCAACAAGAACTTGTAGAAATAAAAAATACCACAACTGGAATTAGAATTAGAAACTCAATAAATGAGTAAACAACAGATTGAATATACCTGAAGAGAGAATTAGTGAACAAGAAGATCGTCTTTACCTTGAACACACCGTAGAGGGACAAATAAATCAAAAAGGTGAGAATGATCGTAAGTCCTGTGAGCAATGTTGTTTTCTGTCTGCCCCCCCCCCCCTTTAATTTTAATTCTGAAAATGCAGGTGTGGTACATGGTATTGGCTTATTAAGTAAGCAGCTATTCATATGGAACATGTGGAGGGCAGGGATTTTGGGAGCATCTTGACTGAGCTCTGGAATGTATCTTTGTCTCTGAGATCTGACGGAGTCGGAGTCCTTGTGTTCAGAGAGGAGAGGGAGAGCACATGTAGCACCAGGGGGATGACCAGTGTGCGTGGAGCTGCGTGAGGTCTGGAGGTTGGGATTATCCAGGCCATGACAAGCGTGCTTCTGAAATCCTGCTCTGCTATTGTTGGGCATTGATGTGTTGGTGTGTTAGGGTTACCTGGCTTGTGGTCTTATGTTCTGTTTACATATCCTGTTTAGGCCTGTTCTCCATATCAAACCATAGAACATAGTAAACCCTTGAATATCTTTAGCAGATTGAAGTAGTGATCAGTTATTCTTAGAAATATGATTACATAAAACCATCTTCATTATCCTAAGAAACGGTAGTAATTTTTTCTTATCTCACCACCTTTCCAGCTTTGAATTCCAGGCTTTCAAGTTAACATAATCTTTTCTTACAAACACTTATATGAACTTGTCTGATTCATTCGAGCCAGCATCCATGGATCTGCTCAGTTGCCTCTGGAGTTTTTGTCTTTTGCATGTGTATCATCTTTTTCATTACTGCTGGAGTGTCCCTTATTAGTTGTGTGTCTTCTCCTCTGTGTGCCTTACTTGTCTCATGTGTACTGGAGTTCGTGTGTGTGATGAACTGGGGACGGCCCCTGGAACGGGTTCAGGCCCTGATTTACTCTTGTGTGGGCAATTTCAATAAGCTCTTCATTTCTCACCCAGCATCCTACGATGGATGTCAGGTTAATCTTTTCAAAGTACAGCTCTGATCATAGTGTTACTCTGTTTAGAAGTCCTCGTGATTCAAGGGAAGGGTAATGTCTTAACAATTTCTAATGTTGGGGCGCCTGGGTGGCTCAGTTGTCAAGCGTCTGCCTTCGGCTCAGGTCATGATCCCAGGGTCCTGGGATCGAGCCCTGCATCGGGCTCCCTGCTCGGCGGAGAGCCTGCTTCTCCCTCTCCCACTCCCCCTGCTTGTGTTCCCTCTCTCTCTGTGTCTCTCTCTGTCAAATAAATAAAATCTTAAAAAAAAAAAAAATTTCTAATGTTTCTGGTGGAAGAAGCTCAACTAGTGGTATTTTGTGCCACCCTCTTTCCTCATTCTGTCCTTGAGGATATGGAGTAAATTTTCTTCTGGAAAATTGGGAAAGAATGCACTGGGCAGACTTGGCTTAGCCCTGCGCTTCCTGCTTATGGACCAGGCTGCCTGCAGAGCTCATGTGTGGGGTCAGGGGACGTGGGGTTGGCTCGGTGCTGACTGCACCTGGGAAAGTCTGCCTCATTGTGCCGTTCAGTGAATAGGCCCATTTGGTTTTTACTGAAAGAAAAGTTCTCTTCCAGTTTAGCCTTCATCAGCAATAAAGGTAGTTTTTGTCTTTTATTTCCTTAAGGTTTTGTTGTATTTATAACTTGTTCAGAGCTTGCATGGAAAAGAAAGATGCCATATGCACTCTTCTCCTTTAAAGGCCCCCACCCCCCACGCCAGAACTGCCACGAATCGAGTCAAACACATTGGTTTGGATTCTTTCTCTTAGGTAATTTGTACCCCAACCAAACTGGTGTAATCACTCTCCCTCATATGTCTCTGCAAATTCCTGGCTCTGCCTCTTTTGTTCATCTGGTTCTTTCTAAGTGAATTCTCTTTCTCTCTGTAAGTCTGCATCTTGTTTATCCTTCAAGGCCTAACTTGATATGTACTAAGAAATTTTTCCTCTTTAACTGAAATAAATGGACCTTGCCTTAGAATCATATGTTGATTCTTATAATGGGAGTGGGGATAAAATGAAGATAATGGGAAGAAGTCTGATGATGGTCCTTCAATGAAGCTTCAGTGTGAAGTGTGTTGATTTTATGTCTCTTCTGGTTTTTTCAGAATATCATTTCTTTTGTGCTCTAGGCTGGTGTTTTTCAAAATGTAGGTCATGTAATTGAATTATTGCAATCAGCATTTAAAAATATAAAATATCAGCATGTATTATGTATAATAAAGATACTTTTTTTTCTCTTTTTTTATACTTTTTAAAATGAATTTATTTATTTGACAGAGATAGAGAGAGGGAACAAGCAGGGGGAGGGGCAGAGGGAGAGGGAGAAGCAGGCTGAAGAAGGAGCCCCGATGTGGGGCTCGATCCCACGACCCCGGGATCATGAGCCAAGCCATGATCTGAAGGCAGCCACTTAATCGACTGAGCCACCCAGGCAACCCCACATTTTGTTTCCTAAAACCTTTGTTTTGGACACACACACACACACACACACACATCCAAGCACACATACAGTCTCTCTTTGGGTGAAGGTCACAAAAAGATTTGCAAACACATGCTCAAGGCTGTGTCTTTGTCGTCTGGGCCTCTTCTGCCCGCACTGTGCTATAATCTATGGGTGATAGCATGTGTCTGTAGACCTAGTCTATAGACCATTATAGAGATGCCTACCGGTTTCTCAACCTTCTTTTGCAAGCAGGAGGTGTCTACACCCCAGTCCTTGGCTTCATGTGCTGAACTGGCTCCATTCCTCTTTCACTTGGAGCGTTTGTAGTATTTATTACCTTACAGCAGTTGGACTAAGTAAGGGCTGTTACTTTCTGCTCGCACATAGAGCCCAGTAGTATTGGTAAACATCAAGGCCTGTGGTATTGAGGTCACTTTACCACTTTACATTTCTGTTCTGGTCCACAAAGATGTTTATCTTGTTTTGAACTGAAGTATGTTTTGTATTTTGTGTATCTTTTCTGTTTGTCCTGAGCAAAGAGATTGTGATGAATGGAACCTTTATAAGCCATTTTGACTAGAAGGCCTGAGTGTGTTTTAGAGATTGATTTATATTGATATATTTTATTTCTGGTTCATTCCTTTTAATCACTATGTAGTCTTTCATCATCTAACTATGCCATATGGTAGATGTCCATTTTTGTGGGAATCTGTTTTTCACTATTTACAAACAATGCTAAATGAAGATCCGCGTGTCTATTTTCTGATGCACGTGTGTGTGGACTTCTCCCTGGTGCACATCTAGAAGTGGAATTGCTAGGTTATAAGATATGCACTTCTCTTCTTTTATAAATACTTGCAAAGAGATTGTAACAGCTTATACTGCCCCAACAGTGTATCTATCCTTTCTTTCTCTCTTTCTCTCTCCTTCCTTCCTTCCTTCCTTCCTTCCTTCCTTCCTTCCTTCCTTCCTTCCTTCCTTCCTTCCTTCCTTCTGTCCTTCCTTTTTCTTTCTTTCTTCAGATTTATTTATTAGAGAGAGAGAGAGAGGAGGGAGGAGGGGCAGAGGGAGAGGGAGACAGAGAATCCTGAAGCAGACTCCCCGTTGAGCAGGGAGCCCGATGCAGGCCTCGATCCCAGGACCGTGGGATCATTACCTGAGCCAAAGGCAGACGTTTAACCTACTGAGCCACCCAGGCACCCCAACCAACAGTGTATGTTTCTTTACCATACTTAGTATCTATATGGTCAAACTTTTAAATTTTCGTCATGCTAATTAATGAGTGAGAAATGACATTTCATTGTTTTTATTTGCATTTGACTGATTACTGTGAGAGATCTTTTCTTTCTTTTTTTTTTTGTCATTCAGATTTCTTATAGTACGAATTGCTTATTGTGTTCTGCTTATTTTTCTTTTAGGGTTGTCTTTTTCTTACTGATTGCTGGTAGTTGTTTAGACATCCAGTCCTTTTACTGTTGTATATTTTCACATAATATCTCACAGTTTGTCTGGACTGTTGTCAAGTGTTCTCCTCAGTGTGTAACTCCAGGCTTTTGTGTTCTGTTGAGAAGCTGATGTGTATCTCTTTGAGTATCTGCACAAGACCACTGGAAAAAATTCCTTGATTATAGACCCTTGGAGGTTTTGCAGTAGTCTAACAAGGGAGGTGATGGAAACTTTTTTGGTACAAACTAAACATCAAATCCTTATGGTTTTGCTTATCTTCTACTTGAACTTAAATTTTGTCCTTTGAAGATTCTGTACGGTTTTGTCAGCTCACAAATATTCTTTAAAAGCTTTTTATCCACCATTTTTGTTTTCAGTACTGTGGTTGGTTCATAGTACTAGAAAATAACATTTAACTCTCTTCATTCTTCTTCATCTAGTTGCTGTATTAGTTCTAAGAAACATTTTCTGACCTTCTGAGATCAAGTCAGATGCCCTAGTCTGTGGCTCTCTAGCATGCTTTACCTTCACAGCACTCAGCCGTATCGGACTTGCTTCATTGTCTTTCTCCTGTCTCCAGACTGCCATTGTTCTGATGGGAAGGACTGTCTGCCTTATTCGTTCGAGCCGCAGTGCCTGGCCCAGTGCTCGGAACACAGGAGGCGCTTGAATGGTGACGAGGCTGCCGTCAGCTCTTTTCCAGTCGTAGCCACCATCATCTGACTGGATTTCTGCCTCTGATCTTGCTCTTCTTCAGTCTTTCCTCCACTCTTTGCTCTTTGTGTAGTTCAGAGTCACTCTCATGATTCACCATTGCCCCAGCATAAAACCCCAACAGCACATGACCTTCATCCCTGATGATTCTACAACCTAGCCTCTTTTCACTACTCACTCATACTTCTAGGGTTTAGACAGTCTGGATAATTTTAAGTTCGTTGAAAATTTTCTATTTCCTCTAGGGTTTTATGAACATGCTGTTATTCCTTCTCTGTGGAGCATCTCTGTGCATTCTTCCCTCACAAGAGAATTTGGCTAATTCCTGCCCCTCTTTAGGTCTAAGGCTGCACGTATTACTTCCTTTAGAAAGTCCCTGATCTTTCATTGTGAGAGAGGTTTAAATTGTGTGTGGCTTTACCACTCTGCACTTCTGTCCTCAAAGCCCTTGTCAGTCACTTGTTTATTGTCTCTGTTCCTCACTGTCTCATAAGCTAGCAAAGGCTTAGTTAGGCACATTGATTGTTTATTAGATCCTCTGCATCTAGAGCATATCTGATTCATAGTAAGCATGAATGTTAATTTAGATGTTATTTTTTGCGAGTTGCAGAAGAGTGTCACTTAGGAGTGTTTTAAATATTTGTCAAACATTACAACTGTTAACTGAGTCTCAGATATTTATTAACATAGTTAATGACCTCTGAAAATGTTTCGTTCTAGTCCAGACTGCTGGAGAGAGAATTGAATCCATACTGGAAAGATGGGGGGACAGGTCTTCCACCAGAAGACTGTAACGTGTCATCACTTACCAAAGGTATCTCTAGATTTTGGTTGTAGCCACACAGGCATGTCTTATAACTTGGTATTCCTAAGGGAATGACCAAGGTTAGTTAGTAGATTTACAAGATTTGGTTATTTAAATATTAAATATTTCTGCTTGGTGCTGTAGTAGTTTTGATTATGTCCGCAATTCTCTGTGTTTGTTTCTGTATTTGCAAAACAACTGTAAGTTTATTGATTATCTGATGTGGAACCCATATGGTTTCATGTTATGAGCACCTATGGATTATTACTGACAGTTCAGATAACATAATGGCAAAGCAAATAAAATGTGTGCAGTCTTTTGAGGCTTTATTTAAATTTAGTACCTGGGAAGATTATTTTGACTATATATGTTTGGGAGCAAATTGACTAACTGTATATATTTTTATACTTGATATTTTCCATATTTGAGTTTCTATTTTGGATGGATTAATACAGAGTATGATTCTGTGAGGATATAATAATGCTTTGGTTTGTTACAAATTCTCTAACAAAATGTAAAGTATTAAGTCTGAGATTTCATGAAAATAATCTATAAATATTAAAGATGTGATTTCATATCTTCAGAAACTCCTACTTTGCCAGCATTCATAAAATTTGTTATTTACCTTAGGATAGTGCTGTTATTTTCCAGCAGATGGAGATAAAATATTTAAGCGTCCCATAATCACACTTGAAACCATAATTTAAAAAATATTTATATGCCAGTTACGTGTTGCAACAACTAGTCCGTGAGAAGTGTGTGTCACTCCTGCTAACCCAGTGCAGAGAGAGTGGCAGTGGCAGTTATGGGGTTATCTTTTCCTTTTAGTGGTTTTTCAGAATAGTTTTCTGCTCTTTGTTGTATTGTTTATTTTTATTTTGGCCATTCATAAAAATTCTTTTTATATTTTATGTGGACATGTCCCTGGAGTCGCCCTGTAGGTTTGTTTATAATTTTTCTGTAGTGGTTTTGGGAAGCTGCTAGTAATTGTAGCATTTTCTTCATTGTTTTTCAGCTTGGGTAGAAATGTCTCTGCTGGATTGTAACATAGTAACTGTAGTCACACAAGACTCTCTTTGAGATACTTTTTTTAATAGTTTAAAAGCGAAAGTTTAGGGCAGTAGGTTAGCTCCCTGGACCATTCCTATGTCGGGCTAAGTTTTCGATCCTCGCTTTTGCCTCCACTGTTGTCAGAGGACAGTCAGTCAGTGAACCTGTGGGGAACGCTTAGAAGTGACACACTGAATCTTTGGGTATTTGCAGCCAGTAGGTTCTCAACTTCTTGAATGCGGAAGAGTCAAAGTTGTAGCGTAGGTAGTATCTTTCAGCTGCCTGAAACAGCATAATCTAAGACATGACGAGAAGAATGACCTGATACAGAGCTTTTAGAGAGCCTTTTTTCTTTTCCCCTTCATATCAGGCTTTCACCACCTACCTTTCCCATATTATTCTTACTTAGAAGGAGGAGAAATGACAGGTTCCGTCTGTCCGAGGTTCAGATCCCAGAGTTGACATTAAGTTTTAAATGATCTGCAGGCTTGACTGCATATGCGGATAGTGTAGTCATTCTCTTTAGACCAGTGGTCAGGCTGAGCTGGTCAGGCACCTAACAGTGCTAGCCCTTTAGTGTGAAGGAGCTGTGTGGAGGTGACATAGGGGGAGAGTTCAGGACTCAGAGTCTGGAGTTAGGCTACTTGGGATTACAATTTAGGCATTTCCACTTAGTAGCTGTGTGATTTTGGGAAAGTTTCTTGACCTCCCTGAATTCAGTTTACTCATTTTTTTAAACGTCTTTATTTAAATTCCAGTTAGTTAATGTAGTGTAATCTCAGTTAAAGGTGTACAATTTAGTGATTCGGCACTTGCATACAACACACCTTGTGCTCATCATCCTTCATCCCCATCACCTGTTTCCCCATCCCCCCCCCCCCCCCCGCCCCGTCACCATCAGTGTGTTTTCTGGAGTTCAGAGTTACAGCTCTAGTTTTTAATTCCTACTTTACAAGAAGAGTTTAAGTAAATTCTTCAAGTTCATGGCTAGTAAGTATCCAAACCAGAATTTTGAATCCAAATAGTTTGGCTCCAGAGCCCAGTCACTTCCCAGCATGCACTTCTGTACCTCTCAAAGATGAAAAACGAGGCGTACTTTCACCCTTTATTTTGTCATATGTCTATGTTGGATTTTTTTTCTAGAGTGAGCATGTAATTTGTATTTGAAAAAGTCTATTTAAAACCAGCCAGCTTAATTTGATGTCAAGTTCAAGCATTTAATTTTCTGCCAAATTGGCACATCCAGAAGTTAAGGAAAATAGCTGCATGAGGACATACCCACACACAATAAAAAACCCAGGATGATTCAATATAGTGTTAACTTATTAAGTCTCATTCTTTAGAGATAGAAGGTAAGAGTTTTTCTGTTACTGTTTGTTGCCAGAGGTTTCACCCTTGCTTATGGAAGCAAATTTTGCAACTCAAAAGCTTAAAGCAAATCAGAATTTTCTTGCCTAAAATATTTTTAATGGGAAATGTCCTTTATGCAGCATTAAATGGAAAAAATGGAAAGCATAAAAAACGTCTGCTAACTGCATCTGAACCAAGTCTGCTTTCCTGTGCACCACCCCTGGGCTACGTTATCTCCTGATTCTGCCCTTGCCGGCCCCTCCGCGGTCTGCTTGCTGCCCCTCTAACCCGTTCTCCGCAAGACAACCATAATGGGTTCTCAGAAAGTGAGACCAATCCTGTCCTAGGCCTCCTCCTCTAAAGTTCTTCAAGGGCGTCCCGTGGTTCTTGGGGTAAAAGCAAACAGCTTTCAGGAGGCCAGGCGGCCCTGATCTCTGGCGGCTGGTGCTCCTCCTGCAGACCTTTGCTGACAGGCTCACAGGGCCTTTGCACAGGTTCCCCTCCATTACCTAGCTAACTCCTCGTCTTTCAGAGTGAGACTGCTGCAGCCTCCTCGGAGGGGCCTTTCCTGACCCCCACACTGGGGCCGTGAGCTGCTCCATGTGCTGGAAGCTCAGCGTCCTTGGCTTCAAGACCCTTATTACAGTAGTGATTTCACATGTATTCACATGGTTATTGGAACACCCACCTCTGATGAGATTATCCGCTCTGTGTGGGTAGAGAGTGGCCCTTGCTGCTTACCTTTATCCCCAGCAGCTCGTATAATACCTTTATTAAGTGAATAATATGATAAGCTACCGAGCCAACGTACTGTGTAAAGCAAAATATGAAAAGACAGCATCTTGGTGAGTGAATGGTGTTTGTTTTATCATTCTTTTCATTATTACCTGGTTAAGCTCGGTTTAGAAATGAAAAAAGAAAGATAAATTGTCACTTATTGAATATTGCCTACAGAATATGTATGCACCTGTATTTTATAGAAGAAAAAAATAGTTTCTCAGTCTTTGCGTAACACACGCTCCACGTAGGAATGGTAGTAGTCAGCATTAAATACAACTCTATTTTCATAACAACCATGCATCTTTGTATCAGAGCATTCAGAGGATGTTGCCTCTCAACCTAAATTTATAGTAAAAGATGTTTTCAGAAATAAGTCTTATGAAATTGATAACCTACAACAGGTCCTTGAGGCAAATAGCTCTAAAACCTGTACAGAAGGCTCCTTAGTTTCACATCGTCTGGAAACAGTTTCACAGATCATTTAGAAAATCAGCCTAGAGGTGATCAGAATGAACCACATTTCCCGTCCATGCTTGAAGCCCATCTTGCTTGAGAGTTGCTGAGATCGCGTCTGTTGTTGCAGGTAGCAGTAGGGCTTGACCCTGATACGTCAGCTTTGATTCTGGATCAGTGCTCTGGCGTGGGCAGGTCAGGGGTTATCCTTCAGAATCCTCATCCGTGAACTTGAGCAAGTAAGCGTCCACGTTATCTTTTCCTTCCGCCTGCAGCCTTTTCTGAGAAATTGTGAATATCATCTCCGATGCGTTTACTGTGGCTTTTGTCTTTAAGAGTTAAATGTGTGTTAGCACATCATTTTGTCACCAGAAAGGCAGAACTGACCTCTCAAGGCAGCCAGGGAGCCTGGCTAGAACACGAATGGAAACCACTGGGACTCCCACAGGATGTACAGAATAAGCAGGGGTTGTAAGTGCTAGGGAGGGAGCTTCCCGGCCCACCTCCTCACGAGTGAGGAGGCGAGCACGGCCCCGAGGGACTGCGGCCGGTCCCGGAGCCCGGGTACCGGGTACCCCTCTCCGTGTGGGGCCAGCGGCCAGCGCCGTTCTCCACCTGCCTGTCCCTCTCCAGAGAAGTCGTGCAAGGACAGTTCATCAGTTGCCTTCTTAGCGCCCTCACAGGTCACCCCGCGGCCGCTTTGCCCAGCGCTGTCCTCCTGCAGCCCGCGCCTCCCCAGTTTACTCGTGTGTAGCAGGGAGGAGTGACGGCGCCCGTCTCACGGGGCTGTGGTGGGGATTCGGTGGGAAGAGCGTTCAGCTCAGTATCTGGGAAACGGTGAATACTTAATTATGATGACAGTGTCAAATACTTGTCCTTATGATGAAGTGTTTTGGGAAGGTTTTATCAATAGTTTTTCTGTCATGGTTGAGGTGCCATATTTTTAAAAATTAATTCATTAATCTTGATTTTTTTCCTTAAAAAAAAAAAGGACAAGTAAGTACACTGTTCTCAGCATTCCTACAGAATTATTTTTAACCATATTTTAGTAATGGGAATATTTGTATAATTTTAAAGTTTACGTGGCACATTTACATATGAGCTCATTTTCCTAGCAACCGTGTGAAGATAGCAACGTAGGTGTTATTGTTCTAAATTTTATAGCTCGGGAAACAGGCTGAGAGCCGCTGGCTAGCTTGCACGTAGTCATACGAGTGGCCCTAGAACCCAGGTCTTCTCGTGGCTCGTCCGGGTTTAGTTACTTTGGATTCTTCGCTATGAGACTGTTTGCTACTCTGGAATTAGTAGAAATTATTGCCTACAGACTGTTCTGATGTATTTCTGTTCTTTCTGTGTATATTTTCACTCTCTTTTTTGGCTTTGTCTTTTAGAATCTTTTGAGTTGGAAGAAATTTCACAAGCGGCTTATATCAAGTGCCTTATATTACCAAAGCAAAGGTCCAAGGAAGTCAGTGACTTGATTAAGATCTTACAGCTAGTTTGTAGGAGCAGCGAGACTAATATCTAGGTCTCCTGATACTTAGCTTATTGCTAGTTTTTTTTTTTTTTATTATTTATCTTCTGAGAAAAATGGGGAATGCAGCCTGGATTCATTTGGTTATATTTTGTGTCCACCAATATAACCTTTAATTATGATGGGAAACATATACTTTTAGTCTCTTTTAAGTTTTTGCTTCAGATACAGGTATTTATTAAATGTATACTAGTGAGTTTATTATAGTTATTTGATATATCTTTATCTCAGCATAGTGGATTAGGGACTATGTTTTATTCATGTTTTTACTTCCTACTATGTTTAACACATTTTCATATTCATAGTAAATATTTAACTAAATATTTGTTAGATTGAATTTCATGATGGATGGTGCTAAAATTGGTATTTTTTTTATGTGCTTTTAAAATATCTGAAAATTTTTCCCATTAAAAATATTTTATTGTATCTCTAATTATAAGATTAATAAGACTATTGAAATAGAACATACCAACTAAAGATGATATTATATAAATATTTCTAAGATGTGAATTTTATTCATAACTGAATTCACTGAAAATTTTTATTCTTATTTGATTTCCTTGATAAATGTTAACACAGAAGAATAAAAGTCTTCCTTTTTCTCTGAGATTTTTTTTTTCTCTGAACAATGTTAATATATTGGTGATTGTTCAGGAAATCTTCACTCTGCCCATCAGCATTTTATCAGTTTCAGAGATTAACTCTGAACTTGTGTAGCTGGGACATTAACATCGGTATTAATGATAGTGGATTTCTCTTTGTGTAAATTGAGGACTTAGACTAACTTCCTTCACTAATTGCATTGTTCATTTTGAGCTCACAGACTATATAAAATAAGAAAAAGAGCAAGAGCAAAATAAACTTGAAAGAAAAGTGAATCATTGAGTTAAATAGAGATCTAGGTTTTGAAGTACAAAGTTTTTTAGACCTGTAAAGAAAGACCCATTATCTTAGAAGATTCTGATTGCTTAGTAAAGACAAACTTTTGAGATTTGAGTGAGACTGGAATTAGAGGATTGAAAAATCCTTTTTTTTCTTTAAACTTTTTATTAAAATTTAACACCTGCAGAAAAGTACACAAGTCATTAACTGTACAGACTGATCATTTTCCTGAAGTGAAAATATCTGTGTAATCAGCACACCTTTTGAGAAACAGAACATTAGCATCCCGAAAAGCTCCCTTTGTGGCCCTTTTAGTCACTATGCTCTTGTCAGAAGGGTGACCACTCTTCTGGTTTCTAGCACCAAAGTCAGTTTTCCCTGGAATCATATAGTAAGTACTGTGCTTCCTTTTGGTTCCTGCTGCTTGTGGTCCCATTTTCAGATTCATCCATGTTGTTATGTATAGCTGTAATCATTGATTTTCATTGCTGTATAATGGTCAATTTTAGGAATATATCATAATTTATGCTATATACCCATTTTACTGATGGTGAACATTTGGATTGTTTTCTAAGCTGGTATTACTGCAGACTTTTCCACTATGAAGATTCTTATACATGTATTTTGCAGTTTCTTTGTGTTTTTTGTTGATTATAGAACTGGGGTGATCTAAAGCAATCTTATTTTTGGACAAGGAAAATCAGGAACAGAGTTTTGACTTAAGTTAATTGCTTAGATTTCTTTATGCATATCAAAAGTGTGAGGTGTGTACAAGAAATTCAAGTGCTTAATAAAGTTTGTTGAGGGCCCTCAGATTTTCATAGTTGGTAATCATGACTGCATAGAATAATTTGCTTTAATATATGTTTCAGTATTATCATCTGTAATTTCCTTATTTGTTCTTCATGCAGTATCTGAGGTAACTTTTTCCCTGCTATGTGTGTACTTTTATTCTTTATTTCTGGGAATGCCCTGCCCATTCTTATCTTTGTTTATAGAAATCCCACTCATTGTTTTAAGCCTGGTCTGTAAAATGTTCCCTGACCTACCATTTAGAAATAATTCATCTCTCTCATTTTTCTATAATTGCTTACATCTTTTTTTAATTTTTATTACATAATATCCTTATTATTGGTTTTATACTCTTACCTTTATACTCTTAGATTGCAGGTTTTTTTTGAGGATAGCTTTATTTATTTTGGCCTTCCTCAGTCCCTAAAATCTGTACCTTGCACATATAGGTAGGTATATAAATAATATGTTGAGGGGCTCCTGGGTGGCGCAGTCGATTAAGTGTTCAACTCTTGGTTTTGGCTCAGGTCATGATCTCAGGGTCATGAGATTGAGCCCCACGTCGGGCTCTGTGCTCAGCATGGAGTCTGCTTGATATTCTCTCCTTCTCTCTCTCTCTGCCCCTCCTGTTTGTGCTTTCTCTCTCTCTCAAATCTTTTTTAAAAAATAAAAAAAATAATATGTTGAATTTTAAATGCACTTATGATTCTTATGTGTTCTGGGAAAAAATTCTAATTTATACTTTAGAAATTATTATAGAAGCATTAAATACTAATTCTGTTATAACCACATGAAGAGTATAACTGACATTTAGTATTGGAATTTAGTTTCAGTAGTAGAAGATGGTGGCTTAAGCTGGTTGAGGAAGTCTTACCAAAGAATGAAGGAACAAGCTGAGAAACAGAATAGAAATTTTGAAGACATTGTGGCTGAAAGATATGGGGTGAGTACTGGTATTAATGAGATAGGTATTATATTTACAGTTATATGAGAAATAAGTGTCTTCAACTTTGTCAGTGTTTTGTGCCATGAAGCTCTTTTGAATTAAATGGATATTAAATCTCTACTCTATCGACTGCTGAAGCCATTGTCTACCTTTTTTTATCATGTAAACTTCTGTAGCATATTTCTGTTGACATGATGAATATGAAAGTTAAGTATGTACGATTTAAGTGTGTGTGTTTAATGTAAAAATAACATTTTCTCATTGTGAGAAAATTTAAATAATGCAGGAAATCGTCCATGGCACACCTCTTGAGATAAACACTATTGAAATTTTGATATATTTCAGAGTTTGTGTTTATTCCAAAGATTTTGTTATACTCCAGAGTTTTGCAATATAACAGGTTTTTAAAAAATATGTTTTTTTTTTTTTAAGATTTTATTTATTTATTTGAGAGAGAGAATGAGAGAGAGAGAAAGCATGAGAGGGGGGAGGGTCAGAGGGAGAAGCAGACTCCCCGCCGAGCAGGGAGCCTGATGCGGGACTCGATCCTGTGACTCCAGGATCATGACCTGGAGGCAGTCGCTTAACCAACTGAGCCACCCAGGCGCCCTAAAAAATATATTTTTAAAATAAATATATATACACACACACACTCTTAAAACAGTGGAACCATAATATTTTACATGGTATTTTAGAACCAGCTCCCCAATTTACCATGTGTGGATAATCTTAGTATTTCATTAGTTAGTGGTCTTTTTTTTTTTTTTTTAATTTCTAGAAAAAAGCAGGTTTAGAAAATAAGATTTCAAGAATATGGGCAGGCAAAAGTGAGAGAGAAAAATCATTCTTTTTTCAAAAGGAATCTGTGTTAAATTTTGATGTATACAGTTTCCCAGATTTTTTTCTGTTTGTTACATGCTTTTAAAATAGTTTTATAAAAGTAGGCTCATAAAATACATTCTCCTTTTTTCACTTACTAGTGTAGGCATAGTTGGATGTCAGTAAATATATACATTTTAATGACCTCTTAATATTTTAATATATATTTGTATGGATTTACTGTGTATTTATTTACTTAATTGTCAGTGGAGGGACATTTATGTCTTTTTTTCCCCTGTTAAATACTATTGTACTGATAACCTTTGTTCAGTGTGTTTTGCATACTTATCAGGTTTTTTTCTTAAGATGAATTACTATAAACAAAATTGTTACTTTAAAGGATATAGACACTTGAAGTGAGATTATATATTGCCGAATTTCTCTACAGAAAGATTAACAAATTATATTTCCATTACAGTGACTCGTCTGTCACTTGGTTTTCAACAGTAGGATTCTCATTCTTTTAGTCTGCTACTGTGTTTGACAAACAAATTTTTTTCATTGCTTTTATTTTTATACATTTGTTTTCTAGTGAATTGGTATATTTTTTCATATATTTTTGGCCATTTGTATTTTTAAGTGAATTGATTGTTGGTAACATTTCCCATTTTTCTTTTGGGATATTGATTTCTTTAAGATCTTTTAATAAGTCTGTTCACGTTTTTCTCTTAGTTTCATATTTGCTTTTGCCTTTGTTTATATTTGCTTGGGTAAGTTTTGAATATTGTTACCTAACAAAATTCGTCAGGTTTTTCTTTCATAACTTAATATTCTTGCTGTAATTCATTGAAAAGCCTTCTTCACCCCAAAATCATAGCAATGTATGTCCATATTTACTTTGAGTACTTGCTCAGTTTTATTTTTTATGCATATCTTTAATCTTTCTGGAATTTATATTTGTGTATGTTGTAAATAGGCTTCTAACTTTCCTTAAGTCTTCAAATAGTTGTTTATAATATATTGAGTAAATTAATCTTTTCCCACTAATTTGAAATGACACATTTATTATATATTAACTTGTCTCTTATAAAATAAGTCTGTTCTTTTACTCTCAAATCTGCTCTATTCATTTTTCTATTATTTCCTGGAATTAGTATCATACTCTTAGCATTATTGTAGTTTTCAGTAACTCATGCACATTGCAGATAAGTAGTGAACACCTACTATGTGACAGGGTAGGTCTTTTTTTTATTAGTTATTAAAAAATTAGCTCTTCATTCTTACATTTCTTTGTTGTTGTTAAATTTAGAATCATTTTGTCAGGTTAAAGCTCAACAGAAATAAACATTTTCCCAAAATTCATCATAAATTTACAGATCTCTTTTGGAATTTTGATTTAAATTTAGCTAAATGTATTGATAAATCAGGTATGATTAATATTTTTATAATGTTGAGTCATCTCCTCCTAAAATACTGGATATTTCTCTATTCAAGTTTCATTTATGCTCTTCAGTAAATTTCTCTGTGCAGTTGTTACATGGGTCCTTAAGGTTTAAAAATTTTTTTTTCCAGTTGTGTATTGAATCTTTTTTCCTTCATGTTTTCAGGCTTTCTGTTGGTGCTAGAATGCCAATTTTCTAAACTCATGTCATTAAATCTAATTTTTTAAATTGGGTCCTCTGGGAAGATAGTTATATGCAAATGATGATTACTTTTGCTTTTTCTCCTCAGTATTATGAAAATAGATCTTATTTGTCCTCTCGAAATAGAATTTCAGAACTTTGATAAAAGCACTGGAAGCTAGTTTTCTTGTTTTTCCATTTAAAATGCCATTATGAAAACACGTCTATTAGTATCAGCCTCATAGAATTGTTGCGCACATTAATAAAAATTTGAGTACTTTTCATGAGCCAGACACTGTTGAAGTGCTTCATGTATAATTAATTCTTTTACTGCAGTAGCACTGTTATTCTTGTATTGTAAATGTGGAAACTGAGGCACACAGGGGCTGACTACCTTCACCACAATTAGACGGTCAGTCAGTAGATTCAAACCTAGGTGTAATCTCCTGGGACCCATTTAAATGATGTGAAGTAGGTAATATAATGAGCATTGGATACATTGTGGTCATGGCTGTTTTTGTTGTTTGTATCATTACGATATTTTATTGAATCTAAGAAGCCACTAAGTGCAGACACACCATTATTTCATGTCTCAAAAAGGAGGAAAAAGGTTGCCTTTGAGGTAATGCTTTCATTATGAAAATACCCCCACCATCATTTCTGTTCTATTCGTGTTGTTACTCAATTTAAGAAACGTGTTAAATCCACATTTTTAAATAATTAAATAAAATGAAATGTTATGGATTATCTCTGCCTAGGCTAAGATAATAACTTCAGCACGTTCTAATCCCCCATCTCACCTCTCAGATTTTGTTGGAATAATTTGAAAAAAAAAATTTTAAGTTTTTATTCAGTTTCCAGTTAACATACAGTGTAATATTAGTTTCAGGTTACAATGTAGTGATTCACTTCCATATAACACCTGGTGCTCATCACGACGGGCGTGCTCCTTCATCCCCATCACCTGTTCCACCCATCCCCCTGCCCATCTCGCCTCTGGTCACCATCAGTGTGTTCTCTAGAGTTAAGAGTCTGTTTCTTGGGGGCGCCTGGGTGGCTCAGTTGGTTAAACGACTGCCATCGGCTCAGGTCATGGTCCTGGAGTCCCGGGATCGAGTCCCACATTGGGGTCCCTGCTTGGCAGGGAGTCTGCTTCTCCCTCTGACCCTCCTCCTTCTCATGCTCTCTCTCTCAAATAAATAAATAAAATCTTTAAAAAAAAAAAAAGTCTGTTTCTTGGTTTGTCTCTCTCTTTTTTTCCTTCCTTTGCTCATTTGTTTTGTTTCTTAAATTCCACATATGAGTGAAATCATATGGTATTTGTCCTTCTCTGACTGCCTTATTTCACTTCATAATACTTTCTAGCTCCATTCATGTCATGGCAAATGGCAGGATTTCATTCTTTTTGATGGCCGAGTAACATTCCATTGTATGTATGTGTATACACACACACACACACACACACACAGTACTGCCTGTGTTTTCTTTTAGGATTTTTATGGTGATGTGAGCCACATGTTCTTCATCCATTCATCAGTCGATGGACACTTGGGCTGCTTCCATAATTTGGCTATTGTAAATAAAGCTGCATGTATCCCTTTGAATTAGCATTTTTTATCCTTTGGGTAAATATCTAGTAGTGCAATTGCTGGATCATAGGGCAGTTCTCTTTTTAACTTTTTGAGGAACCTCCATACTGTTCTCCAGAGTGGCTACACCAGTTTGCATTCCCACCAACAGTGCAAGAGGGTTCCCCTTTCTCTGCATCCTTGCCAACATCTGTTGTGTCTTGTGTTGTTAATTTTAGCCATTCTGACAGGTGTGAGGTGGTATCTCATTGTAGTTTTGATTTGTATTTCCCTGATGATGAGTGATGTTGAGCATCTTTTCATGTGTCTGTTGGCCATTTGGATGTCTTCTTTGGAAAAATGTCTGTTCATGTCTTCTGTCTATTTTTCAATTGGACTATTCATTTTTTGGGTGTTGAGTTTTATAAGTTATATATTTTAGATACTAACCCTTTATCAGATATGTCATTTGCAAATATCTTCTCCCATTCCATAGGTTGCCTTTTAGTTTTTGTTGAATGTTTTCTTCGCTGTACAGAAGCTTTTTATTTTGGTGTAGTCCCAGTGGTTTGTTTTTGCTTTTGTTTCCCTTGCCTCAGGAGACATACCTAGAAAGAAGTTACTACAGCCAGTGTCAAAAAAGTTACTGCCTCTGTTCTCTTCTAGGATTTTTATGGTGTCATGTCTCACATTTACGTCTTTAATCCATTTTGAATTTATTTTTGTGTCTGGTGTAAGAAGATGGCCCAGTTTCATTCTTCTGCATGTGGCTGTCCAGTTTTCCCAACACCATTTATTGATGAGAATTCTTTTCCCCTTGGATATTCTTTCCTGCTTTGTTGAAGATTAATTGACCATATAATTGTGGGTTCACTTCTGGGTTTTCTATGATGTGTCTGTTTTTGTGCCAGTACCATACTGTCTTGATGATGACAGCTTTGTAATAGAGCTTGAAGTCCGGAATTGTGATGCCGCCGGCTTTTCTTTTCTTTTTCAACATTCTTCTGGCTATTCGGGGTCTTTTCTGGTTCCATACAAATTTGAGGATTATTTGTTCCATTTCTTTGAAAAAAGTGGATGGTATTTTGATAGGGATTGCATTAAATGTGTAGATTGCTTTGGGCAGTGTAGACATTTTAACACTATTCATTCTTCTAATCCATGAGCATGGAATGTCTCCATTTCTTTGTGTCCTTTTCAATTTCTTTCATTAGTATTTTATAGTTTATAGAGTACAGGTCTTTTTACCTCTTTGGTTAGGTTTATTCATAGGTATCTTACTGTTTTTGGTGTAGTTGTGAAAGGGATTGATTCCTTAATTTCTCTTTCAGCTGCTTCATTATTGGTATATAGAAATGCAACAGATTTCTGTACATTGTACATTGATTTTGTATCCTGCAACTTTATCGAACTCGTTTATCAGTTCTAGCAGTTTTTTGGTGGGGTCTTTCTGGTTTTCTCTGTATAGTATCATGTCCTCTGCAAATAGGGAAAGTTTTACTCCTTCCTTGCTGATTTGGATGCCTTTTATTTCTTTTGTCTGATTGCTGTGGCTAGGACTTCCAGTATTATGTTGAATAAAAGTGGTGAGAGTGAACATCCCTGTCTTGCTCCTGACTTTAGAGGAAAAGCTCTCAGGTTTTCCCCATGTAGGATGATATTACTTGTGGGTTTTTCATATATGGCCTTTATTGTGTTGAGGTGTGTCCCTTCTAATCCTACTTGTTGAGGGTTTTTCTTTTTTCTTTTCTTTTTTTGTTAATGTTAGTCACCATACAGTACATCATTAGTTTTTGATGTAATGTTCCATGATCCATTGTTTTCGTATAACACCCAGTGCTCCATGCAATACGTGCCCTCCTTAATACCCATCACCAGGCTAACCCATCCCCCCACCCCCTCCCCTCTAGAACCCTCAGTTTATTTCTCAGAGTCCATAGTCTCTCATGGTTCATCTCTCCCTCCGATTTTCCCCCCCTTCATTTTTCCCTTCTTCTACTGTCCTCCATGCTATTCCTTATGTTCCACAAATAAGTGAAACCACATGATAATTGACTTTCTGTGCTTGACTTATTTCACTTAGCATAATCTCCTCCAGTCCCATCCATGTTGATGTAAAAGTTGGGTATTCATCCTTTCTGACGGCTGAGTAATATTCCATTGTATATATGAACCGCATCTTCTCTATCCATTCATCTGTCGAAGGACATCTTACGAATGGTTGTTGTACTTTGTTAAATGCTTTTTCTGCCTCTATTGGAATGATCATATGGCTCTTATCCTTTCTTTTATTAATATGTATCCTGTTGATTGAGTTGTGAATATTGAACCACCCTTGCAACCGAGGAATAAATCCCACTTGATTGTGGTGAATTGATTTTTTTTTAATGTATTGTTGGATTTGGTTTGTTGGTTTTTTTTTTTTTTTTAGAATTTTTGTGTCTATGTTCATCAGAGATATTGGCCTGTAGTTCTCTTTTTTAGTTGTGTCTTTATCTGGTTTGGGTATTGGGAATGATGGCCTCATAGAATGAATTTGGAAGTTTTCCTTCCTTTTCTGTTTTTTGGAATAGTTTAAGAAGAATAGGTATTAAGTCTTCCTTAAATGTTTGGTAGAATTTGTTTGTGAAGCCATCTTTTTGATTACTGATTCAGTTTCTTTGCTGGTTATCCATCTGTTCAAGTTTTCTATTTCTTCCTGTTTCAATTTTGTTAGTTTATATGTTTCTAGGAATTTATCCCTTTCTTCCAGGTTGTCCAGTTTATTGGCATATAGTTTTTCATAATATTCTTGTATGATTTTTGTATTTCTGTGATGTTAGTTGTTATTTCTCCTCTCTCATTTGTGATTTTATTTGTTTGGATCCTTTCTCTTTTCTTTTTGATAAGTCTGGCTGAGATTTACCAATTTTACTAATTTTTTCAAAGAACCAGCTCCTGGTTTTATTGATCTGTTTTTTTTTTTTTAAATTTCTACATCATTTATTTCTGCTCTAATCTTTATTATTTCCTTCCTTTTGCTGGGTTTGGGTTTTGGTTGTTGTATTTTTTTCTAGCTCCTTTAGGTTGTTTGTTTGAGATTTTTCTTGCTTTTTCAGGTAGGCCTGTATTGCTATATACTTCCCTCTTAGGACTGCTTTTGCTGTATCCCAAAGGTTTTGGACCACTGTGTTTACACTTTCACTTGCTTCCTTGTATTTTCTTTTATTAACTAATTTGAAATTTTAATTCCAGTTTATTATAAGTTTTAAAAATATGCATCTTATTCTTGACAATTATGTTAAACTTCACAGCTACAAGAACAATTATTTAGACTTAACTATTACATTTACCATTTGGTTTATAGTGTTTCTTCCTTTTTCAGCCATCTTTGCCCTAATTCCCTTATGGTTTGGCTTAATGATCCTGAGTGATTTCCCCTACACCTGATTAGTAAATGGTTTGCTTTCTGATTCCTTGTATTTTTGAAAATGACTTTCTTTTGTCCTTGCCAGGTAAGGATAGTTTGACTGTGAATTGAATTCTGTAAGGAATTATTGCCTTGTCTTTTTCTTTCATAATTTGATCTTTATTTCATTATCCTGTAGCTTGTAGTATTTAGTATTAGAGATGAAGAGTTGATAACAGTTTTACTTTTTTTTTTGAAGAGGGAGAGAGAATTGTAGGCACTGAGTGTGGAGTCTGACATGGGGCTCAATCTCATGATCTCAATCTCAGATCATGACCTGAGCTGAAATCAAAAGTCTCATGCTCAACTTACTGAGCCAGCCAGGTGCCCCAAGAGTTTTATCTTCTTTACTTTGTAGGTAATGTGTTATTTGCCTATTCCCATTTGTTTACAGTTCATGCTTACTGCCTCCTTCCCTGATCTAATTTTTGTGAAGAATTTTTTTTTTTTTGTGCATGTATGTATTTTGAGACTCAAGAATTAGGGTTTTTTTTTTTTTTTGTAAAGATTTATTTTATTTTATTATTATTTTTTAAAGATTTTATTTATTTATTTGACAGAGATACCGTAAGAGAGGGAACACAAGCAGGGAGAGTGGGAGAGGGAGAAGCAGGCTTCCCGCCAAGCAGGGAGCCCAATGTGGGGCTCGATCCCAGGACCCTGGGATCATGACTTGAGCTGAAGGCAGACGCTTAACAACCGAGCCACCCAGGCACCCCAAGATTTATTTATTTTAGAGAGAGAGAGAGTGAGAGAGCGCATGCACATGAGTGGGGGGAGGGGTAGAGGGAGAGAATCTTCAAGCCGACTCCACCGTGAGCGCAGAGACTCATTTGGGGCTTGATGTCACAACCCATGAGATCATGACCTGAGTTGAAACCAAGAGTCAGAAACCAGGAGCTTAAGCCACCCAGGCAACCCCAGAATTAGGATTTTTTTATGTATGAGTCTTTATATGCTTCATTTTCTCCCCTCTCTTAAGGCTATCAGATGAGCCCTTCATACCTGGAAAATTAACTGGAGAAATTTTCTTATATTATTATTATAATTGTTTTGTTAATGCTTTCTTCTATCTTTGCTCTTTCTTTCTGGTAGTATTCATGTATGCATAATAGACTCTTAGAATTAATTGTGCTTCTGTCTTTTTTCCTTATTACATCTGCTTACCATCTTTTCCTAAGTAGAGAGAATGCCCAGGCTCCCGTTGAATTAACTAGTATTGGATGCAATACTTTCTGTTCTTCTGTTCACTATATCTGCATGTTTTTGGACACATAGTTTTCATTTACAAGTTTTTCTTTGTTCTTGAACTCTTTGTTTTTCATGAGAGTCTGTTATGTTTTAGTAATGTAGCAGCCTCTTGAATCTCACTGACAGTAGGAATTAATTTTTTAGAAATGATGTCTTCACTGTTCTCTGTATTATATTTTGTTTTAGTGTTGGGCATTTGGTATAGTGGATCTTCTTTTGAGTTCCCAGATATTTTTCATTATTTGGTAACTTTTTGTTGATTAATCACATTTTTTTAAGCATTTATTTTAGGGTAGTGTATTTAGTTTGCTAGGACTACCATAACAAAGTTCCATAGGCTAGGTGGCTTAAACAACAGAAATCTATTTTCTCATAGTTCAGGAGATTTGAAGTCCAAGATCAAGGCGTTACAATGTTTGGTTTCTCCTGGGGTGGCTGCCTTTCAGCTGTGTCTCACGTAGATTTTCTCTTTGTGTGCTCATCCATTCTATGTCTTTGTATTTCCAAAGTTCTTCTTCTTTTAAGGATATCCATCAGATTGAATTAGGGCCCAACTAAACTTTTAACTTAAAAACATCTTTCAAGTGCCAGTCTTTAAATGCTGTCATGTTCTGAGTCCTAGGGGTTAAGGCTTCAACATAGGAATTGGGAGGGGGCACACTTAAGCCCTTATCAATTAGGATGATTGTATGGGTCTTTTCGTCTCTTCTTTGTTGGGTGACAGTATATCATGGCACAGTGGCATATGGGGGTACAAGTCATTGAACCTTCTTTAATTTTAGATATTTTGTTTAATTTCTCTCCTTTGTAGTCATTGGAAGTATTTCAGTCAAAATTAGAAGAAGCTGAAAAAACTGCATCCACAAAAGAAGATTATAAACGAGAACGGTGGAGGAAACCAGCATACTCAGATAAAGCACAAAGTAGTCAAGAAAGTAGAAGATCAGACTTGGTAAAATATAATAAAAATATAAGGGATAAATATAGGGATAGATATAGTTCAACAGATACTACAAACACCATCAATAAAGATAAGTCTAGTGGTGATGAAAAAGATAATAGGTTTGGGTCTTTAGAAACCTGTAGAAGACAATCCAATCCAAGGCAAAATCAAGACTTTTCTTCTCTTGGAAATTTGAAACCTAAATTTTTAAGACCCTCTGATGATGAAGAACTGTCATTTCGTAGCAAGGGCAGAAATTTTGAACCTTCTAGTTCATCTTCAGCATTGGTTGCTCAGGATTCTGTGCGTTATGGTTTTCGAAAACCCACAGAAAACAGTGAAGAAAGTTCTTCATTGTGGAACCGATCCAACGGAAGAGAAGGAGACAGGAAATGTTCATATCGAAGATCATTAGAAACTAGGGGCGATGTGGACTCTGGGCACATTTCAGAAGACGTGAGAGAAAAGTCACAAGATGAAAGCCTGAGAGATGACTCTCTGAAGAAAGAGCATCTACAGGACACAAAGTCTCCATTTGCCGGGTATTTTGTCATTTGTTTTTTAAACTGATGAATGAATATTAAATTGCAGAGGATTCAAAGAAGTGAGCTGTATTTGCAGAGTATCATTTATTAAGTAGATATGAGCTATGTTCTTCTGTTTCTTAAGTTTTGCGGAAGAGATAAGATACGCACATTTAACAAATCAGTAGCTTTGTTTTATGGGTTGCATTGCATTTCACAGTTTTATTTAACAAATGGAAGAAGAATTCAGTAGCTGTATTATCTTAAAATTTGTTGCTTTTTTGCAATCTAAAAAATGAATTGAGTTCATAATCCCTTTAAATGAATATGCTACAGGAAGTATTTTGGTAGACTGTGTTACTGCTGCCATATTGCTTTCAAAGGAAATCGCTCCATTGTTAAGTGTAATCATAATTGTAAATTGCCGAGTGGAGGTCTGGGAGATTGAAGGAAAATATGCTGCCATAGCCCACATATGAAGTGAAAACGATATATGAAAGATCCTGCAGAGGGAAGCATGAATTACTGTTACTCTTTTTCAGAGAAAGAAATAATCCCCTTTTGATAGTTGACAGGTTTTAAAGATGTTAGCATTTTAAAAGGAAAATATGGATAGGGTAGTGGTTGCACCTGTAATAATTAGGAAAATAGGTAGCATTGACTGGTGTTATCTTGAACCTGTGGTACTTGTATACAGGGCTGGGTCAGTAGAACAGGAAACCCAGGTTGAGTGGGATCAAACTAGGAAAAATTGATTTAGCTGTAGAGCTGATCTTCATTGGAGATAACCAGAAATGGAAAATAAGTGTCCAAAGGATAATGATTAGCTTATGGTAGAATGATCATCAAAATATGTTTAAAAATACCTCCAAATGAATGAGACACTTCAGGAAGAGGCTTTAGGAAATAATAGAATTCAGTAGTGGCAGTAGTAGGTATCAGCATTGTGGTTTGGGGTCATGAGCCTGGTCAATTGTTTCTGTTAACAATTCCGTCTGAAGCCATGGATTCTAAAGCGCCTTGTATAGCTTTTAGTGGGAGGAAGCTGGCGAAACCTGGACCGAGTGATGGGAGCTCCACTCACGTGGGCTCTGGTTCAAGTCAGGGCTTTGTTCCCAGGAAACCAAGCGGGGGATCTAGTTGTATTGACTGGATAAACATAACAGGGCTTAGAGAATGTCGAAGGCTGTATACGTATGTAGTTGCCCAGGCTTTGCTCCAAATACTCTGGAAGGTAGACTATTTCTCGTCCCCACCTGCTGGTAGGATGAGACTCTTTATTTTCTTTCATTGTCAGGGTTGCTCCAACATTTGGTCAATCTGCAGGTCTTGACTTCTGTGACTACAGCTGTATGTGAAACAGTCTTACACTCAGTATTTCATCTGGTTCCATATTTGTAGGTCGTATTTAAGTTGTAAGTTTCCTGTAGAGCTACTATAATATAGGCATTCGTTAGAAGCCATATATATATATGGCTTGGGATTCTCTCCCTCTGCCACTCTCAAGCAGGGAGAGTGGCAGAGGGAGAGAATCCCAAGCATACTCCCCGCTGAGCAGGGAGAGTGGCAGAGGGAGAGAATCCCAAGCATACTCCCCGCTGAGCACAGAGCCTGATGCAGGGCTCCATCTTAGGACCCTGAGATCTTGACCTGAGCCGAAATCAAGAGTTGGGTGCTTAACTGGCTGAGACACCCAGACGTCCGTGAAGGCAGTATTTTTGTTAGCTGTGTTATTTTGATGTTACAGTTGGTTTGAAGCTTTCCATGAATTCCATGATTGACTGGAGAAGGAAAGAACAATCTAGAAATTGTCTACATATATGTGAAAGACAGAAAAATTCCTGAGCCTGTGTGAGTGTTGTGAAGTAAGAGACCAAGGAAGGATGTTGAAGAATGCCTATTTTCAAGGACTAGAAAGAGTCAGTGTAAGATTGTGAGAAGCTGTTAGTTTGTGTGAACATTATCCTAGGTATATGCTGAATTCTTTATAAAATGCTAGAATTCTAGGGAGCTTTAGAACTACTGAATTTTAGAAGTAGGGGAAAAAAATCACAGAACTGATTTTAGAACTAGAGAAAAGTAGTGTGACTCCTGCATTTCCCAGATGGGGAAACTGAAGCCCTTGAGGTTACTTGCAGAGTGTTATGTTCCTTAGGGTTACCAGATTTAGCAAATAAGGAGAAGTATGTCCCTTGCAGTATTTGCACAGACTTATACTAAAAAAATTTTTTGTTTACCTGAAATTCAAATTTGACTGGACATCATGTTTTTTATCTGGCAATTGTATGTAACACTTAGCCATTTTCTGAGTTTGTGACGTTTTTACAAGAGATACTGTATATAATTATATATAAAAAATTATATATTTAAGTTACACAGCTTCACAATGTATATATTATTCTGGACCTTGTTTTTTTTTCTTTCCCAATCATTATCTTAAAGATCTTTTCACATCAGCTTTTATGTATGTACTTTTTACAGACTCTTTAATAGTCTGTTAAAACGTAGTTAGAAGCTGGTATTTCTCCTCCGTCTCCTGTTGATGGACTTTAGGTTGTTTCTAGTTTGTCGCGCTTACAATAATGCTGCAGTGAATAGTTTTGTAATGTGTATCTTTGCACACTGATTAAATATAGCTGTAAAATAAATTCCAAGCAGTGGGATTTTATTTATATATTTTGTTATATTAACCAATTTACTCTCTTACTGGTCAAATATTAGAATGACTTTTCTTTTCCTTGCCAACAGTATTATTGAACTTTTTAATCTTTGTTGTATATATACTTTAGAAACGGAGTCATTCCTTGATTTGCGTTTCTTTAAGTATGGGTGAAGTTTGGCATATTTTTATAGATGTTTGTTTATTTTTATTTTGTTTTTGCTAACTAGTCATGTTACTTGTTGAGTTCTCCGTGAGAGCTTTTTATAGTTTTCATGTAACACATAGTGTTTTCACCACTGTTACAGTTGCGTGTTCTTATTGTTTCACTTTTCTTTTTCATCTTTCATTTCGTCCATTCTTACTGTGATGAAATTTTTCGTTCTTTTCCTTTGTCCTCTTTATGCCCTGCAGTTATCTTAAGTAGGCAGAAAACATCCTCTAGAAGTGGTCCATGTGCTCAAGGTCTTTAAGCTTATTATTCTTAGAAATAAAATGTGTATAATTTTGTTTTGTTGGAAAATATATCAGCTCTGTATTTTGGATTTTGAAACCTAGAATAGTTTGCAATATGAACAAAAAACTAGTGTGATGTTCTTAATTTAGATTTTATAAAGTTGATATCAGGAACTAACCTGTTTTATATACTATTTTAGCCTTTGGATATCATTCTTGGCAGAGTTTGCTGTGGTAGCCTAGCAGGGCAGGAGAAGGATGGCAGGTTCTGAAGGTTTTGAGTATAAGTCATGAGATCCTTGGACAGGGAGAAAATTTGAGAACAAGTGGCAAAAAACAAATAATTAAAGGGAGGAGATCTGCAAACACTGCCAGCAGGCAAAGAATAATTGCAGTGTTCTGAAATGTTTCTGAAATGTCATTGGGGTGCAGCGTTTTTAATTACTTTTTCCTCAAAAGTTTTCAGCCAGAGTTGGATGTGTGCTATAAAGAGAGTATATTTTAATGGGAAAATAGGATTTGCTTTTTAGAAATTAATTACAAAGAGGACTTCTGAAATTTACCAGTAATCCTGAAAAATGAGAAATACTTGTACTTTTTTCTTTTTATAGGATAATTGCAGATGTCATAGCAATGTTTCTTTCAGAGTATTTGCTCATCATTGTAAATGCTTAGAGAAAGTAAGGAGGAGTCTATTACCTGCTGTTTGCTGCTAGGCAATGTCTTTGCTCTGGTATTAACAAGAAATAATGTGTTCTTTGTGTTCTTCATTCTTTGTGTGCCCAACGACCCATTTTAATGTCTTTATTTGAAACCAATTACTGTTTTATGAAGTGTGTTGAAGATATTAGTATCAGAGATGTTTGGAATTCTTGTATATCATCTAATTTATCCTCATCTACTGTTTATCTATTAATAAACAATTGAATTCCTGTTAGAAAATGCCCCCCTCCAAAAAAAAAAGATGTAGGAGTACAAATTTCATGACAGTGAAAGTTCCTGCTTTTAAAGGTCTCTTGGGATTCCAGTTGCCTTCTTGAAACTTGTGAGCTTTGGTTGGAGTTCAGCATCCCTTCATTGTCCTCTTGATTGAATCTTTAAGCTTGCATACTGAGAGTGATGGGAAGAGTAAAGTTCTCAAAAAAGGGGAAGAGTCAAGTAAAATGACAAAGATATGCCTTTGCACAGAAATAATAGAGGTCTTCGGCAATTTAATCAAGAATATTATCATTGGAAAAGAGGATTTATTATCCAGATTTCATAGACCAAGTTATGATTGTGGTTCATGAGATGGTAGAGATGGAAAGTGTATGTGGGAGATGCGGGTTAAGTGAAGGACCTCCTTTTTTTTCTTTTAAGGTGCAGACACTTGAATACATTTATATATTAATGGAAAAGAGTATTGATTTTAGAAGAGAGATGATAGATGGCATAACTGAGCAAGATCCCAAGGTTACTGTGGATGAATGTAGGAGCCCGTGTCCTCCTACAAGTGGAAGGATTAGCCTGGGGTGGAAATGGTAAAGAGGAAGGTGTGGCTGTAGAGTGTGAGTGACAGAAGAAAATTACAGAAATTCCTGACAATTTAGGTCAGTGTTTTTCAGCATATCATCCCCATAATATTGGTGTTCTTTTTAGTCTGGATACGGACCCCAGTGATTTTAGTAGCTTCAGAAGGAAAAAAGTGATGAACAATTTAATTCATACACAGCTCATAAAATTGAAATGTCCTCTCATTTTTATGACTTACTGTTATTAGCTTATTTTATTTTTACCAAAAAATATTGATGAATTTTTGGCCCATGTGCATATCATATTTTCTTTAAGTAATCCTTGGAAACTCAAAGTTTGAGAAGTAAACTTTTACTCAGATTTGAAAAAAGTATCTGGTCTGATGTGACAAGGACTACAGGGACAAGGGGAGATTATTTTTGTACCAAGCATGTCCCTTAGAACTTAAATTAGATGGCTTTGACAAATTCTTTCTGCTGTTTATCTTATATTTACTGAATGCACCTGTTTCCTAGGTCTAGTGGCATAAAAATAGGTACAACATAGTATCTGCCTTCAAGGAGCTCATAGTAGCAAAGAGTCAGTTGTATACAGGTGTGTGAACAAATACAGGAGCATAAACGCCATGGTACTTAGAGTTACAGGTGTAGGTATAGATCCTACTGCAGGAAGGGGTGATGAGCTCTTCTGAGGTATGACTAGGGGGAGTCGAATCTGGGAAAGATGTGCAGGGAAAGTTGGGGGTTTCAGAGGATGAGCTCATTAGGTGAAAGTGGGAAGCCGGGAAGTTTAAGAGGTAGACGACAAGCCGACTTCATGGGGGGGACTAATTGTACTGATAACTTTTTGGAAAGGGCAGGAAGTGTGGTTATTTAAATTTGTTATGTATTATACATACATATAAAAATTCAATATTTATAATTCGTACATAAAGGACAGGAATAGTAAGTTTTCAAAGCAGAGAATTTTGGGGAATTAATTGAATGAGAAAGAATACAAGTTGAGAAAAGGAAGTCAAGCTTTTTATTGAAATATGATTGGGTTGCCTGAAATTAAAAAAAATACATTTACAATACAATAAAAATGATGTGTATGTCAGGATTTAATTTGGAAACAGTTACTGAAAAATATTTTCCATACAAAAAAGTACAACTAACAATAGAAGCCCTACCTCCACATATAGAAGCACATGAGGGGCACTAACGCTTCATGAACGCATTGCCTCTGCTCTCCTCCTGGATTGGTTCTCAGAATGTGGACTGAGTTGGAGAAACACAAATACCGTGTGATTTCACTCACATGTGGAACTTAGGAAACAAAACAGATGAACATGTGGGAAGGGAAAAAAAAAAAGAGAGGGAGGCAAACCATAAGAGACTCTTCAGGATAGAGAACAAACAGGGTGTGACCAAGGTAGGTGGTGGGGGGGATGGGCTAGAGGGGTGATGGGCATGAAGGAGGGCACTTGTTATGATGAGCACTGGGTGTCGTATGTAAGTGAGGAATCACTAAGTTCTACTGAAACCAGTATTACACTATATGTTAACTAACTAGAATTTAAATAAAAATTTGGAAGAAAAAAATATGTCACATCTCAAAAAAAAACAGTAAGGGAATAAAGTTACTTCACAGTGTCTGGCATGGGGACGTGCTCAATAAACATCAGTGTATCAAAATAAAATAAAATAAAAAGACTGAAAGAACTTGAGGGGAGCAAAAACATGTTCCTTTCTAATGGTGCTTCACCTGCAATATTTTAAGTTTCTTAGTCTGAGCACCAGGGTGTTGTTTTTTCTTTCCTTGATATGAGAAGAAATGGTTCTTATAGAATTTCTGCAGATATTAATGTCTTTAAAAAATAAATCTTTTTGATTTTTATTTAGTTTTTTAAAAATGCAAGTGCTATCTAGTGAAAGATTTATATTTTTTTGCCCAAAAGGAATTTGCTACTTCAGAATAACTGATTGTTAGGTAAAGTTTTGATTTGAAGGTCTGTTTATATATTTTGCTATTACTAGCTCAGAATGTATGTTGAAAACTCAAGTTAATTTCGGTAGCGTATGATGGTATCTAGCAATTCAGGAAAATTAGGACTATCATAGCTACATCCTTTATATGTGAGATTATGACAGGTTTTTCAGCTTAAAAATTTTTTATCACTCCTCTTGGAGGGTTTTGAAAAACAACTATTGAGGTATAATTGACATGTAATTAAACTGCATATATATAAAATGTGTAATTTGGTAAGTTTTGAAGTATGTATATTCTTATGAAACCATCACCCCCCCTCAAAGATTCCTGGTCCCCTTTTATAATTCTTTTCTCCCACCTCTCCCCACACCCTTACAAACCCCCTAGACTTCCACTCATCTGCTTTCTTTAATTATAGACTAGTTTGCATTTTCTAGAGTTTTATGTAAGTGGGATCATATGTTATGCACTCTTTTTTTGTCTGGCTTTCACTCTGCATAATTATTTGAACTTCATCCATGTTGTTGCATATAACAATAATTTATTCTTTTTTTTTTTTGATACAACACAGTTTTTCCATTCACCTGTTGCTGGACATTTAGAATGTTTCCAGTTTTTAGCTATTATACATAAAGCTTCTTTGAACATTCATTTACAAATCTTTGTATGGACGTATGCTTCCTTTTCTCTTGGGTAAATACCTAGGACAGGAATGGTTAAATCATAAGGTAATTATAACTTTTTAAGAAACTGTAAAATGGTTTTACTGAGTTGTATCATTTTACATTCCCACTAACAGTGTGTGAGACTTAAGAGTTCTTCTACGTCCTCGCAAGAAGTTGGAATGGTCAGTCTTTAAATTTTCACTATTCTAGTGAATGCGTAGCAGTATCTCATGGTTTTAATTTGTATTTCCCTAATGACGAGTGATGTTGAGCATTGCTTCATGTGCTTATTTGCCATCCAAATATCTTTTTGTAAAGTTTTTAAAATGTGTAGTGAGGGACGCCTGGGTGGCTCAGTTGGTTAAGCGACTGCCTTTGGCTCAGATCATGATCCTGGAGTCCCAGGATCGAGTCCCGCGTCGGGCTCCCTGCTCAGCAGGGAGTCTGCTTCTCCCTCTGACCCTCCTCCCTCTCATGCTCTCTCTCTATCATTCTCTCTCTCTCTCTCAATAAATAAATAAAAATCTTTAAAAAAAATAAAATGTGTAGTGATTTTGCTTCTCTCACTTCTTTCTTGGTAATTTGTATCTTTTCCCCCCTAATTAGTTCAGCTAGAGGTTTACCAATTTCATTGATTGTCCTAACCAGCTTTGGTTTCAATGAATTTCCTTATTTTTCTGTTTTTTTATTTATTTCCACTCTCATTTTTATTATTTCTTATGTTCTGCTTACTTGGGTTTAATTTGCTCTTCTTTTTCTACTTTTTTTTTTTTTTTTTAAAGATTTTATTTATTTATTTGAGAGAGAGAGAATGAGAGACAGGCAGATGCTTAACCGACTGAGCCACCCAGGTGCCCCGTTTTTGGTGTTATTTTAATGGTTTCTTTAGATTTGATAGTATACATCTTTAACTTATCCAACGTCAGGTGGTATTACGCCACTGCTGTATGGTATAAGAACTTTACAATAGTTGATTTACATTTATCCCCTCCTGTCCTTTCTGTTAGCGTTGTCATGTATTTCACTTATCCTTGTTATAAACCTCTCCTATGTTGTTACTCTGTTTGTTTGAATAGTTAGTTGAAAGAGATTTATGTAATAAGGAAAAGTGTTATATATTTACCCTTGTAGTCATCATTTTTGTTGCTCTTCCTTCTTTCGGGTTGATCCATATTTCAGTCTGGTATAATTTTTCTTCTGCCTGAAGGCTTTTCTTTAACATTGTTTCAGCTTTGTGTGTGAAACCTTCACTTGATACAGAATTCTCAGTTGACAATTCAAAGTACTTTACAGGTATTGCTGCTCTCTTCCTGCTTGGATTGTTTCTGATGAGAAATCTGCTGTTGCACTTATTGTTTCTCTGTGCCTGTGTGTCTTTCTTTTTCTCCCCACTATGGCTGCTTTAAAAGTGTTCTCTTTATCACTAGTTTTGAGCAATTTGATTATGATGTGCCCTGATGTAGGTATTTGTGTGTGTGTGTGTGTGTGTGTGTGTGCTTGCGATTCCCTGAGATTCTTGGTTCTCCAAGTTTTTTAGTTTTTAGTAAATTAGGAACATTTGGCTTTTGTGTCTTCTGTCTCCCATTCTTTCTTCCAGGATCTCGAGTGACATGAACAGAAGGGTATTTAAGGTTGTCTCATAGCTCTGAAGCTCTTTTTATTTTTTAAAATTATTTTTCTCTCTTTTGTTTCATTTTGCATGGTTCCTAAGGTTTCAAGTTCACAAATTTTTTCTTTGCAGTTTAATCTTCCATGAACCCTATCTACTGTATTTTTTATCTCAGACGTTGTAGTTTTCAACTGTAGAAGTTCAGTTCTGATCTATTTTATATCTTAGTTGTTTGTAACTTTTCGAACATATGGAATACAGTTACAATAATAACTTTTACTGTTCTTATCTGCAGTTTCTTACATCTGAATCAGTTTTGGGTTGATTTTGATTGATAATTTTTTCTCCTAATTGTGGGTCTTATTTTTCTATGTCTTTGCATGTCTGGTAGTCTTTGGTTGGATACTAGATATCATGAATTTTACCTTGTTGAGTGCTAAATATTTTTTCATTCTGGTAAATATTCTTGAGCTTTGTCCTGGGGTGACATGGTTAGGTTAGTTGGAAACTGTTGGCTCCTTTAGACTCTTGCTTTTAACATTGGTTCAGTGGGCTTAGATCAACATTTATTCTAGAGTTTATAATTTCCCAGTAATGAAGAAAGACCCTTAATACTTTACCCAGTGCTTTCTGAATTATGAGTTTTGCTAGACTGGCTAGTGGGACCAGGCACTGTTCCCAGGAATGCTGAATACTGTTCCTCTAATCTTTGGGATGGTGCTTTCCCCGACTACGGGTAGTTTCTTGCTGAATATTTAAGGGGAACTCTCCACACTTTTCTGCAATTCTCTCACTGTGCAGCTTTCTCCTCTCTTTGGTTGCCTTGGAGTTCTCAAGTCTTAGCTATGTCTCTTTCGCTAAGGAGTCCTTCAGGCTCGGCCTACATTCCCCTTCCTTGTGCTGCAGGAATCTTTCATAAGGGCTTCTTATATGCCAGGTTTCTGACCTTGGCTGGAAATTTCTCTTGTCTTCAGAGTATTGGTTTGGCACATGATCTTAGTTATAAATTAGTTTATGTTGTTTGAGTTATTCAGGGTTTATTTTGCAAGAGAACATACGGTCATTGTTTTTATTCTTTGAATGCAGTTAAATATATCATTTCCTGGTTACAGTTTCTTAAGTAATTATCACACCAAACAAGAATTGCCCCAGCCATGTAGAATTATGGCCTGATTCTAGTGTTTTAATTTTCTTTTGTTTGTTTCCTTTTTAAAATGAGTATGGAAATGTTAGTAAAAAATAGTTGACATATTATTTATCTCATTGTTGCTAGGACTTTGGTCAGTTATTGTTATAATTGCCATAGGCCATTGCGGCATTCTAACAGAGAACCTTAAACTGTTGATTTTTGGTGAATCATTGAAGCTTTGGTTTTTTTTTTTTTTTTTTTTTTTTTTTAAGGTTTTAGAATCATGATCTATTGATCCTAAGTATTTTGTTGAGGTCAATTAAAATAACATTTGAGTCTTGATGTTGTTACTTGCAGTGTTCCTATATTTCATATGCTCTTAATCTGTCTTGTTCAAGCAGAGGTGGTCCTGAGGATGATTCCATCCACATCTTGAGTGTTGATGAGAAGAATAAATTGGGAGCCAGGATTATCAAGGCAGAGATGATGGGAAATATGGTAAGTCTTCTGTGTCATTCTTAGGAGAATAGAAATTAACTCTTTAACTTCTTACAAGTAATTTTGGAAGTTTCTTCACAGTGTGGATATAGCACAGAATGAAAAATAACTGCTGCTTATTGATTCTTTAAAGAAATTCTTGAACTTTTTTTATCTTTTTTTTTTAAAGATTTTAAAAATTTATTTATTAGAGAGCGAGCGAGCGAGAAACAGCATGAGAGGGGAGAGGGTCAGAGGGAGAAGCAGGCTCCCCCCTGAGCAGGGAGGGATGTGGGACTCGATCCCGGGACTCCAGGATCATGACCTGAGCCGAAGGCAGTCGCTTAACCAACTGAGCCACCCAGGCGCCCAAGAAATTCTTGAACATTTCTAAAAACAGTTCTGTCCATTCTAAATAAAGTGTCTACTTTTCCTGTCAGATTTTTAAAAATTAAGATCCTAGGGAACAAAATGTTTTTAAAATTTCCTTTCTACTTTGCAATTTTAGTGTAGCATATTTGAGGGAGATGAAGATGTCATTGTTTTCTTTCCCTGTTTTAGTCACATGTTATTAAGAGTGTGTATTGCTTTCTTAGATTCCCTTACTTAGGAACCTAACAAATGAGCTTCTAAAAAAGATGATTAATTCATTTGTCCAAATTTTAATGGAATATGTTTATGCCTGATAAGCGTTAGATGCTTTGTATAGGTTAGCTCATTTAATTTCCATAATAGTGTTACGATTTAAGACTGATTTACCCCAGAATTCAGTAGAAAGTAGGGAGGATTTGGTGAGAGCTACACCTATCTCTGTTTATCGATTATTTGTGTGTTAGGGCGTCGCATTTCTGATACATGTTACGTCGTGCATGGCAGAATAGCGAAGCCAGACAGCTTCCCGTGTCTTGACGGAGTCGATTCCCTCACAGGCATATACTCATCACAAGCCCAAACGGCAGTGAGCTTCACGTGATCTTGCCCTTGGTTGTACGGCCAGTGAGGCACCGTTCGGTGGAGTACAGGTGGCCAAACAAGGTGCTTCTATTCTTACTAGATTTTATGTCTCTTAAAAGGCATATCGTGCATACGTTGCTCTTTCTCTTTGAATCTGGACTTTGGTAACACTGAACTTCAGCTCAGCCCAGATGAGAGAGACAAACCAACAAAAACAATAATAATAGCAGAAAATAAAGTTTGAGTTTTGAGAGCACAAAGGAGTTAGTTTGAAATAATGAAGGAGAGGTCACCAAGTTAGGTTAATTTGTGTTAAAAGAGGTGTTCCTTTGGTCATGGAACCACTGCAGTGGAGAATACTCTTTGCTTGTCATATACTTCTATTTGTTTAATTTATTTTTTCATGTGTCAGTTGTTTTATACAAATTTCTAAAGACTTCCTATAATAAAAATGAAATATATTCAGAGTTCTTATTTAAATTACCCAACAATACAGAAAGTACTATTTTAAATCTTGTTAAGGATTTCTTGTTACAATAACTGAAATTTTGAGTAATGGATGTTTATAATATCAAAAGAATTATAAAAATGTCATTTTTTTTTTTAAAGATTTTATTTATTTGAGAGAGAGAGAGAGAGAGAGAAACAGCATGGGAGGGGGGAGGGTCAGAGGGAGAAGCAGGCTCCCTGCTGAGCCGGGAGCCCGATGTGGGACTTGATCCCAGGACTCCGGGATCATGACCCGAGCTGAAGGCAGTCGCTCAACTAACTGAGCCACCCAGGCGCCCCAAAAATGTCGTTCTTAAGGTTAGGTATTTTCTCTATGCCCCTGTTTCTCCCCTAGAGTATATGTCCTTGTAATTATTTACCTTCAAAGCATAAACAAGTGGCGCAGGTCTCTGAGAACTGTGGAACTGAGATACATTCATTAAAAAGCAATTTACCAGGCTGTGAGTTGGTAACTGAATTTAGATTATGGCCACATGGGTGTTCACCATGCTCTTTTCCCTTCTGTCGTATAAATTTGAATTTATGCACTGAGGAATTAAACTATATGTGACACATTTTTCTTATTTTTCCCTTTGAAGGAATTAGCGGAACGACTTAAAGCTCAACTTGAAAAGGCAAATAAATTCAAAGGAACTGTAACACAGATATCCTCAAAAGAATCTGGGGTAGGGGTAAGTAATGAAAGTTTGTTTGTAGGTATGTGATTACCTTGCATAGTACTATTACTCGGCAGTGGTAATACTTTACTGTAAAATGTTTGTGTATCTGTGTCAGTGTGTTTATATGTGTGTTTGCTTGTTTTTGAAATTTATTTTCATATGTATTGTCTTATGTTCCACCTCTGTGTCCTGGTGGGAAAGAGAGGCCTGGTTTTATTTTGGACTCTGCCATTTACTGACTCTGACTTCGCAGAAAACACACTGGTCCTTAAATTCTTCCCCCTAGAGAATGAGAGACTGGAATTTGGTATCTGTTCCATATAAAACAAATTATCGTGTTCGAGGATTCATTCGTCTTTTGGTTAGTGAACAGAACAGATAAAAGCACCTGCCCGCATGGAGTCTCGTTTGGGTAAGGAGAGGCAATAAACGACACACGTAAGAAATTGTACAGCATATTAGATAGAACGTTCGACACCCATGGAAGGCCAGTGGGGGTCTTGAGTGCCCGGTGTGTTGGTGGCTTTGAGGACACAGGCTAATTGTGGTTGAAAAAGTGACACTGATGCGAAGATTTGAAGTGGAACAGCGGATCTGTCTGGGTGAAGAGCACTCTGGGCATGAGGAGCAGAGGGTTCCCGAAGATGGGGACATGTGTGATGTGTAGTAGGAACCGCAAGGAGCCCAGTGTTGCCAGAGTGGAACAGAAGGAAGACGGGGAAGTAGAAGACCCAGGTTAGAGAGGCCGTGGGAGCCTGATCATGTGGAACTTGAAAGTCAGGGTAAGGAAGTGGATTTTATTCTGAGTGAGATGGCATTGAAGGGTTTCCAGTGGAAGATTTATTTTGGCAGGACCATCCTGTCTTGTTTGTTAAGCATAGACTGAAGGAGTGGAAGAGCAGAACCTGGAATCTAGAAAGGCTCTGACAATAATCACACAAAGAATGGTAATGGCTTTGACCAAGAGAGTAGCCCCTGAGGTGGTTAGAAGTGGTTAGGTTCTTATATGCATAAATGTTTCCTGGATGCATTTTGAAAGGAGAGTGGACAGGATTTTTATGATGGTTTAGATGGGAGGGTGTATGAGATACAGAGGGGACGCCAAGTGACTTCAAAGGTTTTAGCCTGAGAAGCTGGAAGACTAGAGTGGCCGTTCTTGGCTGTGTCGAAAGACGGGGAGTCTGTTCTGGGGTAAAGAGTAGTAGTTCTATTTTAGATACATTGAGTTTGGATGTCTTTTAGATGTGGAGCAAGTGGAGACATCAGGGAGGCAGGTTGATGTTGAGAGTTGGAGGAAGCCTGAGCTGGAGATAGAAATTGGGGAGCTCTTGACATTAGAGACGGTATTTAAATCCATGATACCACATGAAATAGGCACAGGAGTAAGCGTAGCTAGGAAAAGGTGGAAGGCTGAACTGGGTGTATTACAGTGTTGAGAGGATTGTAATGAGGTTTGTAACTGATTTTAAAGGACTGCTCTCAAAGATTAATATATATAATTTAATGTCTGCGTGTGAGGAGATGAGAATGTGTGAAGTCAATTCCATAGGGTTTTCTGCAAGCTTATTGAGGGTTTAGATCATAGGGGAGAGTATGTTTATGAAACTGGCTGTTCTGACAACGCTGTGCTAGCTCATGTTTTTAAAAAGTGGTTAATGTAGAATTTCTTACGCAGATTAAGGAGTTGAGAGTGAGACGCTGCGTGTAGAATTAAGAAGTAGCTGAGTGTGGGGCGCTGTACGGTCTGTCTTCCACACTTCAGCCACACGGTTGTTTTCATGCCTCCTTGTGGTCATAATACTTCTGTAGTCTAGCACTTGCGTGTGGTTTCTTTGTGCTAACTCTGATAAATGCTAGATCTTCCTACGCTATGGCCCTCTGCAGACCAGCCCGCTTTCCAGCCTCACCGCCAAGACGCTCATAGGTAACGTACGTGTCTCTGATATTTACATATGCTGTTAATTATCTGTGCCAGATACCAGCTTCTCGAGGCTTGTCCACTTTTCAGTTTGTCTTTACTTCCTTCTGAAGCCGTTTCTCTCATCCTCCCAAAAAGTTGTAACCTGTTCTTGTTTTGAAACTTTGAAGACCCTTAAAGTATTCTCTTTGGAATTTATCTCTTCACATGGTATGTATTTGTATTCTTGTCATTGCCCTGTAATCTATACCTGTTTCTTTCCTGACACTTGTCACTTTATACAAAAGGGTTCCAAAGCTGTGGCTGGACTTCAGAGAGTTCTTGAAATTGAAGGCAATTCAACTGAAAAAATTGAAGCAGGTCTTTTAAATAACTTTTTTTTCCTGCTGGTTTAAGGATATCATATAGTAACTGACAGACTATATCTCATCCCTTAAGCACATAACTTTATAATATTACTGATATCTGTGATTTTTAGCTCCTCCTAGCTTTTCAGCGGTGGACCTCATCACCCAGTGGAGTAGGATTCAAAGTTGTATTCCAGGTAGTACACAATATTGACTTTGGGTTTGTCAACTCTTTAGGAAACTGAATAGCCTTGAAGCTTCATCTAGAAAGATTTTCATTCTAAGGATTCTTTGACCACAAAGAAAAATTGTTGTCTTCTCTGCAGAGATGATACATGTGCGCATTCTGTTCGAGCTTTACCAGACACATGCAAAACAAACCTCTACGCACAATTCTGAAGGAATTCTCTGCTGCCAGTCAAATTGTTTATTCTCTCAAGGCCAGGGCCTTGACTTAACTGCCTTTCAGAGTAGTTTTGTTCAGAAATAAGAGTAGAATACGAAGTTGTTTACTACCTCACAGAAATTTCCTGACTCATTAGAGGAAAGTCTTGAGATGCTTCTTATAAAAATTTTGCTCTTTGGGAGAAGATCCCGTTCATAGAACAGTTGAGCAGAAAGGAGGGCTTTCATGGCACAGTTTGTGTTAGAAATGTTAGGCTCTGTGAACAAGGTAAATCTCTCGATTTGGCAATCTATGAGTATTGTTCTGGCTTTAGTAAAAACCACCAGCACTTGTAATTATTAGTTTGCTTGTTTCTCTTCCCTTTAGAGAGTGAACTGTTCAGTAGTTAGGAGGAGTGTTTCTCTCAGTTCATACCTTGTGCCTTGAGTCGTGCATGGCACGTTCGTAGACAACCAAGAGATACTTGAAGTATTTGTTGTATGAATGCCTTCAATTTATTTGGTCACTTAGAGTTTTCTTTTGTAACTCTTTTTTTTTTTTAAAGATTTTTATTTATTTATTTGAGAGAGAGAGAGAGAGAGAGCACATGAGAGGGGGGGAGTGGGAGAGGGAGAAGCAGACTCCCTGCCGAGCAGAGAGCCTGATGCGGGACTCGATCCCGGGACTCCAGGATCATGACCTGAGCTGAAGGCTTAACCACCTGAGCCACCCAGGTGCCCCTTCTTTTGTAACTCTTAAAAATGACCCATGAACTTCGGAATCCTCTGGTCCGGCTTCCCTCGAGTATACTTCCTTATTGAAACAGCCCCACTGCATAGTATTTCCGTCTAACCGGTGCTTGGACACTGAGTGATGAGTTCTGGAAGACTACCTATTCTCTATCAGGACAGATCGAATCCTAGTTCTTTAATGTAACAGATCCTAATCTGCCTTCCCGTAACTTCTCCCTGTTAATAGTCCTTCAGGGAATCACATGGTGGACACATTTAATCTAAGGGAATTTAGCTCCAAATCCAGTTTACCGTTTGGGGTGGATAATGAACTAGTTATTGTGTGATGTGCTCAGGTTTTGTTTGCATAGCTGGCAAAAAAGAGATATGTTTTTATAGTCCTGAAAGAAATTGAGGAATTAACGGAAGGCCTTAGAGGGCCTTGGAGAAACATTAACTAATGAATAATTAAAGAAACAAGCTCATTTGTGGCATTTTGTACATAAAGTCAGGTCCAGTATTTCCAATAGTAGTTTGACCATACTTGACCTTAACACTGTCTTTTGACTCTGATTCTTGAATACATTGTGAGTTCACTATAATACAATCACTGTGATTTCCAGAGTATGGGTATGCCTAGACTGTTTTACTGTGTTTTGGCATCCCAGTCTCTGCAGCTGATCCTCATAAACATAGTAAAAGAGAAAAAAAATTAATTACAAGATTGAAATAACTGTCGTGTTGAAGCTTTGCCTTTCATTTTTAAGCAGTGAGGTTGGGCCTTTATTCAATAAATACTTCTCAGTTCCTTCTTTGCAGCAGTCACTTAAGTCACTTACGTTCTCAGTTTTCTAAGTCGAGTATTTGCATTTCCGCCACTGCTTACCATGTTACGTTACAGTAGGTATACTTTACTTGGTAGTAGCCTTTCCTGCCACGGAAGAGGAGCACAGAGATATTCTCTGCCTTTGGTCATTCAGCTCGTTTCTTCCCTAGCCAAGCAAAACAAGTCCGTGGCTGTACCTATTTTGTATACGGTTCTACTTCTTTTATTACCATCCCCAAATTATCTCATTTCTGTGGTCTACAATTAGAAATGTTACCTATGTTACTAGAGGGCTTATTTCTTTAAATAAACTATTTCTAAGGAGTCAACATTTTAAGCTAAATTAAAGCCAAACAATTTCATAGATGATATGTAAATACAAACACATTTTTTAGTAACATGGAATCTTATATCTGTTCATTCTTCTTGCATCTTGCATCAAATTCTTCATGAAATAGTGTTGGCATTACCTGCTAAATATTTCTAAATCTGCTGTTTGCTTTTCTTATCTGCCCCATCAACTCTTTATGCCTGTCAGCTCTTTGTCATCATCATCTAGACCTCTGAGTGGCTTTCCCTCCAGGCTCATTGCCTTTGCACAAAGCATTTCCTTTGCTTAGAATATTATTCTTCTTTCCCTCTGTTCCCTTAGTTACCTCCTGTTCATCCTTTAGATCTTAACTCAGACATCATATTTTCCTTTGGAAAGCATTCTCTCTGGAAAGAAAACTTATAAATAAGATCAATTATACAAATATATAATTACAGCTTTGATGGTCCTCCAAAGGAAAAGTATAGAAGTTTGGGGATAGCGAAGAGGACCCAGTGCAATCTGGGCATCCAGAGAATGTTTTGAGGCTGTAGCCATTATTTTTGGCTCTTATCACCATGTTTGTAACTTTGCCAAAGGAAAAGCTTTTCTCTTTATGACAACTGTCTGTAAGACTTATTTCTAAGCCACAGAAATAATCTTTAGCATGGCTTCTAAGTATTATCCTGGGTGTGAGTGATGACCCATAGACACCAGTCACTGAGTAGGAAATATACCAGCTTTAATGACTCGTTGGCCATATTTAATTGTTAATGCCATCTGGGGTAGGATTTTTTTTTTTATTGTTTTGTGAAGAATATTCTCTCAAATGTAATAATTTAGAACAACTTGTAATTATTTTGGATAGTTGTGATTGTATATGTATCACATTGAGTTTTGGTATGAAGAATTCTCTTGTGGACTCTCTCAAGTTGTGAACCAGGGTCCTCCAGTAGTTACTGAAGCCATAACTAGTTAGTTGGTTTTCTTGGAGAAGGAAGAATGACCCAGGAGCAACCTCTTTCTTCCATCAGTTCACCTCTGTTCCCTCAAATGCTTGTCAGTCCACTATCATCATTGTTTCATTGTGTTTGGTTGTTTTTTTCTGTTGTATAATTAAATTTAAGGGCAATAGTGAGTCCTGAGACTGCCATGTTCTCTTGAAGGGTTTGCTTCTAATACATTGTTTTCTGGATTTCTGGGGGTGGGGGGAGGGCATGGAAGAATGAGGTCATGGATTGATACTGTATATTTGCAATTTAAGGGTACAATTTTAAGTGAAACAAGTCAACCCCAAAGTAAATTTTATCCTTTTATGTATTTAAAAATTACTTTGGCTGTACTGTAGTATGCATAATTACAAGTTAGTTATAAGAAATCAAATTTAATGTGTTTTTAGGAAAGCTAAAAATAAAATTCTTTTAAAATGCTGTTTTCTTATTTTGGGGCTGATTGTTTTATTGAGGGGCTTCAGGGAAAGATCAAAGGGCTGGTAGCACAATGAGATCCGACGTCCTCGGCCCAGCTGTGATCTTCTCAGCTTTATAGTTGCCGAAAACAAAATGCAGTTTTCACTTTTGTAGTGCATAGTACGTATGCACATACCAAACATGTTCTGAGTACAATAATTGTAGTCGACAGTTGCTAATAAAGATTTATGAGGAAGAGAAAATAAAATTAGTTGAGTCGAACTAAACACAAAAAAAACCAAGAAAACAAAACACTTGAAATTATATCATGATGAGTCATAGGAAAAGTTTATGGTATTTGCTATGTTCCTTTCTATCCAGAAATATCCAGTATGTTATCCATGTGTGATTCTCTGAATGAATTCTAAATATTAAGTGATAAAACATAGTTTGGTTTAGAAATCTGTGCCATCAGAGCGTTATAGGATATGTTTAATAAAGAATTATTACCTTAAGAAAACCATTTTGCTTCTAATTCCTTTAATAATATTTTTTACTTAGGTTCTGTTTCTGAGTTTATTTCATTAAATTTCAAGATACAATTTTATTTTTCAGGACAGTGGTATTAACTGATGTGTATAGTATTACAGCTACTAGCATTATTAATAGTAATAGATGATATTTTTCGAGGGCATGCTATATGCCAGGACTTGTTTTAATCATTTATTTATAGAAATTTATTTAGTTCTCATTAAAGTTCTGTGAAGTCATTTATCTTCATTTTTTGAATAAATTGAGTGCAGGATGATGTGGGTCTACTTAAGTTTTAATTTGGTGGCAAGAAATGAGGTCAGGTCTGTGTGTGTAATTTACAATTATTTAAAGTAAATAAAAATTATTTAAAATAATTCCTTTGACATAGATTAATGAGCTGATTTTTGAAATGTAAAAAGAGAATCTTACCTAGATGTTGAAACCGGTTTCATATGTGACAGTTATGTAAGCTCAAATACAAAAATTTAAGTTGCCTAGAAATGCTCACACAATTAGATAGAAAATTTCTATTATATGGGCGCCTGGGTGGCTCAGTTGGTTAAGCGACTGCCTTCGGCTCAGGTCATGATCCTGGAGTCCCGGGATCGAGTCCCTCATCGGGCTCCCTGCTCAGCGGGGAGTCTGCTTCTCCCTCTGATCCTCCCCCCTCTCATGCTCTATCTCATTCTCTCTCAAATAAATAAATTAAAAAAAAATTTTCTATTAGTATATGGACTTTAAAAATAAACTAAAGTATATTTTTATTTTTATATTCTTAGGTGACTTTTAATTATAATATGTATTCTTTGTAGAAATGTGGAAAATGCAAAAAAACTTAAAGGAGAAAATAAATCACCCCGAATTCTACCACTCAGGGATTATACACTGATAAAAAAATTTTTTTAAATATTTTATTTATTTATTTGAGAGAGTGAGAATGAAAGCACATGAGAGGGGGAAGGTCAGAGGGAGAAGCAGACTCTCCGCTGGGCTGGGATCCTGATGTGGGACTCAATCTCGGGACTCCAGGGATCATGACCTGAGCAGTCACTCAACCAGCTGAGCCACTCAGGTGCCCCTAAAATATTTTAAAGTATTTCCCTCCAGGTTTATTTCCTTCCTTCCTCCCTTCCTTCTGTCCTTCCTTCCTTCCTTCCTAATAATATGTTAAATATTTTTGCACAATTGACAAAGCAATGCAAAAAAGACAAAAAATCTACATTTAAAAAATATTTTTGATGTTTTCCTCAAGTCTCTGTCCATTGTAACTATGAAAGCACATGCATAATTTTACATAATTATAGTCTTTTTTTATTCTGCTTTTCTCTACTCATCTGTCAACAGCGTTTTTCCATGCTGCACAGTTATTTATTATTAAATGAAATTGTAATCATATCAGCATATTTTGTGTCCCAATAATACAATTTCTAAAATTTATTTTAGGAAGGGAGACTGAAGAGATTCACAATGACCTATTTCTCCCTGCAAATTTGCCTGCCCACTCCCCCACCAAAAATCACATTTCTCTTAGCAGTTACTCAGAACTTTAGCCATTCTCCCCAGATTCCCTGCTTTATTCTTAGCAGTCACTTTGCTTCCTACCTGATGATTGGGAAAGTAGAAATTATAAGGTTGGATGTTTTCAGTGTCTGTCTGTTGTCCGTGTCTCCAGAACATTAGTCTTTCTGCATCTCTCATCTGGCAGTGGGAAAAGTGTTTTCATTTCCTCGAAGGCCAGGTTCTTTACCAGTGCTCTGATCTTATTCCTTTTCTAGCCTTTAGAACCACTTCCCACCTTCTCTTGTGTGGAATCTTTAATTTCTCTCTTTGGCCCCTTTCTCATTACTTACAAATACGCTTAAGTTGCTGTGTCTCTAAACAAACAACTTTCTATTTTCTTAGCAACTTCATTGTCCTCCTCTGGCAAACCAGCAGGGCAAGGTGGTCTGGGCAAAGGAGCATGGGTGAGGGTGCAGAGGTGAGAGGAAGATGGTGTCATCTGACGATGGTGGCATCTTCTGAATGGCTACAGAGTGAGGTATGAGTGAGGGAAGAGGAAGAAGGGATTGGATAGGTAAGCAAGGATCTCTGTTCTCATCCTGGCTGTATCTCTTAGTTTCACTGTTCTAGTTAACATCTTTTTGTGGATGATCTGAGCTCTATGCTGAGCTCTGAACTAGTGTTTTCAGTTGTCTGCCTGACTTTTAAGGGTGTCCCTAACTTCAGAATGTATAAAACCATCCCCTTTACATACATAATTTTCTTTCTCTTTTAAAAAAATTTTTTTAATTTAAATTCAATTTAATTAACTTTTACAGTATTATTAGTTTCAGAGGTAGAATTTAGTGATTCATCAGTTACATATAACACCCAGTGCTCATTCAATCAGGTGTCCTCCTAATGCCCATCACCTGGTTACCCCATCCCCTCACCCTCCTTCCCTCTAGCAACCCTCAGTTTGTTCCCTAGAGTTAAGAGTTTCTTATGGTTTGCCTCCTTCTCTGTTTTCCTCTTATTTTATTTTTCCTTCCCTTCCCCTATGTTCATCTGTTTTGTTTCTTAAATTCCACATATGAATGAAATCATATGGTATTTGTCTTTCTCTGACTGACTTATTTCACTTAGCATAATACCCTCTAGTTCATTCATGTTGTTGCAAATGGCAAGATTTCATTCCTTTTGACAGCTGCATAATATTCCATTGTATATATATACCACATCTTCTTTATCCATTCATCTGTCGATGGACATCTTGGCTCTTTCCATAGTTTGGCTATTGTGGACATTGCTGCTATAAACATTGGGGTGCATGTGCCCCTTCGGATCACTACATTTGTATCTTTGGGGTAAATACCCAGTTGTGCAATTGGTGGGTCATAGGGCAGCTCTATTTTCAACTTTGTGAGGAACCTCCATACTGTTTTCCAGAGTGGTCGCACCAGCTTGCATTCCCACCAACAGTGTAGGAGGGTTCCCCTTTCTCCACATCCCCGCCAACATCTGTCATTTCCTGACTTGTTAATTTTAGCCATTCTGACAGGTGTGAGGTGGTATCTCATTAAGGTTTTGATTTGGATTTTCCTGATGCCGAGTGATATTGAGCACTTTTTCATGTGTCTTTTGGCCATTTGGATGTCTTCTTTGCAGAAATGTCTGTTTATGTCATCATTTTCTTTCTCTTACTTGCATGCTTATCCTGCTGTTTTTCTGAATTAAAAACCACGGAGAAGCTCTTAATTCCTTCTTCTGGCAGCACATTCAAGTATCACCAAGTAATATTGTTTTACTTGCCTTCCCTCCTGTACATACCTCATCCTTTTAATTTCTGCCATCACTGCTCTCGGTCACTGCCCCATCATCTCTTGCTTAGAGTATAGCAGTAACATCCTGCATGCTCTTCTTGCCACTCTTCTTTGCTCATCAGCGCGTCCTTAAATTGCCTCCAGGCTTCATCTGAATGCAGTTGTGGTAGAGTCGGAAGAACGCTGGATTTGGGCAGTTAGAACCTCAGGTCATGTCTGTTCTTACTCCTTTAGCCAAGTTAATTATCTAGAGACAGGAGCCTTTGAAATATTTTTGAGACTTTAAAATGTAATATAAATTTAAAATTTGTCTAAAACATGAATATGCCTTTACTTAGAAATCTTTCAGCGGTACTGGATCTTTGTGCTTTGTTTCCTTTACTTCTTAACCCTTTCCCGTTTTATCTTTGTTTCCAAAGACCCAGTTCACTTGTCCCCAAGAACACATTAATTTCTCCATCCCGTGTGACCTGGTCCTACTTGATTTATATTTTATCTTACTTAATAGTCTAGTGGTGATTTGTATAAACTCCCTTATTTCCTCTTTCTCCCCCTCTCCCTGCCATTTATGAATTCCTTAACAACTGGAACCATGTCTTGTTCATCGCATTAGACACATTCATGCTGTTGGATTATATAATGATAGAAGTGGTTCTGAGTGATAGGAGTTCATTGATCAAGTGGAATGAAATGAAACAGAATATTTTTAAAAAATGAAAAGTCTGCAATGTTTTTGATTTAATTTTATGCCAGTTATGGACCTGTCTTTTCAGATTGCCCAGAGTTTCATCCCACAGCTAGACAGTATCATAAAATATATTAAATCAACAGTTAAAATTGGGCTTGGTTGTTGAGTCCTTAATCAGGTACTCAGGCCTTCTCAGGAGGTGTGCAGACTTTCATTTTGGTGAAAGAGATTTTTTTGTAATTGAAAAACATATCACCAGTTAAAGGAGCATTGCCAACTTAGCTTTTCTTTCAGAAAGTCAGTGTTTACCAAAATATCATTTTTATTAACTCATTTTACTAGAGAAATGGAGTAATAGAAATAGCATGTGGGATTTTAAAGCCAAAGATTTAGAGTCGAGTCTGGAGCTTCATCATTTATTATACATGATCCTTAGTAGCCTCCCTAGTAAAATGTGGCTTAATAATACCTGTGTTATAGGGCGCCTGGGTGGCTCAGTTGGTTAAGCGACTGCCTTCAGCTCAGGTCATGATCCTGGAGTCCCGGGATCGAGTCCCTCATCGGGCTCCCTGCTCAGCAGGGAGTCTGCTTCTCCCTCTCCCGCTCCCCCCTCTTGTGCTCTTTCTCTCTCTCACTCTCTCTCTCAAATAAATAAAATCTTTAAAAAAAAATAATAATACCTGTGTTATAAGGTTCTTAAAATTAAATGAGATATATTTTAGAACTTTATGAAATTATACAAACATTAATTTCTCTTTGGAAAAGTTGTCTTGGTTTGTTTTTATTTTTTTTAATTTTTAATTTTATTTTATTAATATATAATGTATTATTTGTTTCAGAGGTACAGGTCTGTGATTCATCAGTCTTACATAGTTCACAGTGCTCACCGTAGTACATACCCTTCGCAGTGTCCATCACCCAGTTATCCCCTCCCCCCACCCCCCTCAGATTGTTTCCTGAGATTGAGTCTCTTATGGTTTGTCTCCCTCTCTGGTTTCATCTTGTTTCATTTTTCCCTCCCTTCCCCTATGATCCTCTGTCTTGTTTCTCAAATTCCTCATATCAGTGAGATCATATGATAATTGTCTTTCTCTGAATGACTTATTTCGCTTAGCATAATACCCTCTAGTTCCATCCACATCATTGCAAATGGCAAGATTGGTTTGTTTTTAAATAGGAAAAATATAAGGCAGTTTTCAGATTTCGTTGCTGTTGTTGATGTATTAAATAACCTATCTTGTCCTTAAATTTATCTATTTCATGAGTATCAAAATAACCTTTTTTTTTAATATCCAAAAGAACTCTATTATTTTAGTGTGGAAAGATTCCAGAATGTCAGTTAACACTTAAAAAATTTCTTAGGGGCGCCTGGGTGGCTCAGTTGGTTAAGCGTCTGCCTTCGGCTCAGGTCATGATCTCAGGGTCCTGGGATCGAGTCCCGCATCGGGCTTCCTGCTCAGCAGGAAGCCTGCTTCTCCCTCTCCCACTCCCCCTACTTGTGCTCTCTCTCTCGCTGTCTCTCTCTGTGTCAAATAAATAAATAAAAAAAAAATCTTAAAAAAAAAAAATTTCTTAATCTCCTTTCCTCCTCTCATCCCTCCCCACCTTGGCAAATGCTGGAAGCAGTCTGCTTAAAAATATAATGTAAAGGTACATGTTTCTTCATGGGTAGCTTCATATGTAAGGATTACAAGGAAGCAATGAGGAAGGAAGGAAAGGAAACCGAAGAATTGGATTGGCTTTCGTATTATGCCAGTGCCAGACATTGTATTGGTTCTAGAAAGTATCTGTTAACAAAATTAAAATTGTTAGTAGTTAGATGTGTCTCCAAATAATCTACTTCTGAAATTGTGAGGTGTAGTCTAGCATTAATTTTTACTTAGTTTTTTAGTAATCATCCTTAACAGTAATATTTAATTTTCTCAGGCTTGTACACATTTAGAATTCATCCAGCTAGCAGCTTTAGGACAAAGAGGTTAGGCAGGTCACTATAATACTAATTAATGGTATATTAATTATTATGCCAATAAATATGTGCCTCTGTTCTGATTCTAGAGCATGCTCTAGAAGAATTCCAGTGTTGACAGGGGGGCTTGAGGAGCTGAGAGGATGTGGTCCTGGCGAAGGTTTTCAGTTTGTGCTGGGCCATCTCTTACCTTCTGAATCTCAGTACTGATGTGGAGTTTCACAGGGGTCCCCACAACCTAACACGTTTGGAAAACCAGGGGGCAGCGCTCTGAGTGCTCTGACTAGAGGTGTGTTAGTGCTCTGAGGCCCTCACTCTGTACGAAAACATAGCGATCACAGACAAAATGTAAAAAGAGAATTGGAAGGGATGTAACATGCTCAAAAGGAAAGATACACTTCTCTGAACTGAACGGAAGGATAAAACAGTAAGGATCTGGAGCTTGCAGGGATCTAAGTCCAAAAATAGGCAGAGCAGCTGAGGACTGAGCTGCTCTGAGAGGGTGGGAATCAGATCCCCTCACACAGCCTCTTGAGCAGGGGCCTCATGCCAGGTGGAGGGCTCCTGAGAAAGGTCTGGAAATGGCCTGAGGACTTAGCACTGTAGCTCCTAGGAAATGATGGAAGACGGTAGACAGAGCCTTGAAGCCGTGACTTGGACTACGTGAAATAGCCCCAGTCTCACAGGGTGAGATGCTGTTGTAAGAACCGGGAGTCCTCATGGACTGAGTGGAGACACTGTCAAAACAGCCTTTTACTGAAGGGTGGGAGGAGGCAGAGAAGGGAAGGAAAAAACCCTCCCATCAAGCTACACACTCGCATGCCAGAGAACATAGTAAAAAATAATTGGGATGTAAACACTCATTGCTAGTGAATTTAAAATGGCAGCACAGTCTCAAGAGGACTTTAAGGATGTTTAGTAGCTTCAGTTCTGAGAACAGAATAATATTCTAAAGAAAAAGTGAAACAGTAGTAGATGTATATGAAGAATAATAATATCCTAGACATTTTATTTTTTTATTTTTATTTATTTATTTTTAAAGATTTTATTTATTTATTCATGAGAGACAGAGAGAGGGGGAGAGAGAGAGAGAGAGAAGCAGGCTCCCAAGGATCAGGGAGCCCGATGCGGGACTCGATCCCAGAACCCTGGGATCCTGACCTGAGCCGAAGGCAGACGTTTAACCATCTGAGCCACCCAGGCGCCCCTATCCTAGACATTTTAGAGAGGAGAGGGGGTAAATCCAAGAAAGACTCAATCAGATCAAGAAAGGTTTAGATAAATGAAAGAGAACTAAAAAGTGTAAGCTAATATTTATTGATCACTCACTTTATTCCTACGTGTTGTTTTAAATGACGTGTATGTATTAATTTGTTGGATCCTAGAAATACCTTGTTATTTTGTTTATTTCTCTGAATGAAGAAGTCGAGCTAATTAAGTGACATGCAAGGTTCCGTAATGAGGCAGGGTTGGCACGTGCGCATCCTGGCCCCAGGATCCACACCAGCATGCTGTGCGCTGTGACATGGCCAGGAACCCAGTGCGGAAGAGAGAAGAGAAAACATACTGAAGAGTAGATAATGAAATTCCTGAAATAAAAGCTAAAAGTGAATAGAAGTGATAAAAAAACAGGAAAGAAATTAATAAAATAGATGAGCCTCTAGGAAGGCTGATCAAGGGGCGGGGAGAAGACACGAGTAAACAGTTCCTATGAATTGAGAAAGGGAGACGTTAACTAAGGCTGCTTACAGTCTGTCTGGTACCATCACCGTGCTTCCTTTGAGCTTATAAGGTCCTGTGAATAAGTGCACAAATGAACAAATAGCCTTGAGCCAGGATACACATGTTGATGAGTGGAAAGCACTCACCGCCTCGGCTGGGAACTTGTGTGTAGTGAATAACCTGCTCTGTGGACATAATTAGAGATACAGTGGAGATTGTTTAAAAATCAGGAAAATACTGTGAACTGTCATAACTGCTTATTTGTTGACATTTTAAAAGATAGAAACACGTTCTGTGGCCTTCAGTGATGACAGACTTGCAGAATACCAACTGGTGGGAAAATCTGACCTAGTGGAAGAGGGTTTCCTTTATGCACCAGATGCTACAAATAGCTTTCAAACGAACATTTAGAATTTTCAGATACCAGGCTTTGAAGCAAAGTGAGTGTGCTTTTTCCTTTCCTTTTCTTTTTAATCAGTGTGTTACACCCAAATAATGCTGGAAGCCTGTGGGAAAGAAAGGCAATGTCTTGAGCCCTTTTCAGACCTTATCCCTGTCCTGGAGGCAGCCACTTTTAGTTCTGGGGTGTTTCTTCTGGCTTGGTTGTTTCATGTATTTTTTTTTTTTTAAAGATTTTATTTATTTATTAGAGAGAGTGAGAGAGAGAAAGAGCACAAGAGGGGGGAGCGGGAGAGGGAGAAGCAGACCCCCTGCCGAGCAGAGAGCCCGATGCGGGACTCGATCCCTGGACTCCAGGATCATGACCTGAGCCGAAGGCAGTCGCTTAACCAACTGAGCCACCCAGGCGCCCGTGTTTCATGTATTTTTCTGTATTGTCTGGCTTTATGTTAACTGTGCCAGGTTATACCTGGTTTTCATGGTGGCCGTTGTGGCCAGAAATGGACGTCAGACCTCTGTTAACAAAATGAGAGGGCTCTGGGTCCCCATTCTCTTACCCTCCCTGTTACAGCATGGATCTGTTTGTAATGCTGTCCAGCGGTTGCAAGTTTTATCTTGCTTGTTCTCAGGTAGTAAAAGTAATCATTAAATGATTTTGGATTAGGTTTATCACCTGAAGAATAGTATAGCTCAAAGGTTGGCAGACCTTTTCTCTGCAGACCGAACAGTAAGTCTGTTAGGCTTTCTGGGCTTCCCAGTGTGTGTCGCGGCAACTCAGTTACATAGGCTTGAAGCTGTCGTGGAACGAAAGCAGCCACAGCCCGTAGATGAACGAGTGAGCGTGGCTCTGTCCCTGTTCAGTGTTCTGGACACTGAAATGAGAATTGCATATACTTTTTATTCATCATGAAATATATTATTCTTTTGATTTTTCCCTCAACCATTTAATAGCGTAAAACCATTCTTGTGGGCCCGACAAACACAGGCAGCAGCTGCATTTGGCCTGTGGGCCTTCGTGTGTTGATCCTGTTGTAGATTCTTAAATAAGCCCCACGTTCTGTACTAATGGAGTAGCAAACATGGAAATTGCTCAGTCTTTCTGCCTTGGGTACCCAGAGTGGGAACACATGGTGTCCCTTGGCCCAAGGAACAGAAGTAGAAAAGCGTGGAGAAGAGGAGCATAGCTGGGAGTGTGGTGGGTTAGCGATGGGAGTAGCATCAGTCTGTCCGAGGCACCAGTTTGTTAATCCCATCTGTGAACTGTCGTTGTTTTTCGTCACTGTACTCGGTGCTGTAGGAACCGGGAAGCGTATCTGTATGCTCTGGCCTGGCAAAGACAGATAGGTAGCTGTAAATAGACCAATGCTTACTGAAAAGATTATGGTCTAGCAATACAGACACGCCTACAATTATTTAGGAAGTAAAATGGACAGTAGATTTACAAAAACTATGAACTATGAACGGCTAGAGAAAAAGTGAATTTGAAGAAGGCCATCGTATTCGAATTTGAAGGCCTTACGTGGTATGTTAAGGTGCTTGGCCTTTATCCCACTATCTAGTACCGTGTTTCTCAGACTGTGCTGTAGGATCAGAGTGTTTTTTGGGGGGGGGGGGGGATTTTCCAGCCCATCATGAACTAACAGTTTTGTAAAACACAATAAAAATTATAGAAAAATGAAATAAAGATACTCTAAAATATAGGTCCAAATTTTAATTTAGATTGAACCAACATAAAATTACTGTTGAAGATTATTGTAAAAGTTTATAAACACTCAGTTTTTGTACTTAACTCATTGTGGACTGATGACAAATATATCATGGCTGGTAATTCTGACTGGTACTAGTTTGTGGGCCACACTTTGAAAGGTACTGATCTCTCCTGAGTGGTATGGGGTCCCTGCAAGTTTTTCAGCAAAGAATGACATAATTACATTTGTTTTAGCATAATGAATTTTTTGTCAGTACGAGTGACAATTATGTTCAGGCTGGAAGAATGGAAACCAAGGAACCCTGGAGTCATCAATACTTGGAGTATAGCTCGAAATGGAGGAAAAAGTGAAGTTGACTTTCTTTATGCTGATTAATGCATGTAGAGAATAATTCAATAGGCTGTACACTTCTTGTAGGCAGGGACTATATTTCTTTTAGTAACTACATAAGGTAGGTACTTTTTAGAGTATTTAATGGATGAATGGGTCAGAGAGAGGTAAGGCAGAACCAGGAAAGAGTAGAGTATTTAGAAAACTGGAATAAGAGGAGTTTCAGGCTGAGACTATAATAAACAGAATCAAATACTTTCACATCAAGGAAGATGATAATTGATAAGTAGGTGTTAGATTTAGTAATTTGAAAGTCCTTAGGGAGATCAGCTTTAGCAATCTGATAAACCATCTCTGTTACCCAGTAAGAGAATGACGAGAGGTACTCTTTAAAATATAACACATCATTAATTAAGGTTAACTAATTGAAGAAGAAAAGTAGTGATAACAGCTTTACCATCTACTTAGTATTGTATGTGAATGTAAGATCAATAATTGATATGTATTTTTTCTTCCATCTTAACAGGGGAACTAAATCTCTATTAAATGGAACTGAAATTGATTTTTTAATAATTGATTCTGATTTGAGAAAAAAATTGAAGTGTGAATAATTTGCTTGGACTTGTTTCAAACTGCTTTTTAATAAAGTAGATATCTAATATTTTTTATGTGATTCTTTGTTAGAACCTTTCTAATAATTTTCATTTTTTCTCATAGACTATAAGTTTAATCTTATTCTGTACCATACCAGGCATGTATTTGGCCAGTAGTTTGTAGGAAAAAGATTATGGATTGAAAGCAAGTGGGATATAACTTCTGAAGAGTCAGAGAAGTGGAAGGCATTTTAGGGCTGTTAATGGAAAGAATAGAAGTTGTGTGGAGTATTGTTATAGCAGCTAATTTAGCAAGTTTGTTGTGTCATCTTGTTGCTTTATTTTTCTTTTCTTCTTTTTTTTTTTTTTAGAGTGTTGCATGCACTTGAGCAGGGGTGTGGTGAGGGTTGGGTGGGCAGAGGGAGAGGGAGAATCTTAAGGAGGCTCCACACCCAGCATGGAACCTGACTCCAGACTCAGTCTCATGACCCTGAGATCATGACCTGAGCTGAAATCAAGAGTCGGGCACTTAACCCACTGAGCTACCCAAGCACCCCCCTCGTTGCTTTATTTCTTATAATCAGGTTTTAGTAGCATCTTTAAATTGAAAAAACATGCGTTAAACATGACATCTACTGAATAAATTATGAACACTCCCATACAATGCCTGTATGAATATTGGTACTTAGACATCTTTTAATATTGTCTAGATGGAAACATTATTTGAAGTTTGCTTCTGTGATTGCTTTAAAAAAAATAAAAATAATAAAATGAACTTGGATTTTTTTTTCCCCAACCTTTTCTCTGAAAAGAGTGTGATCATTTTACATTATAGTGGGTAATGAAATTCCAGGAGACTGAAGATAATCTATAATTACATGTGGAAGCTAGAGTCATTTTTATGCTTTTTTTTTTTGATTACTAAATATAAATATTCAATATTCTTCACAATAATTTCAAAAGTTATCTCTAAATCTGTCCATAGAATGAAGACCAAGAAGTGATCCTCGTCAGAACAGATCAGTCTGGAAGAGTGTGGCCTGTGCATACACCAGGAAAATCTCTGGAATGTAAAGGAGGAAGAAGGAAGAGACAGATGGTATGTTTAACAGAGGTCTTTGCTTATTAATTCAGAGTTCCTCTCTCCCCCTTGGCTTTCTTTGCATCAGACTACAGAATATTCTGCAGTGTAGGTTTATAATACAAATGTTAGAAGGTAGTAAATTATATTACTTTTATTCTTGGATATATCCCTTCGCATTTTACAAAATACAGTCTGATTCAACTACAGTTTTCCAATAACTGTGGTGAACATTGAATGTTTAAGGCAATTTTAATTTTGAGTGGGGAGGGGCTTAGGGAGAGAGAGAGAATCTTAAGCAGGCTCTACGCTTGGACTGGAGCCTGATGTGCGGATTCAGTCTCACAACCCTGAGATCATAACCTGAACTGAAATCAAGAGGCGTATGCTTAACTGATGGAACCACCCAGGCGCCCTGGCAATTTTAATTTTGTGTACATTTTTTTGCCATTGTTTCTAATTTTTTTTACATACTTAACATAGCTCTTAGGGAAAATCTTGTTTTATCTAATTTGAGCCATGGTGATGGGATAAGACAATAATGTCTTAATAGTAGTAGTTGCTCTGATCCTTTATAAACCTTATTTTCTTTTCCGTCTTCCAGCTCTACCAATTAGTTTTTAGCACTACGTTGAGGCTTTTGAGATGGTAAAAACAATGTATTCAGTTTTCCCAAGTTAGAATTTTTGTTATAGATTTGGAATATCATACAAGGGGGTAATTGGGTCCACAGAAGATTTGTTCATTCATAATTTTTTGTCAAATGTTTATTATTTGCCTGTTGAGTGCCTACGCTGCTGGAGATAGTAATTCTTTCAGCAAATAGAGTGGGATGGATCCCTCTTCTAATGAAATGGGAGGAATTAGGGGTTTGGAGTGGAGATGTAGCAGGAGAATAGTAAAGGTTTGGATTCCATGAAAGGACAGAACTGGCTGGGGAGTCATGGATGCGATGCCAGATGACAACTGAGCTTTTTGAGCTACCTCTGACCCAGCAGTGTGGGTACCGGGGTAAAGAGGCAGACACGTTCATTTGGGATTGAGCTTTGCCTTTCGAGTATAATGAAAGGATGAGAGGGCCAGAAATTAAGGGTCTGGAGCCAGGGAGTGATTGAAGTCATGGAATAGGAGATTTAGGCTCGTGATTTCAGGAATAGTAATGTTGGGAAGAAATACCGGGCATGTGGTTCCAAAGATCTCAGAGAGGTTGAAGAGCAGGTGAGAATAAGGGAACGTAAGGGAGATGGGACTTGAGAGGAAATAAGTAGCACTTTTCTTTTCCACATGTAGGTATGGAACGAGCTGCTGGGAAAACCCAGGACTGATTTAGATGAGAATCAGAATATTAGCTTTGTTTCTGATAGAGCTGTGTAAAATGGGTTTGCTAATATTTCATTCTGTTTTTGGCATGCTTACTCGATCTCTGGATGATCATGGAGTTCCCTCCATGGTGGTAGGAATTGTTACTACAAGAAGAGCAGACAGGAGAGAAGAAGGGATAAAACATTTCTGCCTCTTCCCCCAAACCCAGAAATCAGATAGTGTTATACTTCCATCCCTAGGGAAGAGGAGAGTAATGGGGCAGAACAAGGGAGTGGTATTCTAATGGAAATTCTTCCAAAAGGAAGCACACAGAATAGGGATAAGCTAGCTGGAAGGAAAGATTGTGGTATGTAGTGGGATTTTTGCATTTAATATCAGATTTACAGATAGTTAATTAAAAATACTTCAAAGACCCATGTTTTCACTAAATAATGTTCATTTTCTCATAGGCTTCAACCCATGAAGAAAAAGAAAGGGTTAGATACTTTCATGATGATGATAATCTCAGCCTAAATGATTTAGTCAAGAATGAAAAGATGGGAACAGCAGAAAATCAAAACAAACTTTTTATCAGGATGGCATCTAAGGTAAGATCCATTCCTAGGATACCTTGCAATTTAGAGAAACTGGTTACTCCATCTAGCAATGATCTATTTTTCAGAGTGCTGGTTCTTTCTGATCTTGATTTATTTTTTTAAACCAAATCCTTTGTAAGACCTATCAAGAACATGCATTTTGGAATTGATTGGGAAATACATAATTGGGATTTATTTTGTTTTTAAATATAGACTCTGGTTTAGTTTTTTTATGTATACCATGACAATGTTAATTGTGTATTTGATCTACCATTTAAGGGAAAGTTTTGGGCCAGAGTTAGATGACCGGTGTATTTTGTCTTAATGTTCCTTCAGTTCTTCATAATTATATCACAAGGAGTGTATTTGAAGTAACATATTATAGATTACGGAGGAGACATCTTGGAATAATCTTAAATCTATTTATATGAACACTTTGTATTTATATTTCATATTTATGTGAAAATGTATGTTAGTACATCATTATGGTTAGTAGGATTAGTTTTTGTTTTAAATAGCATTCTTGGTTGCAGTGCCTTCCAAACACTACCACTGAGTTTCTTTTGAAAGAGACCTATTTGAACTCAGCTGTGTAACAGGTTTGACTATGCTGGAGTTTCAGCTCGCTGTCTGGGTTTGCAGGCCAAGCTTTCCCAGAACACAGCTGTCCACATTTGTTTACCTGTTGTCTAAGGTTGTTTTCACCCTACAACAGTTGAGTTGAATAGTTGTGATGGAGACCGTACACTCCACAAAGCTGAAATAGTTAGAATAATTTGCCCATGCCTGCTTTGGGATATCCGTGGTTACTTTTTGGTGGTGGGAGTTTGAACTCGGTATATGATGTACAGGGGCAAGATTTTTTACTGTATACATTTTTAGACTTTTTTTTCCCAAACTCTGTGAATATACTGCCTGGTGAAAAATTTTACTTCATGAAAACTAGAATAAAGATAAGCAATGTGTCTGTGTGTATGTGTGTGTTGGGAGGAGTAAAACAAACTTGGGTTTAAATAGAAATGATTATTCTTCCTATCACCAAGAATTGTATGGGATCTTGAATTTAACCCATAGGATCATTTTACTTCTCTTTATTTGGAAGGAAAGACTAGAAGTCTCCTAGGGTCTGGAAATTCAATGCAGAAGGAAGGTCATATTTTTTGAAAGTTTTCTTTTCAGAAACAGGACAACCATTTTATGTGCAACTCTGAATTATTTAGTTTTAGTAATCTGAGCATAGTCAATTCAGGTTGATACACAAGATAAAACCTTGTTATAAATTGTAGTAGTCATTTATTGCTTCACTTGTTTACTGAACACCTCATTTGTGCTAGGTAGATAACCATTCTTGGTGCTGTGAGCAGGGAACCGATCAAGTCAAAGTTCCTCCCCTCAAGGCGCTCATATTTCTGGTGGATGAGACAGAAAGTGAACAAATGCATGATGTAAAGTATTATATAACATAAATATTATACAAAATAGAAAATATTGCTGTAGGAAGTAAAGCAAAATGGAAGGAGGTAGGCTGGTGTTTCAGTAGAGTGTTGAAGGACGGCCTCTCTGTGGAGGTGATGTTTCTGCAGCCTGTGGATGGAGTCAGGGAGTGGTCCATGTGAGTGTCCCGGAGAGAATATTCACGCGGAAGAAACAGCAAATGCAGAGGATCTGAAGCAGAGCTGAGCTCGAAGAGCAGGAGAAGACAACAGGCTGACAAGTGAGACTGGGAAAAGGAGAAAGGAACAGGGGAGTAGAAGAAGAGGTGGGAGACATAGCAGGACTCAAATCTTGTAAGGTCTTACAGGCCACGGTGTGGGAGCTTGTGGCTTTGTGTAAGCGATGGGCATTGTAAGTGATTTTGAAGGTTTGGACTAGACAGTGTCATGATCTGGTTTATGTTCTGTAATTGTCCCACAATTCTCGGATATCCTGTTCTGTTTTCTTCAGTCTCTGTTCTCTCTGCTTTCTGATTGTGGGAGGTTCTCTTGTCATCTTCAGACTCCGAGCTTCCTTTCTCAGCCATGTCCGGTCTGCTCATAAGCCCATCAGAAGCACTCTTCATTTCTGTTGTCGTGTTTTTGGTCTCTTGAAGTTCTTCCTCGTGCTTAGGATTTCCATCTCTGCTTACGTTGTCCATCTGTTGTTGGTGAGCCGATGCTCCCGGGCCTGTGAACTTCACCAGTGCTTCTGGTTTTCTTCCCTGCCTTGCGGGGAAGGGATGGCTGGAGGGGGCTACAGTGCTGTGTGTCCCTTGCTTCCGGTGGGCTGGGCTGTGGTAAAACCCCTGTGGGTGAAGCTCTGGTAAGACAGTTTGTCCTGAGGGCTGACCTTGTTAAGAAGAACAGAACGCTCTGCTGTCTGTCAAAATGCTGCTTCTTCTGATCTTTGCTCTGAGGACCTGGTTGAGCACCTAGAGGTCAAACTCACCGAATTATGGGGGCTTTCCCTAGGACCTGGTTCCCCAGAGTATTTCACTTTCAGACTTGTCCCTCTGTCCACACTGAGCCTCCGGCACTATGTCAGTTACAGGTTAGGTTTTCCTGCCCAGCACTGATTCCTACGGGACCACTGCTTCCTGCACAGATAAATTGCGGTTCTCTGTACCCACCTGACTGTCTCCCTGATTTTGGGGTCATCCCTTTCCTGAGAGATCTAAGAGGAGTTGTTGATTTTTCATGCTGTTCTGCTTTGTACTTGTTGGGACAGAGTGGCAACTTCTCAGCTCTTTAAATGCCAGATTGGAACCTGCTGGTTTATTTTAGAAAGGATTTTTCTGGCAGCTCTTTTGAGAAGGTAATGTAGAGAGGCAGGAGTGGAAATCGGGAGATCACTTTAGGAGGTTATTGCATTAATTCATATAGAGCCTTGGATTAGGGTGGGAAACTGCTGAGAAGTGGTAGGATTTGGGGCAATTCTGATGTTATTGATTGAAATAGAAAACCTTGCAAGGAACACATTTCACTGGAGGTTGGAGATCAAGAATACTGTTACGGATGTGTGAAATATGAAATGCCTGTTAAACATTCACGTGGTGGCATGGAGTGACTGTCATCAGGCTCTGGTGGATGTTGGCTCTGTCATATAGATTTGGATGCTGTTAACATTTAAATGTATTTAGGGGCGGCTGGGTGGCTCAGTCGGTTAAGCGTCTGCCCTCGGCTCAGGTCATGATCCCAGGGTCCTGGGATGGAGCCCTGCGTCAGGCTCACTGCTCAGCAGGAAGCCTGCTTCTCCCTCTCCCCCTCCCCCTGCTTGTGCTCTCTCTCTCAAATGAATAAACAAAAAATCTTTAAAAAATAAATGTATTTAAAGCCGTGGGACTTAAAAAATTATTAATGATGTGGGTCTGAAGACTGAGCTCTTGAGCACTGTCTGGAAGGGGACAGAAAGGGTTCAACAGATGAGGCTGAGAAAGTGCAGCCAGTGAGGCAGCAGGAAGACCGAGGGTGTGGAGTTTCAGAAGCGAGAGAAGACAGGAAGTGCCAGTGGCTTTTGAGAGGCTACATACGATCTCTGAAGATGGACAAGTGACCATTAGATTTGGCATTGTGGAGATTTCTGGCGACTCTCTTAGGTGTGGTTTCCTCGGTCTGGTAGGGAGGAAAGCGTGATTATCATGGGTTCAAGAGTGAGTGTGAGGACAGCCCGGGAGGGGCTGGCCTTCCAGAGAAGCTGGGTGCCACCCGTCATCATGGCAGGAGGAGAGAGTCTTTAAGAGGTGAGGAGGTTTGTAAGCGTGGTGGTAGACACATGAACCAGTTCTCTTCTTTTTGCTTCTCTTTGTTTAGTGAAAAGACTAGGGTTATCTGCTAGAGTGATGGTGAAGAAGGGGTGTTAGAGGTTTGAGAAGAAAATGTGGAATGGTTTTTGAGAGAACCAGTGAGTGAAATAAAGTAGGACTTTCAGGCAGCACTGAAGGTCCATTTGAGGTTTACGGTTATAAATTTAAAATTACACATGTCAGGGTGTTTGTGTATTTTTCTTCTACTGTGTTTGGATAGAGACTGAGTTTTATTGAATCGTGATACAGTGATCATGACATTTTGTATTTTTCATATTTCACCACCATGATTTATTGCTTTAAGGGTGCAAATGGTGGCGCTTGCTTATGTTTTTCTTTTGCTCTGTGTATTGTAAGATCTTTCAGTAATATTTGTGTTGTATAGGGTTGTTTTTAGTATTAACTGATTTGGCAAAGCTTGTGATCCCTAAACATTGAAAATCTTTGAGTTTTTTAAAATTCAGGTTTACCAAGGTAGAACATTATAATAGATATTATAAAAATTTACCAGTGGGATGTCACCAAAATGGCAGAGTAATAGACCTCAGCCTTCATCCCTTCACAGGAAACAACAATTAGGTAGCTAACCATGACTAAAGAGAGCTCTAGAGTCTACTTAAGAAACTTCAAAGCATAGTGGAACAAAGCAAACCTTGAGAATGACTGCTCACAAAGGGAAAGAGGACAGCTTCGTTTTTGGATTCTCCTGTCCCCAAGCTGGCATTGCTCAGCTTCCCAGCTAGAAAGGGTTCCTCTTGCAGGGAAGAGAAGTGCAGGGCACATGGGCAGCTTCCCTCGCATTTCGTGGCCCCACATGAAAGCCCTACTTCAGTTTCATTGCACCCAGAGACCAGCAAAGCTGAGATGTAGAGACAGCTAGTAACCAGGAAGAAAAGTAGGGGCCACCAGTAACAGCCACGCTGTGGAGTGGTCATGGTTCCCAGTGGTCTGCTCTGCAGACAGACCAGCAGCGTTTACCACTGAAGAGAGCAGCGAATGGTCAGCACGGCTGCTGCAGAAAGCTCGCAGGTTTTACCAGCTTTAACTCCACGGATAGTCACATTCGGCTGTCTCAGTCCCTTCCTGCTCCCTGCCCCACCCACAGTCAACTCCCCTTGGAGCCTGGGAACTACACCAGCAGCTCGCCCAGGCCTCTGCAGCTGTGTGAGTAAGCGCTGGAGCTTAGACCCCTGTGGCTGACCCCACCACCAAGTGCATGTGGGCGGTTAACCCCTTTAGGTGCGTACTTGCCCACGGCCAACCTGGCACCCGTCACGAGCCTCCACTGCCGTGCCCATGCCCAGGAGACACTGTCACTATAAGAGAGTGCGACTACGGCCTGGGTCCCTGCGGTTGCTTCTGGGCCTGGATCGGGCACTGCCTTCTGTCACAGCCCTGTGTCACTCTGCTCCCCTGCAGCTGGCCCACCAGCTGTGCACTTGCACACATCCTCCTCAGTCCCCATCACTGGCATCTGCTGCCAGCAGCCACGGCAGAACCCAGCTACCAAGAGCCATGCACCTGTAGTTAACCCTAGCCCTTGCTGTCTGCCCTGCCCCCATCACTGCATGTAGGATTGCAGCCATGACACAGACGCTTGCAACGGCCCCCACAAGTCGCTCTGGCGACTTCTTTCCTAGCCCCTGGCCCTCATCTGCTGCTGAGGACCCCAACAGCCCTTGCAGCCTCTGGGGACCCCCAGCACTTGCCAGGGATCACACAGTTGTTGAGGTCGTGGACCCTAGTGACTAGAGCCAACGAGCCACCGCACTCCCTCAGACTCGTTGCCACCCCATACCCTCACACTTGGCACCCTGCACCTGTAGACTGGAGATCACCGCATGCTCCCGCATGCCCCCATGTGCAGGTGGACATTTTCTCTTACTGGAGTCCATGAAGTCTGGAAGAGGGGACAGCTTCTTCAAATGCACACACATCTACACAAGGTTACAGGGATCATAAATAATGAGGGCAACGTGACTCCAACAAAGGAATAGATAACTATCTAGTAACCAGCCCCAAAGAAAAGAAGATACAGGTATTACCTGATGAAGAATTCAAAATAATTACCTTAAAGATGCTCAGAGAACTCTGAGAACACTGATAAGTAATTTAATGATATCAGGAAAACAATACAGGAAAAAATGGAAGTTCCACAAAGAAACAGAACACAAAAATAAATCAAGCCGCAGTTTGTAGCTGAAGACTACAATGAGTGAACTAAAAAATTCAATAAAGAGCTTCACCAGCAGACTAGACCAAACAGAAGGAAGAATCCATGAGCTCAAAGAAAAATCATTTGAAATCATCCAGTCAGAGAAGCAAAAAGAAAAAGATTGAAAAGGAATGAAGAGAGCCTATGGATCTTATGGGACACCATTAACAAAAATAATCTGTGCATCATTAGAGTCCCAAAGGAGAAGACAGAAATAGTAAGGGAGAGAAAGCTTATTTAAAGAGAGAATGATTGAGAACTTCCCAAACCTGGGGAGAGATTTGGACATCTAAATTTGTGAAGCTAATAGGTCACCCCAAAATTTCAATTGAAAATGATCTTTTCCAAGATGCAATATAATAAAACCTAAAAGCAAAAAAAAGAAAAAGATTCTCAGCAGAGACCTTTCAGGTCAGGAGAGAATGGGATGATAAGTTAAAAGTACTGAAAGGAAGAAACTGCCAACCAAGAATATTTTACCCAGTAAAGTTGTCCTTCAGAAATGATGGCAAGATAAAGTTTCCTAAACAAATAAAACCTGAGGGAGTTTGTCTCCACTAGACCTGCTTATAGGAAAGGCTGCTAATTAGTGACATGAAAACATAGGAAAATTTCCAACAGACTAGGAAAGATAAGAATATAGTCAGATTCAGGGCGCCTGGGTGGCTCAGTTGGTTAAGCGGCTGCCTTCGGCTCAGGTCACGATCCTGGAGTCCTGGGATCGAGTCCCGCATCGGGCTCCCTGCTCAGCGGGGGGTCTGCTTCTCCCTCTGACCCTCTTCCCTCTTGTGCTCTCTGTCTCTCACTCTCTCTCTCAAATAAATAAATAAAATCTTTAAAAAAAAAAAAGAATATAGTCAGATTCAGAATACTTTACTACTGTCATCTGGTGGTGTGTTAACCACTTAACTCTAGTGTAAAAGTTGAAGGACAAAAGTGTTAAAAATAGCGATAGCTACAATAATTTGTCAGTAGATACACAATATAAAGAGTAAAGTGTGACATCAAAAACAAATTATGGGGGTTGTGGGAATAAAAGTGTAGAGTTTTTCTTTGAGATAGAAGTTGTTATCAGTTTAAAATGGACTTATACCTATAAGATGTTTCCAGTAAACCTATGAGTAACCATGAACCGAAGCCTGTACTGGAAAAGAAGAAGGGAACCAAAGTATTCCACTGTGGAAAATCATCCACTCACAAAGGGAGAGAGCAAGAGCAGAAGAAAGGAAAAAGGAACTGCCAAACATCCAAAACCCATTCACAAGGTGATCATACTAAGCTCTTACCCATCAATTACTATAAATGTAATAGGTTAAATGCTCCCATAAGAAGTCATAGAGTGGCTGAATGGATAAGGAACCAGACCCAACTATATGCTGCCCCACCCAGATAGGTTCAAAGTGAAGGTATGGGAAAAAATACTCCATGCAAATGGGAACTGAAAGAAGCAGGGGTAGCTATACTTACATCAGACAAAATAGACTTAAAGTCAAGAACTGTAACTAGAGACAAGAAAGGTCATTATCTAATGGTAGAGGAGTCAACTCATCAAGAGGAAATAATAACTGTAAATATACATGCACCCCATCTCAGAGCACCTGAATATGTCAAGCAAATAAAACACATCTGAAGCGAGTGACAGACAGCAGTACACACTAATACTACAGGGCTCCATTCAGTACCTCACTTTCGTCCGTGAACAGATCATCCAGACAAAAAAAGCAACAAGAAAACTTACTGGACTTGAAGTACACTTTAGACTAAATGGACCACACTGACATATACAGAATGTTTCATCCAACAGCAACAGAATAGGTGTTCTTCTCAAGCACACATGGAGCGCTTTCCAGGATGGAGCATATGTTGTTCAATCACAAAAATTTAGTCTTACCAAATTGAAAAATACGGAACTCATGCCAAATACCTTTTGAGACCACAGTACTGTTAAACTAGAAATCAGTAACAAGAGGAAAACTAGAAAATTCACAAATATGTGAAAATGAACCGTAGCACTCCTGAACAAGGCATGGGTCAAAGAGATATCAAAAGGGAAATAAAAAAATACATCGAAACAAGTGATAGTCTAAACAGAACATACCACAACGTACAGGATGCAGCAAAAAGTGCTAAGAAGGGAGTTTATAGTGCTAAACATCTATAGTTAGAAAAAATAAATATCAGAAATAAACAACTTAGCTTTTACACCTCAAGGAACTAAAAGAAGAAAGGAAGGTGATAACAGAGATCAGAGCAGAAATAAATGAAATAGAGAATAGAAACACAAAAATCAAGGAAACTAAGAGTTGGGTTTTTTGAAAAGATAAACAGATTGATAAACTGTTAGCTAGATTTACCAAGAAAAAAGAGAGAAGACTCAAATAAAATTATAAATGAAAGAGGAGACATTTCAGCTGATACCACAGAAATATAGCAGATGATAAATACTGCTATAAACAGTTATATACCAGCAAATTGGACGACCTAGATGATATGGATAAATTCCTAGGAATAAGCAACCTGCCTTGTCTGAATGCCGAAGAAAAAGAAAATCTGAACAGGTCAGTAATAAGTAAGGAGATTGATTCAGCAATCAAAAACCTCCCAGCAAAGAAAAGTCCAGGATCAGAAAGAAAAGGAAGAAGTAAAATTGTCTGTATTTGCAGATGACATGATATTATATAGAGAAAACCCCAAAGATTCTACCAAAAATGTGTTACACTAATCAACAAAATCAATAAAGTTTTAGAATATAAAATCAACATACAAAATCAGTTGTGTTTTTATACACTAATAGCGAACTATCACAAAAAGCATTTTACAGATTTCAGCATTCTTTCATGATAAAAACTCTCAAGAAATTGGGTATAGAAGGAACATACCTCCACCTAATAAAGATCATATATGAGAAACCCACAGCCAGCATCGTACTTAACAGTGAAAAGTGGGAAATTTTCCAAGATCAGGAGGAATAAGACAAGGGTGCTCATGCTCAGCACTTCTGTGCTGACATGGTAATGGCAGTCCTAGCCAGAATAGTTAGGCAAGAAAAAGAAGTAAAAGGTATCCGAAGAGAAGAGGAGGAATTAAAGTTTTCTCACAATGATGATGTGATCATGTATTTAAAAAATCCGAAGGACTCCACCAAAAAACTGTTATAACTAATAAACAATTCAGTAAAATTTCAGGATACAACATCAGCATACAAAAGTCAGTTGCATTTGTATAAACTAACAATGAACTATCTGAAAAAGAAATAAAACCGTTTTGTTTACAGTAGCATGAAGAGCAATATCCTTGGGAATAAATTTAACCAAGGAGGTAAAAGATCTGTGCAGTGAAAACTATAAGACATTGATGGAAGAAATTGAAGACAGAAATAAATACAAAGATAACTCATGTGCGTGGATTGGAGTGGTTAATGTTAAATTTTTCCGTACTGCCCAAAACCATCTATAGATTTAGTGTACCCTCTATCAAAAGTCCATTGCCATTTTCCATAGAACTTGTAAAAACAATCTAAGATTTGTATGCAGCCATAGAAGACCCCAAGTAGCCAAAGCAATTTTGAGAAAGTAGAAAGTTGGAGGCACTCCCTGATTTCAAACTATATTAAAAGCAATAGTAATTAAAACAGTATGGCACTGACGTAAAAAGAGACACAGACCAATGGAACAGAATTGAGAGCCTAGAAATAAACTCTCCCGTGATACGGTCAACTTGTATTTGACAAGGGAGCCAAGAATACTCAGTGGGGAAAGGATATTCTCTTCAACAAATGATGCTAAGAAAACTCATGTCAACATGCAAAAGAATGAAATTGGACGTCTCTTTTGCACTTTTCACAAAAATTAACTTGAAATGGATTAAGGACTTAACTGTTAAGACTCAAACCATTAAAAAAAGGGGGGGGAAGCTCCATGACATAAGGTCTTGGCAATGATTTTTTCAGATGTGACAAACCAACAGCACAAGCAACAACAACAAATCAAATGGAACTACATCAAACTAAAAAGCTGAAAAGCTTCTGCAGAGCAAAAGGAACAACGAAATGAAAAGGCAGCCTATAGAATGGGAGATAGTATTTGCAAACCTTTTCTCTGATAAGGATTGATACCCAAAATATAAGCTCATACAACTCAGTAGGCAAAAACCAAACAATACAATTTAAAATGGACAGAGGACTTGAATAGACAAAATTTTTCTAAAGACAACATTTAAATATCTGAGAGGTACACGAAAGGATGTTCAGCATCACTCATCATCAGGAAAATGCAAATCAAAACCACAATGAGATACCATCTTACACCTGTTGGAATGTCTGTTATTGAAAAGAGAAGAGATACAGGTCGTGATGGGTCCTGGGTGTTGTATGTAAGTAATGAATCACTAAATCCTAACCTGAAACTAATATTATACTGTATGTTAACTAAGTGGAATTTAAATAAAAAATTAAGAAAAAAAGAAAAGAGGAGAAAATGAATGTTGGTGAGGATGTGGAGAGAAAGGAGCCTGGGTGCACTGTGGTTGGGAATGTGAATTGGTGCAGCCACTGTGGAAATCAGTATGGAGGATCCTCAAAAAATTAAAAATAGAACTACTCTTCTTTTCATCAAGAGACACAAAAGCTCATGTGTTTCTTCTTTTATTAGTTGAAAGGCATTAGTAGAGATTGGCCAATTTTTTTTCTGTATAGGACCAGATAGTAAATATTTTCATCTTTCTGTTGTAACTCCCAGCTCTGCTGTCCCAGCCCAGGAAGCAGCTGTAGGCAATACAGAAATGAATGATACAGTTCTGTTCCAGCAAAACTTTATTTATAAAAACAGGTGGCTGACCTGATTTGGCTTACGGGCCATGGTTTGTCAGTCACTGATCTAGGATCCCTAAATGATATATATTTTCGTGGCAACACTCTTTGAATTTGGGTACTTTCCATACTTAGTAGTTATCCTGAAAATGGATCTTTAAAGGCCCTGGGAGAAGTAACCCTTCAGGAATGGTTGGTATAGGTCAAGATCCTGTTTATTTGCTTATTCATCTACAGATGCTAATTGATGGCATTCATTGTGTGGAGTGTCCTATTGGGGATACACTGCACATTAGGAAGAAACTATTCTTGCCTTTAGGGAGCTCATAGGCTAGTGAGGAAAAAGAAGCATTCAGTAAATCATGAGACATGAATTTAGTAATTACAGATGTGTAAATTACTGTGAAACACAAGTGGAAAGTCTTTTGAAAGAAATACCAGGGTGTCATAACCTAAATTGGGAAGACAGAAGGTATTTCAGGTTGGACAGCAAGTTTGATACTACTTCTGGTCAGTGTTCAGTCCTACCCTATTGTATATTTATTTGTTTTTTTACTGTCCATCCTTTTTTTATAATTCTGAAATTCAGATTATGTTTACTCTCTTTTGTAATTTACCACTAGATCTTTAGGAGTATCTCTTTCTTATAACCAGATTAAGAAAGGTATCTTGAGCCAATTATAAACTTGATTACGTTTTTGTGTTTAGATAGGGCATTTATGGTTGTTAGGGTTTTTTTTTTAATGCTTTCTCTGTTTTTTAGTTTCCTGAGTATTTACTACATAATTAATGAAAAAAAGGAACAATCACAAATTCTGACAAAGGGCATGTGCATCTGTTGTACTGTATATAGAGAGTGTGGATGGTAGTGTATTTATTACCGTGTATTAGAAGACAGTAGGTACGTAGTAACTTCCTTTTTGGAAGTTTCTTCCTTCAAAATCATAGAACCAAAGGGTATGTGATTCTGGGGAGGGACTTTCCTAATCTTGCTATCCTTTCACATGTTACTGAAGAGGCACCTAGGACGCTAAGAGAATTAAATCGCCGTCGCAGGCCTTAGCGACTTGTCCGTTGCCGGCCTTAGCGACTTGTCTGACTTTGCAAGCCGATGAGTCGCAGATGGCTAGCACCGCAAGTCTCGGTGTCCAGCTCCCAGTCCGGCTTTTTTTTCACGAAACAGTATGGCCTTTCAATGACTCCAGTTAGTGGATAGTTGTTGGTTGTTGCCTAAATTTAATTGTCTCTGTACAGTTTCCATGTGTCATTTATTGGCATTTGTGAATAAGTGGTGTGTGCTTTGCTCTTTCTTAAAATACATCCTATTGACTCCAACATTCTTTAAATATAAACTTTTCCATTTAAAATCTAAGACGTCAGTGTTTCCTTGGCAACATAAACTTAGGCACGTCTTCATGAGATCTCTGTACATCTTTCCTCATTAATTTTGTTAGCACCGTGGGCAGTAATTTTATCCTTTTTATTCTGATAGTGTATTAAAAATGGACTGGAGGGGAAGGAAATGGAAGGTACACGAGAAGAGAACAGAGACAGACTCAGTAATTAGGGTTTTACCTTATATTGTAAGAAAACAAAATGATTTTATTGTCTAATAGAAGATGCTTGTGTTTCTATTGATAATTTTATTTTTTTCTGAATTTGTAACATTGCAGGCTTGATACCTTTTTGGATGGAGGTGGTCTTAAAATATAAAGTACGTATTTCCATAATATACAGTAGAACTTAAAATCCTTTTTAAAAGATGTTCAGTAAGCTGTTGTAGTAATAATGAATCTTGAGAACTAGGTGACAGCTTTGTTAAAGGCCTGATCAGAAGAAGGTGAGGAATGTCTAGATTGCCGCCTCATTGCAGGACCTGTTGTTTTGTGCTGGGGGTAGCTGCTTCCATCCTCTTAGACTTTAATTGATATGGGGTGAAAGTAGCTTTGCACAAGGCTAATCCAGGAGTGTGAAATGTTGTATATCGTCCTGTGACATCCTCTACAGAAAATTTGGAATTTGGGCATCATGAAATGATAGAAGTGATATTTTGTTTTGGCATGTAACTGAATAAATGTTGATGTACATAGTTTGTGCATTTTTCTGAAAGATGTAGGGTTGAGTCCAGTCCATGCTGCTTAACAAAATTGGTCTGTTTTGTTTTGTTTTCTGGGTGGGAGCACCAAAGAAGTAATTTATTCGGCTTTCTTTGGTTCAAGTCCCATTTCTTTTTTTAACAGTAAAATATACATACCATAAAATTTAACACTGTAGCCATTTCAGGTGAACAATTCAGTGACATTAAATACATTCACACTGTTGCACACACATCACCATCATCCATTTCCAGAACTTCTCCATCATTCTAAGCAGAAGCCCTGTACCCGTGAGACTAACTCCCTTTCCCACACCTGTATCTCCATCAGCCCCTGGTAACCTCTGTTCTGTTTCTGTCTCTATCAATGTGCCTGTTCTAGGTACCTCATATAACTGGAATCACACACTCTTCTTCCTTTTGTGTCTGGCTTACTTTGCTTAGCATAAAATGTTTTAAAGGTTTGTCCACGTTGTAGCTTGTATCAGAATTCCATTCCTTGTTAAGGCTGGAATGGAATTCCATTATATGTATAGACCACTTTAAAAAAGAAATCTCTTCCGGGTGCCTGGGTGGCTCAGGCGGTTAAGCGTCAGCCTTCAGCTCAGGTCATGATCCCGGGGTCCTGGATCGATCCCCGCATAGTGGCAAGTCTGCTTCCCCCCCCGCCCCTCCCCCTGCTGTGCTCTCTCATTTTCTCAAATAAGTAATGAATAAAACCTTCTAAAAAATGAAAAAAGAAAACTATTCATCTGTTGGTGCATATCTGGGTTGTTTCCACCTTTTGGCTAGTGTGAGTAATGCAGCTATGAACATGTGTACAAGTATCTTTTGAGTCCCTGCTTTCAGTTCTTCCGGGGATATATCTGGATGTGGAGTTGCTGGACCATATGTTAACTCTTCGTCAGACTTTCTGAGGAACCACCAAACTGTTGTCCATAGGGGCTACACCATTTTACATTCCCAGCAGCGGTGCACAAGGGCCCCAGTTTCTCCACATTCTCACCTATTATTTTCTGTCTTTTTGTTGTTGTTGTTCATTTGTTTTTTAGTAGCAGCCATCCCGGTGGGTGTGAGGTGGTATCTCGTTGTGGTCAGGTCCTAGTTTGACCACGGTGAGATTTTATGACACCTGTAGGCAATTCTCCCAGATTTTGACCTATTAACTTCAAATTGTTGGCCATTGGGTATACTGGGTCAGTACTTTATCCATTAAATAGAGTCTAAAATTATATGAAATTTATATTTCATCAGTTAATTTATCTTTTTCCAATGAATCTGAGGGGCTGGAGTTTGAAGGGTAATTTTGCAGTTTTGATCAAAATTTTGATTACAGATTTGTCATAAAACTTGAAATGCCTTGTAAGAATTAGACTGTAGTCTGTTTCTTGTTGATAATCTGTGTCCTAATGCAATCCTAATTAAATAGATTTGTTGCAAACCATTGTTTTTACATAATGTTGCTAAAAAAAGCTTTTAGTTTTTAGTTTTGATGGAATTTTTCTGAGTATCTGATTTTTTTATAAGATGCTATTTTTTATAGTTTAGGTTTTTTTTCCCCTAAAACATCAAAATAGCAAAGCAAACTAGTTTTCATGGTTAGAAACATTTAACATTTTTATACACTTAGTATTTAGTTGATCAATTCGCTAACATCTTCAGTTTCTAGGCTTGACTTTGGAAACTATTTGCTTGATTAAACAGAATCTAAGTAATAATCCCATTTAACTCCCAATTCTTGTGGACAGTGGTTACCGTTAATGAATCCAGAAGAACTTCTCTTGCTGCAGTGATGTAATCGTGATCCCTCTGGACCAGGGTTTCTCAGCCTCGCTGGTACTGTTGACATTTTGGGTTGGCTAACTGTTGTGGGAGGACTGTCTCTGGTAGAATGTTGAGCAGCATCCCTGACCTCTACCTAGTAGATTCCAGTAGCATCCACACCCACCCCGTGTTTGGACAACCAAAAATGTCTCCAGACATTGCCACATGTCCCCCAGTGAAAAAGTCGTCCCCAGTTGAGAGCCCTGCTCCGGGAGAATCTGGGAGGGAATAACAGTAATCCCTATTTTGTGACGACCTGCTCTGTGTTAGGCCCTCTGCATTCAGTGATGCTTGGAATTATCTGACAGCATTGGCATTATTAACGCTTTCTAGTAAACAAGAACTGATGCTCCAGAGATACTCCATAGCTTGCTTATGAGCACATACCCCTTTCCTAAACCCGGTTCATTTTTTCCCCTTTATCAGTACATAGTACCACTATCTATCGCCTAGGTCAGAAAGGGAGGAGTCATCAGCAGTACCTCTGCTTCCCTCATTTTCCACATCAGATCTGTTACCGGTCTTGTTCTCCCCTCAGTCCTAATGAGTCTCCTTCTCTGCAGTCCCAGTGACGCTACGATCATTTCTTACTCGGTCTGTGAAAATAGCCTCGTAACTGGATTGCTGGCATTCCTTCTAATCTTCTTCCATTTCTTTTTAAATTTTACCTCATGGAAGCCACAGTGATTTTTTTCCCAAGTGTATGTCTGATCCTCTGGCCTTGATGTGAAAGCATTTCAGGTGGCTTTTGGTTGTTGTGAGATTCTTTAACGGGGTCTAACAAGACCTTGAATGGTCTGGTCTCTGCCTCTCCTGCCTTATCTCAAGTTTTGCTCTCTCTCGCTTTGCTTCCTCTGTTGCAGCTGTTGCTGACTTCTATCCAGTCCCTCCAGTGTGCTGTGCTTTCTCCCACCTCCCGCTCGTGGCCCATGTTTCCTTTGCTCTGCTTTGCTACCTTCCCCCCTTCTGCCCATTTGACTCTTCCTGTTCGTACGTATCTCATTATTCTTTCAAGGAAGCCTTTTTCACCTCTGTGATTGTGTCAGCCCCTCTGTTGGGATCTCAGATTGCCGTCACGACTCTAATTTGACTTTTTTATTGAACATTCCTTTAGTTAATGTCTGTCTTTCCCATATTATTCCATGTTATTGGGATCATGTTTGCTTTTGCTTACTTTTGTATCTTAACTATTACAATTTTTAGTACATGATTATAGCATCCAATAAATATTTATTGTCTAGAATCACATACCATACTTGAGGCTTGAAATTAAGTGCCAAAATCTCTTTTTTACTACTATCCTAAGTTGCATAGAAAATTCATATCTTTTCTGTTCTCAGAGATTAATGCCTGTTGTTTTGATTTTGCAACAATATTATTTTAAAAACAAGCACAGTCTTTCATCTCTTAACATTGCTGGCCTATTTATCATCAACGTTCTCCACTTTGTTCTGGTAGAGACCACATCTGAAAAAATCTCGTAGTGGGCCCAACACTGAGCCACAGAGAAATTGTCGTTTAGGTTCTGTCAGGGAAGAGCTGTGGTCACAGGACAGTCAAATGCTGGGACAGGTTTCCTGGAATGTGTCGCTAATTTGTAGTACCCAGGATCAAGAATTAAATATATATGTTTTTAAATTTCAAAAATAGAGACGATATTTTTGGAAGCTCAAATGCTTAAAAGATAATATGATGAGAATATAACTATTAAGTTGACTGAATAAAAATAACGAAGTTTTAATGGCATCTTCTAAAAAAATAAACATGTCTGTAATCCATGCCTTAATTTGAATATCAAATACCTAGAATTACACATAAGCTTATGCCATATTGGAGAATAATCTTGAGTTCTGCCTGTAATTCCTACCATTGTTCCTCTTCCAACAAAGACTTTAAGGGAGAGATCGGGATGTTTATACCTCCTGGCATAATATGCATGACCTAATAGAGCTGTAGGTGGAAACACTGGAGAAGTAAAGTAAAAATTATGCACTGTGGATATCGTAAAAAAGAAAAAAAGAATAAACCTTGTTGAATAGTCTTCTTAAAGGTGTTTTACAGACTAGAGTGAAACAAAGCACATTTCCTGCGCTTCTTAGTAGTTTAATATTAAATTATCGGTATAGCAAAAGAAGGATGACAAGGTTTAATTAAAATGTTCCTTGATATTTTAGACATGGAAATATTTTAATGAAAAATGCTGCCAGTTGTTTGTCAAAGCTAACATTAAAGTTTATTTTTATTAGATAGTAAGAGAATGTGGAATTAAAAACTGTCCTGGATTTTGGTTATTGATAGGTCAAATCTCTAATGCTTCTTATGGCAACAGAAATATCTACTTTAATTTTCAGTGTTTAAGATGAGGTTTTCTTAACAGCATGAGTGATTTCTTCTCTTTCCTTAGGGCATGATAATTTGTGTGTATGTTTATTTTCTTCCTCCAAGAAAAAACAATCACTTAGAATGACTCATTCTTGTCCCACAAAAACTTCAATCTCTAATAAGTTAGCTTTAATTCTCACAATTAAGGAATAAAGACAACAAGTCAGAAATCAAGGTAAGGACTTAAATCATCTGGGAGTGAATGATTTATTGTTTTACTTCATCAGATTTTAATGTGGTTTAATGGAATCCCATTGGTTTTTCTAGTCTTGGTCTTTTTTTTTTTTTTTTTTTCTAAGAGGCTTTGTTAGATAAACTATGATCCATTCTGCTTATCTATTTAGCTGCTGACTTCTAGTGTTGCAGTGGTACATGATTTAATAGGAGAACAGTTTTTAGGAATAGAGTTTGTCAGCTGAGTTGCTGTAGTAGGATGTATTTCATTTGAGATTTTTCTCTCAACTGAAACTGGATGATTCCATCATCAGTAGGCAGTGCATCAAAAGAGTGTTGACTTTGTTGTGTATGTACATGACAGTTATATGAATAACTGAAACATGAGGGTACTTCTAGTCATTTCATAAAGTTAAGACTTCAAGATTAGTGTTCTTTTCAATAAGCTAGGTGATAATAATATTGGTTCTTTATGAACTAAGAGGGTTTTAATTGTGAAAGAGGTAGGTAATGTGGTACTTCACATAGGACGAATGAATATATATGGTGAAGACCGAAATCACATTCAGTTATGTTGTCTTTTTTTAAAAAAAAAATATTTTATTTATTTGTGAGAGAGAGCGAGAGAGAGCACGAGTGGGGGGAGGGGCAGAGGGAGAGGGAGAGAATCTCAAGCCAGCTCCCCGCTGATCTGCAATCCCTGGACCCTGAGATCATGACCTGAGCTGAAGTTGGATCCTTAACAGACTGAGCCACCCAGGGGCCCTTATGTTGTTTTTCTTAATGCATCATTTGTTCTTTTTTTGCCTTTACCAATTAGCTTTAGTTTCACTTTGAAAAATAATTCCTTGTTAGTCTTTTGGTTTTAAATGACCTTAAATTAATTTTGAAGATGTGTAGAATCGGGATCCTTATTTTCTTCTTGTAACAAATTATTGTGACTATTTTAGATTCCTAATAATGCAATGTATGAATGGTAATTGGTAGTAGAAAAAACAGGATTCAGAAAGTTTCTTCCAGCTAGGATGTCATTTATCAGAGAATATGAGACAAGCATATGAATCCTGTTTTATGTGATTTGTCATTGGTTTTAAAAGGCATTTTGTGTCTCTTCTCTTGATGCTAATTAGATGTTTATAGATTATAGGCTAGGTTTTTTAAATTTTTACTCTAAATTTAACAACCATTTATTGATTACCTAGAGAAGGTGTCTCTGGAGCCCCACTTTTGTATTATATATAATTATAATGTACTTGGTTATCCAATTTTAGACCAGGAGTATAACAAAAGCAGCGAATTACAAGTGAGGAAACAGACTACCATTAGAAGAAATGCTCATAGCAATGAGAACTGACAGCTAGTTTAATATAGAGAGCAAAGAATGAGATGGAAAAATGGAGAGAAATAACTAAAAAATCATGGACGTCTTGGTTGATGTAGCTAGCCGAGAAGCAAGCAGCCCTCCAGAGGGCTATTCGTGAATTATGATACATTATATTAACTGTCCCAGTAATTGTCCTGTATTATCAGGAAAAGATTAAATTAAGTTCCATATATTATGTTTTAAAAGGCAGGAAAGTTTATAATACTCTTTGGGAAATTTCCTTTCAAAATGACTGCAATAAGAAATGTTTTTATACTTAAATGGAAAACCCTTAACTGATTGGAAATTAGGTGTTCAGAAAAACGTATTCTACCAGTTTATATTAATGGTTGTATTCTAAACCTCAGTCATAATGTGACATCGCTCACATTATTATCAACCATTAATCACTCTCTAATAAAATCCTGACTTCTTTATTTTCTTCCCTTGACAATTCATTTAAGAGGTTTAGCTTTGACTCTGATGGAAGGTGATAGGTGTTCCAAAGGAACGTTTAAAAGAGAAGAAGCTTTGGCATGCTCAAATACTTACATTCTGATTTGGAAGAGTTGTTGGAGAGGGTAAGAAAAAGACTAATGGTGAGGGAGGGGAGGAAGAAGCCACGAGTGCCATGGTTAAGCAGACTGCAGAGCCCGCCTACCCGGAGTATGTGAAATGGGCTTGGGGTCCAGTGCGTGGACGGCAGGGCTGGTTTATGTGGAAGCACATGTGCCCTCCCAGTGTAGCAGGACGGAAGAAGTACTAGCCAGGCATTTGCTTGGAGGGTTTGTAGGTTTTGTGGTAGGAAGATGAGCAAGTTCTTGTCTGATTTTTGAGGTCATCTGCTGAGAGTGAAGAGGAAAATTGATGGCGTGTCCACGGCTTGATGGTGATCTTCTGAAATAGTCACGGTGGAAAATGGAGGTTTTAAAAATTTTGTTGACGAGCCAGTTCAGCTTATGAGTTCACAGTGAAGCCAATTGCAAAATTTAATGACTTTTCTATAACATGGCAGCCAGAGGGTAAGACCAGAGAAGGAAGATGGTTGATTACATTCAGATTGGACTATACTAAAATAATACTGTTGGATTTGGTCATTAGAGAAAGTGGACTGAGCAGAAAAGGAGTAGTTTTATTTTATTATTACATTAACTTTCAACCACCATATTACACATTTGACATTTGAAATGTCTGAATTTCATATACTGTTACATACTGTTTTTGCACAGTGGTTAATATTCAAAAAAATAATATTCTTGGAACATTCTTGAAGAAATGTATAAGCAGAGCCTCTGAACAAAAGCAGCTTGTTACTGCTATTTATAGAAGGTTAATCTGTATCAGTCACTTTTCAATCAGAGAAACAGAACTAATAAAAGGCACGCAGACACAGGCTTCTTACAGGGATTGAATTTATGCAATTGTGGGAGCTCAGTGAACGGTCTTTTTAAGGCTGTGTGTTTGTGTCTTTAAGTCCAGAGGCAAGCACTTGGGAAGGGAAAAGCAATGTAAAGAGAGGGGGAGCAAGAACAAGCTGGAACCGAGCTGGAGCTCTCAGGTTGGACGGGAAACACATGTCCATTCCTGTTGCCTCTGACCTTGGTAGTGTGGCTGTCCTTTAGACCAGGCCAGGAGCTAAATCCCCACATCTGACCCAGAGCTCGGAGAAGCTGAGAGAAGATGGAGTGGTTGGGGGGGGGGGCAGTTGCAGACCCGGCTACTGTGCTATGTAAGAGGAAAGTGGACAGTGTAGGCTCTAAAATGGTGCGACTTCATGTCTCCTGTAAGAATTTCTCCCTTCGCCCACCCTAACCAGAAACACGCAGAAAAGGGAAGTCTGGTAAATGTCTGTCAGAGTAGTCAGATTGACAGTAACCACAACCCGGGTGTTTTTACCTTGGCACGTCTCCTTAAGACGTATTTAATTTCCAAAGAAAATAACAAAGAAGTCATGCTTCTAACATAACACAGCTGTCCCACTTACAACCAAAAACATGCTAACCCTTTCCCCAGAGAGAATACAGCTACTTTTAACGTTGATGGTAGATGGTAAAGAGATGAGAGAGGGAAAGAGAAGAAACAGTTCTGGCTAATATTTAAATGTATATCCACATATGTATTCGTATCAAAGTAGTGAAGAGGTATTGTAACTGTCATGAACCTGGTTCTGTGGCTTTAGCTGGCATTTGTAACTGCTTTCCTTGCTGCCCGCTCCATGTGCCTCTTGCCCACAGCAGCACCGTAGCTGCTGCTCATGGTTCCTTGCCTGGTGGGGTGGACCCGAACCTTCATTTACTGGTGGTCCTGCCTTAATTGGAGTTGTTGTCATTTATCACTGACTTTAGTCCTAGGCCATGAGAATACTAAGAGGTGCCCTAAAAGGTATCCTACATTCAAGTTGCACGTCCCCTTGCCTGTGTTAGGTGGCACCAGCCCGGTGTGCCCTAGTCAGAATCAGCCGCTCCAGCCAGCATAGGGACCCCCTTCTTTGCCTTTTGCTTTAGTTAAAGGACTGAGGAGCCAGAGCAGTCCGGTGGCCGTCTCCGTGTCAAGTGCAGTGAGTCATTGTTGTGTCCCTTGGAAGAAGGATTCCTCCCTTCAGGACTAAGACCTGTACACCAGTAGGGCCTAAAGTCACAGGGGTGGGACGCAGAAGTTTTGCTAGTGTATCAGACGCAGTAATAATGAGATGGGTCACTGCTGTTTTCCCCTAGCTTCCTAGACCTGTGAATCCTGCCAGTGGGAGAGAGAGTGTCCCAGTTTGGATGTTGATTTAGAGCCCACGGTTCATCCTGAAGGACATTGGCCTAGCCCCAGCAGGTGGCACCCAGCATTTCTCATGAAGTCTAGAAAAGGCCAGCTTACTGTTCTGGTCAGCTAGCTGCCTCAGGATGATGGGGAGCATGATAAATCAAATGGGGCTGGACCATTGCCTGGTGATCGTCATTGCATGATGAGTGCGGTGGGCCCGGACCTGTGAATTCAGTGGGCATGGACCCATGGCCACGTTGTGTTTGCCGTGAAATTGCTTCCTTGGTCAGAGGAATGTGTGTGATACCTTGATGACAGAAGTCCAGAGATGGTGGTTTTGGCAAAAGTATTGCATGCAAGGAAGGAAGTCCATCCATATCCAGGGTAGGTGTCTATTCCAGTCAGAACAGGGTGCTTCTCCTTCCGTGACGGAAGCAGTCCGTGTACCCAACCTGTCCCCAGAGAGCTGGCTGATCCTCGTAAGGAGTGCTGCTCTATCAGGGGCTCAGTGTGGTCTCTCTTGTTGGCAGTTGGGTATTCAGCAATGGCTATGGCCAGAGCAGCTTTGATAAGTGGAAGATCATGCGGCTGAGCCCCCACATAATTTCTGTCCCCACCTGGCCACCCTGTTCCTAACCTCATTTGGACGAAGGTAGCAGGGCTAGTGCCGTAAGTGTTTCACCAGCACCACAGATGTCTTCGTGCCCTGTATCAGTTTGGAGAGATCCGTCCCCATATCTCTTCCCCAGACCTCCTAGCTGCTAATTCTCTGATTGTGTTCTGTCTAAGTCCCTGACCATCCAACCAAACCATTAGCCATTGTTCACGAATCAGTTTAGACCTGTAGCTCTGGCCGCCTCTCCTTCCAGGCAAAACGAACAACAGGTGCACTGCTCAGAATTCTTACTGGGGGGATTTCCTTCCACCGCTGTCCTTCTGGGCCATCCCAATGTGGAGCCCGGGTCCTGCAGCCGTGCGCTTGTGGCTGGGGCCTATGTACCACGCAGAACCATATGTTTACTTTAAACATGTGAATGTATGACCTACATGTAAATTTTTATAGTTTTTTTGTTTGTTTGTTTGTTTGAGATCTAGGATCTGACCAGGGTTTATATGTTGTATTTGGTTATTGTATCCCCAGAGTGTTAGACTCCCCAAGACTACCCGCACTTCTGACACCAGCTGCAAGTTCAGGGATCCCTAAGGCCACCCTTGGGGAATTCACCAAAAGCTGTTACACTCACAGTTAAGGTTTATTACAGTGCAGGAATACAGATAGAAAGTCAGCCAAGGGAAGAGGCGCATGGCACTGAGCCTGGGAGGTTCCAAGCGTGAAGTTTCCATTTGTCCTCTCCCAGCGAGTGGTGGACAGCACTCACTTCTCCCAGCAGTGATGTGTGAAAGATACTCAGAGTATTGCCAACTAGGGAAGCTCACCCGAGCTTTAGCGTGCAGGGTTTTTGTTGGGGTTTGGTCCTATAGAAATGGTTTATTGCCTGTGAGGATGACCTGAGGTGGAGCTGATGCCGTGTGGCCCAAGCCTGCACCATAAATCACATCGTTAGCATAGACTCTGTGGTGTGACCCAGGGCCCCCAGGACAACAGAGCCACTCTTTTTTTTTTTGTTTGTTAAACAGAGCCACTCTTAACAGGCAGGACATTCCAGGGGTTTCAAGATTTCCTTCTAAGGGCAGAAGGCAAGGGCCAGACCTTTCTTTGGGCAATGTTAATTTTTTATTTAACAACTTTCTTGAGATATGATTCATGTGGCCTACAATTCACCCATTTAAAGTAAACAATTCAGTGGTTTTTACCATATTTACAGACATGTGTAACCATCGCCACAGTCGATTTTAGAACATTCTTATCATCTCACGAAGGAACCCTGTAGCCTTTAGCTGTCACCCACTAACCCTTTCAGCCCCCTTCCATCCCCACCCTGAACAGCCACAGATCTATTTTCTGTCTCTGCAGATTTCCCGGATTTGGATATTTCATGTATAGTATCGTGATTTTCTGTGACTGGTGTCTTGCGTGTAGCGTGATGTTTTTACAGTCCCTGTCGTAGCAGGTGTGAGCGCTTCCTTTCTGTTTTGTAGCCTCCTGATACTCTGTTGGACAGATTTTACACATGTTGTCTATCTGTTCATCAGTCGATGGCCATTTGGACTGTGTCTGTCTTTTGGCTGTTATGAATAATAATGCTGCTATGAAGATTTATGTAAAGTTTTTGTTAGACATGTGTTTTCATTTCTCTTAGGTATATATCTGGAAGTGGGATTATCGGGTCATACGGTTATCCATATGTTTAATTGTTTATTTATTAGTTTATATTTGTTTGAGGAACTACCAGACTGTTTTCCAAAGAAACTGTACCATCTCGTATTCCCACCAACAGTGTGTGAAGGTTCTGATTTCTCCGCATCCTTGCCAACACTTGTTAGTACCTGACTATTGGATTCCAGCCGTCTCGTGAACCTCAAGCAGTAACTTCACTGTAGTTTTGATTTGCAGTTTCTCCTGTGCTGATTGGCCGTTAGTGGACCTTCCTTGGGGGAATGTCTGCTCAGAACCTTTGCCTAATTTTGGATCAGGTTGCTCGGTTTTCATTTTTCTGTTTTTTTGCTATTGTTGAAGTTCTTCATATACTTTGGGTATATATTTTGGATATACGATTTGCAGAGATTTCCTCCAATCTCTGGGTTGCCTTTTCACTCTGTTGACAGTGTCCCTTGGTGCAATGGTTTTTATAAGTTTGATGAAGTTCAGCTTATCTGTTTTTTCTTTGTTGTCTGTGCTTTTGTTGTCATAACCAAGAAATCATTACCAAATTTAATGTCAGGAGGCTTTTCCTCTATGATTTTTTCCCAAGAGTTTGAGAGTTTTAGTTCTTTTTTTTTTTTAAAGATTTTATTTATTTATCTGAGACAGAATGAGAGAGACAGAGAGCATGAGAGGGGGGAGGGTCAGAGGGAGAAGCAGACTCCCCACCAAGCAGGGAGCCCGATGCAGGACTCGATCCCGGGACTCCAGGATCATGCCCTGAGCCGAAGGCAGTCACTTAACCAACTGAGCCACCCAGGCGCCCTAGAGTTTTAGTTCTTAAGTTTAGGTCTGTGACCTGTTTTGAGTTAATTTTTATATATGGTATAAATTAAGGGTCCAACTTTTTTTTTTTTTTGCATGTGAATATCCAGTTTTCCCAGCACCATTTGTTTAAGAGACTGTCATTTCCCCTTTCAATGGTCTTGGCACCCTTGATGAGAATATTTTGAGCATATATGAGAGGGCTTATTTCTAAGCTCTCTCTTCTATTCCACTGGTCTGTTACACTGTTTTGGTTGCTGTAGCTTTGCGGTAAGTTTTAAAATCAAGAAGTGTGAGACCTCTACCTTTGTTCATTTTCAGGATTATTTTGTCTCTTTGTAGTCCCTTGAGGTCCATCCCATATGAATTTTAAGATGGGTTTTTCTATTTTTGCAGAAAACATTATTGGGATTTTGATAGGCTTTGTGTTGAATCTATAGATCGCTTTTGGTGATGCTCCTTTCTTTGATATTTTTTAATGTCATAATTTTTTTATCACATTTTTCTGACTTGTTTGAAAAAGAGATTTTCAGAGTTTTAAAATATGATGTATGAACTCCAGCTTATACCATCCCATCAGCTTTCTTTAGGAGTCTGTCTAAATGATGAGAGTCTTATTTTCATACCCCTCTTTTCTTTCTTCACCTCCTTTCCGCCAGCAAATGTTTTGCTTTTCCACTTCGTAGACTCAATTCTCCACTTTCTGTTAACATTCTGTCTGCTGAAAATTTTTTGTTGTCAAGTATAGGAAGGTGGTGACGTGAAGGTCACAGAAGATGTGTACACGATTTATAAATTAAAAGCATTTTGGATCAAAGCCCAAATAGAAGATAATGGGAAAAATTCAAATAATTAGAGGGCATAGGAGGAGGGAATTGTAGTTATGTTGAAAATTCAATTTTGTATTGTGTTGAAGAATTATGCAGATTTAAGAGACAAGACTGTACTCTATTTAATTCAAAACTATGAATAAATCAGAGAAGTTTGGCAACATCCATGGAGCATAGATTTAAAGAACAGAAGTACTGTCTTCCATATACAAAGGATTTGATTTGAATTGAACATATTCCCTGATCTCTTATGATAAGTCAATCAGAGAAAGACATGTTTTTTTTTTTTTTTTTAAGATTTTATTTATTTGAGAGAGAGAGAGAGCACGAGCAGGGGAGGGGCAGAGGGAGAGAGAGAAGCAGACTCTCCGCTGAGCAGGGAGCCCACTGTGGGACTCGGGATCATGACCTGAGCCAAAGGCAGACGCTTAACTGACTGAGCCACCCAGGTGCCCCATGAGCTGGTATTTAATAACGGTGCTTTATAGCAATATATCGTATGTGGTACACGTACATGTGGAAGTATGTATTCTGCTCCTACTAATACACGTCAGCAGAGAGAAGGACCTACTCCAAGTCTGTGTTCTCTCTGATTAGTACCTTCACTCAGTTGGGTGTATTTATTCTAGGTGAGATTTAAGGTCTCCTCTCATTCTCTGTGCTGCTTCATAGACTATATTTAAAATACACCCTGCCTGTCTTTTAAAGATGGATTTCGTAAGTGAGGGAGGCTCACTGTATGTCATACACTCTTCATTTTTACAGTCAGATAACCTGCGTTGGATTCCTGCTTCTGTCTCTTACTAGCTGTGTGATTTTGATGAAGTTTTTAGTCTCTCTTAAGCCTCGTTTTTTAAATCCTACAAGTGAGGATGACAGTTCCTATGTTGTAGGGATGTTCGGATGAGACACTACTTAAGGTTTCTGTTAGTACCTAGCACATGGTGGGTCGCTCTGAAAATAATTAGTGACTAGTTCTGATATTTTTCAAAATGTAATTATCTTGTAGTTGAGATCAAGGTCTGAAGTTAAAATAATTGTAAATCAGGGCAGTTCACATAAATGAACCTGCAAGAATAGAGAGATATATTGCAAGAATTAATATGGAGAAAAAGTAGAAGATAAAAAATAAATTCTAGTATAGACAAGGAAGCTAATGTGCTCGGAGAGACTCCTTACTACTAAAGTTCATACCTAGTTTCTAATTTTTACCTGGTTCTATCAATAATGACATTTTAGAAATCTTGTTTACATTCTATTTTATTTTATTTATTTATTTTTTAGCTTTCTTAAGGTGGTGTTGATATTATTGATTTGAGGCCTTTCTTGTTTTCTGATGGTGCTACAGTTCTCCCTCCCAGTACTGCTTTAGCAACAACCCCCAGATTCACCTGTATTTTATTGCACTTCAAAATACTTTCTGATTTTCTTATTTATTTATTTGATAGATACATGGGTTATTTGGAACTGGGCTATTTAATTTCCAAATACTTGGCAATTTTCCTTATGTGTTTCTGCTGGGATTTCTAATTTAATTCCGTTGTGCTCAGTGCATATACTTTATGTTACCTGAATCCTTTTAAATTTATTAGGACTTGCGTTATGACCATGAATGTCATCTCTTGGTAAATGTTCTCTCTGCACTTGAGAAGAATGTGTATTCTGTTGATGTTGGAGAGACTTTCTGTCAGTGTCAGGTTTCAAACTGGTTCATAGGTTGTTCAGGTCTTCAATATGCCTATTGATTTTCTCCTTGTTCTATCAATTATTGAAAGAGGGGTATTTATTTATTTATTTATTTTATTATTTTTTTTAAAGATTTTATTTATTTATTTGACAGAGAGAGACATAGCGAGAGCAGGAACACAAGCAGGGGGAGTGGGAGAGGGAGAAGCAGGCTTCCCGCAGAGCAGGGAGCCGGATGTGGGACTCGATCCCAGGACCCTGGGATCATGACCTGAGCCGAAGGCAGATGCTTAACGACTGAGCCACCCAGGCGCCCGAAAGAGGGGTATTTAAATCTCTGGCTACATTTGTGGATTTGTGTTTTTCTTCTGCAGTTCTATCAGGTTTTTGCTTCATATATTTTGAAACTCAGTAATTAGGTGTATAAATTTCAATATTGTTATGTCCTCTTGATGGTGTAACCCTTTTATCATTGTGAAATGACCTTTTATCTCCTTCAATATTCTTTGCTTTGAATTCTACTTTTTCTGACATAATTCAGCCATTCTAGCTCTTTTCAAATCTTTCTACATGTCTGATAAAACCCAAGCATCTTGCTATTGCTTTGTATTTGATGATAAAAAAGACAGTTCTCTTTTGGTACTTAGTAGACTTAATAGTACTTAGAACTTAGTCTAATGGAAGAAAAACCCAGTTAATGAGAAGTTATGATGAAGTGTGGTCATCGTGAAACTGATGGGAATACAGTACCAGTGGATCTTGGAAGATCCAGGAAAGTTCTTTTTTGGAGGTAACAACTAAATCGAAGCCTGAGATTGAAAAAGGAGTGGGAGTAGATTGGCACAGTTGGGGGCAGAATTGGTCAGAGAGCAGTGTGTTGTGAAGCCTGAAGGTAGCAGTGTTTTGGGGGACTGAAAATAGGATGATGACCAGCGCCTAAAGTTAGGGATGTAGTCACATGTGACCAGAAAGGTCACCGATGCCAGATTGTGAAGATTGTAATAGTAATGGTGGCTCAACTTTTGTGAGTCCTTCCTGTGTGCCAGGCGTGTGTTGTGAGGATTAAGCAAGATAACCTATTAGGTAGATAGTATTGTTACAGCCATTGTGAGATGAGGAAATGAAGTGTGCAGGGAGCACAGAGAGTTTAAATAACTTGCCCAAGGCTAAGACAGACAGGAGCTAGAACTTCACCACAGTCACTCTGACTCTATAGAGAGTCCCAGCTTTTAACCATTATGCTTGTCTGTTTCTATGATTTTGAAGGCAAAACAGAGCCTGAACGTGATCCTGTTCACAATGTGGAGTTCTCTGAGGACATAAATAAAATAAGTAAATAAAATTTGTGTTTTAAAAGCATCACCCTGGCTACAGTTGATGTTTGGGGAGGTGCGGAGAAGCCGCCCGGAGATAGAGTTGAAAAATGTTTATGTTCTCTATGAAGCATATGCTGATTTTAAAATGAAAGAAGTTCTTAACTTCTCCGTAGTTCAGTTTCCTCATCTAGTAAATGGAAACGATAATGGTCTCATTCTCGCGGGGAAGTATAAAACAATCACATTGCATAAAATTTTACGTGGTAGATACACGGTAAACTGGAGCTGGGATGATGATGATGTTGATGAGGATTGATTGACCTTGAAAATCAAGCTTAAATTTTTAATCATGTTTTTCTTCTTTTTTTTTTTAATTTAAAAGTTTTACTGTAGAACTTACAGATAGGACTTCAGTAGCTACAGTACAGTAAAATGTTAACCACTGCCTTCTCCCCACTACTGTTATTTTGGTTTTTCAGTTTATGGGAAAAACAGATGGAGACTATTACACTCTCGATGACCTGTTTGTCTCCAAAGCAGCTGAGAAAGAACGTTCTGGTGAAGAGGAAGAGAACCAGAGGAGGAAAGCAATTGCCGAGCACCAGAGTCTGGCTGCACAGATGGAAAGATGTCTGTATTGTTTGGATAGCTCTCAGTTTCCCAAGCACCTCATTGTTGCCATAGGTGTTAAGGTAAGAAATAGAACATTTATTGCCCTGAGGAAGTGATGTAGTGCTTTGTGCAGATTTGCCTCTTTCTTGAGACGCTTAGAGGATTCCAGTCTGTCTTCTTATTCTGTGTTTCAGATATTTTTCTTTTCTAACTTCCCATGATTCTTAGAATCTTTTTTAGAGCGAGTGTAAGTATTTAGGTGACATGAAGCTCACATTTTGTGTGATTCTGCCTGTTAGAGAAGCAAAATTGGGAAGTGCTTGAGGCTCTGAACTCTGGAGCTGGCCCAACTGGACTCAGCTTCTGGCTCTGCCCTTTACCAGCTGTATGACCTTATTTTCATGGTCGGCACTTGATACTTAGTATTAAAATCACTTCAGAAATACTCAGGCTAAAGTGGTTTCTGCTTCTTTCCTTACTTTGTCAAAGAACCTATTTGTTTCTTCATAGAATATCTCATAATTCCAAAAATTTTACTGTATTTTACTCACTTTTTGAGTCCCTCTCCTAATAGTCTGTAAGTTCTATGAAGAACAGAAAGTAAGTCTTAGTCATCATTGTACACGAAGCATGTAGCCCGTTGTTTACCAAACATATATCCCATTGTATACCAAGAATATGTGTTTGTAGTCACTTCAGGAAATATTTGGCGACTTACACTTAAATATAAGTAAATAATTATTGTGTACCTGATACATACAAGACCCTTATTAGTAACTGGGGAAAAGTAGACTCAGATGTACTTTTGGAGCTTGTGTTGTAGTAAAATAGGGCAGAGAATAAAGTAATAATTGTCCTAACTAAAGAAAAGTGTTGTCCTAAAGCAAATAAAGTGTGGAAATGGGATAAAATGATGGGACTTTTTTTTTTTTTTAAGATTTTATTTATTTATTTGACAGAAAGAGACACAGCGAGAGAGGGAACACAAGCAGGGGGAGTGGGAGAGGGAGAAGCAGGCTTCCCGCAGAGCAGGGAGCCCGATGTGGGGCTCGATCCCAGAACCCTGGGATCATGACCTGAGCTGAAGGCAGACGCTTAACGACTGAGCCACCCAGGGGCCCCTTAAATTATTATTTTATTATTTTTATTATTTTTACTTTTTTTATTAAAATATTTACTTATTTTAGACAGTGTGGGGGAAGGGGCAGAGGGAGAAGAGAATCTCAAGCAGATGCCACACTGAGTGCAGAGCCCGACGTGAGGCTTGATCCCAGGACCCTGGGATCATGACCTGAGCCGAAGGCAGATACTTAACAACTGAGCCACCCAGGTGCCCAAAATGATGGGACTTTTTGAGACAGTGGTCAGAAGGCCCCTTTGAGGAAGTATTTTAGTAAAGCTATGAAAGATAGAAGGAGCAAGCAACATGAAGATCGGAATGACTCCTGTTTCAGGTTGGGGCATCAGTGAGTGAGGAGCCCTGAGGAGAGCATGCGCTTGGCATTCACCGAGCGGGGAGGCCAGGGTAGCTGGAGTGGAGTGGGAGAGGAAGTTGAATGAATGAGTGCTAGTTCAGGCACTGATAGTTTGGGCACCGTACATATGCGTGTTTATTTATTAATTTGTTTCTCACATGCATGTGACATACACCTTATGTATCCAATGAACTGGCGTTGGTGTTTCCATTCCAACTCTAGTCTTTAATATTTGTAGGTTGTTAAGATTGTTGACTTATCAGTTTATATTTTGGTTTCTTTATTTCCTTACCCTTCTTCTGCTTCTTTCTTTCCTTCCAAACTTTACCAAAAAGGTAAATGTAAAACTCCCATTTAAAATTTATTCAATTAAAAAAACCCGCACCATAACCAGTTACTTGTATTAATTTGTCTGAATTATTTCCCAGACTTTTACATAAACAGTAAAATTTTTGTAATTATGACATTATACATATTTCATTCCTCTTTAGTTTGATCCCCATCTTTAAAAAGTGGGGGAACAGATCAAACATAAAGTGACACTTAAATGTTTCCTACGTACTTGAGGGGAAGTTTGGAATTTTTCCAGTGGGTTCTTCATGTCCCCGGTGCTGGGAACGGGCTGTGTCCAGGGAGGCACACAGGAGCTGAGTGCACGGACCTGCTGTTGGCTTCCTGCTGGGTAGGCTGCTGGGTAGGCTGCATCCCAACGTAGGCATTTTTCAGTCCACTTGTGAAAGCAGACGGCTGGCCAGTGAACAGACATTTTCTGTTTCTCACAACCTGCCTTTCCCTGTTTTCCTTGGTGGTCCTCTTCTGCAGTGGGGTAACCCACACTTTAGAAGCAGTCTTGTCTAATGGTATTAAATCCTTCTCTTTGCCTGTAACTTCCCAAGAGTTGGCTGATCTGTTTGTTCCCTTGTGGACTTGTCTTTGCACTTTGGTTTCATTTAAAAAACCACTTGAGCCTCTCCTTTCCCCACCTATGCTTTATTGTGCTACCTTTGCTCTAGAAACTACCATCGACGTTCAGCCTTTTGTATTGGAATATTTTAATGTAGAAATATTGATTAGAAGGAATTTCTTCTGTGTCCTACAATATCTGACTAATGGGTCATTTAATTCATCTGAATAAACAATAATGAATTATTCCTTTTAGTTACTACCTAAGTTAATCATATATGATTTTGAGTTTCTAAGGAATTACTTTGCCATTTAGTTGAAACAATAAATAGTATTTCAAAGCAATTCAGTAATTCTCCATCACCCTGAATTTCTGATATTTAAAATTGATGTCTTCAAAGCAGATATATTAATGAAGCTGTATTAGTACTCACTAGAGTCACAGAGTTAGAAATAACTTGTGATCATCAGCTGTCCCTCCCTTCTCTCTCCTTTTTTAAAAATAAAAGTCTTCTTCCACCTTGCCTTAACACTGTGCTTTACTTTTTTTTAAATTTTATTATGTTATGTTAGTCACCATACAGTACATCATTAGTTTTTGATGTAGTGTTCCATGATTCATTGTTTGCGTATAACACCCAGTGCTCCATTCAGTACATGCCCTCCTTAATACCCATCATCGGGCTAACCCATCCCCCCACCCTCCTCCCCTCTAGAACCCTCAGTTTGTTTCTCGGAGTCCACAGTCTCTCATGGTTTGTCTCCCCCTCTGATTACCCCCCCATTTTTCCATGGTTTGTCTCCCCCTCTGATTACCCCCCCCATTTTTCCCTTCCTTCTCCTAATGCCCTTCATGCTATTCCTTATGTTCCACAAATAAGTGAAACCATATGATAATTGACTTTCTCTGCTTGACTTATTTCACTTAGCATAATCTCCTCCAGTCCCATCCATGTTGATGTAAAAGTTGGGTATTCATCCTTTCTGATGGCTGAGTAATATTCCATTGTATATATGGACCACATCTTCTTTATCCATTCATCTGTTGAAGGGCATCTCGGCTCTTTCCACAGTTTGGCTATTGTGGACATTGCTGCTATGAACATTGGGGTGCATATGACCCTTCCTTTCACTGCATCTGTGTCTTTGGGTAAATACCCAGGAGTGCAATTGCTGGGTCGTATTGTAGCTCTATTTTCAACTTTTTGAGGAACCTCCATACTGTTTTCCAAAGTGGCTGCACCAACTTGCATTCCCACCAACAGTGTAAGAGGGTTCCCCTTTCTCCACAACCTCTCCAACATTTGTTGTTTCTTGCCTTGTTAATTTTTGCCATTCTATCTGGTGTAAGGTGGTATCTCAATGTGGTTTTGATTTGAATTTCCCTGATGGCTAATGATGATGAACATTTTTTCATGTGTCTGTTAGCCATTTGTGTGTCTTCTTTGGAGAAGTGTCTATTCCTGTCTTCTGCCCATTTTTTGACTTGATTATTTGTTTTTTGGGTGTAAGCTTTGTTTTTTAGAATAGTTTTAGATTCACAGAAAAATTAAAAAGACAGTACAGAGTTCCATATACACCATGTCCAGTTTCTTCTATTATTAACATCTGACAGTAGTAAGCAATTTACAAGTTGTAAATTTGGTACAATTAATGAATCAGTACTGATGTTTTTAACTTTGAATGTGGTTATGATTTTACTATAAATTTAGGTTAATTTCCGTATCCACTCCTACTTTGTCCTCTCTCAGCAAAGCTTTAAAATTTTGCATTATTTTGTTAAATAATATTGTCTGCCATACAAAATATTTCTAGCCGGGGCGCCTGGGTGGCTCAGTCGTTAAGCGTCTGCCTTCGGCTCAGGTCATGATCCCAGAGTCCTGGGATCGAGCCCCGCATTGGGCTCCCTGCTCGGCGGGAAGCCTGCTTCTCCCTCTCCCAATCTCCCTGCTTGTGTTCCCTCTCTCGCTGTGTCTCTCTCTGTCAAATAAATAAAATCTTTGAAAAAAAAAATATTTCTAGCCAAAACCTAACAAAAAAATAATAGAAAATAAGACCAAGCCCCTTTGCAGAATATTATTTATGTTCCTTGTGAACACTGCTCACTACATATATACTAATTGACCTTTTTTAAAAAGACAGTTTGTGTATAGTGAAAAAAATAGCACCAATGTGAAGGTAATACATGTATTTAAATAGAACTTAACCAAAGCAGTAAAGCTCCTACAGAGCACATTTCCTTTCTCTCTCAGTTGGGTTAATTCTCTGCTCGGCCAATGAGAGAAGGACTCTCTGATAAATAGGCACCAGTTAGACTTCTCTATCATTACCAACTCATGTATTTTTTCATTCTTGCCAAAAATTGTGTTGTTTCAAGAAGCAAAAGCTTTCTCAGAATAAGGAAAAAGTGTCATTCATTTTGCCCTTAGGTAAGCTCAATCTCAGATATACATATAACAGTTAAAATTGAGACTTGTGCTGTAAATTTGCAGTTTATTAAAATCTATCTTCATGGCCTTTACAAGTTTTAGAAAAATATCAGGTATCTTTAAGAACATTGAAATAAAATACATTGCTTGTAAACAAGTAAACCTTATTAAACGTTAGCCATGTTTCCCATGGGTCATTTGTCACAGTGGAGAGTAAATACAGTAACGTTTCAGTCTGCAATCTTTTCCCCATAGGTGTATTTATGTTTACCCAACTTCCGATCTCTCACCGAGGGGCACTGCCTGATAGTCCCTTCGCAGCACCACAGAGCGGCCACCTTACTGGATGAAGACGTCTGGGAGGAAATTCAGGTCAGCGTGCTCATGCTCATCCTTGTAATGCTCATGAGCAGTCTTACAGACTATCGTTACAAATTCCAATGGGTTTTTATACCTTTGTCCAGTGATCTTACTTTCTGAACTTACACGTTTGTACACATTTTCCTAGTTGTGTATACCTGTGGATCATGGTGTTTTCACCACTCACTACCTTTTAATTTTATTTCCCTGCTGTACTCCATGTTTTGAAAGCTTTTCTAGAAATTTTGTTAATTGAAATTAATTGATGTATAACACACTAGTTTCAGGTGTACAACTGAAAGTTTTTGTGCACTAAATAAACTGTGACAAAGTAATAATTATTTTTACTTAAAAATATCAATGTAAGATTTCTAGTCCATGCTTTTGTGGAACATGAGATGATGATTCTTAACACAGTAAGCTAATAGATTATAGCCAAAAGGAAAGATATTTTCAGATAATAAAAATAAATTTTGGAAGTTAGAGGTTCATATCCAGCAGTTGCCATGTTTTCCTATGATGGAATTGGCCTCTGTTGTTGTGATTTTGCCTTTATTTCTATACTTTTCCCTCTATAACCTGGCCCAGCTTTTGAATTCAAGGATTTCGTGTGTGTGAGTGTGTGTGTGTGTGTGTGTGTGTGTGTGTGTGTCTGATTCTGTAAGAAACTAAAAGGCACAACATGGGTGAAATTGCTCCTGAATTATCTCAAGACCTCATAATGACCAAAAAAGAAAAGAAAGAAAGCTCTTGTTTTCCTAATACTTGAAATTGAGTAGGGGTTACAGGGAACCCTAGTTAGAAAATGTGAAAATTGTAAGACTTCAGAAGAGACTGTATACTTAGTCTTTGTATCATGCTGACAAAGATGCTGAAAGAGGAAATATATTTTTTTAAATTTTTAATGTTAATCACCATACATTACATCATTAGTTTTTGATGTAGTGTTCCATGATTCATTGTTGTGTATAACACCCAGTGCTCCATTCAATACGTGCCCTCTTTAATACCCATCACCAGGCTAACCCATCTAGAACCCTCCCCTCTAGAACCCTCAGTTTGTTTCTCAGAGTCCATCATCTCTCATGGTTCATCTCCCCCTCCGAATTCCCCCCATTCATTCTTCCCCTCCTGCTATCTTCTTCTTCTTCTTCTTCTTTTTTAAACATATAATGTATTATTTGTTTCAGAGGTACAGGTCTGTGATTCAACAGTCTTACACCATTCACAGCGCTCACCATAGCACATACCCTCCCCCATGTCCATCACCCAGCCACCCCATCCCTCCCACCCCCCACCACTCCAGCAACCCTCAGTTTGTTTCCTAAAATTAAGATTTCCTCATATCAGTGAGGTCATATGATACATTTCTTTCTCTGATTGACTTATTTCGCTCAGCATAACACCCGGAAGAGGAGATATTTTGACTGCATATTACCAAATTCACTCTCTTACTCCTTGTAATCTTTCAGTTTATGCTGTGAAAGGTAAAGGGCATACTGTTTCAATGAATCTGTGGCCGAGTAGGGGCAAGAATGTGGACAAAAATATTTGATGTGGAAAAAAATTTTTTTCTAGTAGTGGATGCCAGTGCAGCAAATAATTTAAAGTGGAAAGTATGCAAATTTGGTTTTCAGAATTATTTTGAGACTTTTTTGGAATGTCTTTAAAAAATTTATACATGCAAAACTGATTTAACTTAGAGCAAAATACAGTGCCAAAGAGATTTTAAGTAATATAGGAATCTAGTCTGTGTGTTTTATATTTCTGTAAGAAATTAAGCTACTTGATGGAAAACATTGAGGTGGATAAAGAAGAAATTCATTCCAGTTCAGGAGACATTGAGTACATGAATATAAGATAATCCAGGTGTAATGAGAAATGCAGAGATAAAATCATTGCTTCTGCCCAAAGGTATGGTATATTCTCATATAGGTTACATTATAATTTAGTGGATTTTGTGAGCCATATGCATTATGGAAAATTGAATGAGGGATAAAAGCCAAGTTATTTAATACAAATAATAGCATTATGGCTCTTTTCTTATGATAAAAGAAGAAATTCTTACAAGTTATAAATTAGTATAAGATGGTGAACAAATAAAGTATCTGATTCTAGCTTATTTAAAGAAATAAGGCGATTTTTGTTCTTATTTTCAAATATGTACAAAAATTCAAATTGGGGCACCTGGCTGGCTCAGTCCGTGGAATGTGTGACTCTTGATCTTGGGGTTTTGAGTTCAAGCCCCACATTGGGTGTAGAGATTACTTCAAAATATCTTTAAAATTTTTTTCAAATTAATTATGCCTGTTAAATATCCTTACGGTTATTTGCCCCTTCTAGAGAATATATAACAAAAATTATTTGACTTAGGAAAAAATACTGTTTACAAATGAAGGAGCCACTTCTTTTACGTGATTTTTATCTTCATCCTCTAGTAACATTTAAATTTAATTTTAGATCTTATTTAATAGAAAATGCAAAGATAAGTTTCAGCACAGCATGTGGGAATAATCACAGATTTTGACTGAATAAGATCCAAATTTTTAGTTTCATTAAATATATATAGTGAAACTTAGGTCCCCTTTAAAGTTACTCTTACCAGTTTGACAGGTATGTTTGAGCTTATGTTATAGTCAGACACCCTAGGTCCATTTTTTAAGTATCCCAGGTGAGTGGTGTGGTGGTGGGGTCCTTATGTACACTGGGCTTCACTGCTGAGTGGTGTGATGGGGCCGTTTCCCTGGGAAACCTCCAGAATTGGACTGTTAGGTCTCTTCCGTGGGGCGATCAGACTCTTCAGAGACCACTCTTTCTGTCTCTTACCAAGTGCATCTAAAACATCTTGCTAGTGTCCTGGCAGCTGAGTTGGGGCAGAAGGCTGGGGTGGTAGAATTTGAACCCTCAGTATCTCCTGTCATGCCCCTGTTTTCAAACTGTATACTCTCGGCTGTGTCTGATTTTCCCAGCCCAGCAGCTTTCTTGTGTACCTTCTCCAAAGAATAATCCTGTAGTGTTCTGCCAGTGTCAGGAGGGTATCGGCGTGTTAATTGCTTCGTTTTCCAAGATTTTCATCCGTGCCATTTGTTTTTTGGCTACACCTTCACACTACTTCTGTAACAACTTGGTGCTGCCAATTCCTGAGCCTTCTGAGGATTCTGCAGTGCAGCGTGGCTTCCTTCTTACAGTCTCCCTGCTAACCAACCCCCACACCACACACCACTCGGGTGTGAACCAGCTTTCCAGTGTTTAAGTCCGATATTATGGGGTGATCTGATTTTCGGTGAATCTTCTCTCAGTCTTTCTGTTCTCTTAAATCTGGACTGTTTTAAAAATTACTTTAATTACTCTTTTAAAAATTACTTTAATAATTGTAAAATTTATTTTTGAGTGGTCACTCCATGAAGGGTATAGAGTTAAATATATATGTTGTATTCTATCTCATAATATTTCTCGTGGGATAACTTTAGACATGCTCTATTTAGAAAACTTGAATAAATTATAGTATTGATATTATATGATCAATCCTAAATAGCTTTGATAGTTTCAAGTAAAATACTTTAATTTTCATTTCAAAATTTTGTACTTACATTTACCTGAATTGTTGTAATGTGACTTTATACTAATTAAGAATTGCAACACTCGGGGCACCTGGGTGGCTCAGTGGGTTAAGCATCTGCCTTCAGCTCAGGTCATGATCCCAGGGTCCTGGGATTGAGCTCCGCATTGGGCTCCCTGCTCAGCGGGGAGCTTGCTTCTCCCTCCCTCTGACTCTTCCCCCTGCTTTTGCTCTCGCTCTTTCTCTCTCTCTCAAATAAATAAAATCTTAAAAAAAAAAAGAATTGCAACACTCTGTAGTATAGCTTACTTAGATATATTGTAAGATATTTTAGTCCAGATGTGTTTAACTAAATGAGGAATGGCACTTGGGTGAATAGTCATAGTTTAGAAATGTGGAAAATAGTGATTACCCAGTGGATGGAGTTTTTTCTACTAAAAATATGGAAATTTTATGTCATCCCCATAACATGGGGTATCTCTATCTCTCTGAAGCATAGAATAGTTTTCGTATCTTATAATAATGAACTAAAAAACTTTCTTCGATGTTTGGTTGTCATATAACTTAAAGAATGAATATTATTTCAATATGTATAGTGTATGTGTTATAGTGAGCTTCGGGAAAATCCTGCTTTAGTGGAGTGGATAACCTTAAATTATGTCATTAAACTCATATTTTTAAATTAAAGGCTTTTATATGCAGAGAGAAGTACTTCAATGTGTGTGTGTGTATGTCCTCCTCGAAACTATTTGTATGATGTTTATATATAATATTGAGCAGTTCCTGTATCACTGTTAATTTAGGTCTTCCAAGTTTTCATTTTTAATTCATGACCTCTGGAGTCTGTCTTCTTCAGTGTTGTCCAGAGAGTATCTAGAACGAACATCCAAACAGTTAAAGCAGGAAAGGGCTGTGAGCAAACATGAAGTCAGGTCTGTGAGATATGTTCAGATTAGCTAAATTTACATGTTGTAGCTGGTATTGCTTTTTATCCACTTTCTACCTTCTTCAAAAAAGCTTAGTTTTCAAATATGTAGTTCTATCCTAGTAGTAATTTTCCTTTTTTTTTTTTTTTTAAAGATTTTGTTTGAGAGAAAGCAAGCGAGCACGCATGAGCGGGGGGAGGGGCAGAGGGAGAAGCAGACTCCCCCCAGAGCAGGGAGCCCGATGCAGAGCTCGAGATCATGACCTGAGCCGAAGGCAGACGCTAAACTGACTGAGCCACCCAGGCCTCCCAAAAGTTAACTTCTTCTGTCCTATTGCAGGGTGGGTTGGGCAGTTCTCCAGGGCAGATTGCCTCTAGACATAAAATCAGGTATCCAGGCCCCTTCCATGACAAGGCTCTCCCGTGGTGGGGGTCTTCTCTTTGAGCCCCTTGGATGAAAGAGAATGAATACAACAGGCACACTACCTTTAACGGTCTCAAGTGACGCAGAAGCCACTCGTCACACAGTGGTGCTGTCATTTCTACACGCGCTTCATTGCCCAGAATAAGTGTGGCCCCACCTAAGCCCCTGAAGGGCTGGGAAATTTAGTCTTCTTTTTGCTCAGCAAGAGGAAAGTGAAACAGTTTAAAGAAAACAGCTTTTTTGGGGAGGGGGTTTTTTATTTGCAGAAATTAGATTAGGGCCTTGGCAACTGCAAAATTTGATCAGTTTTACCAGGTAGATATCTATGCCTGCCAGTAGTTTATATTTTATTATTATTTTTAAAGATTTTCTTTCTTTATTTGACAGAGAGAGAGACAGTGAGAAAGGGAGTGGGAGAGGGAGAAGCAGCCTTCCCGCTGAGCAGGGAGCCCGACACGGGGCTCGATCCCAGGACCCTGGGATCATGAGCTGAGCCGAAGGCAGACGCTTAACGACTGAGCCACCCAGGCACTCCTCTATCTTATTATTTTTTATAATAACTTAAGCTCGTTGTGTGTGCACTATCTCCATTAATTTGATTTTATATAGTACCAAAGTCAGAGAATTTTTCAAAGGGGAAACAATCATCTTTAATCATCTGTAATGATTTATCTCACAGTCACCTTGTAATGAGATTATAGGTGGGAAGTCTGCTGCCCCACAGGCTATTAGCCAAGACTTTGAGTTTAACAACAAATGGAGTGTCTAAAGAGACTGTGTTGAATTTCTCTGTAGCTGTGGTCAGAAATGAAAAGCAAATCCTGTATCCATTGCTTAGTAGGTATCTTTCTAGTTGACGTCAAGTTACAGTTACTTGATTTCTTGTTTTTTTCTACTTGCTCTTATTTTATAAAATGAATACAAAACGGAAAAGCGACGAGTGATCAGTAATGTGATTGTCAGAGACCTGGTGGAATCCCAGAACTCCTGTCCCCTACGCAGCTGAAAACCGTAGCCTCTCCCAGTTCCTGGTGTCAGTGGAGGCTGAGTGGGGAGCCTGCACACCCATCTCCCCGTGGCCGTCCCTGGGCAGTGTCTGAACGACAACCTGGTTGAATCTCCGGGGGTGTCATGCTGAGTGAAGAGCAGCAACCTCAAAAGATGATGTGATTGCATTTATGTAACGTTCTGGAAATGCCAGGATTACAGAAGGGGAGAGTGCACTGGAGGTTGCTGCCGTGGAGGGAGTGAGCGTGGCTGTGAGCAGGCAGTGGGGGGGATCCCCACGGGGCTCGAGTTGCTGTGTATCTCGACTGTATTCGTGTCAGTATCCTGGTCATGCTATTGGACTGTGGTTTTGTAACACGTTACCATTGGGGGAAACCGGGTTAAAGGTATACGGGACCTCTCTGTATTTTCTTCATGTGATCTACAATCATAATTTAAAAATTTAATTAAAATATTTAGAAGTTATAAATCAGCTGACAAATTTAAGTAAAAAATGCTGCTTCCTCCTGCTTAGACAAATATCTTAGCACTTTACAAACATGTGACACTCTACAAGGCCACGTTTGAATTTAGGATTCTTAGACCACCTTGGTGGTGCTGGGGAGTTGGCTTCTGGCTCCCAGTCTTCAGCCTGGTCCCCTGTCTTGTAACCCCTGGCTTCATCCTGCTCTACACAGGCTGTCCCGAGTATATGTGGACATTCTGGACTGCATGTCTGAGCTCCACAAACAACTGTCCCTCAGGCTTAGGTGTGTGAAATAAATCAGGAAATAAACAAGTAGAAGATAGTAAGAAGTAGGGGTTGTATGATAATGTTGAGTTCTTTGGGAAAAGGAAACACTCTTCCTTTTCAACTTTAGCATGTTTGACTTTCACATACTTGCTAGGACACGATTCTCCGTGAAAATAGGGGACCACTTGAATATGCAAAGTGACCAGTGAAGGGTCAGCAGACATACATGGGAACCAGCTGATGAAGATGCTGTGAGTGAGTGCAGGCAGGCAGACTGGCAGGAAATTCTGCGCCTACCTTCTAGAAGGACCTTTTTTGGCTTGTGGATGTTTTCCTCTGATTTTACTGTCAGTTCTGCATATTTTACTACTTGAGTTTGATTTTTCTTTTTCTTTTCTTATTTTAGTTTATTGGAACCATTTCCAATATGTACATAAAACTGTGCAGAGTAGTTCCAATTTTAAAAAAAAGTTGCTTAAATATGTGAAATTATGTAGTAGATTTAGAAAGTAAAGTAAGGTAACAGTATAGAATTTAAACATTGTTTACTACTTATTTTTTATTTTAAAGGGATTGAGTTTACCTTTTATTGTTTTCATGATTTGTATTTTTTTCTAAGTGCTTTATTTACCTAGCCATGTTCCTTTCTTCAGATGTTCCGAAAATCATTGGTAAAGATGTTTGAAGATAAAGGACTGGACTGCATCTTTTTAGAAACACACATGGGCATGAAGAAGCATTGTCATATGGTTTATGAGTGCATCCCTCTCCCAAAGGAAGTGGGTGAGATGGCTCCCATCTATTTTAAGGTATTTGGGGATAGTCTTTGCATGCATACTTTTTTATTACCTTGCTGTTTTACGAATACAGTTACCTTTTTTCTTGTATTTTTTTTCTCCCTATATACTTAGATCAAACTTTATCTAAAGAAATGAAGTAAAGCACAAAAAAGATTCTGCTGTATTACAAATTTCTGTAGAGAGACATTTGGGATTTTGACCTTTAAAAAGCATGCTTATTTATAAGTATGAATAAACTGTCAAATGGTCATTTATAATTTCTATTTTAATTTCTCATTTCTCAAATGGAATTCAGGGTTTTACTTTGAAGTACTTTCAAGTCAAAATTATAGTCCTAGTTCTCAAAAACCTACTGAAATTCACAAGACCCAATGATAGTTATACACAGTGCAGGTTATAACTGCTGAGATGAGTAAATACTCTTTTAGTATTTAGTACCTCATCATGCTGTTTGTAAGAAGAAACCAGTGTCTAACCTTGACATACATTTTTGAACATATACTTACTAGAGTTTTTAATCAGTTAAGTGTCATTGTAATATTCAGGCAGCTTTTACTGAATAGCGTCGTTTGATACTGAGCTGAATGCAGTATAACTCATAGACTAACGTAAATGCTTATGTGTCGAACCATGTATGAATTAGTAACGTGCAGTGAACAAAGGAGGTCATGTTTGTGAAGGGCTTTAAGACTTTCCAATGCAACATTTATACAATATAGGATGGTCAAGTTCATGAATGTGGACTGTACATCCCAATAAGAAGGATTATTAGACCTGTTAAGGTTACTGAGGTGGTGAAAATCTACTTTCTCTGTAGAGATTTTTTTTTTAAGACTTATTTATTTGAGGGAGGGAGAGCGTGCCCATGCATGAGAAGGGGAGGGGACACCGGGAGAGGGAGAAAGAATTGTCAAACAGACTCCCTGCTGAGCACGGAGCCTGACGTGGGGCTTGATCCCAGGACCCTGATCGTGACCTGAGCTGCGATCAAGAGTCAGACACTTAACTGACTGAGCCACCCAGGTGCCCCTCTCTAGAGATTTTTCAAAACAACTATTTGATTTTAAGGATTATACTATTAAAGTAGGAGAGTGAACCGGAGAATCCCCAAACCCATGCTAGTTCCATGTTAAACAGAATCAGGTGGGAAAGAGGTTATTGTACTTTTCTTTAATTTTTTTTTTTTTTTTTTGGTACTTCTTCAGTAGAGTCTTAGGTGATTGTGACTGTCGGCATTGAGGCGGTAGGGTAGAACGGGGCACAGCCACTGTCCCCCATGTTGGGTGACAGCTGTCATCATTCGGTGGGGTCCTGTCTCACTTCTACACTGAACCTCGTACATGATCAGTGAAGATACATCTCTTGGCATTAGTTCCGTACTGAATGTGCTACCTTACAGTGTCAACACAGGCAACATCCCGTGCCTTTTAAATATGGAACAGCAGTATATCTGATGTTTTTAAACAGTACTTATTTGAATGTTAATTTTATGTTTAAAATTTGCTTCATTAATACTGATGACTGTACAAAAACGAGAGTATTTATACTCATAATCCTGGATTTTCTATTAAATATTTCTTTACCGTAAATACTAGTTCTATTGCTTAGCCTAGAAAGTCTTATAATGCCACTTCTATGTATTTTTTTTTCCCCTGCATTTTTACTTCTTTGTTATAGGGCCAGAGATAGTTCAAGTGCTTGGTTGCCAGAGAGCATATAAGTTACTCTTGATTTTGGAAAAGGGCAGTGAAACAAGTTTATTTGAGTAGGTTTTTATGAATGAGATAAGGAAGTTGTGAACTTCTATATTTGCAAACTTATGTTTAATGTTAAATTGCTTAGTCTTATTAAGGATTGTGTTTGTCATGTAAAGTTGGTCTTGAAGTTACTACAAGAATTAAGAATGAGTAAAATAATATCTTGGCTAAAGATAGGACTTTAAAAAAAGTCAAGAAGGCCCAATTTTAAATAACAGAAATTGAAGCCTTAACCCATTCAAAATAATGAACTACCATTTGTAATATGTCCTGTGATTAATTCATTGTATTACTTTATTTTTAATCTCTTTGTATTTGCTTATAAACTATTTTTTCATTAATAAATGGCTATTTCTTAGAAAGCCATAATGGAATCTGATGAAGAATGGTCCATGAACAAGAAATTGATTGATCTCTCTTCAAAAGATATCAGAAGATCTGTAAGTATCCCCCTCACCCCCCAATATAAGAAATGATCCTGGTGTTTAGGATCTTCATTACTTTTCACATCTTATTTGAGAAAGAGACCATTTGGCTGAGTGAGTGATCAGAGGTCACTTTGATGGCAGGATCACCCCCAGCTGGAGGGGCTCCTGCCATGGACTTTGCAACCTCTGTGGGACAAGTGTGAGAGGGGCCTTCTGGTTACTTGAATTATAATGAGGGAAATGCTTTCCTACAGACTCCTCTTCAGTTTTTTTGTTTTTTTTTCCTTATACAAAGACTTCCTGTTAGGTTCCTTTAAAACAGTGGTTCAGTTAGATTATGGCTTCATTATTCTTTGGCAGAGTTTCCTAACCGTGTTTCACAGTTAGTCTTGATTTGCAGATCATCTCTTTGATACGCTACGCATGAGTTGAGTACTCCTGCAATGACCTCTCTCTTTCCTAGAAATAGAAAATCGATAGAATAGAGATAGAACAGGACTGTGGATTCCTTTTTGTTCTTCTATTCATAAAGTTATTTATTGTACGGTTGCTTGGTGAGTGACAGCTAGGAACAGAACAGAGAGGACCATGGACCTGGGGGCTTCTGGTCCAGAGCAGGGGTGGGGCACTCCAGCCTTTGCTAAATTGTCCTGCTGCCAAGTGTGTAAATTCGTTGTGTTGGAACAGCTACACCATTTTGTTATGTGTTGTTTTTGGAAGCTTTCATGCCACAAGGGCGGAGCTGAGAGTTTGCACCAGAGACCATATACTCTACAAAGTCCAGAATATTTTATTTAAATTAAAACTTTTATAAGTTTTTTTTTAATATGCTGACCTTTGTTCTAGGAGATGGCACTAGCCTATTTTTCTTCTGCTGCTTCTTTTGGAAAGCCAAACTCCTGATATAAAGGACTTGTAGGATTTCTCATTACATTTATCGTGTCTTAGTCAAAAGATTGAAATTTCATTGCATTACTAAAGATAATTTTAATGCAATGGTAAAACATTGTCTACAGTCTTCTCTTTACTTGCTGGTGAATTGGGCCAGACAGTACATTTAAAAACAAAACAAACCATCCCCCCACCAACACCCTCTTTGTTTCTGTTTCTGTGAGTCTGTAGGAAGATGTATCTAATGTGGCACATCTGTTGTGTTGGGCTTTTCACTTCTCATCATCTCCAGTGCCACTAAATATTTTTTTATAACCTGACATTAATGGCGTTGAAAATACTTCCAAGTAGAAATTATAAAAGAAATGTGTTATTCTCCATTTGCTACCCTGTATATGCAGTTTTCTTGCTGGTAAACTGTCTAGTACCTATTCTACGTCTGTTTTTAAAATGTGCACAATACTTGAGTTAAATACCTTGAGGGCTTTAATATTAACTTAACCAATATGGAAAATGAGAAACCGATCTTCGTAGGAATGGTAGTTGTGTATTCTACTTTGAAGCATTGCAAAAATACCAACCATTGCCTTTTCTAAGTCACTGCCTAGTATCTGAGAGTCACAGCAGATAGGGAATGAGCCAGATGAGCTCTTAGCTTTAGGATTCAATAATTATGTGGATGGAACTGTGAAGAGAACTCGAGTATTAGGAATAATTCCAGAGGAGGTCACTTTTTAAGTTAACAAGCTTTCCACTCTCTTTTTTTTTTTTTTTTAAAGATTTTATTTATTTGACAGAGAGCAAGAGAGGGAACACAAGCAGGGGGAGTGGGAGAGGGAGAAGCAGGCTCCTCACTGAGCAGGGAGCCTGATGCGGGACTCGATCCCAGGACCCTGAGATCATGACCTGAGCCCAAGGCGGACACTTAACAACTGAGCCACCCAGGCGCCCTGCCACTGTCTTTTTAAAATGATGAAAGTGTTTCTGAGCACAAAGTGAACAGTCTTGACTTACTTTAATGTTATTTTTATTCTGGAAGAACCTCATTATACTTACTTTTCAAGTTCTGCGTCCTTGGTAGTTTCATAAAGTGTTTACCTGCTTCATGGGGTGGGGTGATTTTTTTTTTTTCAAGTAGATCCTTGGCTTCTAGCAGAGATTTATGTAGTGGTAATTTGTTCTGATTCTTTGTTGACTTATATTTTTTTGTGGTGAGGATAAACTTCTCTTTTTATGCCCATTTTGTTTCCTTTCTGGATCTGATTTCTTTGCCTGTGTGAAGTCTGGGTGAAGGTCATGGAAATTTACAAGGGAGATCTGTAGCCTAACTAACTTGTCAAGAAAAGTGTTCATTTTTCACAGGGCTATTTTATCAACATTTCATATGAATTCTTCCTGAACTTTTAAATAGTATGATTTTAAGTTTAATTTTGTGATAGCTATAATTGAAAAGCACATTTAGGGATTTTTAAAACTGAGGAAGGTTCATGTCAAGGAAAATTTGGGTTTACCCAGAGACATTCAAACTCAAGGACAATTACAGGAAGTCAGGAGTAGTATCTGGAGTATTAAAAGGGGAAAATTCAAATATTACTCGTTGGGTTGGTTGGTTTGTTTTTTACCATCAATAAAATGTTTTGCCGTCATTCTGTCAGTGTCTTTCAAGAGTGAGAGCGAAGTGGTAAGTCCTGCGGCCGGTCAAGGCAGCCGAAGCTAAGGGGTAACTGCGTGAGCTTTGATGCGGAGCCTTCACAGGGCCTCCTGACTGACAGCCGTCCCAGCAGGACGGTCGGTTGTGCCCTCTGCAGCCGCGGTGAGAGAACAGAGACGCTCGTGGCAGTCCCTGTTCCTCGTGTGCAAGTACGGAGAGTCAGGCAGTTACATCACAGGCTGTTGAGACCCTTGGTGTGTACGTTCATTTCCTGCTGGTGATGTCACAGACGAACGCAGATTTATTATAATTCTGGAGGTCACAGATACGAAATGGTTTCACTGGACTGAAATCAAGGTGTTCGCAGGCCTGCATTCCTTCTGGAAGCCACAGAGAAGAATCCGTGTCCTTCCCTTCTCCAGCCTCTAGAAGCCACCTGCATTCCATGGCTTGTGGTTCCTTCCTTCATCTTCAGATCCAGCACTGTGGGATCTTACAGTCTTTCTCTGACACTGACTCTCCTGACTCTTTCTTACAAGTATCCTTGTGATTGCGTTGGGCCCACATGGGCGCATTTCATGATATCCCCTCATTTCAGTATCCATAAATTAATCGCATCTGTGAGGTCCCTCTTCTCAGTCAGGTAATATATTCATGGCAAATAGGGGATTAGGACATTGACATATTTTAGGGCCGTTCTTCTGCCAAATACAGTATGATACGAGCAGAGGGCAGGGGCAAAGTCATCACAAATTGCTTCCTCAAGTTGTCTCTCCCCAGAAGTACTGGGTGTTAGTTGGTGTGGTTCTGTATCATTGTTTTAGCCATTCCCATTCATGATTCACATGTGATGATCTTCTTCAGATAACAGAAATATCCTCATGGAGCCTTCCATTGTTTTCTCTTTGGCCACCGTGTTTGGACAAAGCACTGTTGTTTGGGGCGCCTGGGTGGTTCAGTCGGTTGAGCGACTGCCTTCGGCTCAGGTCATGATCCTGGAGTCCCTGGATCGAGTCCCGCATCGGGCTCCCTGCTTGGCAGGGAGTCTGCTTCTCCCTCTGACCCTCCTCCCTCTTATGCTCTCTGTCTCTCATTCTCTCTGTCTCAAATAAATAAATAAAATCTTTAAAAAAAACAAAACAAAACACTGTTGTTTGGAAGACAGAAAAGACAGTAGTGTTTGAAGAACCCTCTCTGTGCCAAGCATTGGGCTAGACACTTTATGTGCATTTTCCTAGTTCATCCTCACAGCGAACCTCGTAGCTCTTCCCAGTTCTCAGGAGATTCAGAGATGTTAAATTACTTGCCTGGGGTTACAGAGGTATAAGAAGCAGAGCTGTGGTCAAGGCCTTATCTGTCTCTTGACTTTGTTTTTTCCTGTCTAGGTCATACATGTTTATCATATTTTAAAAATGTAAAAATATGAAAAAACACAAAGGCACAAAACAGTTACCCACTTCTCTGCACTTTATATTATATACTATTTTGTAAACTGATTTTTTTCTTATGCTTTTCCTATAACATGAACAACTCTAAGTCCTAATCTTAACTGCTTTGTATTATTTCATGACAACCACTGTCTTTCCACCATACCATACTATCTCCTTCCAAGTCATGCCTTCTTGAGGACAATATAAAATACATATAGTTGAGTAGACGTGTGATTCAGTGTCAAAATGAGTAAGTGCTGACTATATGCAGGAATCAGGACCCACTTGAATAATGTGTAGTGACAGATTAGGGCTTGGAGGGAAAACTTGCAAGGACACAGATTGATAAAGCCAGAAATTATGGACTTTTCCAGTCAAGATAGAGTTCAAACTACGTGTGTGTATGTGTGTGTATAGGAAGAAGGAGAAATGAAAAGATAATAGTTAATCCTGGAGAAAATTTGAAATGAGGTTGGTAAACTAAGTATTGCTATACCCATCTCACTAGTTAATAAAAAATTGTGATTGTCTGGGTTTAGTTTATCTTTGATAAATAAATAATAAAGTCTCAGATTATAAACAAAGCTCTATGTATATGGGTAGGCCTCTCCCTGTTCTGCTTTGTGAGGGAGATGCAGGGAACCGTATCCTTATTCTTTTTGTAGTCTAAGGAAGAAATTAGTACCTTTTCTTTCCTGTTTTCCCCAAAGACAGGAAAATAGTGGTTTTGATTCTGTTGCTGGATGTTATGAAGAGCTGAAAGGCTACCAAATGAAATGTTTTACTTTGAAAGTTAGGTCATTGCCTAAGGATTTCTAGAACTGGGAATTTATTATATACGTTTGTCTTGAAGGGGTGCTTAATTACTGTTATGTCTCAGAGCAGGAGAAGGAATTCAGCGGAACTTTCTGACTGGGGCTGTGTTCATGTGTGATTTATCTGTTTTTTTAGGTACCCAGAGGCTTACCTTACTTCGCTGTGGATTTTGGCCTCCAAGGAGGGTTTGCCCATGTCATTGAAGATCAACGCAAATTCCCTCATTACTTTGGAAAGGTAGGCTCACAGATTTAATAAAATTCCAGAGGTTAGCAATTTGGTAACAGTCCTGTTTCAAAGGGAAATCAAAACTTTGGGCACCTTATAGAGTGAAGTTGGTGAGTACTGTTCCACCCAATTTTTAGTGGAAGAAGCTAGAAACTGTTAATAAAAATGTCCCAGAATATTCATAACAGTCCGGATTGTCACTCTGCAACCAAACATTTGTGGACGTGGTCAAGAGTGCTGGGAGTTGCTTTCCTGTCGAGCCCGCCAGCCTTGTGCCGGAAAGGGTGACACCGTTGACCCTTGGAGTGAGCTGACAGCCACGTTCTGTTCGGAGCACTCCATTCCGTAGATGCGGTCCCTCTGGTCATCTTACGGATGAAGAAGCTGAGCTTCAGACAGAACCAGGGGCACAGGCGCCTCTCGTTCGTGGGTGCGGTAGACCCCTTTGTGTATAGTGACGCCCCATCCAGCCCGAGAATATAAGACTCTGTCGCTTCACACCGGTCCCGGGTTCCCGGGCAGGCGTCCGAGGGCCGGTCCAGATTGCCCGTATTTTCATCACTGCACATTGCCCCATGGGGTCCAGCCCGTACGTTTGGGGTCTGCTGAAGTTTGTATCAGGGACTGGAATGAAATTAATGGGACTGCTGAAATAGTAATACAGTCTGAGCAATAAGAGTTCTAGAAATGACCTTTTAATCGAGCACAGCTTGGGCCTTGCTGCTCATGTTTTCCATAAATTATTGTTGCTACTGGTCCCTTTATTTGTTTCCCAGTGAAAAAGGTTCCCTTTTCCACGAAGCTTTTTCTGATTTATCCAAAAATAGAATCTTCTTTTTTGAGTCTCCGTATAGTCAGCCTTGGCATTTACCTTATTCTGCTTTCTAAGATGGTTCTTTGTGTAGTTGGGTTATTCTTCCGCAGCTGCACATTCTGTCATGAGTTCTCGGAAGGCACGTAGATTTATGTCAGTTCTCTTTGTATCCCCTATGATCTTTGGTACTTGCTTGGACACAGTTCGGTCCTCTTGGTAAAAAATGTTAAGATGCTGTCCAGGATCTCACCACACAGCCCTATAGAAGCAGACGGAATATGCAGAACTTGACCCTGAGTCCAGTGTTTCCTGTGTTGCCCTCTAAGCATTACACATCTTCCCCATATCCTTGTGTACATGGATACTCACAAGCTTAAGTTGCGTTAATTTCTGTTGCTAACAGCACAGGAAGAGAATCAGGAGGAAATCATGTAGGATAATAAGCAGACTAACCAAAATCTGTTTCTTACAGGGCTTTGGAATGTGACTTTTAAATGAAGGTGATTTATAATTTTTAATTCTCAGTTTATTCGGATTAGTATTAAAATATGATTTTGTTTCCTGAAAAAAGATCTCCAGTGAATAGTGGAAGAAACTGGCTTATAAATACATGGGGTAGTAGAGAGAACATGAGCCTGAGCTTGCCTGCAGTCCAACAACAAAGTGTGCATATTTGCTACATGTTGGTTAACCTTTTCTCCGTACCATTTACCAGAACAGCTCAGAAGGACCAGAATAAGTAAAGTTCACCCTCTCTTTCTCCCCTTTGCTCCTCTCTGGTGGATGTACTAACAAGCAACAAAATGACAAATGGCTTGACAGGAGACGCAGCCAGCGCTCCTAGAATTAGAGGGTTTGCATCGTTAGAACTAATTGAAAACAAGATTTTTTCCCCCAATTTAAATTCCAGCTAGTTAACATACAGTGCAAAATTAGTTTCAGCTGTAGAATTTAGTGACTCAACACTTCCATACAACACCCGGTGCTCATCACGACAGGTGCGCTCCTTCATCCCCATCACCTGTTTCCCCATCCCCCCCACCTCCCCATCAGTTGGTTCTTTCTAGTTAAGAGTCCGTTTCTCAGTTTACTTCTTTCCCCTGCTATGTTCATTTGTTTTATGTCGTAAATTCCACATATGTGTGAAATCATGTAATTGCCTTGCTCTGACTGACTTATTTCCCTTAACATTATACTTTCTAGTTCCATCCGTGGTGTTGCAAATGGCAAGGGTTCATTCTTTTTATGGCTGAGTAATATTTCATTGTATATATATACACCACTTCTTTATCCATTCATCAGTCGGTGGACACTGGACTGCTTCCATAGTTTGGCTATTGTTGATAATGCTGCTATAAATATCAGGCTGCATGTACCCCTTCGAATCTGTATTTTTGTATCCTTTGGGTAAATACCTAGTAGTGCAATTGCTGGATTGTAGGGTAGTTCTATTTTTAACTTTTTGAGGAACCTCTATACTGGAAAATAAGATTTTTTTAACTTGAAACTAATATTTATGTAAAATGTGAACATCCTCACAGAGAACTACTAATTTTATATTTAGTAGCCGAATAAACAGAAATAGTTTCATTCTGTTTTCAGACATGTGTCTGTATTTTTCTCATTCTTTAAAAGGAAATCATTGGTGGGATGCTGGATATAGAACCAAGACTCTGGAGGAAAGGGATCCGGGAAAGCTTTGAGGATCAGAGGAAGAAAGCCCTGCAGTTTGCTCAGTGGTGGAAACCATTCGACTTCACCAAAAGTAAAAAATGTTGAGTCATACATTTCATTTTTTAAATTTCTTCTTCAGATTCCTTTCAGTTTTACTTCCATTGTGTCTGACTAGACCACTGACCCGCAGGCCAGAGGGAGAGAAAGTCCCGCTCTGGGTCTCAGACACCCGGGCATCACTGGATTGCCTTTCCTGTCCTACCTTGTCCTGCGACTGCTTTGTAGTAACTGGGGAGCAAGACCAGAAACAGGGGGGCCCCACTCACATTCCCGTTCTGTACCCACGTCTTGGTGTTTTCAGCTGTGCAGTTTAAGATGTGGAAAGACTTTTCTGAAGGATTATCTGGGAGGTACAGCAGATCGTTGGTTCAGAGGGAAGTGGGTCTGCTTCAAGATTGTGAAGACTATTGTCTGGCTTCTCTTGAATATTTTAAACCGAATTGGCATTTTCGGTAATAATTGCAATTTCTTTTCGTAGCATTTTATAGAAAGGCTCTTTATTTTCTACCGGTAGTCACTGCTCTTCTTTTTATCAAAGGAAAAAGAATGTCCCAAGGATAATAAAGAATTAAATGAAGCATAATGTGTTCATGATTTGTTTTTATTTCTGGATTTTTAAATAGTGTCTTGAATTTTGGGGATTTTAAAAGTAATCGTTCCAAATAACACAATTTATAGTTGTTTGGGGTTTTGAAAGTTGAAAATTTAAGCCAAGCCATCATTTTGGGGTTGTATTATTACAAAATCGTAAGTAACAAGAGTATTCTAAATGTCCAGAGCACATTCTGTTGCCCTGTATTCGATCTACACTTCTTCATTTTTCCTTTGTTCTTACGCTTGGCGTCAAGAGGAAGCCATATACTTATAAAATATGACCATGGTGTAAGAGTGTGCCTGTTTTTTTAATATGGAAGATATTTTTGTTGCAACCGTTTTTCAAAGATACTGGGTTTGGAGCTGATCCTTGACATTTTGTCATGCAATGTTGATTACCTAGAATCAGTGTGGTGCATACTCCAGAGTAACTCCTAACTCTCTATAGTTCTTTTTAATATCAACATCTTGTTATTTCTTTGGTATGTTAAAAAATGTTTATGTTCTAGCTGTAGTTTTAAAATTTCATATGTAAATTGAAGTTTAATGGTTCAATTTCTCAATATTTGCAAGTTGAATTTAATTATAATTATCAGATAGATACTTGCTAGTATATTTACTGCTGTTTTCAGATTCTTTGAGCTTTACTGCAGAGCCTTAGATGAATGTATAATGTTTATTAATCTGTGAGTTAATGGTTTTTTGCAGGGCATTTTGTTTTATGCTGGTAGTGCAGAAGTAAAAAGTACTTCCCCTACTTTAAATTATGTTCTAGTCTAGTGGAGAAGGAGACATGTACATAAATAATTATAGTACAGAGAAGTTCTTTTTTCCCCCCTTTTTAATTTATTAATTAACATAATGTATTATTTGTTTCAGGGGTACGGGTCTGTGATTCTCAGTCTTACACAATTCACAGTGCTCACCACAATACATACCCTCCTCAGTGTCCATCACCCTGTTATCCCCCCACCTCCTTTCCCTCCAGCAACCCTCAGTTTGTTTCCTGAGATTAAGAGTCTCTTACGGTTTGTCTCCCTCTCTGGTTTCTTCTTGTTTCATTTTTTCCTCTCTTCACTATGATCCTCTGCCTTGTTTCTCAAGTTCCACATATCAGTGAGATCATATGAAAATTTTCTTTCTCTGACTTATTTCACTTAGCATAATACCTTGTAGTTCCATCCACGTCGTTGGAAATGGCAAGATTTCTTTTTTTGATGGCTGCATAATATTCCATTGTGTGTGTGTGTGTGTGTGTGTATTTATGTATATATACCACATCTTCTTTATCCATTCATCTGTTGATGGACATCTGGGCTCTTTCCATAGTTTCGCTATTGTGGACATTGCTGCTATAAACATTGGGGTGCAGGTGCCCCTTTGGATCACTACATTTGTATGGTCAACTAATCTTTGACAAAGCAGGAAAGAATAGCCAATGGAAAAAAAGTCTCTTCAACAAACAGTGTTGGGAAAACTGGACACGGCCACATGCAGAAGAATGAAACTGGACCATTTCCTTACACCACACACAAAAATAGACTCCAAATGGATGAAAGACCTCAGTGTGAGACAGGAATCCATCAAAATCTTAGACGAGAACATAGGCAGTAACCTCTTCGACATCAGCCACAGCAACTTCTTCCTAGAAACATCACCAAAGGCAAGGGAAGCAAGGGCAAAAATGAACTATTGGGACTTCGTCAAGATAAAAAGCTTCTGCACAGCAAAGGAAACAGTCAACAAAACCAAAAGACAACCGACAGAATGGGAGAAGATATTTGCAAATGACATATCGATAAAGGGCTAGTATCCAAAATCTATAAAGAACTTATCAAACTCAACACCCAAAGAACAAATGATCCAATCAAGAAATGGGCAGAAGACATGAACAGACATTTTTCCAAAGACGTCCAAATGGCCAATAGACCCATGAAAAAGAGCTCAATATCGCTCGGCATCAGGGAAATCCAAATCCAAACCTCAGTGAGATACCACCTCACACCAGTCAGAATGGCTAAAATTAACAAGTCAGGAAACGACAGATGTTGGCGGGGATGCGGAGAAAGGGGAACCCTCCTACACTGTTGGTGGGAATGCAAGCTGGTGCAGCCACTCTGGAAAACAGTATGGAGGTTCCTCAAAAAGTTGAAAATAGAGCTACCCTACGGACCAGCAATTGCGCTACTGGGTATTTGCCCCAAAGCACAAGAAGTTTCTAATGCGAGGTTTGTGCCAAGTGTATTGGAGGTCAGTGCTGAGGGACTGTTTCATACTCCTCTCTGTCTGAGTGGGGGACTTTGCTTCCTGTTTTACTGAGAAAACAGAACCACATCGAGGAGATTTCCTCCCACGTCTCTCAGCTTACCTGCATCTGTACCTGTTTCTCTCCTTTTCCTCTGGAAATAAATTATTTTGTTGTTCTTATCTAGGTCTAATCCACTCATTTATGTTCTGGATTTCATCCATTCTCACCGACTCAGTTGGCCCTACTCTCCCTGTATTATTAGGTTTTTCCCTCTCTGGAAGATTATTCCTTTTAGCACACAGAAACATTTTATAACAATAAACCCTGACATCATATCCTCCCTAGCCATGTTTCTTCTCCACTCGAAAGCACAGCTCATTTCGATATCTGTGTCCTCTCCTTCCGTTCTCCTCCTGTTCTCAGTTAGACTTCATCCTCCCATTCTACTAAAACACCCTCTTTGACCCTTCCCCACGGGCACATCACGTGACGACTGCTTAGGGTTCCCCTAGCTCTGTCGGCATCACTGACATCTGTAGACACTTCCTTGCTTCTAGAGCACTGTCTCTTATTTCTCCTCCCTCCTTACTGGCGGCCTCCTCCCAGTCCCCTTCGCTGGTTTCTCTTCATTTTCTCAGCCGCTGACTGTTGAAATGCCCATCCTCAGTTCTTTTTTTTTTTTTTTTAAAGATTTTTATTTATTTATTTGACAGAGAGAGACACAGCAAGAGAGGGAACACAAGCTGGGGGAGTGGGAGAGGGAGAAGCAGGCTTCCCGCCGAGCAGGGAGCCCGATGTGGGGCTCGATCCCAGAACCCTGGGATCATGAACTGAGCTGAAGGCAGACGCTTAATGACTGAGCCACCCAGGCGCCCCACCATCCTCAGTTCTTTTCTCTGTACACACACTCTCTCTCTCTCTCAAGATAATACCATCCTTAAAATGGTCTTAAATACCATTTTTAGGTTGTTTCATTTATTCAAGAAATACTTGTTTTCTGTATGCCAGTTCCTGTTCTGTGTGCAGGGAATACATTCATGAATAAAACAAGAATTCCTTCTTTTAGGAGTTTACATAGTATCAGGGAAGATAGACCGTAAACATTAGACGTAATAAATAAATTATCCAGAAAATGTCAGCGGTGGTAAGGGCTATGGATAAAAGAAAAGTAGAACAAGACAGTAAGATGTCTCCCAAATTTATGTCTTCATTTTGGACCCCTACAGTGAACTCTAGAATCCTATTATCTAAATATCAAGTTGACCTCTCTACTGTATCTTATCTGTAAGAAGGATATGCAAACTGAATTTTCCTCCTGTTCCAGTTATTTATAACAACCACTTTATTGTATCTTGTGGTTTTATTTTTTATTTTTTATTTTTTTTTAAAGATTTTATTTATTTATTTGAAGAGAGAGACACAGCGAGAGAGGGAACACAAGCAGGGGGAGTGGCAGAGGGAGAAGCAGGCTTCCCGCCGAGCAGGGAACCCGATGCAGGGCTCGATCCCAGGACCCTGGGATCATGACCTGAGCCAAAGGCAGACGCTTAACGACTGAGCCATCCAGGCGCCCCTATCTTGTGGTTTTATAGGTGAGGAATTTGATTAGGGCTTAGTGGGATGGTTTGCCTCTACCTCTGAGGTGTCTGAGGCCTCAGCTGGAGTGGCTCAGACATCTGGAGCTGACTGGGGATGGTGTGTATAGGGCCTCTGTTCTTCATATGGTGTGTGCTGGAATTGGAGTAGTCGAAATGGTCCTTTGCTCACAAGTCTGGTGCCTGGACTGGAATCACTGAAACCGCTCAGGACAGGCTGCTGACACTCTCTTCTTGTACAGCAATTTCAGTGTAGTTGGGCTTACTATATGGGTTCTGATTTCTGTCCCAAAGGATGCTTCCCAGACAGAAGAGGTGGAAGGTGCCACTGTCTTAGTTAGGGCCTGGGACCAGAAATTAGCACAGCTTCGTTTTGCTGAATTTTGTTTATCATAGCTGTCACAGAGCCCATCTGCCTTCCAAAAGAGGGGTCCTAACTCTTCTTTTGATGGGAGTAGTGTGACCACCTTTAATCCACACAGTCTACCCTCTGTCCACAAATTTATACTTCTTTCACATTAAAAATGTACTCAAATCCTCCCAAGAAAGTCTCATCCCAGTAGGACACTAGGCTTAGGCTCGAAATTCAGGATCCCATCTACCGAAGGCTCAGACAGAGATGAGGCTCCTTAGGTGCTTCCATCTGAAGATGCGTGAATTTAAGAGACAAATGATCTGCACCCCCTACACCCCCCACTCCAAACATACAATAGGAAGAGAAGCAGGGACAGTAACTGTGGTAGGCACATTCATTGAAAAAGATGGAAAATTTCAGGCACATTGCAGTCACTGTTGACTAGTTCTAAAATTAGGTCACACATGTGTTGCCAGGCTTGATGGGGGCTGTGGTCCTGCTTCTTGGGATTCCACGAGGCCTTTTGCTCTGCCCTGTGTACTCTTGGTTCAATGCTGAGTCAGCCTTTCTTTTTCATGAAGAGCTGAAAACTGATGATTCTAGCCAAGACAAAGTAACCACGTTATCTTCCTGCCTCAAATGACCAGAAAATAGACAATATACGTGAAACAATGGTTTTTAAGACCTGGTTATCAGGCATGAAATTATAATGATCCCGAAGTGATGGGAAGCAAGTGAGATGAGCACTTTGATTGCCTTATCCTGTTGCTTCGAGAGAGATCTCATCTTACAGTACAAGGTGTGGGAATCCAGGCAGAGCTTACGGAACAGCCACGTTGAGGAAATAAAGCTGTGAGTCTGGGGGGACCAAGACAGTAGGGCAGGCTACAAGAGGAGATCACGTGCCTGTGTGGAGGCTACCCGAGGCCAGGCAAAGACTGATGTACCCGAGAGGATTAGAAGTCACATCCCCACTAGCAGGAACAGGGTTTCAAGGCTGACCAGGAAGTGCGAGTACCCAGAGTGGTAGTGTGTAATGTAGAATGATTATCTCAAGCCTTAGCACTAACCTGGCCTTGACAAACAAATCTTAAACACAAGAGACAGAAGGATCAAGCTGTTCCCAAGTAACTTAACTTCCTGCATCCAGAACGAAGCTCAAATTAAAGATATTTTGTCATGTGAAGAAAAACAGTGTGAGCTTTATAACATATGTAAAGACAAAGTAAATGACAATAACATAGGACAAAGGTGGGATGGGGAGAAATGGAGGTATACTCTTGTAAGGTTGCCGTACAGACTTGAAGTGGTACAGTAGGACTTGAATGTGGGCTGTGATAAAGATGTGTGGTTATGAACTGTAAAGCAGACCCTAAGATAAAAAACCAAGCAAACAGAGATTATAGCAGTAAGCCAACAAAGAAGATAAAATGGAACATAAAATAATATTCAATCTAACTGAAGGCAAGAAAAGGAAACATACTACAGGTGGGACAAAGAGAGAACGAACAGCAAGATGATAGATTTAAGCCAAAACATTGTATCAATAATACTCATTTTTTATTGCTACATAGCAGATGCCACAAACCTAGCCGCTTAAAGCAACACACATTATCTCACAGCTTCTGTGGGTTAGCCGTTGAGGTACTGCTTGACTCATCTGGAGGCTGAGCTGGGAAAAGATCCATTTCCCCACCAGTGTGGTTCTTTGCATCACTCATTTCCTTGCAACTGGGACTCACAGCGTCAGCCTTTTGCTGGCTGCCCTGTGCTCCTATAGGGCATTGGCTGTCCCTTACCAAGGGGAGGGTTCCCCATCATGGGCCCTTGCTTTCCTCACAACCAGCAGGGAGGAGGGATGATGGCATGTTGGCCACTGACGTCTTACACAACACAATGACATCATCACACAAAATTAGATACATCCGTTGCCATGGAGTCCCAGGTCCTGCCCACACTCAAGGGCTGGGGTCACACAAGATGTGAACACCAGGATCAGAACATAACGGAGGCCACCCTAAGAGTTTGTCCACCAAAAATACGCCACGTCACATTTTAAGACCCTTAAAACTTAATTTTTTAATTTCTCCCTTCTTATTCTTTGTTGTCTTACATTTTACTAATGCATCTGTCATCATCCACAGAATACATTGTTACTACTTTTGCTTTAAACACCTAATTCTATTTTAAAGTATTTTTAATGAGAAGAAGTTGGTTTTATATTGATTCCAGTATTTGCTGTTCTTAATACTCTGCATTCCTTTGAGTTGGTCCGAATTCACGTTTGGTGTCACCAGAGTAAATGGGCATAAAGTCAGTCTGATTTTTTTTTTTTTAGGCTTGCCTCATCTGTTTCCTGCTGTTTCTAATTAATTGATTGATTCTGTATTTTTTTCTGTAATTCTGTAATTGTGTGTTCTTTTTGTCCCCCCGCTTATTCATTTTTTATAGCTGTGAGTGGTGTCCTTAATTCTGTTTTTTTTTTTTTAAATCATCTTGTTTTTGAGTTTTGGACATTCAGATTTTCATCAAGTTTCTCAAGAAGCAGTTTATAGAAATTTCTTTCTTTTGTGTGAACTTTCTTCTAATTAGGTTCTTTGTAGTTTGCATGCCTTGTTCCAATTCATTTATAGTTTCATTCCTTTACTTATGTTTTGCCATAGTGTGTATACAGAGTTGCCAGGATATTTCTTTTCCTCTTCCTAATTCTTGGAGATCTGTGCTTCATAATGATGGTTACAGTGTTATTTGTACATAGATATTCAGAAGTGTAATTTATTTAATGTGAATTGTGGCTTTCAGCATTAAATGGGGGCAACCCTAGGCCCCTGAAGCACCTCTTGTAGGAATATTGCCAACCCATTAGTAACAACTAGTAGAGCAATGAATAAACGCTGTCTAAAAGGATAGAGTCATAATTTTTTTTTTTTAAGATTTTATTTATTTATTTGAGAGAGAGAGAGAATGAGAGGGAGGGGGAGGGTCAGAGGGAGAAGCAGACTCTCCGCCGAGCAGGGAGCCCGATGTGGGACTCGATCCCGGGACTCCAGGATCATGACCTGAGCCGAAGGCAGTCGCTTAACCAACTGAGCCACCCAGGCGCCCCTAGAGTCATAAATTTTTTAAATTTATTTTTAAAATATTTATTAGAGCACTCACATGGTGATGAAGGGGGCAGAGGTGGGGAGAGAATCCTCAAGCAGACTCCCCGCTGAGTGCAGAGCCTGACTTGGGGCTTGATCCCACAACCCTGAGATCATGATCTGAGTGGAAGTCACGAGTCAGACGTTTAACCGACTGAGCCACCCAGGCACCCCCCAGAGTCATAAATTTCAAATTTTTGTTGAAGCCCCTAATGTTGCCTGAGTTAAGAGAGAAATTGGTACCTTGAAAATTGGGAGTTTCTAAAGAAGCCTTTAAGATATGTGGCTTATCTTGGATGGTAAAAGCTACTTAAAATTAGCTCCATGGATAAAGATACATTTAAAATTTTCCAGCTAAGCTTAGATTTTACATGTATGGTATTTCATAACATGAAGAGAGGAGCAACCGTTGCTTACAAAGTGCAGCCTTGGGGTTTTAAAGATTTTATTTATTTGTCAGAGACAGAGAGAGAGACTGAAACAAGCAGGGGGAACAGCAGAGGGAGAGGGAGAAGCAGACGCCCCGCTGAGCAGGGAGCCCGATGCGGGACTCGATCTCAGGACCCTGGGATCATAACCTGAGCCAAAGGCGGATGCTTAACCGACTGAGCCAACCCAGGCGCCCCAGCCTTGTGTCTTTAATCCCCAGGGTCCTTGTTATCCTTGGTCCTTTGGAAGCGCTTATAATGTGAAGGTAGACAGAACTCTGGTTCTGAATTTATATTCTCTGCTTTGACCATGAATTAGTGTTGTTACTTGTAAGATATGTAGAGATCATATATGACACCGGTTCATTCATTTGTTTTGGTGTCGCTTTAATGATCATTTCTGATTTGGCCACTGGATTGTCAGTTGTGACAGCTACTTAGTGCTCTTCAAAGGATCTCAGCAAAATAAATACCGTTATTAAAATGACAGCTGTGAAAACAATTTTTTACTTGTTAATGTAGTGTTAGGTTTGAAAAGGGAACACTAAGTAGTATGTGAAAAGTCATTTAAGTGGGTGTAAAAAGGGAGAACTTCTCTCAAATGGAACTATTAGGTGTCCTTTTTTTTTTTTTTAAAGATTTCATTAGAGAGCGTGTGCAAGAGAGAGCAAGCACAAGCAGGGGGAGGGGCAGGGGGAGAGGGAGAAGCAGACCCCTCTGAGCAGGGAGCCCAATGCAGGGCTCGATCCCAGGACCCTGGGATCATGACCTGAGCTGAAGGCAGATGCTTAACCGACTGAGCCACCCAGGCGTCCCCTTAGGTGTCCTTTTAAAAACCTTTAATCAATAATATAAAAGGGAGAGATGAAAAATTAGAGTAATATCACCTCAGTGTTGGCCAGAGGTGCTCTAGATTATGTAGGATGTTGCTGGAACGTGTTTCAGTTTAGAGATAGTAAAAAAGGAATCTTACTCATTTTTCAAATCTACACGAATCTGAAGTTTTTGTTGTGTGAAACCCTTTTGAATTCCTGATGATCCTTTGCTAAGTTTTGTTTCACTTTTTTTTTTTACTTTTATTTTTTAATTGTTATGTTAATCCCCATACATTACATCATTACTTTTAGATGTAGTGTTCCATGATTCATTGTTTGTGCATAACACCCAGTGCTCCATGCAGAACGTGCCTTCCTCAGTACCCATCACCAGGCTAACCCATCCTCCCACCCCCCTCCCCTCTAGAACCCTCAGTTTGTTTTTCAGAGTCCATCATCTCTCATGGTTCGTCCACCAACAAATCGCCTCCGATTTCCCCCCCTTCATTCTTCCCCTCCTGCTATCTTCTTCTTCTTCTTTTTTTTTTCTTAACATATATTGCATTATTTGTTTCAGAGGTACAGATCTGAGATTCAACAGTCTTGCACAATTCACAGTGCTTACCAGAGCACATACCCTCCCCAGTGTCTATCACCCAGTCACCCCATCCCTCCCACCCCACCCCCACTCCAGCAACCCTCAGTTTGTTTCCTGAGATTAAGAATTCCTCATATGAGGTCATATGATACATGTCTTTTTCTGTTTGACTTATTTCGCTCAGCATAATACACTCCAGTTCCATCCACGTCATTGCAAATGGCAAGATCTCATTCCTTTTGATGGCTGCATAATATTCCATTGTATATACATACTAAATCTTCTTTATCCATTCATCTGTCGATGGACATCTTGGCTCTTTCCACCAGTTGGCTATTGTGGACACTGCTGTTATAAACATCGGGTTGCACTTACCCCTTTGGATCCCTACATTTGTATCTTTGGGGTAAATACCCAGTAGTACAATTGCTGGATCGTATAGTAGCTCTATTTTCAACTTTTTGAGGAACCTCCATACTGTTTTCCACAGTGGCTGCACCAGCTTGCATTCCCACCAACATTGTAGGAGGGTTCCCCTTTCTCCGCATCCCCGCCAACATCTGTCATTTCCTGACTTGTTAATTTTAGCCATTCTGACTGGTGTGAGGTGGTATTGCATTGAGGTTTTGATTTGGATTTCCCTGATGCCGAGCGATATTGAGCTCTTTTTCATGTGTCTGTTGGCCATTTGGATGTCTTCTGTGGAAAAATGTCTGTTCATGTCTTCTGCCCATTTCTTGATTGGATTCTTTGTTCTTTGGGTGTTGAGTTTGATAAGTTCTTTATAGATTTTGGATACTAGCCCTTTATCTGATATGTCATTTGCAAATATCCTCTCCCATTCTGTTGGTTGTCTTTTGGTTTTGTTGACTGTTCCCTTTGCTTTGCAAAAGCTTTTTATCTTTGATGAAGTCCCAATAGTTCATTTTTGCCCTTGCTTCCCTTGCCCTTGGCGATGTTTCTAGGAAGAAATTGCTGTGGCTGAGGTCGAAGAGGTTGCTGCCTGTGTTCTCCTTTAGGATTTTGATGGACTCCTGTCTCACACTGAGGTCTTTCATCCATTTGGAGTCTATTTTTGTGTGTGGTGTAAGGAAATGGTCCAGTTTCATTCTTCTGCATGTGGCTATCCAATTTTCCCAACACCATTTGTTGAAGAGACTGTCTTTTTTCCATTGGACATTCTTTCCTGCTTTGTCAAAGATTAGATGACCATAGAGTTGAGGGTCCATTTCTGGGCTCTCTGTTCTGTTCCATTGATCTATGTGTCTGTTTTTGTGCCAGTACCGTGCTGTCTTGATGATGAAGACAGATGCTGGAAGTCCGGAATTGTGATGCCGCCAGCTTTGCTTTTCTTTTTCAACATTCCTCTGGCTATGTGGGGTCTTTTCTGGTTCCATACAAATTTTAGGATTATTTGTTCCATTTCTTTGAAAAAAGGGGATGGTATTTTGATGGGGATTGCACTGAATGTGTAGATTGCTCTAGGTAGCATTGACATCTTCACAATATTTGTTCTTCCAATCCATGAGCATGGAACGTTTTTCCATTTCTTTGTGTCTTCCTCAATTTCTTTCATGAGTATTTTATAGTTTTCTGAGTGCAGATCCTTTGTCTCTTTGGTTAGATTTATGCCTAGGTATCTTATGGTTTGGGGTGCAATTGTAAATGGGATCAACTCCTTAATTTCTCTTTCTTCTGTCTTGTTGTTGGTGTATAGGAATGCCACTGACTTCTGTGCATTGATTTTATATCCTGCCACTTTACTGAATTCCTGTATGAGTTCTAGCAGTTTTGGGGTGGAGTCTTTGGGGTTTTCCACGTAAAGTATCATATCATCTGCAAAGAGTGAGAGTTTGACTTCTTCTTTGCCGATTTGGATGCCTTTGATTTCTTTTTGTTGTCTGATTGCTGTGGCTAGGACTTCCAATACTATGTTGAATAGCAGTGGTGATAGTGGACAACCCTGCCACGTTCCTGACCTTAGGGGGAAAGCTCTCAGTTTTTCCCCATTGAGAATGATATTCGCTGTAGGTTTTTCACAGATGGCTTTTATGATATTGAGGTATGTACCCTCTATGCCTATACTCTGAAGAGTTTTGATCAAGAAAGGATGCTGTACTTTGTCAAAAGCTTTTTCTGCATCTGTTGAGAGGATCATATGATTCTTGTTCTTTCTTTTGTTAATGTATTGTATCACGTTGATTGATTTGCGGATGTTGAACCAACCTTGTAGCCCAGGGATAAATCCCACTTGGTCATGGTGAATAATCCTTTTAATGTACTGTTAGATCCGATTGGCTAGTATTTTGGTGAGGATTTTTGCATCCATGTTCATCAGGGATATTGGTCTGTAGTTCTCCTTTTTGATGGGGTCTTTGTCTGGTTTGGGGATCAAGGTAATGCTGGCCTCATAAAATGAGTTTGGAAGTTTTCCTTCCATTTCTATTTTTTGGAACAGTTTCAGAAGAATAGATATTAATTCTTCTTTAAATGTTTGGTAGAATTCCCCTGGGAAGCCATCTGGCCCTGGGCTTTTGTTTGTTGGGAGAATTTTGATGACTGCTTCAATTTCCTTAGTGGCTATAGGTCTGTTCAGGTTTTCTATTTCTTCCTGGTTCAGTTTTGGTAGTTGATACATCTCTAGGAACGCCTCCATTTCTTCCAGGTTATCTAATTTGCTGGCATAGAGTTGCTCAAAATATGTTCTTATAATTGTTTGTATTTCTTTGGTGTTGGTTTTGATCTCTCCTCTTTCATTCATGATTTTGTTGATTTGGGTCACTTCTCTTTTCTTTTTGATAAGTCTGGCCAGGGGCTTATCAATCTTTTTAATTCTTTCAAAGAACCAGCTCCTAGTTTCGTTGATCTGTTCTACTGTTGTTTTGGTTTCTATTTCATTGATTTCTGCTCTGATCTTTATTATTTCTCTTCTTCTGCTGGGTTTAGGCTTTATTTGCTGTTCTTTCTCCAGCTCCTTTAGGTGTAGGGTTAGGTTGTGTACTTGAGACCTTTCTTGTTTCTTGAGAAATGCTTGTTGTACTGCTATATACTTTCCTCTTAGGACTGCTTTTGGTGCATGCCAAAGATTTTGAATAGTTGTGTTTTCATTTTCATTGGTTTCCATGAATTTTTTAAATTCTTCTTTAATTTCCTGGTTGACCCATTCATTCTTCAGTAGGATGCTCTTTAGCCTCCATGTATTTGAGTTCTTTCCGACTTTCCTCTTGTGATTGAGTTCTAGTTTCAAAGCATTGTGGTCTGAAAATAGGCAGGGAATGATCCCAATCTTTTGGTACCGGTTGAGACCTGATTTATGACCTAGGATGTGATCGATTCTGGATAATGTTCCATGGGGACTAGAGAAGAATGTGTATTCCGTTGCTTTGGGATGGAATGTTCTGAATATGTCTGTGAAGTCCATTTGGTCCAGTGTGTCATTTAAAGTCTTGATTTCCTTGTTGATCTTTTGCTGAGATGATCTGTCCATTTCAGTGAGGGAGGTGTTAAAGTCCCCCACTATTATTGTATTGTTGTTGATGTGTTTCTTCGCTTTTGTTATTACTTGCCTTATATAATTGGCTACTCCCATGTTAGGGGCATAGATATTTACAATTGTTAGATCTTCTTGTTGGATAGACCCTTTAAGTAGGATATAATGTCCTTCCTCATCTCTTTTTACATTCTTTGGTTTAAAATCTAATTTGTCTGATATAAGAATTGCCACACCAGCTTTCTTTTGGTGTCCATTACCATGGTAAATGGTTTTCCACCCCCTCACTTTCAATCTGGGGCTGTCTTTGGGTCTAAAATGAGTCTCTTGCAGACAGCATATCGATGGGTCTTGTTTTTTAATCCAGTCTGATAGCCTGTGTCTTTTGATTGGGGCATTTAGCCCATTTACATTCAGGGTAACTATTGAAAGATAGGAATTTAGTGCCATTGTATTGCCTGTAAGGTGACTGTTACTGTATATTGTCTGTGTTCCTTTCTGGTCTATGTTGCTTTTAGGCTCTCTCTTTGCTTAGAGGACCCCTTTCAAGATTTCTTGTAGGGCTGGTTTCGTGTTTGCAAATTCCTTTAGTTTTTGTTTGTCCTGGAAGCTTTTTATCTCTCCTTCTATTTTCAATGACAGCCTAGCTGGATATAGTATTCTTGGCTGCATATTTTTCTCATTTAGTGCTCTGAATATATCCTGCCAGTCCTTTCTGGCCTGCCAGGTCTCTGTGGATAGGTCTTTGCCAATCTCATGTTTCTACCATTGTAGGTTACATATCTCTTCTCCCGAGCTGCTTTCAGGATTTTCTCTTTGTCTCTGAGACTCATAAGTTTTACTATTAGATGTTGGGGTTTTGACCTATTTTTATTGATTTTGAGAGGGGTTCTCTGTGCTTCCTGGATTTTCATGCCTGTTTCCTTCCCCAAATTAGGGAAGTTCTCTGCTATAATTTGCTCCATTATACCTTCTGCCCCTCTCTCTCTTTCTTCTTCTTCTGGGATCCCAATTATTCTAATGTTGTTTCGTCTTATGGTATCACTTATCTCTTGAATTCTGCCCTCGTGATCCAGTCGTTGTTTATGTCTCTTTTTCTCAGCTTCTTTATTTTCCATCATTTGGTCTTCTATGTCACTTATTTTCTCTTCTGCCTCATTTATCCTAGCAGTTAGCACCCCCATTTTTTATTGCACCTCATTAATAGCCTTTTTGATTTCGACTTGGTTAGATTTTAGTTCTTTTACTTCTCCAGAAAGGGTTTCTCTAATAACTTCCATGCTTTTTTCAAGCCCAGCTAGTATCTTTAAAGTGATGATTTTGAACCCTAGATCTGACATCGTACTAATGTCCGTATTGAGTAGGTCCCTGGCAGTTGGTACTACCTCTTGTTCTTTTTGTTGAGGTGATTTTTTCCGTCTTGTCATTTTGTGCAGAGGAGAATAGATTAATGAGAGAACAGAATGCTAGCAGGGTAACAAACGTCCCCGGAAAATATACTCTAAACAAATCAGAAAAGACCTGAAGCAGTGGGAAAAGAAAGGGAAAGAGAGAAAAAAGAAAAAGAAAAAGATAAAGATAAAAACAAACAAAAACAGAACAAAACAAAAAAAACAGAATATGATCAAATATGATCAGGCTGGTATATAGATCAGTGCCACACACTAGATTTTGGGTGTATTTGGTCTGTGAGAAGAAAGTGCCTCCCAAAATTTTAAAGAAAGAAAAACTTATATATGTACAAAAATAAGGGTTGATATATTGAAGGGATGGAATATGACTTTAAAGATGAAAATTATAAAAAATTTTATAAAAGGAATTGATAAGAAGTTGTTTGAAAAAAGGAAGAAGGGGATTTAAAAAAGAAGGGAGAGAATGTGATCAGGCAGGGGAGTAGAAAAAAACCATACAATAGAGATTTAGGGTATATTTTGATCTGTTAGAAGAAACTATCTGAAAATTTTAAAGAGAGAACAACTTATATATATATGCCAAAAATACGGGTAACTACTATGAAGGGATAGAATATGACTCTAAAAATGAAAAGTAAAAATGAAAAATAAAATTTTTTTTTTTAAAAAAGGGATTGATAAGATGGTTGAAAAAGGGAAAAAGAAAAATTCAAAAAAAAAAAAAGTTAAAAAAAAATTAACTTTGAAAGCCTAAGAATCATGGGAAAAAGCCATGAATTTTATGTGCATTATTCCCTTAGTGCTGGAGTTCTGCCTTCTCATTGATCGGTAAACTTGATCTTGGCTGCCTGTTCTCGCTGATCTTCTGGGGAAGGGCCCTGTTGCTGTGGTTCCCAGATGTCTTTGCGGGAGGCAGAATTGCCCCGCCCTTGCCCGGTCTGGGCTAAGTAATCTGGGGTTTGCTTTCCAGAGCTTTTGTTCCCTGCGAGCTTTCCATACAGCTTTGGAGGCAGAGAGTGAAAATGGCGGCCTCCCAATCTCCGCCCCGGAGGAGCTGAGAACTCGGGGCCCCGCTCCTCAGTGAGCCCCCAGAGAAAAGCCGTCAGTCACTCCTGTCTCCCCGGTCTCCGGCCACACTCCGTGCTCGCCCGGCCTGTGACCGCGCATTTGTATCTCTGGCCCCCGACCCCGGGTGGAGGCTCCAACCCAACAGATCCCTGTGGTGCACTCCCGTGCGGCTCCTCCCGGGGGAGGAAGGTGAGTCTCCCCGGATCTGCCGCTTGTTGGGTCCCTGCTGGAGGAGCAGTGGCCTGACTGTGCCGCGGATCACGGTTTATGACCACCCCGAGCTGAGAGCCCACACCTCGGCTCCGTCTCTGCAGCTGGTTCCCCAGTCCGATACCTGGGAGCTCTGCCGCACTCAGGCACCCCCTGTCTTCCTGTGACCCCGAGGGTCCTGAGACCCCACTGTCCCGGAGGGTTCCACCCCCCGCTTAGCCACCAGAGTGACGTCCCTCGGCGGAGCTGCCTTCTAAAAGTTCTAATTTTGTGCCCCGCGGTTCTATCACTTGCCAGAAGTGGCCGACGGAGGCCCCTCCCCCGCCGTCTATCCTCCCGAATATCACCTCGGATTCACTTCTCCACACGTCCTACCTTCCAGAAAGTGGTCGCTTTTCTGTTCAGAGAGTTGTTGCTATTCCTTTCTTCAATCTCCTGTTGGGTTTGTAGGTGTTCAGAATGGTTTGATCCCTATCCAGCTGAATTCCTGAGAGGAAACGAAATCCAGGTCTCCTACTCCTCCGCCATCTGCTCCGCCTCCCAGTTTTGTTTCACTTTTAAGGCAGAACATATCAGAATCCCTGTTTGTGTTTCTATTGTGGTCTCATGAGTTATGTCATTTTTCCTGGAAATTAAAAAGATAATACAAAAGGAGGACCATGAAATTAGTCATTACCAAGATGACATCCCAGTGACTGAATTTGGTTAAACAGGTAATTCCTAGAGTACTTTCCTATTTATGATAAAAGCATTTGCTCTTCCAAGAGAAGGTTTAGATTCCTTCCTGTATGTTATAACACAGCCAGTAAGTCAAATGTAAGCAGTATACTTTTCTTAAGTTAACTAATTAATTTTATCCATTTTTTACTCACATTTTTCTCAGGACTCTTGTTAGATGAGTGACAGTTCAAAAATAGCTTGTGGATGATGGTAGTGACAATGATACAGTTTTTGAATGCTGTAAATAGCGGCAAAGCAACTAGAATGCAAAACCAAAGACCCACAGAAACCACCTTCAAAACAGTATTCCCGTAGCTCCCAATTAAATCAGCTTGTAGGGACAGACCGCCATCATAAGTAGTATACCTGCATGATTTCAGCATCTGTACAAAAGGAAGTGGGGGGGAACCAGTGGGCTTTTAACATCCCCAGGCATGAAAGAACCCCCAAATTGCCAAAAAGTGCTTCCTGCAGAGCCTGACAGCTTTGTCTCAAAAGAGCAGCAGAAACTGGGAACAGAATCCCAGTTGTGGGTGCGTGTAATGGCATCTGATGGCTGTGAAGTTAAAAAAAATAAGTAACAATAAGCTCCTCTGGTCTGTTCCCTCCCTTTGAAAGGGGAGGCGAACTTTCTTCATCCCAAACAGTAAGTGACAGAATATTATCTCAGTTAAATCCCATGCGAAGTTTTTATAAGATGAGAGAGATTAGGAACCAAACAATATTATGGCAGCCAATGAGAGTTCACAGACAGACCTGTCCCCAAACTGATGAAAACTGTAACAGTAGTTCCAAATGAGCTTAAAAATTTAAGAAAATGGTAGAATATGTGAAGAAAAAGACAGCATATATTAGGACTAAAAATATCAGAAATGAAGTGAGTGAAGAAAGGAAGATTTTACTTTTGTTCCACCTTTCTTTTTTTTTTAATTTAAAATCAGTTAACACATAATGTATTATTAGTTTCAGAGGTAGAGGTCAGTGATTCATCAGTCTTATATAACACCCAGTGTTCATTACAACACATACCCTTCTTAATGCCCATCAACCAGTTACCCCGTCCCCCCATCCCCTTCCCCTCCAGCAACCCGCAGTTTGTTTCCTATGATTAAGAGTCTCTTATGGTTTGTCTCCTTCTCTGATTTTGTCTGTTTTATTTTTTCCTCTCTTCCCCTATGATCCTGTTTTGTTTCTTAAATTCCCACATATCAGTGAGATCATATTATAATTATCTTTCTCTGATTGACTTATTTTGCTTAGCCCTCTAGTTCCACCCACATCATTGCAAATGGCAAGATAGCAATTTTTTGATGGCTGAGTGGTATTCCATTGTATGTGGAATACCCACATTTTCTTTATCAATTCAATTCTGTCACTGGACATCTGGGCTCTTTCCATAGTTTGGCTATTGTGGACATTGCTGCTATAAACATCGGGGTGCATGTACCCCTTTGGATCCCTACATTTGTATCTTTGGGGTAAATACCCAGTAGTACAGTTGCTGGGTTGTAGGGCAGCTCTATTTTCAACTCTATGAGGGACCGCCATCCTGTAGAAAGGAAGATTTAAATGAGAGCTGCTAACATCCACAAAGGATTTAGGATTCAGAAATGGAAGACAAACTCAGGAAAAAAACAAACCTAACAGATTACAACTTAATAGAAAGATAAGATGTAAAGAAGAAAGTTTTTTAAATAAAGATTTAAAATGTTGAAGAGAATATGATGGATAGAACATAGGCTGAACTTCAACGCATACAGTAAAAAACTTTGAAGAAGAAAATCAAGAGAATGAACAGAACAAAAAGAACAAGGCCCAGATAATCTCATGGGGGATTTTACTATCCCTTTACATATTCAACGTCCTAATGCCTCTTAAGCTATTTCAGTGTGTAGGAGAACTTCTAAACTAGTTTTGTGAAGCAAGGATACTGTGATTCCTAAACTTGAGAAAGATTGCCCCCAAATAGAAAACTCACAGTAGCATTTGTCATTTATTAATGCAGAAATTATACATTAGTAATAGCAAACGTGCAAGGAGTCCAAGATGACAGTGTAGGAGAATCCTGAACTCTCTTCCTCCCACGGACTTACCAAACTCACAGCTCCATATGGATTATTTCTCTGTGGGAAAGATCTTGAAACTAGGCGAACTGCTTCTCCACAACAAGGGATGAAAGGACCTCATTGAAACAGACAGAGGCACAGTCTTGTAAAAAACCCCACCCCAGCTCATTGATACAAAAAAGGGATTTCCACAGACAGGTGCTTCTCCTGAAGGAGTAAAGGGTTGGTGTTCCACATCTGGCACCCTGGCTTCTGGGACCTGCACTGGAAAGAGGAACCTCTTGAAAGTCTGGCTAGGAAAACCAACAGGGCTGTTGTCTGGGACTCCTAAAGTTCTCTAAGAAACTGAGATTCCCCTCTTGGAGTGTTTGCATGCAGTCCAGTTTGCCCCCAGATCTACTGAACAGACAGCAGTTGGAAAGTTCCTAGACTATATGTGAAGAAGATCCATTTGCTGGTCTGAGGGCATTGGCTGGAGAGGTGGGGACAGTTGAGATTCTCCCTAGAGACAGAGATGCATGTGGATGCCATTGTTGGACTGTCCATGTAGCTTGCTAGCGTGGGTGGGCGAGCTTAGACATAGCATCCTGCCACCACTTTGCTTGGATGGATTTGACTGAGAAGCCATTGCTCAGGCCAGAGAGTGCAGGTGATCGCGGTGTTCTCTGGTTCCCTGGCCGGAGTGGGCAAGCACAAATGGCCATGGAGTTCTCTTACTTCCTAGTGGAAGGCTGGAGGCCTGGGCAGTTAGGACACTCCACTAAATCTGGCTGCAGCTGGTGAGCATGAATGGCCACACATTCTTCGCTGACAAGGCACTCTCCCACTGTGTTTCTGAAACCCATAGGCATGGGCAGTCAGGACATTTTTACACTACCTTCCTGAGACCAGCGAGTGTGCCCTGCCACCTCCACTCTCCAGCTTCCTCCCAGTTCTTGGCTGGCCACCACCCCCAGGACACTGCATAGAGAGCAGGCTGAAACAGCCTCAGTCTTCCTGTGAAAAATGCCAAGTTACTTAGCCTGGAGCTTCAGCCTGAGGGACAGGCTCCAAGTTCCGCACACGTCTAGAGGCCGAGGAGGTGCTCCCAGGGAACCTAAGTAGGGAGACACAATCCTTATGTACCTCTTTGACCTCATTACAGGTCAACAAGACTTCCCAGAAAGGATCTTATCACTCATCTGGAGCCCAAATTTTTGCCACTGTCACTCAGGGGACACCTTCAGATCTCCGGTCTAGAGGCTAGAGGGATTATGATTATGGCCCCACCAGACTATATATATATATATATATATTCATACTTTAAAAGCTGGTACTTGAGGGTCTGGCTTCCAATCGGCCTGAAACTAGATGGTAAATGAGATTCTTCCCCTTGGATCACTGACAGGCCTTGGCACACCCTCAACAATGGGGGCACATCAAGAGTAAATCAAGCAGTTTAGACAATCACAAAGGCTTGAGACACAACCAAGAACTAGGAGAAGGTTGAATGAGAAAGATTATCACCTTCACAAGATGAGCATTCAAGGCTGAGAGAGATAGCTGTCTTGATGCACAGAAACACAAGAGAGTCAAGCAAAATGGGGAAACAAGTAGGTTTTAAATGAAAGAACAAGACAATACATCAGAAAAAGATCACAGTGATACAGAGATAAATAATCCACCTGATAAAGAATTCAAAGTGATGGTCATAAAGATGCTCACCAACCTCAGGAGAAAAAAAAGATGAACACAGTGAGATCTTCAGTGGAGAGATAAAAAACACAATAAAGTACCAAACAGAAGCCACAGAGCGGAAGAATGCGATAACTGAGCTGGAAAGTACATTAGCAGCATTCTGCAGCAGACCAGGTGAAACAGAAGGATGGATCGGCGAACTGGAGATGCAGTGATGGAACTCACACACAGCAACTGAAAGAAAAATTATTTTATTTTATTTTCGTAAAGCGATAGAAGTTTATTGAGTGAAGATACAGAAAAAGCTCTCAAGAGTGAGGGGTCCCAACAGGGTTGCCCAGAAAAATAATTAAAAAAAATAAAGATAACTTGAGGGACAACATCAAGCAGAATTACATTTTCATGTAGGGTCACAGAAGGAGACAAGAGAGAGAAAGAGGCAGAAAACTTACTTGAAGAACAATGGCTGAAAATTTCCCTAACCTAGGGAAGGAAACAGACATTCAGGTCCAGGAAGCCAAGAGTTCCAAATAAGAACCCAAAGACAGCTACATCAAGACCATTATAATCAAAAGGTCAAATTTAAAGACAAAATCTTAAAAGCAGCAAGAGTAAAGCAGATTGTTAACACACAAGGGAAGCCCCATAAGGGTATCAGCAGATTTCTCAGAAATGGCAGTCGAGAAGGGAGTGGCATGACATCTTCAAAGTGCTGAAAGGAAGAAACTTCCAACTAAGAATTCTCGACCTACCAAGGTTATCATTCATATTTGAAGGAGAGATAAAGCTTTCTAGACAAGCAAAAGCTGAAGGAGTTTCTCACTACTAAACCGGCTTTGTAAGAAATATAAAAGGGACTTTTTTAAGCTTTGAAAAGAAATGGCACTAATTAACAAAACATGCAAAAAGTAAAAATCTTGGGGCTCCTGGGTGGCTCAGTCAGTTAAGCATCTGCCTTCAGACCCTTAACCTGGGGTCCTGGGATGGAGCCCCGCGTCAGACTCCCTGCTCAGTGGAGTCTACTTGTCCCTCTCCCTCTAACCTCCCCTGCCCCCGCTCATGCTCTCTCTCTCAAATAAATAAATAAAATCTTTAAAAAGAAAAAAGTAAAAATCTCACTGGAAAAGGTAAATATATAGTAAAGGTAGTGGATTAATCACTTATAATAAAGCTACCATGAAAGTGAAATGATAAAAGTAGTAAAATGAACTAAAACTACAGTAATTAAGGGATACATGAAATAAAAACAATGTAAAAAGTGACATCAAAATGTAAAATGGTGGAAGTAAAAATGTAGTTTTGGGATGTGTTCAAATTTAGGTTGCTATCAACTTAGACTATTATACATGTAGGATAATATATGTGAATCTTATGGTAACCACAAAATAAAAACTTACAGTAAATACGCAAAAGAAAATGAGTAAAGAATCTAAGCATAATGCTAAAGAAAGTCATCAAACCACAAGGGAATAGAGAAAGAGAAGACAGGAACAGAGAGAAACTAAAAAACAGCCTGAAAAAAATAAAAAATAAAAAAATAAATTAAAAAAAGCCTAAAAAAAAAAAAAAGAACAAGATGGCAATAAGTATATACCTATCAATAATTACTTTAAATGTAAATAGACTAAGTTCTCCAATCAATAAATACAGAGTGGATGAATTAATAAAAAAAAAAGGAAAAAGAAAAGATCTTTATACTGCCTACAAGAGACTCACTTCAGAAATAAGGACACACACATATTGAAAGTGAAGGTATGGAAAAAGATACTCCATGCAATTGGAAATGGAAAGAAAGCTGGATAGCTCGAATCATATCAGACAAAAAGACTTTAAAACAAATAATGTAACAAAAGAATAATAAAGGGGTCAATCCAGCAAGAAGACACAACATTTATAAATATATATGCACCAAACAGAGGAGCCCCCAAATATATAAAACAAATGTTAAAAACTTGAAGGGGGAAATTGACAGCAATACAATAATAGGGAATTTTGACACCCCATTTACATTAATGGATAGATCATCCAGACAGAAAATTAATAAAGAAACACTGGCCTTAACACAGTAGCCCAGATGGACTTAATGGATACATACAGAACACTACGTCCCAAAGCAGTAGAATACACATTCTTCTCAAGTGCACATAGAACATTCTCCAGGATTGATCCCATGTTAGGCCACAAAACAAGTCTCAATAAATTTAAGAAGACTGAAATTATATCAAGCATCTTTTCTGACCACAATGGTATGAAACTAGAAATCACAAGAAGAAAACTGGAAAAATAGGAGGAGATTAAACTATTTACTGAAAACTACTAAGTCCTGGAGGAAATCAAAGGAGAAATAAAAAAATACTAGAGACAAATGAAAAAAGAAATATGAAAAATCAATGGGAGATAGCAAAAGTGGTTCTAAGAGGGAAGTTTATAGCAATAAAGGCCTATCTCAAGGAAGAAGAGAAATCTCAGACAATTTAACTTTACACCCAAGGAACTAGAAAAAAGACAACAAACAAATCCCAAAGTTAGTGGAAGGAAGGAAATAATAAAGATCAGAGTGGATATACATGGAATAGAGACCAAAAAGACAATAGAAAGGATTAGTGAAATTAAGAGCTTGTTCTTTGAAAAGATAAACAAAATTGGCAAATCTTTAGCTAGACTCACCAAGAAAAAAAAGAGGGCTCAAATAAATAAAGTCAGAAATAAAAGAGAAGTTATAACCACAGAAATACAAAGGATCATAAGAGACTGTTATAAACAATTATATGCCAACAAAATTGGACAGTCTAGAAGAAATGGATTAATTCCTAGAAATGTATAGTCTTTCAAGACTGAAATATGATGAAATAGAAAATCTGAGTAGAGAATTACTAGTAAGGAGATTGAATCATTATTTAAAAACCTCTCAACAAACATCCAGGACTAGATGGTTCCACTGGTGAATTCCACCAAACATTGAAAGAAGATTCAATGCCTATTCTTTCCAAACTATTCCCAAAAACCGAATAGGAGGGAATGCATCCAAACTCATTTTATCAGGCCAGTATTACCCTGTTAGCAAAACCAGATAAAGATGGGGGAAAAAAGCAAAGCAAAGCAGAAGGGGAGAGAGAGAGAGAGAAAGAAGGAAAGAGAGAAAGAAAAAGAAAAGAATTAATTACAGGTCAGTATCTCTGATGAGGACAGAAGCAAAAATCCTTCACAAAATATTAGCAACTGAATTCAACAATACGTTAAAATACATTAAAAGTATTACTACATGATCACATAGGATTTATTGCAGGGATCCAGGATGGTTCAACATCCGGTCAATCAGTGTGATACACCATACCAACAGAATGAAAGATAAAAATCATATAATCATCTCAATAGATGCAGAGGAAGCATTTGGCAAAATTCAGCATCTATTTATGATAAACTCTCAACAAAGTGGGTATATGGGAAACATACTTCAACATAAGAAATATCATATATGGTAAACCCACAGCTGGAAGCTTTTCCTAAGATCAGGAATAAGACAAGGATGCCCACTATTCCAACTTTTATTTAACATAGTATTGGAAGTCCTAGCCACAGCAATTAGGCAAGAAAAAGGCATACAAATTTAAAAGAAGTAAAACTGTCCCTACTTGCAGATGACATGATGCCATATATAAAAACCCCTCGAGACTCCACCAAAAAATTGTGAGAACTAATAAATGAATTCAGTAAAGTTTCAGGATACAACATTAATATACAGAAATCTGTTGTTTCTATACAGTAGTAACAAACTATCAGAAAGAAATCAAGAAAACAACCCCATTTACAATTGCATTGAAAACAGTAAAATACCTAGGAATAACTTTAACCAAGAAGGTAAAAGATCTGTACATGGAAAACTATAAAACATTGATGAAAGAAGTTGAAGAAGACGCAAATAAATAAAAAGATCTTCCATGCTCCTGGACTGGAAGAATGAATACCGTTAAAATGTCCATACAATCCAAAGCAATCTACAGATTCAACGTAATTCCTATCAAAATTCCAGTGACATTTTTTACAGAACTAGAGCAAATAATTTTAAAATTTGTATGGAACCACAAAAGACCCCTAATAGCCAAAACCATCTTGATAAAGAAGAAGCTAGAGGTATCATGCTCCCTGATTCCAAAGCTATCCTACAAAGCTGTAGTAATCAAAACAATTTGGTATTAGTATATAAACAGACATAGATGCATGGTACAGAATAGAGAGCCCAGGAATAAACCCATGCATATATGGTGAATTAATTTATGAGATAGGAGGCAAGAATTTATAAGGGGGAAAGGACAAGTCTCTTTAATAAGTGGTTCTGGGAAAGCTAGACATTTATATGCAAAAGAATGAAACTAGACGATTATCTTAGAACATACACATAAATCAACTCAAAGTGTGTTCAAGACTTGAATATAAGACCTGAAACCCTAAAACTCCTGGAAGAAAACATAGGCAGTAAGCTCCTTGACATTGGATTTAGCTATATATATATATACACACACACACACATATATATACATATATATATATATATTTTTTTGATCTGACTCTAAGGGCAAGGGAAACAAAAGTGAAAATAAACAAATGGTACAATATCAAACCAAAAAGCTTCTGCACATTGAGGGAACCATCAACAAAATGAAAAGGGAACCTTTTGAATAGGAGGAGGTATTTGCAAATTATATATCTAACAAGGAATTATTATCCAAAAGATATAAAGAACTCATACAACTCAATACAAACAAAAACCAAATAATCTGATTAAAATGGGCAGAGGAGCTGAATAGACATTTTTCTAAAGAAGACGTACAGATGGCCAACAGACATATGAAAAGATGCTCAACATCACTCATCATCAGGGGAATGCGAACAAATGACAATGAGATATCACTTTACACCCATCAGACTGGCTATTATAAAAAAAGAGTATTGATGAAGATGTGGAGAAAAGAACCCTCATGCATTGTTGGTGGGAGTATAAATGGGTGCAGCCACTGTGGAAAACAGTATAGAGGTTCCTCAGAAAATTAAAAATAGAGCTACCATGCGATCCAGCAATTCCACTTCTGGGTATCTACTCTAAGAAAATGAAAACACAGACTCAAAAAGCCATATGTACCCCTGTGTTCATTGCAGCATTATTCACCATAGCTAAGATGTGGAAATGACCTAAGTGTCCATTAGTGGATGGATGAATGGGTGAAGAAAATGTGGTCTATATAGAGATACATACAATGGAATACTAATTATCATAAAAATGAATTAATTCTTACCATTTGCTACAACATGAATGGACCTGAGGGGCTTCATTCACTTTTTGCTTTATTCACATTCACATCTGGTTTTAACAGGCTTCTATGCCGTCATCACATGCGGGACATTGTAATGATGTTGACTTCAACCCAATGATTTCCAGAATATTATTTGAAGACTTTTGGCCTGATACTAGTTCTGGGTAGCTGATATCCATCATAGGTACAGGTTGGGAAATTTGACGTTTCTTCTAATCTGCTAACAAAACAAAACAAAATAAAACAAAAACCAGTGGCCTGGCTAGTAATACTCTAGAGTATGTTCAAGGAAGTCAGTAATCCATCAGCAAACATTATAAAATGCATAAGTTTAATGTAGAAAAAACTGAGAAACATGCAAAAGCCCTAAAATGCTATTTGCTATGAGTGCAAATAAAAATAGTATTAATAGGGGCGAGGATGAAAGTTACTATCCAACAATTTTCTCTGTGTGGTTCACATGCACTCTCTAAAGATAGGCTCCAATGTTAATGATTTGACCAAAGCTTTTTTTTTTTGAGATTTTTAAAATTAATTAATTAATTAATTAATTTATTTATTTATTTAAGAGAGAGAAAATACCAGGCAGATTCTGCGCTGAGCACGGAGCCTGATGCGGGGCTCGATCTCACGACCCTGAGATCATGACCTGAGCTGAAACCAAGAGTCGGAGGCTTAACCAACTGAGCCACCGAGGTGCCCCTGACCAAAGCTTTCTGCGGATGGTAGGGTCAGACTAGGACATCTGAGCCAGCTTTCATATAGGAAAACTAAAATATCTAGAAAAATGTGAATCTACCTGCTTGAAGGTGCAAAAGAGCTCACAAGGTAGTAGAGTCTAGGAGAGATGAGCATCTGGAGAAGTCCAGCGTTTGGTATCACTTTGCCTCTGGGGTTAATTGCGGATTCCAGAAGCCAAGCCACAGGACATCTGCAGCATTTTATTTGTTGAGATCTCCCCGTTGCAGGTGCAAGAGAAGTAGACTTCAGCTTTTGCTGGGGGAGTGGCAAGCTACCAGAAGAGCATGCCGAATGAAAATACTGTTAATTCATTTCTGGAAAATACAACCTGTTACAGGAGGTAAGTAGAGTTTAAGTGTTCAGAGTCTTCACATTGAAAAGGGCAGTAGTACCCATAAATACTGGACTTGGAAAAATCAAGGATGCATGGTGTAATTGCTAAGGTAACCACTATAAGAACGGTTTAAGAAGGGTGTATCACGGGCGCCTGGGTGGCTCAGTTGGTTAAGCGACTGCCTTCGGCTCAGGTCATGACCCTGGAGTTCCGGGATCGAGTCCCGCATCGGGCTCCCTGCTCGGCAGGGAGTCTGCTCCTCCCTCTGACCCTCCTTCCTCTCATGCTCTCTGTCTCTCATTCTCTGTCTCGCAAATAAATAAAATCTTAAAAAAAAAAAAAAAGAAGGGTGTATCACTACACAGCTCATAGACGGGGATAAGGAATCACAAAAGAAGACGAAGAAAGAGAAAGCAGATACAGAACACATGATTCAGTAAAGAACCTATGGTAAAATGGCAGTTTTAAATCTAAAGATACCAACAAGATTGTCGATCTGTATTTAAAAAGACAAGCACTAAATTTGACCAATTTTCTGTGAAACCTGGTACTAAGAAAGGTCATGGTTTGTGCTTTGCAATCTGGTGTCCTTCCTTTTCTCACAGTTTATTAAATGAAAGTAGAGTCAAATGAGAAAATATTTACTGAGTACTATAAACAACATACTTGGGCAGAGTGGAAATGTGAAAAAGTAAAATGGGCTTTTTATCATCAAGGAGATTAAAGATTTAAGATGTTAAATTATGAAAAGCTTAACTGTGTTAAAATTTTAAGTTACATTTTAGGACAACTAAAGAGCTTGCATGTCATCTCAAAAGGATCTCAAAGGAATGAGAAGTAGTTCAGGATGGGACAATTTTAGAAGAGTGTGGATTTTACTGAGTCTGTGGCTAATATTTAGTGAGAGTCACTAGGACTCGATGTTCTGGTTGGGGAGAATAGTGTGAGCAAAGTGCAAATGGAAAGTATACAAGCATGTTTGGAGGTTAGCAAGTAAACCAACTGTGTCTACAAAAGTCATTTGGGGAACTCTCAGGAGATGAGAATCTCCTGAAAGATTTGGGACACATTTTGGAAATCGTAAGTCTAAGTAATTAGGCTCTCTCCTATCAGTGTTGTGGCATTCGTGCAGATTTTAAGAAAGATGGTAACCTACTTGAAGTAGTGTTTGAAGAAATTAATCTGATGTAAAATGCAGGGGGGTCATTTAGAAGGGCTCCCTGTCATACTTGTTACAGTAAAATAAGGGCTGGAATTAGAGTTGCAGCTTTGGTCGAACATTTCACAGGCATGTCTGTGTAGCGATGAAGGCGTGAACAATGCTACTGAAGTACCAAAAATGAGAAAGTTCTAGGACTCTTTCAGAGCTACTTATCTATGTGTCTTCTTTGATACATGCAACATTTTCTCTGCCAGGTAGAAATAAATCGGAGCAGGATTCCATGGTCCCATAAGTATCCATAAGGAGTAGTAGTTCAGTGAAACGGAATCACTAATATTCTTCCTTCCTTTTATCATTGGTAGTTTTGTATCATTAAAATGGGTGAATTTACAGTACTTGAGAGAGAATCCATGAACTAGTGCCCTCACCACGACAATAGAGAGTCGACCTTTGGACAGAAAAGGTCATTCCTTCCCTGAGTTAAACAAACTCTTGGTCCCTTAAACATCTTGATAAAAATTGATGAAACTTTGGATACTTTCAGCAGTAATTTTCAACTATCCCAGTCTGTACTAGTAAAAGGAGCATTTATTTCTTGATGATTTATTGATATCTCTAGGCTCCAGAATGATCATCTAGGATAGATCTCTGTGAAATACACAGTCACGGAATTTATTGCATAGTTAATGCTCTTCATCAATCTTACCTTTCAAATTGGCAGTCTCCATTAAGAAACATTTTAATGATAAACAGTAAGACATGCCAACCTTCCTATTAGTTATCTTCTTTCTATGTACTGAATGTTAAGGTGTTGATCATCATTTATACAATGATCATATTTCATTATAGTTACTACCCTGTAGTTCAGCTCAGTGTCAGACTGGCCCCTGGATGCATTATACAAGTCAATAATTGAATATAGTTATATGTGCTTTTGGTTTTTAAATGAAAGTAATGACAGCAGGGAAAATGCAATGCACTTCACTTTATTTAGGTTTTTCTACTACTACAGGAAGTTCTATCTAGAAGCATTGTAAAGAGCATGGACTCTGGAGTAGTGCGGTCTTGTGTTAATAATTGTGTGGCCTTATGCACATTGTTGTACTTGCTATGAGACAGGCACTGGGCAAGGCTGTGGGAGTGGAGCACAAAGAAGATAGAACCTGGCTTTAAGGTGATTAGAGTTTCATGAAAGTGGAGGTGGGGCAAGAAAAATATCAGAAAGTTGTGGAAATTAAACCAGTTTACGTGTATCCAGTGCACAGGCAAGTGCCTGCTAACAAAGACCGGGTTGTAAATACTGGTTCTCCCTTTCCAAATGTCCCTACTGACTTTTCTATGGCAGACCTAATACCATGCAGTGATAATTTGGTATGATAACAGATTGTATTGGTGACCTGAGTTTGGCTGAATACAAAGTCTTATTTGGGTCAAGGTGGGAGCTTACACTGTTCTATGTATGCATCCTCCTTAATATACAACTTGGCTTTCACTGCAGAAAAGCAGTTTTTCAAATTCTAATAAAATTTCCTGTGCTTACTTGAATTTAACAAATTAACCATCTCTCTTTTTAAATATAACTCAAGGGAATGAGGAACAAGGCATTGTTGAGATGTATTATTAGCTGGCATAATTTTTTGGAATTTCTATACAATGACACAAGGTGTTCATAATACTCAAAGGATCCTACTTTTCTAGTAAGTAGGAAGTAAACTGCTCATTTTTAGACCTTACTTAAATATTTCAAGCTATTATGGTCTGCTAAGATTCATTTTTAAATACTCCAAAATGAGAACCAAATGGGCCAAATCAGCAAATCAGTGATAGAGGAATTTGATGCCCATAGTAGCATATGGTATTCTATTAAAAGACAAAAACTGTTTTTTTGCAAAGGGTTTACTAGAATTTAATCTTCTGAATTATTCTTTGAATTCAAAGACCTGTCTCTAGTAAAGCATATTATTTGAATAGGTTTTTTTTTTTTAAAGATTTTATTTATTTATTTGACAGAGAGAGAGATAGCGAGAGCAGGAACACAAGCAGCGGGAGTGGGAGAGGGAGAAGCAGGCTTCCCCCCGAGGAGGGAGCCTGATGTGGGACTCGATCCCAGGACCCTGGGATCATGACCTGAGCCGAAGGCAGACGCTTAACGACTGAGCCACCCAGGCGCCCTGAATAGGTTTTTACATGGCGGTGATGACTCTCTGCTCATCCAGCTACTTACTTATCTGGCAGTTGGATTTGAAGTTTGCCTGGGCCCAAAAGGAGCTAGACACACAGAAATACAAACTATTTGGGGTGCTTGGGTAGCTTAGTCGATTAAGTGTCTGGCTCTTGATTTCGGCTGAGGTCATGATCTCAGTGTTGTGAGATCGATCCCGTGTGGGGCTCCACACTGAGCACGAAGCCTGCTTAAGGTTTTCTCTCTCCCTCTCCCTCGGCCCCTCCCCACCCTCACTCACATGCTCTCTCTCTAAAACAAAACAAAACAAAACAAAGGGTTCAAAAATGCAGTTTGTGGTGAATAGAGTTCATTCAGCTGGAGCCCAAGAAAGCATGAAATCATTGAAAGTGCTTATTTAACCTTTATCTACCATATCTACTTAAAAACCTTCCTTTTTGAACAAACATTTTACTTTTTAAATGCATGGTAATTGAACACAATTGTATGGAATATCGTTAAACTCACTAGCAACATCTTAAGGGCTGAACTTCTGAACTCTTCATAACAGCAAGGTAAAAGTAGTGAGGAGTGGGATTGCTTGCCTTTCTGCGCTGAGCATTTGGTTTCCCTCTCCAGAAGAGTTTCTCCAGGAGCTACAATTTTTAAAATTCGCCTAATATACATACACAAACCAGTACGATTTCACTAGAAAAATCTGGTGGGTATTTCCTTAACCAAATGATCAAACTTAGCATTTCCGCCATGATGGGATAAAATGGCTTCCTTTTCCCCCAGCGGGGTGCACTGAAAAGCTTACAACATCACCCTGTCATATTCCAGGGGAAAAAAAATGTTTGACTTGAATCTCCTCATCAGAAAACAGTCCAAATTTTGAGACATACAAAAATGTATGCTTCCTGATTGATACCTGGAGAGGAAGAAGAAAATAAGAAAACTCCAAAGGAACAATTGACACACTTTGACTGGAACAATTGGCAAAGTTTGAATAGGGACTGTATCTTAGATGCTAGTTCTTTATTGTTACATTTCCTGAGTGTAATCATTGCTTTGTGTTATGTGGTGAATGCCTTTGTTCTTTGGAGAGGCATGCTGAAGTATTTAGGGATGAAGTGTCAGAGTCTGCAAGGAGCTCTCAAGTGCTTGAGGGGGAAAAATATGTTTATATAGAGAGAAAGCAAACGAGGCAAAATGTTAAAACTGGTGCATCTAAGGGAATAGCAAACAAGTATTTAACGTATTATTCTTGTAACTCTTAAATGTGTGAAAATTTTCAAAATAAAAATTTGCATGTACATATAAAAAATGGATATACAATCAGAGAGAAAAATTAGATTGGATAAATAATATAAAGTAGAGTGAGGGGGTGCCTGGGTGGCTCAGTCGTTAAGCGTCTGCCTTCAGCTCAGGTCATGGTCCCAGAGTCCTGGGATCGAGCCCCGCATCGGGCTCCCTGCTTGGCGGGAAGCCTGCTTCTCCCTCTCCCACTCCCCCTGCTTGTGTTCCCTCTCTTGCTGTGTCTCTCTTTGTCAAATAAATAAATAAAATCTTAAAAAAGTATATTAAAAAAAATAGAGTGAGTCCAGTTGTTACCAGTCATATCAGACCCAATTCTCATTTTCATACTAAGTACTTTTTTAATGCCATCTTTACTATCTGGATGAAATCCATAGATTATATGACCCACCTAATACAAAATTTCAAAAATCTATAGAATGGCCTATTGTAACATAAAAGAGAACTGTTGTCCCCCTAGATTTCCAGAATTTCCCCTAGGGGGTGGTACTGCCCTGATGTGAACAACTGGGTTCACTGCTAGTGTAGCAGGGAGATTATCCTGAGACATCATTGTGATTAAAACATGACTGTGTGGGGGCGCCTGGGTGGCTCAGTTGGTTAAGCGACTGCCTTCAGCTCAGGTCATGATCCTGGAGTCCCAGGATCGAGTCCCGCATCGGGCTCCCTGTTCGGTAGGGAGTCTGCTTCTCCCTCTGACCCTCCACCCTCTCATGCTCTCTGTCTCTCATTCTCTCTCTCCCAAAAAAAAAAAAAAAAAAATCTTTAAAAAACAAAAAAAACCCAAAAAAAACCATGACTGTGTATGTTTGCAGAGTGGGATGAAAGCCCAGGAGACACCAATCTGTATTACATTTATTTGCCCGGAGGTAAGGAGAAGGAGAATTCATGGGTGCTGAGACACAGGTCAAGTATGGAAAGTCCTGTAAAGGTGTCTGTTTTCTCACTTGGTTCCCGTAGATTTTAAGCTCCATGGAGGAATAAGGTTCTAGGTAAAAGTAAAGAAGCTGTTTTTTGGTAGGGTTTCTTAGGAAGATGTAGACATGAGTATATATTTGTGTATCCCTATGTTGACAACACTGCTGAATGCAATTTATTTTGTTTCCCTTAGTTCCTTAAAATTTATACAGTGGAGGAAGTTTTTCCTGTAGCCCTGGATGAAACTTGGACTGGCTCATAGCTCTCCTGATTAGTATGAGGTAACTAACATTTAACAGCAGGTAACCCTTATTAACTAATCCTGTTTCCATAGTTTAAAATGTTCAATCCAATATATTAGAAAACTCTTCATTGCAAGGCACAGACTTCCTGTTCTCCAGTTAGGGGCTGTAGTGGGAGGGCCCCTACCCTCTCTGAGAGAGGGAATGGTTGACTTCTCCTTGACCTTCCTCCCCTCCTTCACTAGCTGCTCTTCCTACTGATGGAGTTGGAATTTGCAGTGGGAAAGGGGAACGGAAGCTAGGGAGTTCCAGTGAATAGGTCTCAAGGTGACTTGAGGCTCTCTGAGACCTACAGACGTAGAAAGTTGACTGTCCTATCAGTGCATTGATGGCATTTTGGAGGTTCCCCTGCTGGGCTGTACCAACTGTAAGTTGTGTAATGAACTCTCTTCCTTCATTGTCACTTGCCTGTGAGCCCGAGTTTTCTGGCAGCCTTCAGGCTGGCTCTCTGTCCCACTGGGGCCCACATTTAGTCCATGGAAAACATTTATGAATTCGTTGACTCATAAAAGTGGGGAGGGCAGGGCAATCCCAACACAGCTGCCTTTACGTTGTTCCCACCATTGGAGTGCCCCACCGTTGGGAGTGCCCAGCTGGTCACACTGAAATGGATGAGACCCCATTAGGTTTGTTCGGGCAGGTGTCAACTTTGGAAAATACCTGTCAAGTTTTCCAAGTGATCCCACTGAAAGTCCTCTCTGCAGGCTAGAGGTAAAGATACAGAGTTGCACTTTTGCCTCTCCCCTTTGGGGAATGGGTGGTTCTCACAATACTCTGTTGCTCTCTCTAAATATTTTCACAAATCTTCTCTGACTTTCTACTAGTGGGTAACTTGTTGTGTCACATCACTTTGGAATTTTCTATTTTATGATGGAGGCTCTGCCGAAACTCCCAGTTGAACATTCTCTTCTCCTTGGGTCCCCAGGTAACAGTGCAGTGGGGCAAACAGGCTAGGTGTGGGAGAGTCAAGTTTAAATTTGACTTCCGATTCCACCACTTCTTTCATGATCTTGGGCAAGTTACTTAACCTATTTGTAAAATAAAGGTAACGTGTTAATGGGTTTGTTGTAGGAAAGAAATGACATCCTCTGCATAAATCATTTAGGCTCAGACACAGTGAGTGCTCAATAACTCATGTCCTTATGATTAGTATCCTTTCCATTTCTGTGTAGAACAAAGTACTGCTCTGATACCTTCAGAATGGGCAGATTTGAGAACATCAGAAGATATTTCCTTTAAATGTTTATTAGCATTCTTATGGGAGGTATCCAGAACTGTAGCAAGATGAGGCACCTTCCATAGCTTCATGGGTAGCAGACATCAACAGGGTCCGGAGTAGTGGAGGTGATAAACGACTGTGAGTATCTGAGAGATACCCCTAGGTGTTAGTAACCTGGTGAGACTTAGGAGGAGCAGAAGTCCTGCATGACCTTTCTGTGGGAAATTCCGGTGAAATCTGTGTTATTACTGATAAAGTGAACCTGTCAGCCGAGGTTCAGAGCTGAGAGCAGAGGTTATCAGATTTCTTAAGGGATAGAATTGTATTTCCTTTTGTTAAGAGAAAAATACTGAAATGGTGAGAATGTATTCAGCTGCAAGTAGGAGAATACCTAACAGTGACTTGTGAAATAAAAACTTTTAATTGTCTCATATAACAAGAAATCTGGGGTAAGCAACCACTTGTGTTGGTTAGCTGACTCCAAATTATTATGGCCAGACTCTCTACAATTCTTTTAGCCTTCCATCCTGGCCCCAAAAATGTTTTTTACCTTTCCAGACATCAGGTCTTTGTTGAAACTAGGAGGAAGTGGGAAGAATTGGTATCAGTCACATCTGTCCTTTCATCAAGAACACTAAAGTTTTCTAGTCACCCCGTACCCTCCCAAGATCTCTGCTTGCATCTCATTCACCAGGATGGTGTCACCAGGCCACCACCACTAGCTGTAAGGGAGACTGAGGCAGCCTCTTTCTGGTGGAGTTGGGCAAGAGTGAAGGGCTTGGAACAGATACTGTGTTAAGTCAACCAACAGAATCTCCCACAAATACCATCATCTTCCTTTGAGTGTGAGCATCATTCTGGATATTTCTGAAGATCAAGAGCCCAGAAAATTTGGACAGGTTTCAGAAATCCTCTCAGAATTTTAGATAAATATAGATATAAACTATAAGAAGAAAAGAGATGTGGAGCCACAATTTAGAAATTCCAGAAGAAGGGACAAGGCAGGTGGAGAAGGATAAGTTAAATAGTGAGACAAGTTCTCTGGAATGAAGACAGATCATTAGATCAAAAGAACTCACCAAGTATGAGGTAAAATTAACCCAAATATTAGCCCATAGTTGATATTTTTGAATTTCAAATTTTAACTAAAAATGTCTAAAATCATCAGGGCTAAAGGAAGCATATTACCAACAAGGAATAATTATGAAGGCGTAATATTCTTCACAATATTAAAGGTTAGAAAACTGAAACAACAGCTACAGATTTTTGAGGAGAAATTATTGATTCAATAATTTCAGAGGCTTCACAAACCATTTTCATACACGAAAGGCTTTTAAGTAGTTCACTCCCATACTTTCATAACAAATATTACCTCAAAAGTTTTTTTTCAGGTTGAGCAGGAAATGCACCCAAAAATAGACAATGAGGGGTGCCTGGCTGGCTCAGTTGGTAGAGTATGTGACCCTTGATCTTGGGGTTGTGGGTTTGAGCCCGGTGTTGGGTGTAGAGATTACTTAAAAAAATAGACAAAGGCTTAATGCAAAATATTATAAAGAAATATAAAACAATGAAATTGTGAAAGTTAGAAGTTATGTTTAAGTAACTGTTTTTGAATTTTGATTTTAAAACTTATGACATTAATTATTTTTCTACTAGAAAATACAGAATGTTATATAATGTAAATTAATATTTATCTGATTAAAATCTGAAATATTTGAAATAAAAATTATGGAGTAGGAGAATGAGAAAAGGGAGGAAATAAATCAACTTAAAATGTTAATCTTTCACCATAAATAGATAAATAATGGAATAAAATTATTAATGTGGTTGTTCACAGACTTTCTGCTCTCCCCCAGCCCACACAGGAAAATATTATCTTGCTTGCCAGATTCCTACTTGGCCTTTAATTGCCAAATTATCTCCTGTATTTCAGTGATATACAGTGAGGAGACAGGCAGAGAAGGACGGGTCCAGTGAATCTGAAGTAGGAGGGAGAAGTGTGGAAGGCATCAGAAATTGCTCAGGATGGGGTGGATGAGTTTAAGTTTTCTCCACCTTGGGGCTGGGTTGGTGAGCGAGGAGCTTTGGAGAGTGTGGGTAATTAGACTGGCCAGAAGCAGAAAGGATTTTAAGATGTGTTCATGGGGGTTATGCACCAGAACCTCTTCATATCCTTCAACAGATGAAAGCAGAAGATCCAATCCCCTTTTCAAGAGTGTTGAATCTCAGAACACAGTTACCATTCTGATGAACTGTGCTTTGTCCTGCTGCCTAGAGCGTGAACCACAAAGGTCATAGCTTTTGTAGAGCTACTCTTGGGAGGCTTGTCTAACATTGTGGACTGAGAGTCAGCACTCAGCTGAAGCTTAGAGTAACGTTGTTGCTTTGTCACCTGAGTTGAGAGCACATTTTTATACCCAGCTCAAGAGCACATTATTACCATGGTTAACAGACTTTATGATAATGGTAGAAAGAAGGGGAGTTGTGACAGCAGCTTGGATGGCACCAGACACATCCTCATGGATATGCTGAAATCTGAGTTGTCAATGATATTTTACTTGGGAATGGATGTGCCAGCTGCAGAACTAAACTTACATAGTGCTATGTGAGTTCACTAAATTTAGAAAGTCTAAAGGAATCCCTTAAGAAACTGTGCAATGAAAATTAGGTTTTATCCCAATATCCACAGCTATCCAGTTTCTCAAGCAAGTAGACCTCTGCAGGTCTTCAGAGGAAGCCAAAGCCAGATGTGAATAACTCTAACCTTAGTTGACCGGATCCTCATGCCAAAACTAGGTCCCACAGGGACACAGTGATGGCCATATAGACTGGATTTAGAAACACTGGTAGGTTGTTTGCCAGAAATGGGAAGTGATGTGCCAAAGACTGAAGAGATGGACTTTGCATTATGTTAGAAAACGTTCAAGGATGAACAGGATCAGCATCAGAAGGGTGTCTCCACTGTGAGATTTCTTATGGATATCAAGAGCTGACCTTATGTGCAAGTCAGCTTCAGAGACTATGACCATTGAGTGCTGTTTGTTAAACTCTGTGGTCCAGACCCAGGCCACATGGACCTTCACTGCAGTAGGGTTACAGATACTATTTCATTTGGGATATTGATATGGAAGTGTATGTTCAAAGATTTTCTTTTCTTTTTTTTTTTTTAAAGATTTTATTTATTCATTTGCCAGAGAGAGAGTACAAGCAGGAGGAGCTGCAGGCAGAGGGAGGAGCAGGATCCCCGCTGAGCAAGGAGCCTGATGCGGGACTCGATCTCAGGACCCTGGAATCATGACCTGAGCCAAGGCAGATGCTTAACTGACTGAGCCACCCAGGCGTCCCCAAAGATTTTCTAACTATTAAGATAATTATGAGATAAAAATGGTAGTGGGGTCTCTCCTACTAGCTCCATCAGAAAATTCCCAGGGTAAACTTTGGTTTGGGTTCAGTTGATTCTCTATGAAAATTGATACCCATGGGGATCATCATGAGAAGAAACCAGAGAATGAATCCAAGATTCATAATAAATAAATGCCAGGAAGGCAGAAGACTCCATGTGGAGTTAAGCAGTAGGATGTTCTCACTCTCTCATATCTGTGAAATCTGGGGTAGCTTTACATGTTGGCACTAGGTGATGACCACAGCATGAAGGAGTGTGGAAAACAAGAGGAATATTTTTTGAGATGAATCATGTTTAAAATGTTATGTGGTCTCAGTTATAATTTGCATTAATGCTTCCTCCTATTTAATATATATCAACAGAAATTGCACTGTGAAATCCTAAAAATAGAATTTCAAAATGAAATCCTAAAACTTCTAAAAAATGAGTATAGCCCCTAGTTCTGTGTAGTGCTTATACACACAAGCTTTGATTAGCTGTAAAATCAATCAATCTCTCTGAGCCTCAGTTTCTTCCTCTGTGAGCTGGAGATAATAATGCCTATCTCACATGTGGTGAACACACACACAAGTGTATATAGACACATATATATGTATAATGCACCTCACACAATACAGTGCTTAGGGAATGATATTGTAATGGTATTGTTGTAAGTATTTCATATTTGTAGACATTGACCATACACTACAGGAGAGCTTACAAATAGCAAATACTACATTTCTTCTGGGTGCCTGGGTGGCTCAGTCGTTAAGCGTCTGCCTTCGGCTCAGGTCATGATCCCGGGGTCCTGGGATCGAGCCCCACATCAGGCTCTCTGCTCTGTGGGGAGGCCTGCTTCTCCCTCTCCCACTCTCCCTGCTTGTGTTCCTGCTCTCGCTGTGTCTCTCTCTGTTGAATAAATAAATAAAATCTTAAAAAAATACTACATTTCTTCTGAAAAAACAAGATTGGGGGGTGGCATACTCTTAGGGAAGATGAAGAGTATGTGAGTATGAGGTGCAGGTGTGGATGAGTGTGGATTCTGACGGAGAGACAACAATGCAAACAGACTGGGCCTGGAACAGGACCTTAGAGGTGGGTGTCCTCTGCTGAGTAATGAATGCTAGCATGTGGGGAGGAGTAGGAAGCCAAAGACGGAGGATCATATTTGGTCAAGAAGCATCCAAGTAGAGAAAAGAGAGAGATGGCAGGTTTTTGAATCGCACTGTGGAACTTCATGGGGCTCCCTGGTGGCGCACCTTGGCCCTCCCCTCCCAGGACCCACCGCCTCTGGCTCTGACTTTAGGCTCCCCCAGATTTTGGCCGACTCCCAGATGGAAACTCACAGGAATCCCACGTGTATTCTGGACATGGTTTTTTGCTATATCTAGTCTCTGTGTTTAGTCTGTGAGGTATTCTTCAGTTTCTAAGAGGTACGATTCGACTTCGCCTCTCTCCACGTGGCTGTGTGTGTGTCCTTGTTACGCATGTACAGAAAACGTGTGTGTGCAGACGTAAGACGTGTGAACATGCACGTGTGTATTATTCTGTCATTTCTGGCGTTTGGTGAAAGAAAGAATGTGGGATGTGTCCAGTTCACATCTGGAAACTGGAAGTCCTTTAATGAAGGCCTTTTATGTTTTGCTGTGGTCACGAAGAAGCAAAACGGGGGCGGGGGGGCAAGGATAAAGCAGGGAACAAGGAGTAGAGGCCTCACGGTACGTAACACTCACCAGTATTCTTGCAATAAAGAGGTGGCTCTGTTCTGAACAAAGTGGCATTTTTATAGTTGCAAAGAATCAAAGTGTTAAGTTCTTTAATAGAATCGTCCACTTGCCATAGAACTCTGGGTACAAGTTTGTATTTTCATTTAATGATTCTGCTTTTTGGGGGAGTGAGGGGTTGAACCCAACAAATCTGGTTCCCCGAGTGGCTGAGGTTAAGAGGAAAATCTTTCAGTTCTGTTGTGAAATCTCCGCGGAGTGAGCTGTGTCACTGTGGACTCGTTTGTCTCACGCTGAGTCCTTTGCTTCCACCTTTCTTCGTTAGACAAAGCAACCAATCTTTTAGTTTTGCAGAGTTTTTAAATGAGTTCCCTCCAGATCCATATCAAACTGTAAAATCATACACATTTTGCAAAAGAAATAGTCAGAAGTAAAAACGCTATGAAAGTATTAATTAAACCAATCTAACCTTAGGCTTTCGAAGTCTAGATCTCTAGAAAGACTTTCATTTGTCTTTTTATCCTCACCTGTAACATGGTTTCTCACCCCAGATAACAATAAGTCCTATAAGCTTCTAACCCTCATTGGTAGTAACACTTATTAACATGACTGTATGACAAAGGAATATCCCAGCACCACTGATTTAAATGTCTGCACTCTACGTACATAAATACTAAGGTGGCTGGTGAAAGTGCAAAAGCTTGCAGAGGTGTTTTGGCTCAGAAAGCAAGGTTTGAGACCTACTAACCCTACTCAGATAGAGGCATGATGATGACCATCATCAACATTTAGTGAGCACTTTCTACATGTGATGTCCCATGTTAAGAATTTTCATGCGGTATTTTTAAAAAAATATTTTATTTATTTATTTGAGAGAGACAGAGATAGTGAGAGAGAACATGAGCAGGAAAGAGGGGGAGAAGCAGACTCCCCACTGAGCAGGGAGCCCAATGTGGGACTCGATTCCAGGACCCTGGGATCATGACCTGAGCCGAAGGCAGACGCTTAACCGACTGAGCCACCCAGGCGCCCCTAAAGGTTCAAGACTCTTACATCAACAACTCTGCTGAAATGAAGTGTGTAAATTAAAAATCCTAGCATTTGTCATTGTTAGGAAAACAGAGATTTTTCTAGACTTTGTCCGTTAACAATAGAGAACTGAGCATATGTTGGGTTTGTCCCAAATAAACCCACAGAGAATTTATTACAGGAACTCATTATAGCGTTTACACCCAGAGTACAATCTTTCTTCTGGATGATAGCTTCAAAGGCTGCTGGAAAATGCTGAAACACTGATCTGCACCCTGCATATTAGGAAAAGGGCGGATGTGATTATTTTCACTTCCAAATCAGAACATCCCAAGATAATACAAATTCCCTTCAGATTCTAGATGGAGACGTGTTAACACAACTCACTTTTCTGTCCTCTAGGATTAAGAATTGTGCTTGTTCTTTTCCGGGAGGGGGTGGGCAGCCCACAATTCCAATAATATGCAGCAACATACAATAATATCCAAAACAAAAAACTAAAAACAAAACAAAACAAAAGACTCTTGCACCCGGAGTTGACTGGAAGCACGCAGCGAGTGTGTTCTTATAACTCTTCCCATCACATTTCCCAGGTAGCTATCTGAATCTTTGGGTTTTTTGACTTTCATGTTAAGCAAAGTGTCTACACAGTGCTCTAACAACATTCATTGTCTTTTGAAGCTAAGAATAGGCAATAAAAGTCTGGCATTTTAATTAGATACTTGCCTTCATGTGCCTTTCAGCAACGAACTAGCAAAGCTGAATAATAGATGGCAGTTTGATCGGGCTCCAGACATCCTCATCCCTCCGACTGCATCACAACAGACAACACAGGAATGCAGGATGAGAACGATTTTGTTCGTTTTTTCTTAAGCCATCCCTTACTATTCTTCCCCTACAGCTCTTCCAATTCACTCAGTGGTTTTCTGTCCCTTTAGCAGTGCACTGATGCTTGTCGGCAGACTACCTGCGATCTTACTACCTACTCCTTTTCTAAAATGTTGCTGTTAGAAAGGAGATAATGACATTCCAGTTAGCCCAGGCTCTCCCTCTTTCTTGTCTCCCACACCTACAGGTGGGGGCTCAGGGCGCTAAGTTTGGGCTGCCCGACAGATGGCACTAACCTGTCTTGGAGCATGGTGCTGGATAGAGGAATTCACAGGCTGCCACCTTGGGTCAACCTCTGTCAGACCTGGGCAGACAGTCAAATTGGATTGTTGATCTAAGAAGGCTAAGCCGAGAGGGAGAATCTAGGTGGGAGACAATAGTGGAAAGACCAGAAAGACCAGGGAAACAAGGTAATTGCTAGAGAATTTGAAGCAAGTGGTGGGGGGCCAGATTCAGGATTACTGAAGCCTTGCTGTGATAGGGTTATATTAATTACAGTGATAGGCAAGATATGATTCCTGTCTGCAGAAAAACTCCGATGACAAGTCAACTGCAATTTGGGGTGGCATATGTCAGAACAGAGGTGTGCACAAGGTATCGTGAAGGAAATTAAACTACTTGAGGTTGATGAGAAAAGGAGGACAGTCAGGGACCATACAACAGGGAAGAAGACGTGGCAACTGAGCTTGAAGCATGAATGAGATTTAAATAAGCAGAAAACAAGAGAGAACATTCCAGAAAGGGACCACCTAGTGCACATTCACCAAGCTGTCCTACAGCAAATGGAAGTGGCCAAGATTTCAAAATGGCAGTAACCCAAGGTGAGAATGGAGATCTGAGAAATGATACTAGTGAGGTAAGGAGCCAGGACTTAATGGGACCTCTATTCTATATTCACAAGTTATTCTATATTCACAATTCAAAATTCCATACTCACAATTCAGATTTTAAGGCAGGGTAGAGAGATGATCAGATTTGTTTAGAAAAACCACTTTGGCACCATGTGGAGGATGCCTCAGAAGGACCTGACATAAGAGAAAGGGATATTAATTTATAGGCATTCGCAATGTAGTCTATTCAAGAGATGAGAAGGATCTGGACCAAGGAAGGGGCAGTAGTAGGTAAAATATATTTGAGAAATACTTTGGAAATAGAATTTTGAAAGCAGATCATAGATGGGTACCAGATTTTGGAGGGGTGGAGGGAACACAGGAGAAAAGGGGACAGGGGAGATAAACCAAATGACTTTGATTTTAGATTTTCTGAATTCTGAGAGCTCTAGGACATTCAGGAGGATAGTTCCAAAAGCAGAATAGATTCCAAGAGAGTGGTAATCCTGCAGATAGGTCACCTAGATTCACAGGAGATCAGTTTACATGATAGAACATGAGATCAATTTACATGAGATGAGATATGCATGAGATATAAATATATGAGATAAACTTAAATGAGATAAATCACCTGGATTTACATGACACGTGGAGTGTTACGCACTCATGGATAGTAGTTGAATCCATCGCCTGGATCAGCTTAAGCAGATTGATGTGAAATAAATTCTGGACTTGTAATATAGAGCATGGTGACTATAGTTAATACTGTATTGTATATTTGAGAGTTGCTAAGAGAGTAGATCTTAAAAGTTCTCATCACAAGGGGAAAAAATGCTTGTATCTATGTGAGGTGATAGATATTAACTAGGGGTGATCGTTTTACAATACATACCCATATCAAATCATTACGTTGTACACCTTAAGCTTACACAGTGGTATATATCAATTGCATCTCAATGAAACTGGAAAAAAATAAAAAAATAAAGCCTAAGGACAAAGCCATGGAGAGCACTAATTCGAGGGGATATTGTCATAAAGGTGGATCGCTGTGGACGTTTTAGACCAGTGGCGTTCAATATTGCCGAATGTACTTGAGAGTAAGTGAAGGGGTGCAAAGCATTGTAGATTTGACAGCAGTGATCTTAGAGCCTCCCTGTGGAGGGCTGGTTTGGGGTTGGAGGGTGAATGAGAGGTGAAGAAATCGAGACTCTGACTATTCCATTTTTCTAGAAGCTTGACTTTGAAGAGAAAGAGAAAATACATTTATAATAGCTGGATGAGATAGGTAGGTCATGTATTATCTTGATATGACAGATGGTCAACTAAAGCTCTGAGAGGTGATGATTTGCCCAGGGTCAACCACGGGTCAGTAGCAGAGCCAAAATGGAATCCCCGGTCTTTGGATTCTGAATTCAGATTTCCTTCTTCTTGCCCACCTGAGTGATTGCAGGATCTTCCCGTGCAGTGGACATGACCATCATCAGTCAGTTTAAACGAGACTATGGTATATCTCCTCCAAATGCTAAAGTATTATGTTGGAGAGAGGGTAGGGGAGGGGAAGAATTATTATTATTTTCCCTGTTTGCCCGAACTTGTGAAATGTGCAAAGAAAAACTTCATTTTAAGCCTCATTTGACCTGTTTTCTTGGCTGGCTGTGAATGTTCCGGTAGCCAACTCCTGTTTTCCTCCTTAGCTATGACCTGACAGCCTTGTGCCCCTAATGTGATTCTAACTCATGATCCGACCAAGGATGATAAAAAGTAAATTGCATTCCCAGGTATACCCATATTACAGGTCAACTACTTAGCTGCCTGAAATACTTTGCCATTTGGTCAACGTGCATCGGATGGAATCTTTCTTCCTCCATTGGAGCTATGCATATTATTTAGTGTTTTCTTTGTGGAGATTAGGGCTACTGTCCTTGCGATGATGCGCAGGCTGTTGGAATCAAAACAGCTATCTGCAATGACAAGGATTATGTAACATTCCTTGCTTTCATGTAAAGAGAAGCCTCCTTCCCAAGCAGACTTGAGGAAACCAGGTTCTATTCTGAACTCAGACACTCTGAACTTGAGTCAGCAACGCTTGGCCCTCCTCACCAAGGACCTAGAGTCCTAGAATCAGAATGAGATGCAGTGCTTTGCAATGCTTGGAGTCCAAGGTCACCTGGAAGATGGTGTCCATCTTAGAATAGCTTAAGCCAATAGAGTGTGTTCACATATTTTGTGAATGAGCCTGGCCTATGAATGGACTTTCTGTCATACTAACTCAAACCCAACTATCTACTCCTAAGTAGATTTGCCTCCTCCTGTGAGACGTAGCAAGTTAAAGAATGGTATTTCATGAAATAGATGCTAAGCTTCTTAAGAGTGGGGAATCCTGTCTTATACTTATTTCATAAGAATTAAAATAAAATAATTATGTGTAATAATTGTTACATCCCATAGATTAATAAATGTTATGGGCTAATACTTACTGTTCAGCACATAATCATGCCTAGTAAATGACTGCCAATTGATTTCATCTCATTCTAAGCTCCTTAGCAAATTAACTACAATTTTTAAGTTGAATTAATGCCCCCTCAGACAGTACTGATGACTCCAGAGAAAGCTGCCTTCAGGGTTGGTTGGCTGCAGAGCTATTCTGAATTTGATGCATCTGGGAAGAACCAATAAAAAGATGAGAGTTTCCCTTGGACATTTTCCTTTTTTTTTTTCCTGTTAGTTGGATTTACTGTCTCGTTACATTGGATCACAGTGGGAGGCATACGTGCAAATGAAGTAGACATTTGTGGGCTTTCTTAATTTTAACTCCATGATTAAATGGCTTTATGAAGTTAAGAACTTAGCAAGGGCAATCTCTCCTCCTCAAGTTCAGGCCTAGCCTGTCTTCCCCCATCCCTTTGCATCACTGCATGTTAGGAGGAAATGCAGCTGAGATTAAAAAGCCCTAAGTGGGGGCCAGGGCGCCTGGGGGGCTCAGTCTGTTAACTGTCAGACTCATGATTTCCATTCAGGTCCTGATCTCAGGGTCGTGGGATCGAGCCCTGTGTCGGACTCCACACTCAGTGCAGAGTCCACTTGAGAGTCTCTCTCTCTGCCCCTCCCCCCACTCATACACACACACTCTCTCTCAAATAAATAAAATCGTAAATTAAAAAAAAAAGCCCTAAGTGGAGTCCACGAGAGTTTGTGATTTTTTTTATGAGAGCCTAGGTTTTTCTTGAGCCGGAGACCTTCCTGCATTCTCTGTTTTGTGCGAGGTATGCCCATGGATGGTGCCACAGCCCAACCTGCTGGCCCAACCAAGGCTCTGGCGGAGCAAATGGACCTGGAGTTCAAGGGGATGTGGAAGTCCAAGAGGGGCCTATTGGCTGCCCGGGAGTGGAAGCCCCTCAGCGTTCTTCCTGACTTCCTAACTGGGTTACAGCTCTACTGAAAAACTCCGTAAGATGCACATCCAGACAAGGAATCCTAATTGGCCAAGCATATTCCCGGATCTCACTGGGTGGTGTGGCTTGAATCCTGATTTCCATTCATTGCTAAGGAAATGTAGGAAAGCTACAGCTTTGAAACAGTGGCTGATGTTGCCATCTATGAAAGCGAAGGGTACTGCTATTTTAATGAACAGATCCAAAGACAATATTCAAATCTCAGTTTGGTCGGTAGGGCACAGAGCCTAGCACTGTATCTGACATGTACGAAGTGCTCAAAAAATACCTATCAGTTGAATGAAGAATGAATATCTTGCTCCCTCTGTTTCCCATCCCTCACTCCCACCCCCACCCCCACCCCTATACCAGATTTTTAACTTGGAAAGAAATGAATGCACTTGAGTGTCATCTTCATGGCTTTTGTGACTCTTTTTAGAAATTTAGTTTTGGGGAGGCTCTACCTAGCCAACAAATAAATATCAAAACAGGGAAGCATTGGTTCTACTTATTCCACAGTCTCTATAATTAGTTTATAAGTAAGTTCAAGTTGGTTACTCACATAGAGCAAAGGTAGAAAGGAATTTTTATTTATTTTTTATTTTATTTATTTATTTGTTTATTTTAAAGATTATTTATTTATTTGAGAGAGAGAGCACAAGCAGGGGGAGTGACAGGCAGAGGGAGAAGCAGGCTCCCCACTGAGCAGGGAGTCTGATGCGGGTCTCGATCTGGACCCTGAGATCACGACCTGAGCTGAAGGCAGATGCTTAACCGACTGAGCCATCCAAGTGCCCCAGAAAGGAATTTTTAATACTGTTTTAAATAGTGCAAAAGTGTGATCTGTTATATATAGATATATGAAGTGTGGTTAAGTTATGGTATATTTCTCTCATGGAGTGCTAAGCTGCTGTTGAAAATGATGATTTAGAGCTGTGTCTATTGACATGGATTAATGTTCATGATATATTGTTAGAGGGAAAGGGTAGCTTGATTATAATCCTTTATGACTTGGCACAAATGTTATTTTTCAGACTATTCCTTCCTGTGATCACCTCTCACCCACTGTGTCCTCAGTCGAGGTGGATGCCGCTTCCTTTTCTTTTTTCTTTTTTTAAAGATTTTATCCATCCATTTGACAGAGAGAGACACAGCGAGAGAGGGAACACAGCAGGGGGAGTGGCAGAGGGAGAAGCAGGCTTCCCTCCGAACGGGGAGTCCGACGTGGGGCTCGATCCCAGAACCCTGGGATCATGGCATGGGAGTTCCTTGAAGGAGGACATGGTTTTGTCTTGTTTCCACAGACATTTTGGTGTTTGATAAATGTAGACTAAATGAATGAGAGGAAAAAGGAAAGTAACTAAGTTCTCATTTTCTAATGAGAACACCACCAATATAAAACAAGAGCATGCAGTTATAGAAAGAGAGGTTTCCAGTGAAAAATGGATATTATACACCATGAGAACCCTGTTGAATCACTTGAATTTTTGTAACCCAGAAGAAATGGTTGTGGCTCCTTATAAGTGGATATATGTTATAATACGTTCATAACTAATATATATAGTTATATATACATGTATTCCTCACTGTTCCCAGTACAAGTATGTGATGTACTTGACATGGAAATTCAAATGTGTTTATGAAAATGTATGTATGTACATAACTTTGATGTTTATGGGGCTTTATTTTTAACACACTATGGTCTTGCCAACCACCTCCTCCCCTGTCACCAGATTGCTTGGCCAAGAAAAAGAGTATTAGAGCATAATATTCTAACATTTGTAGTCTTTCTGGAATTGTTGAAAATAAATATATATATTTCATGGAAACTATTACTTCAGGATGTCATGTCATGTCTGTTGTCTCAAGACTTCAAAGTCAGGAATAAACAGGTCTACATATAGTAATAATCTAAATCCAGAAAACTGCCAAAGTGGGGCAGCAGTGATTTACCCATAGAGCTTACTGAAAAAATTCAGAGAATTGGTCTAACATTGCCTCTCTGTTTCTTCAACTGTCTTTTCCCCTCTCCAGTCCTCATTCTTGATTTAAGGAGAGACGTGTAAGGGGGAAGGCTGCCTTTGGGAAGTGTGACGCAGTGTATCCAAGGAAATTGTGTTTTCCTCCCCAAGACCTTCTGTGTAGAGACACAATGGGAGGGAGGGGGTTGTTGTCTGTCCCTGTAGTGAAGGGAGTAAAGTCCTGGTAGAAACGCTTGTGAAGATGAGGGAGGGGACTGGAAGAAAGGGAGACTGACTGACGATATCCCCTAGCTGGGGCTTTGCCTACTGTCCTCTGGGGGGCCTGCTAATTTGCCTCTGTGTTACCACAGCATGGGGGAAGGAGAATGGAGGAGGGCATCACCCGGCGAGGGGACGGCCGGACAAAGATGGCGCCAAAGCAGCTTCTGTGCTGGAGGCGTGCGGGATGAATCCCACATGGACTTACGGTGCCCAGGTATGGCCATATCACCCAAATGACTGCAGGGGCCTGGAGTCGCTGCTGGGGAGGGGGCCCCTCGCTGAACAGGGCAGGTTGGATGGACCACCCGCCCACAGCCCACATTCTGGGTCCTAGAAAAGTGGCCCTGGTTGCCCAGGGAGAGAGCTGAGAACTCGCTCAGCCAAGGAAGATGTCAGTTCCTCTCTCTTCCTCCTCCCTACCCTGACTAGGAAGCGGGAGTGTAAGGAAGGAAGGGAGAGGCAGGATGCTCTATCCTCCGCAAGCTGCTGGAACCACAAGCTGAGCTGGAAGTAGGACTGGGGAGGGGACCGCTTTGGGGAAGAGCTTGGAATCCTATGGGAAATTGAAGTTCAAACATGAATAGGACTGATTCCTAGACACTTTTGAAATGTTTCCACTAAGACATTTTTGGAAGTCAAAGGTGACTAAAATGTTATGGAATCAGTCAGGAGGGAAGATGGGTTTGACCTAGTATCATTGGGTGGCAACTGTAAGGAAAAATAGTTTCTCTTTTTAATCCCAATAATTGAGACCCCTCAGTAAACCGGTTGCGCCATCTGATGTCCTGTCCCCATGGGAAGCCGCCCTGACTTCCCTAGCTGACCTTAACAATAATTGCTAATGGGTGACAAGCTCTGCTTTTCAGGGGACAGTATTAAGAATGTACTCATTAGCTGTTGATATTTAATGTGAATGTTTTCTACTGTAACTTTTTTCTAGAGTTGGGGGAGGAGCAGAGGGAGAGGGACAGAGAGAATCCCAGCAGGCTCCATGCCCAGCTCAGAGCCCGATGCGGGGCTTGCTCTCCCAACCCTGAGATCATGACCTGAGCCGAAATCAAGAGTTGGCCGCTCAACTGACTGAGCCACCCAGACGCCCCCATCTAGAGCTCTTTCTCTGGGAGTTGCAATCAACACACGCCTGTTGTTCTCGCACAATCCAGAGACGTCGTGCAGAGCCATGCACGGCGCTCCCAGCAAGCTCAGCAAAGGCATGGGAGGAACGTGGCTACAGCTGGGTGGACAGAACTGACAGTTTCAAAAACGGTGAATTTTCGAGAGCGTCCGTCAGGCGGACGGGAGCTGGGGGCAGGTCTCATGGGCAAAGAGTGACTTGAAGTCTTCTCTTCTGCCTCTGCCTTGTCCTCTCCCAGCCCATTTAGATCCCTGCTCTTTCCTTTCGTGAAGAAAATACATGAAAATGGCTTGAAACCGAGACCCGGCTCCCTCCTCTTACTTAGTCTGCCAACCCTAGATTAAAAACTGGATCCGCATCGTAGGTGTAGCCGGGAACCTCTGACGGCAGAACGTCCCCGGGGAGCTCGTTGGAGAGCTCGAGAGGATCCCGGGAAGTCAAGTCCGCCGCGTGGAGGGCCTCCTTCGCTCCTGTGTTTGCAGGGAGTCGGTCACCTTGTCTCATGGGTGGTTAGAAGAAGGCCACACTGAGTTGTGAGTGGCTTTGTCCGGAGGGGGAGACACAGGCTGTAAGCATGGGAGCCGCCCTCGGGCCACTCCGGCCCTGTCGCCGCGCATACTGTCCCTGGCCCGCGCTCTCTGGGCCTGTGAACCAGGCGTGAGCCCACCGCAGCCGGGCAGGGCTCCCCCCTGGCCTCACCGGGGAGGAGAGGCCCACGGAACTGGGAACCGGACCAGCTTTTGTTTGAGCCCGGCTGAGAAAGGCACAAGGAGAAAGCAGCTTTCTCCTTCCACAAGGTCCCCTGCAGCTTTCTTCTCTACTTCGGGATGAAGTCTTGGGTAAATCCCCTAGCCCTATCGAGTCATTTTCAGGTGTTCACGAATAATTCCATGCTTCAGGTATTAAAAGGGCAGGCGGTCTAACCCCGCAGAACCTTCTGTCTCTGCCCACACTGGGACGCCGGCAGGAGAGAGAGCATGAGGATGCTCTAGCTCTGTCCTCCCCCGCGCCAGGTTGTGCTACCTTGCCCCTCACCCCACTAAGGTGGCGCAGAAGAGAAGAGAGAGGGAAGGAGCAGAGTAAAGCCAAACAACAACAAAAACCCTTCCTAGGGAGCTGGGGTCAGGATGGTCTGCAGGTGGCGGCTCTCCCAACGCTGACCTTCTTCTGCCGAGATTGTTGGGGGGCTTTTCAGAGAACGCCATCCCTAGGCTCTCTTTCATGAAGCTCCCCAGCACAGGGGCTGCTCCTTCTGGAATTCTGCAGTCTGTCCCACACAGACTCCTTTTTGGGGGATACTCAGCCCCTCAAGATGGTCCTCTTGGCTGGGATTTTTTTTTTTCTTCAAAATGCCCCAAATCCGTCTATATTCCGGAAGGGCAGCTTGGGGGGATACTGTTGAATTCTGGAAGGACGGCCCATTCCCGAAGCAGCCCTGGATCTTTGATTTGTCACCAGAGGCTGCTCCAGCCTGCTTCTCCCCTTTGGACCAACTTGTGTACCTCTCTCCTCCCATCTCCAGGGGAAACAGGTCACCCTGGGTGATTCCCTCCAGCCCGCTGCCGTTCTCCAAGGAAGGGTGTGACACCGGGCACTCAGACAACGTCCCTTCCCGGGAAATCCTCACTCAGTTTCTAGTTCTACTATTAAGGCTCCCTCTTGGGTGATGGGGTGATGCTGGCTGGATTTTAGAGGTCACCGTCACGAGTTTTGCAGACATTGATACTTGCCTTGGGAGTGTGTGGGTACTTACTGTCCTTTGTTCTTAGCTCTGTGATACCAGCCACAACTGAGAGAGCAGGGAGAGTTCCGTTTTACTGGCATTCCGCACTGAGCGGTTGGCAGGAACCAACAGCGGTTCCTGCCCACCCTCCTCACGCTCCCCCTACCCCCACCAGAGGAGTCATCTGCTCCTTCTCGCGGCAGCGAACAGGAAGGTGCCTCCCAGCCAGTGGCCAGCTGGTTGCCCTGGATCTTGCGGGCTAACCTCTGTCGTGCGAAGGTCTCTAGTGGTCCGAGCTCTGCCTCTGGGGCTGGGAACGTGCGTGAGCGCCTGAGCCCCAGCGCCCGCGGCCCGCGGTGCGTGCTGGCAGGGGGACGGCTGTGTACAGCTCAGCTCCCCATTCCTGAGCACCTGCTCCCCTCCTGGCTGCTGCTTTCCCCTTGCTCTCGCTGTTTCCAGGTCATCTCCTCAGGGGTTCCGGCCTTAAGGAAACAAAGCAGAGCAAAGCCGGGGGTTCTTTTGAGGAAGACAATAGGGGAGTTTTTAGACAGAAGCAAACGTGAAACTAGCATCTCAATAAGTTGTTCAGGCCCCCAGTAGGTACGAAAAGTTCTAATGAGCACGAGGAAGGAAAAGTAGGTGGGGTCTGGAGTCGGCTAGGGCTGGAAGGGAGTAATGAGGGGACCTAATTTAGCTTTGGGGTGGGCGGGGTGGGGCATCAGAGAATGCTTCTCTGGGGAAGTTTCATGAAGGCTCAGGTCTGAGTTGGGGGACACCAGAGAGTGTCCCAGCGAAATGGACTGTAGTCGTTCCGTTGCCTGCCAGAACAAATTACCACAACTTTGGCAGTTTAGAGCAGTAGACATTCTTTCATTGTTCTGGAAGCCAAGTCTGGAATCAAGGTGTTGGCAGGGCTGTCCTCCTCCCACAAGTTCAAGGGAAGAAGCCTTCCTTTTTCTTTTCCAGCTTCTGGTGGCTCCAGGCATTCCTTGGCTTGTGGCTCCATCACTCCAGCCTCAGCCTCTGTCTCTCTATCGTCCTCTCCTCGTCTCACTTCTCTGTCTAAGAAGGGTGTTTATCATTGGACTTAGGGCTCACTCAGATCATCCAGGACGATCTCGTCTCACGATCCTTAATTCCATCTGCAAAGACCCTTTTTTCCAAATAAGGTCACATTCATAGGTTTCAGAAGTTAGGGCATGGACACATTCTTTTGGGGGAAACCACCCAGCCCACTACAGGGCCAAGTCCCCGGGGTTCTCTGCCCTGAAATCTCAGCGTGGCCCATCTCTGCGTCACTCCCTTGACATGCCAAATGCCATTCCTATTGCCATCTTCAGATTTGGAACAGTTTTGTGCCTCCAGAGTATACACTGATGGAGACGAGGACTTTGTCTCTGCTAGTTTTCATCCCACCCCCACCTCTAGCATCTAATACATGGACTCGAAACACTTGAACTCAGCTGCAGATTCACCATCATGTCCACTGCAACTATTTGAGGACAAAGGAAAGGAAATGACAGTTTGAATCTAAAATCAATAAAGTGTCATAAATGAATGAGATTGCCCATCTGTGGGAATCTTTTTGGAAGGAAATGATCTGGATGGGTGTGTCCGATACGATTCGGGAGCTCTTAGCTCCCAGCCAGGGACCTCAGGTGCTCCCCCTGCCCCTCACCCCCAAAAGACGGCGTCAGTTTAGAATGTGACTAATGAAAGATAGGCTGTCATCTTGGAAATAGTGACATGTCTATCTTGAGGGTATGTTGTAATGACACAAATCGTCGGTGGCTGTTAAAGAACATTGAAAAGGCAAGTGTTTGGGAAGAATCTGTGATTGCTAATCTGTCACTGTCAGAAACACAGAGACGCTGTGTGGCAGACGTGAGTTTTCCATTCACGTTAAAGCTGCACTACCTAGAGGACTCGGGAGAGCATCCAGAACATCGGCCAGGTTTCTTTGTTTGGGGTGGCATCCTTCTGGCAGCAAGTCGGTGTCCCAGGTAACGTGGCAGCTGAAGGTGAGGGGGCAGGGGCAGAGGGAGGGCTGTGCCCTGAGCAGTAGGCATGAGTGTGCCCATCACCAGTAAGGTGCGCTTTCCATCTAAACTAAGTTGGCCCTCATGGTGGTGTCTTGTGAATTTGGCAAGGATCAGCTGCTGGCGTGTGATGGACCCTCAGGAGAGCAAAGTGAGCAGAATTGGCCGCACTGGGGACCAGATTCTCATCTCTTGATTGTCCCTCTCGGAGGAGGCCTGGCTCCAGGCGTCCCACCTCCTCCTACCTACCCCTAAGGTTTGCAGTTCAGGAGGGTGAGGGGGTGTGAGGCAGGGCGGGAGGAAGTAGCAGCCCTCAGGAAGGGTCTGGCTGTGGCCACAGACATGGCTGCTATAAGCAGGCATCGAGTGGGGCAGAAGGAAAGAGAGGGCATCAGGAAGATGGACACAGTGTTTTAAATAGAAGGATGTGTGGAGCTAAGGTTTCTGATGTTGCTTAAATGACAGTACATTCCTTCCTTAAAAGCACGGACGTCATCTGCAGAAAAATCCAGACCAGAACAAGATTGCAACACAGATGCCAGACTCACAAATAAGCATAGAAGACAACATGAGCCCAAGGATCTCTGAAATTTTCTTACAGAATCTTAGTTGCCTTAGCTCCATTGGGCCCACAGCAATAAGGAAAATGCTCTTGGATTTATAGTTATATTTCATCTACTTAAAAAGCCTGGGGAGAAATGTAAGGAGAAGGAAGGAAGACGCACTTGGCTCCATCACAAGCCACTCTGCTTTGAAGCAGATGCACATTCGATTGCAGATTTTGTTTTTTCCCCCAATTAGTTTCCAAATGAGTAACTCACAATTTCCATTTGCATGGTTCATTTTGTTTCCCAGTGAAGTAAATGATTATTTCTTGGTTCAAAGAAAGTCTTTTCAAGGACACCAGAGACCAATAGCATTCTCATCCATTAAAAATGAAAAACTTTTGCTTACAGTAGTAAAACCAAACCTTTCAAATTGAGATTCCAAGTCATTTGCCTTTTCTCTCCTGGCGGCAGCCCTGGCGTGTATTGGTGGATCATGTGCATCTCAGGAAAACAGGTGAGGCATCCATGAGCCCTCCCATTTCTGGATACATATGGCCCATGGGCTGTCACCCCACAGTCCTGTGAGGGGGGTCTGGTGTGCCGAGCTCTGCTCAACAAGGAAGGAGCTGGGCTGGTTGGATGCCCACTCTCTGGAACTCGGTTGGGGAAATAGGGAGATAATTGGGCAGTCAGTAGTGGACTCTGAAGCGGATGAGAAATACGATAGAAAGAGGCTGATATGAGGGCCATGATGGGCTTTGAGTAAGTAAGCCAAAGTTGCAGATAAAAGTTATTATATAGAAAAAAAATCTATACAGGTTGGAAGATAAGAAAGCTGGTTGGAAGGTGGAAAAAGCAGCGTGTGAAGCAGAGTTGAATTATGTTAGGGGCAAAGAATTAGCCTGAAGATGCATGAGGAGCTGGAGGAAGCCACGACTTTCATCCCAGATCATCTTCCATATGTAGACATCAAGAAGTCCTCTGCCCAAGGTCTCATCACTTTTCTTGGTCGCCTGGCTGGATTCCCACCCTGCTAGTTCCATGCATGTTAAAGAGCTGTGCATGTAAGGTTGCCCCTTGGGCTCCGATGTTCTTGGTATTTGTTCATTTGTAACCAAGAGTGGGATTTATTGGCTCAGGTGCCCAGTGCGTCCATGGGTGGGGCGGGCTTCCTTGGGAGTTTTCGAGGTGAGTAGGACCTGCTGCTCCATCTCTCCTCTCATCCCTCCCCTGGGACCTCCTTTGTTGGCTGCTTTTATCCTCACCCGGGCCCCTCTTGTGATAGCAGAGGGGCTACCCGGAGTTCTTGGGGCGGCGTGAGGGGATTTCCCTTTCCTCCAACTGCTGTAACCAGTCCCTGGAGCTCACTCGCATTTGCCAGCTCGGGTCCTGACCCAGTACCTGTGACTGGGGTTGGGCCAGTCTCACCTCTGCTCCGGGGGAAATGGGATAACTGCTGTCTTCACTCCACCCCCATTCGTCTCAGGCTCTTACTGACTTAAAACCATCAGTGGATTCCATGGCAATGACAGTAAGTATAAAGTTCTTCCTCTTGTCCTTGCATGATCTGACCCATGCCTGTTTCCCTGACCACCTCTTGACCCTTCTCCTTCCCTTTGCATTCCATCCACACTGAGTTTTCAATTCCTCAAAAGTCTGAAGTCGGGACGCCTGGGTGGCTCAGTCGGTTAAGCGTCTGCCTTCGGCTCAGGTCATGATCCCAGGGTCCTGGGATCAAGTCCCGCATCGGGCTCCTTGCTTAGTGAGGAGCCTGCTTCTCCCTCTGCCTGCCACTCCCGCTGCTTGTGCTTTCTCTCTCTCTCTCTAATAAATCAATAAAATCTTTAAAAAAAAAAAAAGGTCTGAAGTCTTTCCCACCTTAAGGGCATCACATAAATCACTGGGTCATGGTCTGCTTGGAACTTTCTTTACGCACTTCGCATCTAGCTATCAGTGACATAAACTTATAATTTAAAACAAGCGCAGTGTCTCAAAGGAAAAGTAGATAGAGGGAAAATAGGGTGGAGGGGATCTAATTTAGGTTGGAGAGGGGCAGGAAGGAGTGTTCAGAAAAGGCCTTCTAAGCTGATAAATGAAGGCTGAGTGCCTCTCATTTGTTTCATACCTGATTCTCCTGCTAGACAGAGCCATGTGACGGCAAGGACCATCCTCAGTTGGTTCACGCATTCCGTGTGGTGCACACAACAGTGCTGGCCTGGTGGATACGCAGATTGCCTAATATTCCCAACACCTCACGAGGTCAGTGTCGTTCCCATATATCAGTGAGAAAACCAGCACAGAATGGTGAGGCTGCTGGCTTGAGGTCACCAGGATTTTGGTCTAGGAAGTGACCTGGCCAGGACTAGAAGCAAGTCCAGGGCTCTTCCCTCCTACCTCTGGGGTCTCCTGCAGGAAAGCTACAGGCGGATTTGTGCTCTGGGTCCAAGAGGCTAAGAAGAACACCCTGGCCTCCCGTTGAACTGGGCACTCTCCCTGAATGTTCCTGAACATTCCCACTCCTGCCTCTCTGCCCCGTTTTGTCCCACCTGGGCACTTTCCCCTCTTTCTGCATCTGTCCAAATCTTACTGTTCAGAGGCCACCGCATATATCCCTTTTAAACTCTGTTGGCCCTTTTGCTGTGATGCTACCATCTACTTTGTATCAGGATTATTTATACCTATCTCTCTCCTGTCCGTTAATTCCCTCCTTGAGAGATGGGCCATATCCTCTTTGTAGTTGCAATCCTTAGAGCACTTAGCACAGTGCCTTATGGATAGTCAGTGCTCTTTGAAACCTATAAACCTTGATTCTGAAGCTTCCATCGTGCTCTCTTCCGTAGACGAGTTTCTAAGACAGAGTGCATCATGGCGCCTCCCCTGCTCATGAATGTGGACTAGAAGACTGCGCGTGACTTCCCGACAAGCCTCTCTGCTGACCAGGCAAGTCATTTAAGCTCTCTTTCTGTTTTTAAAACTCAGAACATGTAAGATAAGATATGTAAATATAAATATGAAGCTATTATAAAGTTTGACACTTGCCTCTGGAGGGTCTTGGAAGTGTTGTTGGCTGGTCAAACATGCTGATAAACCAAGTTCATTTCCGATTGGCTCCCTCACAGTGTTTTCCTTGTTCCTGCTCTTCAGCATTTAAGTGAATGCATGGCTAATGGTCTGATAAGTATGGGAGGAATAATAATAATAATAAAGAATTCCATTCTAACACTGTCTATATTAATCTTATACCAAATTCTCTCATAATCCAATTATTCCATTCTTGGTCATTAGGCTATAAACCAAGAAGTCAGACTAGATGGAGCCAGACCACCCATTTCTCAAGCTTGTCTGTTGGCAGAAAGCCCAGCACACACACGCACACACACACACACACATCATCATCATCATCAGGAATGGTCTGTGTGAATTCTTGGTGACCTGCTGTTCAGGAAGCAGGCTTAGGGCTGCCGTGGTGGCCTGTATTCTCTGTGGCTTCCTTCTTCTGGGGACCTCTGTGCCCCAAGGATGGCAAGGCTCTGGGCCAGAAAGAGGCTTTTCTTTGCCTCTGCAAAAAGCAGTCTCCTTTCACTGGCCCTCCATGATGCCTGGCTGAAGAATGTCTTGACTGTAGTCACATCATCAATCTGGAGGCAACTATAAACATCATCAGCCCTAGAAAGGCAGTGTGATGACGCATATGCCTTATGCCCCGCGGGGAACTGTCTGACCAGTTCTATCAGTGAGAGAGAAAGAAAACTGCAGATTACTGCTATTTATTTTATGGGCCTTTGTTATACTTGGCCATTCAGAGAAGAAAGAAATCCCGAGTGAAACTTCCCATAATATTGAGTTGGAATGACTCATATTCTTGCCTGTTATTAAGCTTTTCGGTAGAATTCTGTCTGGTCCTAATTGAACTTTATAGAACCTTCACCTTCAAATGCAATAAACCTGTCACCACCAGGGAGGCGTTTTGCACCGGAGGGCACAGCCTGACGTTGGAACACTTGTAAGACGTACAGGGCTGATATTCTACAGAAGAGGTGGGGGGCTGGGCATCATGCCAGTGTCACTTCTGGAGAGTGCAGAGGGCCCCGCACAACCAAGGGGAGGCCTGGCCTGCAGCACAGCGAGGGAGGGCATTGGGCTGGGAGGGAAGGAAGTCAAGGCTGACCTCACAGAGCTTCCCCACCCCACACCTGGAGGCGCCCGCGAGCTGTTATGCTTCACTTATCCAATCTGCCCTTTCGCCTGTGTCTCCCCCAGACTTTATCACCAATGGGGTTGGGTACCCCGAGGAACATTTTATTAGGGGAATCTGGACAGCTATACCCTTGAAAGCTAATAAATGGTAATGATAAATCTTATTTCAAAAGTACTACATACTCATTGTATGACATTTATTTGATCGAGATAAACAAAAAGAAAAAAAATTAAATTCATCCGGTGATTCCGCCACCCATCGAAAACTGTCTGCATATCCGCTAGGTCTCTTCCCTGTGCACAGTCATATGATTTCTTTTTAAAACATAGGCGGATCCGATCCATATGGTTTTGAAACCTGTTGTTCACATGATACAGCATGAACACATTTTCTATTACTTGGAATCATAAAAAATTGTAATGCATGAGAGAGTATTCCATTTTTAGGAATGCACGACTGTGTATCTTGGAAACCTTCTATTATTAAGCAGTTAGGTTGTTTTAAACTTCCATGTAAGTAATGGAAATCATTATTTAAAACCTTTTTCCAGTTGGATAAGTAGGTAGTAACATTTTTAGAATTTGAATTTATTTTAAACCATGAAGTTGTATGTTGCCATGTTTTTGTAGCCACTTAAAAGTTTCTTTTGTGATTTCCCCATTTACTATATTTATGTTGATGTTTATTTTTTAAAAATTTTTTTATTGTTATGTTAATCCCCATATATTACATCATTAGTTTTAGATGTAGTGTTCCATGATTCATTGTTTGTGCATAACACCCAGTGCTCCATGCAGAACGTGCCTTCCTCAGTACCCATCACCAGGCTAACCCATCCTCCCACCCCCCTCCCCTCTAGAACCCTCAGTTTGTTTTTCAGAGTCCATCGTCTCTCATGGTTCGTCTACGCCTCCGATTTCCCCCCCTTCATCCTTCCCCTCCTGCTATCTTCTTCTTCTTCTTTTTTTTTCTTAACATATATTGCATTATTTGTTTCAGAGGTACAGATCTGAGATTCAACAGTCTTGCACAATTCACAGCGCTTACCAGAGCACATACCCTCCCCAGTGTCTATCACCCAGTCACCCCATCCCTCCCACCCCAGCCCCCACTCCAGCAACCCTCAGTTTGTTTCCTGAGATTAAGAATTCCTCATATCAGTGAGGTCATATGATACATGTCTTTCTCTGTTTGACTTATTTCGCTCAGCATAATACCCTCCAGTTCCATCCACGTAATTGCAAATGGCAAGATCTCATTCCTTTTGATGGCTGCATAATATTCCATTGTATATATACCACATCTTCTTTATCCATTCATCTGTCGGTGGACATCTTGGCTCTTTCCATAGTTTGGCTATTGTGGACATTGCTGCTATAAACATTGGGGTGCACGTACCCTTTCGGATCCCTACTTTTGTATCTTTGGGAAACAGTCAACAAAACCAAAAGACAACCAACAGAATGGGAGAAGATATTTGCAAATGACATATCAGATAAAGGGCTAGTATCCAAAATCTATAAAGAACTTATCAAACTCAACACCCAAAGAACAAAGAATCCAATCAAGAAATGGGCAGAGGGGCACCTGGATGGCTCAGTTGGTTAAGCGACTGCCTTCGGCTCAGGTCATGATCCTGGAGTCCCTGGATCGAGTCCCGCATCGGGCTCCCTGCTCGGCAGGGAGTCTGCTTCTCCCTCTGACCCTCCCCCCTCTCATGTGCTCTCTCTCATTCTCTCTCTCTCTCAAATAAATAAATAAAATCTTAAAAAAAAAAGAAATGGGCAGAAGACATGAAAAGATATTTTTCCAAAGAAGACATCCAAATGGCCAACAGACACATGAAAAAGTGCTCAATATCGCTCGGCATCAGGGAAATCCAAATCAAAACCTCAATGAGATACCACCTCACACCAGTCAGAATGGCTAAAATTGACAAGTCAGGAAACGACAGATGTTGGCGAGGATGCAGAGAAAGGGGAACCCTCCTACACTGTTGGTGGGAATGCAAGCTGGTGCAGGCACTCTGGAAAACAGTATGGAGGTTCCTCAAAAAGTTGAAAATAGAGCTACCATACTATCCAGCAACTGCACAACTGGGTATTTACCCCAAAGATGTTTATTTTTTTGAACTGATTTCTAGAGTTTTATGCTCTAATAAAGATACATGTATTTTACAGACACATACATACACACACGTATATTATACCTGTATGTCATTTCTATTATAAATATTATAATTTATACTTTGTTTTTTAATTTTACTTTGGAAGATTAAAAAAGAACAACTGAAAAATATAAAAATTAGTTAAAACTATCAATCTTATTTTCAGCTTTATTAAGATATAATTGACAAAATTATAACATTTTCCTTATATTGTTTTTTCCTTTTGTGAAATGCTTAGAAAGCCTTCTGTAATCAAGATTACTTAAATATTCACCTATACTTTTTTTTTTGAAGATTTTATTTATTTATTTGACAGAGAAAGAGACAGCGAGAGAGGGGACACAAGCAGGGGGAGTAGGAGAGGGAGAAGCAGGCTTCCCGCGGAGCAGGGAGCCCGATATGGGGCTCGATCCCAGGACCCTGGGATCACGACCAGAGCCGAAGGCAGACGCTTAACGACTGAGCCACCCAGGTGCCCCCAATAGGAATTTTAAATTCTATTCTATACTTTTTTTCTTAGTTCTGTTGAAGTTTGCTTTTTTTTTTTTAAATTGAATTACATCTGGAATTTATTTAGGTATGTGTGTGGTAGGTCTTTCACTGTGTTTTACTGTTAGTAAACATAGATGTTCCAACACTGTTAATTGCATAATTTGGAATTCTCCACATTATTTGAAATTTCTCTGCTTATCATGTATTAGATCTTTATATACAAGTTTCTATTTTATTGAACCGCCTGTGAAACTGGTTGGTTGTCACAAAGAGCCATGACACATTGAGGAGAGAAAATGATAAACCCAGGTCAATTAATTGCCAATTTAAGGCCCCATAGGAAAGCTGGAGACCTCTGGGATAGACTTTGACTATTTCCCTGTAACTGAGGCCAAGACAGCTCAAATCCAGGCCGTTCCAAGACCTAATCGTAAAATGGGCAGAACTTCACAGAAGGCTGACTTTGCCTTATAAAATCATTCACACAGAAGTCAGGACTCTAGTCGGGAGGAGACCCTGGGACTGGGGTTGGGGTCTTCTGAGAACCAGAAATCCCCAGGTTCTTGTGAAACTTCCAGGCCAGCAGAAGTGGTCTCCCACCTTCCGTTGAGGACGGCAGCTTCGCCCCGCTCCCCGTGCCCAGGGCTCAGCCACGGCAGACGCCATGCCAGCAAGTGCTGGTGAGGTGACCCTTGGGGTCTGCACCCCCCTCCCGGTTTAGCCACCAGACCCGGCCTGGGGGCTGCCTGGGGAAAGCAGGGCCCTGCTTATTTGCAAGAGACATTATTCCCAGAAGGGGCTGAGGGGCCTGGCACTTGAGACCAGCAAGACGTGGGCGAGCATGTCTAGGGGAGGGCAGTGCTAGAAAGCTGGGTAAGGGAGAGTGTGTGAAAATGGGGATTCTTTGGCTACCGGCAGGGAATGCCCCCGTGTGGAGGAGGGACAGGCCTCTGGCTGCCGAGATAGCTCTCCGCAAGCGGGAGGGGCTCACGGCCTCTACAGCACAAGCAAGTCACTATAGAAAACTTAGGAGAAAAATATTTTAAAAATCCCCTAAATCTCCTTGCGCTTTGCTCCAAAGAGAAGTACTGTTAATATTTTGATATATTCCATCCCATACCCTTTTCTCTGTGCACATGAGAACTCTCAGACGTTAAAAACCCACCCTAAATATTGGGATCGCACTGTTTAGAAAGTTTTTTAATCCTGTTTTTTAAAGAAATTAACATTATATTTTAAGTATGTATTCCCTCAAACACTCATATTCCTGGAGACTATCACCTTTAATTTTAGACAAATATTCCATTTCTGTGGTGTAAGGTTCACTGTGTTTGACCCCCAGCAGCTTGTTCAATGAGTTGCAGTTAGAAGCCTCGTGGACTTGGCTCCAGCACCAATAATTGGTTCCCGGGAGGGAAGCCTGATGCACTTTGGGCCGAGGAGGTGTGAGGAGAGGCAGATGGGTGGATGGGCAGGAAGGGGCACCGTTCCTCTCGTGGCTGACCTGTGACGGGAAAGGAATCGGGATAAGGAAACAGTCTGACGTATGGAAAAGGGCCAAACCCAGAGAAAGAGCAGAAATCAAGTCAGAGCCCCAAATCAAGTGTCTAAACCCCGTCCTATTTGCAGTCTTCCAGTTACGTGAGTCAGTACAGCTCCTTATCGTTCGAGCTAGTGTGAGTTCTTTGCAGCTGAAAGCATCCGGAGAACACGCTTGGAGCCCAGAGGGCCCTTCACGCCTGCTGACTCGGCTCTTATCCTCAAGCCCCCCAAGCCTGTCTGGTTGGGCAGCTTCCCCGTACAAACTCAGACTTTGACATCAGAAGCGCATGGGTTCGACTCCATACTCAGCTGCTGATGTCGGGCCTCGGGCAAGGTATTTGTCCCCTCTGAGTTTCATCCTCTGTAAAACAATAATAGCTACTTCACAGAATCTTAGTGAAACTAATCATTGCTATCAAAGGGAGGTGGAGATAGGCCAGACGCCATCCCTAGCACAGCCCGCAGAGGTCTGGGTCATCTTAGCGTCAATATTTTTTTTAAAGATTTTTTTAATTTATTTAACACAGAGAGAGATATCGAGAGAGGGAACACAAGCAGGGGGAGTGGCAGAGGGAGAGGGAGAAGCAGACTCCCTGCAGAGCAGGGATCCTGACACGGGGCTTGATCCCAGGACACGGGGCTCGATCCCAGGACCCTGGGATCATGACCTGAGCTGAAGGCAGACGTTTAACCGACTGAGCCACCCAGGTGCCCCTTAGCGTCAATATTTTTAAATGTGACAATTTTTTTTTTTTTGGTCCAGAAAAGCAATAATTGCTTATTTAAGAATTCTGAAAAGTATTGGAAAAGATAAATTACTCACAATCCCACTCTGCTGAGCAAGCAGCACGTGGTTGGCCTTCTGGGGAAGTGGTGTCCCTAGCGTGGAGAACCAGGGCTGTTTGTCCAGCTCTGTCTGTGTAACTTTTCCAACATTGGCCAAGGCTCCCACCTCGCTGAGCTGCGGGGAGTGCCGACCTCCACAGGAGGAAAGAGAGAGCCTCCTCAGTAATCATGGAGGGCAGGCATCTAGCAATTTCACATCCCTGGAGGCCTAGAGAGAGTTGTTTTCCGGAGTGTTTTCTGTACACCAGTTCAGGAGAACAGAATCCCTTTTATGCAATTTGAACCAATTCATAGGTTCAAAGGCAACATTATGGGCAGGGGCTCACTGCATTAATTTTCAGGCAAGCAGATGAAGTAATCTTTTTTTTTTTTTTTTTGGCTTACTGGTATGCTAGCAAAATGCAAGCAATGTCTCCTATTTAATTCTGCTGGAACAATCTGATGCAGGAGGACACACATCCTGACCCTGCATTGTCTGCCTCTGAATGAGAATCCTTCGTGATTTCAAAAGGCAGTTCAATTAGAGGTTGTTCCAGATTTTTAAAGCATAGAAACCAACAAGTACAGATACACGGGGAAGAGGCTTTCCGGAGGCGAATTACTGCTTCCATGAACGAGCTGAAGAGACCTGTTATCTGCCAAGGAGATCATAGTTCTAGCGAACGGATGGAGACCTTTTCCAGAGCAAAGACCTGCTTAATCTCACAAGCATGTTGAACTGAGTACAGACCCAGCCTGAAGAGGCTGAGTAGTCGTACACCAGAACATTCTCCAAATCAGATATTACTTCCTTGCCCGCCTAGATGGCCTTCTCGTGCACCAATCTCACTTTTCCTTAACAACCTTACTGTACAGAATTTAACACCCCCACACACTCCCTGTGAACTTCTGTTCTTCCTACATGCTATCGTTACTGCTCTGCCCTGGAATGTTCTTCTTTCCCATCTTTGCCTCCCCATATCCTCCCTAACCTTCGATCTTCATCTTCATTGTGACAATCATGGGGTAGGGCAGCTGTCTCACGCCCTCCAGAAGAGGCTGGATCTTCTTCTTTTTTTTAATTTAAATTCAATTAGCCAACATACAGTACATCATTAGTTTTTGATGTAATGTTCAGTGATTCATTAGTTGTGTATAACACTCAGTGCTCATCACATCATGTACCCTCCTTAATGTCCATCATCCAGTTACCCCATCCCCCCACCTACCTCCATTTCCACAGCCCTCATTTGTTTCCCAGAGTCCAGAGTCTCTCATGGTTTGTCTCCCTCTCTGATTTCTTCCCAATCAGTTTTCCCTCCTCTGTGTCCTCTGTGCTATTCCATATGTTCCACATGTGAGTGAAACCATATGATAATTGTCATTCTTTGATTGACTTATTTCACTTAGCATAATACACTCCAGTTCCATCTATGTAGATCTAAATGGTAGGTAATTCATCCTTTCTGATGGCTGAATAATATTCCATTGTATATACGAACCACATCTTCTTTATCCATTCATCTGTTGAAGGGAATCTTGGCTCTTCCCACAGTTTGGCTATTGTGGAAATTGCTGCTATGAACATTGGGGTGCACGTGCCCCATCTTTTCACTACATCTCTGTCTTAGGGGTAAATACCCAGTAGTACAATTGCTGGGTTGTAGGGTAGCTCTATTTTTAACTTTCTGAGGAACCTCCATACTGTTTTCCAGAGTGGCTGCACCAGCTTGCATTCCCATCAACAGTGTAAGAGGGTTCCCCTTTCTCCACATCCTTGCCACCATCTGTCGTTTCCCGAGTTGTTAATTTTAGCCATTCTGACAAGTGTGAGGTGGTATCTCATTGTGGTTTTGATTGGCATTTCCCTGATGCTGAGTGATGTTGAGCATTTTTTCATGTGTCTGTTGGCCATTTGTGTGTCTTCTTTGGAGAAGTGTCTGTTCATGTCTTCTGCCCATTTCTTGACTGGATTATTTTTTTTGGATGTGGAGTTTGATAAGTTCTTTATAGATCTTGGATACCAGCCCTTTATTTATTATGTCATTTGCAAATATCTTCTCCCATTCTGTCAGTTGCTTTTTAGTTTTGTTGACTGGATCTTCTGTTTTATACTAGCGGAGCTTCCTCCTGAACTTCCTGTTTGGTAGAGTGGTTACACATATCACTACCTCCCTCAGCAGGAGATTCTCTTTTTAAAAATGTATACACTCGAGGGAAGGGCTATTTAGCCTAGGAGGAGCTATTTTGAAATTTAAAGCAGAAAAGATTGAATTGATGTTTAACTGTAAGGTTTGATTTTCTGCCATCAGCGAAAGTGGGATCTTGGAAACTAAGCAAAGTACGATGATTAAAAAAAAGTAAGTTATATTTTTGCAACTCGGAGCCCATCATTATGTGAAAGTCATACTCTAAAAAAATGCTCCCTTTAAAATCCACGTGTTTACACACGTCTGATGTTGGGTATCCAGCAAATGGGTTCTGGTCTTGGGTTTTGTTTTATTTTTCCTACAGGTGTGCAGAGGACTTTGACACTCAATGAGAGAACTAGGTCAGGCTGCTTGTTCAGAGGAAATGCCAAGATTAAGTCAGAATTTGGCTTTTCTTTATCCTGAGGCTTTGGAAAGAGAGAGAGGCAACATTTTTTTATGGGATTTAGAAACATGATGTAAGAATTCTTTCCCCAGATATCTGTTGTATTCATTAGTTTTAAGAAAACCTATTACACCAAAGGAAAAAAAAAAAGTCAGACTGTAATAGGAACAGAAGAAGGCAGAGGGTTCACAATCTGGAGTAGAAGATAATTCTTGGCAGTACAAAAGCAGTTCTTTTCTTTCCTTAAGTTCTCATTTATGGATCATTAGCCACTTGGCAAGAAAGATTGGGGGAAGACAAAGTAGCAGTTAAAGCACTAAGGACAGATAGCCATTTGAAGATCAATCACAAATGAAAGAGAGCCTCTTGGTAATTGCCATCCACTGGGATAATATAATTCAATTTACAGTTATCGATTTAAATTCATCTTTTGGAGAGTGGCAAGAGGGTGACCTTCTAGTACAATCACATATGTCTTGCTTTGAAATTTCATCCAGAAATGTAGGAAAATCTCTCTATATGGTAGCCTAGGGATCTGGCACCATCTCCCCAACTTGCCACGTAACCATCCCGTGATTGGTGTCACCCTGGAGAGAATATAGTTATACGACGGTCATATTTGTTATAACCAAAGTTTTTGTTTCTGTTCTGTTTTTTTTTCTCTCCATTGCATTTCAGTAATATTTCTGCAGCTTGGAGCTTGTCAATCTTTTGGGTTTCAGCTGTGTCTTCACAAGTGTGGTTCCTGTCCATCCCATGTCTGACACTGTTTTCTCTGTGCCCTTGGGATCCCAGGTGAGGTGCAGCTTGCATTAAAGTGGAGTTCTGAGACCCAGTGAAACAGCATTTTACCCTAAAAACAAACAGCTGCCTCGCTGCTTACTCTGCCACACTCTCCCTCCCCCCAAATGTTGACCACACGAATCCACAAGCACTTGTCTCTGCCCAAGCTCCCCTTGAGGGGGAGAGCTCAGTCAGAGACCTCAATGTGTTTGGAAGCCAGAGGAAGGAGCCTGAAGAAGGGAGAGACCGAAGGGAGAAGAAAGGAGGATGTTGGTGGAAAAAGGTTTGAAGGAGGGGATGGAGTGGGGAGAGGACAGGGAGGGGACAGAAGAAATGTCTAGAGCACAGATAACCTTGTTGCCTTTAAACAGGAGAAGGGGCGGGTTTTCCTTTGAGATGAGGTAGTCGGGTAAGAGGGTAGATGTTGGTCTGGCCATTTTGACGTGGCCAATCAGACATAGTGATTTTCACAAAGTTGGGAGACATTTTGAGAAATCTCCAAGTACCGAAACTCCTTCCTGCTGAATGTCACCACCTGCCACTGAGTGAGGCCCCAGGGGTGGGGGGTGGGGCACAGGGCTCTGCACCTGCCGCCATCACTGCATGAGCATCACCGCTCCCACTGACAGATGCGGAGAGTGGAACTTGGAGCTTCTGCTTTGACACACCTAGTATACAGGCGAACCTCAAGCCAATGAAATGATTTTGGCTCCTTGTTCTAGAGGTCATCTTTGAGGTTTACATGGCCTTAGCTCACATGAGAGGTTAAGAGTTTGAAGAAATTTTAAAGGAAGTTTGAAATCTCATTTGGCAAAATGTAGCCAGTGAAATGTGACTCTTTTCAGTCCTAATTATTCCCACTCAATGAAACGTCTCTGCAGAAGTTTGAGGAGGAAAATACAGATGCTTCATTACATCGCTCATCAGGCACGCTGTGCTTATGGGCACTTGGATCCGCGCCGGAGAGCAGGGGGAGTGGCCCAAGGGTCTCTGGCTGGAACAGGAGGCAAGGAGCGCCAGATTTGCAAATCCAGCCACGTAATGGATGTTGCGATTCCTCTGAGGCATGACAAAATGTGCCTAGACTCCCCCCCACCTTCCTCCCCCCCCCCGCCCCCCCCCCCCCCGAGAAAAAACTGAAGCTACTGAATGAGAAAAGCATGCAAATGCAGATAGATCTGAAAATCTAAGCCACAGTGCTCGTCAAAGGCAAAAGTCTGATGGTGGTGAAGTTTATTTTGGGGGTCTCTCACTTCGCTTTTCTCCGTCCCTTTTCCCTTGCCCCACCGCACTCCACCCCACCCCACCCTTACTTCACATCTCTCATCCTGATACTAACATTTGCTGCGCCCTGACCTAAGTTTTGCCTTTTCAGACACCATGACGGCCATGATGATACATTCTCAACAAAACCTACATCACATGGTTTAACAAGAGATTTGCAAATGTATTTATGTGAGAGCCTTACAAATTATAATTATAGAGTTGTAAATACATATAAATTCTGATTCAAAACGACCTCCCTTCCTATCCCCTCCCCCCAACCAGTGACATTCCTTCTCTTTCAGTCCACTAGTCTCACCTAAAACTGATTTGATGAGTGGTATTGGCTGAAAATCCCTATTGTGGATATTAGTGATTTTTGTGTGTGTGTCCAGGATCTCTTTCATCTTTGGAGAATCTTACTTTCCTCCTTTTAGTGACTCGCTTCTCTATCCCCACAGTCACAGGAAATAAATGAGAGTCTATACTTTCTGATTATTCTACATCCCTGATGATGGGTCCAGGGATCGGTTCAGGGATGAAACCTAATCTAAACTGGCTACAGTCCTCCCCTAGGAATTTTTTTGTTTTTTAACATTTTTTTAACTATCAGGAGATTATAGTCTCTTTCTCCTCTGATATTTGAGGGTCAAAGGTAGAAGGCGCTAACGACCATCCAGGTCTTTACTTGTAGAGACTGTTGAAGATGAGAAGCTGCCACAGCTCAGGAAGACGGTCCTCCAGCCGGCAAGCCTCCGCCTCGTTTTGTCGTGGGCCGAGTTCTGCCTCGCTCCTGCAGTTGGCTGTTATCAGTCAAGAAATACCTGCTCCTCCTTCTCCTCCTCTGTTTTCCTCACTTTGTTCTTAAATATTGGATAGAGCTCTAATACCATTCTGTAATGAATGAACTCCAGCAGAGGGTCCACCCCGAGGCCTCTCAACTCCCACCACCCCACTGCTGGTCTGGGCCTCTCACCAAAAAGGCGACTTTTGCCAAAGATCTTTTTGAGCCCTGGGAGGTACGTGAGCCGGACAGCAATGTCCAGGCACTTCCCTCGCGCTCTGAAGGAAGCTGGAAAGAGAGGAGGTGAGCCTGCGTGAGGCCGTGCTCCTTGCATGCTGCCCTGTGGTCTGCTCTCCCCAACAGCTGTGTCCATGCTTTGATGCCGAAACTCCGTGTGACAGGTGCCTGGGAAGGGTCTGCAGCTGTCAGAGAGGATGTGACCGTGGGCCAGCCATGCCACGGATTTCTTCAGAACCAAGCAGCTTTTCAGCTGAGCAATTTTTTTTTTCTTTTCCCAAAAGGAACCTCAGCTAGCCAGTTGTCCAGAAAATTCTCAAGTTTGGGGCCAAGGTTCCTGGGAACCACAAAGTCCCTTTTTGCCTTGGCGTCTTTGAAGCTGACCTCTGCAAGTTCTCAGCTTGGGTCCTGGAGTGAACGGGAGACAGTTGACTACTAAACAGATCCGCTTGGAGTCATGTTCAAAAGTGTGAAGAGAGTTGGTGAGTGTGCTCCTTGATCTTCCCTCCTGAGAGCCTGTTGGGTGTGGCTGGCTTTGAAATATCCTTGGGAATCCGTGGTGACAACAAGGGAAAGGATTTCTGCCTTTGTTCATGGTGGGAATGAGCCTCTGGGAGCATAACGAAGAGTCCCCAGAATGGCCTTGTGAAGCTCTCTGTGAAGAAGGATCCTGGATGTGGTAATGTTCTCTAGAAGCAGTATAGGAGGGATCAAAGCTCTCTGTGGGTGTAAAGTGATCGCGTCCCAGTACCCAGCATGGTGTTCCTAAGGAAATAATAACAGCAGCGTGAGCTTCATGAACACCTGCTATGTGCCAGGTGCTCTTCTAACCACGTCACATGTAATTACGTCATTTAATTGTCACACCAGGTCTATCAAGTAGGCACCCTTATCACCTCCGCTTTATGGATGGTGAAAATGAAGCACAGAGAACTGAACTACATACGCAAGGTTACGACGGTAGCTTGTCCCATGATGCCTTGACTCTCTCCTGGTCGCTGTGACTCGCTCTTGACCAACAAATATGGCCCAAGGGAGGTCACATGAACTCCAGGGATAGTTCATAAGTAGCCTTACAGATTCTACTCAGTTTTGGGGGAACACTTGCTCCTTGGATCTCCCTTTTGGAACCATGAAAACTAATGAGAAATTATTATTTTTTAAATTATGAAGTTTTAGGGTGGTTTATTATACAACAATAGATAACCAGAACACTTATAGGGCAGATAAATGGCAGAGCTGGGTTTGAAACCTAGGCAACTTCGGTCTAGACCCCTTGCTCTCAACCAGTATTCTATATAGAGTGACCCTCCAGTGCTTTTTGTTGTTACTGTCCTGGTGATGATGATGATGATCCCAGATGCATTGTCCCCAAACAGGCAGGCATGCATATCTGTAAGTGAACATAGTGGACTTGTAGAGAAAACACACAGACACACACACATATAGTGGAATGCATTATGCATGGGATTTTGAATCAGGTGGACATGAGTTTGAACCTCAGCTTCACCACCTTCTAGTTTTGTGACCTTGGACATGTTACCACCAGTTGGGGTCTGATGATGGTGAGGGTCAGGTCCTCAAGTCAGAGCATACAGTCAGTTACCCCTGAAAGCTCTTCACATTCTGTTAGCACAAACTCAGGTGTCTTTGCGTGGCCACATACTCCTTAACGTCAAATCTTTTTTTTATTCTTATGTTAATCCCCATACATTACATCATTAGTTTTAGATGAAATGTTCCATGATTCATTGTTTGTGCATAACACCCAGTGCTCCATGCAGAATGTGCCCTCCTCAATACCCACCACCAGGCTAACCCATCCTCCCACCCCCCTCCCCTCTAGAACCCTCAGTTTGTTTTTCAGAGTCCATCGTCTCTCATGGTTGGTCTCCCCCTCCGATTTCCCCCGCTTCATTCTTCCCCTCCTGCTACCTTCTTCTTCTTCTTCTTTTTTCTTAACATATATTGCATTATTTGTTTCAGAGGTACAGATCTGAGATTCAACAGTCTTGCACAATTCACAGCGCTTACCAGAGCACATACCCTCCCCAGTGTCTATCACCCAGCCACCCCATCCCTCCCACCCCACCCCCCACTCCAGCAACCCTCAGTTTGTTTCCTGCGATTAAGAATTCCTCATATCAGTGAGGTCATATGATACATGTCTTTCTCTGTTCGTCAAATCTTTTCTTTTTGAGATACCGTTTGACATGTGAAACAAAGGCTCATTGAATGAGATGTCTGGAGCCATAGGCACTGCTAAAAGTAAGTGTTTTGTTTTATATCGTGACTGAGGGTATCCATAGTTGAATTCACTTAAGTTAAATGTGTTTAGGAAGAGCCTCCATCCTACCTTTCTGTGCTTCAGTTTCCTTATATAATATGGGAATTAAATGCACTGCACAGGGATCATGCAGTATTCAATGAGACATTGTAAGAAGAGTGTCTGACACTTGCTTAATTCAGGGTAGAAGATTACTTGGATGCTCTCAAGGCCTGGCAGGCTGCCCCACCACTTACTAGTGCGGTCCCTGTGCGGAGAAAAATAGACCAGTGATACCAAAACAGATTTTTAAGGGACTGAAGAAATCAATTTACTTCACTAAACCTTAGGTCAAACTTTGTCTTTTGTACCTCAGAGATTGAAATGTTTACATTTGCCGTGTTTCCCACTGTATGGTGGATGAACCAAGAACATGAGATGCATAAGCCAAGACAGTTCTCGTACACTAATCATGTAGGAGTTAGTGTGTTTCCTGAGTGTCTGATTGTAACAAATGTGGTGGTGTTCTTCAACTTCATACTCGATGCTTCATAATCAACCTGGAGAAAACTGTGATGGGAATTCCTGCAAACTCTCATATGTGCAAAAGCAGTGGAAAGAGGAGATGGAAGAAGTATATATATCTAGCGTCCTATTTCAAGATTGCCATACCTCTGTTTTTCAGAGGGCTTGATTGCTAGAATCCACTCGTCCTATCTACTGCTGTATAACAAATCACCCCATACTCTCATAACTTAAAATAACAATCATGCATTATCGCTCACGGTTTCTGTGGGTCAGGAATTCAGAAAAAGTACAATGGGGATGACCTGCCTCTGCTTCACCTGTCTGAAGACTCAGGTGGAATACTTGAAGGCTGGGACTCGGATCATCTGCAGTCTCCAGCACTCAACTGTCTGAGAGCAGATGCTGGCTCTTGACTGGGATCCTAGCTAGAGCTGAAAGCTGCGTCAGCTGGAACACTTGTGTGTGGCTTGTGGTTCCTCACAACATGGCAGTGGGTCCCAAGGGCAAGCATCAGAGAAAGAAAGAGAAACAGAGACAGAGACAGGGGCAGATGGAAGGTATAACTGCCTTCTAAGACCTAATTTTAGAAGCCAAGCAGCATCACTTCTGCCATATTTGATTTGTTAAGATCAGCCCAAATTCAAGGGGTATGGGGAGGGAAATGGGGATAGACCCTACTTCTCAGTGAAGACGTGTCAGTGTCACTGTGTAAGAAGAGTATTTGGAATGGGATGTGTGTGTGTGTGTGTGTGTGTGTGTGTGTGTGTAGCCTTTGAAACACAATCTCCCCTCCCCAAGTTTGAAGTAAGATTTTTGCTAGGTCCCACAGAAGTACCCTCATGCCTTATCTGATTCCAGGATCTGTTCTGGAACACTAGGGCTAGATGGCTGAATGGTTGGGGGCCACAGCAGCTAAAGCGATGGAAAGGGCCAAATCTCTCAAACCGTGAGCTTTAGCAACAAGTGGGATGTATGAAAGATAGTGTTCAACCCAAGGAAAAATACACTCAGTGTTCAATACACTGAAAGAAAGAAAGCCTTTCAGCGGCCAAGAGAGCTATTTATTTTCGAATCTGATGCAGACTTGGAAGATGTCCCCCCAGATCTCCACGACATTTGATCTCCTGCTATTTAAGGGCCACAAAGGATGCCCAACTGGATCACAACACAGGAGAGGCTCTAAATTTGGCATATCTAAAAGGATAGGAATGAGTCAAAGGACTCACTTACATGCAAAGTCAAACATGAAGTAGATCCGACATTTTGATTCATTTTTATTTTGTTAGCAGTGCACATCCAGAGCGTGCTCCACACTTTCTAACCACCTGTGCATGAAAACATATGCTTTAGTGTTTTTATTAAACTCTCCTTTGAAATTGCCATTTTTAAAAATCAAGTGAAATTTTCTATAAGGTAGGGAAAAGGTAGGGTTGTGAGTCGAACAGAGATGGGTTGGAATCCTGACTCTGCTATGCATTATCTGCATGATCTTGGGTAAGTTGCTCTTTTTTAAAAAAGATCTATTTATTTATTTTAGAGAGAAACAGCGGGGGTGGGGAGGGGCAGAGGGAAAGGGAGAGGGAAGCTCAAGCAGACTCTCCTCTGAGTGCAGAGCACGGGGCCCGACACAGGGCTCAATCCCACGACCTTGAGATCATGACCAGAGCTGAAACCAAGAGTCGGGCGCTCAATTGACTGCACCACCCAGGTGCCCCTGTTCTTGGGTAAGTTCTTAAAACAACGTGCAGTAGTGGACTAGCAAACAAAATAAGAATGGTGCCATAAGTCAAACACATAGTTGGAAGCCAGCAGAAGGTCACAAAAGAGAAGAGGCCAAGAATTATGCTGTGCATAAGCTGTTTGCAATTGCCCTCCTCGTGTTAATGAAGTCATCACGAGAAAATCACATGTAAATGAAGTATAGCACAATCGGGCAGGAGCTGAAGGTGGTGCAGGGACCCCCCTCTCCGGGAAGGGGCAGGGAGGAGTTCGGGAAGGGTTTGAGGAGTGAACTCCCTCACCAGAGGGCCACCAGGGATGGCTGAAAGGAGAAAATGGTTGAGACCGAGTGATTGAGAACTTCCTGGGCACACCCAGGGCTGTGCCCGTGTGTAAATACACTTAGTGTCTCACCCACTCATGTTGTCTTGCGTCCTCCGGCTGTCGGCATCACTCAGAAAGGGAGGTCCTATCTGAAAGATGAGGGGGCTCTATATCAGTTGGCTGGAGCTTTTAGCAATTTTTTAGCAGCCTGATCTTCACTGGGCTCTGTCCTTGCTGCCTGAGAGAGTCCTTGAGGTGGTGGGACGTTGGGAAATCAGCTGTTCTTGGTAATGATGATGATGCGATCATGTGACCCGATTTGAATTTGTAATTCTTGAGTGTGATGCATGTCACTTTATTTTCCTAAGTTAAATTTATTCCTGCTAGTCATTCACTTATTCATGCATTTATGGTGTTGAGAAAAATTATCCAAAAGTTGGAAATGAGAAAAGAAAAAAATGAGCACCTGACATTGGGAAGATAGCCTGCATTTGCAGTGAGGCCACATTACGCTCCCGTTAGGTATAAACGATCTCACAGAATTTCAACTTCAGACAAGGTTACTCATACGTAAATGAGACCAAGTTTACTCTGCTAAAATGAGACAAAACAAGACCATTTTCTTTTTCTTTTCAAGCACAGCCAAAAACAAGATCACTGTGCCACTCACAAAAGAGCAAATATCTTTTTTTTTTAAGTTTATTTTTGGCCAAAATGAGTGTCTCCTACTTCTTTACCAATCACAACTCTATCCTTGTTCTAGTTTCCCTCCCTGTCGGTAAGATATGATGAGACCCTCAATCACAGAATTGCCCCTGCTTTCGGACAGGAACCAGTCCAGGGCCAACCCTGACTGTCTTAGGTCTGCTGCCCCAGATGCTCAACCCTAACCCAAATCCCACAAAGGGTTCTTTCTCATGTCCTCTTACTGGGACACCCCACAATTCCCCATGGGGAGCATTCTCCTTCACTGCAACGAGAAATAAACCCAGCTTGTTTAACTGTAGATGTGTTTTTAGTGGACTTTGACTGAAGGGTACTGGTAGAATTGAGGCACAAAGATGATGATGTGACGTTTTAATATCATATATAGACAGGAGCCCTGTCTGGTGGGTCTTCCGAATATCCTTTGTTATTGTTTTGGTACAGGCATTCATGCTCACTCTGTATTTGTAGGAAAATGATGTTTTTAACATCTTGAGACTTCTTCTTTGATGGTTTGGACAATAAAATGGAATGCTGAAATGTTGAGATCTCTTGGGGGAAAAAATCCAAAATGTTTCTTGTGCCTCACCTATTAACATAGGCTTGTGAGCAGAGGGGTGAAGTGGGGAGAGAAGGAAGCATTGAGGGTGGTGGTGAAGCAGAGGAGTTGATTTTAGACGAATTTAAATGCTCCCTGATCCCAAGTAGCGACCCCATGCCATCGTTCCTGTGTGCCCCATCCATAGGTCCTGCCTCCTGCACGAAGGTTGAATGTCTTACAGGCTGTTACTAAATCACACTTAGACTTTTCTTCTTTGCTCTAAATAATGTAGGAACTCATCAAATATGGATCCACATTTACACATCTGGGACAGTGTGCCGAGGTTTTAAAAAATGATTATATAAATGATATGACTCTCACAGTGATCCTTGACCAAAAGCAATAAAATCTCAGATGAGTCGAGAATGAGACAACTTGGAGCTTTATTCCCAGAGGACAGGCTTCTTAGTATGAATTGAATTGAATATAAGCATTGAATATAAAAGCACCGCGGTTTTCCAGCAGAAAGTAAATGAATACACACGCAGAAAGTAGAGCTATAAAGCATGTAACTGCATCCTGGAAAGGTTCATTTAGGAAATGTTTTATATCCAGTTATTGTAGTGAAGCTAGCAGTTCTATATTCAGATTAACACACAGAAAAATGGCAGGGAGTTTGGATTCATGGTGACCGAGTCTCCCTTTTACTTTCCTGTGAGTGACTCTGTCTAAAGCAGATACTCATTTTTTAATAAAGATTTTATTTATTTATTTGACAGAGAGAGACACAGCGAGAGAGGGAACACAAGCAGGGGAGTAGGAGAGGGAGAAGCAGGCTTCCCGTCCAGCAGAGAGCCGATGTGGGGCTCGATCCCAGGACCCTGGGATCACGACCCGAGCCGAAAGCAGACGCTTAACGACTGAGCCACCCAGGTGCCCCTAAAGCAGATACTCTTACCCAAAGGTTATCATCATGGAATTTCAGGGCCATATCTCTCATCGAGGAGCCTTATGGTACCTAAGACAAGAACCCAGAAGATTTAGGCCCTAGGTCTACCAAGAACAAGTTGAAGTTCTTTGTTTTGGGTGTGAGATTTTTCTTCTTTTTTCTCTTGTTGAAGTGGGACTGGGACAGATGACCTCATTATAAATCAGACCGTAGAGCTCTGTATCTTGTATATTTGCCTGGGACCTGGAGATAATGTAAACCAGCTGCAGATGGCCATGAGAGACATTGTTATTTGCCTTTTCATTGATTTCACACATGTTTTTTGGACCTCACCTAAGTATCAGGCTTTGGGGCTAGGTAATGGGAAAACACTGGTAACTGGGATCAACAGTTTGCTGCCCTCTTGGAGATTAGTGGGGGAAATAATGAAGTGGTCCAGGGCATCAACCCAACTCTAGAGACAGATTACCTGGGTTCATACACCAATTTCACCCCCTCCTGTTTTGTGGCCTGGGCAAATCACATAGTCTGTGTGTGTTTTAGACCACTCGGGCCCCTATAACAGAATACCATACACCAGGTGACTTACAAACATCAGAAAATTTTATTTCTCATAGTTCCCGAGGCTGGGAAGTCCCAGATCAAGTCTGTTTCCTGCTCACATACTCAGGTCACCAGCTAGGGCTGCTGTGAACTTGGTGGCAAAGAGTCAGGGCTTTCGGTTCTGTGCTGTGCAGTCTTTGTGCCTCAGTTTACTCCAGGGTCTAAAATGGCTGCTGTAGCTCCAATCATCACAACTGCATCGCACCAAGGAGGAAAGAAACATGAGGGTGAGAAGCGCATATCCCTTCCCTTACAATGACTCACACTCATTGTAAGCGCATATCCCTTACACTCATTGTCACCGGCAGCCAACTCAGTTCTAACCAGATTACAGGTAAAAAAAGAAAGACATTTACAAAACCTGAAGGTGAGCGACAGCATGGTGCCTGCCTTCCCAGAACCGAAACTACTTGAGAAGGGTAAGGTGCAGGCCAGCCTAAACTGAGCACAGGTGTAGGCACGGGCAGGGCATGCCTCCACAAGGCCTCGTCTGCCTTGATGAGGAGTCAGGACGTTATTCTGAGAATGTAAGAGATTATGGACAAGTTGGAAGCCAGGAAATAACCTGACTGTGGTTATAATTTAGAAGAATGGCTTGAGGGTGCCTGGGTGGCTCAGTTGGTTAAGCGACTGCCTTCAGCTCAGGTCATGATCCCGGAGTCCCTGGATCGAGTCCCGCATCGGGCTCCCTGCTCAGTGGGGAGCCTGCTTCTCCCTCTGACCCTCCCCCCCTCATGTTCTCTCTCCCTCTCATTCTCACTCTCTCAAATAAATAATAAAATCTTAAAAAAATAAAAAGAATGGCTTGACGATAGTATGGGGAAGGGATGCAAGCCTGGATGCCAGGAGAGCAGTCGGGTGGAGGGGGGTGCGGTGCTGGCCTGGGGGCTGGAGTGGTGGGACAGGGGCAGAGAATCACCTTTATTCAGCATCTGTCTCCTCCTGTTCAGGTCTCTCCCCTCAAATAAGACCCTTTCAATGGATCTTTCCACTGCTCCTCGTGATGGACCCTCCTTTCGCTGTCCTTCCGATTAGAGGGCGCTATTTATCGACTTGGGGAGGATTTATGTCCCGTCCCCCATCTTGCGTGTGCTCTTCCTCCAGGTGGCAGGTGCTCCACAAGGTAACTTGTCCACAGTCGCCTCTTCATTAATTCAACGGTCTGATTAGCTTCAGAGCAGTGTTCCATTGTTCGAGGTGGATTTTTAAGAACCGCAACTGAAATGTGTCATGGTGCCTTTTTGTTTGTTCATTTGTCTATTTAACAAGGAGTTGTGATTATAACTAGTTGTATTAAAAGCACTTTAAGCAGAGCCAAATCAAGAGCAGGTCAAGGAGACAAATTGGCGGCCATCAGTTTATAAGGGAGACTAAAATATCACTACAAGGGTAGGAGACAGCGCAGTATGTTTATTCAGAACTTTTGTCAGGTGCGAATGGGATGCTGTTGGCAATCATTCTTTGTTAAGCTACTTGTTAAGCTACACCTGCTTGCTCGGGATGGTTAATTTAACATTTAAAGCAATCGACCGTTGGTTGGCTTGCGTGCTGGCCTGAGTACCCGGAGGGCAGGGAAAGAAGGAGAGCAGCCGGTTCCAGCCTGGTTGGCTGAGGGTTTACCCAGCCAGGCACTTACTTCCGAGGCTTGTGTTGGGCGGCCACGAGACGAGGAGGCCTCTGCACCTGACACCAGCATCTTACACGCTGACGGAGCGGCCTCACCAGGATTCAGTCCCGTATCGTGCAGATGGTCTCAGCACAGCCTCGCTCTCTCAAGGCGATTCCTTGAAGACGGCTCCAGCTGTGGGAATGGTGGGCCGAAGCTACGTTCCAAGGGCGGGAGCCGGTGAGGAGCCTCCGACTGCCCGGTCACCTCCGGGGCCAACCAGCGGTTGTGACCCTCAATGACCTTCTCCCGGGTGGACGAGAGCACATTGCTCTCCCAGCCAGCTGGAGGCCTGGGCAGAGCAGGAAGACCTTTCTTGAGTCAAAGAGATTTCTTCCCATCCTCACTACCTTCACACTGGGGCACTGGTCTTTTTTCCTGCCTTTGTACTTGAACTGAAACGTTGACCTCCCTGGGTCTCCAGTCTGCTGGCCTCTGAGTGGGAACTAAGCCATTGGCTCGTCTGCTTCTCAGGCCTTTGGACTTGGACTGGAACAAACCATTCGCTGTCCTGGGTCTCCAGCTTGCTGACTCCCCTGTAGATTTGGGACTTGTCTGCCTCCATAATCATGTGAGTCAATCCCGAACTCTGATTCTCTCTCTCTGTATGCACATCTAGGTCTGTCTTCCTGGAGAACCCGGGCCGACATAATGCTCACTTGGCCGCAGGTGAGGGACAGAGTGTCTTCCGAGGATGAGAGCTGGGGCCAGGCCTGGGCTGCTTGCTGTAACAGAGGAAAGACTGGGCTTCTTCTCCCCTTGTATCAGTTCTGACACTTTAAGTGAAAGGTAGAGAAAGCCTTTCTCCAGCTATCGTGACCAATAATGAAGCGGTCTCATGCAGCCAGAAGTCCAGGCGTGGGCGGGCTTTACAGCTGGTGCATTTAGCAGCAGTTATGGCGTCCAGAGCCTGGATTATTTTCTGCCTCTCCGGCCGACCATGCACAGACCTGGTGCCTCTGTGAGCATAGCTCCTGTGGTCGTAATCCTGGACCCCGGTAGTAACAGCGCAGTAGGGCTACGTGCTTGCTTTTCCAGAGGGCAAGAGGGTGGGTGTGGGGGAGAGCGGGGCAGCACAGACCATGCTTCAGTGACAGACGGAGTCGTTGGCTGGACCCAGTTAGGTCCCGAGCCCACCCCCGGACCTTCAGCTGACCCCGGACAAGGGCCCTGAGCTGATGGTCTCTGGCTACGTTCTTTGGGTTACCGTGGTCGGCACAGACCCGTGTTCTCATGGAAAGGACACTGTTCACTTGAGGGGAATTTGGAAGTGTGTAGTGAAATCTTGTGGTTGCCATGATTGGGGCGCTTTGGCATTTAGTAGGAAAATGGTAAAAGATGACAAATATTCTATAAGTCCGGGACCGTTTCTCACAGTAAAAACGGTTTCCTATTCCAAGCGATTTCAAATGTCCTGAAACACGCAGTCCACTCTAAATATAACTATCGGTAGTATTTTTAGTCCACGGGATGAGCAGTTTTTAGTAAAATTACTTGAGATATGAAAAAACCACACAGGTTTTTACCGAGAGAGGATTAAATGACGTAAAACGCAGCTAGGATGGAGTGGCTGGTGGCAGACAAATACTTGAAGAAGGTGAACTGAAGGGAGACGGTGCTGGGGGGCCTCGGAGAGTCGCTGAGGAAGTGAGACTCCGAAGAAGGCTGGATCCCAGAGGTCTCGGGCGGGCGCTGTGCCGGCCGCTTCCACCCCCAGAGCACTTCCCGACTCTTGGCTTGGGGGCCAGAGGCTGGGAGTCTGGGGAGGACTGAGCCCCCGTTGTCCCTGTTGAAGAGGGATTTCCGGCTTCCCAGGCTAACCTTAGCTGGCGTGGCCCTGGGCCGCCCGCCCACTCCATCCTGCCCCGGGTGGCCGTGGATTATGTGGCAGGCGGCAGAGGTCGGCCGGGTGGCCTGCGCCCTCTCACCGAGCACCGCCCGCCACGGGCTCCGCAGCATCACAGGTGTCCTCGGAAACCCGGCCCGGGTGTCGGCTGTCCTCTGGCCCCGACTGATCCATTCCTGGGGCTCTTCTTCTTAGGGGCACTTACGCCACTGAGTGTTTCAGATTTGGTTCCCGGAAGTGGGTCTGATGAAGCCACCCATGTTGTGAGCAACGAGAGCTTCATCCCAGGGAGGAACTGCGAAGGAAGGACATTAGGATCCTCTCGACAAAGGGGGGGAAGGAGCTGGGGTATTTCTGCATCAGCTCCCACGTGTTATTCATGGGGAGACACTTCTGGGGGTGATAATTTCCCATCCCTTCTGGACTGCTGTGGACACATAGGAGCCTTCTGCAGTTCCAGAAAAGCCCCCCACGCAGAGAGAAGTGGATGAAACCAGTTAGAAGTTGTCTAGACCACAGTGAAATGGCACAGACAAGGTCTGCAACACCTGCGGGGGCGGTTACAGTGGTCACTTAGGCTCTGACTTTAAGATTTGGGAGGAGGGGAAGAAAAACATGAGAGTAGTCTGTAGAAATTTTTGGCGGAGAATAATGGTTTTAAAGTGGAATAAGGCAACTTCCACACTTTCTCCTAGGAAAAAACAAAAACCAACACAAAATTTAAGGCAAATCAAGGATAACAAGAAACAGGAGAATTGTAACTCCAAACCAGCATATGAGGATGAGAGGCAGGTGGAGGAAGGGTTAGGTAACTGGGAGGCAGGGAGGAAGTCAAGCCCAGGTGCAGACAGAGGACACCGATGAGAATAAGCCAATCTACTCAGCTGAACCCCAGAAAGCCTCATCATTGGATACACCAGGGGACAAAAATGTGTGAGGCTAAATGTAGGGAATGGGTTAGGAGGGGTTCTTAGAAAGCCTGTATGGAGAATGAGGCTCCTCACTCTGCACAGAGACTGCAGTCTGTTTCCCTAGGCAGCTCTGGAACATGAAAGACAAAGTCCAAAATAATAGGAAAAAAGCAAAGAATAGAAAAAATGATAGGCTATAGTCATTCATAAGTAAGTTTTAGGAAGCTAAGAGATAACCAGAAAACAGGAAAGAGCTCTTAAAAATTAAAAAAGTAACATGTAAAACTTGAAGAGATCTCCCCAAAATGAGATTTTCAAAGAGTCCAAGAATAAACAATAAGGCAGAAGAGTTAAGGAAATTTGAGAAGCAATTCAATATTGGACGAGTACGAGTCACAGGAGGAAAAAACAGAGTAACGGGGATGAGGCTATGAGACCTGAGAGGTTTCCCAGAAAGGAGTAAAAGAACAAAGCTGAAGGATAAGCCCAGGAGCTCCAGCATCAACATGAAGGGTTCCAGAAGACGAGCCAGAGGGAAGAAAGGGGCCCACGGAGTCATGTTAAAATTTCCCTAAAACTGAAACATGGGAATTTGTTGGTAGAAAATGCCCAGCATAATGAATGCAGAGGTGTCACATGGGGGCCCAGCATCATGCAGTTTTACAGTGTAGGAGTTAAAAGGAGATTTCAGAAACTTCCAGAGAGAAGAAAGGAAAGCACACACACACAGAATAGCAATGCTCCAAAGCAATGCTGGATGTTGGAAGACAGTGGAACAGGTTTTCAAAATTGTGAAGGAACATCATTGTTCAACACAGAATTTGTAACCAAGCAAAATGATCAGTCTAGTCCGCAGTAGAACAAAAATATTTCAGGCACGTGTGATTTCAAAAATACATCTGCCAAGAGCCCTATTTCAAGAAGATCCTGGAAGAAGTGCTCTATTCAATGGAAGGCAGGAATAAGGCAGGAGAAAGAGGAAGACAGTGGACCCTGGAAACAGAGAATCCAACACAGGAGAGAGGCAAGGAGGAGTCCAAGTGGACACAGGGCTTGGGGCCAGCCAGGCCAGACTGGATCGGGAAAAGGGAGGACTCCAGGAAGAACGTCTCCAGGGGAGAAATGGACTTGGGTAGATGACCTGACAGGGTGGAGCAAGAGGGAATTTGTATTAAGCAGCATTTTATGGAGCTTTCAGAGGATGTGGAAAGAAAATTAAGAAATGAAGGGAATTAAATAGAGATCATTATTAACTCTGGGTGGGGGGAGAGTTGTACAAGAAAAGAACCATAATCCTAGTTTGCTACTTGGCTCAACATAAACAATTTTAATGTAGCAAATTGGGACTAAAATTGGTGACTCAAAAGTACTGAGGATCTAGTAAGAGGACTGAAGCTCTCTCGTACTGTAAGAGCAAGTCGGTAGACACTGCCTACGATTCAAGAGATCATCGTATGCATACATTATTTAGGAATGCAGAGGTAATGAGAGGGTAAGACCTCTGAGGGGTGAGGTGGTGAGCGTGCAGGGATAGAGCTCCTGTTGTCTTCAGTCTGGGCCCCTGGACTGCATTATTTACCTGCATTATTGCCTCCGTAGACTGAGGGAGCGGATGATGTGTTCAGCACAGACCGGAGCCACCCCTGAGTGGTTGGAAGATGTATGGAGACCAGCCTGATGAGCCGGAGGGGGACAGTTGGGAGGGAGGGGCGCACAGTCAGGTGGCTGGAGCCAAGCCAAAAGTAACTCTCGGTCCCGGCCTTTGGAAAACAGGCAAGAACCTAACACATAGATGAGCCGCTGGAAAGTCTTCTGAGTCGAAGGCATCTCTGGCCCCACGACCCCTGGTGCTAGATGACTCGGAGTCCACACGGTGGCAGGTGAAGGTTGTGCTACCACATGACCTGCTCTCCAGCACACACTGCCCTTAGCGGGGGGAGTGCGCTTCCCCGGGACGGGCACTGCAATGAGGCTTCAGCATCATCCGGGCTGATTTAGCATCTCCTAGAGTATCTCCAGCAGGACAGGGTAGCAGAGACTGGCTCTGGAATGAACCTTGCTTGACACATTTATCTGAAAGGTTTTGAAGGCATTTTTTCCCTGGGCACACCCTCCTTTGACATCTGGGGGAGAAGATTCTGGAGGGAGGACCAAGTGAGGACAGAAAATGAAAGGGAGTGGCTTTTTGCTTCGCAGCCCGTGTCCTCTACCTGTTCTCCCGGGGCTGTGTGGTCACACTCCGTGTTGTCCTTCCCCACTTTAGAAACAGCAGAATCCTCTACACCTTTACATTCACACGTGCTAGACAAGATTGGATTCCCTGTTTGCGAAGGGACATGCAAATACTTAAGGGAAAGCGGTTTCTAATATATCAGACCTTGAATCCATGACGAGTAGACAAAGAACCAGTAACAGGAAATTGATATTTTCTTGCCATGTATAAGAAAAAAATTTCCCTCTATCAATGGAGGCAAAATCTTTTACCAAATCTATGCTACTTTCTTCATTTCTAAGAATCTTGCAGCAGGAAGCGCTGTCCCGGGGCGGTACTGCTTGGCAGAGGGTAAACGCGCAACCGCGGACAGCTTCATTCTTGCGGTCTTGTTAGAGTCTAGTGAATCGGCTCGCTGAGGGATCACAGGCCTTGTAAGCTCTTTGGACTTGAGACTGTTCGTCTATAAATGAGGATGTTAGATTCAAGTGGTGCCTTAAGATTCCTTCCTTATTAAAATTTTGTGATTTAATCGAAGATGCAGAGACTATGATTTCTGCGGCATAGATTTTCCAAAGATTATGTCTTAATGGCATGAACTTGAACTTCTAGGTGTGATAAATATAACATATTGCTTTTTCATCCTCGGCAAGCAGGGAAACAGAGTCCATTATGAATTGGAGTTAACTGGCTTTACTGGCAAAATACTCAGTTCTGTGCTGCTTTGTAATTCCTGCTGACCTGGGAGCTGGGTCCAGCTAACCTCATCCAGACATGGCTAAGAAATACTGCCCCTTAGTCCATGGATTGAAAAAAGAAGCCTAAAAATAAGGAGAAAAGAAAAGAAAAGAAAAAAAAGAGGCCTCTTCTCCCTTGACAGCAATTTACTTTGACACTCATGAACGATATGACTTTTTATTAAAATTTAGGTTTTAAGTTTCAATTTATGTATTTATCCTAGTGAATCTAGATGCCTAGTTTTAGGATACTTTTCCTTTATTCTTGAATATAATAAACATTAGTTAAACATCTGCTATGTTGTGGGTATCGCTATGAGTCTCCAGGAGATTGAGTCTTCATCCTCCTCCTCACAGTACCTAGAAAAATAAAGGACGCATGATAGGCAAGACATAGGGAAATCGAACACCCTTTTGAAGAATGTCTAAAAATATTTTATCAACTCATGTGCATGGTAGTCCCCATGGCTCAGAGTGTCCACTTTACAAAAGCAAAGAGCCAATTAAAAAAATCAGATATTCACTTGAGAATTTAAAAAATGGTAGTTCACTCAATAATGCCAACTAGCATCCAGCGAACCCTTTTTCCCTACTACCCCTGGCACTTTCTCATTTTATCTTCAACATGGGTACTATTATTATTAATCCTTTACAGATTAGGGAACCCAAATATGTGACCAACATGTATCAAGGTTAAGTATTTGATCCAAGACCACCCTAATTAGGGTGGAGCCGGAAGTTGAAGCTGGATCTTTTTGGCTGCCTGTCGCACCAGCCTGGGTTTTGTCCCCAAGTCTCTGCTGGTGACCATCCCGTGCAGCTCAGTAAGATCGCAGTGAACTATTGCGGCCTTTGGTTCTCTGGTCCCCCCAGCATCTGGATGTTCACTGTCACAGCACGATGATCTGCAAAGAATGACAGCTCTTATGAGTGCCAACTGTCACCAGAAACAGAGGGTGGTCTCTGGTACTCAAACAGCTGTGTGCACAAGGATATGTGTCCTTGTCAGCCATGTCATCCATTAATCAACACATGTTGGCTCGGGTGCTGCTCATTGCTTTTCACTTCCTGTCCTGAGCTTTCATCATCAGCAACAACCCCATTCAGCGTCAGTGAACACTACAATAATTTGATCCCCCTTCGCTTTGCAGTGCTAACCAGCTCCGGTTAAAGGATGCTACCAGTTTTATGGAGACTCTAGTCCTCAGATCTGTAGGGGCTTGGTACAGAGATAAGGTAAAAAAAAATATATATATCTGTCAACTACTTTGTCATTAGGGTTATTGTCCAACTTACGCTCCTGTTTCTTTGCAACTCGCTCTCTGTGTGATGCTCTCAAGACACTACTATTAAAAGCAAAAAATTAGATGTTCAAGCACTGTTCTTTGTGGAGTCCAGATGGTATCTAGTTTGCAAGCACACAGCCAATAAGAAATAACATCACAAAAGTTTGTATAGTTTTTTTTATGGCTTATAAAGTAAATCTTGAAATCATTACAAGTCCTCTCTGAGGCCAGGATCATCCCCAGTTTTTTGGAGATGAAACAAAGGCTCCGAGAAGTTACATCATTATTTATTTATTTATTTAGCCATCTGCAGAATAGCACAGTGTCAGGATCACAGGATTCGGAATTAGACCAAATTTTTAATTAAATTTCTGGCCAGTTTACTAGCTATGTGATGCTGGCCAAGTTTTCTAGCCCCTACTAAACTTCAGTTTTCTTATCTGTGCTTTGGGGCTGATCCAAATATCCACTCAGAGGGATGTGGTGAGAAATTAAATATGGTAATTCATGTAAAACATAGAACACAGTATTTGGAACATAGCCGTTGCTCAATAAAATGGTGGCTGATATTACTGTGATATTAATATTGCTGCTTTTTCATCTATATTCTGGGCATTGTGCTAGGTGCTAGAGATGGAATAGTAAAAGACATAGTCTAGTGCAACTTGCATAAATATTCACAGCTAGTAGGTAGAAGAGACAAGACGATGTTTTCTGTTTCTTAATCCTTAAACCAATTTCGTTTTAAATGAGTTAATCCTTTGCAGTGAAGAAAAGCTAAAAATTCAAAGAAATGCAAATAAAAGCTAGTTAAGAAAATGCTGGTGTCTCATCAGTTGTTCAAAGTAAAAAATGTTGTCCCCGGGTTCTGGGCAGAATCCCTTTTCCTTGAAGTGGAGGCCATCCTGATTTCCAGCACGTGAAGCTGAGTGCAGTGGGGCTTGTTTGCACTGTGGCCGCCTGATCCTCTTCCTGCGAAGTCATCACAGATTTTGAATGTCCTCAGCAGATGTTGAAATCCAGATTGAAAAAATTTATCAATGATGTATTGCAAAGACTACCATCCTGAATAAGATACCATGTTGCAGACGGTCTTGTTTAACAGGCTTACAGAGTAGTTATGGTTTCCATAGAAACAAGCCTAAATCCTTCCTTTCATACAATCCTGGAGGTCTCCGTAGACCTGCAAAATATGCCATGAACTGTCAGAGCGCTGCTCATGCTGATGCACGGAGAGCAGCATTTGTTGGTCCGTCAAGCTGTCCCCGTGTGGCACGACGCTCTGGAAATTTCAGTTAAGATTCTGATTCTTACAAAGGAAACACATCTTCCTCAAATGTTCTACTTGACTCTTTCACTGCCGTGTTCAACAGGCCAATAAGCCAAGGAGTTAAACCCGGGCGTCTCTTATATACGGGACACGCATCTTCTAGTAGAGGAACCCTCATGTGCAGATCCACCTGCCACCGTTTCTTCATCGTTGACTTGTCATTTCATGGTAATTACACCATGCCCTCAACCTGCAGGCTAGGTCTGTCCCTCAGTTTTCATTTGCTGGAAAGAGACAGCAGACCCTGGGGAATTTTAACCATCATGCTCCCGGCAAGCTCTTGGACTCAACTCATTCCTAATTCTTTCATTGTAAATAAACATCAAGATATTGACTTTTTGTTTTTCCTATTCAGAACTGGGCAATTGCTTTATTGATATGAACATACACAAACCTGAGGAGTCACTTCCACAAAAGGGGATTCATGCCGGAAAGCTTCGTGCGAAGCCTACCAGATCACAGCCCGGCAGGTCTGTGATGGGGATAAGTCATTCTATATTCTCATAAGCAAAACACTCTAGTGATCCCACTTGCTGATTGGTTTACGGCTATCTGGCAGGGCCAGCGGCAAATCAGGAAGGGCACTGCTTTCTGAAATCCAGGATTTGGGCCACTGGTTGGGAGGGCAGCCTGTCTTCTGGGCTGACGCTCCTGGTAGGCGAGAGCCCTTTGCCTCCAACACTGAGAAACTCAGCAGTCAGCGGGCAGTGCAACGGCCCGCTCTCGGGCTGAGTGGAAAGAGGGCCCTTAGCTAACAAAGGACCGGTAGCCACTGAGGAAACAGTGACATTGAACAGGAGTAAACTTTTCCTACCCTCTTCCCCAGCTCCCAGAAGTATTCGGTGTGACATGATTGTAAAGAGATTAGGATCACTGCAGTGCTTCGTGCCCACCATCGTTAGGGTTTCCATTTTTTCCTCATCCCCGCCTACCCTTCCCACTTCAGGTACGATACGTTCACCACCAACAACAAAAATTATTTTTAAAAGGCAACATGAAAGTTCTGTAAACTGGATCTAGCTCCAAACACATTAATACCATGAGTAGTCCCTTCCCCAAATACATACCTGAGTTAGCTACTCATGAAAGTTGTCAAGCACCACTCCATTCTTAAGTGTGACCCCCTCCCTCAAGTTGAAGATGATTTTCCCAGAACGAGAGTCTCAGGACTTAGACAAGTCATACTGATTTCAGTTCATTTGTTCTTGACTATCAGCCACGGAAGAGATCCCTGACCAAGGACTTTGCAAGCTGGTGTTAGGCTAAGGAGTATGCCTCTAGGGCTCCGGGAATAGCTTTAGCTCTTGAATGGCCTGAAGTCACACACTGTGGAGGGGTGTGGTGGGGTTACAGGAATAGAGATGGGCAGGAATCATTCCCCTAAATTCTCCATGTTCCAGTCTTCGTGTGCACATTACTCTTTCCTCTTTGGACTAGCTCTGATCAGGAGGAAGCGTTGGGGGTTTGTGCGGTAGCAGCTGGTGCTGGGGTCTTTGGGATGAGGACTGTGACTACACCGGATGCATTTGCATTCCTGATGGTCTGTACACTTCCAAGGAAGCTCTGAAATAGAGAAGTAAGTTCAAGGGATGAAAAGAAAAATCATGCTTCAGTGTTGTTTTTAAACCAAGGTGGAATGGATGATCCATTGGAAATGGTTAATTACTTATGGACTAGCAATAATAAATTCTTATGGCGTGATTATGGTGGTGAGACCAGCTCTTATAGTAACCAAAGTGGACAAATAAAGCAGGTAGAGCGATAATCAACTAAAGAAGGCAGAAATGTTAACAATATATAGTTACAGTATGATTTTCAAAGTTATTTGTGCAATAGCCACTTCTGGATTAGGCCAGTGACCTATTTGTGAATAATTTTTCCCCTTTACTTCTATTATTTTTTTTCTCTTTACATTTGACCATCTGGCTGGTCATTAGTGTCCCATCAAATGAATGTTACTCCTTTTTCTTTCCTGTTTATAAAGGAAACACATGGTTATTGCCAAAAGATGTAATGATATTCAGTAAGTTACAAAGAAGAAAGCAAAGGCCGAATGTAATCTGATTACTAAAGGGCTATTACCACTTTGGTGCATTTTCTCAGAACTTATGCATATATATTCATATAAATAGATACACTTTTTAAAGACAAAAACGAGGACCACACTCTTTTGTAACCATTTCTCACTTAATATCTATGTGGGTTTTTATATCAATAAATAAGGGCATACATATTTTGATGAATAAATACTATTCCATTCATCCAGTCATTCACTTAATTATTGCGTCCTGAGACATGGTGATGGACAAGAATAAAAAGATCTCTAACTTAATTTAACTATTCTCTTACCAATGCTAATCAGATTGTTCCACCCTCATTAAATGAACTTATGTTCTCGCCTGGGAACACTTGATAACTGGCAAAGGAATTGGGAGGAAGGTAACTTTATTTTGGAAGCTCTTTCAATATTTAAGGTATTGAGCAAAACCTCTAGAAAAGCCTTTTCTATCCTTCAGAACATTAAAATAAAATCCTTTTTCTCTGTATCCATTCCAACAATAATAACAACAGTAGGGCACTTACTAAGTGCAGTCTAAATACATTCCATTGATAGCGTTTAGTCCTCACAATAATGCTATGAAGTAGATAAAGTTACTGGTTGTATTCTTATTCCCACTCTACAGCTGAAGGAAAAGAGGCGCAGTAGATGCCTAAGATCACAAAGTAAATAAATAGAGGGAAGGAGATTTGAACCTGATGGCCTGACTCCAGAAGCTTTACTCTAAGCTCTTATTAATACTGAGCTTGTATTATTGAAGCATTGTTTGTGTTGCAATTATTTTTCGTGTCTGACTCCTCAGTATGAGTGTGAACTTCTTGAGGGCTGAGGCCATGCCATTAATTTTCATGTGACCCGTTTGTAAGGGGTATTGAGTAAACTCTGAAGAATGCATGAATGCATGCACGAATGCTTTCCTGGAAATGTAACATAACTCAAAAGAGGGTAGGATTGTGTTGGGGACTAGGTGTTCAGAAAATCTAATGAAAGCGCAAACTTCGCATAAAAGCAATCCGTTCCATGAGTAGGAGGCATCTCTATTCCAGGATGAGATGTGATCGGCGTTAGAAATACATCTGCACTCTGGTCTGTGAAACTTGGAAAAAAAAAAATCTAGATGCAGCATCATCTGGTCATCTGCATGTTATGTGGATGTCCATTATCTAGATGTTCGATAAAAGGCCTGTATTCGGAAATATTCAATGTTTTATGTCATACCAGCAACCCAGTTTTTACTGGATGAACTTCTACTTCTCATCCTGAGATTTTTCATTCACTGTTAACACTATTTTAAAGACTTGTTCAGGGCTAACTGATGGGATCGATAAAGAAGTTAGAGCAAAAGCCCCATCTTTTGGGTGGTGGTGAGTGTCTTTCCTTGTGGAATGGGGCCTCTATCCAAGGATGGCCGAGTGAACCTCTCAGCCTCAGCTGCTGGTTTGGGCAGTGTTTTGCAGGCCAGCGAGATCAGTGGTTCTTCACAGAGCCGGTAGGGGCCTTCAGGAAATTCGTGGGAGGGTTTCATTGTCCCAGGCCTGGCAGTGCTGTTGGCTTTGCAGAGATGGGGCCAGAGACACTAGACGGTCTGCACTTCATGGGAAGTTGGCACAACAGAGATTTGTCCCATGTCCCATTTGATTTTTAAATATTAAAAAGGTATTATTTTATTATACATGACTTCCTTTTATTTACCTTTGGATGGTATATGTAGACAGACTCACTTTTGAATTTTTTGCCTAGAGAGTTAAATATTTGTTTTAAAAGGGGGAGCATTGGGTCTCCAAGGACCAGACCATACACCTCCAGAGCAAAAGCGTTCTGGATCATTGCAGGATTTAATTTTTCTTAGAATTCAGTTTTTTAGAAATGGAATTCCAGGTGAAATTTAGTAGGGTGAGATATTTCGTGAATATCCAGAGAGGATTCTTGAGTTAATGCTTGGGACTGGAGTCTAACACATGTCAGGTCTCTGCTTCCTCATGTCCGTCCTTTTCTTTCCTCTCTCCCCAGTGAATGTGCGATGTGACAGCATTTGGGGAGGGAGGATTTTTCTAAATGCAATCAGAAGGACGTGGATTGTGTAGCCCAGAAGCTTCCTTGCCTTATGTCTGACGTGCTCAGATCTTTTCTTGAGGAAGATAAATCTGGCAGCAGGATTTTCAGATAAGAAAAATCACACCTCCCAGACTGGGTCACTCACTCTGGAGGCAAGTAAAAATAAATAACATTTGTCATGTTTCCTTATGCTTACCGATCCTTCTTTTTCCCTCTGATTATGCTTTCTGATTCTCAGGACTCTTCATCTTCTCTCCTGAAATCTCAGAGGAGAGGAACCCACCCATGGGGAGTATGTGGGTAAAACAGTCGAACAGGTGATTACCCAGAACAGCCCCAATCTTGGTCGCACCTCACCTTCTCAGCCTGCCCTGGAAGGCGAGTGCAAGCTTGTTTCTTTGCTTTCTGGGCTAACTCCTCTTTGGAGTCTGCCTCCTTAGTGCTGTGGGAATATAAATTGTATAGCTAGTGATTTCAGGATCTCCACTATTACCCTATTAGTCTATTTTAGAATCCATTCTCATTCTGAAAAAGTCCGTCTGAGCCTCACCTTACAGCACCTCTGCCCCTTCCGTCCCCAAAAGCCACGTCCTATCTTCGGCATGGAGGCAGCTGGGTCGATAAGGAACGGATTCTAATTGGCTCCTCGTTATGTAATGGTTTCAGTAAGCTGGGGTGCTGGAGCAGGAGGGCCGGGCACACGCTGCTGGCCTCTGTGATTCACATCCTAGGCTAGCTTCTCCGCGCTCAGGGATGGAGTCCTCGCTGATCTCTCTCCGATATTTGGTTGCCTCCTTTGTCCCCTCATGTTTACAGGAAGGTACACTTCGCTTATGAACATGTTTCACAAACGTGTTCCTGTGAATTTTTGTGGTGGTGTTTGTTTTGTTTTTGCAAACACAAAAGCAAAAGCAGAACAAAACCAAAATCCCCTCCGTGGAGGTGAGAACGTGATGACAGTGAGCCCAAAGCCAGAGAGGAGAGGAGGCAGAGGGCTCCCGGGACGGGTTGGGAATCCAGTGTTAAGTGAAACTGATGTCCCCAATGATGAGCTTTTCTATCAGGCTAAAACAAATCTCAAGGCCCCCCAGTTCTTCAAGGTTTTAAACCTCGACAGGTGAGCCCGATCTAAGCAACCATGTTCTTCTACCTCCTGATTTATCACTGGGTCCAAAATTCCCTCAGAAAGGTCTGGAAATCAGGTGAGGCAAGGTGTTATTGAGATACGGTTTGGGAAAGGAAACTCAATAATATATTAAAATCCATTGCACCCTTGATCAGATTAGCTGTCACCTAGCGAGACTTTTGGGAGAGGGCATTGGAGGAGGGAGGGAGGAAGAGATGGAGAAAGGTCCACAGGTGAGCTCTGCCAACGAGGCAGGTGGAACTCACCAGGAATCTCCCCGAGGGCATGACTCTGGTGATGGGGGGGCGGGGCAGGGAGTCCTTGGAAGGTTGGAAGGCACTGGGAGGATGAGTGACAAAGGGGTCAGGAAGGGCTCAGGGGTAAGCTTCCCCCCGCACATGCTTTGGCAAGCACGGTACATAGAGCCGACTGAGCCAGTCCTGCAGATTTTTTTCTCTCTTTCCCACACAGCTTCCTCTAAAACAGGCCCGTCCTGCAGCCTCTGCAGCCTCCCAGGACATGCCCTGGCGAGTGCTCCGTGCTCCCAGCCGTCCCTGTCGGTCTGCTCTAGGACTCAGGGTGGTGTCAGTCCTACCGCTTCCCCGACTGGGCACCCCACCCCCCCATGCTGGGACCTCCAGCCTGGCCTGCCCAGCCAGCTCCCTGCTTGTGTGTGCCTGAGAAATGTCGTCTTCCCTGCCGTCCTGCCTTTTCTTTCCAGGAGTTCTTCTGTCAGAGCTGGAGACACACACTGTTTTTAGGATGGGTGCACATACAATCTAGAGCCTGATTTTGCACCAAATTGCCTCAGGTATTCTCAGATTATTTCATCCCAAGTAATTCAGTCTTGCAAAAAGTGTCAAGTTTGAAGCTAGGATATTAAAAAAAAAAAGTTGTCTTCCTTAAGAAATGCAGCTTAGAAATCTCCAGATTTTGCTTTGGGAGGATAATTTCCTGACGGAAATTTCCTGCCCAACTCTCTGTCCTAATTTCACTTCCCTGAGTGGTTTTTTTCTTCTGTAGGCTACCAGCCCAGCAGGTGAGTTTGGGTCTCCCTGGTACATAAGAAACTTAAGATACAAAGAATCTTTTGACAGCTGATGAGCAGAAGGTGTGAATTCACAAGAGTTCTAGTTCTAGATCTGGCCTCAACACTTTTGTGGGCCCTTTGGAAGATCAGAAACTAGAAACCGAGACTAACAGTACCTCTTTCACCTTGGAGGACTGCGCAGAGAGCAACACCAGAGGTGTGTATTTAAGTGCCTGTTTGTGGGTATACTGCCCCAAGCCTGGGCTGGGGACCCCGTTTTCCTACTCGGGTTAATGCACATCGGGAAAACACGGGTTATACTCGGATTGGGAAGTCTGTGCTCTGTGCAACCATCTCTTTGTCCCCTTGTGTTTGCTTTTCACTTTCACATTAACCTCCTGTTGAGAAAAATCCCAACTTGCCTTGCTTCATTAGGTTAAGAGGAAAGGAATTTTTCTACACCTATCTCCCCGTCAGTTACAACCCACATTCTAAGAAATTCTTGGGGGCACCTGGGGGCTCCGTGGGTGAAGCACCTGCCTTCAGCTCAGGTCATGATCCCAGGGTCCTGGGATTGAACCCGCAAAGGGCTCCCTAATTAGTGGGGAGTCTGCTTCTCCCTCTGCCTCTCTCCCTCTCCCCCTCTCATGCTCACTCACTCACTCTCTCTCACATAAAGAAAGAAAGAAAGAAAGAAAGAAAGAAAGAAAGAAAGAAAGAAAGAAACTAAGAAATTCTTGGGATTCATTAACAAAACTCTTTCCTTGAGTGTTAAAGCAATTCTCTTTCATCCTCCCCCATCTACATTCCCTCCTCCCGCCCCCCACTGTCTTATTCCTTTTTCTGGATATGGGTTGGAATCATAGTCTACACACCTTGGATAATCGCTTCTTTGTAAAATGTAATGGCCCCTTTGTAATGGAAGAGCAAAACGGGAATGTTCTGTGGGGGCTGGGAAAGGGTGATTGTCTCACCGGTTTCTACCATGCTGAAAGATGGTGTGCAGGTAATTTCAGAACCCCTGTATGGGTGGACTTACACCCCTTCTTCTGAAGGCGGCAGATAAGATTGCACATTTCATTTCACTTTGTGTAAGCATCCCAGTGGGACTAGAGAGCTCTAGTTCTTAGCGAGGCGATTCTCTAGCGTCCTATGGAAGCGGCTTCTCCTCTGTCATCAGTTTTTAATCTAGCGAGCAGTTGGGCAGACCGGAACTTCTCCAGTAGCTGACCTCGTTGTGTGTTGCCGAAAGGCTCATCTTCTGTTCTTGTGATGTGGTGCGTGGGTTCTACCCAGAACGAGTCAACAAGGTAGCTTCGGTGGGGCGTGCTTATCAAAATAGAACAGAAGGTCACGTTTACCGATAAGAGAACAGCGAGAAAAACTCCAGTTGGCTTTGTCCCATAGTCATGAAGAAACCTGGCATTGTCCCAACTTTCCTGGGTCTCTTTTTTTTTTTTTTTTTAATTTGTAAGAAATGGTGTGGAAAAGTAACCTATCACACACACTCACGCAAATAGCAATAGGAAAGGCAAGAAAAAGCCTGCTCGGCAAAGCAACATACTACGTGGGTTTCAGGATACCTGGCTTCAGGTTGGCAGAGTCCATCGGCCCTCCTTCCGCCATCTGTTAATTGCTGTTCTGGTGACATTACTCAGCTGACGTTAGCCAGAGAGGCTGGTCAGATATTATTCCCTTGTGTGAGGCCAGAGGGAACTGGCACAGCCGCTTGGGGCTTAGCGAGGGGATCCTGCTTCCTGATCCAGGCTCTGCAGGGTTCCGCGGGAGGCCAGACTTTGTTTTCAACATTTCGGCTTCGGCCAGAGCAGCCCTCTTGTTTTGTGTTTTATGTATATTGGCATCCTATAAAATATTTGGTTTGAAACCTGCCTGTCTCCTGCTACTTTTAGGAACGAATGTGTCTTTAAAAATAGCCCGTAAGTTAGTTTGTTTTCTGAATATCAAACACTTAAATTCTGGAAGGGAACTCATCGTTCCAAGATGACCTCCTTAATGTATTCTTCTGAGAAGCAGAGTAGTTTTGTAAGCTTAATGATAACTGCTAATTTCCGCCCCCCCGGAAATCCAGATCTTTCGTTATATGTTAAATTTGCCTAAAGGAGGGTGTGTGTATAAAGATACAACGGAGCAATTATGTACGTCTCCGGCCTCCTTCCCTGCCCCCAGTCTTCACATTTGCCTACAGCTCCAGTCTTTCCTTCTTCTTCTATCCTCTGCTTTTCTGAAATGCTGTCATGCCTCCTCCATCCCTTCACACCTACCTTTCTGCAGGGTCCAGCTAGAAATCCGCTTCTTTAACAGGTATCTCCCACTGATAGACACCTTTTTTTTCCTTTGCCTTTTAAATTTTGTTAGACAGTGGATAGTATGTGTGTGAGCTTAAGCCCTTATTTGTGGCTTCCAGTACACTGTGTTGTTGTTTATTACCCCACATCTCCACGCGCACAGGAACGAGAACGAAAGCATCCTCAGAGAGATGGCAGTCATGGGTGAGCACCTCCTGGGCTCCAGGCGGGGTGTTAGATGCCTGCCCCCTGCCGCAGCTCGCGGTGCAGGGCTGCTGGTGGTGGACCCTGCTGTCCCACTCTGAGCTCAAAGACAACCTCCTTGGCTTACCAGCTGTGTGGCCTTGGACGAGCTTCTCTGTGTGTTAGGGATTATTCTCTCTGCAGCTTGGAGCTAATAATAACCTACTTGGTTGTCATGAGGATTAAATTCAATTACGGGTGTCAAAGACGTAGAGTACTCGGCACAGTGTCAGCCCTCAAAAATATGTTAAATATTTTTATTACCCCGAAGAGCCATCCCGTGAGGTAGACATTCTCTCCATCTTGCAGGGGAAAAGCCTGGAGCTGAAGGTTAAAGAAACGGCCCACATTTACATTCATCAGTGGTTGGGTCGGCATCGGCCAGCACACGTCTCTTATCCCAGAGCTTCAGCTAACGACTTGACTTGAAATTTATATAGAACTACCTGTGCTCTATTGCTGCCTCACATTCTTTTTGTACCACCTATTAACAGCTAGCTTAGAGGCAGCAAGTTGATGAAGGTCAGTAAATACGTGTCAATTAAATGAAGTCGTGAATGTGAAAGCATCTGGCAAAGTACTTACAACTTCTTCTTTCAGACGCTATGAAATTGAAATGCCCCTGCTAGGAAGGACCACACCAGCATTATAAACGTGCAGCGCTAGGCACACTCCTCACAGTTAGGGACAGTGCCGTGGGAAAACAGTGATTTTCAGAGTGAGATCGGAGGCTAGGAATGTCGAATTATAAGGGATGGGTAGGTCGGTGGTTTGCAAGTATTTTTTAGTCATGGAATCTTTGTTGTTGTTGTTGTTGTTACATTTAATCTTTCCCAAAGTCTGCTTAATAATAAAATAGGTCAAGGTGAAGTTGTTCTGGTTGGAGCTGAACGGAGGGGGACCGTATCGTCTCTGGCTTAGGTCCCCGTCTTCATCCTTTGAGGCACCACCTCGGAATCTTAGAGGGTTTCAGGACACAATTCTACCCTTTGTTTTTTACTGTGAAGTAAACGGGGCTTGAGTGAGGTAAAGTTATTGGTCCAGGGGAATGGGGGCAAACTCAGGAACTGGATTCCTTTCTGTCATTGTACCTCAAGGAGACACGTGTCAGCTCTTCTACTTTTCCTTGTCTAGATTCTTGTGACTATTTCTGACCATTGGCATAATGGAGAACAAAAGCTACCTCTCTCATAACCCAAGTAAGAGATTACAAAGACAACCATTGCCCACACATGTCAGAAGCCAAGTGCCTTGAAGGGTTTAGAGGCAGTGAATTACCAACGCCAAAGTTTTCAAAGGAGACCAAGTTCTCAAAGTTTTTCATTTGAATGGCTAAGTATCTAAAAAAAAATAAAATGAGTATTTGAATTTTTTTCTCTTCAAATGACAATGCCTTTCAAGGATTTGAAGGGTAACCTGGAAGGAATAATAAGGAAGGTGACCGAGACACCTCAGTTTTTAGTGGTCTAGTTCTGAGGATTGTACTTCACACGAATCCCCTCTTTTTGGTGTCATAATCATGAGGGATTTAAGGATATTTAGTATGTTGAAGGGGAAGTAGACGTAATGTAGACATACCTGGGAGACGGTTGGGGTTTAGTTACAGACCACTGCGGTAGGGCAGATGTTGCAACAAAGTGAGCCGAATGAATGTGCTGGTAAAAGTTATGTTTACACTGTACTGTAGTCTAGTACGTGTCAATAACATTGTCTAAAAAAAAACCCCCCCACACACAACAGCGTACATGCCTGAATTTAAAAGTACTTTATTGTGGGGCGCCTGGTGGCTCAGTCGGTGAAGCATCTGCCTTTGGCTCGGGTCATGATCTCGGGGTCCTGGGATCGAGCCCCACCTCGGGCTCCTGTTTCAGCGGGGAGTCTGCTTCTCCCTCTCCTGCTCCCCCTGCTTGTGCTCTTTCTCTGTCAAATGAATAAATAAAATCTTTAAAAAAAATAAAAATACTGCTAAAAAAAAATCCTAACCAGGACCTGAGCTTTCAGTGAGTCACAATCTTCTTGCTGACACAATCTTCTTGCTGATGGAGGGTCCTGCCTTAGCGCTGATGGCCCTCTGATTAGAGTGGCTGTTGCCGAAGGCTAGGGTGGCTGTGGGATTTTCTCAAAATAAGACAACAATGAAGTTTGCTCCATGGATTGACTCCCTTCCATGAATGATTGCTGTGTAGCACGTAATGCTGTTGGATAGCCTTTTCTCACCATAGAACTTCTTTCAAAATTGGAGTCAGTCCTCTCAAACCTTGCTGCTGCCTTGTCAGCTAAGTTTGTCATATTCTAAATCCTTCCTTGTCGTCTCCAAAGAGCCTAGCATTGGGGATTTCACGATGAATAGAATCGTGGTCCCTGCACTGAAAGAGCCCCGTCTCAGATAATCTCGGTGCTGATCTCCAAATTTTGCACAGTGGAGATTAGGTGTCGGTTCATGATTCGAGCTTTGAAGAGAGTATGTTTGTGGGCTTGCACAGTGTTGGTGGAGGACTCTGGGGAAATGTACGCAAGAAGATGGGATCTTCAATCAGGACTGTGCTTATCCCTTACTGATTGCATGACTTGGAACAACATGCCTAGCTTCCCTGAGCCTTAGTTTCATTGCCTGTAAAATGGAACTAATGCTAATACTATTTTTATAAGTTACTGTGGACACTAATCAGATTATGAATAGGAAAGTGCCTTGTAAACCTGTTTAATTCGGACACCAGTTGGGACTTTTTCAACCTTGCTTTTCAGCAGCTCCTCTAAGTGCTCCTCCAAGCTGGAGCACTGACCCAGATGTGTAATGAAATGTAACGAAATGCCTTTAGTGAATTCCTCCCCAAAGAATTCACCAGCACCTGTGTTTCATATGGTCATGGGGAAGGGTCACATCACACTCTCAACAACATCTGGCCATTTTATTGTTTTTTGTCCTTCTGTCCTGGGTTTCTTCTAGGAGCTCCAACTCCTTTGTCTTCTATTACACAAAATAACTGTTTTCATTTTGGGAAGCATTGGTGCCACGCCAACACTAGGATCCTGGGGGTTTAGCTCCCTTCCCAAAGCACTTTTCAGTAAGTTTCTCCACGAAGGCATCTTTCTTCCTCAGATGAATGCAGCCCACAACACTATAAAGTATTAAAACACATTTTAGTATCTTATGCTATTATAATTTTTTTTTAAAGATTTTATTTGTTTATTTGACAGAGACACAGCGAGAGAGGGAACACAAGCAGCGGGAGTGGGAGAGGGAGAAGCAGGCTTCCCACCGAGCAGGGAGCCCGATGCGGGGCTCGATCCCAGGACCCTGGGATCAGGACCTGAGCCGAAGGCAGACGCTTAATGACTGAGCCACCCAGGCGCCCGCTATTATAATTTTTATCATGACAAAAACACAGAACATAAAATTTACCATCTTTGTGTTGAGTGTATTATTAGGAAACACATCTCCATAACTTTTCATCTTGCAGTGAAACTCTGTACCCATAAAGCTACAACTCTTCTTTCCTCTTTCACAATTATTTAAAAAAATATTTCAGTACAAGAGCAACACTTGGAATTCCTTTTTAAATAAAAATGATGTGACCAAGCAGGTATGTTAAATGAATTTGAGGAAGATGGAAAAAGTTGTAGTAATTTGGATGAATGCATGAGTACACAATGAAAGAAGCATTTGATGATTCTCAGTTTGGTCAGTGCTGTGCCAAGGAGAAATGTAATATGAGATCAAATGTATTCATTAACACAAGTAATCCTGAATGCATAAATTAAACCAGAGCCAAATTTCCATCTTACATCCAACTTATAAATGAATTATGATGGAATTTCCAGTTTCACATTCATCTTTTCTTTAGAGGCAGATGACCTCTTGCAGAAATCAAATGATCCTAGGATTGGGGGATGATAATTTTCTTAGTTGCAAGACATATAAATTTACCTCAGTGTCTTAATTAAAAAAGGGAACTTGATTATCTTGGAAGATTGTTTCCATGAAATAGCTAAGATGCGTTCTAGCAGCTGTACTTTACATGGCCCATGGGTTTATGGTCTCTGAAGGAGAGAAATTCCCTCTCAGCCCCTATCAGTGTTCAATAGAGGATCATCACTGGCTATGCTTGAGTCATGAGCCCACCCTGGGCCAATCATTATTTCCAGGAGGGGTACTTTGGTTGGACAGCCTGGGTCATGATTGAAGGGACGGCCTTGGATTATGGTGAGGGAGGATAATTGACCTTCCTGTCAAGGGAGGACTAGGTAGTTCCTTAAATAAAAAGGAATTAAAAAAAAAAAAAGGGAAGAGGTAATAATGCATAGGCAGGAACAGCAGTGGGAACTGTAAGATTTTTAAAATTTTGAATCATTCCAAGGGTTGTAGAGGATGCAGTGGTGGCCCAAGTCCTTGGAAATTCCACTCAGGTGCCCACTCTACTCATGCATTCCCTAATTTGCTATGTATGTGGAAGTCACCTGGCCCTGTTTGAGTTCTTTTCTCTCGTATGAGTTTGAAAAGATCATTATTTTAAAGGATGATGGTAATGATTATCATTATTATTACTTATAAAATGAGTTTTCTATTTCAAGCACAGCATCTCTGACAATGTTTCTTTCATTTGGGAAGCCCTGGTTCCATGGTGTCCCATTCAAAGGAGATTTTATTATTATTATTATTATTTTTAAAGATTTTATTTATTTATTTGAGAGAGAGAATGAGATAGAGAGAGAGAGCATGAGACAGGGGAGGGTCAGAGAGAGAAGCAGACTCCCCGCCGAGCGGGGAGCCCGATGCGGGACTCGATCCCGGGACTCCAGGATCATGACCTGAGCCGAAGGCAGTCGCTTAACCAACTGAGCCACCCAGGCGCCCCTCAAAGGAGATTTTAGTATGTAAAATTCTCCCCCTGAGTCATCTGCACTTAGGAGGGAGGTCCTATGGGTTTGGAAAGGAGAATGCCTTTCCTGTGTGGCTACAGCTACATCCTGAAGAACCTTCTAAAATATCCCCCAAGACCTCCCAACCAGGCCCAGTGTGATTCTGAGGTCCAGTAATTATTACCCCTCCCACCTGCCCCAAACCCAGCCGCCTGGACAGTGGGAGCTGAAGCAGGTGTATTAAATTAGCCCCCATTAGGTTTTTGCCTCTGCTTGTTGATTGTGCTTTATATTGTCAGGCCTGACTCTGATAACTGAATTCAGCTCGGCAGTTCTCTCTGCTCCAGAGAGCCCATTAGAAATTCAAGATTAGTTACCTGAGGGACCAATTAATTCAATTTGGACCTCCAAGCTGCCCAGGCCATTTGCATGTGGTTTCATCTAAAGCGAAGTGATTATGAGCTGCGTCTAGCTGCCCGGATACAGACCAGGGAAAGTCAAGCTTTGGTAGGAAGCATGGCAGGATACTGTGTGTATTTGCCATGGTGAGTGGAAGAATATATTCAGTGGGCGAAATTGGGCACAATCACAGAGGCACATGAACAGGGATTTTCACTGAAACATTGTTTTTAAAAGTCAAAGATTGGAAACAATTTAACAATTTAAATTTCCAATGGTAGAGGATTGGCTCCTTAAATTATGGTAGTGTTCACCTGACAAAATAGTTAAAACAATTTAGTAAAAAATTAAAAACGAGGAAGTAGGTGTGTGTTTAAATATGTATCAGTATAAAATTGAGTTATTGATCATTAACATAGGTAATAGGTGATAGGTATGATACAACTTCATTTTTATGCAGTTTATTTGTGCAAACTGTTTAGAGGTAAGAGGTGAGAATTTGGTGCTCCTGTGATGTTAGTCAGGGATGCAGGAATGCTGGGTTTCTGCCATGCTGATTGGGTGTCTTTCTCAAGAGTTGCCAACCAAGCAAGGGCTGCTCAAGGAGCAACAGGAGATGGTATTGTTTCCTAATAACTGGATAAGCATTTCCTCCACCCTGGGAACACCTTGTTAAAAGATCGATAGAAGAACAAGGAGAAAATACTTAAATCCAGAGATCTTTAAATGAGATTTTTCTGGATAAAAGATGGCAGGTCTGTAGAACCTGTTCTGGCTTAATTTATCTATTTAGTTGGGACACACACACACACACACACACACACGACCTTTGTAGTCCTTGGTGCTCTCATCACAAAGTCATAGAAAGAAGTGAGCTTGGGATCTTTAAGGCATAATAATTTGGCCCGCTAGTTAAATATGGCTCAATGGCCATCCTGAACTCTGGCCAATAGAACAACAAACTAGGAGATGTTTGAGTGGAGATGTGTTTGGAGTTAGTAAGATGGCTAGAAGATGTATTTTTACCAGAACGTGCAGGTACAGAAGAGAGTCCAGAACCATTCATACAAAAGGCCATATTGCTTTTGTTCTGGGCAGTAGGATCGCAACTGATTATGATTTTTATAAATTAATGATTGCTTGTACTTCTTGGGTTATGTGGATTCTTTTTGTGTAAGAACTTTAGTTTTCATGTCATTTTTAAACAAAAACTATTCCTGCCTTGGCCAAACACTCATGTTCTAATCAGCAAGATATTTTGCCTCTAATCGTCTGGAGGCGTTTCAAGGAAATGAGCTCCTTGTCCACCGTTAGGTTGCTCAGCGGGTGCCCATGTTTCACACCAGGCGGGGCGGGGTGTGTGTGTGTGTGGATTTTCATGAGCTCTGATCAGAACCTTTACTAAATGCCCATAGCGTTGGCAGCCCTGAATGTGCCTGAGATGGAAGCGCATACAAGGAAGAGTGTAACTTGCCTGGAAACTTCAGGGAAGGACGTTGGGGGAAAGATAAACCAATAATAATGATGATGATAAGAGTTAACACTGAACTAAAGGTTTGCTTGGTACCAGGACTTATTTAAAAGCCACAGTTCCTTTAAATACAAATTATTATAATTCTCATTTTACAGATGAAGACTCCAGGGGCCAAATGATTTGCCAAATCTCACTCAGCTAATAACCGGCAGGGTTGAGACCCAAACCCAGGGGGTCTGCTGCCGGCGTCCAGATGTCAGCCACTGCATGGTATGCTGCTACCTGCGGGTGGGGCGTCCTATTCCATGGTGAGCTCCTGGGCTTCAGGCTAACCACGCTCCCCTCAGTTCAGCTGGGGGTTCCCAAATTTTATTCATGGTATCTAAAGCATTGTTACACTGAGTTGTGATTTTTTTATAAGCCTTTTAAAAAAAGATTTTATTTATTTGACAGAGAGAGAGAGAGCAACCATGAGCAGGGGGAGCAGGAGAGGGAGAAGCAGACTCCCCACCGAGCAGGGAGCCCGACGTGGGGCTTGATCCCAGGACCCTGGGACCATGACCTGAGCCGAAGGCAGAAGCTTAACCGATGAGCCACCCAGGCGCCCTGATTTTTGTTTGTTTAAACAGTCTCTTCCCTCTTCTAGCCTGTGAGATTCTTGAAGATATGGGCATGGCCTAGGGTTGTCTCTCGGGCAATTACTCTACTGTCTGACTCCTAGAAAGTGTTCAATCAATATTAGTGAATATTTGATTAGCTGGGTGTGGTGGGTACACGAACTCCACAAATTGCAAAGCTCCACGGACTCACAAGTAAGAGCTGAAGATACACCCAAGGGGTAGACGGCTTTCTTCCAGTGATGTGACTGTGTAGGTCAAGTGTCCTCTTCAGGAACTGGCTCATTGAGTTGATAATATGGCATGGTCCTGGACTTAGTTATATGGAAAATTAATTAGGTAAAATCTCTACTTTCTAAGAATTTGTAGTCTAGGGAGCCAGAAATGAATTTGCCATCATATGTTGTTTATAGAGGAAGAAGCAGTTTTGTTCTGGATTGAATATCATGCTTGGCATTTTGTGGATTACAGAAGGAAATGAGAGAATATAACCCCAATGTTAAAAAGAAATTATGATTATTAAGTAAAAAAAAACCCCATACATCCATTGCTTTGCTTTTTTCTTTGTAATTCACTGAATTATACAAAAATAATTCTTGGTTTTTGTGATAACAATAATGATTATAGTTAGCATTTCTTGTCAATGCTTTTATTAATTTATTTTGTTTATTTAAGTGCATTACATATCTAGAGGCGCCTGGGTGGCTCAACAGCTTAAGCATCTGCCTTCAGCTCAGGTCATGATCTCAGGGTCCTGGGATCAAGCCCCACATTGGGCTCCCTGCTCAGCGGGAAGCCTGCTTCTTACTCTGCCTGCTACTCCCCCTGCTAGTGCTCTCTCTCTCTGTCAAATAAATAAATAAATGAATAAATAAATAAAATCTTTGTGTTCATTACTTATCGTCTTACTTAGTCCCCACAGTAACACTCTGAGGCAGATACTATTTTATCCCCATGTGATAGATGTGTGTCCAGAGTTTTCCAAAGAATATATCCGTTTATTTTAATTATTTTATTTATTTATTTAAAAAATATTTTATTTATTTATTTGACAGGGGGAGAGAGAGAGCACAAACTGGGGGGAGCAGCAGAGGGAAAGGGAGAAGCAGGCTCCCCGCTGAGCAGGGAGGATGATGATGCCGACTTGGGGCTCCATCCCAGGATCCTGGGATCATGATCTGAGCCAAAGGGTGATGCTTAACCTGCTGAGCAATCTAGGCACCCTATTTTAATTGACAAAATAATAAGATCATGTTTTAGAATTCTGTAAAAAAATATAGGATAAAATGTCTCATCGTATTTCAAATCCAGCATAGTAAAATACTACTACCAAGTGCTTTACTCAGTTTTTTTTTTTTTTTTTTACAGTTAAACAGTGTGACCTTGTAGCTAAGCCCATGAGGAGTTCAGAAGGGGACATTTCTTGGAGGAGATGACTTAAAGTTAATCCCTGAAAGACTTTTTTAAAAGGCAAGTTAATGTTTCTTAAAAGACATTTGATTTTCAGCTTTAAAAAGGTCTATAATTGTGCACTCCTTTGTTCCTCATTGCTGACTGCAGATGGGCAAAGGGTTCTGTACAAGGGGAGTGATTCCTGCATAGGCTATAATATTTATCATTTCCCGAGGTTGTCCACCATCACTGAGAATCAGGACGTCAGTTCCACAAATAAGGGTCTCTCTCATGAGTCTTCCCTAATTCCTCTTATTACATACCTGAACATAAAGGCAAAACAGGTAGGAAGTGTGTATGACAAGAGATCAGTGGAAATTCTGATGCATATGGTGAGGTGCTGTCTTCTCCAGATTTTCCTTTAAAATATTTTTGAGATGTACAAATTTTTCAACAGCCTTGGAAATGAGTGGGAAGAGTGTAGTGTAGGTTAGCATTTGAGGTGAGTTTATGAAATGAAAAACTGATTGGATTCAGTTCAGAAATACTTCCCGAGGTTATGCATGCTGACCCTTTGCATGAGACGGTTTTGTCTCATTTTCTGTGTCTTTTTCTAGCTCGGGTATGAAAGGAGTGTGCTAGTCAGGCAGTTTATCCCCATACTACACAGGAAGTATCTTACCATTGTCCCTGTGTTTTCCTCCTTTCTCTAATCCTACGTCTACTGCAGCTTCCAGGACACACCAGGAGAGAGGAAGATGTGCATTAATCCTTGTATCCTGGAATATTTAGTTTGTATTTAATTATCTAACATGGACAGTCTAATAGCAAAGGAGAATATTTCAGCAGAGCCACAAGGGATAAATGCTTGCCATACCCCATAAATTGGATTAGGGATGTACTTATTATGTTTCTAACTTTAGATTTGAAATAAACCATCTAATTTTCCAAACATCCAATGAAGAGACACTTGAAGACACACAGTTTACCATGTTCATTGGCAACACTAGACTTGAACAGATCCCAATTCAGTCAAACATGAATATAAAAAAATAGGCCAAAAAGACAAAATAATTAGGTTTATGAAATATTCTACAACATCAAAAAAGAAGGAAGGGAAAAATGGGTAGGGGGATTGGAGGGAGAGATGAACCATGAGAGACTATGGACTCTGAGAAACAAACAGGGTTTTAGAGGGGAGGGGGGAGGGGGGATTGGTTAGCCTGGTGATGGGTATTAAGGAGGGCATGTACAGCATGGAGCACTGGGTGTTATACGAAAACAATGGATCGTGGATCACCACATCAAAAACTAATGATGTATTTTATGGTGACTAACATAACATAATAAAATTAAAAAAAAAAAAGGTGATGTTAACTTGAAGGTTCAAAGGCAAGGTAGACTTCTAAAATTATTTATGATAAGAAATAGAAGAATATCAGGGCACCTGGGTGGATCAGTTGGTTAAGTGTCTGCCTTGGGCTCAGGTCATGATCCCAGGGTCCTGGGATTGAGCCCTGTGTCTGGCTCTCTGCTCAGCTGAGAGTCTGCTTCTCCTGCTGCCCCTTCCCCCTGCTTGTGCTCTCTCTCTCAAATAAATAAAAAAAATCTTAAAAAGAAATAGAAGAATATTTAGATAATCTTTCCCCCCTTTTTGGGGGGGGGAGGGAGAAAGAGAGGTGGGGAGGGTCAGAGGGAGAGGGAGAGAATCTTAAGCAGCCTCCACACCCAGTTTGGAGCTTCACACGGGGCTTGATCTCACAACCCTGAGACCATGATTTGAGCTGAAATCAAGAGTTGGTTGCTAAATGGACTGAGCCACCCAGGTGCCCCATGGATAAGTTATTGAGCCTACTGAGTCTCTCAATGAAAGGTTTGAAGGTATGACCTTTAAGACGCATGAATAACTGACAATAAGAGAAAATGATCTGGGATAAAAGACAACATGAAATGGAAGGTAGTAGTTATGAGAACAAGAATGCAAGGAATTTTAATACATACAATCACAAACAAATTATCTGTAGGAAGCAGAACTGACAGTAGAAAATTTAATCCCTGAGATGAAGAAAAACTTTTAAAGTTTCATAGACTATGGTAGAAAGGGAAATATAAAGAGAAAACAGGGGGTGCCTGGGTGGCTCAGTTGATTAAGCGTCTGCCTTCGGCTCAGGTCATGATCTCAGGGTCCTGGGATCAAGCCCCATATTGGGGTCCCTGCTCAGCAGGGAGTCTGCTTCTCTCAAATAAATAAAATCTTTAAAAAAAAAATAAAGAGAAAACAAAACAATAGCAAAAGTTGATAAATGGAGAGTTTAAAAATTTTAAATGTTCCAAATAAGATCAAGATATATAGATCACAAACATTAATACATACTAAAATAGATCTAGAATTCCCAGTTATCTCTAAAGAGATAACTGTTTTACATGTAATATTAATGGTAATACATCTATAATGAGGCATGATAGAAGAAGAAATTTTTAATTTCAAGAGTAATGAAAAAAAACAACCCATGACCATCAGGTGAAAAATAAAATCCAGTTTTTTGGAAAAGAACATGAAGTAGGCTTATTTCATCCTTTTAAAATACCACATGCCATTAAAAAATGAGGCAGCATAAACAGGAAGTACCCAGTAGAACTGCCACTTGTGATCATATATTAAGGCAGCAGATAGATTTTTAATTCAGTCAGAGCTTGAGAATATGCCAGTTATGTAAGCTGCATGAAAAATATTTACTAAAAGTCATTCTTTGATTGAAAGATTCTTTTGATTAAGGGATAAGTTATTCAAAAATTTAAAAAAGAAAAATTGTTATGTGAGTTTTGAAACAGTATAAATACAGAGGTTAGAATAAAAATATTTTAAATAGAGTAACAAAATCCAAATGTTTAAAATTTCTTGAAAAGAATAATTATAGAAATAAGCAATATTATAATACTAATCTGAAATATGAACACCTGATTACAGGCATTTTTGGCCCCAGTCACAATGAATTATTTGGTATTAGATTTAATCTCCTGTAGTAAACAACTATAAACTGGAAAATACATATGACACAACGTTTTCAGTGGACCACATAAACAGTGGACTACATGGGGCTGCTATCTTTGAGATAATGGAAACATATGAGGCGAGATCTACATTCATTCAGGCTTTCTTTTAGGGGGCATTTCCCAAAATATAGCAGTAAAGTAGAGCCCAAGCAAAGAACAGTCGCCTCCCTGGGCAGGAAAATCAAAGATTGGAGTTTGTGGTTGCTAAAACAGCTGATTTCAAAGGGCAGAGTACCAGAGAGGAAGAAGCTGCAGAATATTCAGAAATTTGTGTAGGGATTTCTCTTGGGTTCTTGACAAATCCTATTTGTGCATAGGCAGGACAAGGCTATGCAGGGCTAGCAGAGAATAGATGCTAGGATTGAAGAGAGGTCATACAGTGCTGAGGAGATATTGTGTTCTGACATAGCCGGAATAGAGAGATCTTAGTGTACATCCTGATCACATTTAAGACTTCAGAAAGCTTTAGTAATAGGTATCACTTTCTAAGAGTAAGGGTTATTTTAGTCTTGAACTTAGTCCCAGACATCTAAGAGTAAGTTCAAAACTAAAACAGACCAACCCTAAAAAACCCTAAAATTAAATATCTATAGGATCAAAGTGATCCACCAGTAATTTGTTGTCTGCCAGACAAAATATAGCCTTCCATTCAAGGAAGATAATACAATCTAGAGTCTCCATAGTGTTTTATTTACAATGTCCATTATACAATAAAAAAATCACTAGATATGCAAAAAGAAGGAAACTGCCCCATAATCAAGAGAAAAATCAGTCAATAAAAGAAGATCCAGAGAGGATCACAATGTTGAAATTTGCAAAGACTTTAAAGTTGCCATTATAGAAATATTATTTATGTAAATATAATTTAGAACAAATAACAGATAAATGTAGTTGAATAGATGTGGCATTTTAGTAGAGAAATGGAAACTCTAAGAAGAAGTAAATGAAAATTTTAGAACTAAAAAAATACAATGTCCAAAATAAGCATAAAACACAAAACAGAGTATTGAGACCTGTGACACAATATCAAATGGTTTAATATATGTGTATTTGGAATCCCCTAAGGAGAGAAGAGATAGAATGTGGTAGAATAAATGAATACAGTTTTTCTAAAATTGATAGAAGATATCAACCCCAAAATTCATATCCTGAGCAGGATAAATACACAGAAAGCCACACCCATCATGTTCTAGATAGACTGCTGAAAACCAAAGATAAATTCCAAAAGAAGCCAGAGAAAAGGGACACAGTGTATTTAATAAAACAATTGACTTCTAATTAAAAATAAAAAGGAAGCTAGAAGAATAGAATGTGATCTTTAAAATCCTGAGAGAAAATAATATCACCAGAAATTCTACATCATGTAAATATGTCCTTAAACATGAAAATAAAATTATAAAATTTTCAGATGAACAGAAAAATTGGGACAGTTTGCTGCTATCAGAAGCAAACCACAAGAAACTATTTTAGTTATAGGCTGGAAAGAAATGATCCCAGATGAAAGCAGAGCACTAGAAGGTAAATATGTGCATTAAAAAGTCCATTAAAATATCAAAGATTATTATTATTGATTAAAATAGAAATAATAAAAATGTATGGTAGAATTTATGCTGTTTGGAGGTAAAATGTATATGACAGAAGTGACACAAAGGGCAAGGAAAGTTAAAAGGAATTATTGTCTTACATTTTATGCGAAGTGGAATGACATTAATTCAATGTAGGCTGTGATTGTGAAAGATTAAAAATTCACATTATAATCTTTAGAGCAATTATCAAAGAAAACACAAGGGGTATAGATAAAAAGTCCAATAAAAAAGTTAACATAGAATACAAAAAGTATTAATTAACCTACCTATATTAGTAATTACATTAAATGTAAAGGGACTAACACTCTATATAAAAGATTTTGTCAGACTGTTTATTTTTTAAAAATCCAACTATATTCTGGTACAAGATATTTCATCTTAAATAAAAGGACACAGATAAGGTGAACATGAAAAAATGGAAAAAATGAAAAAATATGTATCATACAAATACTAATCTTAAAGGTAATGTGGTTTTATTAATTTCAGACAAAAGAGATGTTAAGACAAAAAGTATTACCAGATGTAAAGATGGATTCTTCATAGTGGTAATATATTAAATATTAATATCAGTCTTTTAAAAGGTAACAAGAAAATCTCCAAATATTTGGAAATTTAACAACCTACATCCTAAATAACCCAGGGAGATTAGGAGATATTTTAACTCTAAACATAATGTGTGGTTAACATTTCCAAATTCATGGGATGTAAGTAAATTACTGCTTAGAGGGAAATTTATAATTTAAATGTACATATTAGAAAGAAAAGGTTAAAATCAGTGATGTGAGTTTTTACTTCAAGAAGTTAGGAAAAATAGCAAATTAAATACAAAGAAGGAATAAAAGGAAATGGCAAAAATCACAAATTAACAATTTCATCTTTGAAAGGATTTATAAAATTGAAAGAGAGAAGAAATACCAATCAGAAATGAAAACGAGAACATCGCGGTATCTACAGCCTTTATAAACAACTTTTAAACCAATAATTCCAACATGTTAGGAAATGGACACATTCCTTAAAATACCCACTTTTCCCAACTGACACAACAACAAATACAACATATGAACATCTATGGATTTGTTAAGGAAATTGAATTCCTGATTAAAAACCTTCTCTTATCCCAGATTACTTTACTGGTGAATTCTCCCAAAGATTTAATAAAGACATAATATCAATCATACAAAACCTTTCAGAGAAAAGAAATTAAGTGAATGCTTTCTAATTCATTTTATGGGACCAACAAAATATTGCTCCAATAATCTGACAAGATACCAAACTACAGAACAGTATCCTTTATGAACATAGATGCAAAAACCCTTATAAAAATTAATATGTATATTTATTTGTATTAGTGATGGTCATTATTTATGGTAGTTGTATTCTATAAAGTTACTGTAAATACTGACCTAGCCAAAATTCTGCATCATTGTTCCTAGGAGACAAACAGGGATAGATTCCTCTGAGTCTCTGGTCACAATATTTTTATCAACCAATAAGCACATAACTTTTAAAAATATGTACTTCTCCTTAAAATATGTATATATGGTTATTGTATATTTAATATAAAATATATAAATGTAAATATGTATATTTCATTAACATTTAACTAGACCCAACAGCATTATAACTCATGCCTGAATGAAGCTTATTTAACAAAGGTATTTTCTTCATAAGGCATATCATAGCTTGGCAGTGCTTTGGAACACTTGACAGAATTTCATCACTATGGATGGGGGCCATTTTTAACAGCAAAATTACTGACAAGTGCAAAAATGCACACAAAAAAGACACTAAATAGACCATAAAAAGGACACTTTTTCAGTTTGAAAACTGAAACAGGAGGACACAGCCTCTCTTTGTTTGACCTCAGCTGGGAATGTGCCTCTTGGCACCTTCAAATCAATTTTTTTGCTGTTCTGCACATGTCTGCAAATGACAATGAGGACACTGTGTGTATTGTTTTGGGGGTTATAAATAAATTTTAGTGAGTAGGTGCATTTGCAAATTTAGAATCCATGAATAATGAGAATGAGCTCTCTATCATTTTTTTCTTGGCAAATCTCATCAGGAGATCAAAAGACCCTTTTACAAACATGTAAAATGAAATTCAAAAATAAAATTAGGGATAAATTCTAAGAAAGATAAAATATTAGAATTATATTACTTTATAGTGATACTTTTCATAATATTGAAGGAATTGGTCATTTTCTGGTAAAATATGAAACACTAAGATTGACTCAGAAGTGGTATAGTTGAATAACCATGGTATAAATTGAAAGTGTTTCCAAAGGATTATATCTCTGAAGTTTTTAAAGCAAGATGACTGTTGCTTTCCATATCAAAAAGTTTCATTCAATTTAATAACCATTTCTGATTTTAAAAATAAACTCTTCTAAATTGGGCATATATATTTCTATGGTAAGATAATATCTAACTTAAAACAAAACCAATAGTATGTTTAGTAATGAAATATTACAGGCATTTCTATGTAAGTGAGAAACTAAGAATGTTAATTGTTTCAATATATGCTAAAATGTTTTTGAATTTCTAGTTGATTTAGGATGACCTGAAACAGACTGTACATATACACATATGAAAAGAGAAGCCAGAATTATTATAATTTCCAGTCAATATTTATATATCTTATTTGGAAATCCACCAAAAGAAACCAAGAAATTATTGAACTGAAAAGGTTTATTAAGGTAGTGATATATAAAATAAATATTAAGGAATCCTTTAATTTTTTTATACCAGAAAAAATTTGACAATATGTGAAAATGATGCAACAAAAATGGAATAATATAAGAAAATATGTGTGGTGTAAATGAAGAAAAATGTAAAATTGTATTGAGTGACACAAAAAAAATCCAAAGGAATCTAAGGGTTTAATGCAATAGGATTTTTTTTAGCTGTCTAAATTTTCTAAAGTTCATTTTGAAGAATAAACAAATAAGAATATCTAAAATAATAACTAAAAAGTATTGATAGGGTACATCGGAATGAAAATAGACTGATTACTAGCTAAGATTCTGTTTTTTATATTAAATAGAGGAGTAGAACTTAGGATAAAATGAGCCTCATAAATCAGTGGAGAAAGGAGAAATTATTCAAGAAATGGTGCTGGGCAATCAGTACGGTTTTCACCTCATACTTTCATAATTTGAGATTTAGGAAGAGCTAATTTAAAAAATTAAAAAATGATAGAAGGCCAGAATACAGAAAGAATACTTATAATTTAATCATTTGGCAATAAGAAGACGACATGATTTTTTTTCAAAAATGGCAAAATATTTGAATGGAAAATGAGCCAAGGAAGAGATGCTCAACAGCATTAATTATCTGGGAAATGCAAATTTAAATGACAGGGAGATAGCTCTACCTACAGGTTAACAAGTGCTTTGTGGAAAGAGCAGAAGGCTGGTCTGAGAACAGCATGTGAAAGTTGATGGGGCTTTACAGGCCACATTCGTGAGTATGTTCAAGAAGGGAGTAGTAAGATCAGTACATGCTCAGTCAGATTCCACAAACCAGCATTTGGTAAACTGTGGGCTAAAGGAAAAATCTGTCTTACAAACTAATTTTGAATGCAGATGAAGCGTTTTTATTTATTACATTTAAAGGATTGCAAAAAAAAAAAAAATTACATGTACATAAAGAATAGCATGTCACAGACCACATGTGGCCCAGAAAGCCTAAAATATTTACTACCTAGTCTTCTATAAAAAAAAAAGCGTACATATTCCTACTATAAACACTGGAGACTAACGAAAGCACTCTTTACCCTAAGATCCCTTGCTGAGAGAAACCTGCAGAAAGTAGAATCCAAATTGAGCAGAACTATTGGAACAAAAGCAAAAGGCAGTTTAGATAAGATTGAAACAGGAGAAGAGAGCCAGCAGATCTTTGAAAATACAACTGCATATGCATTTTCCTACACTTTTGGGACAACACAAAGGAGAGATCTGGAACCAAGAATCTAGGAAATTTATTCTGGCTCACTCTCTCATATTAAGAGTGTAGAAAATTTATCACCCTAAAATGTGAGACCAGAAGAATAGTGTCTTCATTACTATTTAAATCCATAAAGTTATTACCAGGCAAAAGTGAGGAACAGAGTAAAATTCCTAGAGACAATGCTCATAAAAATAAAGGGAGATTCTTCACCTAATGTTTCAAAGTAAGCTTAAAGGAATTAAGAAATCAATGGAAACTGGGGCACCTGGGTGGCATGGATGGTTAAGCATCAGGCTCTTGATTTCAGCTCAGGTCTTGATCTCAGGGTCATGAGTTCAAGCTCCACGTTGGGTTCCATGCAACATGGAGCCTACTTAAAAAAAATTGAAACTATGAAAGAATTGAATACAAACTACAAAAGGATACAAGAATACAAAAGAAAACAACAAAAACTGAAAACTAAAAATTCAAAAATGAAGACTAAAAGGAACCAAAGGTAAATATGCACAATGCATAATGCCTAAAGAGCAATATAAAGTGAAAAGAAAAGGAAAATTTTTAAGTAAATTAGGAATGAAGAAAGATTAAATGTGTTTGAGAGAAAGCAACAGATAGAGAAGACAGGGAAAGATGATCCAGAGCTAGGATCAAAACCCTGAAAAATCAGTCAAAGGAATGAAGCAGGAAAAAAACAAACGTGTATGTGTGAATGTGATTGTAATAATCCAGGAAAACTTTTCTGAAATAAAGGATTTTTTTTTTAAAGACTTTATTTTTTTTGACAGAGAGACATAGCGAGAGCAGGAACACAAGCAGGGGGAGCGGGAGAGGGAGAAGCAGGCTTCCCGCCGAGCAGGGAGCCCAATGCGGGGCTCGATCCCAGGACCCTGGGATCATGACCTGAGCCGAAGGCAGACGCTTAACGACCGAGCCACCCAGGCGCCCTGAAATAAAGGATTTTTAAAAATTAGCAAAAGAAAAGATAAAGCAAAATGCTAAAAATTTAGAAATAGCACAAAATTAGAAATAACAGCAAAAGACAATTAATAGGTGAAATTATAAAATCAGCAAGAGTATCTTATGAAAATAATCTGAAAACAGAGAAATTGATAATCTTCTAAAAATATGCAGCCTTACAAAATTAACTCTACTAGAGATAGAAAGTGAAATAGGCTATTTACCCTATAAGCAAATGATCTAGTGTTAAGTTTCCACAGACACAAAAATTTCAGGCCAGATGTTTTCATAGGGAAATTAACAAATTTTCTTGTTTTTCATGACCTTGAAAGTTTTGAGGAGTACTGGTCAGGTATTTATTGGTCAGGTCTCTATTGGAATTGTCTGATGTTTTTCTCATGATCAGAATGGAATTACAGATTTTGGGGAAGAAGATCATAGAGATAAAGTGCCATTTTTGTCACTTCACATCAAGGATACATACCATCATTTTAACTTACTGCTGCTGATGTTGACCTTGACCATCACTTGCCTGAAGTAATGGCTATACACAGCCTACACTTAAGGAGTGGGGATTTATGCTCCATTTTCCTAAAAGCAAAGTATCTTCATAAATCTTTTGGAATTCTTCTGCATGAGGGATTTGTCTCTTTCCCCTAATTTATTAATTTATCTACTCTTTATATCAATATAGATGCATAGATATTTATTTTATATTTCGTGTTATAATCTAATATGACATTTTGTTGCTCACATTGTTCCAGATTTGGCCATTGGGAGCTCTTTCAGTTGTGTCCCTTTGAGACACTTACTATCATAAATGGTGTTTTGTTAATTTCATTACATTTGGCTCTGTAAGTTGCTTCAGTCTCATCTTGTATATTTTCTGTTCTAGTTTAGTCCTAGAATCAACCATTTTCCAAGGAACCCTGTTATTTTTGACTTTAGCCTTTTAGAACCCACTCAATTCCAAAGTTACTTAGGTCAGCATCATTCCCCCATTCCGTGAGGTTGATTTATCTATTGATTACACAGTTAGATGCTCTTGTCACAGTCTGCATTCTTTCTAGGATCCTCTGACCTCCTAAATTATTTTTAAAAAATTTTTCATGCCTTAAGTTTCAAGCTCTTTATGCTCTAAAGTTCTGTGGGTTTGACAAATGCATGTCACATATCTACATTTACTGATAATTGGTAGGTAAGCAAGGGGAGACTACTATGTAGACAATTATCTTACTTCTGAACAGACAGTTTTAATTTTTTCTTCCTAATCTATATGTAGGAAAAACCTAGAATAAAAAATATTTTGCCGGAACTGGCAGGAACCATCTTTGCTCTACTCATCGGGTAAAATTTTCTTTGGCTTTATCGTATGCAGTTGGTTTCCCTTTTCTGTGTCCCAAAAGCTTTAAAAAGGAGATTTCTATTTTGTTTTGTATTTCAGTATAAAGGAGCTTTTGTTATAAAAGAAGGCAGCTTGGAACAATAAAACTTTCTTTTTAGATCCAATATTTTAAAAGGGAAAAAAATCCCTTAAATCTCATCCTCTTGGTTCAGTGCCATATGGTTGAGTAATAGACATAATGCAATCCTGTGACAAAACTTGGGATTTCCAGGTGAAAAATTGGCTAGTGTCATTGACCATTGATATACCACAGGAAAAGGGCACAGTCACCACCAGTAGGGTGTTTGTCTTTTATCAAGGCAAGGATCAGTGAGTACGTGGTTCTGAGTTTGTAAAGGGTGCTCTTTATTTCAGATGTTCTGCCCATGCAGAAGAGCAAAGAAGAAAACTTCCTACCCAGGCAGAGCTTGGATTTGTCAGGTGTGATTTATGGCTACTTATTTTAGTTGCTATTTGAGTAATCAGTTTTTTCCCTTGACAGTCTATACTACTATTTAGTTTTGCCAAGTTTTTAATAATGAAAAGAACTGGATTTGAAAATTGAAATGCCTCCAAGAGTGTATGTGATTGTGCCTGGAAAGATATAAAGGAGAGGAAGGGAGTTCTCTAGAGGAGGAAGTTGTCTGTTTTGACTTTTTATTTCCTAGCACTTGAAACATAGTAAGTGCTGAAAAAATGCCTTCGGGTTAGTGAAAAAGTACATCACCTGGTGTCATCATTACAGAATGGTAGTAGGAATGGAGATGCAGCAATACATACCCATTGCAACTATTTGATAAGTCAGAAATGGGATCAATGAAGGTCTGACAACTTTTCTACCCCTGTAATAGCTCTTCTGTCTGCAAACTCAGGGTTCTTTGGTTGTAAGTGGCAGAAACACATTCGTTGTAGGCAAAATGGTGGATTGGTTACTGCTATGGACTGAATGTGTGCCCCACCCCCAAATTTATATGTTGAAGCTCCAGTCTCATAAACCTCAATGGGACTGTATATGGAGATAGAGCATTTGTAAAAGTAGTTGAGTCATAGGGTAGGGCTCTGATCTGATAGGATGAGTGTCCTTTTAAGAAGAGGGAGAAAGACCAGAGCTCACCCTCTCTCTTTGCATGCACAGAGGAAAGACCACATGAAGATACAGCAAGCAGGCAGCTCTCTGCTGCACGCTAGGAAGGAAGAGCAATCTTACGAGAAACCAGATTGGCCAGCACCTTGATCTTAGACTTCCCAGCCTCTGGAACTGTGGAAAATAAATTTCTGTTGTTTTCAAGGCTCTCAGTCTATGACATTTTGTTATAGCAGGCCAAGCAGATGAATACAGTCACTCACGTGGTAGAAGAGTTAATGGCATAATTCACAGGCTTAAAGGAAGAGATGTAGGAAATCTAGCCTCAGGGAAAGCCACCAAGACTTGCTCAGTCACGCTCTCTTTTTTTGTGTGTGCTTGTGCCTGCTTAATTTTGTCCTATTTTTTTTAAAAAGATTTTATTTATTTGACAGAGAGAGACACAGCGAGAGAGGGAACACAAGCAGGGGGAGTGGGAGAGGGAGAAGCAGGCTTCCCACAGAGCAGAGAGCCCGATATGGGGCTCGATCCCAGGACCCTGAGATCATGACCTGAGCCGAAGGCAGACGCTTAACAACTGAGCCCCCCAGGCGCCCCAATTTTGTCCTCTTGAAAGACTCTCCATGTGGCAGAAAAAACCACTCACACTCAGATTTACCTTCTCCTATTCCAGCAATCCCAACAGCAAGTTCTGTTTCCCATGTCTAAAAATCAGGCCTGGAGAAGGACTCTGATTAGCCCTGCTTAGAACAGGGGCTCACACTTTAGGATAAATGTCTCCCACTGAGAGAATAATTAGTTATCATTGACAAGGTTGCATGCCCATCGCTGTCACTGTGTACAGAAGAGCCAGGCACAATCCCATCAAAACCATGTGTAAGGGGTTAGTGGTGGTTTTTTAAAGGAAAGGACGCATTAATATGAAAGGACATTGTCTACTCCACGGAGGCTGGGCAGCCATATCTGTGATTTGGGGAAATTGAAGCATCTCCAAATTAATGTTCAGGGACTCAGAATCAAGCCATATTTTGACTAGTACAGCTCTGATGGTGCTTCACATTTTCAGAAATTAGGCTTCTGTCTAGTTCCTGAAACCAAGTTGTTGTCAAGTACTTGGGGTCTGAGTGTTTTAACACTGTTTTATCCCCATTTCCATAGGCTATGCCATGATCACAGCTCTAGTATTCTTAATTCCTCTTGACTTGAAATTTGTCAGGAAGTAGAATTCCATGGTTGGATCTACTCCTTTGAGATCAATTTTCTGCCTTTTTGATTCCTGAACATTATTTGCTTCTGGATTCCATATTGCCATGCTATGTCTATAGTATGTTTATTATAAAAACCCATTTTCCTCATGTTAGACTCATGTGAGGTTGGCTGATATCCTGGAATAATTCTTGCTACAATATCTGACCAAGCTGGAAGAGGACTCTAGAAATTTGCAGTGTAGTTGAGGTTCTCCTGCTCCCCTTACAGACTACTTTTAGTAGGTGCACTGACTTCAGGTTCCTCTCCGTCCTTTTCTGCCTATTATAGCTTTACCTGAGATAGAAGAAATACCATTTATAACTTTTACAGCATGTATACCATAACTTTTGATATTCACATTTTATGTAGTTTCCTCTGATATTAATTCTGGGCTTTGGCCAATAGGACATGAGCAAACATGACACCAGCAGAGTCTTGAGAATCATTTACATACTGGGATATATACTCTTGGACTGTTCAGTCTTAGATTCGTGAGGCACTAAGTGAAGATGTCTGGCTGCACTATTGGAGAGACCATGTGGAGAGAGAGAGAGAAAGGGAGGGAGAGAGAGAGAGATGTTCGGACAATTGGAACAGTTCCAGTGGTTCCATCCATCCTAGGTAAGGTACCATACAGGCAAAAGAAGTTATCTCGGATAATCCAGCCCCAACAGAAGAAATGCCAGCTAAAGCCTACCTAGACTGCAAAATTGTGAGAAACAGTGAATCATCATTGTTTTAAAGCCCCTAAATCTTGCAGTGGTTTATCATACATGATAGATAATGAAACACACTGCTTTTTGTCAAATTTGGAGATGCCAGTCGTTTGTCTTTGCCCTACCTTGGTTCCATTCCAGAAGTCAGGATGAGTGGTCATTTATGAACAGATGTTCCTGCCATATTTCTGATGGAGTAAGGAGGTAGCATGTCAATGTATCAAGAACCTTCACTCTGTGGAGCTGGGAAAATCCAAGTCTGTTTTCTGTCCAATGGAGTTGACGTGTGTATGAGGTTTTGTAAACTGGGAGATGTTGGCTCTTACAGATTCAGTTCTTTCATATAGTGGTTGAGAGAATTTAATGCAATGATGCACATAAAGCATCATGCCAAGACTTGATAATCCATCCGTAGTGGCTGTCATGTTTATCAATCTTACTTTTTCTCAGGTTTTACAGACTCTTGAATTTTCTCTGTGGCCCTCAGAATGCAGATACCTAACTAGGGGTTTGCAGTTGGAATGAGGCTCTATCTCCATCTAACTGACTGGGAATTTCAGTCTTCTGTGTCTAACTTTGCAGGCACAACATTTCTAGAAGGATTTGTCAAGGAAGCTGTTTGGTTTTTGTTTGTTTGTTTTCATCTAGTTTCTCTCCACACTTCTGAAACTACACTCCTACCATGTTCTCCTGGATGATCTCTTCCCTCAGGCTTCTAATGCCTGTTCTGTAATCAAAGTGAATGCTTGATTCCCGTGTCTGGACTTCATCTTTTATTAGCCAACAAATCATTACCATATGGATTTGGCTATTTTCCCAGCTTTGTTTGTTTAGTTATGGCCATGATACCCAGCCATGTTACAAGCTACTCATGGAAATTGTTATGTCATTCAATTGCCTCACTCTCATCTAAAGTACGATTTTTGACAGGTCCACCCATAGCTCTGAAATATGTTATGGAGAGATAATTGGCTAATGCCCATGTAATAGCTATCTCTTCTTTGGGGTTTAGGCATTGAAAATATTTGAAAGAAATGAGCTGGCTAATGCACAGTATGATTATTAAACTTTTCTCCAAAGGTTATACTAGTTGAATATGCAATCTCAAATAATATTTATTAAAAGTTAGAATTTCTAGTCCATGGAGTTTGGAGCATCAGAATTGTTAATTAAGCCTGGTTTTGCACTGGTATATTTTCAAGGATTATTAACCGACAATACAATTTTTTAAAAACCTAATTTTTCAAACAAGCCACTAACTGACTTTGTGCCTTTAAGTAGGTCACTTAGCTTCTCTAGGCTTCAATCTGATCACTTATGAAAGAAAATGTTACATATACCAATACATTTGGATAAAATCCTAAAAAAATAAAACCTAAAAAGAAATAGAAAGCCTCAATACTTTTATAACCATTATATTAGTCTGCTGAGGCTTCTATAAAAAAATACCATAGTCTGGGTTGCTTAAACAACAGAAATTTATTAAAGTTCTAGAGGTTGGGAAGTCCACAGTCAAAGTGCTAGACAATTTTATTCCTGGTGAGAATTCTTCCTGGCTAATAGACAGCTGCCTTCCCACTGTACTTTCACATGGCAGGAAAAAAAGTAGCTGTTTAACAGCTCTTATAAGTACACTAATCCTTTAGGATCAGAACTCCACCCTTATGACATGATTTAACCTTAATTACTATCTTACTCCAAATACAGGCATACTGGTTGTTAGGCCTTCAACATATACATTTGGAGGGAACATAATTAGTCCATAGCAATCATTAAATAAATTGCTAGAAGAATACAAGGAAAATATTAAGAAAACACAAGGAAAATATGGTTTCTGGGAAACTTAAAAGATCATTTTATTTTTAAAGATTTTATTTATTTGAGAGACAGAGCAACAAGCAGGTGGAGGAGCAGAAGGAGGGGGGTAAGCAGACTCCCCACTGAGCGTGGAGTCTTACCTGGGGCTCAATCCCAGGACCCTGAGATCATGACTCGAGCCAAAGTCAGGTGCTTAACCGACTGAGTCACCCAGGTGCCTAAAAGATCATTTTAAGCTTACACAAACTCTTTCAGAACCCAGGAAAAGAGTGAATATTTCCCAAATCATTTTATGGAGCTAAATAGAACCTTGATTGCAAAACCAAGTGAGGACAGCATGAGCAAGATCTACAAATCTCCCTTGTGAATATAAATGTATAAATTGTAAAAAAGAATTATTAGCAAACCAAATCTAACACTATATAAAATAACATAAACAAGTTTTAAAAAAGATTTTATTTATTTATTTGTCAGAGAGAGAGAGAGAGCACAAGCAGGGGGACCCTGAGATCTTGACCTGAGCCAAAGGCAGACGCTTAACCGACTGATCCATCCAGGCATCCCTATAATAAACAAGTTTGGTCTAATACAGAAATCCGAGAGTGGTTTAATATCAGAAAACCTACAGATGTCCTTTCTCTCATTAACAGATGAAAGTAGGAAGATAATATATAACCACCTGAAAGAATGCAGACTTATTTTTTAAAAATCATCATCCTTCCATGAGAAACACTCAGTGAAATATGACTATGAAGAAACTTTCTTAAAGATATCTAACAAAAATTGAATGCAAATATCCTTCTTCATGGAACATTGTTTGAAGCATTTATTTAGAAACTAGGAATAAGATGTCACCTTTTCTGGAAGGCCTAGGTAGTGTGAGAGAATATATTGTACAAAATGCCTAAGAATTGGAACTAACAAATCTGTCAATGACAAAGGTGCTATGACTGAATACGTAGAAAATGCAAAAGAATCTACAGTGAGATTATTAAAAACAATACAGGTGTTTATCTCAAAGTGGAGTCTGAGAAAGGGGCTGGGATGCATGGCTTTTTTTGGGTGGCGACCTCAGGGAAGTAGCAGTGAAGTGGCTGGAAGAATGGGACAGGGAGTAAGAAAAGCCAATACATGGTGTGTTACTGAGTTAGCTATTGCTGTGGGCAACTGCAGTTTAATCCCACTGATGACTCTCTGAAGGTCTGTGTAGACAGTGACTTAGAATTATCCCTCCAAACATGGGATGTTGGTAGAAAGTCACCAAAGTATATGTCTGAGGTAGGATCCTGGTATTACATACATCAAATTTCCCACCACTGTTGGGCTAAAATTGGAAACAGGATGACAAAATGTGGTGCAGGGCCCCCAAGCATCTGCCGCAGTGACTGGATAAAAGACCACTATAAAAAATAAATTGGATTTCTATATACAAGAAATAAACAGAAAACAGAACTAAAAATACATGCTAGAGATGTATAGAGAAAGTTATAAAAATTATAAACTTCCTTGGAAGTCCATGTATGGCTAAATAAGTGGAAAGATTTACCATTTTCGTGGAAAATAAGTCAATATTGTAATGATGTAAATTCTCCCCAAAGTGATCCATAGAAGTGAAATCCTATCAATATATCATCCAGTTTAAAAAAAAAGATTTCATATGGATTTGATTTTTTTTGTCTTCCCAAGAATAATGAATGTTAAGGAATTTATAACAAAGCAACATGATAAGGTGGAAAGAACCTGCACTTTGGAATAAAACTAAACATTATTTTTAGTGCTATTTCCAAAAAATACTTAACCTTGGAGAAATCATTAACTTTATGAAGGAAGGGGTAATGCCTAAGCTCAAAGAATTATGAGGACTAAATCAAAACAAAACAAAACGATTAAGTAAGAATGTAAAGAAAGTGCCTGGCACGTAGTAGGTGTTCAGGAAGTTTTCATTCTCTTCTTTTTTCCTTGAAGACAGGCTTCCATTTTATAGTTCTCAGTATTTCCATTCTGTGGTCAACAAACTCAAAAAAATAAGAATAGATTTTTACCAGCTATGAAACTTTTTGGAGAATAAAGAAATCAAGTGGGAAGCATTATAGCTTGAAATGTCAGTATTCCCTTGACAACTGGACCTCTTTTTCCTATTTTACTGTCACCTAAATCCCTGTTGTCACATTCTTTATGATGTTCTTTTAGACATTCTTTTTTTTAAATTTAAATTCAATTTAGTTAACATATAGTATATTATTAGTTTCAGGGGCAGAATTTAGTGATTCATCAGTTGTATATAACACCCAGTGCTCCTTACATCACATGCTCTCCTAATGTCCATCACCCAGTTACCCCATCCCCCTGCCCACCTCCGCTCCAGTAACCTCAGTTTGTTTCCTATAGTTAAGAGTCTCTTATGGCTTGCCTCCCTCTCTGTTTTTATTTTATTTTTCCTTCCCTCCCCCTATGTTCATCTGTTTTGTTTCTTAAATTCCACATATGAGTGAAATCATATGGTATTTGTCTTTCTCTGACTGACTGATTTCACTTAGCATAATACCCTCTAGTTCCATCCACGTCATTGCAAATGGCAAGATTTCATTCTTTTTGATGGCTGAGTAATACATTCTTGATTTTAAAATAACCAATTCTATCAATCTTTATCTTATGCTTAGTGCGTTTTTGGGTCTTATTCAATAAAATATATTCATTATGATGGCTTTGTAATAAATCTTGATGTCTAGGAGAACAAGTCTCCTGTATTCTTCTCAAATACTCTTGGGCCTTGGGTATTTCATGTTAATTTTAGAATCAATTTGTGAAGTTTCTCAACAAACTGTGTTGAGATTTTGATTGATATTACAGTATTCTGTAGGTTAATTTAAGTTGAATTTGCATTTTTTAGAATATTGAGCTTTTCTATCTGTGAATATATACTATATCTAATTTATTCAGCCTTAATGTTTTTTAAAATGTTTTATTTTTTTTAAGTTGAGTGTTGAGTTTGTGGGTGTGCATTTTGGGGTTATGCTTCATAACTTAAATATATGCAATATGTATCAAATATAATCTTTTTAAAAATGAGGAAGGAAATATGCCTTAAGTGGAATGTAGCCATTAAAAGTGATGGTAAATTTATTGATATGGAAAGATCCACAGCATCTTAATAAGTGAGAAATGCCTTTTTCATAATAACATATGTTTTAGGTAAATGCCATTTATTAAATACATGTGAAATGATGAGTGTAAAGAGAGATATTTGAAATCTACTGAAAATGCAGAATTGAATACAAGAGTCAGATAGAGAAGCACTTTGAAAATGGTGAAGTAAGAACCTTTAACAATCCCTTCCTCCTTCCAGAAAAGCAACAAGAACACTGACAAAAATTGTCAAAATGAAAATGTTCAGAACTCTGGAAATTACAGAATTGCAAAGTTTAAGGAGCATCTGTTCAAGAAAGTCAGCTGGGTCATGGTAAGAACATTGAGCTTTGTGGTGTCTTAACTTGCTCTCACCTCTCTCTCTCTTTTTTAGATTTACAATAACTTTGACAACTGACACCCTGACAACTACAGTAGCTATAATAGCCAGCAAACTAGTGGCTACTGGAGGGGGTGATATGGGTTTGGAGCTCTCTAAAAGTCCCATTACCTAGAAATTTGACATTATTTGACCTGTCTGGTAGCTCACTAAAAATCTCCATTCCCAGGGCTTGTCTTTATATGACTTCAGGACTCACTCTATGTCGATAGTCCTATCCCTGGAGCATTTGTCAAAAATAATCAGCAATTGTTTAACACTGGCCAAGGTGGTATAACCAGTTAGGGCTAAAAAAGGCAGACTACAATACTTAAAAGAAAAAGTTGGGAATGAGATGTCCACGTGGAGCTTTGAAAAACTCCAGCATATCTTGGAGTCTAGAAGGCCGCATGCATGTGCATGGATGTGTGCATGCCTAGGCAAGGCCTGAAAAGGCCCTTAACTCTCTGACATTGAGGTTGTGCAAGTAGGACATGAAGGCTAAGGGAGAGTTGTAAACTGCCTGCCAGAGCACTGAAGGCGTGTCCCAATACATGCACAGAACCTCTCAGCAAAGACCAAGACACTTATTGGTTCATGGCATTTAAGGAAATCTCTGTCCATTCTTTAGCTGATCATTAAGTTACTCAAGCAGAGACTTCAGTGGCCACATACAATAAAGGATATAAACTTTACAGTATTAATTCAGAAAAGTCACTAAACAAACAACAACACAACAAACCTTGGGCAGGGAGAATCAGATTTTTGTGAAATTAAATAAGCATATCATTTAAAATACCTAGTTTTTAATGAAAATTAAGAGACATGCATAGAAATAAGAAAGTATGGTCCATACACAGAAAAAAAATGCCATCACTAGACACTACCCCTAGGAAAACCAGACATTCTTACTACACAAAGATTTTATTTTATTTAAATTCAAGTTAGTTAACATATAATGTATTATTAGTTTCAGGGGTAGAATTTAGTGATTCATCAGTTGCATATAACACCCAGTGCTCCTTACATCAAGTGCTCTCCTTAACACCCACCACCCAATGACCCCATTCTCCCACCCACCTCCCCTCCAGCAACCCTCTGTTTGTTCCCTATTGTAAGGAGTCTCATGGTTTGTCTGTCTCTCTGTTATTGTCTTCTTTTATTTTTCCTTTCTTTCCCCTGTGTTCATCAGTTTTATTTCTTAAATTCCACATATGAATGAAATCATATGGCATTTGTCTCTCTGACTGGTTTATTTCACGTAGCATAATACTCTCTAGTTCCATCCATGTCATTGCAAATGGCAAGATTTCATTCTTTTTGATGGCTGAGTAATATTCCACACTCACAAAGATTTTAAATAAGCTATTTAAAAAATGTTCAAAGAGCCAAAGGAAACCGTGTCTAAAAAACTAAAGGAACAAATGAGAACAATGTCTTGCCAAATAGTGAATATCAATAAAGAGAGAAATTATCAAAAGGAACCAAATAGTAATTCTGCAGTTGAAAAGTACAATAAATAAAATGTTAAATTCACTAGAGGGGCTCCATAGCATGTTGAACAGGAAAAGGAATAAAGCAGAGAACTTGAAGGTAGTTTGATGGAGATTATGCAATCTAAGGAACAGAAAGTACAAAAGAATGAAGAAAAATAAGCAGAACTTCAGAGGTCTGTGTGACATCACTATATGCATAATGGAAACCCCCAAAAGAAAGGAGAGAGAAAATGCAGAAGAAAGAATATTTGAAGAAATAGTGATTAAAAACTGTCAAGCTTTGAAATCCCCAAACAGAGAGTCTTAAAAGCAATAAGAGAAAGGTGACTCATCATATACCAGGGATTATCAGTAATTATCAGCTGACTTTTCTCATCAGAAACCGTGGACATCAGGGGTGCCTGGGTGGCTCAGTCAGTTAAGCATCTGCCTTGGGCTCAGGTCATGATCCCGGAGTCCTGGGATTGAGCCCTGTGTCAGGTTCCCTGCTCAGTGGGGAGTCTCCTTCTCCCTCTGCCTCTGCCCCTTCCCCCCACTCATGCTCACTTTCTCTTCTCTCTCTTTCTCAAAAAAAAAAAAAAAATCCTAAAAAAAAAGTAGAAACCATGGACACCAGAAAGCAGTGAAGTAACATATTTAAAGTGCTGAAAGAAAAAGACTATTAACCAAGATTTCAATGTCCGGCAAAACCATGATTCAAAAATGAAGGATAAATTAAGACATTTCCAGATAAACAAAAGCTGAAAGAATTTGTTGTTAGCAGATCTCCCTTACAAGGAACACTAAAGAGTGTACATCTTTTTTTTTTTTTTTTTTTTTTTTTTAAAGATTTTATTTATTTATTTGACAGAGAGACATAGTGAGAGCAGGAACACAAGCAGGGGGAGTGGGAGAGGGAGAAGCAGGCTTCCCGCGGAGCAGGGAGCCCGATGTGGGACTCGATCCCAGGACCCTGGGATCATGACCTGAGCCGAAGGCAGACGCTTAACGACTGAGCCACCCAGGCGCCCAAGAGTGTACATCTTGAAACAAAAGGATAATAGATGGTACTATGAATCAACAAGAAGATAAAATACTACTAAAAGATAACTGTGTAGATAAGTATAAAAGACAATATAAGTATATTTGTAGTTGTAATTCTTTTTTTTCTCCTATCTGAAAAAGAACTGCATAAAGCAATAATTATAATATTGTGTCAATGGGCTTATAATGCATAAAGATGCAATTTGTATGACAATAAGAGCACAAAGGAGGTGGGATCAAAGCTGTGTTGCAGCAAAGCTTTAGTATACTATGGATTATGTGCTTATCTAACTAGAAGATTGTAAGTTAAGATGTTAATTTACTAATTACATCACTCAAAAAAATCATAAAAGAAACAAGAGAATTGAAATGGTATACTAGGAAAATCTTTGTGAAACAATAGAAACTGGAGGAGTTTGATGGAGGAAAAGACAAACAAAGACACATACTTACAGGAAACAAATAGTGAAATGACAGAAATATATCTTGCCTTTTCAGTAAGTATATTAAATGTAAGTGGACTAAACACTCTAATCAAAAGTCACTGGTTGGTGGAAATGAATAAAAATTATAATCCAACTGCCTTCCTGTATAAGAGGCACACTTTGAATAGTAAGATCAAATAGGTTGAAAATAAGAGAATAAGAAAAGATACCATGCAAACAATACCCAAAAGATAGCTGAAGGGGCCCTACTAATATAAACAAAATAGATTTTAACAACAGAAAAGTGTGACTGAGAAAACAAGGCTATCTTATTGCCCTTTATAAGTGGGTCCATCCATCTCAAAATTACTGGAGCACAGGAAAATCAGTGCTTAGAGGGAAATTTATGGCTGTGATTGTAAATTTATAGCTGAAAACTAAGAAGTCATCAAGGTTGCAGGGTACAGTATCAGCTTAGAAAAATCAACCATATTTCTAAACACTAGCAATGAATAATTCAAAATGAAATTAAGAAAAGCAATTATGATATTAAGAAAATGAAGAAAACTCTATTTACAATGGAATAAAGAATAAAATAGGAATAAATTTAACAAAAGAAGTATAAAATAAAAAATGTATTTTTTTTATAACTATGAGATGATGGATATTAATGTGGTGATCATTTCACAATGTATGTAAGTCAAATGATTGTGCTGAACACCTTAACCTTATACAGTGCTGTATGTCAATTATATCTCAATAAAACTAGAAAAAAAGTATATACACTGAAAACTAAAAGTACTGTTATAAGGAGTAGTGGTGAGAATGTGGAGATATTGCAATCCTCATACATTGCTGATGGAAAGTTGTAGCTGCATTGAAAAATAGTCTGCAGTTCCTCAAAAAGTTAAACATAGAATTACCATATGACCCAGCAATTCTACTTCTAAGTATACATCCAAGAACATTGAAACATATCCATACAAAAACTTGTACACAAATATTCATACCTGGGATATTCATAAGACTAAAAACATGGAAAGAACTCCTATAAATATAGAAATAAAATGTATTATATTCATATAATACAATATTATTCAGCTGTAAAAAAAAATAAGTACTGATTCAAGCTACAATGTGGATAAGCCTTGAAACCATTATGCTAAGTGAAATAAAAGCCAGTCACAAAAAGCATATTATATTGTATGTCATTGTTTAGTTCCCATTTATATGAAATGTCCAGAATATGCAGATTCTTTTTTTTTTTTTTTTGAGATGAAAACTTGATTTTTTTTTTTTTTGAAGTGTTCCATGATTCATTGTTTGTGCACAACACCCAGTGCTCCATGCAGAATGTGCCCTCCTCAATACCCACCCAGAATATGCAGATTCTTAGAGACAGAAGGTGCATTAGCTGTTGCCATGGGCTGGAAAGAGAGGAGAATAAGGAATGACTAATAGGTACAGGGTTTCTTTTGGGGTTGGTAAAAATTTTCTTGAATTAGATTGTGGTGATGGTTGCACAACTCTATGAATATACGGAAAACCACTGACTTGTACATATTAAGAAGGTGAATTTTATGTTATGTAATTTGTGTCTTAATCAAGTTGTGATCTAAAAAAGATGCATCCCGAGGTCCTCTTCAGGTCTGATACTTTCTTTTAAGGCACATAACCCAAACATAACAGCTATAGCAAACCTAAATAACCTCAGAATCGTCCAGGAAAGGAAGCTTCAATTTTTCCGTAGTGCCATACCCACCGAGAATTCTTGGAAGATATTTTGCATGTACAAAAACTGTTTGAAAGTCCCTTGCTGCCAAACTGGACCAAGGCAATGACTGCCGTTGGTGGGCCTGACTGACTCATTGCATGGTCCCAGAATTGAAAAATCACCTATTGCCTAATTTTAAAAAATGTACAGATTCTGTGTCCCTCGTTATGCTCAAGTTCATCTCTGCTCAGCTGAACAGTTTCCTATGGTTGCATCTGGCGACTCTGGACTCTAGGTCACGTGGTCTCTTAAGAGGGGAGAGTTCTTGTAGGAAAGCATAATAAATTTAAGTGATACAATATAAAAATGTACAGTCTTGTATCGTGACTAACATAACATAATAAAGTAAAAAAAATGTACAGTCTTTTAAAACAACTTATTATATTAAAATTTGTTAAAAATAGTATGTGTACTTTTAGAAGTATTCAACAAGTACAGAAGAGTCTTCCTTTATCACTAAACCCACATTTCACTCCCAAGAGGTAACTCCAGTGAGGGAGTTACTTTATTATTCTGCCAGACATTTGCCTGGTTGCCCTCAGATCCCATCTCTCGTCTGTTCTGTGTGGCGGGGAACTCACTGCCCACCCTCTGGTTTATCTTCAGGTTTCTGGGAAGGTTTGGCTGATGGACTATACCCGCAGGACACTGAGTGGTGCCCCTTTGGCTTCAGGTGGCATTTCTAAGGCAAGTGCACCTCCTCTCTGGTCCTGTCTTCCTCTCGGGGGCCCATCGTGGTTGCAGCTTCTCTGGGATGGCTCCAGCACCCGGGATTTGGTAACACTCTCCTCTATGTTTTCCTCCAACCAACGGTGATAGAGACTTCCTGTTTTTTTGCTAAATTCTGCAGCATCTCACCCTGCACCATTTAGCATCTCAGCTTTCGTCATCGTCTGTTCCACAAGTGTGTTCAGTTCTTCTGTTGGAAATACCCACGGTAGTCTGTTCTCTGTCTGGACACTGACTGATACACAACATTCTTCCAGAAATTCTCTATGATTCTATAGTCATATGCATAAATAGCTTTTTTATGTAAATGAGGTCATAATAGTTATGCGTTGCCTTTCTATTTTACCATCCAGCCTGGAGATCTTTCCCATTAGCCTGTGTAGATTGACAGCTGTCAGTTTTTTTCAAATAGCTGCAAGTCATTCCATTGTAGGGACATACTGTAGTGTATTTAACCAGGGTTCTACTGGTGGAACTTGAAGTCCCCTCCAGTTTTATGTTATTAATAACACTGCTACCTATATACATATATACACATCATCGTATATATGGGGACGTTTGGAAAGCTGAGAGAAATTGCCACATTGGTTTCCGAAGAGACGATCCGAATTTCTACTCCAAGTCAATGTATAAGTGTACTTGTTTCCTCATATTCTTACTCATTTTGTGTATTATTAAACCTTCAATTCTTTCCAATCTGATAGAGACAGAAAAGGCCAGATCTCATTTTTTAAGGGCAGTTTTCAAGTAATGGATGTAATTAAGGGGACCTGTGTTCTTCTGTAGAGAAGCCTTGGGCATGACCTGGAAGTCAGAGGTCAAACAAAGCAGGAGCCTGCCGTTGGCCTCATAACAGTGGAAAGCCCGGACCAGGGCCTGTGCAGAGTATGGAGATACTCTTACTTCAGTGTGGGCCTGGAGCAAGCCGATTCTGAGGACACATGCTGTCTTGTGGAGGTGTGGTGTGTGGTGTGTGTGTGTGCAGGTGTGCTGGCAGGCTTCTCTTGTATGGGATTTAATGTTTACTCCCTGGAACATAAGGGTCAAAGCCCACCATAAGCCCTCTTGCTGGAGAATTTCTGTGGAGTCAGCCTTAAGTAGCTTAGACTTCCAAAAGAATTAACTGCTGAAGATGAGCTCCTAGAACAGTCCCCAAGTGAGACTGTGGTTTTTAGGCACCCAGTCAATAGGGTTTTTCTTCATGGGATTGCGAGTCCCACACTGAAGCCTTGATGAAAAGATGATTCTCTCGGGCGCCTGAGTGGCTCAGTTGGTTAAGCGACTGCCTTCGGCTCAGGTCATGATCCTGGAGTCCCTGGATCGAGTCCCGCATCGGGCTCCCTGCTCAGCAGGGAGTCTGCTTTGCCCTCTGACCGTATCCCCTCTCATGTGCTCTCTCTCATTCTCTCTCTCTCAAATAAATAAATAAAATCTTAAAAAAAAAAAGATTATTCTCTCAAAGGAGAGCAGCCTCCAGGAAGGAAGAGCAAGCCTTGGACTACAGCTGTAGCCCCGGGAGTTCCAGACTGTGCCTGGTAATGAAGTGGGCGGTGGCGGGTGGATGTAGGGGTAGAGGAGCTTGGGATGCAGGGAAGAAGCTTCCAGAAGGACAACCCAGAAGTGGTTGTTGGGGAAAGAATCTACTTGAGGGAGGCTGATCTGTGCAGCCCCACCATCCATGTGGCCTTCTTCGTTGGTTGGTGGCACCCCCGTGTATAGGTTGGCCAGGGGAGGAAGGGAACAACCAGGAAAAGGTGGGAGGGGGATTTTCTGAAGCTTACAGTTACCCACTTCATGGATTTACCCTTGCGCCTGCCCCAGGACCCTTCAAAAGCTACAGATTTAGTGTTTCTCCATTTTAAGGTTTTGTTTTTGTTTTTAAATGTCTTAGCTCATTCTTTGCCATCTGTGTGATCTTCCAGTTAGCTTAAATTGGGCAGGGTGAGAGGACTGGGGAAAGAGATTGGAAAATAGAAGAGATTTGAGGGGTGGGGAAAGAGGAAGGGGGAGAGGAGGAGATCTAATGCCATAAGTAGGTCTCTTACCTAAGGCTAACCCCCATCTAATTGTTGGAATCTGGTTTCCCTGCCAGTCTAAGACATGTATGTGAGGTCCCCTTTATTCCTCAGCTACTGTTCATCCTCAGCGGCCTCTGATTTTGAAGAGAACTCTTTTGTCCCTAGGTGTTAGAAGTGGGATTGCTTCTTTGTTGTCTACACAGATAAAGCTCTTTCTGAGTATCTAAAATCTATTCAGTCAGAACAGCACCCTCTCCCCTCTTCAGGAATCAAGTAACCACGAACACGGCCCCGCTTTCTGAGAGGTGCCCACCCATCCTGGACTATGCAGTGGCCTCAGAGCCTTGGACCCTGGAGGTAAACAGCCGCCTCATCGTCTTGACTCCACAAGGATCATCTTCTAGGGGGGAAGAATTCATGGTCTGCTGAACGGAACAGGATGAAGCTGGAAAGGAAATGAATGGTATTTTCCTGCTTCTAGGAGCCTATTACAAAAATAGAAGCTGAAAGTTAAAAAAAAAAAAATGAAGAATTCTCAGCTGTAATGTGATGCATAGAACTGAAATTTCCCTTAAGAATTTTGGTTTCAGGAAAACCATTCTTGCAACTTTTCACAACATCCTGAGTGTGGGGTATTGAAATCCTTAATAAATATCATCTTTAATTCAGGACAGCTGAGTCAACAAATGTGACTGTCACTCTTGGTCTCCTCCTCCTTGCCATCTTGCAAGTAAGAGGAAGTTTCAGCTAGGCCCCCTGAAATCCTTTCTGGCTAACCCTCAACTGCCTTGGCCTCTAGGCTAGATATTGCTTAACTTGATAGTACACCATTTCGAATATTTTGCATACTCGCCTACAAGTTATTTAAAAATAAAAGCAATCAAAGCAACCAACCTATGACCCCTACTCTTGCTTTGAGAAAACACAACTGCTATAGGAAGCCCATGAACTTGCATCGATACCATCTTCATGGTTGCATTATACAGAGCATTTCCCTGCAGGAGCTGGGACAAGTCAGACACGAGGAAGCTTGACTGTCAGGGATTCAGAGCTGGTAGGTTGGCTGAGAAGCGGGGCCACGTTCCTCCCGCCAGGGGACTGTGCAGCCGGGGTTAATACACATCAGACGAGATGTGACACTTTCAGAAGCACTGGAGAGGCAATTAACTCAGGCCAGATCTCTGCTGCGTGAGCCCCCTTTCCCCAGTCGGCATGTCTGTGGTGAGAGCTGAATTTATAAAACACCACAGTGAGGCTGGCAGGCTGGCAGCCTGTGGGAACTGGAAGGAGAGGAGGTGAGATGGTCTCTGCTATTGGGACCTGGTGGAAGTGGGCTTGGCCTCATCCTTCTCTTGCATTAAGGTGACGTGTAAGGACAGGGATATGCTTAGGACTTGGGTTACTCAGTGTTGCCTGTATGCCGAGAGGGTCCGGTGGCTGGTTCTGAGCAAAACGTAGAATGCAAAGATGCTAAAAGGCTAGATATCCCCAGATACCATGTTTTAACAGTGAGCTTGCAAAGATATTCTTTATGGGTTTGCTGCCCAGCCTGGAAAGTGGCACATAGTGGAGATTTCACACAAGGAAAGACAGGATGCTATATTTATGCAGAGAGAGATAATTGACCAGGCCCCGTTTTGTCATTCTTGTAGCATCCACTGCTCTTGGTAGGATGGTCCTTTATCACTTGCCTTGAGCATTGCAGAAACTGTTAACCTTGGTCCTGTCTCAGGTTTTTCCCTGTTCCGTATTCCTGGATGCAAGCACTACACACCATGCTCTGTGCTGGGGAGAAGTGTAGAGGCGGTCTCTTCCCTTAAGGCTCTACGGTGTGTGGGGAAATCACCAGGAAAGAGACCAATTAACTGCAATTCTAGAAGAGTTGCCAAAGACAAGGATTAAAGTTCTGAGACTGTCAAGCATTTTTTTCTTCAGTAAGTCCCTTAAGGTTATTAACTATTAATTTTAAATTCATAAAGTAGTTTATTTATTTGTAAATAGCCAATTAGAGTCTTTTGGTAGGAGAAGTAGGGTTTATGGTCACCCATCGGCAGTGATAAATAAAAACAGTCATCTCCAATATATAAGTTGGGAGCAAGGCATTCAAGTCTGTGCATCAAAAAAAATCATAAATATATAATAAGCATATGTCACTCATCATAAGCAAATAACATTTCCAGAACTTAATTTCTCTTAAACCTCTCTACTTATATTAATATAACTCAAGGCAACTCTTCCCTATACTCATGGTTCCCTTAAATTTAATACGTATCTACTAGATATGTATTTCCATGCAAATGTCCATGGCAGGCACCAGCAGCAAATTGAAGAGGGAGGGAGAACAGGCTGGGAGGACCTGTGGCTACACAGCTCGAGCCAGGAAGCCAGAACATCAGTTTTGGAATAGGCTGATTCTCACTCTAGCCTTTCTATTAAGATCTGATGAATCCTTTAAATACATTTTTCATCAGACACCCAGATAACCAGAAGACATATGGTGCCACCGTTCCACTGGCATTTATGAACAGAAGCAGCTGCTAAGCAGACTGACATTTTTAAAAAAGGAACAAGTGAGCCTAAGGGGATCAAAATTGTTATCAATCAGTCCTGAATTCTTCAGCCTTCATGCAGGTCTTGAACTAGCCAGAAGGCATTGAAAGAGTACACAGAACTGGCTTTGCTTTGAAGATTCTGGCTGGGAGGGTTTCACCTGTGACAGGAACAGATGGGATCCTCTTTGGGCCCATGGGGCCTCCATTATGACAATATATATGAATAGATCCTGTTTCTAGAGGCACAGAGCTGTCCAAGAGGCTCCTGGGAAGACGGATGGATGCTAGTTGGCTGTGTGGGTCACGGGAGGGGGTGGTGGACGGTGGTAGGGATTGATCAGACTGCCCTTGTGTTGCTCTCTTAGTTCTCAGAAGCAGTTCACTTCTCATTTTGTAAATTAAAACCATGGCGACTAAACTGGGAACAAGCCCAATCAACCAAATGGGATGATTCACACTCTCAGTAAGAGTTAATTTTTTTCTCAACCAACTAATTTCAAATTATTAGGCTCCATTTCTGTACCTTGTTTTTCCTCCCATGTCAGGCAAATTCCCAAAGGCTTCTGGAACCATCTCTGTTTCATTTGAAACCCATATTATGATAAACATATTGTTTATGGAATGTTGAGCAGGTACCAAGTGTTGTGCTAAGTGTTTTGCATTCACCATCCAATCTGAGTCTTGTCAAGGGAAGTAAGGCTCAGAGAAGATAAACAAGCTGCCTGAAAGTTTACCAAGCCAACAGGTGCAGAACCAGGATTTTAATTCCAGTTTCTCTTACTCCAAAGACATTCTCTGACTCTTGCCATACAGTACTTGAGAAGTCATAATTGCTGAGGTCTTTCCATGACCCCAATGCGATTGTAGACAAAGATCACCAAAGGCTGTGAATTCAAATGCTGAAAAGGAAAAGGATGAATTTTATGAAGGATTATGTAACCCTCAAAGGATTCAGCGTGAGCATTGGGCTGAATTTTGCATCTTTGGCAGGGGGAAATCAGGGTAGCGCTGCCTTAGGACTCCTGGAAATTTGGCTGCAGGGAACAAGGGTGCAGAGACCAAGGCTTGCTTGGAGTACATTCTTTGACTTGAGTTCTGCAGCTAAATGAAGAAACTTACTGCCAAAGCTCCAAACTCCTACCTGCTCTGGAAAATGTTTCATTCTCCTCCAAAGCCAGGTTTTAAACACGAGGTGAGCGGTCCTAAAAAGGAAGGTGCAGCAATCATTCTTTTGAAAGGAAAGAAATTTTAATATCCCCTGACCAAAAAAAAAAAAAAAAGTGCTCCATTAAGCAGCTGAAATAAATGGTCAGCTGATTTCTTTATAAATCGTCCAAGACCATGTTGTCAGGCTGTTCCTCTTCATCCAAAGGTCCAGACAAGCAGCCCAGCTTCATTTCCTTAGCTCTCAGTCTTTCTAAGGAGGGGAGACTATCAGGACTGGTGCCTAATGGAGACTGAAGAAAGAGTCCTACTCTCCCAAGCCCTGTCTATAAAAGTGCAGGGTTAGTCCTACAGTCCCTGCATTTTCTGTTGCTTGATTTTGAGAACAAGTCACTGTTGACAATGGCTGATACACTTTGTCCATTCATGCAAGTGATCACAGGGCTTTGTTCTTGCCGAGGGTCCAGCTTCCTCCAGTGAATCATGTCTCACACTTTTATACTTCCATGTCTCTAAATGCACACTATCTCATTAAATCCTTACATGTTGTTATTATCCTCAGATGATGAAACGAAGGCTCAAGGTCATAGAGCTTGTAAGACGCCGAGCAGGACTGCGAACTCAGGACTGTCTGACCCCAGAGGCTGGGCATCCTAACCATTACACAACACTTGTCTTTTACAGATGTGGAAATGAGGGCTTGAGAAGGTTTGGCAGCCCGTTTGGCGCAGACCCAGTAACAGGGCACATACTCAATTCTTGTTTTCCATTCCAACTCTCTGCCTTAAAAAAAGAAGGTGATACTATTTTTATTTATTTATTTATTCATTCCTTTTTAAAAATAAGCTTTACTTTTTTATGACAGTTTTAGATTTAAAGAAAAATTATGAAGATGGTAGAAAGAGTTCCCATATACATGTCACCCAGTTTCCCCATTATTAACATTTTACATGAGTCTGGCACATTTGTTACCATCAATGAGCAAATATTGATGCATTAGCAAGAACTAGTGTCTATATTTTATTCAGGTTTCCTTAGTTTTTACCTAATGTCCTTTTTTTCTATTTTAGGATCCCATCCAAGATACCATATCACCTTCACTTATCATGACTCGGTAGGCTCCTCTTGGCTGTGACTTTCCTTGCTTTTGATGACCTTGACAGTTTTGAAGAATGCTGGTCAGGTATGTTGTAGGATGTCCTCCTATTGGGATTTGTTTGATGTTTTTCTCAGACTAGTCTGTTATGGGTCTGTTATGGGTTTTTGGAAGGAAGATCCTCCAAAGGAAAGTGCCATTTCATCACGATGGGGATGGGGGATGAGGGATCGATCCTATCAATATAAATCATTGCTGTGGAAATTGACTTTTATCACCTGACTAAGGTGGTTTATGGTAGGTTTCTCCACCGTAAAGTAATTCTTTTTTTTTTTTTTTTTTTTACCCCTTCCTTACTGTACTCTTTGGAAGGAAGTCACTGTACAGCCCATGTTTAAGGGGTGAGGAGTTAAGCTCTGTTTCTTTGAAGGTGAAATATCTACATAAATAATTTGAAATTTTTCCACCAGGGGATTTGTCTCTTCTGCCCATTTATTTATTCATTTATTTATATCAGCATGGATCTATGGATATTTATTTATTTTTGACATGAAAGCTTGTCTACTGCAGCAATAAGAAAGTAGTTTAGTACAGCTGCATCTTGCTCTAGTTAAGTAGTAAAAATTTCTGGTTGTTCTGAAGAGGTAGTGGTGTATCTAGAGGGCACAGTCTATCTGTGGGCTGTTTCCTGACTCATGAAAGGTTGGTGCTGGAAAGTATCCTTTATTTACTGATGAGGAAATGTAATACAGCTATTATGATATCACTGGCCCAGTTCATTTCTCACCTGCTCCATTTCCCCTCAGTGCCCCCACCTGGCCAGATACCAACGGAGCCTATAGCTTCTCTATGACTCAGAGAACTGTGTCCATTCCTTAACTGTGTCCAGTTAAGACAAGCAGTTTACACCTCACAGCACCACTCCGGCCAGGATGCTCTCAACTTTGCAACATAATGAGGACAAGCAAACCATGATCTTTCCTTTTAAAATATTTATTTATTTATTTGAGAGACAGGCGGCAGGGGGTGGGGGGGAAAGGCGCAGAGGGAAACAATCTCAAGCAGATTCTCTGCTGAACATGGAGCATGACATGGGGCTTGATCTCATGACCCTGAGATCATGACCTGAGCTGAAATCACCAGTGGGACGCTTAACTGACTCAGCCACCCTGGCGGCCCCGTGATCTTTCCTTTTAAAGCACAGAGGAAAGAACCAGGTAATCTTCGATGTCCTGAATCTCCTTGAGGAATGAGAAGGATGTGGTGTTCTTCTTTTCTCTTAATTACCTATTGTGTTGTGTGGGGCCCATTTTGGTAAGAGGAACCAAATATATCTGGGCAGCAACCTTTAGTGTGATTTGTGCAGATTTTCAAATTGAAATGATAAAATCTTGGGATCTGTACCAGCCCAGCATGGGACAAACCAATCAGTAAACCTTGGCAGCAAGAGTGAAATCTTATCCACCTACCCGTGCTGTCCATATTAATCATCTCTGCCCCATACTGTCATGAACGAAGGTCTCCTCAGCATGTCCTGACACTTGCCAGCACAGGGTGGAGTGGAACCCTTCCCTTCCCTCTCTCCCAAGACTTTGGTAGAGAAAAATAGTTTATATGAAGAAACAGAGATCAGCTCTTTCTCATTTGGAAAATCTCCATACAGGGGCACCTGGGTGGCTTAGTCCATTAAGCATCTGCCTTTGGCTCAGGTCATGGTCCCAGGGTCCTGGGATCGAGCCCCACGTTGGGCTCCCTGCTCATCAGGGAATCTGCTTCTCCCTCTCCTTGTGCCCCTCCCCCCAACTTGTACTCTTGTTTTCTCTCTCAAATAAATAAATAAAATCTTAAAAAAAAAAAAAGGAAAAGCTCCATATGCATGTAATTCTTACAAGAATAGTCTTGGCTTTCAAGTGTCATCATTTGGGTAAGCTCACTCTGCCGATCTGGAACTTCTCCAGGGTGTCAGGGATTACCAACCGCATTTCCATTCTTATCTGGCATGCTCCAAGAATGAAATTGTTTTGTATCTTTATTTAATACTCTGCCTTTCTGGGACACATAAAGTGTGGTCTGGTCCAGTGATGCAGACAGTCCTGAAGGGGCAGAGAGCTGGCAAATAATACTTGGGTCTATTGGTGGAAGGCTGACCTTCAAAGAATGACCTCAGTAAACCTGCACATGGGGAGTGGAGGATTCCGTCTAACACTACTAGCAGGCGGTGTAGACTAGTGGGGAACAACCGACATGGAAATAAGAGAGATTGGATTTGCAATCCTGCTCTGTCCCTTATCAACAAAATGACCTTGCAGTTATTTAACCTCTGTGAATCCCTGTTTTGAAATGCTTGCTTTATGTGATTTCTGTATGGATTAAATGAGACAAGGTATATTAAGTGCCTGAAGCATAGTAGGGGATCCATATATAATTGTTGTCATTCTCATCATCAAATTGTTGGCATTATATTTCTATGATTACAGTTCCAAGATTCTGAAATCCACATGGTATATTCCAACTCCTCTCACTCTGGGTTTGGCTTCAGTAAGAAATTTCACAAAGGAAACTGTCTCTTCTGACCTACTATCACTGCACCATCATTTTGAATTATTTTCCATGGTAGGCTAGTTTGTTCAGACACATTCTCTCTCTCTCCTGACTTTATTTATGTTCAGCAATGAACATTTATAAGATCACTGGCCCTGAATATGATGTATTCACAGCTCAAATAAAGAAATGGGTATTGTTACATCAGGATTGAAACCAGGACCATGACTTCACAACTTGGAGCAGGGCTAAATTATCCTAGCAGGTATTGGCCTGTACTGGAAGAATGTCTCTGAGCCTGTAGAAGGTTCACTCACTTTCACACCTTGGCGTGCTTCCTTTTCCTCTCTCTCCCCATGAACAAAACAAGCTCACTTGTTCTTATTGATGTATAATTTCTATTGGAGAGAGGTTAAAACTGCTTTAAGGTCTGACCTGATACATAACCACAGACTCTCAAGGCTCGTAGATACATCACTAGCACTTCAGTCCTAACTATCCCTATAATAATTTGGGGATCACACATAGACAGCTGGTGTATGTTTTTACTTTTCTGCTGGGTTGAGCTGCTTGCCATAAAAATGTTTTTTACTTTCTTGTAACACAACATTTCTTAGCAGCCTCTCCATATTTCTAGCTAGGGGACTTTTTGTCATGACACCTTTTCTTTGACCTCCAAACTTTTCAAACGAGTAGACACTCTGCCTGTTCACTCCTTGTCCCATTTGCATTCTGCCTCTTGTCTGCACTATGATTTTGAAGTTGCTCCTTGGGAGGCCATGTTCTTAGTTGTCTCACGATGCTCCAGCCAATTCCCTTCCCTCAATCTCATCTTTCTTCCTGGTGTATGTGACACTCTGCGTCATCCTTCTCTTCCTGCAATGACTTGCTTGACTTCTAACATTTTATAGTACTTGGATTCTCCTGCTACTTCTCAGATTATTCATCCACCGGCGAGGCTGAAGTTTCCTTCTTTGCCCACCTTAAAAATGTAGGCATTTCCCAAAGTCTGTGTTCTTCCGTCTTCCTGCCCACTCGTATTCTCACTCACGTGGTCCATTACCATGGCTGCAAATATCACCTTCTCACCAATGGCTCCCAAATCTTCATCCAGATCTTAATTCTCTTCCAATCTCCTGTTTTCTCTGTGCACTTTCTTGTTGTTTTCACCTTTGGATCTTTTGATACCTCAAAAACAACATGTCTAAATCGCAATTTATCATTTACAGCTTTTAAAAAATTATTTTAATTTTCTAAAAATTTTAATTCCAGTGTACTTAACAGCCAGTGTTATATTTGTTTCAACTGTACAATATAATGATTCAACACTTCCATCATAGGTTTTTGAATTGTGGTTTACAGATCCCTCAGGTTCATGGAAATGCCTTAGGTGCTAACTGGAGGTAGGGCTAGTGGTTGTGAGAGTGAGGCCCAGTTTTCCAGTTCAACTACCTGGAGCACCTTTGTTCTTCTGTTTGATATGTGAGACTTCCAAGCAAGATTTCATTTTTCTCAAGGGTGACAATGTTGAAAAAATGTTTGGAATCCACTGAGTTACCCAAATTTGTCCTGAACTCATTCCTTTTACTCTTGACTTTTTAAAATTTCCGTTATTGTTACTAGGAAATCACAAACTTAAATGCCTGCGGGTGCCAAGTACAAAGTGGAAGTGAGTGAAATTCCCTGAGTCTGAGACAAAGGAGAGTGGCGGCAATTGTGATGTGCTGAAGGTAACATAACCACTGATATAGGCCTTCAAATGGAAAAGTTCACTTTGAGTAGGAACCGTAAAATCCATATCTGTAAGTGTCCTTTTCATGGGAGTTATACGTTTGCAAACTTTGGGTAACAATGGTATCCTAATTACTCAGGCTGGACATCTTGGAGGAATTTCTCTCCTTCCTTTCTTCCCCCCATCATTAGTTTTCTTGTCATTTCATTCATGGCCAAATGTAAGGCTTCTCTCTCCATGCTTCTCTCATCTGTCCTTTTCATCTTATTCTTATTGATCTTGGTTTAGACTCCATATTAGCTTGCTCATGGACTATTTCTTTGCTTCTCCCTCTGAGCTCTCCTGCATCCTCTGTTGAAAATGTGTCCACATTTGTCTATGGTGAGAAGCCAATGACCTCAGCTTGGTTTTTGAGGCCATTTCCTTTCTGCCTTATCTTTTCTTTTCCGCAGAACCTACTTCTAATCATCCTCTGATATTTGCTGCCTTCTGTGTCTTCTATTTTCTACTATAGTTATTTATATTCATGTCTCAGTTATCCTGACAGTTGGTGAACTTTGACTATTTTATTTAATGTAGGTAGGCATTCTTTAGAAACTACCATGTTAAACAGGTACTTTGGATGTGTTTTAGGTGCTTTGGACATGGTCTTTATCCTCAAAGAGGTCCTAGGTGAGGCATGAAGACAGTCACACAAACAAATAATTAAAACATTAAGTCATTAAGCCTGATAGTAAAGATCTGTCTAAAATGCTATGGGAATGCAGAAAGGGGAATCATTAATTCTGAAGAGGTTGTAGGGTGGGTGAAGGATCATGGACAGTGACTCATGTGCAGAACTTAGAACAAGGTCCCCTTGGTGTAGGAACCACCAGGATGGAGGGAAGAGAAGGAAAATAACTGTAGGCGTTCCAGATGACCGAAACCGAATCTTGGAAATAATGTAATATAAGGAAATGTGGGAGGTTTTAGGGCTGTTTGCCTGGAGAACATTTGAAGAGAAAATGGACTCTTCCCTAGGTAATAATAATGACTAATATGTGGAATTTATAGAGAAATTTTGGGTTCAATGTGATCTTTTCTGTAACGAAAGGCTCTGACCTTGGGCATGGGTTGGTCCAGTGGTGCACTCTGTGTCAGGTGGAGGCTGCATGAGCATCAGAAACTATGGAAGGGTAGATTTCAGAATAGAAATTTTGAGCACAAAATACTTTGAAAATAATTTTTAAGGGTGTTTCTATATTGACCAGTGTGACTATTTTGGCCAAATTGATTAGAGCATTATTAGACTAATTAAACCTATTGGTCCTATCTATACTCATAGCACAGGAAAGGCTCTCTATGTAATTGTGGAATCAAATCCAAGTGGATGAATAACCTGTCTGTGATCAATAGACTGGTTTCTAAATAGGAGCTTTGTAGAGTATTTTCAGTTACTTTGCTTTCCAAAACTTTCTACAGGGAATTGGGAAATGGGCACTTTTATCTCCTGCTGGTGGGAGTATAAATTAGTACCACCTTTCTGCAGGGTAATTTGGCTTCACATATAAAAAGTTTCAGCATGTTCCTATCTTTTGACCTAGTACTTCTATATACAGTAGCTCCTTCTAAAGCAATTATTATCGCTTGTCAAAGTTTTATTGATAAAAATGCTCATCACAGAAGTGCTAATAATAGGAAAAATTGGGAGTAATCTAAATGCCCATCAATATGTAATTGGTTAACTAAATCATGGTCCATCTGTACAATGAAATGTTATTTAGCTACTAAAAATAACATTATAATAGAACACTGAACAACACTGGAAACACCTTCACAACTTGTTAACTTTGAAAAGCAAATTTCCTAAGTACTCTAATTCTACTTTCATCTTCCATATGTATTAATTGCCGAGCTGTGTGATTATGGACAATATAAATTTTTTTCCACTTATTTGTAATAAACATTTTTCTACCATAAACATACACTTTTGTAATAACTAATAAGGATATTTAAAAAGCCCTCAAACTTGTTTGCGTTGCCTTCCCTGCTCCCTTGGAGTTAGAACCATCACACCTACAATATGGAAGCCCATGGGAGTGCAAAACGCAAAGATCAGGCCACGCTAGAGGGACAGAGAGGTCCTAAAGTTGGGTTCAGTCTTTCTGGCCAGGAGGACACCCCCCTCTCTTTAGGCCAAAGGCTGTCTTCCTCCTCTGCATTATATTGGCTGCAAACTCATACAAGGAATTGTCCTTTCTTTCAACTTTTTCCCCCTAAATGACCCACTTCATTTGCACTTCCTAAAGCCTTGCTGTGCTTTCCCTCCTCTCCCCTTCAGTCACGTCCTGATTGTCTCACCTTATCCACAAAGCTAGTGCTGGGCAGTACCTGAATGAACAGACAGGTAAAGTAGGTGCGCTTATGGAGTCAATGTCAAGAATAATTCATCTGCTTAGTTGCTGGTAGAGACCTGGACTTATGCTGCTTTTGCTGCTGAAGTGAGCCTCCTGGCTTTCATACCTTTGCTACCTGCTCTGCCATGGAAGTGGGTCATACAGGAACAAGTGCCTCGTGTAAGGAGCTGAGCTGTACCTCCATCTGCCTCTCTGACAAGGTGACAAGGGAAGAGAGGCCTCCTGGGGCAGGTTAAGATGGCTTCATTCTTCTTCTGGTAGCTGGGATTTGGACAAAGTGACTTCCCTGCCCTGAATTTATGTGATTTCATGGTGATTCTGTTCTTGTCTCCCTTACTAGAAACAGAGATCACGCTCAGTATAAACCACTCTATTTTAACTTCAACATTATGTTCAGGGAGAAAGTCTCAGTTGTGGGATCATGTCTATTCTATTTTATGTACTTTTCATTTTAAATACGAACCATGTAATGGGCAGTGGTATCATGCTAGGGCAGCAACAGCAAAGAACCTCAGAGCTTATAGGAAAGATGCTGTTTAGCAACTGTTTCTACATTTATTCAACAAAAACTTACACAGGCACTTTTGGGTCACAGGCAGATAACGGAGATGGAGTCATAATTTCTGCCCTTAAGTAGAGGAAATAGACTTTTCTAGATGAATCAAGATTACAGTCTGAAATGCAAGGGCAGAGGAATGCACGCAGGTTGCAGGAGTGTGAGGAAGTGCTCCTCAGGGGCTGGTACTGGAGGGAGGGTAGTGTTTGGGGATGTGGTGAGGCCTGAACTGGGTCTTAAAGAATGAAAGGAGGTAGGCAAAGACAGAGGAAGGGGGAGAAGGCATTCCAGACAAAAAGCCAACATGAACAAAGGCGTGAGGTGTGAAAGTACATAAAGTGTTCAGGGAATTAGAATGTGACATGATGCAGGCTTTGGGAAGGACATGAGGATGCAGAGCTGGGCACAAGCAGGTCTTGGAGGACCATGTGGGCTTTGTTTACGAGTTTGGACTTACCTTATAGGCAGTGGGGAACATTAAGGAGTTTTAGGCAAGGAAGCCCCATAATTATATTTGAGCTTGAAAAAGGTCATTTGGTTGACATGGTATTGAGTGGAAGGAGATTGGATAAAGGGGCCACTTAGGAAGTACCTGTTATAGCTCGGGGTGGGATGGAAAATAGAATCTTTAATGAAGGCAAAGGTAGTTAGTAGTTTGGAGAAGTATTTAGGAGATAAAATTAGCAGGATTTGGGAATTAATTGGATGTGTGTGCATGATAGCACAGAATTGGGAATCCAAGGAAAGACCTGGATTTCAGGTGACCATTGCTGCATGTAATGAGGGTCCCATGCCTCTGTGGGTTCCATTTTACAATGAGCAGTTAGTCCACAGTCAAAGTCTGTCTGGGTGTCCATCTATTTTGCTCAGCATTAAGATAGAATGGTTGAAGGTGTTTTCGTCTCAAAAGAATATGAGGTAAACATTTTTCATCTGAATTTTTCTTTCTTTTTTTAAAATGAGGGTTGGGGGAAAATAAAAGAAGAGTCCCTATTTTTTTTTATTATTATGTTATGTTAATCACCATACATTACATCATTAGTTTTTTTTTTTTAAAGATTTTATTTATTTATTTGAGAGAGAGAGAATGAGAGACAGAGAGCACGAGAGGGAAGAGGGTCAGAGGCCCCCGCTGAGCAGGGAACCCGATGCGGGACTCGATCCTGGGACTCCAGGATCACGACCTGAGCTGAAGGCAGTCGCCCAACCAACTGAGCCACCCAGGCGCCCACATCATTAGTTTTTGATGTAGTGTTCCATGATTCATTGTTTGCATATAACACCCAGTGCTCCATGCAGGATGTGCCCTCTTTAATACCTATCACCAGGCTAACCCATCCCCCCCCCTCTAGAACCCTCAATTTGTTTCTCAGAGTCCATAGTCTCCCATGGTTCATCTCACCCTCCGACTTCCCCCCTTCATTCTTCCCCTCCTGCTTTCTTCTTCTTCTTCTTCTTCTTCTTCTTCTTCTTCTTCTTCTTCTTCTTCTTCTTCTTCTTCTTCTTCTTCTTCTTCTTCTCCTTCTCCTTCTCCTTCTCCTTCTCCTTCTCCTTCTCCTTCTCCTTCTCCTTCTCCTTCTCCTTCTCCTTCTTCTTTCTTCTTCTCCTTTCTCCTTTCTCCTTTCTCCTTTCTTCTCCTTTCTCCTTTCTTCTCCTTTCTCCTCCTTTCTCCTTTCTCCTTTCCTTTCTTTCTTTCTCCTTTCTCCTTTCTCCTTCTTTCTTCTTCTTCTTTTTTTTAACATATCATGTATTATTTGTTTCAGAGGTACAGGTCTGTGATTCATCAGTCTTACACAATTCACAGTGCTCACCATAGCACATACCCTCCCCAATGTCTATCACCCAGCCACCCCATCCCTCCCACCCCCCACCACTCCAGCAACCCTCAGTTTGTTTCCTGAGACTAAGAATTCCTCATATTAGTGAGGTCATATGATACATGTCTTTCTCTGATTGACTTATTTCGCTCAGCATAATACCCTCCAGTTCCATCCAAGTCGTTGCAAATGGCAAGATCTCATTCCTTTTGATGGCTGCATAATATTCCATTGTATATATATACCACATCTTCTTTATTCATTCATCTGTCGATGGACATCTTGGCTCTTTCCACAGTTTGGCTATTGTGGACATTGCTGCTATAAACATTGAGGTGCACGTACCCCTTCGGATCCCTACATTTGTATCTTTGGGGTAAATACCTAGTAGTGCAATTGCTGGGTCGTAGGGTAGCTCTATTTTCAACTTTTTGAGGAACTTCCATACTGTTTTCCAAGTGGCTGCACCAGCTTGCAATCCCACCAACAGTGTAGGAGGGTTCCCCTTTCTCTGCATCCCTGCCAACATCTGTCATTTTCTGACTTGTTAATTTTAGCCATTTTGACTGGTGTGAGGTGGTATCTCATTGAGGTTTTGATTTGGATTTCCCTGATGCCGAGTCCCTATGTTTTTATGAAAAGAGATACATTAAAATTTTTTTTGAATAGAATTATAGTCTCCCTGGTATCAAAGTATTATGGATTAATGGTCCAGATCAGTTTTAACTTTGGATGTGAAGAATTAAACATTGGCAGGCAAATTATCTGTTACCAAAGGAGTAACTTGAATGCCTAAGTAGGTAAAACCCAAGGTAGTTGATTAGACTGAGTACTGCTGGGGATGGCTCTCTTTCGGAGTATTGCCAGGAAGGATGATTAAGGATTTAGAAAAATTAATTTTGCATCCAGGGAAAGGTGAAAGACACCCAATGATTCATTCAGTGGCTGTTAAGAACGATTTGGCACCTGAGCTATAAAACAAAACGCTGTCTTTGTGTGAATTATGTTGCCTCTGTGCTTCCTTGGTGGACACTGCTATGTCCAGGGCTCACCTTTCCTTCCACATGTTCTTTCGGTGTGGGGGAGGAGAGGATGTTGGGGGTGGATTATGAATAAATGAGAAAGGATTGGAGAAGCTGTACTTATTTAGGTGTCACCACCTTTGGAGGGTGACACCCCTTTTCTCCTTAATGGTGCTTTGCATCATCATGTGACCATGTTCCTGATATCTATTCATTTTTTTCCTTTTTCCTTTCTCTTCTCTCCTCTGTCTTCTCTCCTCCAACCTCTTTCCCCTCTCTTTTCATAAACTCAAATACTTTCCAGTAAACTCAACATGTCAAACAGTACAAAAACCAATTTATTTCAGCTATGCAAAGTAAAGGGACACAGTCTGGCAGTTTGGGGCTCAAGAGCCCAGCGTTCTTAGCTATGCACCTTTCAGCAAGATAATTTTTTTCTCTTAAATTACCAGTACTGGTAATAGTTTTTTGCTACTAAACCCCAGTGTCTGTGTGGTTATGCTTGTTATATTGAAAAGTACCCTAGGGAGTAAACTCACATTGATAACTTCCAACTGTAAAAGTAGACATAACATTTACCTATTCAAAGTTCTCATGATTTCAGAGTAATTTCTCTAAGCAAATGCAATTAGAAAATGATACTAATATGTCAACAGGACAATAGGTCTTTGAGTTAAAAAAAAAAGCTGCAACAGCATAATGGTGTTAGTATTCAGTTCACAATCATGCTTCCCGTGGCTCTGAATGCCAATTAGTATGATGGAGGAATTGGTGACACAAATGAGGGGTGTAAATGTCAACATCATTAATTACCTCTAGCTGTTAATTAGGCAGTAGATGCATTACTAGAAAAACTCAGAATGTCCCTAAGTCTGTTAAATGAATGTTAAATAAGCTTTCACGTCCCCATTTTGATTCAGCAATGGAACTGTCAGTGAAAAGACAATGGTACATCTGAACAGAAATTTTATTATTATGCTCTCTTTGGATCCAATTAGTCATTTTTCTTCTTTGGTTGACTAGTATCCATTTCCCTTACCTAAAAGCATCCTAATTTGCTTTTAGAAAATAACCTCATTTTCATTGGGTATAATTTGATTGTAATGTTAAACTTGTGCATTGACCTTTCTAGCCAGAAGGCTAGGCATTTGACATTTAGGTCTGTGATCCATTTTGAGTTAATTTTTGTGAAGGATGTAAGGATGCTTGCATGCACTTGTCCAGTTGTTCCAGCACCGCTGGTTGAAAAGATGATCTTTTCTCCATTGTATTGCCTTTGATCCTTTGTCAAAGATTGGTTGACTGTGGTTGTGTGGGTCTACTCCTGGGTTCTCTATTCTGTTCTATTGATCCATTCATCTGTTCTTTTTTTTTTAAAGATTTTATTTATTTGAGAGAATGAGATAGAGAGCATGAGGGGGGAGGGTCAGAGGGAGAAGCAGACTCCCTGCTGAGCAGGGAGCCCGATGCGGGACTCGATCCTGGGACTCTAGGATCATGACCTGAGCCGAAGGCAGTCACTTAACCAACTGAGCCACCCAGGCACCCCATTCATCTGTTCTTTTACCAGTATCTATCTCATATTACCAGCATCTAGAACAATACCTGGCACATAAAAGGCACTCAGTAAACATTTGCTGCATGAATACATGCACATTATATGATTGAATTTCACAATTATTTACCTACAATTATATATCTGCTGATAAATATTTAGTCTTTTGCAATTGACATCTTGTACACAAATGTGCAAACCTGGTATTAGGGACAATTCTTAAGGGATATGTACATTGGAGATTGTGAAAGATATTATCAAATTTTCTTCAGAGAGGTTGCAACAATTACATTCCTCTAATAATGTATGAAAATATTCAATTTCCCATACCTTAATCTACATAAAATGATCTTTACAATTGATAGGTGAATAACAGTATTTCAGTTATTTTGGTTTGTACTTCTTCAATTACGGATGAGGTTGGACATCTTCACATCCATGTATTCTTTTTTTTTACTTTTATTTTTTTATTGTTATGTTAATCCCCATACATTACATCATTAGTTTTAGATGTAGTGTTCCATGATTCATTGCTTGTGCATAACACCCAGTGCTCCATGCAGAACGTGCCCTCTTTAATACCCATCACCAGGCTAACCCATCCCCTCACCCCCCTCCCCTCTAGAACCCTCAGTTTGTTTCTCAGAGTCCATCGTCTCTCATCATATCCATGTATTCTGACTGATTTCCCTATATGGGGTTGTTGGCATCTTTTCACATTTATTCAACAAAGGTTTTTGAGAGAGTGTTATATTCTAGGCACTTTCTGAAATGCTAAAAATATAGCAGAGACCAAAATAGACCAAAAATTTTGTCCTCACAAAGCTTACCTTCTAGTAGTGAGAAACAGATATGTAAGTAAAATACATAATATGCCAGGGGAGGAAAAAGGAGGGAAGAAAGGAGGTGCTGGGAGTAGGGTACGATTTGTGATTTTAAATGAGAATCATCAGGGAATGCCTCACTGGGAAAGTATTTGAACACAGGCTTAAAGAAGGTGAGAGCACAATCCATAAGGTGTTTAGAGGGACAGAACACCAGGTAGAGATGGCATGCAGAAGTGTGCCAGTCAAGCTCAAGACCAGCAGTTAGACCAGAGTGGCTGGAGTACAGTGAGTAAGGGAAGTAGGAGATACAGAAGCCATATTGTGTGGGGACTCAAAACACCTTTTTATTCTGAAAAAAGATAGGAAAACCATTTGAATGGGAAGCCTTTGGAGATTTGTGAGCAGAAGAGTGGGTTGACAGTTTTAACTGGATCATATCAGCTGCTGTTTGAGAATAGTTTGAAAGGAAGCAAGGGCACAGAGAGACACCAGTGTGGGGGGCTGTCGAAATCATCCAGGTAAGATATGATGGTGACAGGATCCAGGTAGCAGCACGTAGGTGATTAGAAATGCTCGGAGGCTAACTATATGTTGGAATTAGAGCCAACAGGATTTGGTAACACATTTGATGTGGAACTTGAAAGTTATTTCTACAATAATAAAATCAAACCTTTGTTAAATGTGTTGGATAATTTTTATAGCATGTTAATATAGATTTTTTTCACCATTAACACGTTTTAATTATTATGTGGTCTATTTGATCCATTTCCTCCTTTATGATTTTAGGTTATGTGTGCTCCCTGTAAAACCTTTGTATTTCAAATTATACAAAATATCCTCTCATTTTTCTCCATCTGGAATTTATTAGAACGTTGGGAGTGAATACTATATTTTTTAGTCCCTCCTTAAATGGTCATCCCAACCATCCACTGAACAATCATATTTCACCCAATTAAATGCAGTTGCCTAAATATGATTTTATTTTATTTTTTTGTTGAGATTGCATTAAATCTATAGATAAATTTATATATATATATACACACACACACATATATATTTTATTATGTTATGATAGTCACCATACAGTACATCATTAGTTTTTGATGTAGTGTTCCATGATTCATTGTTTGCGTATGACACCCAGTGCTCATTGCAGTATGGGCCCTCTTTAATACCCATCACTGGGCTAACCCATCCCACCCCCCCTCCCCTCTGAAACCCTCAGTTTGTTTTCCAGAGTCCATAGTCTCTCATAGTTCATCTCCCCCTCTGATCCCACCCCCTTCATTTTTCCCTTCCTTCTCCTAATGTCCTCCATGCTATTCCTTATGTTCCACATATAAGTGAAACCATATGATAATTATCTTTCTCTGTTTGTCTTATTTCACTTAGCATAATCCCCTCCAGTTCCATCCATGTCGATGCAAAAGTTGGGTATTCATCCTTTCTGATGGCTGAGTATTCTATTGTATATATGGACTACATCTTCTTTATGCATTCATCTGAAGGGCATCTCGGCTCCTTCCACAGTTTGGCTATTGTGGACATTTCTGCTATGAACATTGCGATGCATGTGCCCCTTCTTTTCACTACATCTGTATCTTTGGGGTAAATACCCAGTAGTGCAATTGCTGGGTCTTAGAGTAGCTCTATTTTTAACTTTTTGAGGAACCTCCATACTGTTTTCCAAAGTGGCTGTACCAACTTGCATTCCCACCAACGATATAAGAGGCTTCCCCTTTCTCCACATCCTCTCCAACATTTGTTATTTCCTACCTTGTTAATTTTTGCCATTCTAACTGGTGTAAGGTGGTATCTCAATGTGGTTTTGATTTGAATTTCCCTGATGGCTAATGATGTTGAACATTTTTTCTGTGTCTGTTATGTGTCTGTTAGCCATTTGTATGTCTTCTTTGGAGAAGTGTCTGTTCATGTCTTCTGCCCATTTTTTGACTGGATTATTTGTTTTTTCGGTGTTGAGTTTGAGAAGTTCTTTATAGATCTTGGATACCAGCCCTTTATCTATAATGTCATTTGCAAATATCTTCTCCCATTCTGTGGGTTGCCTCTTTGTTTTGTTGATGGTTTCCTTTGCTGTGCAGAAGCTTTTTATCTTGATGAAGTCCCAAAAGTTCATTTTCCCTTTTGTTTCACTTGCCTTTGGAGACATGTCTTGAAAGAAGTTGCTGTGGCCGATGTCGAAGAGGTTACTGCCTATGTTCTTCTCTAGGATTTTGATGGATTTCTGTCTCACATTGAGGTCTTTCATCCAACATCCTTTCTTTTATCCAAGTCATATCTCTTTATCCATCTAAATCTTAGCTAATGTCCTGCAAAAAATACTATCTTCACATTTTTAGGTATTCCATTTTTCTATTGCTACAATAAGTGGGATCTTTTATCAACGTATTTTTTAGCAGTTTCATTGAAGTACAACTATGCCATTAAACATAAAATTTATTCATTCTAAGTATACAGTTTGATGATTTTTAATAGATTTATACTTTGTGCAATCATGACCCCAAAATTTCCCTCATGCCCATCTGCAGTCAGTCCCTGTGCCCACCTCCACCTCCAGGGAATGACTGATATGCTGTCTCTATAGTTTTGCCTTTTTAAAAAATTTCTTATATTTTTTTGAAACAGCTTCAGGAGAATAGGTATTATTTCTTCTTTGAATGTTTGGTAGAATTCCCCAGGGAATCCATCAGGCCCGGACTCTTGTTTTCTGGGAGGTTTTTGATCACTGCTTCAATCTCATTACTGGTTATTGGCCTATTCAGGTTGTCAATTTCTTCCTGTTTCAGTCTTGGCAGCTTATAGGTTTCCAGGAAGGCCTCCATTTCATCCAGATTGCTCAGTTTATTGGCATAGAGTTGTTGATAATAATTTCTAATAATTGTTTCTATTTCCTTGGTGTTAGTCATGATCTCTCCCCTTTCATTCATAATTTTATCAATTTGGGTCCTTTCTCTTTTCTTTTGGATAAGTCTGGCCAGTGGTTTATTGATCTTATTCTTTCAGAGGACCAGCTTCTAGTTTCGTTGATCTGATCTACTGTGTTTCTGGTTTCTAATTCATTGATCTCTGCTCTAATCTTAATTATTTCTCTTCTAATGCATGGCTTAGGCATCGTTTGTTGCTCTTTCTCTAGTTCTTTAAGGCGTAGAGTTAGTTGGTGAATTCAGAATTTTTCTGTTTTTTTGAGTGAGGCTTGGATGGCTATGTATTTCCCCCTTAGGACCGCCTTTGTAGTATCCCATAGGTTTTGGACCAATGTGTTTTCGTTCTCATTGGTTTCCATGAATTGTTTAAGTTCTTCTTTGATTTCCTGGTTGACCCACACATTCTTGAGCAGAGTGGTCTTTAGCTTCCAAGTGTTTGAATTTCTGCCCAATTTTTTCTTGTGATTGAGCTCCAGTTTTAAAGCATTGTGGTCTGAGAATATGCAGGAAATAATCTCAATCTTTTGGTATCAGTTGAGATCTGATTTGTGACCCAGTATGTGGTCTATTCTGGAGAAAATTCCATGTGCGCTCGAGAAGAATGAGTATTCTGTTGTTTTAGGGTGGAATGTTCTGTATAAATCTATGAGGTCCATCTGGTCCAGTGTGTCATTCAAAGCTGTTTCTTTGTTGATTTTCTGCTTAGATGATCTGTCTGTTGCTGAGAGTGGAGTATTGAGTTCTCCTACAATTAACGTATTGTTGTCAATATGACTCTATTTTGGTTAACAGTTGGCTTATGTAGATGGCTGCTCCCATGTTGGGGGCATAGGTATTTACAATTGTTAGATCTTCTTGTTGGATAGACTCTTTAAGAATAATATAGTGTCCTTCTGTATCTCTAACTACAGTCTTTAGTTTAAAATCTAATTTGTCTGATATAAGAATTGCTACCCCAGCTTTCTTTTGAGGTCTGCTGGCATAGAAGATGGATCTCCATCCCTTCGCTTTCAGTCTGGATGTATCTTTAGGTTCAAAATGAGTATCTTGTAGACAGCATTTGGATAGGTCCTGTCTTTTTATCCTATCTGCAACCCTGTGCCATTTTATGGGAGCGTTTAGGCCATTTACATTGAGAGTGATCATTGAAAGATATGAATTAATTGTCATCATGTTGCCTGTGAAGACATTGTTTTTATAGATTGTCCCTGTAAATTTCTGTTGTATATCACTCTTGGGGTCTTTCTCCTTTTATAGAACCCCCCTTAATATTTCTTGCAGGGCCGGCTTAGTGGTCACATATTCTTTCAGTTTCTGCTGGTGTGGAAGATCTGCATCTCTCCATCCATTCTAAATGAAAGCCTTGCCAGATAAAGTATTCTTGGCTGCATGTTCTTTTCATTTAGTACCTTGAATATGTCTTGCCAGGCCTTTTTGGCTTGCCAGGTCTCTGTGGATAGGTGTGACATTATTCTGATGTTCCTCCCTCTGTACGTAAGGAATCTCTTCCCCCTAACTGCCCTTAAGATGGTTTCCTTGGTTCTAAGATTTGCGAGTTTTACTATTACATGCCGGGGTGTTGGCCTCTTTTCCTTGATCTTGGGAGGGGTCCTCTCTGCCTCTAGGACACGAATGTTTGTTTCATTCCCCAGATGAGGGAAATTCTCAGCTACGATTTGCTCAAATATATCATCTAGTCCTCTCTCTCTCCCCACCCCCTCCAGGATTCCAATAATTCTGACATTGGAATGCTTCACTTATTTCTCTGATTCTATTTTCATGGATTCTGAGTTGTTTTTCCCTGGCCTCCTCTTTTCCCTTTTTATGTATTAAATTGTCTTCCAGGTCACTAATTCATTCTTCTGCCTCACTTACCCTAGCTGTTAGATTATTTAGATTAGATTGGATCTCACTGATAGCATTTTTAAGTTCTGCCAATTCAGCTTTCATTTTTGCCCCCAGAGACTCTATGTTGCCATTAATTGATTTCTCCATTCTAGCTATTGTCTTCTCAATTGCTAGCCTGAATTCCATCTCCGACATCTTGGTTATATCTGAATCCATTTGTAAATCTGTGGCATAAGTCATAATCTCTGAGTCTTTCCTATTTTGGGGGTTCTTCCTCCTAGTCATTCTGTTGAGGGGTGGTTGAGGGAATGTATAGAGTCCAAATTATTGACCACAACCCAAGCAAGATGCACTTGTTTTCTAGACTCATTCTATGAGGCCAGCTTTACCTAAATCCCCAAACCAGGCAAAGACCCCATCAAAAAGGAGAATTTCAGACCGATATCCCTGATGAATATGGATTCCAAAATCCTCAACAAAATCATAGCTAATAGAATCCAACAATACATTAAAAGGATCATCCACCACGTCTAAGTGGGATTTATCCCCGGGATGCAAGGGTGGTTCAGTATTCGCAAATCAATCAGTGTGATAGAACACATTAATAAGAGGAGAGAGAAGAACCATATGGTCCTCTCAATTGATGCAGAAAAAACATTTGACAAAATACAGCATCCTTTCCTGATTAAAACTCTTCAGAGAATAGGGATAGAGGGAACATTCCTCAAGTTCTTAAAATCCATCTATGAAAAATCCACAGCAAATATCATCCTCAATGGGGAAAAGCTGAGAGCCTTTCCCTTAAGATCAGGAACACATCAAGGATGCCCACTCTCGCCACTATTGTTCAACATAGTACTAGAAGTCCGAGCAACAGCAATCAGACAACAAAAAGAAACAAAAGGTATTCAAATTGGCAAAGAAGAAGTCAAACTCTCTCTCTTCACAGATGACATGATACTTTATGTGGAAAACCCAAAAGACTCCACCCCCAAATTACTAGAACTCAGCAACTCAGTAATGTGGCAGGATACAAAATCAATGCACAGAAATCAGTTGCTTTCTTTTTTTTTTTTTTTAAGATTTTATTTATTTATTTGACAGACAGCGAGAGAGGGAACACAAGCAGGGGTAGTGGGAGAGGGAGAAGCAAGCTTCCCGTGGAGGAGGGAGCCTGATGCGGGGCTCAGTCCCAGGACCCTGGGATTATGACCTGAGCTGAAGGCAGACGCTTAACCGACTGAGCCACCCAGGCGCCCTCAGTTGCTTTCTTATACACTAAAAATGCAACTATAGAAAGAGAAATTAGAGAAACGATTCCATTTACAATACCACCAAAAACCATAAGATACCTCAGAATAAACCTAACCAAAGAGGTAAATAATCTATACTCTAGGAACTACAGAACACTCATGAAAGAAATTGAAGAAGACACAAAAAGATGGAAAAACATTCCATGCTCATGGATCAGAAGAATAAACATTGTTAAAATGTCTATGCTACCCAGAGCAATCTATACCTTCAATGCCATCCCAATCAAGATTCCAATGACATTTTTCAAAGTGTTGGAACAAACAATCCTAAAATTTGTATGGAATCAGAAAAGACCCTGAATTGCCAAGGAAGTGTTGAAAAAGAAAAAGCTGGGGGCATCACATTGCCCGATTTCAAGCTATATTACAAAGCAGTAATCACCAAGACTGCATAGTACTGGCACAAAAACAGACATATAGACCAATGGAACAGAATAGAGAGCCCACATATGGACCCTCAACTCTATGGTCAAATAATCTTCGACAAAGCAGGAAAAAATATGCAATGGAAAAAAGACAGTCTCTTCAATAAATGGTGCTGGGAAAATTGGACAGCCACGTGCAGTAGAATGAAACTCAATCATTCTCTAACACCATACACAAAGATAAACTCAAAATGGATGAAAGACCTCAATCTGACACAGGAATCCATCAAAATCCTAGAGAAGAACATAGCAGTAACCTCTTTGACATCGGCCACAGCAACTTCTTTCAAGATACATCTCCAAAAGCTAGTGAAACAAAAGCAAAAATGAACTTTTGGGACTTCATCAAGATAAAAAGCTTCTGCACAGGAAAGGAAACAGTCAACAAAACGAGGAGGCAACCCACAGAATGGAGAAGATATTTGCAAATGACACTACAGATAAAGGGCTGGTATCCAAGATTTATAAAGAACTTCTCAAACTCAACATCCAAAAAATAAACAAGTCAAAAAATGGGCAGAAGACATGAACAGACACTTCTCCAAAGAAGACCTACAAATGGCTAACAGACACATGAAAAAATGTTCATCATCATTAGCCATCAGGGAAATTCAAATTAAAACCACACTGAGATACCACCTTATACTATCTAGAATGGCAAAAATTGACAGGGCAAGAAACAACAAATGTTGGAGAGGTTATGGAGAAAGGGGAACCCTCTTACACTGTTGGTGGGAATGCAAGTTGGTACAGCCACTTTGGAAAACAGTGTGGAGGTTCCTCAAAAAATTAAGAATAGAGCTACCCTATGACCCAGCAACTGCAATCCTGGGTATTTACCCCAAAGACACAGATGTAGTGAAAAGAAGGGTCATATGCACCCCAATGTTCATAGCAGAAATGTCCACAATAGCCAAACTGTGGAAAGAGCCAAGATGCCCTTCAACAGACGAATGGATAAAGAAGATGCGGTCCATATATACAATGGAATACTCAGCCATCAGAAAGGATGAATACCCAACTTTTACATTAACATGGATGGGACTGGAGGAGATTATGCTAAGTGAAATAAGTCACGCAGAGAAAGTCAATTATCATATGGTTTCACTTATATGTGGAACATAAGGAATAGCATGGAGGACATTAGGAGAAGGAAGGGAACAATGAAGGGGGGGAAATTGGAGGGAGAGATGAACCATGAGAGACTATGGACTCTGAGAAATAAACTGAGGGTTTTATTTTATTTATTTATTTATTTATTTTTTTAAAGATTTTATTTATTTGACAGTGAGAGAGGGAACACAAGCAGGGGCAGAGGCAGAGGGAAAAGCAGGCTTCCCGCCGAGCCGGGAGCCTGATGTGGGGCTCGATCCCAGCACTCTGGGACCATGACCTGAGCTGAAGGCAGATGCTTAACGACTGAGCCACCCAGGTGCCCCTAAACTGAGGGTTTTAGAGGGGAGGGGGTGGGGGACGGTTTAGCCCAGTGAAGAGTATTAAGGAGGGCACGTATTGCATGGAGCCCTGGGTGTTACATGAAAACAATGAATCGTGGATCACCACATCAAAAACTAATGATGTATGGTGATTAACATAACATAATAAAATAAAATAAAATAAATACTGGAACTTAAAAAAATAAAAATAAATTTCTTATAAATGGAATCATATAATATGTAGTCTTTTGTTTGTGATTGTTTTCATTTTTATTTATTAATATCTTCAGTACTTATTTTACTATTTTTACGAAACAGTTCTAGTGTTTATTATGTGTTATGTATAGTAGGATTCACTTTTTTAAAAAAAAGATTTTATTCATTTGAGAGAGAGACAGAGAGAGCATGAGCAGGGGGAGTGGCAGGCAGGCAGAGGCAGAGGGAGAAGCAGACTCCCTGCTGAGCTGGGAGCCTGACATGGGGCTCAATCCCAGGACTCTAGGATCAGGACCTGAGCTGAAGGCAGACACTTAACCATCTGAGCCACCCAGGTACCCCTAGGATTCACTTTTAATGCATTAATCTTTTATCTGTATTAATTACTTTCTTCTCTTTTTGTTTTATTTTTTTGTTACACTCCTAAGTTTTGAGAGGAACTACTACATATTTACTTACCATTATTCTATCTTGCTTAGTAATTAAACACTTTGGGCAATGAGTATCTCTCAAAACCTTTTAAATTATATTCCATGATTCTGATGTGTCCCATTGCTATCAATTTAATTTCTAACCTTTCTGAAATTTGATTTGGATTTTTCTCTTTGGCTCACATTGTTTGAGAGAGAGTTTTAAATTTTCATCTGGTCAAGATGTAATTTCCTTCTTTTTAAAAAACAATTTCTAGGAACACTATATCAAAAACTAATGATGTAATGTTTGGTGATTAACGTAACATAATAAAATAAAATAAAATAATACAAAAAAACCCATTAATTTCTAGCTTTTCTATTTTTTTAAATTCTTGAAAAAAATGTGTTCCTCATTATTTCTACTTTTTTTATTTCATGGCACTTTCTGGTCAATTTTTGTAAATATTCTATGGTCGTTTGATTATAAATTATATATTCTATTTAGTGTATATTTATATATAAATATATTAGTCTAAGGTTGTATGCTGGAGTAGGGTTTTGGAATACACTCTATTTTATAAGATTTCTAGCAGAGTTCACTGCAAGTGACCTTGGACCGTACTTTGAGAAAGTCTTCTCTGTATTGTTACTTACTTGTATTATATACTTAAGTTTTTATGAGCTGAGAGAGGTGAATGAAAATTATATTAACATTATTCTACTTTCTGTTATTGTTATTTTGGTTGGCATTTTGAGTGATGATACTATGCTGTTTGATGCAACAAATATATAAACGTTTATGCTTTATTTTTATCGATTTTCCTTTTTTACTCCTTTTTTTAACACTGTCTGATATTAATATCCAACTAATCCAGTATTAGTATCCAGTTTCCTGGTGAGCAAGTGTGGGTGTATGTGTATGTGTGTTTTCCTAGTTTGATTCTGCCTATTTTTTTAAACTTACAATTTTTTTAATGACTTTGCTGCAAATCTATTTTTTTAATCAAATTTGTTTTTATTTTAATTTTTAAATTTTTTATTGTTATGTTAATCCCCATACATTACATCATTAGTTTTAGATGAAGTGTTCCATGATTCATTGTTTGTGCATAACACCCAGTGCTCCATGCAGAATGTGCCCTCTTTAATACCCATCACCAGGCTAACCCATCCTCCCACCCACCTCCCCTCTAGAACCCTCAGTTTGTTTTTCAGAGTCCATAGTCTCTCATACTTCCTCTCCCCCTCCGATTTCTCCCTTTCGTTCTTCCCCTCCTGCTATCTTCTTCTTTTTTTTCTTAACATATATTGCATTGTTTCAGAGGTACAGATCTGAGATTCAACAGTCTTGCACAATTCACAGCACTCACCATAGCACATACTCTCCTCAGTGTCTATCACTCAGTCATCCCATCCCTCCCACCCCACCCCCCACTCCAGCAACCCTCACTTTGTTTCCTGAGATTAAGAATTCCTCATATCAGTGAGGTCATATGATTCATGTCTTTCTCTGATTGACTTATTTCGCTCAGCATAACACCCTCCAGTTCCATCCACATCATTGCAAATGGCAAAATCTCATTCCTTTTGATGGCTGCATAATATTCCATTGTGTGTGTGTGTGTGTGTGTGTGTGTGTGTGTGTGTATATATATATATATATATATACCACTTCTTCTTTATCCATTCATCTGTCGATGGACATCTTGGCTCTTTCCACAGTTTGGCTATTGTGGACATTGCTGTTATAAACATCGGGTTGCACTTACCCCTTTGGATCCCTACATTTGTATCTTTGGGGTAAATACCAGTAGTGCAATTGCTGGATCATATGGTAGCTCTATTTTCAACTTTTTGAGGAATCTCCATACTGTTTTCCAGAGTGGCTGCACCAGCTTGCATTCCCACCAACAGTGTAGGAGGGTTTCCCTTTCTCCGCATCCCCGCCAATATCTGTCATTTCCTGACTTGTTAATTTTAGTTATTCTGACTGGTGTGAGGTGGTATCGCATTGAGGTGTTTTTTTTTTTTTTTTTTTAAGATTTTATTTATTTATTTGACAGAGAAAGACACAGCGAGAGAGGGAACACAAACGGGGAGTGGGAGAGGGAGAAGCAGACTCCCCGCCGAGCAGGGAGCCTGACGTGGGACTCGATCCAGGGACTCCAGGATCATGACCTGAGCCGAAGGCAGTCGCTCAACCAACTGAGCCACCCAGGCGCTCTCGCATTGAGGTTTTGATTTGGATTTCCCTGATGCCGAGCGATGTTGAGCACTTTTTCATGTGTCTATTGGCCATTTGGATGTCTTCTTGGGAAAAATGTCTGTTCATGTCTTCTGCCCATTTCTTTTTCTTTTTTTTTTTTAAAGATTTATTTATTTATTTGAGAGAGCGAGAATGAGAGAGAGAGAGAGAGAGTACATGAGAGGGGGGAGGGTTAGATGGAGAAGTAGGCTCCTTGCCGAGCAGGGAGCCCGATGCGGGACTCGATCCCGGGACTCCAGGATCATGACCTGAGCCGAAGGCAGTCGCTTAACCAACTGAGCCACCCAGGCGCCCCTTCTGCCCATTTCTTGATTGGATTCTTTGTTCTATGGGTGTTGAGTTTGAAAAGTTCTTTATAGATTTTGGATACTAGTCCTTTATCTGATATGTCATTTGCAAATATCCTCTCCCATTCTGTCGGTTGTCTTTTGGTTTTGTTGACTGTTTCTTTTGCTGGGCAAAAGCTTTTTATCTTGATGAAGTCCCAATAGTTCATTTTTGCCCTTGCTTCCCTTGCCTTTGGCGATGTTTCAAGGAAGAAGTTGCCGCGGCTGAGGTCGAAGAGGTTGCTGCCTGTGTTTTCCTTTAGGATTTTGATGGCCTCCTGTCTCACACTGAGGTCTTTCAACCATTTGGAATCTATTTTTGTGTGTGGTGTAAGGAAAGGGTCCAGTTTCATTCTTCTGCATGTGGCTGTCCAATTTTCCCAACACCATTTGTTGAGGAGACTGTCTTTTTTCCATTGGACATTCTTTCCTGCTTTGTCAAAGATGAGTTGACCATAGAGTTTAGGGTCCATTTCTGGGCTCTCTATTCTGTTCCATTGATCTATGTGTCTGTTTGTGCCAGTACCATACTGTCTTGATGATGACAGCTTTGTAATAGAGCTGGAAGTCCAGAATTGTGATGTTGCCAGCTTTGCCTTTCTTTCAGCATTCCTCTGGCTATTTGGGGTCTTTTCTGGTTCCATACAAATTTTAGGATTATTTGTTCCATTTCTTTGAGAAAAGTGGATGGTATTTTGAAGGGGATTGCATTGAATGTGTAGATTGCTCTAGGTAGCATTGACATCTTCACAATATTTGTTCTTCCAATCCATGAGCATGGAAAGTTTTTCCATTTCTTTGTGTCTTCCTCAATTTCTTTCATGAGTATTTTATAGTTTTCTGAGTACAGAGCCTTTGCCTCTTTGGTTAGATTTATGCCTAGGTATCTTATGGTTTTGGGTGCAATTGTGAATGGGATCGACTCCTTAATTTCTCTTTCCTCTGTCTTGTTGTTGGTGTATAGGAATGCCACTGATTTCTGTGCATTGATATTATATCCTGCCACTTGACTGAATTCCTGTATGAGTTCTAGCAGTTTTGGGGTGGAGTCTTTTGGGTTTTCCACATAAAGTATCATATCATCTGCAAAGAGTGAGAGTTTGACTTCTTTGCCGATTCAAATGCCTTTTATTTCTTTTTGTTGTCTGATTGCTGTGGCTAGGACTTCTAATACTATGTTGAATAGCAGTGTTGATAGTGGACATCCCTGCCGCATTCCTGACCTTAGGGGGAAAGCTCTCAGTTTTTCCCCATTGAGAATGATGTTCTCTGTGGGTTTTTCATAGATGGCTTTTATGATATTGAGATATGGACCCTGTATCCCTACACTCTGAAGAGTTTTGATCAAGAAAGGATGCTATACTTTGTCAAATGCTTTTTCTGCATCTATTGAGAGCATCATATGATTCTTGTTCTTTCTTTTGTTAATGTATTGTATCACGTTGATTGATTTGTGGATGTTGAACCAACCTTGCAGCCCAGGGATAAATCCCACTTGTTCGTGGTGAATAATCCTTTTAATGTACTGTTGGATCCTATTGGCTAGTATTTTGGTGAGAATTTTTGCATGCATGTTCATCAAGGATATTGGTCTGTAATTCTCTTTTTTGATGGGGTCTTTGTCTAGTTTTGGGATCAAGGTAATGGTGGCCTCATAAAACGAGTTTGGAAGTTTTCCTCCCATTTCTATTTTTTGGAACAGTTTCAGAAGAATAGGTATTAATTCTTCTTGAAATGTTTGGTAGAATTCCCCTGGGAAGCCATCTGGCCCTGGGCTTTTGTTTGTTGGGAGATTTTTGATGACTGCTTCAATTTCCTTAGTGGTTATAGGTCTGTTCAGGTTTTCTATTTCTTCCTGGTTCAGTTTTGGTAGTTGATACATCTCTAGGAATGCATCCATTTCTTCCAGATTATCTCATTTGCTGGCATAGAGTTGCTCATAATATGTTCTTATAATTGTTTGTATTTCTTTGGTGTTGGTTGTGATGTCTCCTCTTTCATTCATGATTTTGTTGATTTGGGTCATTTCTCTTTTCTTTTGGATAAGTCTGGCCAGGGGTTTATCAATCTTGTTAATTCTTTCAAAGAACCAGCTCCTAGTTTCGTTGATCTGTTCTACTGTTCTTTTAGTTTCTATTTCATTGATTTCTGCTCTGATCTTTATTATTTCTCTTCTCCTGCTGGGTTTAGGCTTTATTTGGTCTTCTTTCTCTAGCTCCTTTAGGTGTAGGGTTAGGTTGTGTACTTGAGACCTTTCTTGTTTCTTGAGAAAGGCTTGTATTGCTATATATTTTCCTCTTAGGACTGCCTTTGGTGCATCCCAAAGATTTTGAACAGTTGTGTTTTCATTTTCATTTGTTTCCATGAATTTTTTAAATTCTTCTTTAATTTCCTGGTTGACCCATTCATTCTTTAGTAGGATGCTCTTTAGCCTCCATGTATTTGAGTTCTTTCCGACTTTCCTCTTGTGATTGAGTTCTAGTTTCAAAGCATTGAGGTCTGAAAATAGGCAGGGAATGATCCCAATCTTTTGGTACCGGTTGAGACCTGATTTGTGACCTAGGATGTGATCGATTCTGGAGAATGTTCCATGGGCACTAGAGAAGAATGTGTATTCTGTTGCTTTGGGATGGAATGTTCTGAATATGTCTGTGAAGTCCGTTTGGTCCAGTGTGTCATTTAAAGTCTTTATTTCCTTGTTGATCTTTTGCTTAGATGATCTGTCCAGTTCAGTGAGGGAGGTGTTAAAGTCCCCACTATTATTGTATTGTTGTCAATGTGTTTCTTTGCTTTTGTTATTAATTGGCTTATATAAGTGGCTGCTCCCATGTTAGGGGCATAGATATTTACAGTTGTTAGATCTTCTTGTTGGATAGACCCTTTAAGCAGGATATAGTGTCCTTTCTCATCTCTTTTTACAGTCTTTGGTTTAAAATCTAAGTTGTCTGATATAAGGATTGCCACCCCAGCTTTCTTTTGGAGTCCATTAGCATGGTAAATGGATAGCTTCTCGGCCTTTTGGCTAAGATCAAGTGTAGCATGGTAAATGGTTTTCCACCCCCTCACTTTCAATCTGGGGGTGTCTTTGGGTCTAAAATGAGTCTCTTGCAGACAGCATATCGATGGGTCTTGTTTTTTAATCCAATCTGATAGCCTGTATCTTTTGATTGGGGCATTTAGCCCATTTACATTCAGGGTAACTATTGAAAGATAGGAATTTAGTGTCATTGTGTTGCCTGTAGGGTGACTGTTACTGTGTATTGTCTCTGTTCCTTTCTGGTCTATGTTGCTCTTAGGGTCCTCTTTGCTTAGAGGACCCCTTTCAATATTTCTTGTAGGGCTGATTTTGTGTTTGCAAATTCCTTTAGGTTTTGTTTGTCCTGGAAGCTTTTTATCTCTCCTTCTATATTCAATGACAGCCTAGCTGGATATAGTATTCTTGGCTGCATATTTTTCTCATTTAGTGCTCTGAATATATCCTGCCAGTTCTTTCTGGCCTGCCAGGTCTCTGTGGATAGGTCTTTGCCAATCTAATGTTTCTACCATTGTAGGTTACATATCTCTTCTCCTGAGCTGCTTTCAGGATTTTCTCTTTGTCTCTGAGACTCGTAAGTTGTACTATTAGATGTTGGGGTGTTGACCTATTTTTATTGATTTTGAGAGGGGTTCTCTGTGCTTCCTGGATTTTGTATCTGTTTCCTTCCCCAAATTAGGGAAGTTCTCTGCTATAATTTGCTCCATTATACCTTCTGCTCATCTCTCTCTTTCTTCTTCTTCTGGGATCCCAATTATTCTAATGTTGTTTCGTCTTATGGTTTCACTTATCTCTCAAATTCTGCCCTCATGATCCAGTATTTGTTTGTCTCTTTTTCTCAGCTTCTTTATTTTCCATCATTTTTTCTTCTATATCATTGATTCTCTCTTCTGCCTCCTTTATCCTAGCAGTTAGTGCCCCCATTTTTTATTGCACCTCATTAATAGCCTTTTTGATTTCGACTTGGTTAGATTTTAGTTCTTTTACTTCTCCAGAAAGTGTTTCTCTAATAATTTCCATGCTTTTTTCAAGCCCAGCTAGTATCTTTAAAGTGATGATGCTGAACTCTAGATCCAACATCGTACTAATGTCCGTATTGAGTAGGTCCCTTGCAGTCGGTACTACCTCTTATTCTTTTTGTTGAGGTGATTTTTTCCATCTTGTCATTTTGTGAGAGGAGAATAGATGAATGAGAGAACAAAATGCTAACAGGGTAACAATGTCCCCAGAAAATATACTCTAAACAAATCAGGAAAGATGTGAAGCCAGGGGAAAAGAAAGGGAAAGAAAGGAAAAAGAAAAGGAAAAAAAAAAAGGAAAAAGAAAAAGATAAAAAGAAAAACAGAACAAAACAAAAAAATCCAGAATATGATCAAATATGATCAGGCTGGTGCATAGATCAGTGCCACACACTAGATTTTGGGTGTATTTTGGTCTGTTAGAAGAAAGTGCCTCCCAAAATTTTAAAGAAAAAAAACCTTATATATGTACAAAAATATGGGTTGATATGATCAAGGGATGGAATATGACTGTAAAGATGAAAATTATAAAAAATTTTATAAAAGGATTTAATAAGAAGTTTGAAAAAAGAAGATTTAAAAAACAAAGAAAAGAAAAAAATGGGAGAGAATGTGATCAGGCAGGAGAGTAGAACAAAACCATACACTAGAGATTTAGGGTATATTTTGCTAACAATTTATATATATATGCCAAAAATAAGGGTAACTACTATGAAGGGATAGAATATGACTCTAAAAATGAAAAATAAAAATGTTTTTTAAAAAAGGGATTGATAAGTTGGTTGAAAAGGGAAAAAGAAAAATTCAAAAAAGAAAAAAAGACAGTTAAAAAAAATTAACTTTGAAAGACTAAAGAATCATGGTAAAAAAGCCGTGAATTCTATGTGCAGAAGTCCCCTAGCGCTGGGGTTCTGCCGTTCTCATTGATCGGTGAACTTGGTCTTGGCCGGCTGTTCTCGCTGATCTTCTGGGGAGGGGCCTGTTGCCGTGGTTTCCAAATGTCTCTGCCGGAGGCGGAAGTGCCCCGCCCTTGCCCCCTCCCGGCTAAGTCATCTGCTCGCGTTTGCTCTCCGGGGCTTTTGTTCCCTGCGAGCTTTCCGTCCAGCTCTGGAGGACAAGAGTGAAAATGGCGGCCTCCCAATCTCCGCCCCGGAGGAGCCGAGAACTCGGGGCCCCGCTCCTCATTGAGCCCCCAGAGAAAAGCCGCCAGTCACTCCCGTCTCCCCGGTCTCCCCGGTCACTCCGTGCTCCCCCGGCCTGCGACCGCGCGCCTCTATCTCTGGCCCCCGACCCCATGTGGAGTCTCCAAACCCAGCAGATCCCTGCGGTGCGCTCCCGGACCACTCCTCCAGGGGGGAGGACGGGGAGTCTCCCTGGATCTGCCGCTTGTGGGGTCCCTGCTGGAGGAGCAGGGGCCCGACTGTGCTGCGGATCACGGTTTGTGTCAATCCCGAGCTGAGAGCCCGCGTCTGGGCTCCGCCTCTGCAGCTGGCTTCCCTGCTCCGTTGCCTGGGAGCCCTGCCACACTCAGGCACCCCCGGTCTTCCTGTGACCCCGAGGGTCCTGAGACCCCACTGTCCCGGAGGGTTCCACCCCCCGCTTAGCCACCAGAGTGACGTCCCTCGGCGGAGCAGACTTTTAAAAGTTCCGATTTTGTGCTCCGCGGCTCTATCACTTGCCAGAAGTGGCCGACGGAGGCCCCTCCCCCGCCGTCTATCCTCCCGAATATCGCCGCGGATTCACTTCTCCGCACGTCCTACCTTCCGGAAAGTGGTCGCTTTTCTGATGAGAGAGTTGTTGCTCTTCTTTTCTTCGATCTCCTGTTGAGTTCGTAGGTGTTCAGAATGGTTTGATCCCTATCCAGCTGAATTCCTGAGACCAGACGAAACCAGGTCTCCTACTCCTCCACCATCTTGCTTCTGATCCTGCAAATCTATTTCTTATGGACAGAAAATATTGGGTCTTTTTTGGACCCCGTCTTGACCATGTTTTCCATTTAATAGTTCAGTTTTTCTCATTTTTATTATGACATATATGTGATCTTGGGCTGTCTTATTTTGGAAAAATGAGACTTTGTGTTGTCTTTAGATTTAGAAATTGTCAGAAATGCTTCTATTTAATTCAGCTTGTCATAAACAGCTGTAGCAGAGATCACAAATTATAAAACTTATCTCAACCACCAGAAGTTACTCTGAATTTTTATAGGTATGTCAAACAGGGCTTAATCCAAGGTAAAAAGAGGAGAGAGGAAAAGAAATAAAATTTGCAATGAATTCTCTTGCATTTGAAATGATCAACTATGTACATAGTAATGAGTTATCATAATATTATATACTAGCTAGGTTTATAAAATTATCTAAAATGTGTTTCACAAACCTTGAATGCCATATACCCAGAATACCACTTCCTTTCTCAGATTTATAGAGGCATGTTATTCCGATAACCTGCATCTATTTAAAGTGTACAATTTGATAAATTTTGACATATGAGATAGACCTGAAGCCATAGCCAGAGTCAAGTTAAAGAATATATCCATTTGCCCTAAAATTTCCTCATGTCTTTTTGTAAATTCTTCCTTTTTGTGCCCCCACCCTGACCTCCCAGCATCTGCAGTCAACTACCCATCTGCTTACTGGCACTATAAACTACTTTGCATTTTCTAGAATTTTTTTTTAAATTTTTTTTTTAAAGATTTTATTTATTTGCGAGAGAGAGAATGAGAGACAGGGAGCATGAGAGGGAGGAGGGTCAGAGGGAGAAGCAGACTCCCTGCCGAGCAGGGAGCCCGATGCGGGACTCGATCCCGGGACTCCAGGATCATGACCTGAGCCGAAGGCAGTCGCTTAACCAACTGAGCCACCCAGGCGCCCGCATTTTCTAGAATTTTAAATAAATTAAACAATTCAGTATATACTCATGCTCATTTCCTGTCATTCAGCACATAATTATTTGAGATTCATTTATGTACACATTTTCAGTGTACAGGTCTTGCATATCTTTTGGAAGATTTGTTCATAAGTATTTGTATTTTGGATGCTTTTTTAAGTGGGCTTATTTACTTTCAATTTCTGATTATTTATTGCTAGTATATAGAAATACATTAGATTTTATATATTTGTCTTATCTCCTGAAACTAATTTCACTTATTAATTCTATACCTTCTTTTTTAGAGTCCATTGAATTTTCTACATAAACTTAACATATCATCATCATCTGCAAATAAATAGTTTGCTCCTTTCTAAGCTGGATGCATTTTACTTCCTTTACTCGCTTGGTTGTACAATGAGGGACTCCGGTACAATGTTTAATAAGAGTGATGAGGGTGGCCATTCTTTTCCTTTTTGTGATCCCAAGGGGAAAGCATTTAGTCTTTCACCATTAAGTATGATATAACCTGTTATTTATAGATGACCTTCATCAGGTTGATGAAGTTCCTTTGTATTCTTAGTCTTCTAAGAGATTCTATGAGGGATAGATCTAGGATATTCTCAAATGCTTTTTTTCTCCATCTATTGAGATGATAATGAAGTTTTTACATTGGTTTTACATTTTACAGTTTTATATTACATTGATTGATTTTCTAATGTTTAAACCAACCCTACATTATTTTAATATTCTGTAGGATTAGTTTTGCTAAAATTAAAAAAAAAATGGCAGTTATATTCATATATTTATTGGTCTAGAGTTTTTTCTTTGTTTTTGGTAATATGTTTGGTTTTGATATCAGATTAACCTTGGGCTCAAAGAATCAATGAGAAGTTTCTTCTGTTTTTCAACTTTCTGGAAGAGTTCGTGAAAAATTGATATTCTTTAAGTGTTTGGTAAAGTTACCAGTGAAATAATCTGGACCTGGAATTTTCTTTGTGGGAAGGCTTTTAATTACAAATGTAATTAATGTAATGTAAAGCTTTTAATTACAAATGTAATTTCTTTATGAGATATAGGGCTATTCATGTTGTCTATTTCTTCTTAAGTGAGCTTTGTCTTTCAAAGAATTTGCCCATTTCATCTGTTTTTAAATGCTTAGGCACAGCATTCCCTTATCCTTTTAAGTTCTCTTGAGTCTATAGTGATGTCACCTTTTTCATTCTTGATATTGGTAGTTTGTCTTTTCTCTTTTTTTTCCTGACCAGTGTGGCCAGAAGAACCAACTATGGTTCTGGTGATTTTACACACACACACACACACACACACACACACACACATAATATTTTAATATATTAAAAAAATATATTTGAATATCTTTCATGTCTCTCCTTAATTGTTTAAACATATTGAATAGAGTTACAATAATGTTTTAATGTCCTTGTCTGCTAATTCTAACATCTGTGACAGTGCCTTGTGAGTTTTAATTAATTTTTCTCATTATGGATCATGTTTTTCTACTTTTTTGCATGCCTGGTATTATTCAATTAGAGGCCAAACATTGTGAATTTTATTTTGTTGGTTGATAGATATTTTTTATTCTTATAAATATTCTCAGTCTTTATCCTATGATGCGGTTAACCTACTTTGAAACAACTTGATTCTTCTGTGTCTTTTTGAATGATGTTTTTGGTACGCCTGGAATAGTACTCAAGCTAGGACTAATTGTTCCCTACTACAAGGGACCTACTACAAGACCTTCCTGAGGAGTCTACCTATTAATACCTCATGAATTACGAGTTTTTTTCCAATCTTGCTATGGAAGATGCCACTCTTCCTGGCCTCATGTGAGCAGCAGGCACTGTTCTCTAATAATGTTTAGATATTTTTTCTGGGCTTCAGGTAGTTTCCTTACATGAATGCTTTATAAGCATTCTGCTGAATATTAGGGACCTACTGAAGTTCTCTGGAGTTCTCTCTCTGTCTCCAACAATTTCTTCTTTCATTCTTTGTCCTATTAATGCCAGTTGTTTTAATCTCCTGTACTCTCAGTCCCATCTCCTCAACATAGGGCATCTTCTGGCTCTGTGTTCCCCATCCCTGAACAGTGACCTGGACACTTTAGGCATTAAGCTGAGATAATTGTAGGTGTTATCTCCTTTGTTTCTTTTTTTCTCAGGGATTCCAGCCCTTCATTACTTAATGTCCAGTGATGTGAAATCTATTGTTTCATCTATTTTGTTCTTTTGCTTTTTTTCCCTGAAAAGGGAGAATAAATCCAGCCTCTCTTATTCTATCTGGGGCAGAAGTAGATATCCCCACCAATCGTTTTACATTTGTTTCTCCATCCATCTTTTGGATGGCTGGATTTCATAATTGAGTAATTTTTTAAAGAATACCTCATCCCATTTCCCAAGTCCTGGAATATTATTCCTTTAAATTTAAAAAAGGGAAAGTTTGGCTTATTGTAACAGAAGATTTAAAGATATTCTTTTACAGTCTTCTTGCTTGTATGTTGCTAAGAAGTCTCATGCCAATTAGGGTTGATTTTTTTTTTTCTTTCTGAATAGTCTCAATATTACGTTTTAAAAAAGATTTTTATTTATTTATTTGAGAGAGAGAAAGAGAGCGAGAGAGAGAGAGCAGGAGTGGAGGGTGGGGAGAGGGAGAAGCAGACTCCACGATGAGCAGGGAGCTGGATGTGGGGCTGTATCTCAGGACCCTGAGATCCTGACCTGAGCCTAAGGCAAATGCTTAACCAACTGAGACACCAGGGTGCCCCTCAATATTACATTTTAACATTCAAGTCCAGTAATTTTCTTGACCCAGAAATATCTTACTGTATGCTTTTCTGTGTAATATGCCCCCTTCTACATTAGATATGGTATGTCCTTTCAATAAGCAGATTCAAGTTTTCATTTATTTCAGAAAAGTTTCCTGCTATTGTATCCTTGAATATTTTATTTTCTGTTCCATTTGTTTTATTCTTGTCTTCAGGAACACCCATTAGACTTTTGCTGGCTTATGTATGTATTTTATATTTATTATATTTAATTCTATTTAACTCTGGTCTTTTATTTTATTTTCATTTTTTTAAATTTAAATCCACTTAGCCAACATATAGTACATGATTAGTTTCAGATGTAGAGTTCAATAATTCATCAGTTGCATATAACACCCAGTGCTCATCATATCACGTGCCCCCTTGAATGCCCATCACCCAACTCCGGTCTTCTAAATTTCATTTTCTTCTACTTTACAATGCTGTTCACCATGTGCTGGACCTAACTATATCTGTTCTCCTTTTTGTGGCTTTCAATTTAATTTCATCTTGATAATTATTTATTTTTCTCTTATGTTTCTTATTTGAATTCACAGCATCTCACTTTGAATCTACTTTGATAGATTATTATCTCATCTCTTCTTTGAGATCTTTTTTTTTTCAGAGAGATATTTTGTTTAGTTCATGGGGAGATGGTTATTCAAGGTTTTTCCATCTTTTTAATACTTTTAACTTTTGTTTACCTTTTATCTATTTGCTTTTACTTTCTTATACGATATATGTACTGTTTCTTTTTCTTTGTTTCAGACATCACTGATCTTTAAACAGGGACCATTTTTTCTATGCCTGATATTTAAAAGAAAAACAGTGTAAGGGAAAGTTTAAGGTAAAAAGCTGGAGCAGAAAGCAAGGTTAATTATTAATTTTATTCATGATGGGGTCTCTCAGTTACATATCTGCTCTGACTGACCAGATAATGATCTGGCTAATGGTGAAACCATGCATCTCATCAGCCCTTAATATTTTAAAGATTTATTTATTTATTTATTTGAGAGCAAGCACATGAGATGGGGGAGGGTCAGAGGGAGAAGCAGACTCCCTGCTGAGCAGGGAGCCCAATGCGGGACTCGATCCCGGGACTCCAGGATCATGACCTGAGCCGAAGGCAGTCGCTTAACCAACTGAGCCACCCAGGCGCCCAAGCCCTTAATATTTTAGACAATCTGGCGTTGACTTCTCTATACGTTGCAGGACTGATGGCCATGCTCTCCTCTTCTACTCTGCCTCACTCGTAGTGTGCTTGTCTGACAGCTGGCAAGTCTGAAGGAGTCCTCTCTGTGCCTTGTTTCTTCTCTTGTGTGGCTCAGGGACCTTCCCTGTGCTCAGGCTCCTAGATCTTGCTACTTCAAGTAGTGGATCATTGGTTTGTTACATCATTTTTGCCACCCACTTTGGGTGGATTTGGGGCACTACCAGAGTTGTACAGAGCCATGTCTGCTCTCAGCATCTTTCCTGCATTTTGTTGAAATTGTACTGTATTTGAACACCGTTCACCATAGATTATGACTCAGAGGTGTAGCTTTTTCTAGTTGTATCAGACAGATGGAGCAGGTTTTTTTGTTTTTCTCATTTTTTGTTTCACATTTACTAGTTTTGGTTTCAGAAAGGACATTGTAAAAGGACAAATACTACTAAATAGAACCTTTATTATTCTACCTTAGTTAACTTTAAGATGTTGAGATCATCTTTCTGTCTGCCTGTCTGTGTCAGTGTATGTTTAAGAAGAAACAGGAAAGCAAAGGGGTGGGGGTGGGGGGAAACTTTGCTATGAAGAACGTTGCAAGAATCTCTGTTCTACAGAGTAGGCCCCAGACTACCTGGTAGGGACTTTCTCTACATGAATCCCATTTGTGTCCTGCAAAGATCACCAAAAACTTTGTCTTATTAAACAGCTTGTCTCTAAGCCATCTGAAATGAAAAGGACTACAAATTCCCGGGAAAGATACACTCACAAAGTTACAATTCACTCACCAGTTTCCAGGAACCATCCTTTTTGCCGGTATAATACACTGGTGTCTATTGTCCATTTAGTGTAGGTCATTTCTGGTTCTCATTCTTCAAGTCTCAATCCCTTTGGTATGGATCTGGTGCACATTTGCTTTCCAGCAGTCTACCTGAACACCAGCAATTTTTTATATAGCGTATGAAGAAACTGAAGTTGAGAGAGATTAAATGACATATTCAAAGACATTAATCAGACATTTCAGAGCTAAGATTAAAAACCATCTTTTTAGACCCCAGGTGCTTTTATTTTATTTTAAAAATCATGATCTCTATTAACTGTCCTAGGAGGATTTTATTATTTCTGCGGGAACTGAATCAGAGAATAGAAGTCCCTTGCCTTGGGCCATATAGATGATAATACTATCGCTGAGCTGGGGCTCGGATCTTCTGACCTAAGTCCAGGCTGCTTTTCACTGCAAAAGGCTGTAGTCTGATTATGCTGATTAATCCGTGTTTTCTTCCTCTCTCAATACAGTAGCTCCAATCACACTTCCCTGGCTCTATCACTCTATTTTTAAGTCTTGTATATGCTATATGCATTCCTCTGATAACTTCTTAAATTAGTCAAGATGAAGTAGCTCAGTTTTGTTTGTTTTTTTTTTCTCTATTATGTCTGCAGGCTCTGGAACACTGTGGCTGCTGTCAGTGAATATTTAAAAACTTTTCAGTCCTTTTTGGTCATACTAAGGCAGTTTCAGACTTTGAATGAAGCCAATGGGGAAAATCTGTGCTTATTTATAAATGCTTTATTGATACTGCTCTAAAAAGTCATCAAGGAATAGAGATTTGGAAAGTTCCCACTGTAACCAGGATATGTTAATTATCCAGCTGTGAGATACTGAGTTAGAGGGCCTACCAATTAATAGTCTTGTGTTGTAAAGATTGCAGGGCTGACTTTAATTTTCTGATATTGTTTCAATTTTCACCCTACCTTGAGAAAGACTGGGTACTACTGAGATGGTAAAATTTCCATGAATTATCAGAAGTACTATGCTATGTCTGGTAGGTAGGGAAATTATTTCCTTGAGATCTCTTAAAGGTATCTTTGAAATATGTCCACCTGCATTTGGAGATATTAATAAAGGATCATAATATTTCTTGAAAGTCAGCTGATTTGAGGTCAGTACATGGGACAGGTCTCAGACTGTAACTCAGTTTACTGGAGGATGTAGGCTGAGGGGCTTAAACAACCGTCTTAAACCAAATTCTACCATACTTAGTTAGATAAATCTTGAATCGTTCCTCTCCAAAGCATCTTTGTTTGTTATTTTTACACTCAAATTAATTTCAACCTTAAAGGAAGTATTCTTGTTTTTCACTTTCACTTACAGTTATCTGGTTGCAGTGCCATTTGAAAAGAATATTATCTTTTTGCTTTTAAAAAGGATCATAGATGTGGATAGTAACTAGTGAGTTTAAAACCTGTAACATCTGAATTGTGAATGCAGTTTGGCTAAATGTCCTCTTTCTATTCTTGTCTAAACAAGACTCATTTCCAAGAGGGTCTACACTAATGGCAAAGCCAAAACACTAAGATTCATTTCGGGTTTTGTGGTTTTGTTTTGTCAAAGCATCATTGCCTCATTTAAATGTATTTCTGGCCTTTCTAGTATTCTAGATTTATCATGCCGCCTTTCCAGTAATTTCTAGTCTAGAACTATTTAAAGAGCTTTAGCTATTTCTCTAAAACTGAGCACATATAAATGATAATCAATTGCCCGTGAATGGTATTTGACTGCCACAGTGCCTGATATATGATTGTACCAGATTTTTTTCATTTTGGTTTCCAGACTGGACAACCCATGGAATTGCAATTGTTTGCCCTGTCACAATCCCCCTTTGGAAAAATAATCCCAGGTAGTTGTTTTGTAAGAAATTGTTAGGCTTTGGGGCAAAATATTCTGTTATCTTGGCCATAACACATTTATTGGAGTATCTGTGCCTTAATCAAAGTAAACATCTGAGTGATTCCTAGCCTGAGGTCTACAAATGGATTTCAGGGACATTTGTGCAAATTTCTCTGAGAGCCTCTGCAGTTTTATTGACTTTTTGAAGGCAGCTTTTCTAAAATGTAGCCAATGTACAACTCAGAATCCTTGTAAGACTATAGAGTACTCAGCAGGCTCTTGGCAATTTTTAGAAAAAAATTCACACAAATACATTATACATTTGAAATATAAGATTGCTCATATTTTGTAGAGCAATACACTATTCTTTATTTTAATCATTATGTCCTTAGAGACAGTGGATGATTTAGGACTACATTCATCAGGCTTTTTAAATATTCAATAATCAAGGTGAACTCTAAAATGGTTAACCTATTTTTACATCATTTATATGCTATTGTTATGCCTGCTGAATTTACCTTTTTGCTATTACATTATATGAATTGTATTACATAAGCAATTCACAAAAGATGAATCTGTATCTCAAAATGACAGTAATTTACATATTACAACTTTAAAGAGTATTCCAAATGTACGTAGTGAACAAGGTTCCACTGCCAGTATGGAGTGTGAGGGTTTGTGAGCTTGAATAATAGAATATAAAGTGTGATAATTTTCTTAAGGATTAGAAAAAGAAAAAAGAGTACAATGAAAGATTGTCTGAAACCATCTGGCCCTAGACCTATCTCACAAAATTTTGAAAGACATGGCATGAACCCTGAGAGGTTTTCATGTCATTCTCAAACAAAGCACAGTGACCTCTCCAGTAAAATCAAATTTTTCCAAAATAAGCATAACATATTGCTTCCAGTATAAAATTGATATATTTTGATATTAAATGCAGAGAAGAAGCTAAAACAAAACAATAGATCATAAATGAAGTTATACTCCACACACCTTGAAAAAGGATATGTGTTTTAGTATGGCCAAGAAACCTAAAACAAGTTGCAAATTTAAGTGAAATTATTTTCCCAACACAGCCGACTGCAGCCACATCCCATTTTGTGGGATTATCAAATAACTTCAGGTTTTGAAAAGTAAACTGGGAAAAATCCCTCTGTATACATCCTTGGAACTTGAAGTGTAGATTTGTTTTTGTTCAGCTCAAGAATCCAACAGAGGTAGAAAAAAGTCACCCTTAAGAAATCAACCTCCCTTCCTAGCCCATGGAAGGCTCAAGTATAAATATTACACATGCTGCAAGTATATCAAATTGAGAAATAATTAATATAAAACTACTCTGAAAAGCTTTCCTCATTTGGCCAAGATGGAGTAACTGGGATGAGATTTATCCTGAAACTTCTGAAAACAGACAAAATATAAGAATCAAAGGCTTTCATGACATTGGACATCAGGCAGTTAAGAATGTTGATCTTTAGATATGAGAAAGACCTTAAGTGAGCCCTGTGATTGCCCCAGCTTATTGCTTGGACAAGGCTCAGTGAGGAGCCTCCTCCCTTAGTTGAGGAGACAGATGTGGAATTTTGGAGAGGCTAAGACAGCTAGAGTTTGCAGGATAACATAGAGAAGAAAACTGCACAGAGAGAAAACTTCAGAAATCAGCAGAGACACTCTTTCAGATATGGAATACAGTACATGCTTGTGAGGAGATTACCCAAAATATACAGAAGAAATACTCCAAATGAGTGGAGGGAACAGTTATCTAGAGCTCACAAATGACTGGGTATAGTGTTTATGGCCCAATAATCAGAGTGAAAAACTTAGTAACTAATGGGCTATCAGTAGTGGGAAAATTCAACTCTAGGTTAAATGTTGCTTTGTTCCCATGTAACAAATTTTAAAAGTTAAACCCAAAAGGATCAAATAGTTTTTAAATAACTATGTTCCAGAACAAAGCTGAAAAATATTTATAGGAATACAAAAGTATCTAGCACCCAACAAGATATAAAACACAATGGCCTGCTAGATGTCCATCAACAGATGAATGGATAAAGAATATGTGATTGATACACACACACACGCACACACACACACAATGGAATATTATGCAGCCATCAAAAAATGAAATCTTGCCATTTGCTGCAACATGGATGGAACTAGAGGGTATTATGCTAAGCAAAATAAGTCAATCAGAGAAAGACAAGTATCATATGATCCCACTGATATGAGGAATTTGAGAAACAAGACAGAGGATCATAGGGGAAGGGAGGGGAAAAATGAAAGAAGATGAAACCAGAGAGGGAGACAAACCATAAGACACTGTTAATCTCAGGAAATAAACTGAGTGTTGCTGAAGTGGAGAGGGGTGGGAGGGATGGGGTGGCTGGGTGATGGATATTGGGGAGGCTAGGTACTATAGTGAGCGCTGTGAATTGTGTAGGACTGATGAATCACAGACCTGTACCCCTGAAACAAATAATACATTATATGTTAATTTAAAAAAAATTAAAAAAAAAGAAAAAACCCCAAAACAAAAAAACAAAAACAGGCTGCAGGCCAGATGTTGCCTGTGGGTCCATCACAGTTTGTCTATATCCTGCTTTAAAATAAACATTTAAGACTATAAAAAAAACACACACAACCCCCCCCCCGAAAAACCACAATGGCTTGCATCTAAGTGAAATTAACAAGCACGCAAAGAAATAGGAAAACGCAACCCTTAATGAGGAGAAAAATCAATGAAAATAAACCCAGAAATGACACAAATGGTAAACTTAGTAAAAAGGATAATAAAAGATTAATCATGACTCTATATATTCAAAAAGCTGGAGGGAAGACTGAGCAAATCAGACTTCAAAAGATAAAAATTATGATTTCTGAGATAAAAAATACACTGGATAGGATTACCAGAAGATTAGATAATAAAGCACAAAATACATATTAATAAGACATAACAATAGAAGATATCCATAATGAAACACAGAGAAAGAATACTTAAAAGTGAAAAAGTGTCAGTGAACCATGAGACAGATTTAAGCACCTAAGTATACATTAATTAGAGTCCCCTAAGAAGAGGATAAAGAAGGGGGACTGAAAAAAATATTTGAAGAAAAAGTAGCTAAAATATATCAAAAATTGGTGAAAATTATAAACATGTAGACCTGAAAGTTAAAAGAATCTTAAGTACAAGAAACACAAAGAAAATTATACCAGGTCACATGATAATCAAATTGCTTAAACCAGTGATAAAATTCAAAATCCCTTAGAAAATATATACCTTATGTACAGAAGAACAAAGGTATAGATTTCTCACTAGAAAGAATAGAAGAAAAAATAAAGGTGCAGTATTTTTAAAGCACTGAAAGAAGAAAATCTATCAGCCTACAATTACATATCCATCAAATATATTCTTCAGAAAAGAATATTGGGATACCAATTTTGACTATTCACAGGCTTCATTGGCTGAGGGTCAAAGTAAAACCAAATGGGCACTATATATATATTTTTTTCTTTAAGATTTTATTTATTTATTTGACAGAGACACAGCGAGAGAGGGAACACAAACAGGGGGATTGGGAGAGGGAGAAGCAGGCTTCCCGCAGAGCAGGGAGCCCGATGTGGGGCTCGATCCCAGGACCCTGGGATCATGACCTGAGCCAAAGGCAGACATTTAACGACTGAGCCACCCAGGCACCCCTGGGCAAAATATATTAACAAGTTTTCCTTGTGCACGTATGTGAGAGATTCCCTAGGGAACCTATCTGTGAATGAAATTTTGGATCAAAAGGAATTTCTTCACATGACTTCTGGAGAAGTGAGTTTGTCTCATTCATTCATTTGAGCATCGCAGTTACAAACCTGTAGTATATCATGGAGTTAATTTGGACCAAACTGTAAGGGAACTTATAATATTTCTAAAGCAAGATGTCTCTTTAAGGACCAGGCTGCACCACCATTCAGAACTTACAAATGTGATAAAGATAACTCATCAAGCACATAAATCAAAGACAAATTAACTTGTATTTGAAAAATGACAGACCCCTGTTAGAAGAAGGCAACACTCTCAAAGTTGTGAGAATCTGTGAGCATCTCCAATGAAACTGAAATTGCATTCTTCTGTGAAGAGGATTGAGAACTACAAAGCTCATCCCATTTCATCCTAGTGAAAACCTCATGGGGGCTTCCTTTTTTACAAAACTGTATTAAACTCTTTATTCCAGTAGTGAGGTTTTTGAAATTAACAAACTTAAAAAAATTTTAAAGACTTATTTTATATTACTTTTTTCATGCATACATAAGTTGCAATAATTCTTCACACAGAGATCTGCAGTGTAAGACATGTTAAGATAAGTCCTTCAAGAAGATGTAGATTATATCAGATGGAAACCTGGATCTGCACACAGAAAGGGAAAACAACAGAAACAGTAACTACATGGGTAAATATAGGGACTTTTCTTTTTCACTTTAAACACTTTAAAAGGTGATTAAGTCTTCAATAAAAAATAAAAATGCATTGGAATTTATACATAAATAAAATGTATGAAAGAAAAAGCATAAAGGCATAAAGGTAGAAGAGAATTGGAAACTTTCCTTTAAAGAAATTTTGTAAAAAAAATCTGTAATTTCTTGTATTATAAAAGAAATGATAAAATATCACCTAGAAGCAAATTGTGATAAATTTTTAAAGTGTATGATATAAGCTCTAAAGTAACAACTAAAATAGCATATATGTATATATATGTGTGTATATATATATGTGTATATATATACATATGTATGTATATGTATATATATATATACATATATATATAGCTGTTAAAACAAAAAGGAGATAAAATGAAATAAAAAATGCTCAGTCTCAAAGAAGACAGAAAAAGAGAAAAAAATAACCAAAGAACAGTTGGAGTATATAGAACAAAACTAACAAGATGGTCTGTTTAAACCCGAAGGTATTTAAAAATCACATTAAAGGGCACCTGGGTGGCTCAGTCAGTTAAGCATCTGATTCTTGGTTTCAGCTCAGGTCTTGATCTAAGGGTTGTGAGTTCAAGCCCTGCATTGGGCTCCATGCTGGACATGGAGCCTACCTAAAGAAAATTCAATCAATCAATCAATCAATCACATTAAATGTAAATGGTATAAATATCCTAATCAAAAAGTACAGATTGTCAAATTAGATAAAAAAGCAGGACATTATTATATGCTACCTATAAGAAACTTGCAAGAAACATTAAATATAAAGACACAGCTAGGTTAAAAATAAAAAGGATGGATACAATATATATATAACATAGTAACTTTAATCAAAAGAAAGCTAGGGTGGTTATCTTAATTTTAGATTTCAGAGCAAAGACTATAACCTGGAATAAAGAGGGTAATTCCATAATGTTACAATGGGTCAATTTATCAAGAGGAAATAAAATTTCTTCTTTTTTTTTTTTTTAAAGATTTTATTTATTTATTTGACAGAGAGAGACACAGCGAGAGAGGGAACACAAGCAGGGGGAGTGGGAGAGGGAGAAGCAGGCCCCCCGCAGAGCGGAGAGCCCGATGCGGGGCTCGATCCCAGGACCCTGGGATCATGACCTGAGCCGAAGGCAGACGTTTAACGACTGAGCCACCCAGGCGCCCCAGGAAATAAAATTTCTAAATGTTTGTGTACCTAATGACAGAGCTCTAAAAATAAATAAAGCAAAACTGGGTAGAACTGTACTTGACAAATCCACAATTACTAAATATTTTAATGCCCTATCTCAATAATTAACAAAACAAGTAGAAAACAAATAAAGATATAAAGACTTGAAGTGGGTATTGACCAATTTGAACTGTGTCCTTTATAAAATTATCCACCCAACAACAGGTACTTTTCAAGTGAATAAGTGAAAGCAAACACTTATTAAGGTAGACCATATTTTGAGCCATAAAACAAATCTGAATACATTTTAAAGGAGTCAGGTCATACTGTGTAATGTTCTCTGAACAAAATTTAATTTTAAATAAGTAGCCAATAACAGAAAGAGATCAGGAAAAACCACAATATTTAAAAACTAAAAAAAAATTTAGATTAAAAATCTAAAAAAACAAAAAACAAGCAAAAACCAGAGCTCTTGGGTATAAAGAGCAGATTGTGGTGGTTGCCTGAGGTGGAGAGTGGAAGGTGGGCAAAATCAGTGAAAGGGTGTGAAAAGGTACAGATTTCCAACTACAAAATGTATAAATCATGGGGATATACAGCATGGTGACTACAGTTAATAATACTGTATTGCATATTTGAAAGGAGGTAGGACAATGGATTTTGAAAGTTCTCATCATGAGAAAAAACTTTTATAGCTATGTATGGTGATAGGACCTACGGTGGTTATCATTTTGTGGTATATACAAATATCATTATGTTGTATGCACCTGAATTCATATAATGTTATATAGTTATACCTTAATTAAAGAAATTAAATAACATACTGCTAGTAATCCAAATTTCAAAGAAGCAATAAAAAATTAAAAATATTTTGAACTAAATGGAAATTAAAACAACTTATGAAAATATGTGAGATGCGGGGGGAAATTTGTAACACTAAACAACTTTATTAGAAAAGAAAAATAATTCTCAAATTAGTGATCTTAATTTTCATCTATTAAGAAGCTAGATATAGAAAAGCAAATGAAACCTAAATTAAGCAAAAGAAAGAAAATGATAAAGATCAAAGAAGAAATGAATAATATTGAAACATAAACCAAACAGAGAAAATCAATGAAAGTAAATGTTGATTATTTTTGAGGAGATAATAAAATTGATAAACCTCTAGCCAAAGTAATCAGGAAACAGAGAAGATGCAAATCATTAATACGAGTATTGAGTTAGGTGACATGATTACAGATTCTACAGACATTAAAGATATTAAGGGAATATATGAAAAAATGCCAATAAATATGAAAAATTAAGTGAGCAAATTTCCTGAGACCACAAACTTTCACAGCTCACAAAAGGAAAAAAAAAAGCCCCACACCAGATAATCAGATTAGCCCTATAACTATAGAATAAATTAAATTTTGTTTAAAACCTTTAGTTAACCTTTTACCATAGTCATCCAGTTTCCACTCTGACATGTAATGAGTGTGGAACTTATCCTTCAGATCCTCACGATGAGGAAAAGCTGAACAAATGGAAAATTAAAGACTTTTCTTGGGCCTTTTAGCAAGGTGAAATCTTAGGGCAAACTGCTACCCCCAAATCTGGAGAGATGGACACATCCAGAGAGATACAGAAATCAAAATCTGCTTACCTGGAAAAGAAACCACTGGAACCTTCAACTCTAGTAGGAACACTTGCATGGCAATTTGGATGAGTTGCTGAAGACTGTGTGGACTTGAGGAAGAGGGAGAAATTCTTGGGGCCAAAGCATTAGGGGCTCTCCACGTTTATAGTTAGTTATTTGGGAAATGCAAATTAGAACCACAATGGGATACCATGATACAATTATTAGGCTGGCTAAAATTAAAAAGATTGTTTGTATCAAGTGTTGATGAGTATGTGGATGAATTGGAACCATCATACACTGTTAGGAAGAATGTAAAATTTTATAACCACTTTGGAAAACAGTTTGGAAATTTTTAATAATGTAAATATATACCTTTCATAGTACCCCAGCACTCCATTCCTAATATTTTCCCATGAAAAATGAAAGCATATGTCTATACAAAGACTTGTACAAGAATGTCCATAGAAGCTTTATTTATAATAGCTCCAAACTGAAAAAACTCAAGTGCCCACAGCAGGTGAACTGACAAACTGTAGAACAGTCATACGGTGTTATACTACTCAGAAATCACAAGAAACCAAGTATTGATTAAAAACTTAAAAAAAAAAAAAAACAGTTTGGTTGAATCTTTAAACAATTATAGCTCAATGAAGTCAACAAAGAGTATATAATTTGTGATTCCATTAGTACAAGGATCTAGAAAATGCAGACTTATCTATTATGGTGGAAGGCAGCTCAGTGGTTACATTGGGGCAGAATAGGGTGTGGGTCAAGGAGAAATGGATTACAAATGGCACCAGAAACTCTTTTAGGTGATGAATATGTTAATGATTTTTATTACAGTAATAATTTCATGAATGCATAAATATATCAAAATTTATCAAATTGTTTACTTTATTCATGTGGATTTTATTTTTATGCCAGCTATACTTAATACGATTTAAAAAAATTACTGATCTAGGACTAGTGAAGGCTTTAGAACTTTTGCAGTAGAAATGCAGAACTTTATAGAAGCAACTCTTCTACAATCCAGAGTACTTGAGACTGTCCAGGAAAAAATAGCCCTAGAAGAACAGGTCACAAGAACAAAACAATTATAAACCATTCTGTGTGTTGTATGGAAGTGCTGAATCACTATATTGTACACCTGAAACTAATATTACACTGTATGTTAACTAACTGGAATTTAAATAAAAAAAGAGTGAATGTATTAAGTAGTAAATTAGGTATAATTAAACAGAGAATTAAGGAGCCAAAATTGGCACTGAAGGAAGTCATGTAGAGAACAGAATGAAGTGATTGAAAGTATAAAAGAGTGACTGAGAAAACAGAGAAAGACATGTATCATATGATCTCACTGATATGAGGAATTCTTAATTGCAGGAAACAAACTGAGGGTTGCTGGAGTGGGGGCTGGGGTGGGAGGGATGGGGTGACTGGGTGATAGACACTGGGGAGGGTATGTGCTCTGGTAAGCGCTGTGAATTGTGCAAGACTGTTGAATCTCAGATCTGTACCTCTGAAACAAATAATGCAATATATGTTAAGAAAAAAAAAAGAAGAAGGTAGCAGGAGGGGAAGAATGAAGCGGGGGAAATCGGAGGGGTAGACGAACCATGAGAGACGATGGACTCTGAAAAACAAACAGGGTTCTGGAGGGGAGGGGGGTGGGAGGATGGGTTAGCCTGGTGGTGGGTATTGAGGAGGGCACATTCTGCATGGAGCACTGGGTGTTATGCACAAACAATGAATCATGGAACACTTCATCTAAAACTAATGATGTAATGTATGGGGATTAACATAAGAATAAAAAAAAAAGTGACTGAGAGACATGGAAAACATTTTAGAATAAATATAAGAGATGGGCCGCCTCGGTGGCTCAGTCAGTTGAGCAGCTGACTTGATTTTGGCACAGGTCATGATCTCAGAGTCCTGGGATGGAGCCCTTCATCAGGCTCTGCACTCAGCCAAGAGTCTGCTTGAGATTCTCTCCCTCTCCCTTTGCCCCTCCCCTCCTTGTGTGTGCATGCACGCTCTCAAATGAATAAATAAATCTTTTTAAGTAAAAGGATAAATACAAGAGAGGTAATATGGAAAGAAGTAATGCGTAAGAATTTTCCAGAAATCAAGAATTCATTAGATAAATAAAAATAAATAGAAACCTGGACACATAGTGAACTTGCAGTACCTCAACGAACAAGATTTACCATTTAAAAAGCCACCGGAAAAGAAAGATCATCTGAAAGAAGTACCAATTAGATTGACACGAGAGTTCTTATCAGAAAAAATAGTGGCATAATGGAATTAAGCATAATTAGACATAATTAGGGCATAACAGAGGAATATATTGAAAATTCTGAGCAAAAAATAACTATCAACTGAGGATTCTATATATGTACTGTTTTCAAGAATAATACTGATCAGAGATTAATCCTCCATGAAAAATCCATTAAAAGTTTGCTTCAGGATGAAGAAAGTTGAATCAAGAAAGGAATACAAAAGTACCCAGGTGAGTAAAGAAATTAGTCAAGAGAGAGTTAAAACTAAACACTGACTGTGGAAAACAATCTTTAATACTAATTAATTTGAGAATTTTAAAAATAAGGTAGAAATAAAATTCTAGATGAAAATATCACATGGAATGTGTGGAGCAGCAAAGCAAGAATTCCAATGTCAGAAAAAACTGTTTCTTTAATTTGCCTAATTTAAACCTATAAAAGAAGAAAAAAATATGACTGTCTCAGTGGATATAGATAAGACATTTCATAATAGCCTAACAGCCATTTGTGTGGAAAAAATAATGACAAACTGAGCATAGAGGGTGATGTCCTTGATTTGGTAAGGAGTAATCTGTGTAAAACCAACAGGGAATATCACTTAAAATGATGAATTTTGTTTGAATGCTCTCATTAAAGTCAGCAACAAAACAAGAATGATTATTATTACTCCTGTTATGATCCCAGCCATTGCAGTTAAGATATGAAAATGGGTAAGATTTATAGTTAAAAACAATGAAACAAAATTGTCATTATTTGCAGACTACAATGTCCACATAGAAACTCCAAGATAATTGGCACATAATTAGAGTGAAGAGAATACAGCAAAGTTTCTTTCTTTTTTAAAAAAATATTTATTTTAGAAAAAGAGAGCACAGGGGGGAGGGGCAGCGGGAGAAAGAGAGATAGTCTTAAGCAGACTCTGAGCTGAGTGTGGAGCCCGATTTGGGGCTCGATCTCCTGACCCTAAGACCAAGACCTAAGCTGAAGAGTTGGATGCTTAACCGACTCTGCCACCCAGGCACCCCATTTTTTTTAAACAGTGTGATCTCTACACTGAACATGGGGCTCAAACTCACAGCCCCAAGATCAAGAGTTGCATGCTTTAGCAACTGAGCCACCCAGTATTATAAAATAATATTGTATTCTTATAGACCAGAAAAATTGAAAATAACGTTAAAAGGTTGATGTCTACAATGACAATAAAACTGTAATGTACTTGGGAAAAACTTAAATTAGTATACTATTTGATCCAAAAATAGATTGACAGAATAGAATAGAGGGCTCAGAACGAGCCCCATATTTATTGAAACTTGATATATGGAAGGTGGCATCTGGAGAGTGATTATCTGTGCATTTAAATTACGTGTAAGGGAAGAGGTTATCCAGGAGGAAGCAAAGTGAAATGGGTCTGTACTTCTAGTAAACTGTATTAAGTGTATGAAGTGGGTAAGTAGAAAATGACAGACACCCTCCTGGACCAGATTTGGTTCAGAGAAGCAGAGACAGGGCTACGCAAAGAACCACACAGACAAGCTACGTTTGTAGCAAACAGTCTGATATTTTAACTATCTGTAGTGTTAATGTTAATATCAACCCCATGCTTATCCAAGCTGGAAAGCATTTGTCATATTATTCTTGTATTATTCTATATGTTTAAAATATAAAAACGAAAACGAACCCAACATTAATGACCATTACTATATTTGAATAGAAAGCCAAATGGAACATTTGCAATGACATGGATGGAACTGGAGGGTATTATGCTGAGCGAAATAAGTCAGTCAGGGAAAGACGTGTATCATATGGCCTCATTGATATGAGGAATTCTAAATCTTAGGAAACAGGGTTGCTGGAGTGGGGGGGGCAGGGATGGGGTGGCTGGGTGATAGACATGGGGGAGAGTATATGCTATGGTGAGCGCTGTGAATTGTGTAACACTGATGAATCACAGACCTGTACCTCTGAAACAAATAATACATTATATGTTAAAAAAAAAAAAAAGAAGATCGTAGGAAGGGAAAAATGAAGGGGGGGAAATTGGAGGGGGAGACGAACCATGAGAGACGATGGACTCTGAAAAACAAACTGAGGGTTCTAGAGGGAGGGGGGTGGGAGGATGGGTTAGCCTGGTGATGGGTATTAAGGAGGGCACGTTCTGCATGGAGCACTGGGTGTTATACGCAAACAATGAATCATGGAACACTACATCAAAAACTAATGATGTAATGTATGGTGATTAACATAACATAATAAAATAAAAAAAAAAAAAGCCAAATGGAAGTATTGGCAAAATTCCCTCACATTGACACCAATTGTGGAATAGCAGTAACTGGTATGTTTACAAACTAGCATATCATTCAGTTTAGAGTTGATTGAATCCCATAGGTCTCGGATTATAAATTAGATATGTTATATAGAGGGTGCTTATATAAGAAATATCAGTGATTTTGGTTGTTCTCTTCTCTGTGAAAACTTACACTCCAGGGGAGGAGATTTTTGGTTGAGATGAACAAATATTAGGTGAGCCATAATTAAGGCTAAAGAAATAACTGCATATGAAGTGAGATTGGATTTATGATACAAATAAGAGGTTGTAGCTGAATGTGTATCTATACACAGCTTTTTCATTCAAAGAACAACTGATGTCTCTACTGATCTCTTACTGTTGCCTCACTGTTGATGGTGATATGATCTGATACACTGTCAGTCACCATGTCTGATTTTTGTTATGCAGTGTCAAATCCAGATATCGAGGAACCTCAAGCTTATACAATTTAGGAACCCTCTTGAAGAAAAATAATATGAAATTACAAATGCAAAATTAAGAACCAAACTTTATATTTTTCTCTTCTGTTTTCATATTCATCGTCTAAATATTCTTACATATTGTGATTCTTTTCCTGAGCTTCATGATTTTGAGGTTTTAATTTTTATTTAAGACTAAATAAAAGAATTAATGACATTTTGAAACTTCTGCCTGCCTACAGATCGACACTGTTAATACAGTATTGGGCGTATTTTAAAATAAAATCACCTTCATATGCTGTAATAGAGCATGAAGAAATCCTTTTCAGAACTGAATGCAGCCAAAGGAATCCAATTACTTCCACCATCTCTAAAGTTGGAATATTCAATCTTCTGGCATATGAATGTCATTTTTGATCTCTTTAATATCTTCTGGAATCCATAGTTTCTAAATCCACATTCCATCTTAAAAGACAAAGCTGTCTGGAAAAGAAAGACACTACACACTTACTGCGGGTCCCAATATTATTTTGAGTTTAGATTTTTAATTTTGTAGAAGTAAAAATTAAGAAACTTCCTGGATAAGAACCCATGGTTCAAGCTCTCAGTAGTCTGTATAAAAACCTATCATCTTACCTCTTACTGAAACAACTAATATTGTTAGTAAAATATTATTAATATGTAAAATGTATGCTTTTATTATTTAAATGTGTTATAATTCTCATAAAATGTTTACCTAAAATTGTTATTGGAAGCATATATACAAATGTCCATCTAATGATCCAGAGATATTACAATTTTGAGAAACATTCTTTAAGTTTCTTGTGACCCCTGAGAGAGTAAGATCTACTCAGCTGAAGACTGCATTAAAGGTCTGTAGGATGTCTGTCTTGATGGAAGAATTGCGCTCAATAGGGTGTATCATCAAGGATGAAGACATTCTTACCCACTAAGATTCTCTCTTTGGAGAAGATATTATCCACACAGAGGAAAGGCAGTAGCCATTATTAGATGCAGGGATATTAAGTAGTAGAAGTGAGCCCACACAGAGAGAAAGGTAAATAGGACACAGACAAGGCAGAAACACACCAGGATATGGAGTAACAGCTTGTTTCTGAGAAATGGTACGTTTACTGGGGCAGAGCTGCTGTAGGATCACTGGGGTGATTTAGGTGTTCTGAAGGATATTGAATGGTGTCTCTTCCCCCCAGCCCCCCCCATCCCCCCCAGTCCCAGAGCACGAGTGCTGGGATGGCTTTTTGTCTTACGTACTGTTGTGACTTTGTTAAATTAACATTTGTTCAGTAGAGCCCCAGTGTGTCAGATGGATTTAACAAAGGACCACAGAGGAAATAAAATAGAGAAGTTTATTACTCCCAAGTCCTGGAGGGCATGCCTGGCAGGGCCATGTGGGGAGGTCGAGGCAGCATGCAGGCAATGAGCACCCAGCAGGATCTGGGGCACGTGCCTTTTTTACAGTCCGAGGGTGAAGTGCTTTGGAGTTCCCCCGGCTAAGGCCAGATTGGTCGATACAAACCAAAAAGCGCTGGGTTTTGGTGAGCTTCTCAGGGGTCTTCTCTAAGGGGTACACCAAGGGAAGGCCCCAGAAGACAGGGAGAATGCTCTTCTCAAGGGCCTAAGGAGCAGTCATAGCAGGAAATCACATTTGCTTGTGACTCTGTGGGCTGTTACCTAGTGCATGCTCTGGGGGTGTGGTTGGGGGAGGGCAGCTCTGCTCTGGGGGTGTGGTGGGGGGAGGGCAGCTCTGCTCTGGGGGTGTGGTGGGGGGAGGGCAGCTCGTGTCAGTTCACAGCCCCTGCAGGCCCCTTGTCCCCACAGAACGGAGGCCGAGGCTGCAAAGGTACGGAGCAGTTTAGCTAAATTCTCAGCATTCGATTCACCCGTTAACATTCCAGTATTCCCATTAGTTAAGAGTGACTGCTCCTTGCAATCAAATAGAGCTTATTTCATAAAGAATAATTCTCATGATTAAAGTAGTCCTCTTAAAATCATCACTTTGTGATGAGGCATGCCACATTTGCAATCTTCATTTTCATATTCTTCCCATTTTTTTCGTTCCTCATTAATAATGTTCAGAATTTTGCTTTTATCCAGTAAAACCAGTTGTCTTTCTAGTGAGTTAAGGAAGTGCTAAATTTATCTAAAATTAAAGATTGGAATTTAAACTGAAAGCTAAGGAACCTGAACCCAAAGGAGCTTTTGTACATAACAGTGCTATGAATTCACTGGTGTTAGATTAACTGCATTCATGTGTAAAATGGCCCAGGGCTGAAGAAGGACAGCCTTAAAACATGAGATAGTAAGACATTGCCATTTATAACAATAAATGAATATATTACGTCCAGTTCAATATGGAAGGAATTTTAGAGCAAGGTGCAGTTATCAAAACTGGTCTTTGATCAGGACATGAGAGCTAAAAGCAATTATTAAAAGCTACATACTCCCATCCCTACCCTTTGTGAACTCAGATTGGAGATAACTTACAGACACATTACAACGTAAACAGCCTATGAAAGGTCCCATTCCAGAGCAGTTTGAGTTTCAGAGGAGAAATATTTTCTTTTTCCCAATGTGATTGCCAGAAATACTGTAAGCACAACAAAGCAACCCATTAGACTTTGATGCTCTCCACAGATTGGTTTGTTTTGGAAAGAAGTAAAATGCTGTCTTCCCACGGAAGCCACATTTCAACATTTTTCACACATACTCACACAGTCACCTCCTGGCCTTCTCATCACAGAAGCACTTAGGGAAACGCCCACCCTAGACAAGAAGAAGATCGGAGATGAATCTGTGTACAGAAACAACTCTGGATAACATGGACTATTTTGTCAGAGGGGTCTTATTTCATAGGAAATGTAAAGAGTGAAACCATGAAGCAAAACTTGCGTTTATAGGAAGTCTTGGAATTCATTAGTTCAAAATCATAGAACTTGAGAGCTAGAAGGAATCCTATGATTTAGGTCAATTCCTTCATTTGGCAAATAGAAAAACTGAAATTTAAAGAAGTTAAATAGCTTGCTTAAGGCCATCCAATTTGCTGGTGGAGATTAGAGACTACATAGAATCTCATCAAAGAAAGCTGAACATTTGATAAATACTTGTTTCGCTTTGTGCTGTATCTATTTATTTAAAAACATTAATTGAAGAGGGCATGTACTGAATGGAGCACTGGGTGTTATAGGCAAACAATGAATCATGGAACACTACATCAAAAACTAGTGATGTAATATATGGTGATTAACATAACAAAATAAAAAAATGTTAAAAATAAAAATAAAAAAATAAAAACATAAATTGATGACCTTTCAAAAGATACACAAAAGCAGAGAGAATAGCATACTGAACCCTTAATTTCCTATCACCCACCACCAATAATACGTGCTCATTATGGTTAATCCATAAATAAACCCTTTATCTATTCCTTCTTGAGCTTTGGTAGTTGGTATATTTCAAGGAATTCATCCATTTCTTATTATTCTTTGAATAGATGGAAGATCTGTAGTGATGTACCTCTCTCATTGCTGATATTGGTAAAGTGTGAATTCTCCACTTTTTTTTTCTGTATTGATCTGACTAGAGATTTATCTGTTTTATTGATCTTTTTAAAGTGTGAGTCCCCTAATTTTGTTCTTTTTCAATATTATTTGGCTATCCTGGGTCCCATAAATTTTAGGAAATATAAATTTTAGTATCAGCATTTTTGTTTTATGGCAGCTGGACAACTGATTTCTTTATGTTGATTTTGTATCCTGCAACTTTACTGAATTTTTGGATTAGTTCTGACAGTTTTTGGTAGAATCTTTAGGCTTTTGTATATATGAGATCATAGCATCTGCAAATAATGACAGTTTTACTTCTAGCTTTCTGATTTGGATGCCTTTTATTTCTTTTTCTTTCCTAATTGCTATGGCTGGGACTTCCAATACTGTACCAAACAGGAGTGGTGAGAATGGGCACCCTTGTTTTGTTTCTGATCTTAGAGGAAAAGCTCTCTACCCTTCACCATTAAGTATGTTAGCTGTGAGCTTGTCATATGGGGCCTTTATTTTGTTGAAATATGTTCCTTCTACACCTACTTTGTTGAGAGTTTTTATCATAAAAGGATGTTGTATTTTATCAAATGCTTTTTCTGCATCTATTGAGATGATCATATGGTTTTTATCTTTCCTTCTATTAATGTGGTGAATCACATTTATTGACTTATGTAAGTTGAAACATTCTTGCGTCCCGTGATAAATCCTGCTTGATCATAGATCAAGCTTAATGTGCTGTTAAATTCAGTTTGCTAATATTTTGTTGAAAATTTTTGCATCTATATTCATCAGAGTCATTGGCCTGTAGTTCTCTTTTCCTGTAATGTCCTTATCTGGCTTTGGTATTCAAGTAGTGAGGCCTTAAAAAATTGAGTTTGTGAGTGTTCTCTCCTCTTGAAGTTTCTGGAAGAGTTTGAGACGGCTTGGTGCTAATTCTTTAAATGTTAGGGACAAAGTGTTTTAACAGTGGGGAGAAACCTGGGAAGACTGTTTCATTAGAATCAGTCTTATAATAGGGTCTATGCTAGTGACTGACCTTGGATCTTGCAGAGGCAGTATGAACAAGAGTGTTGGTCCCAAGGTCCCAAGGAGCCAAAGGGAGATGGTGCAAAAGGATTTTGTGGGTATCCATTCACTAACCTAACACATTTGTGTAACTACCTGTTCCATATTGTCACAATTTCTCCTTTTTTCTTAAATCTGATCTCCACCAACCCTTTGTTTTTTACCACTATATGCAGGTATCTTCCAATTTTCCCTTCCATATGCACTGTCCCCCCTTTCTTTGCCCCAGAATGCTGACCCACAGCAATAGTCTTCCTATTCCTCGAGATTCAAGCTGAACTTGGCTGATGGAGAATTGCAGGTGTTGGGAGTGGTAAGGTCAGGGTATTTATTCTCCTGGGTCCCTCTCTTCAAGGTCACCTTGGGCTTGTTGCTTCCTCCTTGAATGATGAAAGACTGCAGTGCCTTCCACAGGACCCTCCCCACACAGTTGTGTCTCCAGATTCTAGTTATGTCTCCATCCCCTCACCATCATTATTCTGTGTGATTTCCCTGATGCCTGCTCAAACCTTTGTACATAACCCCTTTGTTAAACTCTCCTCAAATTCTCCCATTTGAGTGTACCAGCTCTTTCCTGCTGGGACCCTGACTGATATAATCACCATGTTCACCATCTTGCTGTCTTCCTCACTCTATTATCCATTCTTTATTTGAAGGAAACAAAGGATGAATGCCTTTTCCTTGCAACAGCATGTGTTTTAGTTAGATTTTTTGTTGTTGTTGGCTTGCTTTTTTGTTTGTTTCAAGGTTTCAAGTAGCTGAGACACACTCACCTTGCCTTAAGTAGTATGAGTTTATTATGTGGACATCAAGAAGATAGTAATTTCTATCTCAAAGTTAGCCTTTAAGAAGAAGAGCTGATATTGTACAAAGCTAGATCTCAAGGGAACTGGAAGGCAGTATAGTTTCTTTTAAGTCATAATCCTGACAGAGCACCAGGGAATTCTATACATATTTTTCTAGGTTCTCTCTTGACCTTAACCTCTCCATGGGAGATCCAGATCATACTCATACCCTTTGGAACCAATAAATTCAAGGCCATATGCTTAGTGGCTAGGTGTTCTGGCTCATAGCATCTGGTAGTCCTTGCTTGAATCTTGACTTTACTAACTGGCTCTGTGCCTTTGGGCAAGCTACTTCATATTTTCTTAGACTTAGTTAGGCCATTTGTAAAATGGGAATAATGACCAATCTTACTTTATTTGATTAATGGGAAAAATTCAATCCAAAAAATATTGCCTAATAAAGAATAAGTGCTCAACAAATAAATGTAAGGTACTGCTACTATCATTTTCATTAGAAGCAAAATTGTTTTGGCAATGATTTAGGGGAAAATAAATCACTGAACCCCCAGTTGAGCTACCAGCCCAAGGCAATAGACAAGCCTCTGGTGCTTGTATGATATGATCAAGGACTGTGTACAAAGTTGCTGAAATGGGCATAACCAGGGTCAAGATCAACTATTGTTAGGATACCTTGGGAGACTGGTTACAGCCTCAGCTAAACAGCGAACACTGGTAAACCTTGTGTCTCCGTTCCTAGGTGGGGCTCCTTCACTCCTCCATGGAGTTGGGTTGGAGTAGTCTTTCAATTCTAGGAGCAGATATTCTCATTCATCTCTCATGGCAGGGATCCTCTCCTCTCCTCTCCTCTCCTCTCCTCTCCTCTCCTCTCCTCTCCTCTCCTCTATCCTATTCTATCTCTTTAGTGTGATAGCAGCCTCTCACTTTGTCTCTGCTATATTATGGGTGTTGTAGTTTAGCTTTTGGGTCTTCAATTCTCTGTGTCTTCTGTTTGGACTTTCAGAGAAGTATATGATCAGTACAGGGGGTCACCACCTTCCCTACTGGGCAGAACTTCCTTGTTAACTCATTCCATGGGCCAAGGGATTCCTGTGGGCTGACTGCCTTTGGGTCTAGAGTCCATTCCTTATTAAATCAACTAATTCATAATATGAGGGGCAATGTGGTAGTAGCATGGTGTGAAAGTAGTTAAGAAGGAGCCCCTGGGCAGGAGTCCCTTAGAAGGAGATTTGCACATAATAGGTGTTTCAGAGATTTGGACCACCTAGTAAAAAATATAAATTCTACCACCCAGATGAATTTTATGGCATGTCAGTTATACCCAAATAAAGCTCTTTGATGGGAGTGGAGCAGAAAAGACAAATGATACTGAATAGAGTGTGTGTAATGACCACTGGGGCATCATTAACACCAAATATTTATTGACATCTACCGCATGTCAAATACCATATTAGCTGTTGAATATAAAATTTAAATAGATATATTCCCTGTCCTTGTTGAAATAATACTTGCGTATTATACTGGGGTGTTAAACCTTTATTTCACTTCTTGGTAGAAATACAAGGTAGATGGCATTATAACATAGACTTTGTTTCTCTGGGCATGTGATAAAAAGCTGTCTTTCTATATCTCGTCCGTTAAGCACAAAAATATTTATGGAGTGACACTAAGTGTGTCAAGGAAAATTATGTTTCAGATCAGGCAAACTTTTCCTCTATGCTATCACTTCAAATATAGAGTAGAATTATAATTTTGGTAACTCAATATCTAACTGACAATATAAAACTAACTGTACATATTTTTTCATTTCCTGGAGATGTCAAAAAATAGTTCTTGCCCTCATGACAATGGAAGTAATTTTAAAGCTGCTACTGTTGTAGGTATATAACATAATTATTTTCATGGTCTTGAAGCAATCTGTTTAACCTATCATTTCCGTGACTCACTCTTTCCTTCCTTCCTTCCTTCCTTCTGATCTGAGTTGAAGATGGGTGAGAGAATATATAAGAAATGTTTTGTTTTCCTAAAGGAGCATTTCCAGCTCCACTGTCCAACAAAGATAGTCATTATCCCTTTTTCTTTATACAGGCATACATTGATACTTTACTGTATTTACATATTGCTTAACATTTATTCACTTACCTGCTCAGGGAACAGTTTTAGTACTTTCTTTGTGTCAGGGTATGGCCTTGCTACTGGATATAAAAACACAAACAATGGTCCTTTTACAAAAAGAAATTGCTGCCCATTGAGTGAGAAACAGTGTCCTGAAGGTGGTCTTCCCTTTAAATTTTGTCAATACCTATGTGTCACAGTGTCTCAATACAGGGAAATAAAAATTTAATTCACAAAATCAGTCAGGAGCTGTATCATTCCACGGTCAAACAGCGTTCACTCTCCTAGTAAATGTATCACCCTGCTTGAGCTTTGCCGTACCAGACTCAACTCTTAGCTCATTGTGGTACTTTAGATATGGAATCTCGGGGACACAAAGTACCAGAGTTAAACTTTGGTAGGTTATGTCAAATTGCCCTCCAAAACTGCTGTAATAATTTGTGTTCTTCCCTACAATGTATAAAACTGCACTTCTCATAAACTTGCCAGTCCTGCAAATTACCAGTTTTGTGTGACATTTTAAGCTAAGCTCAGTTTGTAGAACAGATGGAGGCTGAGCTGTAGTTGAGATGAGAGTCTAGCTGGGGAGGGCCACAGCCCTGTCGAGTTGGCTTCCCCTCTCCCTTCCCTGTGGGTCCTTGGTTGCATCTTTCAGGAATCCCAGAACTCCATTAACCATGGTTTGAAAATCGTGGTTTACTAGTTTGCCTTCGTGGCCATAATTGGTCGGTTCCTCATGAGTTATAGTAATACATGTTTTCTGGCATTTGAAGTAAAGGTATTTAGCTTTCAGATTAACAGTGTGTTTCTTTTGTTGGTAATCTTTGACTTGAAGTGGTAAATATTATTTCTAGTTCTCCAGACACAAAACAAAAAGTCATTATATGCTTGTGCATTGTTTTAAAAAAAATTCTAACCAAGATCTCAGTAGGATGCCAATAAAAAAAGCGTTATTATCATCAGTGTTCAAGTGCCACCCTCATTACAAGTTAGGCCATGTATGTCACATTAGCTCTTTCAAGTCACAAGAGAAATATTTAGCAAACTCCAAGGGTAACATCTCTACATTTAATACATTAGTGTATTCCACTGTGGACTTTCAGGCTTTCCAAAGGACTGAACTAATGCCTTTGGAAATATTCAGGCTTAGGTTGGAAGGCTTGTAAATACCAGGACAGTCCAGGGAATGCACAGGGTTCTAACTACACTGTATTAGTCTGGCCAAGGGTGGAATTTGGAAAGATATATCGGTGACAGAGGATCTTTTGGATCACGCTCCCCACTTACCTTTTCCATGAAAGCACATCCTGAAATTGCATGAAGTCTGCATCGGCTATAAACATGGTCTGAAAGCACTGTGATGTATTTACTGGATATGAACTCTCCTAAAAGGGGTGGGTTTCCAGTTCCTCTACACTTGGAAGAAACGTGGAGGAGAGAGCCATGGTGCTCTGCCAATTCAGGAACTCAACAAAGTGGCTCCCACCACAGAGCAGTCAGCTAGCCTTGCTTTCAGAGATGTAAATGATGGTGTCACTGACCACCTGAGGGGTAGCCCCCAGTGATGCCAACTTCTAGGCATTTATACCACTGTGCCATTCTCTCTCAGTGACTGTGGGCTGGACTGAGGGGCTTACTTGTAGGGGACAGAGTATGGCAGATTGTGAGGTGTCATCTGTGAGATGAGGTTATAAAAAAACCGCATTTCTACCTTGGGTTCTCTCTCACTCTCTCAGATTGCTTATCCTGGGGAGAGGCCCTCCTGGTGAGAGACCAAGCCTTCTCAACAACTAGATGAATGGGATTGGAAGTGGACCCCTCAGTCCTCCTCTCCCATCAAGGCTTCAGATGAGACCACAGCCCCAGTTTACTGTTTGGATACAACCTTGTGAGAGACCTTGGGACAGAGGCCCCCAGCTAAGCCCTTCCTAGACTTCTGGCTCAAAGAAATTGCTTTGTTGTTGTTATTTTTAACTGTTAAATTTTGGGGTTAGTTTTTTACACAGCAATAGATAAACAAATAGATTGTTTGAAAAATACAGGAGCTTTCTACAACATTCTGAACAGGGTAAAGGTAAATAAAGGTCTATGCCGAGTGGTCCTCTGTTAGTAAAACTTCAGGAACCTTATCTTTGATGATAACTCATCCAACAGAGAGGCAGTTCACTTGGTCAGTATGACTGTCAGCCCATATTTCAGTATAGCCACCATCACTACTCATTTTATAGCACCTTGGGTTAGATTGAAATGATGAATATTTGACTGACACTACTTGAAATCTTATTGAAGACCAGGGTCCCAGGAGGTCACCTAGAGACTGCAACTTCCTCTCATTTAGTATTTAGAATTTGGTAGCACCATGCTGGGGGTGTCCTATATACTAGTCTATTTAATCTTTGCAGGGGTACCATGAAATATTGAAGTATTACCATTTTCTTAAAGATGTGAAGACAAATTCAGAGATGTTAATAGGTCGATCAAGGAATCATAGGTAGAAAAAGCTGTAGAGTGACTAAGAGTTCAGATCTGCCTGGCTCGAAAGCCAGAGCTCTTGCCACTTTACTACTCCTCCCTCACGTGTTGGGTTGAAACCTAAGGTGAGCAGGATGAACATGCAGGAGGTTATTCCAGGTGTAGAGGACTTTGAAGAGGTGAGCACATTTGATCTAACATGTTGTGCGGGGGACCCAAGAGGCCTGTGGGGAGGGGAGCGTGCACTTCGAGAGAGACAGGATGAAGACTGGAATTCATCAGTGCAGCTAAGAATGAGAGGAAATCAACCTAATCCCATTTGCTCGTGTGATCTGATGCAGCTTGGCCAATTCTAAGACAAAATGAACTGCCAACTACACCCCATTTGGCCTCTTACTATTCCTAATTTATTGTCCCTACGGAGGGGCCCTGAAGTGGGAGGTTGTTACAAATCTTAAAAAAAAATGCATTTTTACAGCAAATCATTCATCTACATTAAATGCACTTACATGCAGGCTTTAGCCTATTCTATTTTGTTGCATGTTGTTAGCCAAAATTATCAGGGACAGTTTTCATAATTATTTTCCTTTTTTTTTTTCAAGCAGTTACAATCTTTATGAAATTGAATTTAAATAATTACATCTTTCTGGGACTTCTTTTTTAAAAAGCATCATGTGTAAGGCTAAATTTCTGATGCTTCATTTAATGTTGCTGAAGGAAAGAACAGATACTAAAATATTTTGAGCTGGAGCTTTACATAGACAAAGAGAAACTTCAAATACTGATTACTAATTACATTCCTATTTTGCACCAAAAAAATCAGGAGGAGTTGCAGATACATTTGACAAGATTCAAACTATGGCATTAAATCCCTTGTGGAATTTTAAAAATTTGAAGCTGTTTTTTTTTTGGTACTTAAGAGTCCCAGAAGGTGAATCCTAATCTGAGTGGCCCCCTCAGGAGGGCTGGGAAAACAGGGTGGTCTATTCAGAGCCCTGTTAACATGAGGATATACAGCAACATGGCTGATGGAGGCACTCTGAAACACTGGGGCTGAGGTTTGTAAATAAAGTAGTGGTGGCGGAGATGGTAGGAAGAGTCAGTGCTGGTACCAACCCGTAAAGTGAAGTCCACAGAATTGTTCCTAAGCTCCCTCTTGGTTCCTTGGACTTGAATTTGGCTGGGTGTTGTGTCCTTTAAATGGTAATGACTTCAGCCTAGCCCAAAGTGCTATAAAATTTAAGGGCCAGCCTACCCTTTTGGAAGCTTAGTGAAAGAGTCAGCTCTTCATCTTCTGTCTGAGATCGGGTCCGAGGGGTTGACCTGGAGAGGACAGGGTCGGCATGTCCAGTCTTTTTTTTTTTTTTTTTTTTTAAAGATTTTATTTATTTATTTGACAGAGAAAGACACAGCGAGAGAGGGAACACAAACGGGGAGTGGGAGAGGGAGAAGCAGACTCCCCACCGAGCAGGGAGCCCGATGCGGGACTCGAGCCTGGGACTCCAGGATCATGACCTGAGCCGAAGGCAGTCGCTTAACCAACTGAGCCACCCAGGCGCCCTGGCATGTCCAGTCTTGATGGGAGTTGCTGGGACAGGACCTCTGGTGTGTCTGATTTGATATCATGGATATTTCACGATCTTCAAAACAACTTTCAGGTTCTCGCTCGTGGTGTCACTAAGCAGAGCCAGCAAATGCTTGCTCTGTCATTCCATCCAGACCCTTCACCCACCGCTGTTGGTGGCCTGTCTTGGATGTTTACTCCTGCTTCTCAGGGGCGTCACGCCTATCTCCCCAGGAGGAGGGAGGGCGTTCTTTTACACCAAGTGCTTGATAGGAAAAAAAACTGAAAGTGTAATTGCTGATTTCTTAGGGTCAAGTTAAAACGTGGAGATGTGCCTGTATCAGGTCAGCTTGTGAGAACATCCCGTATCTGGAAGGCGCAGCTGCTAAGAAAAGGCTCTCATATGTCAGGGTACAGGGTGCACAGACAGCAGAGCTGAGAAGGCAAAACAGCTCCACGGGAGAGTGAGTCACTGATCGGCACCTCTTTACCCTTCCCCTTCTTCCCTCACACCCTCCTCCATACCCCAAATCACCGCAGTAGGTGGATGCGGCCTGTGGACGCAAAGCTGGTCCCTTTGGAGGTTTGGGGTGAAAAGAGAAGACACAGAAGCAGCTAACATTTGTTGAACATGGAATATAAGCCTGGTGCTGTGCGAGCTGCTATTTCCTTCCCACTTAATCCTCGCAAAACCCCACCACGTAGATGAACACAGATCTCATTTGGAAGGATTAGAAATGGAGGGAGAAAGTCTAAATGATTCTGTAGTTATTGCTTGAGCCTGGTTTGAACTTAGGTTCATCCAACTCATGCGATCATCTCAAAAATTTCTGAGGGCATAGTCCTGTCCCCTTGAAATGTTTGGGCATCCTGAATTTTAGGAATTATGGTCTTGCAGGCTGCCTTTTATTCTGTGTGTGTGTGTTTGAATGAACATGTGTGTGTAATAGGTTTGATAAATGAGTGGAACTCCAGGGGATTGTGGGAGGCTGAGTTATTTAATAAGATTGATCATGGAAGATATGGGGCTAAATCTTTACTGATTTGTAATCTATTCTGGCTGAGCAGTAGAAAATAAAATTGATTCTCATTAACTTAGTTATCACAACTTAAAGGGTAATTGGCACTCTATTTAACTGTGGTTCTGAATTCTGCTTTGACAAAGTCCTGCTCTAAGTTAGAAATGTTTTCTTGAGGACTGTTTGCATGGTATTATTTTTCAATCAAGTGCAGTAAAGGGGCAATAATTAGAATTGAAGAGAATTACAGTTTGAGGCGGATCATATAGATTAGCTAGCTGAATTAAATTTGAAGGCCAAGCCAAAAGGAAAATTGGAAGTCTTGCCACTGTTGTTTATGCATAGCAAGAATAAGAAACAACAGCATGAAGGGAAGAGAGGAGGGCATCAGGAAACAACTTCTAAAAACAAATTCTAATACTTGCCTCTATTTTGAGCTCTTTTTTTCTAATGGATCTTTAAGCTTTTCATTATCAATAGTCATTCATGCAATTTTCAAAATGTGTTTTTTATAGGGTGTATACATTTCTAAGTTTATTAGGATTCCCCTGTTAATACTTGTGACTGTGGAAAAAATTTTAATCTCTCCCCTTCTTTCTCAAAAATGTCCCTGCTTGGGGGCACCTGGGTGGCTCAGCCTGTTAAGAGTCTGACCCTTGATTTTGGCTCAGGTCATGATCTTAGGGTCGTGAGGTTGAGCCTCACGTCGGGCTCCGCACTGGGTGTGGAGCCTGCTTAAGATTCTCTCTCTCTCTCTCTCCCTCTACCCCTCCTTCCCCTCTTGCTTGCACATGCTCTCTCTCTCTCTCTCAAAAAAAAAAAAAAGTGTCCCTGCTTGGATGATCAATTATATGGTTTCTCTACTGAACGCCTATTATATGCTAGGCTCTGGAGATGGACACAGAAGTGAACAAAACAAACATGGTTCCCAATCCCCACCCCTCCAAAAAAAAGTCACAGAAAAAATAAGCAAAAATTTACAGAGTAATATGAAGGAATGAAATGGGGATCTGAGATAGTAATTGGGGATGAAGGAACATCTTTAGAGTAACTAGAGAAAGACATTCTGAAGAGGTGTCATTTAGGCGAAAATCTAAGGAGTGAGGAGTTAGCCATACAAAGTCAGGGGAAAAATATCTCTGGCAGATGCAAAGGCCCTGAGGCTCTGGTACTATGGTATATTTGAGAAATTCAAAGAATACAATGAGGATATTGTTTATCAGCAGAGAAGAGTAGTGGACAGGGCCCAGATCATGCAAGGTCTAGGATTTAGACTATAGTAAGAACCCTGGATCTTATTCTAGATAGTGGCAAGCCATCAAAGATACTTTAAAACAATTGTAATTGTCATTTTTAGGCCTAGATTTTCTCTTTTTAAATTGTATAGCATTTAGTTGTTTGTATTTTAATACACAGAAATGCAAAAATTAAATAATTCAGTCTTCTTGCCCAGATAGCCTAATATTTTGATTAAAAAGAAAAGTTTTGTTTTTATACATTTAAATACCCACACGTATGTTTTGCTCTCTTGTTCTGATGCTCTTGCCCTTTTCCCAAGGATAGTCACTATTAAGGTTTCTTGTGTTTCCCTCAAATTTTATGCAAATACTTGAATATTTGTATATAAAAAACAAATGGGATCATGTTTACATTATGTTCTGTATCTTTTCACTGAGCAATATATTGACATGCAGAATATTGCATTCTTATAAAAAGCTGCATAATATTCTATTTTATGGATGTATGATCTTTTTTCTAACCAATTACCTATTGATAGATATTTTTGTAGCTTTCCTTTTGATTTGGTTTTGTCATAGCAGACAATACTGCCAAAAACATCCTTTTAAAAAGGTTTATTTATTTGAGAGAGAGAGAGAGTGGGGGGAGGGGAAAGGAGCAGCAGAAGAGGGGGAGAGAGAGAGAGAGAATCCTCAAGCAGACTCCTTGCTGAGCTCAAAGCCTGATGTGGGGCTTGATCTCACAACCTTGAGATCATGACCTGAGCCAAAATTAAGAGTCGGCAGCTTAATACACCGAGCCACCCAGGGTCTGTCTCCCCAAAACATCTTTGATTATAATTTGCAACGACGTGGATGGAACTGGAGGGTATTATGCTGAGCGAAATAAGTCAAACAGAGAAAGACATGTATCATATGATCTCACTGATAGGAGGAATTCTTAGTCTCAGGAAACAAACTGAGGGTTGCTGGAGTGGTGGGGGGTGGGAGGGATGGGGTGACTGGGTGATAGACACTGGGGAGGGTATGTGCTCTGGTAAGCGCTGTGAATTGTGCAAGACTGTTGAATCACAGATCTGTACCTCTGGAACAAGTAATGCAATATATGTTAAGAAAAAAAAAAAAGATAGCAGGAGGGGAAGAATGAAGGGGGGGAAATCGGAGGGGTAGACGAACCATGAGAGACGATGGACTCTGAAAAACAAACTGAGGGTTCTAGAGAGGAGGGGGGCAGGAGGATGGGTTTGCCTGGTGATGGGTATTAAAGAGGGCACGTACTGAATGGAGCACTGGGTGTTATGCACAAACAATGAATCATGGGACACTACATCAAAAACTAATGATGTAATGTATGGTGATTAACATAACAATAAAAAAATTAAAAAAAATCTTTGATTATAAATCTTGGGGCACTTTTGCAAGTTGATTATTGAGTAACATTATTATGTGTTTTTAAACTTTTGAATGATATTGCTGAATTGTCCTTCACCAGTTTAAAACTGCTACCTCCTGGGGCACCTGGGTGGCTCAGTCGGTTAAGCGTCTGCCTTCAGTTCAGGGATTGAGTCCCGCATCGGGGCTCCTTGCTTAGCGGGGAGCCTGCTTCTCCCTCTCCCTCTGCCTCTCCCCCCACTCATGCTTAATCTCTCTCTCTCAAATGAATAGATAAAGTGTTAAAGAAAAAAGGAAATTATGCCTGGTGAGACTGTAACAAATACGTTTTCCTAGTTTGATATTTTGCAATCCAGAGTTTTGATTTTCAAGCAGTCATATTTATCAAGTTGGTCTTTATGGTGCCCAGATTTAAACCATGATTAAAAGAACTTTTCCATTTTCAGATTATAAATAAATTATAAATAAACTCAACTATATTCTTATCTGGAACTATTATTTTGAATGGTTTCAAGCAAGGAGATGATTTGGTTTGGCTTGTATTTTAAGAGCTCATGTTTGGTTTTGTGTGATGTGTGGACCTGAGGAGAGCAGGGGTGGATGTGGAGAGAGAGACTTGCTGGGTGGCAGGTGGGTGGAAGGAGGTGGTGAGGGCTGGCTTAATGTGGTAGCTGGGGAGCTCTAGGGAAGTGGACAGTTGCAAGATATTTTGGAGATTGTGTTGATAGGACTTAATGTCCTGGGTGTGGGTGCTGCAGGACTGACTTGTATTTTGACTTCTGCGGTTGGGCAGATGTCACGTTACTCACTGAAATGAAGATAGCTGCTGTTGGCAGCAGGGGTGTTTTGTGAGAAAATCTAGTTCTAGTTTAGACGTGTAACTGGTGACATCTCTGAGAGACGTCAGGTTGTAGCTGTTCACTGGTAGGTGGGTAGCTGAATATATCAGTCAGGAGCTCAGACGTAAGGTGTCGCTTGGATGGTGCTTCAGTCACTGAGATCAAGCAGAGAGGAATCAGAGTCAGAAACTCTGGCTTAGGCCAGGATAAAAGAGAAAGAGCCAACAAAAGAGTGTGGGAAAGAATAGCTAGAAAGAGGAGAAGATCCCGGATAGAATGATATTGCTGAAGCCAAGAGAGGAGATTCTATGAGGGAGGGAGAAGTCCAGTCTATAAAGTGCTAGTGAGAAGACAAGTATGTGAGGACTGGATTTGGCCCATGAGCATCGCTGGTGATCCTCATGGAAACTCCCAGTGAGATTTGGGGCAGAAACCAGATTGGATGGATTAAATTGGATGCTGAATACATATTGATTATATTATTCTGCATCGTTCAACACTCACTGTGTCCTCACAGCACTCTGTGATCTGCAGTTACAGGAATAATCTTATGATCATTATCCATGTCATGTCTTTATTAGGACCCTGGTTCCCTGTTGTCTTCTCATTCCCATATCCAGATTCTCATAAGCACCTGTGTATCTCCTATTACATTCTCTTCTGTCTCTTCAACTCCTGAAATCCTTCCACTGTGCCCTCTGAAAATCACAGTCCATTAATGGCAAACGTTTGTATATCTTAACAATTTCTCTGAATGCCCCTTTCTCTTTCTTGCTCTAACTGAAATCTGGCCCTCCCCAGAGGGTCCTGCTTTCCCTAAAGAGATCCTCACTGGCGCTCATGTTCACTCCCATGGGCCCGCACGCCTGGAGATGGGGAATCCCTTGTGCCCTCCATTGCTGTTTTCAGACCTCACTCACTCTTCCCCTTCTAATAAATGTCCGTCTCTGACTCTCATGATTATGTTACCCAGTACCTCTCATCGTTCCTTTTATCTTCCTTCCCCTGAAGCCTTTTACCTACTCCCCACCCCCCACCCCCCATTTTAGCTCCTGCCTAACTGGAACTCTCTTATGCAGCTCACCAGAACTGTTGGTTTTTTCCCTATTTTTTAAATACCTGCACACCCATTCCTTGAGGTTGTCTTCTCCAAGGGTCTGGCCCTGAACCCGAGCAGCACATTTCTCAGGCACATAACCTGGATCTCGTTAACAGCTATACTGCAACCCTCCATCATCTCTCTTTCCACCTCATTGTGTAGTACTCCAATTTCAACATTCGTTAGTTCCACTAGGATCACCAATCTATTGCCTGATTTTTACCTCCTTTTCATTGATCTTCACCCCCTTGATGTCCTTCCCCCCCATTCCCCAGCTTACATTTTATGCTTAATTATTATAGTCACTCCCTTGTATGCTCTTTGACTCCCTCAACCCTCTTGTTAAACTCACATCCATGAACCCCAAGCATTCTCTTAGTGCTGCTTGACACTGTTTTCAGTCATTTTCACACTCTTTAGACAATTATTTCAGACCTTTTCTCTCCTTACACATCCAATGTCACCTTCCCCAAACTATTCTCAGCTTATGAAATGTTCTACTTCACTAAAAAATGAAAGTACTCAGACAGGATCTACCTCAGACACGGACTACCATTCCCACATTTATCCACCTCTCTCAACTCAACCTGTGTCCACATTTTCTGCTCTCTCGCTTGTTACCATATGTGACCTATCCATAGTCCTATTGAAGATCAATCTTGCCATTTGCTGACTACTTTCCTCTCTCACCCCGTCTTACCTACTCAGAGGTACTGCTCCAGCAACTCACCTTCTCTCCTACACGATCAACTGTTTCTCTGCATGGGAACATTCTCATCAGCACGCAGACATATTGTTATTTCTTCTTTCACAAAAACAGAGAAAAGGAAATAAAACAAAATTCCCTTACAGACTTACTTATTTACATCCCCTTTTCAGGAACACCTCACAGGAATTGTTGGTACTCAGGATTTCCACTGTTTCCTGTTATTCTCTTTGTCTCTTAAACCCATTTCAAGTATGCTTTCTCCTTCACTAGTTCACCTAAATTACTCCCGTCAGTGTCACCAATGACCTTCCTGTTGCTGATTTCAGTAGTCCATTCTCAGTTCTCATTTTAACCAAATTTTTATCAGCACTTGGAATTGTCCACTCTCTTCTGCTTTGTATACTTTCTTCCTTTGGACTCCAGCATACTGCGCTATCCTGGTTTTCTTCCTACTTTGAGAATTGCTTCTTTATAGTCTTTGGGGATCATCCTTTTCTCCTTCACCTCCTAATGTTGAATTATTTCATGGCTCAGTCCTTTGTTTTCTTTATTTTCCTGTGTGTATGGACTCCTTTGGTGATCACTTGATGACAATGATTTAGAACTGCGATCTCCAATCTGTGATCTGCAGTTACAGGAATAATCTTATGATCATTATCCATGTCATGTCTTTATTAGGACCCTGGTTCCCTGTTGTTTTCTCATTCCCATATTCAGATTCTCATAAGCACCTGTGCATCTCCTATTACATTCTCTTCTGTCTCTTCGATCTCCAGGATTGAACCGATCTCCACAATCTACACGATCAACTGTTTCTCTGCATGGGAACACTGCGATCTCCAATCGCAGACTTCTCCCAAACTCCAGACTTATGTTTCCAACTACCTACTTGTCATGTTCACTAAGAGACCTCCAATTCAGTATGTCCCCAAACTGAACTCACTGCCCTCCCAAACCTGCTCCACCTACAACATTCCTCATTTCAACTGGTGGCAACATTATTTTGTTCATGCAGCTGCTCAACCCAGATACAGTTATTCATGATTATTTTTTCCCCTTAATCCCCATATCCAATCTCTTGGATAATCTTTTTGATTCTACCTTCAAAATACATTTGAGATCAGACCATATCTCACATTCAAGATCAGTCCATATCTTCACCATATCTCATATTCCTAGTGCTATTATCTTTGTGTTTCTACAAATTATTGAAGTAGCCTCTTAACAGATCTCTCTGTTTCCATTCTTCCCAGCATCCTTCCCCAGTCCATTCTTAACACAGAAACCAAAGTAACTCTTTCCAACGTTAGTCAGATTATGCCACTCCTCTGCTCAAAGCCATGCAGTGACACTTTCTATCCCCACTTTACCCAGATATAACTCTTATAATGTCCTCCAAGACCCTATATGATCTGCACACTCAAATACCCCTCTACCTTTTTGTTGTCTTTTCCCTATTACATGGCATTTAGCTCACACTAGCCAAAATGGCTTCTGCAATGTTCCTTGAACTTTTAGGCATGGCTAAGTCTCTCACCTCCTTCATGTTTTTGTTTGAATGTCAATAAAGCCTACCGCAACCACCCTATTAAAAATGACAATCCCTTCATCTTACTATCCCTTTCATCCTACTCTATATTTTCTCCCCCCATTACACTCAACACATTCTAACATGCTGTGTATAGTTACTTGCCTCTTTATTTTAACTTTTGTTTATTCTTTCTTCCTGTTAGAATGTAAGCTCCAAAAGGATTTTAGTTCTTTGTTGGATCTCAAGCACGTAAATAGTGCCTAGAACATTGCCAGTACTCAATACATATTTTTGAATGACTGAATAATATTTTTGAATGAATGAATAAATTGCTCCAAAGTTACTAGTCAGTGGCAGAATCAGGATCCCATCCTGATAGTCAGGTACTGGAGGCTGAGCTCTTTCTTAATCAGCCAATTTCACTTCCTTTCAAAGCCTGTATGAGACAGAGTAGATGTTGCATGTACAACGGCAAGGGAAATTGGCTCAGACATTTATTACCCTGTAAGACATGACCAAATGGGCCTACTTATCATTCATAAAATCTCTAAAATCTATTAGGCTCTCTAGGGTCTGTTTACTGAAATCAATACTACAAGCCACATTATTAAAGAATTATGATGCCAAAATTGAGTGCTTGAGTGCTTTTGATATACAGCCAAAGATATAGGCAAGTGAAGCCAAAAGAAGACTCACTTTTTAATCTTTTAATCTTCGTGATTGGTTACTATGATCAGTGAATGTGAATTCTTCATAAAATATTTTGTTAACTGGAAAGGGAGAAAAATGCACAGTATCCAAGGTTGTGAGTCTGTGATTAAACTAACCCAAATGGTTCAGGAAAGTTGTGTAGACTAGACAGTCCTCTCTCTACTCACCTTTAAAGAGGTGATGATGATGACAGTGATGTTAATACCGAGGAAGGAATAATTCAGTTCTGCCTTTTAGTTAGATATCTAGATAAACTGGAATATTTAAATATTTCTCAATGCCAAGAAAGACTGTTTTCTTCCACACTGTCCTTGTAGATTAGACAGTGATTTGTTACTTTAGACACAAATTTAGCAACATTTTTGAAATAGAAAGCTTTTCCAAGTTAATTCCTAAGGTTCTAATCCCTCTTCTCCTAACAACGTGGGTGTGTACGTGTATGTGTGATGGAGGATATGCTTATGGGTGGTGGTATTCGTTGTGTGTCGAATATGCTTGCTATCATCCCTTTTCCAAAATACCGCATAATCCGTTAATTAATATTTATGAATTCCTATGTTCCCCTATGGGTAAATTTTTTATAGTCTTTCACAAAAGAGATATTAACCTAGCTGAAGAGCTGGGAGGCTCTGTGTGTGTGCGTGCGTGTGCGCGCGCACGCGCATTTTGGGGAAGAGATGTTGAAGCTCATGCTTGGAACTTAGAACACCTCAGGGAGAGGAAGTCTGTAAATAGGTCTTTAAAATCACCCTGGCATTAGCAGGTGGTGTTGGGGTGTGCTGGTGATGGAAGGTTCTAGAATTTTGGATGTGGGAAAGGAAGAAAGAAAAGAAGATGTTGAATAAATATGTGTTGAATAAATAGATAGTTCATGTATCAATAAAAGAATAAGTGATTGCATGTTCTCTGAGTCCAGAGGGTGACAATAAAATTATCTGACACATTTCACAGGATGTTTGTGGGTGTATATTTCAGAGATCACTGGTGACCGAAGAGTCTCTTACTGGGAGTGAGCAGAGCATTTTCAAAAGAAGTGGTTTTGCCTCTATTCTTCACCCTCAAATCTACAGAAACCATTTTCTATATTCTAATGGCTTTTCCCTTAAAAGAATTTCTCTTTGTTAATATTTTCAAACTTTCCCTTCTTCCTGACTTCTGAGTCAGAAAGATCAGATGACCAAGACCTAATAATTTTAAGTTGACCTTCCTTGCAGGCAGAAGATAGAAAAGAAGATGACTTTAAAGCTCCCCCTCTCTCTAAGTTTTAGAGTTGTTCCTTGTCTTTACCAAAGGTGATCTGTGGCTCTGAAGCTAAAATATAGAATAAATGTAGTGTTCATTCCTTTCTTGATGTGGAAATTTTAAAAAGATGCTTTTAGTTGTTTATTTTTTTAATGTGGGCTTTCTCTCTCCCTCTCTCTCTCTGTATTTATTATATATTATATATATTATAATGTAATTTTAGAAAGGAGGTAGCAAGTATATTTCATTCTCAATTTTATATATATATAATATATATAATTATATATTATAATTATTATAAACTATATATTATATATATAATAAAAATATAGAGGGGACATATTATATATTTATATATTCTCAATTTTATATATAATATATATTATATATAATTATGTGTATAATTATATATATATAATTATATATATATAATAAATATATAGAGAATATATATAATTTTATATACTTATATATATTCTAAAATACCTCAAAATCCACTAATACTTAATAATTCATATATATGTGTGTATGTAAGTGTAAAAATACATATTTTTTAACCTTTGGTATTCTGTTGGAATAGGCAGAGGGGATAAATTCTTAGGGTTTGTTCTTGAAGAAAACAAAGGCCAGGGCTTAGTCAATTTTTTGCTTTGCACACCTCCAAAGCTGAGGTTTATCTTAGAATATTCATGAGGTCATGTCTAGTTATGACACTTCATTTGAAATAATTTGAGGGTCTTGCTATGGGTAAAATTAAGTGGAAGACTTGCACCTGAATAGAACTCCATCAGATTCTGAAAAATCTACCATGGTTCTTTTTCAGAGCTGACTATTTATGCATCCAGAGTTTTCCTGACCCCAGAGCTGTGGCATTATATTTCAGTCTTAGTTACTAATACACCTGCTTCTTAAATAAGGCAGGTTTCAGTTTAAATTTGAAGATGTTTCTATCTGCTTTACGAAGCATCTTGACAAAAGAGTATATTAGGGTTTTCCAGGGAAACAGAACCAATACAGTGTGTGTGTGTGTGTATATCTATATCTAATTGCAGGAAACAAACTGAGGGTTGCTGGAGTGGGGGGTGGGGTGGGGAGGGATGGGGTGAACATCTGTCGCCAACATCTGTTGTTTCCTGACTTGTTAATTTTAGCCATTCTGACTGGTGTGAGGTGGTATCTCATTGAGGTTTTGATTTGGATTTCCCTGATGCCGAGAGATATTGAGCATATATATTGAGCATATTTACATATATAAAGAGATTTATTTTAAAGAATTATCTCATGCCATTATGGAGGCTGATAAGTCCCAAGATCCACAGTGGGCAAGCTGAGGCTCAGGAGAGCTGATGGTGTAGTCTGGGTCTGAAAGTGGGCAGGTTTGAGACACAGGAAGAACTGATGTTCCATTTCAAGTCTGAAGGCAGAAAAAAAAAACAGTGTCCCAGCTTGAACACAGTCAGGCAGGAGGAATTCACTTTTGCTGGGCAGCGGGGGGTGGGGGGGGGGTGGGAGGGGGAAGGGGAAGGGTCATCTATTTATTCTATTCAGGCCTTCACCTGATTGGATGAGACCCTCCTACATTAGGAAAGGCCATCTGCTTACTTAGTTCATCAATTTAAATGTTAACCTCCTCCAAAAACACCATTATAGAAACATTCAGAATAATGTTTGACCAAATACATGGGCATTCAGTGGTCCCAATTCGGCACCCCTACACCTTTTCTTAAGCCATACTTAATCTCCAGGTGCAGATAATAGCAAGGTCATAATTCTGCCTAACACGATACAACAGTCCTGCATATGGGTGGAATATTAGGGACTGAATGCGTGTGTCCCCCTCAAATCCATATGTTAAATCCCTGATCTCCCGTGTGGCTGTATTTGAAAATGGGATTTGGAAGGAAGTAATTAGGTTAAATGAGGTCCTACCGGTGGGGCCCTCATCCGATAGGATTGGTGTCTTTAACAGAAGAGGTCCTGGACTGCTCTCTTGAGCTCCCTCTCTCTGCGTGCATGCAACCAAGGAAAGGCTGTAAGAGCATATAGCAGGAAGGTGGCCTTCTCCAAGCCAGGAAGCATCCCTCACTAGAAGTCACATAGGCCAGAACCTTGATCTTGGACTACCAGCCTCTGGAACCGTAAGAAAATAAATTTCTGTTTAAGCTATCCAGTCCATGGTATTTTGTTATGGCAGCCTGAGCAGAGGAAGACACAGGGAAATTTGTGGACAGAGGAAATCTATTTCTTCAGGGTTCCTGATATCAGAGATTTTTTTTTTTTTTAAAGAGCACATTCCCTGCCAGTTTTATGACACATTAGGAAATGATGAAAGTCATTACAGAAATCCTTTTCGAGCAAGTGTTGCTGTTTGTACTTTGAACAAAATAGTAAGTTATAAACACTTCTTGGAAAAATGAATGAATCATTTAAAATGAATATTGAACATTTATAAATAATTCACATGAAAGCATTAAAAGTTACCTTCACATGGGTATTTCTTACATTACTCTAAATAAGGATACAGCGGAAATGATCTGAATTGTCTACCAGAAGAGGGGAGTTACATAATTTATGATTCCTCTTCTCAGTGGAACCTTATGTATTAACCAGATATGATAATTGTAAAACCCACTTGGAAAAATGGTTATCCTATATGCTAATGAGTAATATAAAATGTATTCTGCTATATTATACTTACTTAAAATTATGCATGCATATTGACAAGATCTCTCTTTTGTTTGTTTTTTGGTAATTTTTATTAGTACTGCTTTTACAAAAATGTTTAAAAGAATGAATATTTATTTAATGACCAAAGTGCCTCCCAGCTGCCCAAGTCTATCATGCTGTACAGCCTGTCCTTTACCATCTTTGCTTGGGCTATAGATCCCGGTGCCTGATGAGCCAGATGGCGTGCATCCATCAGAGAGAACTGGGCTTCACATCCATCTGAGTCACACTAAGTGTTTGTTTGGTTACATGATTTTCTTTCTGTAAGTCATCCTTATTAAGTACTTTCCCTAAAGAGCACATCTTTCCTTTTTCCCTCTGCAGAAGCACATGTTACATTGAAGAAGGGGAATGAAGACTAAAATGGTTAAGTTATCCAGAGGGGAGAAAACTTCGGAAAGTTGAACTGATATTTGCAGTCATCCTTATTGTTAAAGGGACAATAGTCAACTTTAGCATTAGATTATTGCTTCTTTTCTTTTTCTTTTCTTTTCTTTTCTTTTCTTTCTTTCTTTCTTTCTTTCTTTCTTTCTTTCTTTCTTTCTTTCTTTCTTTCTTTCTTTCTTTCTTTCTTTCTTTCTTTCTTTCTTTCTTTCTCACAGAGAAAGAGCACAAGCAGGGGAAGCAGTAGACGGAGGAGAAGCAGAGGGAGAGGGAGGAGCAGGGAGCCTGACATGGGGCTCGATCCCAGGACCCTGGGAACCTGACCTAAGCTGAAGGCAGACACTTAGCCAACTGAGCCACCCAGGCGCCCCTAAATTATTGCTTCTTCTCACACTATCCTTCCCTACTCACACAGTTTCATTTAAGTGTTTCTAAATGGCTCAACACATTCTTTGAGTTTATAGACCACAGTATTTAAAAGGGCCTGACGTATCTTTTATGGCCATGCCAGACCCTTCCCACATGCCTTTTGTGACGATCTTACCCAGGAGGTGACTTGGTACCTGACATTGGCTTCCGGCCATCAGTGCCACGGGGATCTGTGGGATAAAGTTTAGGGAGGTGTGCTGGTCTGACTGGACGCGGGGCTGGGGTTGGAGGTTAGAGAGGACAGGACTCCACAGGTGAGCAACACGAATGCTGATAGTGAGTGTGCCAAGCACACGTGGATCTTTGAGTCTTCAATATTTATGTTACCAGAAAATATTCTGCCTAAAAAGGAGGCTGGGAAAAAAAAAAAAAAGTAGGCTGGAAAGTCCCCAGAGGAAAAGGACAAGAATTTTTGGCCTCAGCACTGAGAATTTTCATAATTTCCATAACATATTGGTCATTTTCGTAGGTTTTTACTTTTTTTTTTTGCAAAATTTCCTCATCGGGAACATTCTCCTTCAGATGTTCTGACTTTTCTCTGTCTGACATTAAGAGGACGGGGAGGGAATTCTCTGATACGTTTCCTGGACATCTTGGGCACCACAGCATGCTCATTCAATTGAACATTCAGAGCATTCAGTGAAGATCCCTGATAGACAGTTGCCAGGGGCTAATCGAGGCTGGGAAGAAATAGATAAAAATCCCCCTTTGTGGAACATGGATTTCATAGAAAATGTAATTTAATCCTGGTAACAGGCTTAGTAGATCATTGTTATTCACATTTTTTAAAGAGGAGACCAAGGCTATGACGAGGTTAAGGGCCCTGCAGCAAGCTCATGTAATTGGAAGAGCCAAGATTCCATCCCCAGTCGGCCCGAATTGGGGGTCTTTCCTGCAGTTGTCCTGCATGACAGTTTCCTGTGCCTGAAATGGTGAAGACGTGTATGGATGGCCTTTCCCAAAGCAGCTAATACAATAAACAAAGATCCATGAGCTCATGTCTCGGTGCAACCAGTACCTCTGGAGCTGGGGACACAGACAAGACTAGATTGGATGGGGGCAGGAGGGATGCAGACAATAAACAAATGAACACATGTGTTTTGCTCTCACGTGATATAAGATGTGCTAGAATTTCAGATAGTGATGAAGGCTCTAAAAAGTAAGGAAATTACAGGGACATTCACTGACGTGGCAGGAGGTGTTTTTATGTGTGGTGGAAACAGAAGACCTCTCTTAAAAGGACATATTTGGGCAGAGACCTGGATGAAGTATGAGACCAGGCTATGACATTGCACTGGGGGGGGAGGGGGGGCGGGGAAGGCACCAGGTAGAGGAAATGAGGCTCTGAGGGGTGAACAAACTTTCCATGTTTAAGGACCAGCAAGGAGGTGAGAGTTGCTTGAGTGGGGTGAGTGAGGATTCGGGGAGGACAGTGGAGGATAAGGTTAGAGCACCTTCCTTCTATCTTAGGCCTGTCCTGACTTGTGCATTAGGAGCTTTGAGTTCTAAGTGTAATGGGAATACAAAATAGAGCTTTAAGCAGAGGAATTATGTTATTTATATCTTACAAAGGGATCTTCTAATAAAGGGATTTTTCGTCAGGAAACCCTTACCAGTTCCAACTGGATCCTTGCCAGACAACTGAGTCCTTTCCCAAACTGCTTCCTCGAATAATTTGGGGGCATCCAATCTCAAAAGCTTTTTGAGGGTTTAATAGAAGGAAACACGACTAAAGGGTTGAACAATAAACTTCCTGGGGAGTAAAGTTTGAAGAATTTTTTTTCCAGCTTCATTGAGACACAGTTGCCCAGTATCACTGTGAAAGCGTGAGGGGCACAGTGTGTTGATTTGATATGCTTCTATATGGCAGAGGCTTCCTGCTGTAGCATTAGCTAACATCCCCATCACATCACTTAATTACTCTTTCTTTTTTGTGGTGAGAACATTGAAGAGGTACCTCTTAGCAATTTTCAAGTATATGACACAGTGTTACTAACTATAGTCGCCAGAGTGAACACTAGATCCTCAGAACTTACCTTGTATCTGGTATTCTGAACCCTTTGACCAGTATCTCCTCCTTTCCCTCCCTTCCCAGCCACCAATAGCCACCTCTCTACCCTCTGTCTATGAATTTGGCTTTTTTAGACTCCACATGTAAGTGATACCATATGGTGTTTTTTTCTCTGACTTATTTCACTTGGCATAATGTCCTCAAGGTCCACTTATGTGGTTGCGAATGGCAGGATTTCCTTGCTTCTCGGGGCTTTTATGACACCACATCTTCTTTATCCATTCATGCATTGATGGACATTTAGGTTGTTTCCATAAATGTCTGTGAATAATGCTACAAAGGCTTTACATTTTTATCTCCTAACAAAAATGAGAGGGGGGGCGCCTGGGTGGCTCAGTTGGTTAAGCGACTGCCTTCAGCTCAGGTCATGATCCTGGAGTCCTGGGATCGAGTCCCACATCGGGCTCCCTGCTCGGCGGGGAGCCTGCTTCTCCCTCTGACCCTCCTCCCTCTCATGCTCTCTGTCTCTCATTCTCTCTCTCGCAAATAAATAAATAAAATCTTTAAAAAAAAAATGAGAGGAAGTTTCTGCAGGAGCATCTGTGGTTAGGCATGGCAGGGAGGCCAGGATGCGTCCGTGTTTGGCCCAGTGGTCAGACTCTTCGGAGAGAGAGCTCCAGGTAGATGCTACAGAAGCTCTTTTAGCAAAGGCATCTGGGAAACATGGGGCTGTAAGCTGTGCCTCTGCCCAGATGGGCAGTATTGGCGCCTAGCTCTGGAGAACTTGGTGAACACGAGTGTGAACACCCTTGGGGCGCTTTCCAGAGGGCTGAGGTATTGCCAGAGTTGGATGGGGCAATCCATACTGACGATCATGATGACTGATGTGCTTTCATCAGGGGGGTGAGACCTGGAAACAATGAGACATAAATCAGATATTGCCTCGATTCTACTTTAATTGTAAGTTGCGATTTTTCCTAAATAACAGCTCTTTTGCCAGGGTGTTGGGGGGGGGAGGGGGCAAGTCCACACAGCTACGTTAGACGTCCACACCAGTTTTAGGAGATATCCTGATTGCACAAACTTGAAAATGTGGAGGGAAAAAACATTCCTTAGAACCAAGGAAATAGGGCAATAAGATGGTATATATTATAATGTGGTTTACCAAATATAATGGCATATTTCACTGGTATCAACTCAGTTGCATCACTTTGTAACAAAAGCTTTGGAGTCAAAGAGACCCGAATTTGTCTCTTGGCTCTTCAGTGGCTGTAAGTTACTGAAGGATTTGGTTAAGCTCCCTGCACCTCAGTTTCCTTTTCGGTAAGCTGAGATCATAATGATTAATTGAGCATCAGAAGAGAGAATTCTTGTAAAGCACTTAGCATACTGAATGGCACACAGTAAGGGCCCTAGGCTATTAGGATTGATAATAAGAAATGTATGTGCGGTCTTTGTTTCTGGCACAGAGCACCTAAAACCTTCGGCATTGCCTAAGTAATGAGAGCAATAAAGATGTCTTTTGTTATGTTGATTAGGTGACTTTTGGCTCCCGATTAAGGGTGGGGCTGGTTGCCGGGAAAACCAACCACGTGATTAGAGGGTTGGAACTTCCAGCCTCACCCCTACCTCCCACCTGCAGAGGGGAGAGACTGGAGGTTGAATCAGTTGCCAATGGCCAGTGATTTAATCAACCACACCTGTGCAATGAAGTCTCCATAAAAACCTCAAACGGCTTGGTTCAGAGAGCTTCTGGGTGGAGGAGCTTGCGGAGATTCGGGGGGAAGCGATGTGCCCGGTGAGAGCATGGTCGCTCCTCTCCTTTCTCCATACCTTGCCCTATGCCTCTGTGCTCCTGAGATAGATCCTTTCATAATCAACTGGTGGTCGAGTATCATAGTAAAATGTTTCTGAGTTCTATGAGCTGCTCTAGCAAATTAAGGTAGCCCAAGAAGGGGGTCGTGAGAACCCCTGATGTATCGCCAGCCTGCCAGGTAACAACCTGGACTTGGGGCTGGCATCTGAAGTCCAGGGTTGGGGTTGTAGGAGCCCCCCGTCTACAGCCAGGAGGTCAGAAGCACCGGGGACAGCCTGGGCTTGTAACTGGTGTCTGAAGTGGCAGAGTGAGCCCTTCACCTGTGCAACCTGCTGCTCTCTGCAGGGGGATACTGTCAGAACTGAGGCGAAGTCTCCTTGAACACCCTTCTGGTGTCCCTGAATCATTTGTTGGCATTGTGGGAACCCCTCCCCCCGCGGGCATTGGAATTGGGTCCAGGACCCCAAAGAGGTAGAAAATGGTAGTTACTATTTTGCTTCTGTGTAGCAGAGAAGTCAAGTTTTACTAGGTACCAAATTACAATTTAAAAGGAACGTTAACATTTGTAGAAGGATAGCTAGGCTGGGGAAGGATCTATTAACCTAATACAAATAATTGCTGAGCAGGTGGGAATAATTTGCTGTGAATAAAGCAGGACGTGGATTGGTGAAGAAACAAGGCATAATTGGTAGCTGCAAAGGTGAAGTGTTGTCATGTATATAAAATGGGGCACAGATTTGTGGTGTAAAAAACCTCGATTTTTGGAAGATAAGCAATCTCATGCATTCAGGACTAGGAATTTTTTTTTTTAAAGATTTTATTTATTTATTTGAGAGAGAGCGAGACAGCGAGAGAGGGAACACAAGCAGGGGGAGTGGGAGAGGGAGAAGCAGGCTTCCCGCAGAGCAGGGAGCCCGATGCGGGGCTCGATCCCAGGACCTTGGGACCATGACCCCAGCCGAAGGCAGAACCTTAACGACTGAGCCACCCAGGTGCCCCAGGACTAGGAATTTTAAAATGTACCAAACTTTCTACATTCTTCCCCAGACCAGGCTCTGCTGGCTTATGTCTGGTCACCACTGCTTTGTCGGATGGACCACACACATGCTGCTTCTCTTTGCTCTTGCTCATTTTCAGATTTGCTGTGTATTGCTTGGAGCAAGAGTGAGACTGTCTGAGGTCAGTGCCTTGGAGATTTGAAACCGACCTAACGTGAGTAGGATTGGCTCCTTGGTTGTTTCAGTGGCTTTCCTCACGCTTTTATGTTGGGCCTCTTTTCTGGTGACGGTTATTAGGACGAGGTTGAGGATGTCTCCGGAGGAACACATTGAGTCCCGGCTGAAGCCAGCTGAGTTTTTGTGCTTGTAATCACCACAAATAGAACCTGAGAAACTTCCCTTTATTCTCTCACACTTCAAGCTCCTTCCCTGTAGAAAGAAATGAATAAAATACCTCCTGTAGAAGAGCGGTTTTCATTTAGGTCTGTTATCAGTTTGACACCACGCTGGAGTGAATGGCAGTGAGAGGAAGATCCTGGAGTGAGGAGGATGAGTATCGCGATGCCAAGATCACCGGGGTATCGCATGTGGCCTCTGGTGTAGGGTTATCCCTTGTGACTGATGGTGAACACTGAATCTTACTCCTCAAATGCGAACCATGGGCCTGGCAGCCTAGAGATGCTCTGTGGCAGAGCGCTGACTTAGTCTGTGTCTTTAATAAGCCTGACCCAAATGTGGCGTTAATAAAGGGCTCTGTGTGACACTGACCGAGAATAGTTTCTTGATAGTCGTGTACCTCCCTTGATCACGTTAATGACTGTGTTTAACGCGCAAGTTGGTATGTAAGTGTTGCATTCCTGGGATGGGAACAGGCACAGGTTTAAGGAGCTTCCAGAACAAAAATAAGGGCAAGCACAAAAGCAAGACAGAAGCATTACCAACCTCGAGCCTGGGACCCAGAAGCTTGATTATAATCTGCTGCTCTATTTCTGTGCTTTTGGCCAAGTGAGTTTTGCTGCTGAGGGCAAGTACGTTTGCAAGACTGCGAGGATGCACACTGAGCGCTAGGAGCTGAGGGTCATTTTGCATGAGCCGGATGGGAGTCAGTGATATGGTCTCCCCCAGCTGCGGAAGCAATGGTCTTAACAGTGTTCCTGAGCTACAGAAGCATCTCCTCATTACTGTGTGCAATTAATTACATGCCACCAGCTTATTGTTTGCTATAAATAGCCACAGATTTGTCTTCATTTACATTTTAGAAGGCTTACTCTTTGCCCAACAAAGCATCATTTTTCATTGGAGCGTGTGTTGGAGAGAGCTCTAAGGGAGATGTGGCAAAATCCTGGCGGGTCTCTGGTATTTTAAAACAGTAACTCTGGATTATCAAGGGTTTCCTATATTGTAATCATTAGGAATCTCTCTCTCTCTTTTTTTTTAGATTTTATTTTATTATTTTTGAGAGAGAGACAGAGAGACAGAGAGCGACAAGCAGGGGGAGGGGTAGGCAGAGGGAGCAGCACGCAGAGGGAGAAGCAGGCTTCCCGCTGAGCAGGGAGCCCGATGGGGGGGGGCGCTCGATCCCAGGACCCCGGAATCATGACCTGAGCCAAAGGCAGATGCTTAACTGACTGAGCCACCCAGGCGCCCAGGAAATCTCTTTTATTTCTTGTCTCCATCAAGCATACCGTGTTTTGAAAATTGTTGTCTATGAAGCTGTATGCACGAAGTAAAATTTCTTCCCATTTTAATTAATAATAGCAGCCGTAACTCACAAGTTCTGATCAGTTATTAAAATTATCGCTAAGAAAGAAAAAAAGAGTGATGTTTTAGCTAGGGTCTTGTTGACGTTTTAGAGACATAAAGTGTAATTTCCATGAATTATTCTTTGAAAATAGTGAAAAACAGTTCTCCAGCTTTTATTAATGCCTTCCGGGGCCCCTAGGAGTCCAGGCAGCTTAGACCACAGGCAACTCTGAATAACCAATGTTGCAGCATCACATAGCTGTTATATGATTATTCATTATTAATGTTAATTACACTTACAATTTCTACTTTTATACAGAATTTTCTTGTCGTATTTAACTCATCAGAATAATTTCTTCAGGTAAATATTTTGTTCCCATAATAGGAAGAAACTGTGAGTCCGAGAATACAAATGACTCGACCAATAGCGCGTAGCTTTTCTGACACTGCATCTTCAAAGTCAGGTTCAAGGCTCCTTTTCAAACATTTTGGTCATGTACATTCTAGAAGTTTTGAACAGCTCCGCACCCCTTCATGCGTTTTTTAGTGCAGGAAGCGGCTCTGTAAAATTTAAGTGGATATATAAAACTTTTCATCACAAGCTTCAAGAGTTACAAATGTAAAGTTTCCAGCATATTGTAGATGTTTCCATTTTAACTAGAAAGCCATTACAGCGGTCTTCTGAATGCATCTGATAGTATATTGTGATTGTGATTATTATCCACTTGCCAAACGCATGGACAAGCTCTTTTTTAATAATCACAAATTACAGGGATGCCGGGTGGCTCAGTCAGTTAAGCGTTTGCCTTTGGCTCAGGTCATGATCCCAGGGTCCTGGGATCGAGTCCCATGTCTGGGCTCTGTGCTCAGCGGGGAGTCTGCGTCTCCCTCTGCCCCTCCCCCTGCTTGTGCTCTCTCTCTCTCTCTGACAAATAAATAAAATCTTTTTAAAAAAATCACAAATTATACATCACTCTTTTCTTTAGACTTGTGGTTTTTATTCCATTTACCCATAGAATATTATTGTAAAGTTTTTATACTCAAACACATTTTATTAATCAGAACATTTTATGTCTTTGCAAACAAAATATACTTGATTCTCATTATTTGTTGATTCTGTGTTTGCAAATTCACTTGCTCACTAAAATTTATTTGTAAGCCCCACACTAATACTTGTGGCACTTTTCGCCATCACAGAGCAGTGAAAAATTTGACTTACCCGTGGTGCATGTTTCCAGCTGAGGCTGAAGGAGATGGTGCTCTGCCTTCTTGTTTCCCCTCTCATGTTATAAACAAAGGTCTCTTTTCTCAGTCTGTTTAGTTGCCACATTTTTCATATTTTTGTGCTTCTTTTTTTTTTTTTTGGTGATTTCCCTGTTTAAAATAGCTTCCAAGTGTAATGCAAAAGTGCTGTCTAGTGTTTCTAAACTCACAAACACTGTGCTATGCCCTCATGGGGAGTACAGATGTGTTCATTAGGCTTTACCCAAGCGTGAGTTGGCTGTTGGCATGAGTTCAATGTTAATGAATCAACAATATATATTAAATAATATATTTTTAAACAAAAACAACCAAAAAAAGTTATATGTTGTTCAGTTGACGAAAATGTTGTGACCAGAGGCTCATAGGAACCTAACTGGATTTCTCCTTGGAGCAATGGTTTAGCATTTGCTAATTCAGTGTTCCTAGCAAATTTACCATGAATAACACAAGTAATGAGAATTGACTGTACAGATATAATTTTAAAGTATTTTAAAAATACTTTATAATCAGAAGCTCTAAGTGTTAATGTATTTTTTCTGTACTGAGCTATCATTAAAATTATTTTTAATATGTAATTAATTAACATACACATATATACTGCACCTATTAAGTCAGTTTTATAGTGTGGGCAATTAAGAAAAAACAGAGGACTGTCAAGAGAAAAAGAAAGATGGAATGAGTGAGATAGAGGAATTATACCATTTATTTTTTACCATGTGCCAGGAAAAGAAAGGAATTAAAAACAGGGAAGAGAGATGGAGGAAGAGAAAGAGAATCAGAGGATGAATGAAGAGAGATGAGGGTAGAACCAAGGGACCAGGGGAAAAGAAAAGGGATTTTACTATATATTCAGGGAGAGTGAAATGTGGAAGAATTACACCTACCTGCAAAATGGAAGTCAGTGGGAATACACACACACCCACCCACACACACACATACACACACATCAAAGATGTCTAAAATGTATAAATCAAAATTCTCATTCATTTTTTAAAAAAACAGAAAGCCTTGGGGCGCCTGGGTGGCTCTGATGGTTAAGCGTCTGCCTTCGGCTCAGGTCATGATCCCAGGGTTCTGGGATCGAGTCCCACATCGGGCTCCCTGCTCCTTGGGAGCCTGCTTCTCCCTCTGCCTCTCTCTCTCTCTCTGTCTCTCATGAATAAATAAATAAAATCTTAAAAAAAAAATTAAAAAAAAAACCCAGAAAGCCTTAATTTGTATCACTTTATTGAAATATGTCACATACTATACAATTCATTTGAAGTATACAATTCAACCCTAAAAGACCTCCTACCCATAAGCAGTCAGTCCCTTTCCCCTCCCCCACCCTGGTCCTAGGCAATGTTAATCTACTTTCTATCTCTATAAATTTGCCTGTTTTGGACACTTCATCTAAATGCATTCATACACTATGTGATCTTCTGTGACCCACTTTTTCTCTTCCACTTTATTGAAGTTATAATCAACAAATAATTTTGTATATTTAAGATAATTTAAGGTAATGTTCTGGTATGCGTATACATTGTAAAATGATTACCACAATCAAGCTAATTAACATATCCAGCACCTCACAAAATTAAGGGGTTTTCTTGGTATGTATGGTGAGAACACTTAAGATCAACTCTTGTAGCAAATTTCGAGTATACGATACAGTGTTATTAACTATAGTTGCCGGACTGTTTATTGACTCTCCAGAACAACATTTAGTTAATCGATTCATTGGTCTATGGAAGTGAATGTCCAATAGTGTTATTTGGGATAAAATTTAGTGAGAAGTTTATGGGAATTATATCATCCAGTGGAAAAGAAGTGTTAGAAGCTGTACAACTTTGTGTTTATGATTTATCTTATTTTAAGAAATCCTCCAAAGGATAATTAAATGCGTCAAGCTGGTAAAGAAGAATCTTTATATTCCAAAATTATTCTTTTTTCAGCAGAGCTTTTTTGGTGGGTACCTTTTAAAGTATGGATGCTCAGTACATTTATACATGAATTATGATCAATTAGAAATAAAACATCTGTGAAAATGTATGATTAAGTATGTCATTTAATTCGTATGAAAATATTACCCAACCTACAAAGTAATTGAGTATATTATAAGAACCTATTTTATTACGTTAAAGTGTCTCTGCTTCTCCAAGGTTGTGTCATTTATATTTAGCTTCATATGTTTCCTTTTAAAGTTAAATGAAATGGTAATATATGAAATGGGTTCTTGGACTGTGTGTTATATTGTCTCAGTGGTGCAGTAAATCAAATGCTGGGCAATATTAAAGTATGTTCATAACTCACGTTATCCTCATGCTTGAATTTGCAGGCCACCTTGACACAGATCCAAATATAAATAATTTTGTAAATTACTGAAGTACCTAATTTAATCACATTCAGTTATATGGTCATGTATGAGTAAATCTCATTCTGATAATTATATATGAGTAATCATGATATTCAGAATCATAGTGTGGTTAACTATCTAAATTAGATAGAAAGAAATATCTATTTTGGATTGCATAGAACAAGTTTCATTTAGCATTGAAAGGTCAGGCTGAAGACATTTTTAAATGGCACTTCCAAAAACTGTAGCGCTTTTATTGCCAAAAGACAGTAAAAAATGCATTTCTCCACATAATTTTGAATGCAAAAAAGGAAATCAAAGAAGTAAGTTTCAGTTTCATCTTTTAGCTGAATGTCACTGATCAACAGGAATCTTTGCCCCAAACTGTCACTCCAAAGTTATAATGGCTGGTGAGATGGTAGACCAACACATTTCTGGTCTTTTTGAATGTTTTAACTTTCCTTATCTAGTTCCTGGAGGCGCCTTTTGGGCTGACTTTTGGTTTGCTGAGCCCAAAACCAAAAAGTTACACAAAGACTTGTTTTGAGACCGGTCTTCTGTGAAAACAGTTATACTGTGAGAAGTGGTTTGTTCAAGGAATCCACAATAGTTAATAGACACCTGTGAATGTCTCTATTGCCTAGCTCACTCACTTTTTCCAATCACATTTAGCCCAGTTTCTTTTGGCTCAAACATAACTTATGCCTACAGTTTCAAAAACACAATAGGACAGTGAGAGCCTTTAGCCACAGTTTGCTAGACTACCACAAGATGGGGCTAAATTATAAGGAAGCTCGCTAACTTTGGGCTCTATGAGAGCAAGCAGCTGCCTAATTTTATTTTTGCGTTGGTGCTGCGGTTGGGAAGGGAGGATGAGTTTATAACAATGTAAAGGTTACAAATTTTAACTAGCAATTGAAATATTTTAAAAAACAACTCTGGGAGAAGTATTTCTTCTTTCCAAATGATCTGGATTTTAGTGGATGTATATAATTTTTTCTTGCCAAATAATGAGTTTGAGTTTTTGCATTTACTATATAGATACCCTGAATTATTGTACTGATTATGCATCTTCATGTACAGCATAAAATGGTACTTCTAAAGAGATCTTTTATAGCCTTCCTTAAGATAAAATACCTCGTCCTAGCTTTCTTCCCCCATTCCTTCTCTTTCCTCCCTCTCCCTTCCTATCCCTCCTCCTCCCACTCCTCCTTTTTCTGTCTCCTTTTCCATCTGTCTCCCATTTTTACCAGATGACTAATATGCTAAGGATGTTTTTTTCATTTCCTATATCTCCTCCCACCACTGTGAATGAAAAGGCTGAGCTAGCCATGCTCAGATAGACCTGAAGGGGTTCTCTGGGTCGGAAGGAGCATGCACTGGAAGGATTTGGGGTCTGCTCTTATGTGCCCAATGTCAATGAAAATTAAATAAATTATATTGATAATCATTCATTAATCAACTATTCATTGAACACTGACTCTTAGCTAGGTAGTATCCTATATGTTAAATATGCATTAGTTATTAAGTATATGTAAATTGGGCGCCTGGGTGGCTCAGATGGTTAAGCATCTGCCTTCGGCTCAGGTCATGATCCCAGGGTCCTGGGATCGAGTCCCGCATCGGGCTTCCCGCTCCTTGGGAGCCTGCTTCTCCCTCTGTTTTCTCTCTGTCTCTCATGAATAAATAAATAAAATCTTAAAAAAAAAGTATATGTAAATTAATTATAGGTATTAAGTATATATTAAGTTAATAAGACAGACATGAGTTCTTTTATCATCAAGTTTTTATAAATGCACGATAAATTTTCAGTTTGATGACTTCTGAAGAATATATTTATCTGTGGGGCCAACAATCCAAGTCCAGATACAAACATTTCATCCCCTTAGGAAGTCTCCTCATGTCCCTTCGATCTATTTTAAGGCATTTCCCCCTGACCACCCCCTGCCTACAGCAACCATCCTGATTTCTATCCCTATAGATTAGCCTGGTCTCTTCTTGAACTTCATAGAAATAGCATGTGCTTTTTTCATATGTGACTTGTTTCACTCAGCATAGCATTTTTGAAGTTTATCCATGTTGTTGGGTGAATCAATAATGTGAGTTTTTACTGTAATGTTCTGTTGTATAAGTATACCACAAATTGCTTGTCCATTCTACTGCTGATGGATATTTTAGTTGCTTATGGTATTTGACTATCACAAAAAAGGATGCTCTGAACATTCTTGTACACATCTTTTGCAGACATATACTTCGATTTCTTGTGGCTAAATATCTGAAAATGGAATTGCTGGGTTGTAGAATAGGTATATTTTTAACTCCCATTTTATACTCTCAACAATAATATGAGCAATTTCCAGTTGTTCCATGTCCTCACCAACATTAAGTAGGGCCAGCTGTGATTTTAGCCACTGTGAAGATGCGCACATAAGTCAATTGCTAACCATACTTCCGTAGCCATGAAGGGCGTGGTGGGGAAACTTGGGAGGTTAAGAGTGAAAAGAGGAATCTTGTAGAGAAAAAACAAAGTAGCATTGGGATGAGATTATAGGTAAGAGGGGATAGATGATCCAAGTCCTTCAATTTGAGCAGCTAAGTAAGAGTCACTGCATGTGCAGGTAGGTGCAAGGAGAGATATCACCTATGTGGTACGTTTAGCTCTGTGTAGCCCAACTGGTAGTTTAAACTTTACAAAGTGTCTACATGATGGTGGAACGTTCGAGTTATGACAGCCCAGAACCTCTTCTTCGTCTTATTCACATGGTACCTTAAAATGCTGGTTATACTCTGTTAGAGTAACCAAGCCTAGTCATAGAAGATGTTTCATCCTGAAGAGTGTATCCTAATTTTAAATATACTCTTCACACTTTGCCCTTTACACAGCCTCACTTACAGATGGGATATTCTCTTTTGAAATAGTCTTTTAATCATAGCCGGAGAGGGGCTTTTTCTAGATCTCATAGTAAGATAAACACAATGCCTACTTAAAGTAGAATACAGAATTTATTGCTACCATAGGTCATCAAAACATTTTGGTGGACTTTTATTGGTCGTAGATATGATGGAGTTAATATATTTAGATCTTGGCATTAAAAAAATCACATCACTGTACTTACATTTCACCATCTCAAATGTTAAATTCTGAATTTTAAAACTTGCCAATGAACTTTATAAAAAATAAACATTTGGGGTGTCTGGGTGGCTCAATCGGTTGATCGATTGACTCTTGATCTCAGCTCAGGTCTTGATCCCAGAGTCATGGGTTCAGGCCCTGCATGGAGCCTACTTAAAAAACAATAAAATAAAATAAAAAATAAAGATTTACTTTGGGATAATTTTGGATTTATAGAAAAGTTATGAAGATAATACAAGAGTCCCATATACCCTTCACCCAGATTGCCCTAATGTTAAAAACTTACATAATCATGGTGCAATTGTTAAAAGTAAGAAATTAACACTGATACTTTACTGCTACTAAACTTCAGACTCTATAGTAGAGCATGGGACTCTTGATCTTGGGGTGGAAGTTCAAGCCCCATGTTGGATGTAGAGATTACTTAAAAATAAAACTAAAAAAAAATAAAAGAAACTTCAGACTTTATTTCGATTTCACCAGTTTTTCCACTAATGTCCTTTTTTTGTTCCAGGATCCAATCCAGAATATCACATTGCATTTAGTTGTCATGTATCCTTAGATTCCCCAGATCTCTGACAATTTCTTAGTCTTTGCTTGTTTTTCATGATCTTGATAGTTTTAAAGAGTCCTGATCAAATATTTTGTAGAACGTCCCTCAGTTTGGGTTGTCTGATGTTTTTCACATGATTAGGCAAGGATTATGGTTTGGGGGGACAAATATCACAGAGGTCCAGTGTCCTCGTCATATCATTTCAGAGATAGATGATATCAATATGACTTAACACTGGTGATTGATGTTGAGCTTGGTCGCTTGGACGAGGTGGTATCTGTCATATTTCTCCATGTGAAGTTCCTGTTTTTCCCTTTTCATACTCTGTTCTTTGGAAGTGGGTCATTAAACTCAGTCCACACTCAACACATGTGTACCTATGGTAGAGAGGTTGTGGAGGATGGACATTAAGTTTCATCTTGTGCAGCGAGCGAAGATCTACTTATATTATCTGGAAAAAGAAAATGTATTTTCTCTCCATTTATTTATTTATTCAATAATTTATATCAGTATGGATCATCAATGTTTATACTTTGGGTTATAGTCTAAAAATACATTTTTCTTCAAATTCATCTGGCGTTGGCCATTGGGAGCTATTTTAGGTTGGCTCCAGTGTTCTTTTGACCTACATATCCCCTATTTATTTCCCTTTTCAGTGCTTTTTTCTTTTTGGCACTGGAAGATGCTTTAGAATCATCTTGTTTTTTCTTCCATAGCAGCCCTAGAATCGGTTATTTCTTCAAGGATCCTTAGTTCCGTTATTGGAAAGTTGTATTTAGAACATTAAGATCTGAGCACTGGGTGTGCCTATTGATGCTGAAGTGTCACGACCTCTAGGCTCTCGCTGAGGACAGAGCTAGGGAGTATGTGTACATATACTAAAAAATGTATAAACATCACTCTGTAATCTATCAATCATCTATCTATCTAATCTATCTTCTTATCCATGCATCCGGCCATCCAGAACATTAGCTCATACTGATGTCTCTGACTCTAATCAAGTACCACAGAGTTTATCCTAGACTACGCTCCCCCATGACTGCTATTTGTAATTTCTTTCTCTGATAGTGAGAAACCTAGATCCTATTTATCTAGCGTTTATTTGCTTATTTTTTTCAATCCTAGTAGACATAAAAAATAGTTTCAGAATATTAACTGATACTCCTGCGAGAAACAAATTCACTGACTAGTGTGCTGTGTTTATGTACAGTTCTTTTTTTTTTTTAAGATTTTTATTTATTTGAGAGAGTGAGCAAGCGAGCGAGAGAGCACAAGCAGGGGAAGCGGCTGCAGAGGGAGAGGGAGAAGCAGACTCCCCGCTGAGCAGGGAGCCCAATGTGGGGCTCAATCCCAGGACCCTGGGATCATGACCTGAGCTGAAGGCAGAAGCTTAACTGACTGAGCCACCCAGGCATCCCTGTAAAAACGCTGTTTCGTTACTTAGGTAAACTTTCTTCACCTCTACTGCCTTCAGTGAGGTTATGTCATACACTTTTATTATAAGTAATTCATTATGCCAATCATCTTTTGTATCAAAAAGCTTATCCTTTCCTCTGTTGCTCTTCTTTTGTTTAGTACTCTATGTGTGCTGGTATATAGGTGTCCTTTATATTTTCAAGAGAGTTTAGTAGCCAAAGTAGAGTTTTCATGGGTAGAGTAGCTAGATATGAATTTGAGGACTGACTCACATACTTAAACTTCTCTGTGGAATTTAAGTTATAATACGGACTTTTCCTTCACAGAAGCAGAACGTTTCTCAATGGCTTGGGAAATACCTGGGCTGGAAATACAGTGGGCGGCGCCAATGTTACGAAAGGCACAAGGCTGATGGAAAATACACACCCTGCGTCCACACCCTGTGTAGAGCTTCTTTTGGTGGACGCAGGTGCTACAGGCTTGACAAATCACTGATGGAGAGTTGGACTAATTTTTCAGATGACTGAATTATATTTTGATGTTTATTTTTTTCAAAACAGAATTTATTGCTGGGGCGCCTGGGTGGCTCAGTTGGTTGAGCAACTGCCTTCAGCTCAGGTCATGATCCCGGAGTCCTGGGATCAAGTCCCACATCGGGCTCCTGGCTCAGTGGGGAGCCTGCTTCTCCCTCTGACCCTCTCCCCTCTCATGCTGTTTCTCTGTCTCTCTCTCTTTCTCTCAAATAAATAAATAAATAAAATCTTAAAAAAAAGAATTTATTGCTTTTAAGCTCTCCTCTTTTAAGATCTTAATCTGAAAACTATCTCTACCACAAGTACTTCTTCCACTAATCCTATGATTATTTGCCATCTTTTATCTTTTTTTATGTTTCCAGATTTGACTCTTTTTTTCTTTACCTAATAAGTCCTAATATTTTCACCACTAAAAAAAAAATCTCATAGAATAAAGCTAGAAATAAAACCTTACTTACATACCCGAACCTATTTTCCACTTTCCACCAGCTTATCCACCTAGCTGGTTAAACTGATTATAGTCCCCTGATCTTGCTCCAGTGATGTTTACTAATGTTGAGGTCTTTGAGACATTCACTTATTTCTTCTTCTCCTTTCAGAGTGAATTTCGGGCATCTGGGGGTCTTATTCCCCATCAGTGTTTTTGTTGTTGTTATTGTTGCTGCCTGAATGGTTTTTTTTTTTTCTATGCATTTTTCTATACTGTAGGGCTTTGTTCTTGTTTTTTTTTGTTTTGTTTTTTCTCTTTCTTCTACAGATTCTTCTCCTGTATGTGTTCAAATTCCTCGGCCATCCTATAGTATTTGACTGGATACCCAAGACCTTTACTGGTTGAGTATCACTTGACAGAGTAGTTGGGGGATATACATTTGTCCATATAAAAAATTATCTGACTGTTTTGTCCTCCATTCCTAAAATTCTGTGACTTGACATTCTCTTGATTTTTTCTGGCCCTTGTCTGATCAATTTTCCTCTTTCTCCTCTGAGGGCTGTTCTTAGAATGTGGTGTTGCTCAAGTATTTTTGTTTCTATTTTCCCAGTAATCTCTCCCTGTGTTGGTTTCCATATTGCTGATGTAACAAATTAACAACAAATTTAGCGGCTTAAAACAGCACAGATTCGGGGTACCTGGGTGGCTCAGTTGGTTAAGCGTCTGCCTTTGGCTCAGGTCATGATTTCAGGGTCCTGGGATCAAGGAATCCCACCTCAGTGGGATTCCCTGATCAGCGGGGAGTCTGCTTCTCTCTCTTCTTCTGCCCTGCCCCCCCCCACACACACTCGTGCTCATTTTCTCTCTTTCTCTCTCAGATAAAAAACAAATAAACAAAAACCAGCACAGATTCCTTGGGAGTGGAGTGGGGGGCGTTATTCAGCCTACCACAGTCTTATCAGTTGCCTTTATTCTTTTTAGAACCCAAATGCTAATGATTCCCATATCTGCATCTCCTATCCTGCTCACTCTCCTGCATTCAAGATCCGTATATCTCACTGTTTGCTAGACATTTTCATCTGAATCTATTTCCAATTCAATTATAAGGAAGAGACCTTATCATCTTTACCAGACCATGTCCTCTTCCTGTGTTCTCTGTATCAGTTGACAGTCTCCAAAACTGAAACATGGGGTCATTCTTAAATCTCAGCCCTCTCTCACTTCCTATATTAAATCAACCACCGTGTCCTAACTTCTCTATACTTATCTAATCTTTCCACTCTAATTCATTCTTATATTCAATTATCAGTTTCCTCATTTGCAAAATGGAATAAGTGTGTAATTCTTTTTTTAGAAAAGATTTATTTCTTTTATTTGAGAGAGAGAAAACTCGGGGAGGGGGAGGGGCAGAGGGGACGGGAGAGAGAATCTCCAGCAGATTCTCCACTGAGCACAGAGCCTGACAAGGGGCTCGATCCCATGACCCCGAGATCATGACCTGAGATGAAACCAAGTGTGACGCTTAACAGACTGAGCCACCCAGGTGCCCCTAGTGTGTAATTCTTATAGGCATTATTATGCCACCTTTACATTGAAAGAAATTGAAGCATAGGGAGATGAGGACCTTGTGTAATGTTACCTAGCGAGAGTTGGGATTTAACCATGGGGTCCAGCTTTTTCTACAGCTCGAGTTAAATTCCTCATATCTTTTCTGGGTTACTCCAATAGCCTCTGAACCGTTTTCCTTGATGACAGTTTAGGCTCCTCAAGGCTCTTCTTCACGGAGTCACATGATCTTTTTAATATGCAAATGTGACTCCTCAATGAGATATACAGGCTCCCTGTGATCTGGGACCTCTCTTCCTCTCATTACCATATCCTGCCCAGCCCTGCTTTTACTCCACACTCCAGCTACTCTGAGCTCCTTGTATTTCTTGATGCACATGTTGTTCTCAAGTTTGTGTCTTTCCTCTGGCTAGCTCGCTGCCTAGAACACTCTGCCCTTGAACACCTCTGCCTTCAAAGTCCTGTTTATTCTGCGAAATTCAGCTTAGACATCTTCATCTTCAAGAATGCATTCAAACTTTCTTTTCTTCTATGTTTGTATTAGGTACTTCTCTGTATCCTATGTGTATCTCCATTATTAAACCTGCCATTAAAACTTGTTTGTCATTTTTTATGTCTATTTCTTCCAAGGAGGTTTTTTTGTTGTTGTTGTTTTGTTTTGTTTTTTCCTTTTTAAACTCAGTTGCTGGGTCCTTGAAGAAAAAGACTGTGTTATACTCCTTTCTCTTTATAACACCTAGTATAGCGCCTGACACAAAATATTAATAAATGCTTGTAGAGGAAGGAATGAATCAACAGATGTATGTTAGTTTTACTATTTTTTTCCCAATAAAACCAGAAACAGTCCATGTGTTTTCTGCATGAAGCCATTATCTCTTAAGTCTTTAAATAATAATCGTAGTAAAGGCAATTACCATGCTGGAGAAAAGGAAACTTAATTCCATTCTTGATATGGATTCCTGTTTTTATAAGGAATTGTTTCACACAAAATAATAAAAATAAATCATGAAATTAATGGTAAATAGGAGGAAGAATGCTTTTATTACCCTTAAGAAAGTGTTTTTTATTTTTTTCCTGTTTAAATAAGTTGAAGGTATAACGAAGAGCAAATGTAAAGAACCTTTTTTCACACAATTTATATTCCTTATAACTAACTAATGGTAGAAGTGAAATCTTTTCCTGTTTGTATATGTATCCATTCAAACACGAAAGTATCAATAACTTGTTCCAAACGATCAGTTTACATAACAGAAATATGTCTCTTTTGTAGCTTAGGAACTGGGTAGGAATAACTTAGAGAAAAAGAAGAGCTTGTTTTTCTTTGTGACAAAATGTGTTACTTTGCTTTAGAGCATTGTAACTTGCCACAGTAGAATGCTAACTTGTCACTGATTGCTGTATTCCAGAGCATTTGATTGTGACAATCTAACTTTGCCAGTGCTGATGTTTACTTAATTTTCAAGTGTATGAAGAATATTATGATCTATTTTATAAATTGACACAGTTTTTTTAGTGATGACTATTGACTTCCCTTTAAATCTGGCCAGATAGCACAGAAATTATATTATGTCATTTGTATAATAAGAACAAATATATTGGTTTTTTTCTTTTGTTTTGTTTTTGCTAATGGAAAGCTACCAACAGAAAGCAAACAGCAAAAGCAAAGGTGTTCATTTTTGAATTAGGACACCAAATAGAGCAAGAACAACTGAGGAAGAAATTCTGCTAAGATAACTAGAAATCAAGGACACGGAGCATCTATGACCTCATCAGCCTGGAGACAATTAATTTTATTATGGTTCATTACATAACGTCCTGGAAATACAAGTGTCGCATAAACTAAGACAAATGAAGGAGCAATGAGAACCACGGATGGGGAGCAAGATGAGCATTTTCCTCTGGTCGCTTGAATGCTTTTGGTTTTGAAAGTACTTTAATTATCCTGTGGAAAGAACAGTTCAGAAGCAATTAATTGTGATATTTGGACAGGACATTTGCATTTATACTTGAGTCAAATTATTTGAAGAACTTTTTGAGGCACTTCTGAACAAAGTTGCAAATGGTGGCTACTTCCTTAAAATGGACAGTGTTTATGGGACATTTTGGGGATACCTCTTTTTCTTTTAAAAATTTTTATTTATTTATTTGAGAGAGAGAGAGAGAAGGAGCAGGGAGGAGGGGGAGAGGAAGAAGCAGACTCCCTGCTGAGCAGGGAGCCCCACAAGGGGGCTTGATCATCCCAGGGCTCAATAGGTGTCAGGGCTCCATCGACAGGGGGCTCCATCCCACTCGGGGTGCCACCCGGGACTCCAGGATCATGACCTGAGCCAAAGGCAGACCCCTAACCCATGGAGCCAGCCAGGCGCCCGCTGAGATGACTCTTAATTTCATAACCACCTTTCACTTGTTTTCACACACACAAGTAATGCACACTCTCATTTGTGCTGTCTCTGAGCAGAGATCCCAATTGTGAAAATGCTCATTAATGTGTTCAACGGCACTGTTTCCTAAGATGTTCTTCTGCGTGTTGAGCTCAGTTGGCAAACTTAACTAGTACGCATCAGTTTTCCTTCTAGTCTGGTCATTTCAGACACAGCGTCTTCACTCCTGTTGGCCAGTATTTGTTCTAGATTTGTATTCATGCTGATTCCATGATATCTGCCCCCCACCAGTTACCTTATAGTCATCTTGACAATCCCAGTATTCACAGGGCCATCTTTCTCTCTCTTTCTCCTCCTTCCTGCCTCTAGGATCTCCAGGACCTGGCTGACAATGTTTTCCAAATATAATTTGCACTGGCCCACTAACTGACAAGAAATTCCTGAGAGCCAATCTTTTCAGTTTGCATGATGAACATTCTCTTTCAGCTGAGGAAACCAAAGGCAGCAAGCTCACAATCTTTCTCTGATAGAAAAGGGAAATGTATTAGATTGAATGTGAGAGCACAATGTATTCGCTATGAAGCAAAGTGGGATGATTTTTCTTGACCAGTGTGGTTTAGAATCCTTTTCACTGAGTCAACCATGTGACTGTCTTAAGACACCAAATGATGGATTTTTGTGTTTGTCTGTGAAGTACAAGACAACACTGACCCTAACACAGGAGTGGGCACTTACTGGGTCTTTTAGGGGTTCCATTTTTTAAAACATGGGTTCTGGAGAGGGTAGCTGTTCCTCCTGTTGGTTTATTAATGACTGATGTGCTTTGAAAATGGGTCATTTTAGAGGATAGGAAGCTGAAATAGGAAGCTGATGTACTTTATCGGCTTGGATTATATCCTCGGATCGTATCATAGGCAGATAATATATAGCAAGTGTACGCCAAACTTGAGTGATATGGAAAATGGTTGTCTGAATGCGTGTGCATGTGTATGTGTGTATTTGGAGGGGGGAGATCATGAAGAGACGACATACTGAGGTTTTAATCACATGCAGCCGATTTCTTGGACAACTGAGGCAGTCTGTTTTGCTGATTTATGTTCTTGGAAATAATGGAGTTTAGAGAGGAATGCGTAGCTGTATAACACTGTCTTTTTTTTTTTTTTTTTTAAAGATTTTATTTATTTATTTGAGAGAGAATGAGAGACAGAGAGAGCATGAGAGGGGGGAGGGTGAGAGGGAGAAGCAGACCCCCTGCCGAGCAGGGAGCCCGATGCGGGACTCGATCCCGGGACTCCAGGATCATGACCTGAGCCGAAGGCAGTCGCTTAACCAACTGAGCCACCCAGGCGCCCCTGTATAACACTGTCTTAATGTCACTTCCCAGTCAAAAAGTTAATCAGTTTTTTCAGTGCTTGCCAGAGGAAGTCCAGAGTAAGGTCTTTTCCAATCTGGTCTTTGTTTTCTTATTCCATTTCCCATGATCGCTCAGTATTGATTCTCCTCCCTTGTTTGAATGGTGTGCACCATGTCCAGTTCGTGCATTTCCATCTTTTCAGATGTTATCCATTCTTCAAAGGCCCATTTATGTCTCATTCCCTTTATTTGGAAATAGGAGTTCATCTTTCTTTTTTTCTAAAATACTGTAACTTATTTTCCATAGGACCTCTAATCCGGTCCTATTTTGTACAGCCATTTAAGTTTTGATATTTTTTAACATTTCCTTATGCTTTTAGAGTATAAATTCTTCAAAGGTGGGGACCATGTTTTGTCTTTATAATGTCCACTGTCCTTGGTTTAATAATGTACTTTAAGTTACTTGCATATGTTGAGTATGAATGGATATGGGTGAATTAACTTAGCCATAACGGGCATGTGCAACTGGATTAATGCAAGCCTATTTTTACTCCCTGAGAAAACCCAGATAACATCCTTTACAAATAATAAGCTAGCCTTTTTTTTTTCTTCCTCTCTCCAAGGGAGTTTTTCTCAGAAACAATCTTCTACAGTAGAGCTATGAAATGAGATTTTACAGTGCTAAGAGCTCTACCTGTGATTAACTATGTGCCTTTGGACCATGGGCAGGTCCCTCAATCTCTGAATACCTCCATTTCTCTATCAACAAATACAGTAAAGTTCCTTCTTCCCTCTGCTTGACAGCAGACGTTAGAGGGAATAATGAGCCCTACCTTTGCCTTTCTTGTTCTAGTCAAACAGAGAATAGTTACCAAGATTTCAGGGTCAGTTTTTAAAAAGAAAAAAACATTAAAAAGTATTTCATGAGATAATATTGTTCTGCTAAACCATTAGCATATACAGCCTTTGGTAAAAAATTATATGTATAAGGAATATCAAAAGCAAATATTTTATGTGTCTTTCCAAATTATTTTATTTCTTACTAGGTATTAAAAGCTTTAGTTGATAGACAATTAATGAGTTGAAATATTATACATTTTAAAATCATAGAATAATGTACTACACATAAATCATACTTAAGGTAATAATCTGTACACAAACTTATTATAGCAGAAAATGACATTAAGATGGACAATTTTCATTTTTCATTTGTAAGCTCTTCATGTCTATTTACTCAGAGTCTGTAAATCGAGATAAAAGGCAAGCTTTTTTGGGAACTTTGGAAGGGCTGAGCAACCAGAATCCTGGTTCCCAAACTGGGCAACAACAGATCCCTGGATGCTGTGCTGAATGCACAGGGATGCAGGGGGAGATAATTAAACATTTGAGGGAAACACACCTATACTTAGCATCTGTTGAAAACTGACCAGACTCTTAGCTTGAAGTAGTTGATAGTTTTAATGCTGGATTGTGCCACATTATTTCACTCACTTCATACATTTGCAAAGCTGGGTTTTTGGAAGTTGCTCTGATAAAAAGCAGAAAGCCACAGGAGAATCAGCATGGAAGAGGAGATGAGGGTGACATGGCTCATTCCCATCCCAAGGTTTGAGAAGTTGTGCAGTCCTCAAGTTCATTAATCAGTTAGTTTAAATAATTAATTAAATAATTACAGTTATTTAAGAATGAATTCTTTTTTTTTCACTTTACACATATTTTTAATTGCCCAGTTGTTAGGATACGAGTTATTGCTTATTACACTGTTTGGGTGCAGGATACCTTATAAATTGAATTGTTAGTTATTGTTTTGGTCTAAGGTGCTGTTAAAATTATGTAGAAAACCTGAAAACCAAGAAAATTTTGGATTTTTCTTCTCAGAGATGGAAGTGCAAAGGCTTGGGGTGCCTTTGCTGGTTTAAGCATCTGCCTTCAGCTCAGGTCGTGATCTCCAGGTCCTGGGATAGAGCCCTGCCTCGGACTTCTTGCTTAGCAGGGAGTCTGCTTCTCTCTCTCTCCCTCTGCCCTTCCCCATTGCTTGTTCTCTCTTTCTCTCTCTAACTCAAATGAATAGATAAAATCTTAAAAAAAAAAAAAAAGGAAGTGCAAAAGCTTTTGGGTTGAGCAGGGATAGGTCCAGTTTATGTCTGCTTAACCTGGACGGAGACACAGAGTCACAGGTGGGGTTTTGGTGCAGAGGACGTGGGCTCTGGAGTTCCTGTCTACCCAGTTACATGGTGCTTGTTCAGAACCGAGGAGTTCTCTGCTTCTATGGCCCTGATGAAACCTTATTGTGAATTAGAGAAATGGAACATTTTCTAGTTCACTGTGGTCGTACAGATGCCCATCTATTTTGGTCCACCAAAAAGAGGAATTAATGCTCATTTTGCTCACTCTAAGGAGAACTGTCAGAAATGAGTAAACATATGCTTTATTTAAAAAGTTTCACATCTTTTGGTGGGGAAATGTTTTAGAATTATTTTAACCACTGTTTGTGCTTGAAGTGATCTGTTCACTCCTGAGGACACTCATTTCAATATCAACCTTGAAACATTTTCCAGAAATGATTATAACAGGAGTACAAATTGTGATTTCTTGATTTTTTAAATAATTTTTCCTATTAATTATTTTAAGGGATCTAAGTACATTACCATTTAATCATTGCTCGTAATGTTTATTTTATATCTAGTGAAAGGGCACATTTCATTCTTAATGGCAATACTTTTAAGAATTCTTGTATTTACATTAAAAGTGGATTTTAAAAGAATAGATTCATTGTTTTAAGACAATGATTAAATAATAGATTGCATATTCATGACAAATTGGGCATATTTAAGTAAATGTCTGTTAACATTAACAAGGTTATACCAACATACTCTTACTGATAATTCATACTTATTATTGTTAGCTGTCAGGCTTAGTAAATTGCAGACAGGAAGATATGATTCCTTTCTATAATATAATAAAGCAGACAGAAGAATTAGGTTATGAAAAGACAGGGAGATGGTGAACATCTAACCAAATACAATTGAGTTGAAATTTTTTTTTTATCCATTTAGTTCTGTGGACCATGTTCATGGCAGCCTTGTGTAAGGAGAAGGTCTTAGGCAGTTAAGGAGGTGATTTGCTGAGGACCTGTGTTCTCAGAAAGGATATGATAGCGAGGAAGAGAAGGTGACCTTATGATGGGTGTGGGGGGGAATTTTTCTAGGCACACAGGGTATGTCTGGAATGAAAATGAGTAACTACACAAATAGAAAAATTATAAAATCTTGGGGATTGATCATACCCTGGAGCTTTTGATTTAGAAGTGAGGGGTCTGGTCCCAGAGAAGTTAAGCAACTTACTTTTGGTCACATGGTTAGTAATTAGCAGTGCAGCTACTAGAGAGTAGAGCTTCTGCACAGATCAGTGGTTTTCCATGACATTTTGTGCCAGGGAATAATGCCAACATGTTAATTGTGTATGCAGTATTTATTTGTAATGCAATAAACCACTCACATTGTGATTTTAATTAATCAGATTTGTTTTTCTCTGTGTTTTTAGGTCGTTTGAGGACAGTTACAAGAGGCAGGCAGGAAAGGTGTTCCGTTTCTAAGCATAGACTTAGGACTCAGGACTGGAATGTTGACTAGTATTTATCAGCTCCATGACCCTGGGGAAGATATTTAAAATCTCTGTGCAAGAATTTTCACATCTGTAATACTGGGATAATACATCCTATGGTGGCATTGAAAAGATTAAATGAAGCAAATGAACAGATCCTGATCCATAGTAGGTTCTCAACAAATTTCAGTTCACCTTGGCTTACATAGATTTGGAAGGCAATGGTTTGGAAATAATTTGGAAGGTAAAAGGTTTGGGTAAAAGGGGGAAAGAGATATTTAGGAAAGTGAGTAAAGGCTTGGGTGGACCACCACTGAATCACTTATTGACAAAATATTGCTCTTATTAGACTTCTAAGAACAATTCTGTGGTCTACAAAAACATGTAGAAAATGGCACAATGATTTTGAAATATAGTCTGCACTTAGTATCTGAAAAAGAATCCCAACTTAAGTAAGGTGTAGAGAGCTAATGATGCTGAGGACAAAATGGCTGGGAACTATAGGAGGCATTGACTTCTAGGGTCTTTCTTTAGAGGAGGATAGATTTCTGCGGTGCATGATGGAGAATGCAAAGCCACTTAGAGCCACTTAAGGAAGAGAGTGTTGTCTGTCAAGACACCAAAAGACACTGATTACTTTCCCTTTTTCTTAACTTTCTTGGATACAGTAGCATCAAAAAGAAGCAGCCATCCCACTCATAACTCATAAGTATCTTTCTGGTGCAAATTCTACTAAGTGTTGCATTAACTTTATTACTTTCCTTCCAGCACCAAGCCCCTTTGCCTTTTCTTGTTTTGAGCGACAAGTACTTCATCATTTCAGCATGGTTTTATGACGGCATAGAACTATAGGATGATGGTCTGCATTGTCTTCCGTGTGTCCTTTAACATATGAACAAAGCGATGGTTCTTCTCAAGTTGCTATGATCCTTAATATTGTTTCACTTACAAAATTATGCAAAAATATGAAGCATGGTATCTCCACTCTTATTTGTTCACAAACTTTCACCAAGAAGGTGTGTTTGCCCTCTTTTCAAAAGGAGAGTGTGAGAAAGTGGGAGGTATAGACAAATCTCTTTCAGGGAGATGTGTCCATGGAGTTAAACTGCAGGTGAGGATTTGTATGTGTGTGTGTGTGTGTGTGTGTCTGTGTGATTATCTAGGTTAGGGATGCAGAAAAACTTGCACTAGTTAAGAATTCACCAGCTACTACATTTCATTAGAGAACTTGCTTTAATGTTATATGCACAGTTCCTGGGAGGTGCCAGATTTATGTAAAGACTGACTACAGGGAGAGATTTCCGCAGGTTTCTGATCTCAGGAAGTGCTCCAGGGAACACTTATGCAGATGTTGCAAGTTTTCTTGCTGGAGACTTAGATGGATGAAAAGAGATTAGGAAAGAGTTTGAAGCTCTGAAATGCAAAGAATTTGGGGAGTGAGGACTGACTGTAGTTTTGTTTGAATTTGATGGAGGTGATTTTTTTAAAAAACTACTCCGGGAAGGATGAACATCAAATTAAATGAGAAATGTAAATGAAAGGAGTTTATAAATAGTGATGTTGTAGATGAAGGTAAGGCACACACAACAGTTTTATGTTTAAAGGGGGACTAGTCACCATCTTAATTAAGGTGGAGAATCTGCTTGCTTTTTAAAAAACATTTTGGAACATTTCTTCCTTTTTTATTGAGGTCAAATTGGTATATAACATTATATTCATTTCAGGAGTATAACCTGATAATTTGGTTTTTGTATATGCTACAAAGTGATTATTACAGTAAATCTAATTATCATCCATCACCATGCAATTGACCCCCTTCATCCATTTTACCTACCCCTACCTGCCTCCCCCTCTGATAACTGCCAATCTGTTCTCTGTATCTATGAGATTTGTTTAATTTTTTTCCTTTGTTTTGTTTTTATAGATTTTGCATATAAGTGAAATCATATAGTATTTCTCTTTCTCTGTTGGAGTTATTTCACTTAGCATAATATCCTCAAGGTCCATCCATGTTGTTGCAAATGGCAAGATTTCGTTCTTTTTTATGGCTGAGTAGTATTCAACTATATCTATAACTAACATATCCTTTATCCACCCTTCCTTTGCTGGACACTTAGGTTGCTTCCATATGTTGGCTATTATAAATAATGATGCAACAAACATAGGGATGCATGTATCTTTTCAGATTAGTGTTTTTATTTTCTTCGGTTAAATACCCAGCAGTGGATTAGCTGGATCATATGGTAATTCTATTTTTAGTTTTTTGAGAGACCTCCATACCCTTTTCCATAGTGGCTATACCAATTTACATTCCCACCAGCAGTGCGCAAGGGTTCTCCTCCAAATCCTCTCCAACACTTGTTTCTTGTCTTTTTTGATAATAGCTATTCTAACAGGTATGAGGTGACAACTCACTGTGGTTTTGATTTGCATTTCCCTAATAATTAGTGATGCTGAGCATCTTTTCATGTGTCTGTTGACAATCTGTATGTCTTCTTTGGAAAAATGTTTATTTAGATCCTCTGCCCATTTTTTAATTGGATTGTTTTGTTTTTGTTTTTGTTTTTGAGTTGTTTGAGTTCTTTATATAATTAGGTTTTAATCCCTTAACAGATATATGATTTACAAATATTTTCTCCCATTTAGTAGGTTGCCTTTCCATTTTGTTGCTAGTTTGCTATGCAGAAGGTTTCCTATTTGAAGTAGTCCCACTTATTTATTTTTGGTGTTGTTGCCTTTGCTTTTATTTTATTTTTTTTAAAGATTTTTATTTGCGAGAGAGAGTGCATGTGACTGCACAAGGGGGGGGGGGAGGGGGGCGGCAGCAGAGGGAGAGGGACAAGCAGAATCCCTGATGAGCAGGGAGCCTGATGTGGGGCTTCATCCCAAGACCCTGGTATCATGACCTGAGCCGAAGGCAGATGCTTAACTGACTGAGCCACCTAGGTATCCCTTTTGCCTTTGCTTTTAGAGTTAGATCCAAAAATTCATTGCTAAGATGTCAAGGAGCTCACTGTCTCTATTTTCTTCTAAAAATTTTATGGTTTCAGGTCTTCTATTCACATCTAATCCATTTAGAGTTAATTTTTGTGTATGGTGTAAGATAGTGGTCTAGTTTCATCCTGTTGCATGTGACTGTCCAGTTATCCCAATACCATTTAAATGTCCATTCACCATTGTGTATTCTTGGCTCATCTGTCATAAATTAATTAACCATGAGAATCTGCTTTCTTAATAAGGAATCCTTTCCAATGCTCGATCAATCCAAATTGAGTCCTCAGGTACCCTCACCAGCCTCATAAACAAACAAAGTAAATTCCTGTATTTTCCTTTTCCAGTAGGCGACTGTGCTTTAAGGAATTTATTGGACTTGTGGGCATGAGTTTGTGCAAAATTTTTCCCCTAAAATCAGAGCACAAACTCTTCATTTTCAGTGGACCATTCTTTCCTAAAGTATTAGAATTCCTTATACGAGGCCTAAGGTTTTGCTTTGTTTTGTTTTTAGATTATGAGAATAGGTTGTATTTCCTTTTGAGTATAGAACATAGCATTCTTCATATTGAGAGCTTTTGAACCCTAGTCCTGCACAGAAATACAAAGGAAACTCTTGAAAGTAATGCAGATGATCTACTGTCTATATTTAGAGCTCCATTTGTTTATAGTTTAAAAATCAGTGGGAAAATCATGATGAAAGGCAGGGTAATTTATACAGAATATTGTAAGACCACTTCATCTGGCAAGGTTCTGTAAAGAGTCTTTGATTCAAATGGTTCACACAAAGCGGAAATGTCCCGATGGTCAGAGCTCTTTCTGGCAATAAACTTCCAGTGTAAACAGGAAGCCTTCTCAGGCCTCTTGTGGATTTTAGAAACAAATGATACTCGTTGCTGTTGTACTCAGTCATTTTCACTTTGAGACAAGAGTTGGAAAGTTTAGGAAATGTTCTGGTTTCAAGTCTGATGTACTGGTATTTACCATTACCATAAAAGAACTTGTGTGCTTGTGCATGTCCTCAAAGCAGTAGTTCAGTAGGAGAATGTGAAGGGTATGTTATTTAGTATCCTTAATAGAAGCTCTAAAATCCTGCGACTCTGAAGAACTGGCCAATTACATCATCATTACTAAAGAAGAGAACTAAGAAGTACAATTTATGCTGCGACGGATACCGCAAAGCAAGACTATTAAACAGTTTCTCCCAAGTTGGAATAATGTAATTTTCTTTCTTTCTTTCTTTTTTTTTTTTTAAAGATTTTATTTATTTATTTGACAGAGAGAGACACAGTGAGAGCAGGATCACAAGCAGGGGGAGAGGGAGAGGGAGAAACAGGCTTCCTGCGGAGCAGGGAGCCCGATGTGGGGCTCGATCCCAGGACCCTGGGATCATGACCTGAGCCGAAGGCAGACACTTAACGACTGAGCCACCCAGGCGCCCCGGAACCATCCATTGAATTTCAGAAAAAGAAGGACCAGAGAAACTTTTTCACAAAATCGATGACTATTCTTGATGATAAAAAGTATAATTTGTATCTAATTTTCAGTGGAAACAAATACATATAGAACTAAAGGAAGTAATGGAAAAATCAACAGAAGATACATGACACAATCAAAATAATCATGGTAATAATAACTTACAATAACTATTATGTATAATTATGTATAATAATAACTATAATTCTAATAATCATATTATTATTTTAAAAGAGAGGCCTGAATGTCCCGTCCTAAGAGAACCTATGCAATTAACAGTTTATTCAGCAGGTTAGGAAAGAATATATATATTTTTGAAGGGACGCATGTGAGAGCACACACTTTTTATAACCTTAATGCCTGTTTAAAATCTGAGAATAAGGGCTGTCTCTGAATTAACTGAGTGGATGTTTCCAAAATATAAAAGGAAACCTCAATTAGAATTTCTGTTTATTTGGGTCCTCATAAACAATTGGGAAGAATTAAAAGCACACTGGGGTTGGGTATAGAGTAAAGTTGTGTGTGTGTGTGTGTTTAAATAAACACAGCAAACAAATCCATCTGCTTTCACCTTGGAAGAACCAGTCCTTAAAAAACAAAAGCAAACAAAACACTTTGGCATCTGTATCCTTGGGGAGCTAAAGCTGGAGCCCCTGAACTTTTCTTCCCAGAGGAGTGGAGAAGGTGGGGAAGGTGCTCATCTGCTTTGCTGCAGGGGGACGCACAGCCTGGGACCCCTCTTTTGGTGACACTCTGATTTGCCCCTCCTTCCCATCCCTTCCCCTAATGTCAGAACAAATCCAGGGCGTTTCTGGAGCTAAATAAACAGGCGCAGCGGGGCCGGGCGCTGAGAGCGGCTGCTGGTTTGCCACGAGGCAAGCTTTGTGGCACGAAGGCGCTCCACCGCAAACTGGCGGCAAGGGATGGGCTCGCGCCGTGGCGAGAGCCTGTTCCTGGGCTTGAAAAAGCCTTTCTCCCCCTTCTCCTCGAGCTTTCGGAGCAGCATCTGCAGCCAGGCGCAAACAGGTCGCCTGCTGGGCGCGCAGAGCAGGGAGCGTGCGAGGCACGGAATCATGCCCGGTGTTCCCCGCCCCCCGCCCGGGTCTTAGGCAGTGGGGTCTACGGCCCGCGGCGCCGGCCGACGCGGCTGCAGGTGGCCGGCGGAGCTGTCCAGCACCGGCGCGGAGCCGGCGGGAGCCCCGGGCCCCGCGCGCCCAGCCCGCTGACGCTCAGCAGCAGGGCTCCCGCCCCGCAGATGCCGTCCTCGCTCGCTGCGGGCCCACGCGGCCTCGGCCCCGGCGAACGCTCGGGCGCACGAGCTGCTCCGGCAGGATGGGCGCGAGCCCCTTGCCCCTTCCCTCCCCTCCCCTCCCCTTGCGAGCGTCTCCCTGGAGTGGGCGGGCGGGACCCGCCGGCCTTCCCCTTCGCCTCAGAACTTAAATGCACTCGGAGGAGGGCAGGGGAAGGACAGCCAGGGACCCTGAGTGCCCCCTGCGCGCCCTCCGGCCTCCCGGGGTGGCTCCGCACGGGGGTCTCCCGCGCCGCGCCCCGCTCGGCGGCTGCCGCCCCCGCCCGCGAGGGCTGCGCGTTCCGGGCTGGGGCCCTCTGGCCGGGCCCAAGCCGCCGCGCGCTCCTCCTCGGAGGACGCGGACGTGGGCGCGGGGAGGCGCTCGGAGGACGGCAACCAAGAGTCCTCGCTGCTCCTGAAACGCGGCGACAGGCGCGGCAGAGGCTCGCCGTGGGTCGGCGGCGGCACGTGATGCGGCGGAGGGAGCGCGTGGGGGGCGGGGGGAGGACGATAAAGGGAGAGGGAGGGGGCGGGCGGCGAGAGGGACGGGGCGCGAGACCGGCGCGCGGGCCGCCGCGGCTCTGCCTCCCGACCGCACGCTCGCAGCCTCCCCGCGCGCCGCGCGCCCAGGCGAGCGCGGAGGCGGCGCGGCCCCGGCCCGGCCCGGCCCGGCCCGGGCCGCGAGTTCCCGCCATGAGCAGCCGCCCCCGCGCGCTCCGCGGCTCCGGCGACTCCCTCCCGGGCGGGCGCGACCGCCCAGCCCCGCGGCCCCGACGCGCCTAGCGCCGCCGCCCGCGTCCCCGCCGCAGCGCCGCCCGCAGCATGTCTCGGAGGAAGATCTCGTCCGAGTCCTTCAGCTCGCTGGGCTCCGACTGCCTGGAGACCAGCCCCGAGGAGGACGGGGAGTGCCCCCTGTCGAGGCTCTGCTGGAACGGCGGCCGGAGCGCGCCCGGAGCGCCCGGGCCCCGCGCCGCCGCCGCCGCCGCCGCCACGGCCGGGGCCACGGCCGGGGCCAGGAGCGCGCCGCGCCGGAGGCGGGTCGACCTGGACTCGCTGGGCGAGAGCATCAGCCGCCTGACGGCGCCCTCGGTGAGCGGGCCGAGCGCGGGGGCCGAGCGGGACGCGCGCGCCCGGCCCGGCCCGGCCGCTGGGGGGCGTGAGAGCGCGGCGGGCGCGGGGAGGCGCGCTCTGCCGGGGGCCCGGTCCCGCGGCCGGGACGCCCCCGCTACGCCGCGCCCCCGGCTCGGTGTCGGTCGCGCGGGCGGGCCGGAGCCGCTTCGCGCGCGGCTGCTCTCCGTCCCGCAGACTTTCCCAGGCCCTGCGTTCTGCACTTGCCCTCTCCAGGCCTCCCCTCTCCGTTCTCCGGGACCCCAAAGGAGCCCTACCCCTTCCAGGAAACTCTTGCGCTCCTTCTTCCCACACTCTCTTGGGCTTCGTGTGACCTTCTCTGACATCTTTGCATTCCGAAGGCGCTCTGCCTTCTGTGTTGCATCCCTTTTCTCAGGAAGCTTCAGGAACTGGCCGTTAGATCCTGCCTTCAAATGATGAAACCTCTGGCCTCTTCCTTTCTCCCCAACCCCCTGCCTTTTTTCTCCCACCCCCCCCCCCCCGAGCATTTACTGGCTCAACTTTGTTCTCTGGGTGAACCTGGTGTCTGCTTTTCTAAACCTGTCTGGTGTTTCTTGAACCCCTCCCTCCTCCTTCACTGCCTGTTCCCTGGGTTCTTCAGTGGTTTCTCCCTAATTTGTGTCGTGGCTACCTCCTGTTAGACCCTTTATAACTATCTGTTGAATTAATCGCTGTCTTCCTAGCCCTCTCTAAACTGGTGCTCAGTCGGGATGTCTGTACCAACAGTCCAAGGTGTACTCCAGATTCCCCCGCGTTCTAGACATTTTTCCGGAGCACTTCTGCCTCATCCCTGCTCAGGCTATTCGGCTACGCTTGACTTTTACAGATTCAGGGATGCCAGACCTCCGTTCCAGCCTTTCTCTGACTGATGAGCTCTGTTTTGAAGGAATCCACTCCACTGCAGCCAGAATCTTAAGGAGATTCCGTGTCAAACCTCCATCCACCTTTTATTCTCATGCGGGTCTTGGGTCCAAGGGCTTCAGTTGCTGACAGAACTTTTAGCTCTGCACCTCTGGGACTCTTCTTACTTTTTTCCAAGTTTCCAAAATGAATGGGAACATTGATCTTATTTGACTGCTGTGGAGTCTCGCTTTTCAAAGTACTCTTGCAGTCGAGGGTAGGAGGGACCTGAGAAAGAGTGGGATCCTGATCAGGGTATTAGTACCAGGCAGTCCTACAAATATCTCCATGGCCCTTGCATTAATGAAGAATGACCTTTTCTTTCTTTTAGCAATGAAACTACTCTCACTCATCTTATTTGCCGTGTGCATTTTCTCTTCAACGTATCTTTTGCCACGTCTTCCCCTGATAACCTAATAACAAAACTCAGAATGGGTTGGCTACTGTTTGCTATTCTTTACTGCAAATATTTCCCAAGAAGCATAATCTTAGGAACTACTTGATGTTGCAAATTGTTGAAATTATAAGCCTTTATGAAAGCAGGACAGTAATCCTGCACGTCTGTAGTTTTGTGTTAGTATCTAAAGTAACATTTGTGCAGTATAGTAATTCCTCAGTACAACAGATTCGTATCCGATACAGTGATTTCACTGAAGATAATGACTAGTTTGGGGAGGTTGTTCTTATAATCTCTGAGTTTTCTTTTTGCCTACAAATCAGAATTTACAAATCTCTATGGCATGTGCTCGGTAATGCCAATGTAACTGAAGATTATTCTTAACAACTTATGTGAGAGGTAGATAAACTAAACTGAATCCGAGTATTTACTGCCTGAATAAGAAGGAGGAAATAGTTTCTTGCCTTTACCTTTACAAGTCAAATTTGAATGACGCTAGCTTTTTGATGGATAAAAAGCACGTACCCACGTAATGGTTATGCTAAGATAAGGATAAGAAATCTATTAGCTAGCATGCTGACAACATACAGGTAAATATAATATAAATCTTTTCGGCCTCATAAGGCATGGATAAGCAAATGTGGCTTGGCTAACCATATCACCTATGGACTTGGTAACACAAAGATGACGGAAAGGTTATATTTCAAAGCAGTGACTTATTTCTGTGATCTCCACCCCTCTGTTTTTATTTGGCAATCTAGAACATTGCTTCAAGAAGTTTCAGTAGATTCATTTTCCTACGTGCCCAGCACTCTAAACTTCTCTGAAAACACTTGGGGAGACAAATGATGTCTTCTCCATTCTCTTTCATTAGAGCTGTCTATTTTTTTTAAATAAATAATTTCGTAAAGAATAGTTATAATTCGGAGGTGGAGATTTCTAGCTGTTTTGAGTATTGGGAAGCTTTTCTACATTCTGTCACAGTATGTTTCAGGAGAAACTGTCCTTGCTGTGCAAGTTCCTGCCTTCTTAGTGGCCTCAGCATGGAATGTCATCTCAGTCACTGGAGATTGGTCCTATATTCGGAATAATCTGGCAAGGAGGAAATGAATTTAATAAACACGAGGATATTGCCAAGTAATTAAGCTAGTTGTTTGATCATTGGAAAATGCTAACTCAGGTTTTTGACATTTTGACAGTCATTTTTAGATGCATTGGCTATAAATATTACAATACTTCACACCATTTTAATGATAAAAATAAATTGAATTGATGAAATTGAAACAAATTCCAGAATTTGGGAGACCTGGTTCTCATTCCCCATGCCTTGGATGACTAGCTGCTTACGTATTTCTGTGCACGTGACTTTCACTCTCTGGAAGCCTTCTCGTCCATAAGGTGTTATACTTATGATCCTTCCCTGCTCTCGCATTCTGTGAAGACATATTTTTCAAGCTTTTGATAAACTGTTACAAGAGCATATAAAAGAAAAGAAGGCACCCACCTATGAGTTTTAAAACCTTGAAGAGAGTAGATTACTTTCCTAAGTAGGGACCTCAAGGTTCTGTTAATTCCCTGCAATTATTACAAAATATCTGTGGCCATCCTGCCGGGCAAGTATTGCACAAAGTGCTGGTGATACGACTTCCAGCAAAACATTCCCATTCTTTGACCTCATGGAACGTCTTTATTATGGCCTTTATTTTAAGGAAGCTGTATTGAAGGAAAACATAAGATCTCCAACTGTCTTGGAGCTGTCTGGGGGAAGTTCATTCATCATTCACTTTGGATAATTTTGTTCCCTGTGAATCTCTGGGGCACCGCCATAACAACAAAAATAAACTTAAAGACCTGGCTGAAGATGCATAGATCGCTTATTACATTATTTATTTTGAAATCATTTACTTGGGAACACATATGGAGAAACAGCTGGGGATTTTACATCAAGGGTGAATTTAGTAACTCATTTATTTCTATTTTGTTCTTATAAATGGGAGTTGCTGAGAACCCTATCACTTAGACCCCTGTTACTGATCGGTTTGGGGTTTGCTAATGTCAGCCTGTCAGTGAAGATATTCCAGGAGACCAACTTAAGGCCATGGCTTCCCTAGTTTTCTTGTCAGAGAACTATGGGCTGTTACAGCCTTGTAGGTGGCCCTGAAGACTCCAGAGGCTATGGGGAGCAGAATGGCAGGAAGAAAAGTCGCAAGACTGGAATGGAAGGGTGGCACATACGGGGAGGAAAGCTACTGACAGAGAATAGTCCAAGAAACTGAGAGAACAGCGAGGAAACAAAATGGAAGGGAAGCCTGGATTCAAGTAGCAAGAAAAACCAGACATTGTTTCATTATTTGTGGAAAGGAAATGATATTGATACATGCTTAGGAAAAAGTGGAAGGACATAAAAATATACATATTTAGCCTCCCCTGATATGAAATGAATTCTCTGACATGGATAAATACTTAAAAAACCGCTTAGAATGTGACCATGTTACTAGCATGTAAATAATGAAAAATAAAGTATATTTGTGAGATAGGATGTTTTATCAATTTACATATCTTATTGAAGTTTTTACAGTTTGGGGCTCAATTGGCTAATAAAGTTCTGAGCAACACATTCATTAGAATTAAAAAGTTAGGCCAAAGGTATTCTAGTAGTTCTATGTTTTCATATTTGTAGAAATTAGATACTATTATCTGAAATCAGAACTTAATGGCCATCTAGGGCTTTTCTCTACTTCCTCCCTAATCATTGGGAAACAATACGGCAGAGCTGAAGGATTGGGAATTTGACAGCTGTGGGTTTGAATAACTCTCTGATGAGCCCCTTAGGAAGTGTGAGACCCGGGAAAGGCAACTCCTACATTCCCAGAGCCTTGGTTTTGTATTTTGTGGCATATGAATAATAATTACTTTGTAGATTTGTTGTGAAAGAGGAGGAGCACAATTCTTTGTGAGATTGCTTCAACTCAGTAAAATGTTAGTTTCAGACCAAGATCCATTAATTTCAACTGAAGTTGAATGTCTCCAAATGGTCTAAAGTTTTTTCTTTCTTTCTTTCTTTCTTTCTTTCTTTCTTTCTTTCTTTCTTTCTTTCTTTCTTTCTTTCTTTCTTTCTCTTTCTTTCTTTCTTTCTTTCTTTCTCTTTCTTTCTTTCTTTCTTTCTCTTTCTTTCTTTCTTTCTTTCTTTCTTTCTCTTTCTTTCTTTCTTTCTTTCTTTCTTTCTTTCTTTCTTTCTTTCTTTCTTTCTTTCTTCTTCCTTCCTTCCTTCCTTCCTTCCTTCCTTCCTTCCTTCCTTCCTTCCTTCCTTCCTCTCTTTCTTTCTTTCTGCTGCTATAATTTACTTGCTAGTAACCTTATGGAAAGAGTTTATGGGTTAACTGGTGTCATATACTAAAAAAAAAAAAAAAAAAGGTGATAAGAAGGAGTTTATGTTGTTGGCATTGCCCAGCCAATCCATTAAAAAAATTAAAACTGGAGTCCCATTTTGGCTCCCTGGCTGGGACTCCTGTGTGTGAACAAGCATCTGTAATCACTGCAGATTCAAATATTTCCAGCAAACTGCTGAATGCTATGTGGCAAGATGAAAACCACTCCTGTAAATTCTCTAAAAATACAAGGACATATATATTTGGTGGAATGTGGGTATTTCACAATAAATCACTCCAAGATTAGAAAGAAAAGAAAGAGGTGACAGAGAAACTGCTTATTTTATTTGCCTGAGCATTTCAAGCATTCCCCATCCATTGCATTCAAACTAGTTTGCACGTGTGTTCAGGGGTTTAGGCAACGGAGATGCAGTGGTTACCCAGCTAATGGCATTTTGTTTTGTGCACAGCACTCTATTCTTGTTTGACTACTGGCTCAGTTATTAAGCCTTTATTCTAAAGATGAATTTTGACGATGGGAAATGCCATTGGTGGTGATTATTAGTTTGTAGGCAGAGGTGATAAGTGATTATATATTCCTTCTTAGTATGTGATTTATCTACCTGGAAATACTTGGGGATGGGTGGGGAGAGTACTGTTATGTGTTTCCCTCTATGTCATCATCACTCTTGTCCTTCTCCTCTATTTTGTTGTGTTCCCTGTATCATATGGAGCTGAAGGTAAAAATTGAAAAAAAATACATATTTGATTGAGTATGATAGTAAAATAAATGCATTGTCTCTAGATATACACGTCATTTGCTGTGAGTTAGCAAGAAGATAGAATGATCTCTTTTGGAATTTCAGACCTATCTAGGAAGAAAAAAAAATTAACGGACATAAGCGGGGAGAATATTTGCTAGGGCTATCTGGTGACTAGGTTTCTCTGCAGGGCCTTATTTGATGCATGAGCTAGAGAGCTCAAAATTTAAAGTTCCTCTTTCTGAATTCTCTTACCTTGATGCTCTTATGTTTATCCCATATTTAGCACAGTACCTGGTACCTGATGGGTGTTCCATAAAATGCTAGAACAAATGAATGGAAGTTCTTTGTTTAGTTGTCCAATTACATTATTTCTATTGTGTTTGATGTTTCTTGTGTTATATTTGGTGCCATCGAAACAAAATATTTAGATTTTGTGCCCAGATACTTTCAAGCATGCAAACCTGTTGGAATTTTACTTACACCTGCCACGTAAAGCAAAACTTCAGGATGAAGTCGTGTTCACAGACAGCAGATGGAAGAGTTTCCTCCCCCTGGAACTTGTCGAGTGGCTCTTTTGTATTTTAAGAAATTAGGTAAATGTGATGACTCTCCTCCACTTTCCTTATATTTTCTGCTTAGACTTTTTGTGCAGTTCTCTCCCCAATGAGAGAGAAAAATGTTTGTCAGCAAGTGGGCTACTGTTGCCAAAAATGCACTGCCAGGGGATGGAATGACATAGTCTTGCTCCCCAAATATCGCTTCGGGACAGGATCTGAAGACCTAGGAGTATGTGCCCTAAGCTCAGAGCACCTCATAAAATTGAAAATTCCAGACTAGAGTGATTTAGGAAGCAGGGGAGCTGGAAATGTCTCCGAAGCCTGGAGATTTGTTGGGCTGTGGTGGGGAATTGAGAAACAGTGAACACTCCTATAAATAGAACAGTGAGAAGTCACTTTCTGTACAGGCTTTATTTGAGGCTTATTAAACAGCTCTTCCTTTATGCTAGTGGTTATCAAACCTCGGTGAACATAAGGAATACCTGGAGAAAGGTATGAAAATGCAGATTCCTGGGCCTTTTCCTCAGAAGGTCTAGTTTGTAGCTCTGGGGAGGGGCCGGGACTCTCATTTTAAACCATACTCCAGGTGATTTAGGCACACCAAAGTTGTGCCAGAAGGAGACTGAATTCTGTACCTTCAGAGTCATTGATCTAGGCTCAGTGAGCTCTGCAGACTGACTTTTTTTTTTTTTTTTTTTTTGGAAGGAATGAATCTGGAAGTGATTCCTTTGGGGTGAATATGTCCCGGGCAATTACTGCCCTAAGAGGAACAGAATAAAGGTGGTGACTAGGAGCCACATCTTATGTTGTATCGTTTGTGTTCAAAATCATCTTGTTGGTTGTGTGGTAGAAAGTATCCGAGGTGTACAGGTTTGATTATTTGTGATTCTCTTCCTGTTTTCCCTGAGGATGCTTTGTTAGCTTTCCCAAGTTCATGTTCAGTAGGTCACGTGTCACTGCCATCGATGTCCTGTGCCCTCTTGCCTCAGAATACGGAAGCAGCTATTCAAAACTGTTGGAGACAGTAGAGGAGAAGGGAGGAGAAGGGTTGTTTCGAGGGTCCACTTGACATTACACTCCGTGTCTGGTTTTCAGAGTGAGACTGACACGGCATTTCTCAAATGTTCCATCTACTGGTTCCTTTTGGAGCAATGACTTGTTTATATGCCAATACATTTTCTTTTTTAAAGGTGAAGGGAGAAAAAAAAGACAGATCTGGATGCCAGAAAAAAAAAAAAGGTTTTCTTAGAAAAGAAGCAATAGGACATTCAGATAGCAGACATAGAGAACCACCCTTCAAACCCTACCAGAGCATGGCAAATACAATAATGGTCGCTAATATCTGTATCTGTAGCCAATTAGTCTTTCTCTCTCATTCAGGGGCTAAGTTGGGTAGGAGTCCAGTTGAACTCTCCAAATAAATGGCGATCCAACAGTTCAAGCAATTTCCATTTACAGAAAACTCTAGAGCCAGTCTGTCATGAGAGGAGGCTGTCTGTGTGGAAATCCTGATGTTATCTTAATTGTAAGTCTTTGAAGTCACCTTGACTCCTTTCACTGTACTATATTGGTTATGTGTGAGTCTGCGGTGCCCGGCAGAGGAAATAAAAACGTTCTAAAACATGCTTCCATTTCTTGTTGCTTTATGCCCATGCTTCTTCATGCATGGCCCCTCCAATGTAATATCGGGAGAGAATGGTTTTTCTAATGAGTTTTAGGCAGACACAAGCACAGACAGACGGACAGACAGACGCACGTCAATCTTGTTTCTTGTCACTGCATTATTTTCCCTATAATGGAACACTAAGTTATCGCTCACATCTCTGTAGTAGGACTTGCTGTGTTGTAATGTGATTTTGGTTTATTTGGCCTCCTTGAGACAGAGATCTACGTATGTTCATGCCTGGCAGAAAGTCTGATTTAGAAAGGCACTCAGTAAATGTTAGGAGAATGAATAAATGTTGAATAAATCCTTGTAGAGTTTGTGGTATATCTGGTAATGCTTTGTAGGCTACCATGATTTTGTGCTACTGTATTTTATTTTATTTTATTTTATTTTATTTATTTATTTTTAAAGATTTTATTTATTTATTTGACAGAGAGAGAGATAGCGAGAGCAGGAACACAAGCAGGGGGAGTGGGAGAGGGAGAAGCAGGCTTCCTGCCGAGCAGGGAGCCCGATGTGGGACTTGATCCCAGGACCCTGGGATCATGACCTGAGCCGAAGGCAGACGCTTAATGACTGAGCCACCCAGGCACCCTTATTTTATTTTTTAAAAAAGATTTTATGTGTTCATTTGACAGAGTGAGAGAGAGAGAAGGGGAGAGAGAGACAGGGAGAGAGAGCACAAGCAGGAGGAGAGGGAGAAGCAGACTCCCCACTGGGGGTCTCAATCCCTGGACCCCGGGATCGTGACCTGAGCTGAAGGCAGCAGACTGAACCACCCGGGTGCCCTTGTGCTGCTGTATTTTAGTTGGTTATTTTAACTGCTCTGTTTGTAGTTTTTGCTCAATCACAAATAAGAGTAGATAGAGTATCAAAAACTAATGATGTACTATATGTTGGCTAATTGAATTAAAAGAAGAGTAAATACAGTTATAACATATTTTAGGGTGTGTTTTATTGTAGCTTCACAATAATCTATAGATTTTATGCCAGTTAGTTTGTACGATTATCTTAAATTATCTTAAATGCCTAAAGACACAGTAACTGTTGGGGGGAACATATGTACTCTCACTGACAGGCGTTTGTGTATTTTCTGTTAAAGAGATGTGGATCTCTGTAAGATACAAAAATAATATCTCCACTGTGCTATTTTATTCATTATTATTTCAAAGCATAAGAAATCCTGTGTTATCAAACAGTCTACTAAATAAAAATCTTCACAAACCAGCACATACCTATATCCACATACCTATCCTACAGTAACCACCATAGACATAATAATGGCACTGGGGCGCCTGGCTGGCCCAGTCGGTTAAGTGGTGGACTCTTGATTTCGGCTCAGGTCATGATCTCAGCATCCTGTGATTGAGCCCCGCGCTGGGCTCTGCACTCAGTGGGGAGTCTGCTTAAGATTCTCTCCCCTTCTCTCTGTGTCCCTCCCCACATTTGTGCTTTCTCTCTTTCTCTCTCTAAAATAAACAAGCCTTTTAAAAAAAAAAAATATATATATATATAAAATGGCCCTGGAGGGATAGAGTCCTTGGGAAAGTGGTAAAGTTAGAAATTGTTGATAGAAGGAATGGAGAAGAAAACTGACCAGGATCAGGTAGATGTATTATTGGGTATTTTTTGAGGGCCCAGGTGAGGTTAGAGATAATAAATTTGTAGCCTAAACTGAGATGGTGAGTATGACTTGGAGAGGTATGAAATGGTGAAGGTATGCACTGTATATTAAAAGGCCTATATGTCAGATTGAGTTTGTGGTGTTTGGGGGCAATCACTGAAGTGGAGGGTTTTTTGTCTTGGGAAATAATGAGAGTGAATGTCGAATGGGGCAGACTGTAATATTCAAAGGCACTTCTAGCCATCCTGTATTGGACGCAGATCTGATATCAAGCTTATTTAATTTATATCTGGGTCTTATTCTTTTGCTAGTGAATTCATTCTGTTAGAATAGCTGATTAGTCCCCCAGGTCATCCTCCCCCCACAAAACCCCCCCCCAGAATCAATAAGTCATATCGAATTAGTGATTGAGAAACTCAGTTCTAAATGCTTGATTGGAATTTACATTATGTTTTCAGAGTTAGAATTAATCCTTGAAACATAGAAGAACATTCAGTTACATCATTCTTTCATTATTTGTGGGCTCCTAGTTGCTACACAATAAGGTTTCCTCCACTCGGACTTGATACATTGCTTCTTGAGTAAGAAAGCCTACAGAACTTAGAGTAATGGTGGCTACCAATACATTTCTTATTATATTGGAGAACACAGTAGTCTTCCTTCCTTCCTTCCTTCCTTCCTTCCTTCCTTCCTTCCTTCCTTCCTTCCTTCCTTCCTTCCTTCCTTCCTTCCTTTTCCTAGCAGATATTTTCTTACCTGAAAAGGTAAAAAAATTAGTTTTGGTGAACCAATCATTCTAAGTAAACTGTTACATATGCAGTAGCAATTTGTGAATAGATGAAATTCAGTAAGATACTCTTAAGGGTTAAGCAATTTTTGTTGTGTTAATCAGTATTTGATAATCCCAGAGCCTGTCTTGAGGGTTTCAGGGCCTCCGTGTCATCATTATGCACTGTAATGACCGCCTTGCTGTAGGTGTGTGGACATTCTGGCAAGTGGAAAGTCCTAGATGACCAGACGCTTACTAACAGGATGTTTCTTCCACATGGAGGCACCGGAGAGCTCCATGGTTCTTGTGGCCTCAGGGAGTTTCTCACACTCCAGCAGGGGTCTCTTAGGCAAGGGGAGGCAGAGTAGGGGTGGATTTTAAAAGAAATTTTAATTTTGAGGTCTCTGTATCATTTGGCTAATGTGCTTGTCTTGTTTTCTTGAAAAATGCCTCGTGTGTGTGTGTGTGTGTGTGTGTGTGTGGACAGAAGCTACAATTCAATAAATGCTGCCTTCTTATTTTTGTTTTAAGTTGACTTTGGGGACATAACTTCCGTCTCTGTTTCCCATCTCTGAAATCACATGTAATAATATGAATCTCTTACTTAAGGATAAATATGTAATAAAACGTGAATAGTGAATTGGAGACATTGTGTTTAACTTTTATGAATTACTTCATTGTGCTGCTACGCTGATTTTTTGAGAACCAATGCTTGCTTCAGATTCTTTTACTCCCTGCATTCTGGGAAAAGAACAGGTTTTGGTTCAGACACGAACTCTGGTCATTATTTTGTGCATTCTTGGATAAGCCTCTATGAGACTTGGTTTCTTATCTATAAAATGACTTTTATAGAGTGGCTGGTTAGCTCAGTTGGTTAGAGCATGGTGCTGATAAAATGAAGGTAATACTTAGTTTATTGGATTATGAAGATGAGAAGGATAATGATAGCATAGTATTTTGAATACAGTAAATAATCAATGTTAGCACCTTTCTCCAGCCCCTACTTATCAGCTATTTTACCAATCTTCATATTGTTAATCACATCTCCTGATACTTTCAGTTACCTTCAGTCATGATTTTTGGCAAAATCTTGTAGATTCTCCCTTTCGTTATAGGGAGTATCTTATTCATCATTCTTGTGCTTTTTATGGGAAATATTTTCAACATTTTTGGGTATGCAACCTTTCAGGGTTATGAAATCTTCCAGGAATTCTGTCCTAGAAATCTAAAAACCAAAGGTGATCTCATTGGCCTCTTGTTCATTCATGCATTCCCTTACCTCTAGCATTCATTCATTCGGAGAGCACGTATTTAGCAGATGAGCACTTTGTGATTCATTCAGCGTGTGCTCAGTGTGTGTTAAACCACATGCATGAAGTAGGACATTCAGACAGAAATTCCATATGGTCCTTTCGGATTAAAAAAACATAAAAGCACATTTAAAAATTACCAAATAATGTCCATGACAGCTACTTCGGCCCCTCTCTCTCTTTCCCTTTCATCCTACCCAACTTTTCCTTATTTGGCATGATGCAGAGGATATATGAACAAAGGAACGGTTTGTGTGTAAAAAGACCATTTAAGCTACAGTGATGATGATGATGATAGTAATAATAATAGTATTGATTTATCAAGCCCTTACCACATGCCAGGCACCGCGCTGAGTGCTGTGCACATTTTGTTTAATTAGATACTCTAACAGTGATGCCTCACCATGGTCTACGAGACATCAAAGAGCCTACCTGTCTGACCTCAGGCAGAGTTCGGGTATAAAGAAGGACAACAGCTTTATTGCTTTGCGGGGGTGAGGGGTGCGGGGGGTGCGGGGAAGGAGACTGCAGCAGCTAAGGTCTTCAAAACTGCAAGCCCGCCGGGAGGGGGGAAGGGACTGCGGGGGGGGGGGGCGGTTTATAGGGAAATACAGGATCTAGTCAGTTTCTTTTTTTTTTTAACTAATTTTTATTTTTATTTTTAAAAAATATTTTATTTATCTGACAGAGAGCACAAGCAGGGAGAGTGGCAGGCAGAGCAGGAAGAGGGAGAAGCGGGCTCCCTGCTGAGCAAAGAGCCCGAGGACTGGGCCTGGATCCCAGGACCCGGGGATCATGACCTGAGCTGAAGGCAGACCCTTCACTGACTGAGCCCCCCCCCCCCACCGGGGACCCCAGATCTAGTCGGTTTCGACAGGAATTGTGTATGTGCTGTATTAGTCCTATGTTTTTAGGGTGGTACCGGGTTCCTGACAGAAAAGGGTAAGGGTAAGGAGGGAGGAGGGGAGGTTTGGGGAAGAGAGAGGAAAAAGGTTGGTTTGAAATTGAGCTTCCCTGAAGCATCAGTGCAACTGTTCTGCTTTTCCTTCAGCTTTCTGCTCTGAAGCGGTTGCAGGCTCGGCAGACAGCTGCCCTCCCCCACCCAGCTCTCGCACGCCACTTTCTTTTCATCGGGGCACTCACCTTCAGAAGTTATCCTCCCCATCTGTTTGCATATGTGTTATCTGTAATTTAAGTCTGGCCCCGGGGCAGAGACAGCCTCTGGTTGCTCTCGGTGGTCAGTGGCCTTTGCAGGGCCTTGAATAGTGCCGGCTGGAGGGTGGTTTGAGGTGCATCTTTATGGACTGAATGAGCAAGTGTTATTTTAAAAAGAAGTCATAGCACTTGGAAGACAAAGAACATCGTTTAAAAAAAAAACAAACACTAAACTTATAGGGTAGGAGGAGGAGAATTAACAAGTGTTAGGCATTTAAGTTTTCCTAATATGTATCTGTGAATTTGTAAAATAATCTTATCAGAGATTCAGAGAAGTTGAGTAACTTGCCTAATGATCACAGTTAATGACTGATAGAGAGATAAGATTAGAATCTTGGCGTGTTTGCCTCCGAACTCTGTATTCCTTCCACTATACTGTGTGTTTTGAGCCTCTGTGAGCGTGGTGGACATGGCCATGCAGCCCCCAGATGCCCCTTCAGAAATGAAGGGCTTATTCCCCTGGAGGCTAGCCAGGTTGCTAATAGCCAGCCTCCCCTGTCAGTCCCCTGGATGCATTGCCTGGACTGGAGACAGCTGCCTTGCCCAAAGTTGCTCCATTCCAGTGACTACTGAGCATGGCGCCATGAAGGCTTGATCTCCCTGTCCTCACTCAGCCAGCTCTGAAGGCAGAGCTCCATGGAGGGTCACCTGAGGCCTCCCTGGAGCGGGCACCACAGTCTAGCTCCTCCCTCTCTCCTGTTCTGCCTCCTTCTATAGTCTTGCTTGGGTATTGATCCCAGGAACACCTCCTCATAAGCTTTCTGCACGCTGATCTCAGAGCGTGCTTCCCCGGGAGCCTGACCTGTGACAGTGGGTCTGAGAGCCATGACAGTGTTAATAAAAACGCCACAGTCAGCAATGGAGGGGGGTGGCATTTGGGAGAACTATAATGATAACCTTGGATTCGGATTTTTTGAATTTGGGTGCAAATGGTTGGCTCTGTTGTGTGAGTTCTTTGAGGGCGCCTGGTGGTACCAGATCACCAGCCTCAGCATGCTCACTGTCACGCAGGAGGCAAGCCGCTCAATAAATGGACTGTTAGAGATTTGGGATTGGGTTTTGGTAAGAGCTCGTGGAGTTAGTAGCTAATATCTTGAAAACTGACAAACTCTCTGAGTGAAAGAGAGAGAAACACAATAATAGAGCACTGAGAAGCACTCTACAAAGAGAACCAGCAGAATGTAGGTGCCCAGAAGCTTTTTGTTTGTTTGCTTGTGGGTGTGGGAGGTGGCTGGGAGTAAGGGCTGCAGTGGTTGATATTTGTGAAGTGATGAGAAATTAAGGATGATATTTTCAAGCCCAGACCAAGATTCTGCTGGGGGCCTTAGAAAAACGATGTCCATCCCACCTCTGAGATAGAAACCTACTTAAAGAGGGAATATCTGCGGAGTACACAAAGGATTTCATAAGCATATATTTCTCATCCAAGACTTTTGGCAATACAAATAAAAAGAGAGAAACAGTAGGGTCTGTGAGGCCAAATCAAAGTGTACTAAAGTGGAGACTCGTGTTTGAGGGTAACAAAATAGTCAAAAGATGTTGGCGATGGATGAGAGAAATAGGCTTTGGGGAAGGATGGTATTTTTTTTTTTTTAAAGATTTTATTTATTTATTTGAGAGAGAGAATGAGAGACAGAGAGCATGAGAGGGAGGAGGGTCAGAGGGAGAAGCAGACTCCCTGCCGAGCAGGGAGCCCGATGCGGGACTCGATCCAGGGACTCCAGGATCACGACCTGAGCCGAAGGCAGTCGCTCAACCAACTGAGCCACCCAGGTGCCCGGGAAAGGATGGTATTAATCTAGTGACCTTTGTGAGCCCCTTTGCCAAGCGTGAGGATACTTTCTCTCTACCCAAGGGGAAAGCAATATGGCGGGTGCCCTAGGGGCCTGATGCAAAGGCAGTGGGCAGAGTTTGGTTTTACTTACACCTACTTTATTACAGTCTGGTCCTGATTTTATAACTCAGTGATTGGTCAGTGATTTTTTATACCTAACGAGTGTTGAATTTAAATTGTCGTGCTCTTTGCAGTTCTCTAGGTGTATTTTAACTATGGTAACCGCACTGATGATGGGGTATCAAATGAGGCCAGAAATGTCAGTAATTCACCCTTCAGAAATTTTATACTCCGATCATAAAGTACCTTTTTTCATTTGTGTATTCTACTGCACATAACTTTTGGGTTGTTTTATCAACCCGAAACGTCAGACTTTAAAAAAAAAAAATACTTTTAAAGATAGGATTTTGTAAGCTGAGCAGCTTGTGGGAGGAGCTGTGTTTTGATTTGTGCTTTTATTTGTGTGTTCTCTTGCAGTTTTAAAGGTAATTTCAGATATATATTTTATATATATAACCCCTGTTCTTACCCTCGCCATGCCTGATATGACTTTGTTTAGTGTTAGAGCTCTTCTTGACCCTGATGGAAAGGTCACTAATGGAAGGAAGTCTCTGGGGATTAGGAGCCAAGTGAATAGGACTCTACTTTGTTGTTATATCAAATGTATTTCACACAGTTGAAAGGCCATGTGGAAGGTAAAATAAGGCCAGCCAGGGCATATACAATCAAATGCAGCTTATTGGCTCTCTCCTTCTCCTCTTCTGGATGAATTTTGCTCAGTTTCATCAAACAAGGATTTTTGTCTATTTTTTATACTGCCATATCCCCAGTTTTCTAGTGCCTGGCACATAGTAGCTGGTCAATAAATATTTGTTAAATGAATACATTTAGAGTGAATGTAAGAATATTTATTCCAACCGTACTGTACAAATGTTGTGAGAAATAAGTGAGTTGATAAATAATGCACTTTAGGATTAAAATCAATAGCAGTAACAAAAAATAAGATTATACAGATGTAAGTAATTATTATGTCCTCTTATTTTTATTCCTTCATTGTGTATTTACTATATGTGCACTGTACATGCTTGACTTTATTGTGTCATGAGCCAAAACACAAGATCTGTGGAGGAGAAAATGGTGCTAGTAATCTGCAGAGTTGAAAACTAAATAGTGTTGGGTTTTCCGTAAGTACTCTTATAATCTGCTGTACCAAGTCCGCTTACATGATGTGCTGGGAGGAAGGAATAAGTTTTTTTCTACTTGATCAAACTATATTTTTTTTTAAAAAAAGAGTTGAACACTACTTCATTAAATAGATATTTGTTGTTGGCTTTTTCTGTGCCAGAAATCGGCGATGTCTTATTTACATGGGAAGAACACTTATAACCTCCCTTGCCCCACTTTTTCTTGTGATTCTGTTGCAAACATTTCAGGATTGAATCTTCAAAAAGATTTTATCTTTCTTCCAACCAATTTCTTGAGTAAAGTCTTCCCAAGGGAAAGCAAGAACTTTTGGAAAAAAAATTCACATTACCCCAACAGCAAATTTAAGGAGAACCTGCTGCTGTGCAAAAAGCCTGTCATCCTAATTCAGTACGTTTCTGGAGACCTCAACAAAAGAAAAAAATATTTTGTTTAAATAAAACCGAATTCTCCCATGACAGGGTTACTCTGTCTTCCAACTTCACGTTTTCCTTGTGTGATTGGATAAATTTGTGTATGAAGGATGTCTTGATTTTTGAACGTTGTCTTATGAACTATTTGATTTTTAGTTTAAGGAATTTATTTATTTGCTTTTCACGAAGGAAAGGATGCAGGGATTGTTTCAAATTTTGTTTTCATTATGGTGTTTACAGATAGAGACATGAATTTATTTGAAGAACATTTTTTTTTTTTTTTAAAGATTTTTATTTATTTATTTGAGAGAGAGAATGAGATAGAGAGAGAGCATGAGAGGGGGAGAATCAGAGGGAGAAGCAGACTCCCCACTGAGCAGGGAGCCCAATGCGGGACTCGATCCCGGGACTCCAGGATCATGACCTGAGCCGAAGGCAGTCGCTTAACCAACTGAGCCACCCAGGCGCCCCTGAAGAACATTTTTGATATTTACCTATTTATCTCTACGTATCTGTGTAACAAATGTGTGTGTGTGTGTGTGTGTGTGTGCATGTATGGATCTGTGTATCTATCTACTATTGATTATGTAGGGCAGAGGGGAAATGGCTCTGTCATTGGATTCTGAATTTAAAAATGCCATTCAGTAGAAATCCGGAGTAGCTGTAATTACTATCGTTGTGTCTTTTAAAAATTTGCGACAAGTAGTGAAATTGTCTCTTACCTCCTTAACAAAAGAATCTGCCTATAAAGGCATTTATTGTAAGGAGTGGTAATGATGAGATAATTGTGTTGTAATGGAACCCAGACTGAGGGAAAGAGTAAATTTTAGCGACTGACTATTGTAATTCCATCTGAAGCTTCAGACACATATGAGGGAGTTTCTAGCATGGATGCTGGAGAAGAGAGGTTTATTGTTTCCTCCTGATGTAAAGATCAATAAACACTTTGTGGACCTGACAGTGTTTGCAAGCTATGAAATCTCCTTCCCCCCCCCCCTTGTGTAAACTTACTGCCATTCTAAACACATTTCAAAGAAAGCCAGTCTTTCCTTTTGTTCTGAAATAAATTATCCAAAAGTGTGCTTGCAAAGTACGAACCTAACTTTGGTGCTGAAGGAGAATGGATGGCATTTATCCACAGCTTGCAAGGAGCCAACTGTGCAAAGTCAGGTATGAGGCTGCTGCCTGCTGGTATTTTAAGCACTTGGGCACTTCTCTCCTTATTCAGCTGCGTTCTAGGGATGGGAGTCAGGAGAAGATGGAGGAATTCAAATACTAAGTTAAGTTGTAAGTGTAATTTTCCACCATTAGCCTTGCATTCTTGACTGTTGAGAAAAATTGAGGTCTCAAATATCTAGTTAACACAGATATCCAATTATTCTGATTATAGCAGTGGGATATATCATCTTAATCAATGGCATTAACGATGACAGTAATGAAAGAAATGACCAATTCCATTGGATATGTAATTGGAAAAAGCATTTTACTACAAGTTACCCCAGGAGACAGAGTAATTTTTCAAAGAATACATATTACTAAGTCACTTTCAAATGCAGGTCAATAAAAACATTACCATTTTTATGGTAAAACTATAAAATATGAGGCTAAAAGTGTGAATCTAAAAATAAGATCAGACTGACAATTCTTGGCCATTAAATAAGGTATTCAGCTACTTTATGTGATTTATTAATCAAATCAAGATATGCCTGCCTGGAAACATCTTAAAAACCTAAGATAACAAAGTTTATTGTTTTGTTCTTCCAGAGTAACTAACAGAAATGAAGTGGAGGGCATATCAAAGTAAAGCATATCAAAGTTTCTGCCTTGGTGTTTTGTAGTAGTTTAAACCCTGATATGTTAGGAGTTAAGGTTGAGAAGAATTGTGAAGTAAGGACATTTATTTCTGGTTGTCCCTATTCTCAACCCCTCTCTCTCTCTTATCAAAATCTCATGCCACAAAAATCTCCCATAAGTCTCTCCCACCAGACAAATTAGACTGTGTATATTTTAAATATCTTATATTAAATTATTAGTTGAAAAATACCTCCCTTGATTTTAAGCACCTTAAAGGAGTGGAAACTAAGTTTGGGGCGGAGAGGACTGGGAATGGATGGATTGGAGATAATGCTCTTGGTGCCCCCCAAATCCTCAAATCAAACCTGGTTGTCTGGTCTCACAAAGCTCCAACATATACTGATGAGTATAGAAGTGATATCTGGCTGCTTCTCAGGCAGCCATCTGGAGGGTTCCTATAGCTACAGTAAATTATCAAATGTTCTTGGTCTGTAGAAATCAAGTAGATATATTGGGAGATATACACACACACATATATATAATTTTTGGTTATGTGGTATATTTATTAATTTGGTATCATAAACTATTGTGTGTTATTTTAAAGAGCTATTACTGCTATTTCAGGGTTTATTTGAAATAAAGCTCATAGGGCCAAATGAGGCAGATGGTGTCCTTATGTTTTATAATGCTTAGAGATTCTGGAGATTTTGCTCCTTAAATGAGTAAATTATGGACTGATATGTGTTGTGCCAATTACGGACGCCCCTGCAGTGGGTTTGCCTTGGAGACTCCAGTGAAGAGCCCTGGTACACATCAGGAAATTAAAGTGTTTTTGGAGCTGGGAAGTACTGAAAGCTGTCCCATCAGTACCTTGCTCCGAAGCATCATATCATTACAATTCTGTTGTTTGGTGTGAATGTGTAGACATGACTTGTGTGGGTCAACATGGTATTTGTAAAGCTGAATGGCAGAGTAAGACATTTAAAACTCGTGTAGTATTCTAGAAAGAATTTGGAAAAAATAATACTGTGCCAGAAACATTTCTCTTCTGTAGGCAGCTGTTCCCAATATCCTTTTCTTACTCACATCCTTCTACCCCCCCACTTCTTTTCCCACTTACTAATTTTCCGTTCGGTAATGAGACAAACAAATGGCTAAGAATTACTACATAGCTGAAAGTTTGGTTCTCATATGAGCAAGTTTTGATGTCTTTTGTTGGAGTTCTTCTAAAATGACCACATCAGTTCTTATTATGATGGCCATTTTTGTGATAAATGGCTTATTTTATTAGTTTTTAGGGTAAGCCGATTTGAAGAGAATTTTGAAAAATCAGGGGCTTTCACCAACTGTAATTTTTTTTCAACACCCAAGAACGCAAAGCACTAGTGACATTTTTTTTCCTTCTTAATTGTCCCCACTTCAGGACTGTGAGGGAATGATGTGCTGACCTACACTTTCCATACCGAAAAGCCACTAGCAATGAGTGACATCTGTTTAGAGTTTACAAGGCATGTTTTTAACACACATTATCCCCCCCGGATTCATGCAGGAAATGAATGAGATAGGCAGCGCAAGGATTATTATTAACTCCAATTTAAGGATAAGGAAACCGAAGTTCAGAGAGGAGCAGTGACTTGCCTAAAGTGAAGGAGCCAGAAACCATGTGCATTTTAGTGTCCACTTCTCTTGTGTCTAGCTCTTTCCACCATGATGTGTCTGTCCACGTGCCCACGAATTGTTCCAACCTCAACGTACAACGTACACATTGTACAGCAGAGACTCCCTATGTCGCCCCTCGTATGCTTCCTGCGTGTAAGACTTGCTAAGGGACGGCTGGTAGCAATTTCCTGTTGGTTTTCCTGAACCTAATCTCCTCTTGCCAGTTGCTGAGTTCCTGAGCGGGCTTTGAGTCCCCCATAGACCTGTGTTAGAAACCACAAGGGCTCTTTCTTCCTCAGGGCTCTGCTTCCAGGCTGACCTAGTTCTCCCGTCCATCTCATGTTTGTGCGCTCCAGGCTCCCATGGGTAAGGCAGCTATGAACGGAGTGACAAAAACCATCATGACCGCCAACTGCTTAGCTTACACTGCAGGGTCTGCAAAGATCAATGGCGTTAGTTTGATTTCTGAATATGAAGGAAGCCAGAGTATCCTAGAAATCGTTACATAAGTGAAGGTATATATATTCTCTTCACAGATTGCATAGAATTGTGCATAACCCACCCATACACATATCTTGGTGTAATTAAGTACTTGGCTCGAAGGAATGGGGAAGCAGTGTAATAGTTACTATATGATGGAGTGATCCCTAGATTAGAAAAAAGAGCTCACGTAGTGTTCAGTGAAAAAAAGTAAGGCTTTTCACATCATGCAGTATTAGCGTTCTCCTGCCTGCATGTTTTTTCCAGGGTGACGTGTGATGATTTTGTACCTCTGCTCAGGAATGCAGTGCCTCATAAACACTGATGACGTCACCCTCATTATCTGCCAAGTAAGCACGTTTCATATCCGTTTGGATCATCAGACTGTAGTTAACACTAGATTTGATGATAATTTAGTCCCTTGTTGGGTTTTATCTTCCCAGGGAGGTTGAAGCAGCTGAGCTGGACAGGACCCACCCGGGGTAGTATTTGGATGGTTCTGCATGGTTCAGTATCTGAGATTTTTAAACTCCAAGGACCTGTTCTTGTCAGTGTTCTGAAATCACCAGACTCGCAGCCTCTAACTGGGTAAACAAAATGGCCCTTGTCACTTTGGTTGGCATTTGCATGACAATTTACTTATTTACAGTGAGAAATGACTGGGAAATGAGGCTTGTTACTCAAAGTCTGTATGATCAGTACATCTCTTACACGAGGAACCAAGTCCTCATTAAAAATTTGCTTTAATCCACTTGGAGTCAAAGCAAAATGAGTTTTATGCCAAATTCTTCAAGCGGGTTTAAGGAGCTAGCTCTCCGGTTGTAGGGTTCAGCCTTGCTAAAGAGACCTGATACTCCAGGGCCGTTCATAAGAGTCCCTTTTAGTTAAGGTGGTTGGAGAATTTCCTTAGTTTAGAAATAATCTTTCTCAATGTGACAGAGGGCCAGTATACCCCTGTACAGTGTTGGATATAATGTTTCATAAACTATTCCCCTCCCTTCTCTTTCCTTTGGGCTGCCCTCTCTAACTTGGCCTTCTTTTCCTGCATCCCCTTTACAAATGTTTCTGTGGCTCGGTGGCCCACTTTGCCTGGAGCTGCACCTTGGGCTGGATGATTGGAGAGAATTCTCTGTTACCCCTTTACAAATTATTGTTTAAGCTGGTTCATTTAAGGTTGGCAAAACATTTCCCCACTTTCTGTGTTAATTTTGTAATTTAACTGTCAGGCAGGAAATATGACTTCCCTTATTTCCAAGCTCTTGTTGGGAAAACACCCACCCTGTGGCTCCCCAGCCCTGGAAACAATAGGGAATTCTTTGGAAATGCTCAAGCGGAGGCTGCAAAGAGGTTGTAAAGAGCTAGAAATTATTTCCTGACATGAGGACCATTGCTGTCCGGTAGGGTATTCAGGAGTCGAAATGGCACTAATTAGCTTTGCGGCATCTAATTGGCATCTTTGGGCTGTGAGGCATGTCTGGCAACCATCCTAGATGTTAGACATGGGCAGTTTAGTTCAATTTAACAATTTTTTGACTACTTGCTCATCAAGAGATTTTTTTTTTCATAGAATCATCATATAACACACATATGTATCATACTTTGTACTTTTATCTCATTTTGACCTTATAACAACCCTGAGCAATAGTTATGCTAGGAATTTCTCTATTTTATAAAAAAGGAAACTGAGGTTTAGAAAAATAAAATGCTGTTTCCAAAATCACACTATCTAGCCAAGAGTTAATTCCTTTCAACTGTAACCTTTTCTGCCTTGAAGACAGAAGAAGGTATTTCAGTTTAGAAAAGCAGATTAAAAGCTTGGCTCTTTGGAGGCAGGCGGACAGAGATGAGACACGTAAGTAGACTTAGACGCTACCTACGTGACTTTGGGCATGTTTTTTAACTTGTCTGGGATGAGTTTCCTCCACATTTATAACATTGGGGTAATACTTCTTCCTCTCTTACAGGATTTTTGTGAGGACTCAATGAGGTGTTGCGTGTAACATGCTGGGCTTAGTGTTCGACCCTTAGCAGTCAACAGCGTGTTTAATCCAGAAAGCCCAGCATTATTTCACTTTGTGGACTGACAACCCTGGGCGCTCTGTGAGATTCTTTGTGGTGTGAGCGTTTAGGACTAGAGCCATGTTCTCCACAGGTTTGTAGGATAGCATGATCCGCTGCCCCGAGAAGGTATCTAGAAACAGTACCATCTTGTTTCAGTATTTTTATTCGGTCATGATTTTTATTCAGAAGGCCAAGTGACCAAGATGTGACCAGTAAAGCATGTTTCTTCCAAAGTTACTGGATAAAGAAGTTAACCATCTTACCAGAACTATTTAAATAACAGTAACAACATTTGTGAATTTGGGAAAACACTATGACAACATTGTTTTCATATCCATTAAAAACAAATAAAAAGAAACAAGGGATAGATACATGGAAGGCTATTTTAATAGTTAGCAGAGCCAAGTAAGTTACTAATGGGGGAAGATGTGGAGAAAAATCACAGGAGACCTAACTTTTTGTCTTGTTGGTGGCTCTTTCCAGCCTTGTAGCTGAGGCAAAACACCTTGACCTCTCTGGATCTCCATTTTTTTCATCTGTAGAGTGTGGATAATTATATCTGAGACTCAGGAGGTTGTTGTGAATATCAAATGAGATGAAAGAAAAGAAAGTGATTGGTAAACTGTGAAGTGTTCTACAAACTGAAGGTGGTGGTGTTATTCGTTGAAAACATCCAAAATTCTTGGATAACTTAAATGTGCTCTTGCCTGAAGGTAGGGGAAGGACTGAATAAATCACCCTTTGGAGCTCTTTCAGTTTAAGCAATGTGTGTTTTCAGCTTAAATGGGTGTTTTTGGTATTAGGTCTTATATCAAATTGAAATTCAGTGGCTATTTTTGGAAAGGGGTTAAAATAACAAAGGGGGAAATGTTTGGAAAGCAAACATACTTTGTATAGGAAGACTTAATTATACTGTCGATTATGTGGTAGGTATATTCAGTTACAATCAGTAATTACAATGATTATAACCACTGTGCTTTGCTAATTAGAACATACTTCTAATAAGGCCAAGGTCATCAGTTTGAAGCCTTGTATGGGTCAATCAGCATAATGTCAGCCTTCACCCTAAGCTCTCGTGGGGCCACTCAGATGTATACTTGTGTTCACAAGGAGAATGAAACTGAGATCGAAGGAAATCATGCAGATTTTCCACCAGTGTGGGTAGGAAGAACTCTACCTTAGAGGGCATTTCTAGCTTTCATTTTTTTTTTTTTTTCTTTTAGCACACTTACCACTTTTGCTTTTTGTGATTAATTATCTGGACTACCAGTTTTGTTTAGCAAATTATTGGTATCATTCACTTGAAATGGTACTGCCCAGCTTCCTGAGAGATGGTGGATCTGACCCTCTGTTTTCAAGTGCTTAACTTTGCAATGCTTTTCCTCAAAATGACCCTGAGAACTACGAACTTCTTACTAGCTTTTTCAGATGGGAAAATAGAGGCTTTTTTTTTTTTTTCCCAAGGTTTCCTACTCCCAGGTGAAGAGATGTTGGCTAATTTTATAAAAAGGTCAGTAGCACAGCTGGGCTTGAAATACAGAGGTCCTGACTCAAAGTTCTATATTTAATTTGCCGTCTATTTTTTTGGGGGGGGGGGTTATATGTAGTAAGTTTAGTCAGAGGCTGGGAAAGTGAATATTTTGTCTGCATATTTAGCAAGATTGATGATTACTGCAATTACATCTCTTTCCAAAGTATTTGAGCAGCTTGTCGGAAGTGACCTATTGTTGTTGGACTAATTTTATTAGTAATACCAACCATATCATTTGATCCATTGGTGTCTACAGGCTTAGCCATAAAGACCGGGTAGCTACAATTTTGGTCACGTTCAATGACGGAATTTGGCATATCATGTCCTAATACACGAAATGCTCTTAGGTCCTGGAGAATGTGGCGGTCCCCATAGTGTGATGTCGAGGAAGAGAAGTGCTCCTGGCCCCCGGTTTAACTCTCACTGAGAAGCCTATTTACCACAGTCCCGCTGTTAGTGGTTCAGACCATGTTTTATCCTGTAGGGAAGCTCATTTTTTACCATCATCTACATTAGGACCGGGGATCACATTTTTGAGGAAATGGAGGTGTGACTCCTTCTGAGAACCATCGGAGATCAGGGTACTAAAGGGATTGACAATTTTGCTGAGAAAAGGAAGGAGAATATGCAATGGTGATTTCTGGAGACCTGTTTTGGGAGTTTAGGTGATGGGGGTAGGGATTTGGCCCATCAGAATGCAGCCTGAATGTATTAGATGTCCAGCTGGTAGGGAAGGGGTGAGCCAGAGGAGGGGGAGAAGCTAAGGGAGGAGAAGTGGAAGTGAGTCTTAGATGACTCGGCGAGTTTGCCCATGGCGTTCTTTGTGTATGCAGTTTCGATGGAAAGAATGTTCCGTGTGTTCTCAAGAAGCAGACAACTAATTTGGATCCATGTGATTCTTTAATTGTATGTTGACATTAAAAAAATGCTATCTTATTGAAGACAATTTCCGAAGGGAAGAGTTGCTGTCCTTGCAAAAGAAGACTCGTAACGTCTCTAACTTTGGTTCTTTTTCAGTCAGATGGTGATCATGGCACCAGCCGGACTATTCAACTGGACTGGTGCAAGGGTCAGTTGGGATACCATGCATTAGAAACTGTGAACTGTAAAGCGCTCAACCAAATACAGTTTTAAATGTTATGTGCAGTGTAGGTCGGAGATTATGTGCTTGGATTCTGGAGCAGATTACCTGGGACTCAACCCTGGTTTTGTCTCTTTTTGCGTGAGCATAGGGCAACTTAAACTTTGTGTGTCTTGGTTTTCTTAGCTGTAAAATAATAACCCCCGTCTCATGATGTGAGTAATTGTCCCACTAGCCGTGATGTTGTATGTATGTGTCCGCACAAAACCTAATGCTGACGTAAGTGCATGGGAGTGAATTACGTGGAAATTTAAAAAATCCTGTATGTATGCCTCAAGCAGTATAGCTCTTTGTTTATCTAAGAAATTCATATTGGGCGCCTGGGTGGCTCAGTCGTTAAGCGTCTGCCTTCGGCTCAGGTCATGATCCCAGGGTCCTGGGATCGAGCCCCGCATTGGGCTCCCTGCTCTGCAGGAAGCCTGCTTCTCCCTCTCCCACTCCCCCTGCTTGTGTTCCTGCTCTCGCTGTCTCTCTCTCTGTCAAATAAATAAATAAAATCTTTAAAAAAAAAAAAAAGAAACTCATATTTGATTATTAGCCGTTAGTGACAGTTAATGAACGAACTGTGTTGAATTTGGTGGTTATGTATGTACAGCTCTCAGAAGCTTACTTCTCTTGATATTTGAATAAAGAAACTGTTCTCATGAACACTGACTTATTCAGTTCAAGTAAGGTTTCTACAGGATTACTGGTCTTGATCATCATGTTTATACCTTAAACGAAAGGTTTTAAACCCTGACCGCACGTTAGAAGCAGACCAGTTGAACTGGAAAATTTGGAGGTGGAGCTCAGGCACTGGTATTTTTTAAAAGCTCCCCAAGATGATTTTAATGTGCAGATAGAATAGAAAACCACTGGCTTAGTCATCAGTAATTAAATGTATATCCCTATCATTTAGTTTCTGACATTCATATTTAATTTTCTCATGTTTAAGTAAATAAAATGACATGGCTATTTACAGGTATTTCTTTAAAGGAGGATGGATGTATGGTTTCCATCAATTCTATAGCAGATGGATCTGTGCCGTAAAGCAGAACTAGGAGAAGTTTGTTTTTAAATTGTGTGAAGTTGTGTCTGTTTTTGGCATGATGAAGTGCTGCCAATATTAAACAATATAGAATCCCAGAATGTTCAAGGTAAGAGGGACCCTCAAGGCATCTAGTAGAAGCAGGGCACACTTTAAAGCCAGTCCTGGCCTGCAGTGGTTTATTCACTTACTAGCTTTGTGATCACGGGATGTTCACTTAACCGGTCTGAGCCACAACTTCTTGATCTCTAAAATGGAGGTGAGCGTCTGCTCTATCTGGTGACAAGTGTGTGTTTCCTGTGCACGCACGCGTCTTGATTCCCTGCCTCCTGCCTGATCCCCAGTCCATCTGGTGCGGATCTCCAGAGCAGGGACTGTGCCGGAGGCTCCGGGGGCTGCTGAGCCTGCAGGGCCAGCTGCTGGGAACGGCTTCCTCCCACTCCTCAGGGACCACTTGTCTGGCTCTGCGGGGACCGTTTCAGGCCTGGCTGTTTGGATCCCATGACCTTCTGTGAGCATCACATTTAGTCTGCGGGGTCAGCACTGCTGGCCAAGCAGAGCGAAGCTGTTCCTGAGACTAGAGATGAAGGTGGCTCCTGGTGGCTACGTGATGGCAGCTTCTGAGTACCTTCTGTTTAACCCCAGACTATTCTTGTGCAGGACCCAGACCGCTGCCTCGTCTGTCCAGCGGTCTTCCTGTCCGGTGCTTCTTGGTGTTGAGCAGGGACAATAGGAGACCACTCTCTCTCTCTCTCTTAGTTTGGGGTGAGCAGAGAACAATCGCAGATCTCTTTGATTGTCTTTTTGTGAAAGGAAGAGTGGATTTTTGTCTTTTTCCCCATCCTTGTCTCTCAGATCCTCCAGCATCTGGCTATGAAATTATAAGGCCACCTGGTTCTTCTGTTGCACATTCTTTGTGTCTTAGGAAGGTGGTTCATGGCTTGTTTCTTACTTCTTTTAACGCTTAATGCTTGGGGTCCTGATCTCAGCTGTGGTGCCTTGGTGTCCTGCCCACTTGTAAGCCTGCTTTCTCGGTCTGTCCTCAATCTTCATTTTCAAAATTCTGCTTTTATCACCATCTCTGGACTGATCTGAAGTTTTCATTGGAAATATTTATACTTTCTGCTGCCATTTTTTAAATTGTTTCTTCTGTCTACTGAAATTGGCACTCCCTTACGGGTAGTGGTAATGGTAGCTTTATTGATTTTTTTAGGTGATAAGAATCTTGAAACATTACACTTGGGGGGTGGACAGTCTAACTTGTGCTCCTCCACTAGATTACAAGACTCTTGAGGGTAGGAGCCATGTTTTTCAGCTGAGCATAGTCATAACTATCATTTATTATGTATCTACTGTGCACCAGAGACTTTGCTTTATTTGAATTAATTTCCATGGAAAATAATGTCTACATAAGGAATTGATCTCGAGAGCTTAAGTAAACTACGCAAGGTCATCTAGCTAGTGAGTCACAGAGCTGGATTTTGAACTCACTTTGGTATTAAATCTTCTTTTCTAAAATCGTGTTTCTAAACTCCCTCTTCAAAGAAGGGACAGATACAGGTAAGAGGAATGGGATCTTGGCCTGAGGACCTGTTGAGTAGGGGACAGGTGTGGAGTTGCATTCTTAAAGAAGAGAAGGTCGGCATATCTTCAAAGTCCCCGTTTTTCCCACTAATACACTGACTTGCATCACTGGTGTATGTGAACACTAAGAAATGTACCCTACGACTCTCCAGGAAGGAGTCACCCCTGTGGAAGGCTTTGGCCCCCATGTGGGTCTTCGCTTCATGCTATTTTATTCAGGTCAGAGAGACACTGAGATTTCATGAAGATGTCTCTCACTGATAAGAGCCATTAGTTGAGCTGTCAGGGAAACTCTGGAGAGAATTCACTGAATCCACGGTGATAAGATGTTCTGGGGAGTCAGGTGTGTGTGGAAGTCAGCGTGCCTTGCTGAGGAGGAGGAGACACTCTGCACTCAGCTTCCAGGCTCCTGGTTTAGACCCTCAGAACGTGCCCATTGGCTTCGGCAAGCCATAGGAAGTATGTAAATGCTTTCCCAAGTTGAAGCTTTGTTGGATATGCCCAGAGAATGTTTTCTTTTTAATGTATTTGGAAACTATAAATTTAACTCCTGCTGGGGAAGAAAAGTAATTGCTTCACAAAAGAAAAAAAGTCAGCTCTTTAAAAGGCTCCACTCCTTTTACAATCATGTGCTTTTTAATGACTGGGAAATTCCTGGTGCAGGAAAAAAAATGTCCTTATGTACAAATGAGGTCATTCTGGTCTTTACTGGCCCTGTGCACTTGAGGTCCTGCTTTCTGTTCCATGTTTTGTGACCAGAGGTTATTGGAAGGATAATCCCTCTGTGCATATTCACTGCTTTTAGGGCATGTTGCCAAAGAGAAAGTTATCTTAGCTCACCAACTGCCAAGGCAGCGCAAGAGGCCCCTATCCCAGGGGTACTGAGCTAGTGCCTGATAACGACTTGGTTTGGGTTGGCCTCGCGTCCAGTTTTGTGAAAGCACGCTTTTCCTGTGCACTAGGCTTGCTGTGTCCGCTTCGTCCTCCTTCGATTTCTCAGCAGCTCCATTAGTTCTCGGTTCAGACATGATTTTTTTTCCTTAGGTACATTCTATTTACTTTGCTTTCATTCCATCCCGAAGAGCAGAGACATCTGTACCAGTCTGAAGCCTCCTGTTCATCTTTTTAACGTGATATAAATGAAAAACAGCTGTTGAAAGCATTCGCCCGGTACCTATTTCCTTGAACATTGGGAGGCTGATTCCTCCTAAAATTAATTTCTGATTTGGTTTGGCTAAAGGGAAGCCTTAGCTCTGCTCAGTGAAAGGGTAGCGTAGAATAGATTTCAGTGGATGCCCTTGATTTAATCGAAGTTCACTTTCCCCTGGCTTTAGAATAACCCTTTCTTGCCAAGATGGAGGCCGAAACTTGGAAGAGTATTGGGTAGGGAGGTTGCTAACTCTGTCCTGGATGTTTTCATAGAGAGGTGAATAGGGAAGGCATTCAAGGGAACCTGGACGACAACCTCTGCAGTCTTTTTTAAATTGTCTGTTTTAAGACAGTGACCTTTCTAGACCTCATCCAGGTTCGTGTGGTTAATCAGTGACAGCCCACGAGATTGCCAACTGCGGCCTCACATCTCGAGAACAGAGTGTCAGAGTCCTTAAATTCCCCTAAAATTCATCCATGGCTAAAATGAATCAATCTTTTGATAAGCCTGTGATAGATTATGCTCTGCCTGATTGACTCTGCATTTTTATATTTAAAAAATTCACACTCTTGCCACTGAAAATTAAGTCCTTACCACGATTTCTTAATTAAATCTTTGTTCTGGGATCTTCACGGCTCCCTGGGTCAGAAACTCCAAGCTCAGGCTCTGTTGCCTAAGTAAGTCTAAGAAAAATGTCTTGATCTGGAATTAAGAAAGGCTATCTTTAACTGTTATGGAGAAGAGAGAATTCTACTGTTCGGTCAGGAATGACTTAGATATTTGCCACAGACCCCGTTTCTTGCCCAGAGCACTTGTGGCCCCTCCACGAGGCTTTGGAACCCTTGCTTGGAATCTCTTGGGTCCTTGAAGAAGTCAGGTTTGACCTGGGCACGGCCCACGTTTCCTTCAGTACACCTCCCCTCCGTTGCCCCCAAGGCCTTGGTTTATTGTCGGCAGGCAGTGGATGTTTTATTGAACCTAAGACCCGGTATGAGAGAATTGGAAAAAATATGGCCAGGAGATGCTATCATACTTGAAACCGAGAAATTCTGGGTAATTGCTGAGTGCCTCGTATTAGTTCCTATGGGGAAAATACATGGCAAAATGTGTAATGGGTTAATATTGTAAAGCGAAAACGTGTATGAGATCAATCAGAAGGTACATAGCTGCCTCTGATACTCAGAATGGGAATGGCACTGATCTGCTGATAATATATTTTATTATTATTATTATTCTCCAGCCTCAGACGATACAGCAGACTCTCAAGAGGACCCTGCAGTATTACGAGCACCAAGTTATTGGGTAAGTAAAATGGATTTTGGTCATTATTTGGGGCAAATTAATTACTCAAACATAGCTGTTGAGCGTGTGGTTTTCTGCCACCTAGGTGGGTCTTATTTCACACTGGTTGTGCTCCCAGGGTGGGCTGGGGGCTCATCGGGACCCCTATAGTGATTTCCTTTGGCCTGTTTGTGTTTAATCCTTTTCAGTGAAATTCCCTTTTGGTATGGCCTTTCCCTTTTTTTTTTTTTTTCCCTTCTTGTGTTCTTACCCTTTTACTCCCATCCATTGAATCTGATGATTTTGCCCTGGGATTACGGTAAGGTTTAATGGTACCAACTGAAAGGCTTTAAATGGAATTTTAGAATTCTTTAGTAAACTTTACTCAAAGTCATTACAAGCCTAATGGTTCAGCGAGAGGCACTGGTTTAGTTAGAGTCACACGCTACCTAGTTTTCTTTCATCTTGCATTTCTTGACATCGTTGTGATACGGGGTAAAGTAAGAAGACAAGATGAAGAAACAGGAGCTCACGGCCTCACCAGCACGTAGAACTTTAAAGTAACTTCACCTGTTTTGCAAAGGATGACGATGATGGTAACAACTAATTGAGGATTAGATGCCATGGATAAATGAGGTCATTTCTTTTTTTTTTAATTAACATACAATGTTATTTGTTTCAGGGGTACAGGTCTGTGATTCATCAGACTTACACAATTCACAGCGCTCACCATAGTACATACCCTCCCCAATGTCCATCACCCAGCCACCCCATCCCTCCCCCCCTCCACTCCAGCAACCCTCAGTTTGTTTCTTGAGGTTAAGAGTCTCTTATGGTTTGTCTCCCTCTCTGGTTTCATCTTGTTTCATTTTTCCCTCCCTTCCCCTTGATCCTCTGCCTTGTTTCTCAAATTCCACATATCAGTGAGATCATATGATAATTATCTTTCTCTGATTTACTTATTTCCCTTAGCATAATACCCTCTAGTTCCATCCACGTTGTCGCAAATGGAAAGATTTCATTTTTTCGATGACTGCATAATATTCTATTGTATATATATACCACATCTTTATCCATTCATCTGTTGATGGACATCTTGGCTCTTTCCATAGTTTGGCTATTGTGGACATTGCTGCTATGAACATTGGGGTGCACGTGCCCCTTCAGATTCCTACATTTGTATCTTTGGGGTAAATACCCAGTAGTGCAGTTGCTGGGTTGTAGGGTAGCTCTTAAATGAGGTCATTTCAATGAGCATATTCTGTACATAGAAAGCTCCAAATAAGTGTAAGGTATACTTTCGATTGGCTATGGGAGGAAGCAGTTGGAAATACAGAAGCCTAAATTCACTTTCTGATGCAATCTAGCTTAAAATAAATGAATGAAACTCATGGACAGGAGAGGTGGTGCATATTTTAAATTCACATCGTTAATGTTCTGTATGCGCTACCGTTATTTATTTGTGTAAGGTTGTAAGAACTTTTGAGGAGTTAAGATTCAAACCCTGATACGTCTTGAGGTGCTGTTGAGCATCATTTAACATTTGGGGCTAATAGTCAATGCCATGGGGATTAAGGATGCATTTTTGGTTATTGGGATATAGTGTGATTTTTTTTTAAACAAAAACAGAAGAAAAGAAAATGGTGGAAAAATAATCTCGGTACCTAGTACAATGCTGTATACCTTAAGTACTTGGTGATTATGTTAATTGTCATTTCAAAGGGAATTGCTTTGAAACGTTGTCACATCAATTCTCAAAAGTGCAGTACTAGGAAAAGCATATTATTTAAACACATGAGATGGCTCTTAATTTGAGGCCATTTGTGATTTTAAATGGTTTCTCCTAATGGAGGTAAATGATGTCAAATTAATCTCTCCCCACATATTCTAAAATAAAACTTAATCACTCTCATTGGATCTGCTGCTTCCACAGTGTGGTATTCGGATTAAATTTTAGTCAATATATTTAGAACAGTTTCCTGTGTGTGGTGAGCACTATGTATTTGTTTGCTTTTATGTTTATTATTATTATTTTTAATATTTTAAGACAATACCAGTAATCAAATGCAAAGCATTTCCTGGAATAGTGAATGCCCTCTCTGTTTTGAAATGAAATCATAACTGGTCCAAGTCTCATTTGCGAACCAAGCTATGTCTTCACGGCAAATTGGAATGGGAGTCTTAGAACTATGATCAGAAGAGGTAACTAAACTATATTATCATAATCAGCAGAAGATTATTTTTTCCATTAGTAACATGTGACATAGGAAAAGACATTAGGGCTTGAAGCCGAAAGAATTCTTGAGACGTCTTTGGTGCAAAAAGGTGGTTTTATTAAAGTACGGGGACAGGACCCGTGGGCAGAAGGAGCTGCACTGGGGTCGTGAGGAGTGGGCTAATTATATACTTTGAAGCTGGGAGGGGGTTTGGGAGAGCGTAAGTCTCTAAGGAATTTTGGAAGCAAGCTTTCCAGGACCTCGAGGGGGCTAGCTGTTGTTAGGAAAAGGGCGTTTATTACTGTTTAATAAAACCTGAGTCATGAGACCCTTCAGATGTTTATCAGTGGGTCACATGCTTGGGAGATGATTGCCAACATGTAGCTTGGTGGGTGGAGTTAAAGGAAGTTTCCAAAGGAATTTTTATGTTAAGATAGACTTCCAGGATCCTGGGGGTTGGGCTAAGATTGTCTTTTGTCCTTAGCAAAGCATTGACATCTAAGCCGCTGAGTCCCTAGAGAAATGTCACTCTGGACTTGTCAATGGGCTGTAGATAGTAAGGACATTCAGTAATTTCTTTTCTGCCTCTGTTTCCCACATCAAGATGGAGTTCTCTTCTATCTAAATTACTGCCTCAACTCTCCTGTTTGCTCTGTGTACACCAAGCCTGTGGTGATTCGTGACCCCAAAATGGTCTTTTCTAGTTCTGCTGCTTGCCGACACAGTGTAAAGAAAACGGTGCACGTGACTCGGATGATGAAGAGGTGTCTTGATGTCCGGCCGGTTCCAAAGAGAACTGTGAACACATTTTCACCTGGGTGTGGGCTGCTCGCTGCCGTTAGTCATGTGCATGCTCATGAAGAGAAAACCAGCGGGTTAGCCGCAGGATCGTGACGTTTGCCTTTCGCGACTTTGTCTTCCCTTTTCCGCCTGTCCTGGCATCCCTGTCCACCTCCCTCTCTCTGCTGTTTCTCTTTATTACTGAAACAGGAGAGCATCTATTATGATGAGCACTTGAATTAAGTATCCACACCTGGGTGCAGTTCCTCTTGGGAAGACACAGGTAAGGCTCTTTATCTCTAACTGAAAAGGAATGTGTTCCTTCCAGTTAAAGGGATTTCAGGCAATTGATAAGAAGTGCTGAGTATTAGTTTACATAGTTCTGGGGGGCAGGGTGAGGATGGGACAGAGGTGGTTTTCCAAATCCCTAAAGCAGGGCTTTGCCTCAGGTTTGTCTTGAAGTAATTCAGCTTTTGGGTGCCTTAGGTTGTGAGGATGAATCAGGTTGGATAACAAGGAGTATGAGCTAGCCCTTCTTTTTTTTTTAATTTTTAAATTTTTTTATTTAAAAATTTATTTCTTATAAAACATTTATTTTAAATTTTTTTATTTTTTTTAAATAAAAACTTTAAATTCCAGTTAGCACAGTGTAATATTAGTTTCAGGTGTACAATACAGTGACTCAGCACTCCCATACATCACCCAGTGCTCATCACCCCAGGTGCCCTCCTTCATCCCCATCACCTGTTTCCCCCACCCACCTCCCCTCTGGTCACCATCAGTGTTTCCTCTGTAGTTAAGAGTCTGTTTCTTGGTTTGTCTCTCTTTCTCTTTCCTTTCAGCTCCCTTGTTTTGTGTCTTAAATTCCACATATGAGTGAAATCATATGGTATTTGTCTTTGACTGACTTATGTCCCTTAGCATGATATTCTCTAGCTCCATCCATGTCTAGAAGGGCACTAACCCTCCTGTTTTTAATTTCTTAAGTCAGCCTCTAATTACTGGCCTCCCAGCCTCCCTTTTCTCTCCTTTAAAATTGCCCTTGGACCTGCTTTATTTACCAGAGCCTCGGGATTGTCTACTGCTCCTCGATGCATTCTCACACCAGTAGTTCATAGAAACTCTCTGAGGCTTTTTCGTCTCCACGATGTAGACTAGGATGCAGGGAGCAGCTGTTCAAAGGATCACGCAGATGAAGGACTGGGAGGGAGTAACCCGTGGAGCCTCTGTCAGGGAGGGAGACAGCCTTTCTGTGCCCTGGGAATTTTGTCTTTAAACATTTGTTCTGTTCCTCAACTTGTCCAATCTCTCATTCACGGATTTACTCATAGAGATCATTCAAGTTGTTTGCACTGTCACTGCGGCTTCTAGATCCAGACCCCAACCTAGTGTTGTGGCTTCTACCCCTGTCCCTCAACATGGCATGTCCACCACCATAAAGTGGTTAAACAGATTAGATCATGCCACTTTCTCAAGTCGGACCGCCGGTTCTCAGGTGTTAACATGCATTAGAACCACCTGCAGGTTTGTTACAACCCAGATGGCTGGACCCCACCCCCAGGGCTTCTGACCCCATATATCCCGTGCTTGCAGAGAGTGGCGTTTCTAGCCGGTTCCCAGATAACCTTGCTGACTGATGCTGTGGGGCCAGGTATTACGCTGTGACATCCCTGCTTTCAACCATGTCATGACTTACTGTGATAGACCGAAATCTGAACTGTTCCTGTGATCTGCCTTCACTCACCTCTCTGCTATCCCCTCCACTTCCCCTTTCACTCCCTGCCTGCCCGGCCAGGCAGCTGTGGGTTTCCCAACTTCTGCTTAGCCTCAGGGTCTTGGCATATACCATTCCATTTTCCTGGAATGGTCCATCCCCATGTGTGCATGGGTTACTTTTTTTATACGTTCAGGTCTCTGTTTAAATGTCATTATCTTCAGAAAAATGTACTCTGGCCACCCAATCTAGAGAAACCCTCCTTCCCCTACTTCCATCTCCAACCCCGATCATTTTGTGTTCTATTCCTCTCTGCTATTACTTTTCATAGTGCTTATCAGAGTTTGTTTTGTTGACTTATCGAAATGATTTAACTCTGTGTTCCTATGCCTTTGTAATTGCTTGGTTCATAGGAGGGACTTACATGGTTTTTTGGGGCGAGGGGGGAGTGAATAAATGAAAGAAATGCACCCTGGAGGTAAATACATGGAGGTATGTGTACAGTGGATAGAAGAGTAGATTGTTCTTGGAAGGGGGTATAAAAGGAGGGCTCGAAATACTCTCCAGGATCCATTACATTTCTAATGCCAAGAGCCTTTCCTGTAGAGCATACATATTACTGATTTGCTTAATTTCTCATTTATGCTTAATGTTTTGCCGCTGTGTGTCAGATTGACTTCGTGGTAAGTTTCTTATATTTTTATTTTATTTATTTTTTTCTGTAAACTGCATGAGTGCACTCACCCAAACAGCGTCCTGGTCCTGTGGCATCGTCTTCTTGCCTCGATGTAAAGTGAGGTAAAGGGGCGCTGAGCGTACATCTTCGTGTACGTCTCTGTAACTCAGGCTTCTAGGGGATGGGCTCGCTTCCCGGACAGTGTGGCTTGGAAAGAACAGTGGGAAACAAGAGGGGTAAGGGGGAGGCAGGCCGGGTTCACCTTCAGAATTCAAAGGCACCGGGATTGAGGGAAGTCTGGTTTATGAGGACTCTCTCCTCTGATGTCATTTTTGCCATTATGCTGTGTCCCTGTGCATCTTTGTCCTGTGGTTTACAGCCGAGGGCTGGGAAAACGTGCCTTGGGAGTAGACCTACCACAGGGCAGATTTACTAGATTTAAAGTCAGATTCTGCTTTTGAATGGTTTAGGGCACTTGCCCTAACCTCCGCGAGCCTCCGTTTTCTCATTTTTAAGATGGTAGTAATAGCAGGGTTGGTTGGGCTGACGTTAAATGGAATGATAATGATAACCTCAGGTCACAGAATCATGTAAAGTACTACAGTGATTAGTACACAAAAGTCCTCAATGTGTTCACTGAATTATTATTATTGCCACTCTTAGTCTCTGACTCCTCCGTACCTCACTGTTGGATTGTCTTCCCCTTTGCCCTCCCTCTGCATTATTGCCCTGTGGTCCTTGAGTCTGTAGAAGTTTGGAATCCTTTGTTTACCATCAGGAGCTAAACATGCTCCGTTCGTCTTCTAGCTGCAGCTTCTTGTCACAGTTTGGATTTTTTTTTTCCTTCATCTACATTTCTGCGTCTAGAATGCCTCACCAGCCACTCTCACACGTGTTTATACCGCGAGACTCCCTCCCCGTCCGGTGCTCCCGAGGATGGATTGGGATTAGGACAGTGCAGACAAAGCAGAGATGTCTTTAAAACTATGACTGGAAAACACATGATAATCCAGCTTCCTGGGATGTAATGTTCAATCATTTTATATTTTAAAAACTGAAGTATGAAGAAATAGGTGTTCAGAATCATGCCACTCATTTTGTCCTTTTTTTTTTTTTTTTTTTCAAGCATAAGCATCATTATGCTCATCACAGGTGGGCCTGCTGCCAACCTCCTATTAGTTTGGGACAACATTTCCTATAGTCATCTAAAATTAAATTCTGTTATTCCAATTATCACTGTGGGCCCCGTGTTTGTTTTGTACACAGCCAACCTTCTGTTCTTTTTTCCTTTGCACAATTGAATAGGGATTAAGCTACAATAATTTCCAGAGAACACGAGAAGTGGGTGAACCCTGATTATTCTGGAAACAAACTCGAATGCTGTTTTATGGTCATGGTCAGATTGTGTAGCTCTACAGTATTTTATCTAGAAAGTGATCTAGCTTCTTCTTCATATATTTACAGAGAATATCTATCTGAATGAATGAAAACAAGGTTAGGTAAAAGCTATTATTGATCACTCTTTTTGAGGCAATGTACTGGGCACTTCACATCTTATTTTTTCTGTAATCCTGATCATCTGTTTCATAAGATCATTGTATAAAGCTCATTTTACAGATAAGGAAATTGAGGCTATGAGAAAAAATAATTTGTGGTCATTCCAGTTAAAATGAGGGAGCCTGATTTTACAATAACCCTGTATTTGTCTGTTTTTAATGACTGCCTTTCCCATTCCACCTTTTATTGAGTGATTCCTGCATTCTGAAAACCGTATTGAGCATTTTGCCAACCTGGTTTATTGGGGTCCGTTCTCGGCGAGATGTGAAAACACGAGGCTGTGTTATTTTTTTTCTCTTCAGTCATTTCAGACATGTGAGGATGGGTCCCCTTCGATGCTAGCTCGGGAAGATTGCCCTGATTTCTGGGAATTTCCAGGGAGTATGAAGTCCACTTCAGCTGAGTTCACACCTTCAATCCCATATCCAATCTCACCCTTACACCCCTCTCTGCCTGTGTCAGGCCTTAGCCTGAGGGACTGGGAATGCAGTGTAGAGGGGGTATCCTGTGGTTTCTCACTGCTGTGGGCCAGGCTGCCCCTTTCTGGGTTCCTCTCTCTTCTGATGTATCAGGCAGGAATGAAATGGAAAATGGCAGAAACCCTTTTTAATTCACTGATGTTTCCGACAGCCCTTTCTTGGCTGTGATGCCGTCAGTCAGGTCCATGTACTGCCTGGACTGCATCAGATGGCCCTACTCCTGGCCCTGAGGACTGTACTCCACAGTCTGGCCGGTGGGATCCCTCTCCTGCTGGCAGCCTCTAGATGGGGAAGGTAGTCAGCGGGGACAACGAAAGCACCCCTCTCTTTCCTCGTATCTCCCTCACCCATGGGAAACACCTGTTGTTTGCCAAATGGAGGTATGGTAGGCTGCTTCCGTTGGCTTCTCTTTCTTTTCCCCATTAGTAACTCTTTCTGGAACCTTCTCCCTCCACTCAGGAATTAGGCTACCTCTGCAAGCGTTCATGGTGGGATGCGATACCCAGCCCCCAATCTCAGTCAGGGTGCACCCTCTTTCCCCAGCTGGGCTTCTGCAGAAAACTTGTCCTTTCTCTTTTTCTTGGAGGAGAGGGGAGGAATAATAACTGCACTATCTTCCTAGGCCAGTTCCTTGCTCTTCTAAGGATTGCCTTTCTTTCTTTTCTTTTTTTTTTTTTTTAAGATTTCATTTATTTATTTGACAGAGAGAGAGACAGTGAGAGAGGGAACACAAGCAGGGGGAGTGGGAGAGAGAGAAGCAGGCTTCCCGCCAAGCAGGGAGCCCGATGCGGGGCTCGATCCCGGGACCCTGGGATCATGACCTGAGCTGAAGGCAGTCGTTTTAACCAACTGAGCCACCCAGGTGCCCCTAAAGACTGCCTTTCAAATTTGTTTCATTGCTTTGCTTCTCAATGGCAGTGACTCGAGTCCTTTCTTAAGTTCTGGCGGAAACGGCTACTCTTGGGGAACGTGGGAGCCTTAGGTCCCTGTTTGTCTTCAGCGTTGGTGCCTTGGCTCCAATCCAGAGGCGACTGGAGAAGTTCCAGGCAACACCTGATGACATGGGCATTTCGTCATTCTGTCCTCGCAAGAATGTGGGGTGGGGGAGGATCTCCATCTTATGAGGGAGGCTGGTTAGACCCACAGTGATGAGGTCCCTTGCCCCAAGTCTCACAGATGGACAATGGTAAGACCCTATTCAAGTTCTGTCAGACTCCAAATGCTTCCTCAGCGAATTTGTCATCCGTGCACCATGTTGCTATCCCCTTGACTGTGCGAGAGGTTGAGACGTGTTTACTTCTAACACTGTGCCCATGCACCAAGTAAGAACTGTGAGTTACGCGTTTTGCTCGCGTCTTCCTTACAGGAACAGATTACCCACTGCGGTGAAATGGAAACCCTCGTGCAGACTGCGGGATCTTCTGGCTCTCCTCCTCTGTGTTTGTCGCCCAGAGCTTCCTTCTTAAGGACGGCCTCCAGTTCCCGGTCCGCACCGTGAATGCTGATGTTAGTGGTGGCTTATGCCGGAAGCGGTGTCTAAAAGCTGCAGTTACTTTAAGATGCAATTTCACCGGGGGCACAGACGGCGTGCGCTTGTGTGTACGCATACGAGTGCCTTCGCAGATGGCTTAAAAATGGTCTCCGTATGCTAATTTTGTTTTCTTCTTAGTTACAGGGATGCAGAAAGGAATTTCCACAATATCTCCAACAGATGCTCCTATGCAGACCATTCCAACAAAGAGGAAATTGAAGACGTCTCCGGAGTTCTTCAGTGCGCTGCTAATGTACTCGGTATATTAACTATATATTAATATGGGTGAGAGAGGATGAGGGGAAGGTGGGAAGTAAGGTATAAGCATTTCATTTTCTACTAATGGGAGGTTTAGAGGTGAAGGCAAAGGAAGATGAAGACCTTGTCTTCAAGTGATTTGATTTCGACACTCCTGGAGATGTTTAAGTGCAAATTACATGCCTGCCATTTACTTCGAGGTTGAAAAACATAGTAATAAGAATACTCACATTCCAGGGAAACCTGGAATTGGTATGTTGGTATTAGCCTCCTGTGATCCATATTTTTCTGGCTCTTAACCTCGACTGAAGTTGGGGGTCTTCCTCTCCGAGCCCATGATTTCTAATATCTTATTATTTCTAATATTATTATCACTCTGTTACTTGTGAGAGGCCGTGGTTGGAGCGGAAGGGTGGCTCTCACGTCCTCCTAGTGGACTCAACAACTCAGAGACAGTGAGGCAGGTCATCTACTGAGATTTTTGTCCCTGCGTGTGCATGTGTCCATGTTGAAGATCCTAGTGTTCATGACAGCAGGACTGTTGCTGGATGCTCCCAACAGGGCTAAGAGGTGATGTTATAAGCTGTACTGAATCATGCTGCCTTAAGGCACCGTGAGTGCTATCTTACTATCCGATGTTCTTGGTGTGGGATAGCTACGTTTTATGATATGCAAAGTAGATATCATTGCAGGGGTATTTTTTGCCCTAATGTCTTACATGGGTTTTTAGTTTAAAAAAAGAAGAAAAAGCTTTTTCAATTTTGGGGGGAATCCTCCCTTTTCCTTATTACTCAGACAGATCTGTGGAATGTTGGTGGGGAACAACAAGTCTTAGTGAACGACTCTGTGTAGAACTCAGAATCCCCTTTCCCTCAGGGTCTGATGATGAAGACCCGGCAAACTTGTTTGCCTGATTTTCTTCTCCCCCTTAGAGTAAGTGCTCTCTTGGGAGACCTTGGGGTCCCTCCTACAAACAGATTCCGGGTGACCTCAAACCATGAGTCTAGGTTTTGCTAGTCCTAGTCCAGGTTTTTCTAAACATACCTGACTCCCAGAGGTAGATCTGGCTTTTACATTGGAGTCTTGATGACATCTACCCAGTGATAACATTTTCATCCTGGGCAAACAAAATATTCTATTAAGAACTTGGGCCTTTTGTGAGGGGTGGTTTGTCTATAATATAAGCAAGGGAGTGATGGACAGTGAAAAGGAAGCCCAAGGATTTATTTACCTTAGTCTTACTACGACTGCAGGGATGTCCTGCTACCCCAGTAAACTTAATTATTGCAGAAGAGGAGGGATGAAAATAACTGGGGGCTGGGGTTTGGCATTACCCAAGAGCTTTTTAGTTTTTTTATTTTCAAGAATTGTCCATCAGTTAAAAAAAAAAAAATAAGGTTGCCAACTTCGTCAAGTAAGGATAATTTGTTAAAGTGATCATGTTTTAATGCCACCATTTTATAAAAGGGACATTTTAACTCTCTCCAAAATAGGAAGGCCTAACCTCCAATAAAAGATGGGCATTTAAATGGAATGAATTTAGGTTGATGATGAAAAAGAAAAAAACCCAGATCCATCACTGACATTTATTGCTCTTGAGACATGGTGGGCTAAGATGATGCCCCATGAAGGGATGCATGAGAATCTTGGCAGAGGGATGTATACGATTTTGAAAAGTGGCTCTTGACTTACTCAGTTTGTAAATATTTCACAAGGAGGCCCTTCACACCTCCTTGCCTTATGCTCCCCACCTTGCCAATGAGAGGGGGTGCGAAGTGTTCACGGTAAATCTATGAGGATGCCAAAGGCATCTGCCCTGGCTTGCACATGGGTGTGCCCCGAGTCCCACAAACTCTAGGTCCAACCGTTGGGTGCGGTAACTACCAGGGGACGCTGTTGACCAAGCACAGCTTCGGTGCCTGTGGGGTTCCCTCAGTCGTGAGCGAGAAGAGCCTCAAGCAGTATTACCTGATGCTATTAGGGAAAGAGTGGTTTTAATAGACAAGAGAGATTAGATTTTTATTTATTTATTAGAGAACAAGAGAGAACATGAGCCAGAGGGAGAAGCAGACTCCCCGCTGAGCAGGGAGCCCGATGCGGGGCTCAATGCTGGGACTCCAGGATCATGACCTGAGCTGAGGCAGATGCTTAACCAACTGAGCCACCCAGGCGCCCTGAGAGGTTAGATTTTATTTTCCCCTTAGTACTAATGGGTTGTTCTTAAAATGTAAAAAGCATAATCTTGTAAAACTTAAATTTCTGAAGAATAAAACCAAATGTCTGCACTCTGTTGACCAGAGACTGGCATGGATCCCACAGGCAACGAGGTGCCTGAGTGTTATCTTTTCTCTTTTGAGTTCTGTCTTTTCGTGACTCTTGCAATATAGACTGCCCAGGACAAAGGTAACAGCTTTACTGGTCAGAGCCAATGAAAGCTTTGTTTTCAACAAGTCACTGAACTATGATTGATCTCGGCTTGCTCAGATTTCCTCTTGTTAAGTGACATTTAAATTCTCCTGTGCAATCATTTATGAGAATGCAAGAATCAATCAACTCCATGAACAGAAGAGCAGGACATGAGAGAGGAAGCCATCGTTTGAGTGAGGGAGTTTGACCTGGGAATAGAGAGTCTCAGCCAGGGTCAGAGAATCCTTCTAGGTGGGTACAGAGGGTGATTTCCCAACCGTATGATTTACATTCATTGCCTTTGGGGAGCATGGTTAGGAGATGGGTGTCTTGGGATGGGGGAATACATACAGCTCTCGTCTTCGTAACAAGGAGGTTGTGGTAGAGACGAGAAATGTGTGTGTTCACTCATCTGTATGTTACTTACACTTCACTTACTATCCAGAAAGATTGAAAGTCCTTGGGTCAGAAAATAGGACTAGCGAAAGCAAATTTTTCTTCTTTCAAAATGATCGTATCTATCAGCTTAGTGTGTATTCCTCTAGAGGCTGGCTTTTTAGGTTGCAGAGAGTGGGAGAAATCTTGCTGCAGAAAACCAGCTTGGCCCCTGCCCTGTATTTGCTTTGTGGCTTCCTCCCTAGGACTCCCTGGAAACATGTGCATCATGGAGTGGTTCATGCCCCTGCTATAGTAACGGGACAGAATCGTTTCCCAATCAACATTTTGCCATTTATTTCTCTCTCTCTCTCTCTCTCTCTCTTTTTTTTTTTTTTTGGCTTAGAAACTGGTTGTTGCTATTTTTTTGCCTCATCATTTACAAATTAGGGATATTAAGTACAGACTGCTCAGAGTCCCCTGTATTTGCCTCAATTTGGCTGGTGCTCTGGACGTCCCTGTGATAATGCGGGACTATACTCCAAAGAGGCTTTTAAACTCTGGGAAAGGCCATACAGAGAAATATAGCTGTGAACTCTGCCCTCCCTGCTGGAGGCTTTCTGTGTGAAATTTACTGCTTTATTTGGAATATATCTTCTGCTCACCAAAATGATCTAATTTTAGTTGCCTGAAAAATTATGGCTTTTCCAGTCGTAATCTGCAAAGCCCATTTTTAGCTCCAATTAAAAGTTGTAAAATGTATTTATATCCTTAGGTGTGACATTGAGTATTTTCTTGGATATCGAAATGCTTGAATGGTACAAAGGAGTATCTATGAGAAGGCGTTAAAGGATCAATATCGTGATCCATGTTTGTTGCTAAAGTGTTAGCACCTGGCCCTGTGGCTTAGGTGATATTGGGGGACAGAGATGGAGGAGGGAGAGTTAAGGGAGAAGGACAGTAAATTGCATAGCTTCCTTACATAATGCAATGCCAAATAAATGAAGGTTTTGGCTATTTCAGTTATTTGTTTTCTTCTGGCTTTTTCTTATCAACCCAGGCAGAGTCTAGGACATTCAGGATAAGCCTGACAACAGAAGGATGGATACCAAACTACTTTCATGCGCTCAATTGTTTCCTTGCAACAAAATAATCCTCTCTGTTCAGAAGGGCATCAATGATGTGTCTCCCTAAATAGGCAAGGTGAAAAGGCCTTAATCAACTCAGCAGTGCCTTCCCCAGCCTCCTTTGAGCCTTGGAGATAGAAAAAAAAAAAAGATGTTAACGTGGCCTTAAGTTTGGTCCTGTACTCTGGTGGGGCTGTTTCAGTCCTGGCCAGTTTGCCTTCTGTTGAAGGGGTTGTGGGTGTGGCATTTGGAGAGTGTCTGGTGATGTAGGATGGAGGAGATGGTGTAGGAAAAAGGTCCTTGCACAGTAGGATAGAAATCAGAACTGAGCGCTCTGGGCAATTCACTTACTGGGGAACGGAGAGCAAACTCGGGGTTGCTGTTTGAGTAACAGCATTTATTTAGCAAGTATTCACAAAGTATAGTTGTCTGCTACTTTTGCTAAGTGCATTTTCTCTCCAAATACTCACAAGAACATGAACGGTGAAAGAATATTCATCCAACCTTTCTCTCTTTTAAAGGTCCTCCGGGAGAGTAGGGCTTTATTGTCTCCAAAGAAACCTTAGCACGTCTTAAGTCAGAATCGGGACTGATGTCATGGGGATATTTGTTGGGAAAGTGCTAATGAGGAGGATGGAGGATCTGGCCTTTGGGGTTAGACCTCATGGCCTCTTCCTGGCATCAGGGACTCTGAAATGCTCTGAATGCAGAGCTCTCTATCACGTGCCGCCCATTCCAGAGTCATTAGCGGTTATAGAGCTTTTTGGTTTTTATAAGCAGTAATTGTTGTTTATAGGTTAACTTGTATGTGCTTTTTGGTTTATATTATGATTTGGAATGTGCATTTAGCAGCCTTCTAAATGACTATAAAACTGTGAAGGATTAGTTAGCCTTACTTAGGGTTAAGATTACCTTGGGGGTTTTCTTGGAATAACTCCTACACATACTCCAATTCACTAAACAATTACACGATTAATGTATTTAGAGTCTTGGAGAATGAGTTGGTGCGATGACCACCTCACATTTTCATTGATGAATTAAGATCAATAGCAACAGATACATTCTACTAATATAATTCTTGTTACTGTAACTTGGTGACTGATAATTTTTCTCTTACTGAAAGTAAATCATGTCAGTATGTTTATGAAATGGATTAGAGTTAAGGTGTTTGGAGGAGACTTGATTTATTAATTGATTTAATAATGGTATTATAGCATACTAGTGGTTCAGAGTAAAAATGAGCCAGACTATTTGGGTTGAATTTGCAGCTTAGCTACTTAGTGGCTGTATGGATTGGAACAAGTTGCTTAATCTTTCCCATACTTTACATTTCTCATTTTGTAAGATGGTTATAATATAACACCTTACCTCCTACAGTTGTTAGGAAGACGAAATTTAATTTATATAAAGTACTTAAGGCAGCCTGAGAACTAACAAATGCTACACAAGTGTTTGCTGTTAGTATTGGATATTCACAGAATAAAGTTTGCATCAGCCCTGGGAGGTCCATGTTGCTCACTTTTGTGGGTGAGGAAGTGGATATTTTGTGACGTTAAGTTGTTAGGTTTCCTTGTCAGGTTTCCTTGTCAGCCATGAGGAGGCCCAGAGGGAGGATTTAAACCCAGGTCAGTCTGATTACAAACCTCTTGTTCTTTCCAGTGGTTTATGCAGCCTTCCAGAGTCGTCGGACTGAGACTGCACTTTTTATCACTTCTCTCTTGCTAATTGCACAAGTCTTTCTGGGTCTGTGAACTGTGCATATTTTACTTAGGTCATTACTGTTCAAACGTGTACCCGGGATATTTGCTTGTATGTGATGAGTAGTATCCAAAGCTTTTCTCATTGGTACTGAGGAGAGGGCAGTTTTTTCATAATTTGGATCTTTTTCAGTTTAGAAATAGTATTTTCCTTTAGATTTCACGTGTTGACATGCAAATGAGGGGTGATGTGTTTGTCCTTATGACACAAACAGGGTTTCGGTTATGCTGTCGTATATAGTATGCCAGTTCTGTTGGCTGAGATTTCAAGCTGATCTTGGTATTTAGGTGGCTTAATACGTTAGACCTCACTGGTGGGGTGCAAAGCCTCTAAAAGGTTGTATTTCTTACGCCATTTTTTTTTTTTAATGGCTGTTGCCTATTAAGGTTTAGGAACACTGTCACAGTATCTCATTAGGAAAGTTGTTACAGTATCTTATTTAATAACATGAATAACAATTTAATTCCTAATCAAGGTCTTGAGGAGCAGGTCCATGTAAATTGGAACGAACTTCTGTTTTCTGCTCTCTGCTCGCATACTTGACCCGAAGTGATTAGATAGGGCAGGTGGGTCTGAGAAGGAATGAGACTGCTCGGGGCGCTGGGGGGGACCCACACTGGCTCCAATATGTGTAAAATTAATAAAAATGGAAACTTCACTTGTGCAGATCAGTTTTAGAAGATGGAAGTGTGTTGAACAGAGATGTGAAGTGCTTTCTCTCCTCCCATAATCTTTTTTATTTTAGGAGCATTTTCTTCTGAATCTATGACCAGCCTTTTCCCATTGGTCCTGCTGGATTTCTCCACACTTAGCTTCTACTCCTTACTAGAAAATCATGACCGTCATTTTTGTTCCTTTTTTTTGGTCTTCTTTGTTTATCTCTATTGCATTGTCTCCCTGCCACTACCAACTTTGTCTGGAACTTTGCATGGGAGGGGAACTTCTCACATCCTAAATTCCTCAGACTGTTGTTCTCTTTGCTGAATTTTTTAGTAGGTGGTTTTTGTTTTCCTTTTCCCTTTAAATTTTTAAAAAATTTCAGTATAGTTTTAGATTTATAGAAAAGTTGTGAAGATAGTTTATAAAGTTCTCATATATCCCATATTCCTTTCTTCTATTATTGACACCTTACATTACGATGGTACTTTGGTCCCAGTTAATGAATCCAGTATTCCTACATTATTACTGACTAAATTCCATGCTTTATTCAGATATCCTTGGTTTTTTTTTTTTTTTTTTTTTTTTTTTTTTTTTTTTTAACCTGTTTTCTGTTCCAGGATCCCACTCAAGATTCTGTATTACACTTACTTGTCATATCTCCTTAGACTCCTCTTGTCTGGGACACTTGCTCAGATTTTCCTTGTTTTTGATCTTGATGGTTTTGAGGAGTAGTGGTCAGGTCTTGGAATTGTCTGCTCTGTGCTTTGACGTGTGTGTGTGTGTGTGTGTGTGTGTTGAACGTTTTCTCACTTTCTAGCACTATAAGATGCTCCAGGCTCATCTTGTGTATTTTCTGCTCCAGCCCTGGAATCAGCTGCTTATCCAAGGAGTCCTGGTTCCTTTTATTGGAGAATCGGTGTTAGAAACCAAAATCTGGGTGCTAGGAGTACTATTACTATTGGGGTATTCTTGTTTCCAAGCCCTCTCAGCTGACAGAGCAGAGAAATATGTATATGTATAAAACTCACGTATATATGCCTACCAGTAAATATTTCTGTATGTGTTCCTCTGTATCTATCTTATGCTAAATGTGTGTCCGTAATGATCCAACCATAGGGATCCTTCTAATCTTTTCCCCTTGCTTGTCTGTAACCTCTACTATACCGGTGGCAAACTTGGCTCTCGTTAGCCATCCCATCAGTCTACTTAATAGTTGGATTGCAGTGTGCATGTAGAGTTGTTTCAGACTTGTTAATATGTATGCCCATGGGAAAAGATTTTATCAACCAGAGTATAGGGTTAATGTCCATTTTTGGGATATGAAGTTACGTATGGAGTTCCAGAGACTCCGCTCATTTCCAGTGTTACTTAGGTCAGTGCCTTTCTCCTCTACCACCTCCAGTGAGGTGTTTTTCATACACGTATAATACAGTAACATTCTTTTATCATATCCTTAATTCTGTCCCATGATTCTGTGTATCCTAAAATATATATAAATTTATATAGCAACATATAACATAGAAATGTATTTATATAAATATTTATATAAATATAAAATATATATAATTTGCATACATTAAGGTTTATTTTTTGTGTTGGAAAATTCTGAGTATTGATAAATGCATAGTGTCATGTATCTACCATTACAGTATCATATGGAATACTTGAACTGTCTTAAAAAAAAAAAATCCCCTGTGCTTCACCCATTCAACCCTGCCCTCCTCTTTGCATCAAACTCCTGGCAAATATGGATCTGTTTGTCTCTCTGTAGTTTTCTTTTTCAGAATGTCCTATAAATATTTAACCTTTTTACATTGGCTTTTTCTTTTTTTTTGCTTAGCAGTAGGCATTTAGGATTAATACACAACTCTGTGTGGCTTGATAGTCGATTCCTTTTTGATCTCTGAATAGTATTTCATCATACATATACACCACAGTTGGCTTATCCATTCATCTTTTGAATACAGCTTGGTGGCTTCTGTTTTTGGCCATTATGAATAAACCTGCTGTAAACATTCAACTGTGTTTTTATGTAGACTGAAGTTTTCAAATTCGTTAGGTCAATATCCAAGAGTATGATTGCTACACTTTATTAGCTTTGTAAGGAACTACTAAGATGTCTTCCAAAGTGGCTGCCATTTGTTGCTCATCCTATCCAGAAATTGGTATTGCCAGGTTTTGTTTTGTTTTAAAATTATATAATCCTAATTGATGTGCCTTTTCCCTTGAAATTTTAATAAACAAGGCCTGCTGTCTTACAATTTGAGCATATACAAAGGAGAGTTAAGAGTTTTTGTTTTTCCTGTTTTGTCATCCATTTTCAAGATCTTGTGACTGAATGGACACACTGCTTGAAAAATTTGGGTATAAATTTAAGTGACATCACTTGTAATCCTATTTGTTGGAAGTGTTAAAAATTGGAGATGCCCACAAACCGTCTTAACATCTTTTGTGCCCCCAGCCCCCAGAGGGCTGTAGTTTGAATTCCTTTCAACACTATCCGTGGCCAGTGAGTAATTCACTTAACTAAACCTCCTATTCCTCAGGTCATTCTCACAAGCACGTTTCTCAAATCTCTTAAATAATCTCCTATTACTCTTCTCAGGAGATAGTACACTTGCATTTAATATCTGCAACATTCCTAACATGGGAACAAGTTTGGTGTGAATTAGAGCAGAAGAAATGGGCGCGCAGATAGGTCAGGCTGCTCGCAGAGGGTCACCCTGTTAGCGCGTGGGGAGGGCAGCAAGATTGTGAGGCTCCCGTGTGAGAGTCTGGGGCATTGTTGACGGACCCCTCCACTGCCTATGTCAGAAAAGAGTAATGGCCATTTTTGCTTTTCCTCTGAGTTAGAAAGAAGCTTATTCTTTCCTTACTGTGTGAGAAAGAGGAGTGTGAGGCCAGAGCATTGCCCATGTCAGACTCGGAGCCCATTTTTGTTGCCATCCTTGGACCCATTTCACAGTGATTTGGCACAGTTCCTTTTTTAATCTAAATACTGTGTTTGGAGCCTTTTCACTCAAATGAACACACCACCTCCCCTTCTGCCTTCACTTTTTCCTTTTTATGTGATGACTTTTATTCATCAGATTAATCATTTCTACCTGGAGGTCTACTTTTTTTTTTTTTAATTTAGTACCTTATGTTCTGTTTTCATTGCGCTCTGCTACAATACATTTTAATATGCCGTTTAATATCCTGAAAATTAATGAAAATTAAGATTAGAGTTAAATTCAAACATCCTAGGTTCTGTAGGTAAGTTGTCATTCTTATTGCCTTGAGTTCAGATCTTGCGTCCGTTTTAAATGTTCTTGACAGTATTTCTATGAGCTATTTAAATTAATTTGGTGAGTAGAGTTTTATGAGTCACAATAAAAATGTTACTCAAATTAAGGCTTTTTATGTATGGTACATTCCTTTTATTATCTCACTGTTAGTCTATTTTTAAAAAGCGAAAGTATTAGTCTCTCTTGATTTGTTTTTCGTGAGCCTGCTCAAAGATGCCCATATGTTTTATTTTTGATGTGGGGATCTAGGGAGGATTCTGGATCATGGAGGATTTTTATAGGTACTTTAGAGTCCTTTTTGCCTATTTCTGTTCCCCCTAATGATAGGTCGAGTGCTATGAGATCCATTTCCAATGTAGCATGATTGAGCCCCAAATTCCAGTTTCTGGCCTATCCTGTTTTTTTCCTATATTTCGACCAACTCTGGTCTTAGCTTTGAAATGAGAAATGGTAATTTCCCCGAGTGGAGAGAGAAGATGTAGACCTGGAAATACTAGCCCCCTGTGATATAAATGAATTTTACTTAGCCCTTGTGGGCAGCATGGACACGGTTGGCCACCAGATCTACCATCCAGATCTGGCTGGGTAGGTCCTTGGGGGAGGAATGGCTGGGGACTGGAGGATTGGGCTGCACTTACCACATTGAACATGGGAGTCAGAAGAACCACAGTGGTGAGTCGCAATCACGGATGGTATAGCGAGGGTAGAGCGTTACTTGAGGTAAGGGAAGTGAGTGACAGATGCAAAAAGAAACCAACAGAGCCTAATAGCAGTCAGCTGAAGAAAAAGCAGACGTGATGTTCATAAGCAAGGGCGCTGAGGTAATTCCTGACTCCTACACACTGGCCAAGATTGAACATTGTCCAGAGCTAATGAGGAAAAAAAGGGGAAAAGCCAAATCTGAAAGTACCTATTTTTATTTTAACATTTACGAATTTATGGTTTTGTCTTTGCTAGGGAGATGTGTTTTGCATTACTGATTTGAATCCTAATCCCAGAAGTAATTATTTCTACTCCAGAGTCTAAAACAGTGAATTCCGCTAGTGGGTACAGTAGGATCATCTGGAGACATTAACTAAAAACAACACAAACAAAAAACCAAAAACACAACAAAGAAACCAGCCTGTGGACACTATATACTCTGTAAATACCAGATACTCTGATTCATCTAGGATGGGGACCAGGCATTTGTATGTTTAAAAATAAGCTCCCCAGAGAGTTCTGGTGTGCAGGCATGTCTTGATCCTTTAATTCCAAGGCTAACCCTGCTCTTGGGCAAGTGTGCTTATTAGGACACTTCGTTGAATTCATAGGGAATTTGATGCCCAGTTAACTTCTGCTAGCCGAGGTTCTAGAATCTGGGTTTCTCTTTCTGTCTTCTTTCTGAGAGTGGTTGCGCCTTGTACACCACTCGGTTCTTTTCACTTATTCTATTTCTCTTCAGGACTTTCAGTTCTGCTTCTGAACAGGAACAGGGGCCCTGCTTCCATTCTCTATCCTTTGTCTTCCAGATAAAGGTTTAATGCCTCCTGCTAGATGCTCTCTGCTCCAGTAAAGCTTGCTTTCTTTTTTCCCTTTCTTTATCTCTTTGCTAGATCTCTCTGATGCTGAGGACTGCTGGTTTCCACTGCCCCGTTTTGTATCATACATTGATGATACCATGTTTCCCCCCCCCCAATTGTTCTGTCTCTGCATCAATGGGCATATGAGTTAAGGGTCACTTCTCCCTCTCTTCATCCTACATCATGAGCTTTGCAAAGACGCGTGGTAGGTTGTTCATCCAGTGTCAGATATTGTAGGTTTGGTAAAATGCTGACTTTAGTAACCTTTTCCTCCCCCATCATACTAGCACCAGAAATCCTAATAATCACCAGAGGACAGAGTTGGCCTAGGGGGAGATAAAGTGGGCAGGAGAATGAGTTCGCAGCTGCAGTGGGAAGCAGAAGTTTATTCTTGTCTGCAAGCTTTCATAGAGCAGAGTCACTGTAGGATCTTTTCAAAGGAGAGACCAGGAGGGATTTCAGCCCCAGAACAAGCAGAGCAGTGACGAATGATCCTGATTCTTAGGAGTTACTGTGCCGAGTGACTGGTGCCCAGAAACATTTTGACTAAAGATACCCCTGATTGCCATCAATTTTTGACTTTTAATTCTGTTGCTCCTGAGTCTGTACTTCCTGCGATGTCTGCCACCTTTTACTTCTCTGTGCACATCTGGTACTTCACATTGTTCTTCATTTATCTGTTTGTGTGTTTGTGTTCACACCCTCTCTTCGTTATTCTGATTCTTGGTCCTACATATTAACCAAAAGGAACAGTGCAAACCTGCCAAGCATTTAAAAATTGGCTTCTCTTAATTTGTCATTATTTTCTGCTTTTGTGTCCTATTTAAGCTTATTGTTTTGGATGGCAAATTAATCAGGAGACTAACTTGTTGCAAATCTGTAAAAGTTGTTTAAGGTTCTCCATGATCATTGGGATTTGAGCTGGGCTACACTGTATTGTTGTTGAACTACAGGGAAATGTTTACTAATCCAGAGATGTGTATATAACATTGTAGGGAATGTTTGTCTTATGCAAGAGTTTGCAAGTATTTTGTTGCATTAATGCGAATATTTAGGTACCGTTCTAGGTGCTGGTGATCAGGGAGGAAAAGTGGGGAGACAGACTGCAGAAACACACAAATAACAAAGACAGCACCTTCAGAGTGATATGTGCGGTGAAGAGAAATAAGACCATCGGATGTACAAGAGGGTGGGAAGAGTTTAAATATGTTCATAATAATTTTTAATTCATTTAAATAATTATAATGGAATTTCTATGTGACTAGAGTGTTTCAATGGTATTTCTGGATTCAAAGTTTCAGGAATGAACCTTTTTTTTTTTTTTTTTTTGCCCTAAGGTTCAGGAGGTTGATGAAAGTTCAGGTTTCTCCACTAATGTCTCAGTAGCCATCACCTCCAGAAGGAGGCGGTGATGCTGTGTCCTAGTATTTTGGGCAGGAAATGGTCCCAGCAGGTGTTACGATCCCACAGATCCTTGATGGGTACTCTCTATGTACCAGGTCTGTGCTGCTTCCTGAGATCAGACTGTGAGTAAGGCAAACGTAATCTCTGCTTGCCTGACACCGTCCGTCTTAGGAAGCTCATGGCAAGACCAGGTGATGTGAGGAATAGAACTTCTCTGCTCAGTGAGCAGAATGGAAGGCTGCTTGTGTTTGGCTGTTGGAAGACAGCCATTCCAGGAGAAGTGAGAACATCACCCCCCAAATAGGCTGAGAAATTTGGGATTCAAAACTCTTGTGTGGTAATAGGGAGAACCCCATTAGAAAAAAAAAAAACATAAATCGAATGCATCCTTAGGCTTTCTCCTACTCATTCTTGTTCTGTCTCTACATACACATGTATACATATACACACTAGAGTAGATCTGTAGACACATGTAGACACACATACATACATTATACAGTGCTTTACCATTTATAAAAACTTCATATATATTATTTTGTATTTTGTTAAACTTTAAACTCTATAGTTGGCTAGTATCATTCCATTTTACAGATGAAATCACTAAAGCCCACATTGTAAGTAACTTACCCATAATCACTTAGCTAATAAATGATTGAGGTTTGATTTGAATATAGCTTTTGTAACTATAGAAAAATCTAGTTCTTACCATGTCACATTTTTGTTTCTGAAAAGAGTAATTTTAACACCTCTCCTATTTAAAAGAACCATCCTTGTTTCTTTTCTTTTTTTTATTAAAAGATTTTATTTATTTATTAGAGAGAGAGAGCGTGCACGCACAAGCAGGGGGCGCGGCAGGCAGAGGCAGAGGAAGAAGCAGGCTCCCTGCAGAGCGGGGAGCCTGATGTGGGCCTCGATCCCAGGACCCTGGGATCATGACCTGAGCTGAAGACAGTCGCTTAACCAACTGAGCCACCCAGACACCCTATCCCTGTTTCTTAAAAAGAGCAAAAATGAAAAAACAAAACAAAACGTGTGTGTGCACATGCACGTATTACCATAAACTGCCGTATAGTGCTCTATATTACTTCGGCCAACTTTTTGAACTAAAAGACATCTTACAAATAGCCTTTGTTAATGATGATTCTGGCTATAGAAGTATTTTCCTCTTGAGAGAAAAATAAACAGGGATCTAGAGAGAGCAAGGGTTTTGAATTGCTAAAAATGGGAGGAATCCAGCTTATCCTTCTACCTGAGCACATTTCATGGTGTACTTCCTTATCGTCTACACGTCTTTCTCTTCACCTGGATTGTGGGTACCTGGTGCTTAGGTGCTGTGTTTAATCCTTTGTAACCACCCCAACAACCCAGGGGACCTGGAAGGGTAGGTGTCTGAGAAATATTGTTTGAAGGACAAAGACTGAGGAACTCTTCCAGAGGAAGGAAAACTAAAGACACAGGACAAATTCAATGAATAATCCTGTGTTGGATCCTATACTAGGAAGTAGCTATGAAGAACATTATGGGGACAGTAAACAAAATTGGAATATGGACTGTGGATTAAATAATACTCTACCAAAGTTAAATTTCCTCATCTTTAAAATTGTACTATGGTGGGGGCGCCTGGGTGGCTCAGTCGGTTAAGCGTCTGCCTTCCGCTCAGGTCATGATCTCAGGGTCCTGGGATGGAGTCCTGTGTCAGGTTCTCTGCTCAGCAGGGAGCCTGCTTCTCCCTCTCTCCTTGCCCCTCCCCCCCACTCATGCACATGCTCTCTTGCTCTCTCAAATCTTAAAAAAAATTAAAATTGTACTGTGGTTATGTACAGGAGCCTCCTTGTTAGGAAATACACACTGAAGTATTTAGGGGGAAAAGGGGTAGGATGTGTGCCATCACTCTCAAATTGTGTGTGTGTGTGGGGGGGAGAGAATGAGAATAAAAACAGATGGGGTAAATTGTTAACAAATTGGTAAATCTTGGTAAAAGAGTATGGGAGTTTTGGGGACTATTGAAGGTTTTCTCTAAGTTTGAAATCATATCAAAATATTTCCAAAAGCTGTTGAACAAAATTATAATTAAGATAGATAAGTCCAAAGGGACTTTCTATTTCTATTTGGTTGTAGTTCCAATTAAAAAAAAATTCAAACCTAAACTAAAACACATGAATGAGTTAAGAGCTTTTAGTCTGTTTTTATATTTCAGTGTGTTCTATTTTTTTCTAATATCAGCCATGAAAGCACCAAAGTTTATATGTATAATCAACATCCAGATTGGAGCACATCTATGGGGCGTATTTCTTCAAGTTCTGTGGTCTTACTTATTAACCTGGTGTCGTGATAAGGACCTTGAAGATGAAATTAGAATAGTTACCTGAACATAATCCCACCCTGTTTATCTAATATTGCAAAGAATTGATAGTAGAATGGGTGATTCATTCCTCTGTCTCCCAGGTCATTTTACTGTTTTCCCACATAGAGAAATATTCAAGAATGAGAGCATCCGTTTCCAAACAATGAAAACGATAAAACTGCTGACTGCTTGTATTTCTCGTTACGTACTTTCCTGATGCTCTAGTAAATGACATCTATACTAGAAAACACTCCTTTCTCCTTGAATCCTTCTACTCTTAGGACATTCCTGGACTTCCCGAATACTTTCACTGGATTCAAAAGCCTCATCAGTCAATTGACATAATCTCTTCTGTAGACTGTGATTTTTTTGATTGCTTCCCTGACATTTTAAATGCCCAGGGTAAATTATTTTTCACGGTCTGTCATCAGTCGTTAAATACTATTGCCGTGTGCTATGCAAGTGTTTCTGTATTTAGCAGCAGTGATTTCTGCTTCTCTCTGTACCAGTGTGGACAGTGAAACAGGATTTCCACCTGAAGCAGGACATCACACTAAGGAGCTGTCGAGAGTTTAAGTTGAGCGAATACGAGTTTGAAGTGAACTATTTAGAAGGTGGTGGAAAATCCGGTGATGGTAACTATCTGTGGTTATGATGACCACGGCCCACTTGTTTCTAAATTCATGACTGGTCAGAGCATCCAGCACATGCTAGATGCTCATTTTCTTTTTGGTCACATGGAATACTTTTGGAAGACCGTATCCATATTAAATATCTATTTAATTCTCTAAAATCTTAATTGTTGCATAGAAATGTACTCTTTTTTTTTTTAAGGCTTTATTTATTTGACACACAGAGAGCACAAGCAGGGAGAGAGGCAGGAAGAGGGAGAAGCAGGCTCCCCGCTGAGCAAGGAGCCCGATGCGGGGCTCGATCCCAGGACCCCGAGATCATGACCTGAGCCGAAGGCAACCGCTCAACTGACTGAGCCACCCAGGTGCCCTAGAAATGTACTCTTATAAAATGTAGTGAATTACACTCAAGTGTGAAACTTTTTTTAGGATCATAAGCAAACCTATGAGGCAGATATATGTCATTTCATGTCTTTTCAGGTCTTCTTAACCATCTACTCCCACCCAGCACCCCCCCACATACATTTTCATGTTGTTACATACCTGACAATCTTGATCCTTAAGAGACACAGGTTTTAATTAAATGATGAGCTGATGGAAGGTGGAAATCCAGGTAACAGTGGTACTCAGAAACCAGTGTCCCTGTTTCCACTTGAGTATGGTGGGCAAATAGGAGGGATCTGTGGGGTAGAGTAAGCACAGGAGAGCTGGCCTGCTCTTGGCTTCCTTCTTGTCTTATTTACCCAAGTATTTGGATAGTTCTGCTAAGTGAAATAGGGATGTAAGCAAGCTTTACTACAGTGTAGATTCTGTAGACAGCAGAAGTTAAGTTTATTGCTTCACTGTTTTAGAAGATCTCCCACATTGTGAGATTTGCACTTAGAACAAGGTTGCTATGGCCACAAAGCTTAAAAAAAAATCTATTTGGCGTTTATGGCACCAGGCCAACCACTTCATTGTCAGTGGGATAGAAAAAACAAACTATGTTGACCGTTGACATCCTTCTGGAAGCTGGAAAGGAAATAGCAGTATTCTGGTGAGTTCCTGGGAATGGGCCGGAGAGAGAAAAGCCAGTATTTGGGTTTTTTTTTCTTTTGATTATGACTTTTTCTACAGCGCATTAAAGAAGTGCTTTGAAAAGAATGTGACCTCTTTCGTTGATGATAAATTTGAGATCTTACAGCTCTGTAATATCTTCTTCCTGTGAAGTCTTGGATTTGGTTGACCTTTGGATAATGCATTTTTGTTTGCTTTCAAATATTAAGAAAGATTTCTCATATAACCTTTTGTTTTCTTTAGGAGTTAGGGAGTGGTGGGGAAGTGATAAACATTTATGGGAAAAAGAAGAGCTCTGAATTCAGACGTTTTTGTGTTACGTCTCCTTTGGGTCAAATAGCCCCGAAACTGCTTATTAAGATATCTGTAAGAATAAACTAAGCTTTTGCTGCTCTTTTCTTCCTTCTGCATCTCCTACATCATGTGGTTTTCCCTCCCTCCCCTCCCTCAGAAGTGGCGTGTCCTCTTCTTTGTCCTCCTCTGCTCTCTTTTGGTGACCCCGGTGACAGGACATGGGATGGATGAGCAGGGCACGCTCACAAGGCTCTGATGAGACCCGCCTGATTTGGGAAATGATTCTTGCTGGGACATTTCAAGAGACTAGAACAGGACAAGATTCTTACACTATGTTTGTAGAATCTGCCAGTGCATCTCAGTAGACGTACCATGTTGAACTTCGCCTCTTCGTTCCCATCTGCCTCAAATATAATGATTTGGATTTTCACTAAAATCTTCCAGTCTCTGGCCCTCCTTTCCATGAATTTGTGGTATGTGACTTGTTGTGATGATAATAAATGTGGCTTACTGTTTTTTGGTTGATTGGATGCTTTTATTAGCTGTTACTTTATTTCTCCTTAAATTTTCCTCTTTGGTCCTTCTGCTAATTTCTACATAAAAAAGGATTTAATACATGCCTACACAGGCTGTTGCTTATACTACCATCCTCACTTTGGCTTTGGAATGGGACCAATTTAAGAACTTACAGCCAAAGGCTTATCCAGTCCATGTTTTTTGCATAATCTACGTTTCTTTGTTGATGAGCCCCCTTATATTTCAGTTAAAAATTTAAAGCAATCTAAATATTCATTTATTCATTCATACATCTATTGAACAAATATTTGTTGCCCACTGGTCACATTGTGTAGGTTCTGATTTACTCAGCCAACTGTAGTAGAATTCTGTGTAAGTTAATTGTAGACCCTTCTGTTCTCTTTTTCTCTTTGGGCCTCTGAAGCCTCCTTTTCTGAGTCTTGGGTCAAGACACTATAATATAGAAAATAGTCTGCCCAATTCCTTAGTATATCTTACTGTTAGACTTAGGTGTCCAATATTATAATCTATAAAGCTTTGGTATCAATAGACTGGAACCTTCAGATCTTCTTAGTAATGGCCCACATTTAAGATTTTTTTGTAAAGAAATAATTCAAAAGAAGAAGAGAAAACATTTAAAAATGGCATCATGGTGTTTATTGAATGCTCTTCATAATGGCAAAATATTGGCAACAAGCCGCAGTCTAACTATGAGGAAATGGTCAATTAAAATATGATAAATCTGTTTCCAAGAACATTATGCAGCTGTTGCAATGAGAGCGATGTGACAAGATTATGCTATAGCGTGGGGGAATGTTTATGATGTTGTCATAGCTCTGGTTCCCCGAGAAACAGACGCTGATGAAGATCTGTGCTCAGGATCCCTCGGGATCAATGACCCAATCAGGCAAACTTCATTAGGTTTCAAGTCCTGAGAATAATACTGTGTGGCTCACAGCTCCACCCTCCAGTCATCCTTCTTTCTAAAGTTAGGTAGCATGTGTTTGCACCTTCCACGTCTCACCAGGCCACTTCCTTGTGAGGTTGTGAAGAAAAGCGTGTGTGTCGAGGTGGTTGAGCTGGTGTTCACGTACCATCCAGCAAAGGTCTCGGCTCAACTTTTCCTCCTCCAGGAGGCAAGGAAGGCTTTATCTTAGTATTCCCGCTCACCTCCAAACCAACCGTCTTTGGATGTGTGCTGCCCTGGGGAAGGGACAGGACATTGGGCCAGGCAGTTTTCTTCAGCTGAAGGCAATTTCCAGAGCAAGACTTGGATCAGGGCTGACTGCTAAAATTACCTCCCGCATCTGCTAGAGAGAAAATATTACATGAGAAGAAAAAAGCCAAAACCAAAGTGCTTTGGTATTTATAATGAATCCAACTGTGTAAAGTATGTGTGGGCATATACAAAAACCAGAAGGAACATGGCTACATTACAAGAGTGAAAGAAGTCATAAGAACATAACCATCTCTCACCAAATAAGCCATGAATCCAAACAGACTGTAGGTTTGCTTACAATAACAGAAGAACTCCGGTGTATATTGTCTCCTCCTCTCTTGATTTAAGAAGATGACCATTTTTGTTAATTCTTGCATGGGTCAGGTTTTCCCTTGTGTTCTCTTTCCGGAACATGATGGACAGAGCTCAGGGTTCCTGTCAGATTCACGTCAAGATGCTAACACACATGAACAGTCGCTGTGCTTGGGGTGGTCCTTTCATCCCTTCCCAGGCTGGCCTCCCCCGTGATGCAGAAGAGGTGGAGGTTATGGGTTCAGTCCCTACATGTGCTGTCAGTACCTCCCCCCACCCCAACAGCCCTAAATTGCTTCCCTACCCAGCCTAACATCTAATGTATGCATGATCCAAAGAGAGCTGAGTATGAAAAATGTGGATGGAGCAGGGCGAATAAATCAAATATGATACTGAAAACCAGTTTGAAGTGTATGCTCTAGTGAGGAGAAACAAACACATCTATTTCCCCAAGTTAGAGTGCACGTTCACTCAAGACTGCAAGCCCGGTGTAAAGGCATCTCGCGTTAGCTCTCTAATCTGAAGCAGACCTCTTCTATCTCTGCTGCTCGCCTGTTTGTTCGACATCATAACTTGTAATGTCCTTCCAGATCACACCTACTCTCTCTTCTCTCTAATGTACTCTTGCTTTTCCTATCTATTTAAAATAGTTCTTTTGAGCTGCCTTTAATGCATTTTGAATTAGTTCTTTGAAAACAAGGTGGGAAGACAAAGGAGAGCATGTGAGCTATTTTCAGATGCTTTAAAGGATTTCTGTGGGGGAGAGCAGAGGATATAATAGGACCAGTGGACTAAAGTTATAGGAGTGGATTTTGCCTCTGTGGAAGAAGGAAGGAACTTCGTGATTACTAGAGATACTATTGGGAGAGCAAGCTTTAGGAGCTCCTCATCACAGGGGGTGTTGAAGTAGAGGAAAGGGGGCTATTTATGAGGACCATTGTATTTTGATGGAGGTTAGACTGGGTACCAGTGCAAATCCAATGTACTTGGTGACCTCGTGTGTTGATTTTCTGTGAAACAATGTAGCAAGAAATTCTCTTTTAAACAAACCTAGACATAATCCCATGCTATTATCCTCCAGAAATAGAAAACCATTAAGATTGCTTCTTTGTGAATGCCATTAACTCTGCCATATGTTACTATAAAAGCCACATTTGGATGTATGATGCACTAATTTCTGTCACACTTAAAATCTGATGCTATTTGGCTAAGGAAACACATATTTTAGCCTTAGGCTAACTATTTATTACCTAATTCGTTTGGAACGTTGTAAACATTTTCAGATTCCCATCAATTTTATTTCTTTACTACAACACAGCTTTGGTTCCAAAAATATGAATCCTTTCTGTACAAATTGGACAGAAGCAGAGCTCCCAAGACTGGGTTGGAGCAGTTGAGGAGGGTGAATCACAATTTAGCGATTGTAGAAAGCGTAATAATTAAAGAGGCATTAGCAGTGATTAACAGCTCTGAGTAAGCCCTCTGAGGATCCATCCTGGTGGAAATGACGCTTTCCCACTGCCGCTGTTGTGGCCTCCGATTTGAACAGGGCCAGTCGTCCTCTACAGATGCCAGAGTCCATGCATGTGCATCGTAATTCCCTCCCCTACCTTCTTAGCCATCAGGTGAAAGACTAGTAGAAGTACAGGTCTGAGAGATGATGAGTAGGTCTCTGCAGGGAGATTCCAAAGCCTGCGAGCCACTGCCGTATTTTTGCAATGTGGCAGACTGCCTTTCAGAAGCAGGGGCCTGGTGTGGGTACAGGGCTGAGACAGGTGCATGTCCAGCTGCTATGGGGAATGAGCTTGCGTAAAAAGGCCTGCCAGCAAGTATTGAAGGGGATGAAAAACAGCAATGGAAAAATTATACATATACAACATAGTAGAATGTATTTATTACATGTATTATATAAAATATATTTTATATATATGGGTAGTTACACACAGCTGTATTTATTCGTTTATTATTTATTCTTTTATCTGTTAATCAAAAAAATCCACTGTGGGCAAGCCAGTGTGTGAGTGATTAGAGTTCCAGTAGTGGTCTTTACTTTGCTTCTCTAAAATTCCATGTTGAGTTTCTCTTCCAGGAACTTTGCATAATGTTCTTTTGGTCTGGAATGGTTTTCTTTCTGTCTGTTCCTTCTTGGTTGCCTAGACGACTTTTATTTATCCTTCAGATGTGTCCCTTTTAAAGGACACTTTCTTTGACCCAGTAGATTTCATTAGGTCCCTGATATAAGCTCTCAAGCACTGTGCCCCTTATTATAACACTATCATCATGTGGTTTCTTTTGGATTATTGCTGGAATATATGTTCAATTTCTGGATTATTCAGTCTTTCATGTAGCTCAGTAAAGGGAAGACCCATGTCTATTCTGGTCACTATAGTATTCCCAGTACTCAGCACTGAGACTGCCTGACCAGGTGTTCTCTCTCTCTCTGCCTCTCTCTTTTTTATATAAAGGAATGAATAAATGTTGAATAGGACATAACTCTTGTCTTCACAGAGGTCATGTCTGGCTGAGCGGTGGACAAACAAGCAAGTGTTGTGTGATAAATGCTAGAGGGTAATCACAATGTGCTTGAGAAGCCAAAAAAGCAGAGGCCACTACCTCAGTATATATGTCAGGGAAAGCATTTTGGAGGAATTTAGGTGTGAGGATCTGCAAGATGAGTCTAAGCAGACAACTAGCTAAGTGGGTTAGGAGAACAGAATTCCATTAAGGAAACAAAACAAAATAGAAAGCACATACAGGAGCCTGTATGTGAGAGAGAGGTTGTTGGGCATGTTTGGGAAATTCCCAGTGGTTCCTGATGGCTTGCGTAGGGATGTGAATCGGGCAAATTGGGGGAGATGAGGATGGGCCCAGAGTGAAGGCTGGATCAAACTTTGCTGAGCTTGTATTTTGTCCTAAGGGCTGTGGACAATCCTGGGAGGGCTTTATGCAGAGAAATGATATGTAAGATTTATGATTTTGAGGAGTGTATAGAAAATGGATTGCAGAGAGACTGGAAAGCAGACAAGTTAGGAGGCTGTTGAAATAATTCTAGTCTCTGGATCATGGCGGCCTGAACAAAGTGACAGGACAGACAGGCAGGGAAGGTGAGTCATGCACACATACACATACACATGGATGTATTTACTAAAATAAAATTGTACTCTATACATTATTCTGACAGTTTTAATTTAGCTTTGTATCTTACCAACTCAAATATGTCTTTATGTCTTTTTCTGTGTTGGTTTGCCACTTTAAGGAATACATGTACTCTCCTAGATTTTCTTCTACAGTATTTATTGTTTGGTCTTTTACATCTTAAGCTTCTAACTGATCCTAAAATTTGATTTTGTTTGTGATGTGAGATGGGATTTAATTTTGTTTTCCACATGGCTGGTGTCATTTATTAGGTAAACCATTCTTTCCCCCATTGAATTAAAATGCTATTTGGTACTACATTAAAACTTCTCGTATACACAGATTTACTTCTGAATTCTCTATTCTAACTCAGTCTCTTTGTTTGTTCCTGTGGAAACAACAAACGTAGCTGGAGTCCATTTCATTTATTCTTGTATCTGGTTCCTCCCAGTAGTCTTTCTATTCAAACATTTTGGGGCTATTGTAGGCATTTGTTCTTATATGAGTCTTAAAATGATTGTACTGGCAAGAAGCCTTGTTGAGACTATAACAGGAAATGCATTACATTTATACATTAATTTTGGGAGAATTGATAGTTTTATAATAGAAAGTCTTCATATTCTAAAATATGGAGTATTTTTCCATTTGTTAGGTTTTGTTGGCTGTGTTAAGATTTTATAGTTTTCTTAACATAAGTTCTATGCCTTTCTCTTGAAATATATGACTTTACAGTTTTTATTTCTACTTTGAATATTTTCCCATTTCTACTTCTAGATTCTTGCTGCTAATACAGAGAAAAGCTATTGATTCTATATTTCATATTCTGCTACTTTACTACTGTTATAAAATTCTCATAGTTTTTTTTCTATAAAATGTGTGTTCTAAATGTTTTGAGCACCAAAGTGAGGGAAAGAAAGCAAGTAAGCAAGAAAGAGCCTCCAAATTAGAAGACTTTCTCGATTTTCTGAATGTACAATCTTCTTCATTATCAAAAATATAATTTTACTCTTCTTTCCAGTGTGTATACCAGTTATTTTACTTGCAGATCTCCTAGGATGCGCCGGAAACTCCAATATAACATTCAATAATAATGGTGATAGCAAGCACACTGATCTCATCTCTGGTTTTAGTTGAAACATGTTTAGTGTTTTATCCTTTAAGAGAAGCTTTGCTTCTGGTTTTTGGAAAGCAATATTTCTTGAGCAGTTTCTTTATATCCCTACGTTACTAAAAATTTTTATTAAAACAGTTAAATCTTAGACTTTTCAAAAACTACTGATACAATCATTTTCTCAATTTTATGAATGTGGTAATTTTTGCAGATAGATTTTCTGATATTGAACTACCTTTTTTTTTTTTTTTTTAAAGATTCTTTTTAAAGTCATCTCTATACTCAATGTGGGGCTCGAACTCAAGATCCCGAGATTGAGAGTTGTAGGCTCCCCTGGACTAAGCCCATCAGGCGCCCCAGACCTTTTCATTTCTGATATAAACACTATTGGGTTGGAATGTATTTTTCTATAAGTTTATAGATTCTATCTGCTACTTCTTCAACAAATACTCATGAGAGAAATTGGTTTTTACCATACTACCTCAAGTTTCGGCATTAAAGTTATGTGGTCTTAATAAAAATAATTGAGTCGTTTTGATTTTTTTTTCTATGGCCTGGAAATATTTAAATAACTTCCTAATAATTTATTTTAAAGACCAGGCAGAACTCAGATTGCCCATTTCTTGGTGAATTTTGGCCATTTATATTTCCCATAAAATTATTTAACATTACATTTATATATTTGATGGCAAAACATTGTGATTTTTTTATTCCTCTATTTTTTATTAATATGTAGCTATGTCATCTTTTTCATTCCTAATTTAGTATATTTTTTCTCTTAATTTCAGCTTTTACCTATTAGTTTTTTTAAAAGCTCAACAGTTCTTAATTTGGAAGCTTTTTATTTGCTTTTTGCTGAAAACATTGATGATGTATTCTTTTTTTTTTTTTCAGTACAGTTTTTTCTGTGCCTCAGGATTTGTATGAAGTAGTCTTTTCATTGATTTCTAGAAGTTATAATTCCAACTTTGGTTTTCTCTTTAATTCAAAGGAGTGTATTGCTGAACTTCTAATTAGATATGATTTTTGGTCATCTTTTTGTTATTTGTAAATATTTATTATTTTTGTTACTATTAGAAAATGTGATCTGCAAAATCTTTACTTAAAAATACCTTATGGGAATTTTCTGGCCCAGTATTTGAGGAATTTTTATAACTCTTCATATGCATACAAACACATATATGCAAGTACATAGATATATACATTGTGTACATATACATATGTGTTTGAATTTTGTTTATTAAATTTTATTTCAGTTTCATTTTTTCTCTGACTTTTTTATTAGGTTTTGCTTTTTATTGTTAATATGTATTCAATTAATCATTGACTTTGTTTTTTTTAATCTTTGATCTTTTTGGTTCTGAAAAAGGCACATTCAGGTTTTCCAGTATACTTTTATTTTTATAAAGTTTATTGTATATATTTTTATTTAATTTCTCTATGATTTTGCTTTTTAGTCTATTAGATCCATATGATCCTGAGAGATGTGTATTAGAGTCTCCCAAAATAATTGTATAGAGTTCTTTTATTCTTAATTCTTTAAATATATAAGAGCTTTACTGAAATATAATTCACATACCTTACATACCTTACAATTCACCCATTTAACGTGTATGCTTCAGGGTTTTTAGTGTAGTCATAAAGTTGGACAATCATCACTAAAGCAATTTTAGAACATATTTATCACTCCGTAAAAAAGCATGTATATGTTAGCAATCAATTCTTAATTGTTTTTGCTTTGTATATTTAGCTGCAATGTTGATTGGTTTATGCAGGTTTGTGTCTCTGAGGTCTTTATAAATTGTCAATTGTTATATAATGTTTCTCTTTATCCTGATTCACATTTTTAACTTTAATTCTACCTTGTTTGATATTAATATTGCTCCTTCCTTCTAGTTTCTTGGAATTCTTTGCCTACTGTCCACCTTTTATTTTTTAAATCGCTTCTTATGAGTGCCAGTCTTATGGGAGAAGTGAGAGTTCCTGCCACTGGATGGGAGGATTTGTTTATATTTACAGAAATACATAATTTACTTGATTTACTTTCTTCCATCTTGATTTTTGATTATTTATTTTGTATCTTTTTTCCTTATTTTTTTCTCCTGTATTGATCAAGTTGCATTAGCCTATGTATATATATTTTTACCTTCGTAATTTGAAAGTTCTACTCTGCTTTCCCATTATTGGTTATCTTCCTTTTGCTGTTATTCAAATTAGACCCACATGTTTTCCCGAGATGGTTTAGTTCCAGATTATGGGTAAGATGCACCTCACAGGAGTCAACAGTTTTTCTTTCCCTCTGTTTCATTAATTTTTATTTAACCTATATCAATCAATCCTGACTGCAACTTGTGCCTTTCCATCTGTAGACTCAGGATTCTCTATAGTTCAGAGGGAAATTATCTCTATTTTTTGCTTTAGTTACATTTCTTCCTCCATTGGTTTCTTTTTCTCATTCCCGATCACACTGTGTTTAGAGGTTGTACTTTTCAAGAGTTGTCCTACTAAATCGGTTTGCAGTCAACAGAGGAATCACAGACAAATATATATAATACAAGGGAATATCTGCTATTTTATATATGCTTTGCTACTTGAAAGAGTAGCAACTAATAATACTGGAGTGTAATTTTATGATGCTCTGCTTTTTAAAAAAAACTTAGATTAATTACATACATATTAAAAATTTCCAATCATACAACATTCAACCCCCAATTATCTCTATTTCATCATTTCCATATGATGTTCTACTTTTTAGATGTAGTTTCTGGGTGAAAAACGTATTCCAGACTTTTCAGTTTGGCTTCATCTCCATTGTGCCATGTTTCTCACTATTAAAATTTATATGCTATGCATATTTTAAAGCAGATCTTAGTATATTCTCAAAATTAAAAACTTGAGACTTAACCATCATAAATATTTTTGTTCCTAAAGCACTTAATATGCTTCTGATAATGCCTATTCCTTTGGGTATTCAAGAATTAATGTTAAATCTGTTAGAGGGTCCCCCATTGTTATTCTTAGCAAATTCTTTGATAGCTCAAAGATATTAAAACCCTGTTTTTTAAGAATTTGAATATATGTCCTGTTTTCTTTAAGTATATCATAAAATTTAAGACTATTAACTAGTTTTAGTTCATACTTAAAAATGAATACGTGACATAAGTTGTGTTCTTTTTTGGAAGGTCACAGAGATGCCACAAAGTCAGTGAAAGGAGAATGACATGCCTCTAAAATAGTAGAAAAGCATTGTTTAACTCTTCATAGATTAAGACCAAAATTGATAGGGGTCCTTTTTTGCATTATTATCCTAACACTTCTACTTACTTAACGACAGAATACTCTGAAACTACAAAAAACTACACTCCAACAGAGATTCAAATGAAACTGTATTGATAGATCAGATTGAAAACAATTTTCTTTAAAATTCGTTTCAGGCAGTGGGATTTTTTAAGAGCCTTTCTCCTTTGTTATTATTTAGACCTATGTGTATAATATTTACCGTTAAATCTCCTCTGGGTGGCCGAGACCAACTTCAGTCATTTCTTTGTAGGTTAGCTTGACACTAGAATAATAGTTTTATAGAAGTGTCATCAAACTAGCTGACAAACACCTTAGGGACTTGCTAGATAAAAGAATTGTTTCTGGACAAATACTATATACTATCACTTATGTATGTGGAATCCAAAAACGCCAAACTCCTAGAACGGTGGTCACCAGGGATTGGGAGGTAGAGGAATTGGGGAGATGTTAGTCAGAGCGTACAAACTTCCAGTTAGAAGATGAGTAAGTTTTTGGGATTGATTGTACAACTTTGTGATTATTGTTGACAATAATGTATTATTTACTTGAATATTGTTAAGAGAGTAGATCTTAAATGTTCTCACTACAAAAAAATGAGAACTATGTGACATAATGAAGGTGTTACCTAACACACCAAGGGCAATCATTTTGCAATATATAAATGTATCAAAAGAACACTCGGTGTACCTTAAAGTTATACAGTGTCATGTGTCCGTTATAGCTGAGTAAAGCTGAAAAAAATGTTTCTCTGAAAAGATAATTATCTCCTTAATATATATTGAAATCTCTTTACAGTTTGGACTTGAGATAGAGTTGTGCTTCAGTTACATTATTTAGATATTAGGTTGAAGAAGCCTAGTTAATTAAAAAATAATTATAGGGAGTCTACAGCTCACAGAAGTGTGTAGTTGGCAGGTTTTCCGCTCCTCAGTTGAACTTTATGCCACTTAAGGATACACCTGTTGCTTTGGTGTTTTTTCTGTGTTAGTGGAGACCACTGTCCTCGCTGGGTGACAAGGATGGTCTCTGGACCTAAAGACCCTCTTTTATTGATAGATCTTCCCTTAAAGGATCCAGGACCCTAGTTTATGCCGTATCTTTGGTGCCTTCTCACTCTATTTACTTGATTCTCAATGAAGGCAATATTTTCTTTTCCAAGTCTAGAGGTCAGATTTATAACGGTTTTACAAAGTGAGTAATTTTAGCATCCCAATACTAGTATTAATTCACCTGAAAACTATTTCTTTACCTGCCACACACTCCTTAACCCCTTACACCCAGTATTCTGCCCTTTCCCATCCAGTGAAATTGCTGTCAAAGTCCCCAAAGTGCTGACCGATCCAATTTACAGTTTTCTGTCCTTACCTTACTTGACATTGCTCTGGCATTTGGTAACTGTTGACTGTTCTTTGTAACTCCTTTCTGTTGACTTTAGTGATGCATTAATTCATTCAACATCTAGCTAATATTTATTGAGCACCTACTAAATGTCACACAGAATGCTAGGCATTGATCATATAACGTTGAGCAAGACATGCATTTCCCACCCCCACCCAGATGTCTTTCTCTTTTGAAATACTGTGCTTATTTCAAAGATGTAGTATTAGACATGCTTCACCCTGAAACCTACCTTTGCTACCTACCGTTGTGTGAGCTTGGGCAAATTTCTTAACATTTTTCACTTGTAAAATGAGGACAATTAAAAATATCTACCTGATAAGAATTTTTTTAAGTGTAAAGTGATCTATGAAAATGTTCAGCACATTGCTTAACACTCTTCTCACTGGGACTTCTCTAATTCAGGCCATATAATCTTTTAAAGACATTATAGTGTCTCCCTGGCTGGTGTCTTTGACTCTGGTCTTGGCACCCTCAAGTCCAGCCTCTACATTGCTCATCAATTACCAACTCATCCCCTCACTCCTGTTCCCCAGATGTATCCACTTACTTTTTGCCCTTCCCTGATTATGCCATTCCATTTCTCTGGCTCATCTGTATTCCATTAGTGTCCATTCATTAATGTGATTGTTCCTTCATTGTTGGGTTTTCGAACACCCACTTTTTCTTCAAGTCTCCGTTCAGACATTATCTCCCTGAGGAGAGAGTCAGACATTCTTTTCTGCATACCTTCATAGGTATTCCCATGTGCCTCTGTTACAACCCAAATCCCACTGTGATTTAATTATCTGTAGAGTCTCGTATCAGAAAAGAATGTGTCTAGTTGTCCTTAAATGTGGCACAAGTGTAGCTTTAAAAGCTTTATTATGTTTATCAAACAAATACTTAGAGGAAAGCTTAGTTTCTGTGAATGAAATCTTAGTGTCTATGTTGCCAGGCATTATGTTATTGATGGGTAGGCAGACATAAAGGGGATAATGTCCTTGTCCTTAAGAAGTGCACAATGTGAAGTCAGATGGAGAGCAGATGAGGGACAAAAGATTCTTATCATCGATGAATAGATTATTTTCAGCTAAAGGACTTCACGTTTAGGCTATTCATTTTTCTCAAGAGGTGAATTGACAGTAATTTAAAATTCTAACTTCTAACTTACTTGTTAATGAAAGCAGATTTTTTTAAGTTTTGCCCCTAGAGGAATGTATTCTTATAGACCCAAATGTCAAGCTGTCATAGCATTTTCTGTTATGAGAAGATGAGCATTGTCTATATGTTTTAAGTGATTTACTCTAAGTAGGGGGTTTGCATCAGTCGTAGGTACAGGCTTGGAAGTCAGAACTGTACCAGTTGTCTGAGCTGAAATACTTTCTCTGTGCTTCCTAAATTTTGAGATAAGGTTTAAAGTGTAAGTCTTGGCTATTGATTTATAGCATATTTGCAAGAGTTACGTGATCTTTCACTAGTTTTCCATGTTTCCAACTGGAAGAAGTTTTTTCTTCTTTTATGATCTTGTACATTTTCATAATTGTGAGAACAAAAATCTTTATTAGTTAATCAAGGATTGTGGTTTTATAGAATTGCCATGTATAGGATTTGAGTGTAATATTCAAAACATTTTAGCTTTTCTTTATTGATACAATTTGCTCTAGCAGCCTCGTAGGTCTTGGTGTCATCATTGCAGAATTAACAACCCTGTACCAAAGTGCTTTGTAAGACAGTGGGGATTTCTAGCTGATGGGATGCTGTACTCACAGAGTAGTTTTTAGCTTGTGCCTCTGGTGAATTTACTTGTTATTTTCTGGATGATTTGGGGGGATTTTGGCGCTGGAAATAGAGCATAAGCTTACCGTATTATGTTTATATCTATGTTCTTTAATAACTGAGGACATTTTCAGTGTTATGAAAAAAGCAAGTTAGAAGAAATTCGCTTTTCCTTTTCTGTGCATAAAGACCCTGAATCCTTTTAAAATCGGACTCTTCAAAGGATAGAAGCCATCCGTGATTTTTAATGGCACATGGGATTCTGTAGTTTAGCAAGTATAGTCAGCTTATAGGAATTTTATTTATTTGGAATTTAGTTTTAATTAGACTTTTATGAAGAAAAAACTTAATAGCAACCAAGAACATTGTTTTTGAAGGGATATCCATTTAATTTGTATTAGGACTTTTTAGTTATATAGTGATGATGATACAGGGATTTGGCATAGGAAGGTATTTTTGTGAAGGAATTTTCAGACAGATAGTCATCAAACCAAGAGAGTAAGGTTTTAGAAGCCAGAGAGAAGGGAGATTTAGGAGGATGAGATGATCAGTAGAGTCAAATTAAAAGAAAAACAGCGAACAAGGTTAACTGAGGTAGGGATCGAGCAGTATATATTGCCTGAAGCATTTTCAAAAGTAGTTTCAACAGAGCAGTGGGAACAGAAGCCAAATTGCAGTGAGTGTCCTCACCTTGCTTTTTTCCTTCCACACTGGAGAACTGGACAGATGAACACTATTATTCTCCGTTTGGGCTGACATTACTGTTAGTGAATGCAGCACATGCTGAAGGGCAGTCTCGTACCATGACCATGTAAGATGCACAGTCATGTTTTTAATCTCGATAGGTGACTGTCTCAGCTTGACTTGCATGTCGGATCTATGAAACCAAAATTAATGTGAAATTCTTCTTAATAAAAGGACTCTTTCTCACTTAGATTTTCTACCGCTTTTTGTTTCATTGCTTTTTTTTTTTTTTTTAAAGATTTTATTATTTGACAGAGAGAGACAGTGAGAGAGGGAACACAAGATGGGGGAGTGGGAGAGGGAGAAGCAGGCTTCCCGCGGAGCAGGGAGGCCAATGCGGGGCTCGATCCCAGGACCCTGGGATCCGAAGGCAGACGCTTTACGACTGAGCCACCCAGGCGCCCCTTGTTTCATTGCTTTTAAGAACTTTTTTTGTCAAACTGATTTCTTCACTTGGCTATCACAATGTTTATACTCTGTAGTACTGCCTCAAAAAATATATGATGCGTTTTGACTGTGTTTTTCAAATGGTATTGTTGACTGTTCTATTCCTGCATTTCTGCATGGGGAGAACCCTTAGGGAATGATAAAGGTAGGAACAGCAAGCCGAGCTGTAGACAACCGAGACTGCTCTGCACTTGAACAGGACACTAGCAAGGTGACCTCTGTCTTTTCCCAATCCTGCCTTACCTTCAGGACCTCCCTGTAAGCTGCAGTAGACGAGGCAAGAAAATATGAATACACAAACTTACATGTATTGATTCCAGCCAGAGTCAAAGGAGAAACAGAATGACTCCATATGGAAGATTCCTTTAGCACATACACTCAACTCTCATATATGCATTGTACTCTTCCTCTTTGGACCATAAATTCCCTCCATATTTTTCCTCAAATCATCCTTAAGGGTGGATCTAACTAGATCACGTGTGACTGGTTCTAATTTCTACATCATGCATTGTGTGTATGTATGTATGTATGTATTTTTTGTTATAATTCCATTGCTGTAACATAGAATTCCTTTGGCCATGGCATATGGAAGTATGAACTGAGAATACAAAGGCCTTTAACTCTTTCTAGTGAGATTCCTACTCCACTCTTGGCTACTCTCATTTTTGCGGGTGAAAGAATGCAAATCAGCCCACAGTTCTGCCATTTTTAGTTCCCTGTTTGGTCTCTCTCTCACTGGGGTCTAACTTAATTATTTCTGTTGACACTAGATAAACTGATGTCTTTCCCCACTCAGGTACCATAAATTCCCTCTCTGGGTGATATTTTCCACTTAACAAATGAATTTTGATAAGATAGTAATAGTGGATGGGCGCAATAGAGACACAACATTATAGTTGCTTCTGAAAAGTTACCCTAACGAAGAGGGAAATCATTAAGATGATCTTATTTCTGCTGATTACAGCAAATGCAGTAGGGTATTGAAGAGTTAGCAGCTAGATTAGCAACATTTGGAAAGTTTATGCTATAGGGGCTCAGGGGAGGGAGGCGTGAATAGGCAGAGCACAGAGGATTTCTAAAGCAGCAAAGCTACTTTGTATGATGCTACAATGGTGGACACATATCATTACACAGTTGTCCAAACCCAAGAGTGCAACCACCAAGAGTGAGCCCTAATGTAAACTATGGACTCTGGGAGATGATACTGTGTTATTGTAGGTTCATTGGTGGTGACACATGTATCAGAGTAGCCCAGGACTAATAGTGGGGTGAGGGGGAAGTTGTGTGTTTGTGGGGAGAGGGTTCTATGGAAAATATCCATACTTATTGTTTAATTTTGCTGTGAATCTAAAACTGCTCTAAAAAAATAAGACTATTTAAAAACAAACAAAAATACTAAAACAAGTTTATGCTTATTAACATCTTAGAAGCCTCCAGAAGATGAATTGAAATTTACTTTCTCTAATTCAAAATGAATTCATCTCTTTGGGAATTTGTGGGCCCAAGGGAATACTTCTGTTGCCTCACTCACTAGTTATCCCCTTTGATATGCATTAAAAAAAGCTATAAATTCGATTATTTCATTATACTTCTCTAACATTTCCTACCCGTTTACCTCCAGGTTTGAAGTTTGAGGAAATCCAAGAAAGATTTGGCGAGGAGTTCTTTAATATATGCTTTGATGAGAATGAAAGAGTCCTTCGAGCTGTGGGCGGCACATTGCAGGATTTTTTTAATGGCTTTGATGCTTTGTTGGAACACATTAGAACTTCTTTCGGAAAACAGGCCACTCTGGAGTCACCATCATTCCTATGCAAAGAGCTCCCTGAAGGCACTCTGATGCTCCACTATTTCCACCCTCACCATACTGTGGGGTTCGCAATGCTCGGGATGATTAAGGCCGCAGCCAAGAAGATCTACCGGCTGGACGTGGCGGTGGAGCAAGTTGCCAGTGAGAAGCTGGGCTCTGAGGCTTCGAACCCGGGCAACTGTGGCTGTCTTACCTTCCTTATCAAAGAATGTGAAAACACCACCATCACGAAGAACCTTCCCCAGGGCACCTCCCAAGTTCCTGCGGACCTCAGAATCAGCATCAGCACCTTCTGCAGAGCCTTCCCTTTCCACCTGATGTTCGACCCCCACATGTCCGTCCTTCAGCTAGGGGAAGGCCTGCGGAAGCAGCTTCGATGTGATGCTCACAAAGTGCTCAAGTTCCAGGACTGCTTCGAGATCGTGTCTCCAAGGGTTCATGCCGCCTTCGAGAGGGTCCTGCTGCGCCTGTCCACCCCATTCGTGATCAGGACCAAGCCCGAGGCTTCTGGCACTGAAAACAAAGACAAGGTAAGTGGCCACAGGCTGGAGCTGGGTGGTGGGAACTGGAAGAGTGCATAATTATTTCAGTAAATTACATGCTGCCTGGCTGTCCTTGTAATTATTTAGGCAAGAGAGCTTAAAGTGTCATTTTGGAAATCACTGGTGCCTGGATGTATGTAAAAAGATTTGGCCTTCTTCCCAGCCATTTTGCATAGTGTCTGCCTCTTCCATTAATTTATTTCAGCATATAAAAAGAAGATACTTATTAATACCAGCCATAGTAATTACAGAAATGATAGGACTCCCTTAAAGCCTGATACTGTAAACCCATGACTATTTCTACGGATTGAAGTCACACTACAAGACAAATGGTAAGACGGAATCCCACATCGTGGGGCCTGCTTGCCTTCTAAAATAAATAGGGGTGAAAAGCAAGCTCCACTTTGAATGTGCTCTGCTCTAAATTTCATAATTGAGGAACATCTGGTTTATATCCTATTTTTGTCTCAGTTTGCAGAAGAATGGATTTTCTAAAAGTTGTAAAATTAAGGGACGACCTCAAGACTTCTTTTCTAAATGGATTTTAGTATTAAAACAGACTCCTTCCTTCAGAACATGCTCACTGCTTGGAGAACACGGTGAACACTAGGAATTATTGTGAATTTCTTTGAATCCCCTTTTTGGAAAGTCTGGGTTATAAATTATAAAGAAACAAAAAGCTAAAAGCTAAATCTTGAATTCGTTTACACAAGTATGTTCCCTCAGGTAAATTTTTTTTTTTTTTTAGGAGAAGTCAACATTAGAATAATAAAATGTAAAGAAAGTCATTACTATTTTAAATAGGATAATAAATAATATAAATAATACTGTTCCAGAGTAGACATTTGCATATATGCGTGTTCAGCTTCTAGTAGAGCTATTCAGTATTTTGTATCGAGGACAATAAAGTTCTTTTAGGTGATTCAGCTTGTTCCCAAGCATTTTGGGGAAAGCTGTTGGCTTTTAGAAATGAACAGGCTTGGGGAACCTGGGTGGCTCAGTTGTTAAGCTTCTGCCTTTCGCTCAGGTCATGATGCCAGGGTCCGGGGATTGAGCCCTGCATCAGGCTCCCTGCTCCAGGGGAAGCCTGCTTCTCCCTCTCCCACCTCTCCCCTGCTTGTGTTCCCTCTCTCGCTGTGTCTCATCCTCAGTCAAGTAAATAAATAAAATCTTAAAAAAAAAAAAAAAGAAATGAACAGTCTGCTCTGGGCTAAAGGAAGAATTGTAGAGATGATTAAAAACTCAGTGAATGAATAATCACATATTCTGGAGCACCTGCCATCATAAGTAAACAAGGGAATAGCCTCCTGGAAGCAGAGCCAAAGACATTTTTGAGGATTTTATATAGCATTCATGTTAGAACTGATTTTTATCATTTTGAAATTCAGTGGAAAAATTTTTAACAAAATGCTTGAGAACTAGGGAATGATGCCCATTTATTCAGGATGTCTGGGTCCTGTGACTTACCATTTTTCATCATTTACGTTCAGTGATTTCAAAACATCTACGGATAAACCTGAAATTCCAGCTAGGCACATTTGGATATTTTAGTCTGAATGAATTGTTATTTTTCTATGCGATTACACATTTTAAATAATACTTTTCACATGTGCGTATTTTATATATATATTTATATGTTCAGTGATTGCTGCCCATTTTTGAAGCTGTTTAGAAAAAGAGGAAATCTGTTAAATGTGTGTTTTTTCCCATAGTTGTAGTTGATTTAAAAGGGGAATTATTCTATCTTTATAACTTAGAGAATATTAAAGCTGTTGGTTCTGTTTTGCAGAAGTGAAGTGTTTGGCTAGAAGGGTTTGAGCAGGTTTGGCCTCTGAAATTGGAGTGAATATTTTTGAAAATGTGCCTGAGGTGGAATATATTATTATCCATGTTAATTGCTCTCTATATTTGTAGATTTGAGAAAAATTAATTCATTTTAAAGTGATTGTTTCGGATTTTCCCCCCTATATTTCATCTGGCTTGTATTTCTATTTAACTTGTATACCAGGGTAAGGAATAGGCATAATGAAATGATGACTCAAATGTCAAGGCCCCCTGCCAATTCCAATAATAAGGCACTGTTCTCATTGAGAAGATACAGTTATAACTTAAATATGGCAGTGACAGCTTAAAAAGAATAGGCAGGATATTTAGTTAGAATAAGGATAGCAATCCTCTCATCCTTATGTTTCTGTTTTGTTTATTCACCTGGGTTTGCCACGTGGGACATTTGGGAAGCCATTCTTGGCCCAAATTGGAATGGTAGTCAATAAAGTTAGGGCATGGAGTCTTAACCAGATGAGTAACCTTTTTGAATTACTATGTTTCCAAATCCCAAATTTGTATTTTTTGAAGACATGGAAGGAGGAAAGAGAATCAAGTTTAAAAATTACAGGTCTGTTGATAAATTTGATCTCGATATTCATTATTTTCCCCATAAGGGCTCTTCTTGTTAATAAATAACTCCATGTTGTCTGAAGTTTCTAATTGTTTACTGGGCCTTGGTAAGAAAGGGCAATTTTAAAAATAATTTAGGATATTCCTTTGTCTAACAATGGAGGCTTTCATGATAATTTAACTATTTTGGCTATGCCCTTAATACCAATGAACCACCACTCCCGCAGTCCAGAAAAAAAAAACAAAACAAATGCAAAAAATGAAAAACAAGAGCTAATCATGCAGCTGAGTGACAATAAATCATTTGCAGAATGAACTGTAATGTTTTTGCTAAACCATGATCTTTTCCATTTTTGCTGTCAATCGTTGGTTTACTATAGACAGGAGGTAGGACACACTTGTGAGCAATTTGGTGATAGGCAAATGAAACAGAAAGCCAGGATCCTGGTTGTAGAGAATTTGCATCTTGATTGTGCAGTGATGAGTTACAAAGACAGAATGGTTGGTTACCAGAAGGGAGAATGTCACTGAGAGATATCTGATGCAGTCATCACTGGCAGGTCACAACTCAACAGAGTTCTGAACTCAGAAGGGACTCTTCCAGATGGACCGACCAAGCTTTGAGTCCCATTATTTGGCTCTTGTGCATCTTCTAAGCAATCACCCAGGTCTTACATAGTCTTCTCTCTCTCTCTTTTCTTGTCCTCCCATATGGCATTGCTGTGTTTCTATCGTTCCTTAAAGCTCAACTTCTTTTCTTCATCTTTCCTTATCTGATGTCAAGTATTAGAGATGAATGAATTAGTTCATTGTTAAAAAAGAACAGATTCAGCATTGGGAATTCATGGCAAATTATGAATCTATTTTAATTTGTGCTGTGCATTGTTAGGTCATTCAGATCTCACTATTATTCTGAGAATTTGGAAGTTAATCACCTAAATCTTTTGAGGCATCACTGTGAGTTTAAGAAGAAATTTGTTGCAGTCTGATGTGTAGTTTGGGGGATTACATCTAGTCATATAAATAAAAAATTGACATAGGTTCCAAAGCCTTGTTGTGTGGAGGAGGCTGTGTTTGTAAATAGGGCTGTTAGAAACCAGAGGAATGGCAGAGAACAGACACATAGGCCAATACTACATGGGTTTGCTTCAGCCACATGCAGAAGAATGAAACTGGACCATTTCCTTACACCACACACAAAATAGACTCAAAGTGGTTGAAAGACCTAAATGTGAGACAGGAGGCCATCAAAATCCTAAAGGAGAACACAGGCAGCAACCTCTTCGACCTCAGCCGCAGCAACTTCTTCCTAGAAACATCGCCAAAGGCAAGGGAAGCAAGGGCAAAAATGAACTATTGGGACTTCATCAAAGATAAAAAGCTTTTGCACAGCAAAAGAAACAGTCAACAAAACCAAAAGACAACCGACAGAATGGGAGAGGATATTTGCAAATGACACATGAGATAAAGGGCTAGTATCCAAAATCTATAAAGAACTCATCAAACTCAACACCCAAAGAACAAAGAATCCAATCAAGAAATGGGCAGAAGACATGAACAGACATTTTTCCAAAGAAGACATCCAACTGGCCAACAGACACATGAAAAAGTGCTCAACATCGCTCAGCATCAGGGAAATCCAAATCAAAACCTCAATGAGATACCACCTCACACCAGTCAGAATGGCTAAAATTAACAAGTCAGGAAATGACAGATGTTGGCGGGGATGCGGAGAAAGGGAAACCCTCCTACACTGTTGGTGGGAATGCAAGCTGGTGCAGCCACTCTGGAATACAGTATGGAGGTTCCTCAAAAAGTTAAAAATAGAGCTACCCTATGACCCAGAAATTGCACTACTGGGTATTTACTCCAAAGATACAAATGTAGTGATCCGAAGGGGTACGTGCACCCCGATGTTTATAGCAGCAATGTCCATAATAGCCAAACTATGGAAAGAGCCAAGATGTCCATCGACAGATGAATGGATAAAGAAGATTTAGTATGTATATACAATGGAATATTATGCAGCCATCAAAAGGAATGAGATCTTGCCATTTGCAATGACGTGGATGGAACTGGAGGGTATTATGCTGAGCGAAATAAGTCAATCAGAGAAAGACATGTATCATATGACCTCACTGATATGAGGAGTTCTTAATCTCAGGAAACAAACTGAGGGTTGCTGGAGTGGTGGGGGGTGGGAGGGATGGGGTTGCTGGGTGATAGACATTGGGGAGGGTATATGCTATGGAGAGCGCTGTGAATTGTGTAAGACTGTTGAATCACAGACCTGTACCTCTGAAACAAATAATGCAGTATATGTTAAGAAAAACAAAAAAGAAGAAGATAGTAGGAGGAGAAGAATGAAGGGGGGAAATGGGAGGGGGAGACAAACCATGAGAGATGATGGACTCTGAAAAACAAACTGAGGGTTCTAGAGGGGAGGAGGGTGGGGGGATTGGGGGAGCCCGGTGAGGAGTATTAAGGAGGGCATGTACTGCATGGAGCACTGGGTGTTATACACAAACAATGAATCATGGAACACTACATCAAAAACTAATGATGTAATGTATGGTGATTAACATAACATAATAAAAAAAAATAAAGAGAAGCAGAGGGGAATCTGACTTTTCAATCATGAAGAGCTCATCCTATTATCAGGACTAAGTTAAAGTAATTCTCTGACAGCTTAGGCTGCCTCCCTCACTTACTTGTGAGGATTAAATGACAGTCCATGTAACATTTTTCTATCTTCAGCCTCAGCGTCGATCACTGAATAAATGTTGATTATTACTTCTACCACTATTACTGTTCTTCACACTTGTAACCTTCCTATCTATCCATCTTCCTCCTCACTTACTGCCTTACAGAAGAAAGTACTGGACTCAGTAGCTTTAATAATTTTAGAGAAATATAGCCTACCTAGCATCTTCCTAAAATATGACTTAGGGATCTGCTTTTTCTTTAGAGACTATTATTGTTTTAAAATCACTAGTCTCCTTTTCAGATTCACTAAAGTTTGGAATCAAGTTTTTCTTACCTGTGGATATGCCAGTTGCCTTCCAAACTCAAATGGACTGGTCTGCGTAGGCGCAACCTGAAATAGCAGTGGATTTGAGAAATAATAAACAACATGAGTTCTTTTGACATTTTTTTCTTAGTAGCAACGCTTCAAAGAACTTTAATAACATTGTGGAAGGAGTCCAGCTTTTGAAATACATCATCCCTACAATGGCGCGATGGCCTTGTTATTCATCTTCACCTTTGGTCTCAGGGTGTTAATGTTAAAAGCATTAACAACAACACATTTCTTTGTCAATCCCTAGAAATATTCTCACATTTGTCTTACTAATTAAAAGCTGCAAAACAAATGCTGGGAAATCATTTTCAAAGAATAAAGGAGGAATTAACCTCTGATTTTCTGTGGCCAGATCAGGTTTCAAACTAGTCCTTTCTCTTTCCTGGACATGGGCCCATCTTCTGGCAGGATGATTAAAAAGTTGAAAATGTTTTTATTAATCTTACCAAACCTTAATGACACCGTTGAAAGACAGATTTCACCCGGCTGTCAAGAATACATATTTGACTTCAACGTAAATTTAATTTAATTTGGGAAAAGGGGAGCATTTCTCCTCTTTTCAGGTCAGAACATTCTGTTAGAGAATTCCAAATATTGAACAATAATTTTCGTGATGGACAAAATGTCATTAGGGCTTTCTCTATAAATTAGCATTAGAGAACATAGAAATAACTTCATTCAAAATTATCTGGAGTTTTCTTTGCTTTTGTAATTACAAATGAGCTCTTTATTTATTTATTTATTTTTTTTTTTGGTTTTTCTCTGGAACTGCTCCCTGACCATAAACTGCCTTTTAAAGTAGGTTAGACAAATTCAGATTCAGATGCAGGTATTGCTGAGGTTCATTCTGGCTCTTTCACTAAAAAAACAAAACAAAACAAAAAACCCTATAATGTTAAAATCCCCATACAGTGCTATGTTACTGTATAGTTACTGAATTCTGTGTAGTCAGAGGACAAGGTGGATGTTACATGGTGAATTATATATTCCCTACAGTGATCTTCATGCTTCAAGTGCCCATTTTACCATGTTTTTATTTTTGTTAGGAAAGATTGCACTCCTGAACTTACAAAGGAGGTGCCTCGTATCATAGATCAGACATTATTGAGTTCTACTGTGGTATGTGCTGGGTGGGGAGGATTGGCCCTTTTAGTCACAAATTGTTCAGAATCTTTCTTTAATTGCTCCTTTGGTTTTTAACTTAGAATCATTTCATTTTAACTGGTAGCTTTCAGTCTTAAAAGCTGAAGAGCTGTTTTGAATTCATTGCCTCCCTCATTTTTGATGGTGCTCTCTTGATTCACACGAACGTTTTTCATAAGCATACAGTGCAATGATTTTTGGTAAGTGTATATAATTGTGTGACTATCACAACAATACAGTCTTGGAACATTTTATCACCCTCCAAAGTTTCCTGTGCCCATCTGTGGTCAATCCTTGCTTCTACTGCTGACCCCAGGCAACCACTGGCCTATTTGCATCTGCATAGATTTGTCTTTTGAAGACATTTCTTAAAAATGTAATCATACAAATATGTCATCTTGTCTGGCATAATGTTTTTGAGGTTTATCCATGTTGCATGCATGAGTAACTTGTTCATTTTTAGTACAGTATTCCATTGCACAAATATACTGCAGTTTTGTTTTTTAACCCACTTACCAGTGGATGGACACTGGATTCTTTTCAGATTTTGGCTGTTAGGAATAATGTTGCAGTGAACATTTGCACATAAGTGTTTGTGTTGGATATATGTCCATTTCTCCTGGATAGATTCCTAGCAGAGGGATTGCTGTGTCATATGCTATGTTTAACTTTTTAAAGGAATTGCCACGCTGTTGAACAAAGAGGCTATGCTACTTGCTATTTAACCAACATATTTGGGTTCAAGTTTCTTCATGTTCTCCCCAACACTGGGTATTGGTACTCTTCTTGACCATGACCATCCTGGTAAATGTAAAGTAGAATCCTGGGTTTTAATTTACATTTCCCCAGTGACTAATGATGTGAAGCATCTTTTCTTGTGCTTATTAGCTATCGGTATAATTTCTTTGGTTAAATGTCTAATCGAATGTTTTACCCATATCTGTGTTGTTTGTCTTCCTGTTGAATTGTATTTTTTTAAAATATATAGATTCTGGATATTATATTGACTTCAAAAGTAACTATATTATGTTGACTTCAAAAGTAACTGTCTTTTGAAGCTCAAAGGTACTGTGATAGTACTATTATTTGCTTTTAGTCTGATAACTAATGAATCTTTGCATAATTCAAGGCCACAGAGATTTCCCCCTTTGTTTTCTTCTAGATATTTTCTAATTTTAACTCTTAGATTTGTGATTCATTTTGAGACATATTTTGTGTATACCATGAGGGCCCAAGTTTTTTTAAAATTTTTTGTTTAATTTTTTTGCACATGGACATCTAGCTGTCCCAGCACAGTTTTTGAGAAAACTGTTTTCACCATTGAATTGGCTTTGCAACTTTATCAAGAATCAATTGACCATAGATTTTTTTCTAGCCTTTCTGTTCTTCTCCATTTTAAAAAAATATCTAACCATATGGTGATAACATCGTGTTTTGATTACTATATCCAAATAAGTTTTGCAATTGGGTGTTTTAAGTCTTTGAAGTTTGTTCTTTTTCAAAGTTGTGTTGGCTATTCTTGGTCCTTTGTATTTCCATGTAAATTTTAGGATGCACGTGTCAATTTCTACAACAGCTTCTAGGATTTTGATAGCAATTGCACTGAATCTGTAGGTTTCTTTAGAAAGAATAGCTGTCTTAAAATATTGAGTCTTCTATTCCATGAAGATATCTCTCTCAGTTAATTTAGATCTTCTTTAATTTTTGTCAATAAAGGCTTGTTGTTGTTGTTTTTTTTAAAAGATTTATTCTAGAGCGAATGTGTGCAAGTGAGTGGGGGGAGGGACAGAGGGAGAGGGAGAGAGAGAATCCTCAAGCAGACTCCCTGCTGAGGGAGGAACCCAATGTGGGGTTTGGTCCCAGGACTTTGAGATCATGACCTGAGCTGAAATCAGGAGTCGGAGGCTTAACTGACTGAGCCACCAGGCGTCCTGGTCGACAAAGGTTTTATAGCTTTTGGTGTGCAGGTCTTGCACTATTTTGTTTTTTTCTTTCTTACTGTAACACAGAGAGTTTTGAAATTGCATTTTTATTAAAATATAGAAATACAACTTATTTCTGTATATTGATCTTGAGTCCTATGGCCTTGCTAAACTCAGAATAGTTTAATATTATAGAATAGAAAAAATGCTATTTTTGGGGGGGTAGATTCTTTAGGATTTTTTTTTACATAAGAGTCCGTGTAGTCTGAGAGTTAAGATAGTTGTCCTTCTAACTTTTAAATTTATCTTTTTCTCCCTCCTTCCCTATGTCCCTCCCTTCCCCCTACCTGAATCTTTCCTTACCTATTACACTGGCTAGAACCTTAAGTACAGTGTTGAATAAAAGTGGTGATCGTGGATATTCTTGCCTTTTTCTGAACTTAGAAAGAAAAGCATTCAGTCTTTTACCATAGGTGTGAAATGTTTTTAATCAGATTGAGGAAATTCCTTTCTGTTCCTAGTTTGTTGAGACTTTTTATCATGAGTAGGTGTTAGATTGTGTCTAGTCTATTTTCTCTATGTATTGAAATGGTCTTATGGCTTTGCCCTTAATTCTGTAAATAGGACATATTATATTAACAATTTCCAGATGTTGAACTAAAAATCTTGGGATAAATCCCACTTGGTCATGTTTATATGTTATAAACCTCTTTATATGTTGCTGAATTTGGTTTGCTAATATTTTGTTAAGGATTTTTGCATCTTTGTCATGAGAGCTATTGGTATGTAGAATTTTTCCTTTCTTTTAAAATTTTTTTCTTGTGATGTCTTTGGCCTCAGAGAATGAGTTGGGAAGAGTTTATTCTTACTCTTTTTCTGAAAGACTTTGTGTAGGATTGTTACCATTTTTTTCTCTGAATGTTTGATAAATAGTTTGCATGGTGTATCTTTTTTTGTCTTTTTACTTTCAACCTGTGTTTGTCTTTGAATCTGAAGGTGTTTTTTACAGATATAGTTGGCTTTCACTTTTTTATACAGTCTCATAATCTCTGCCTTTTGATGGAATTGTAGTATATTCACATTTAATGTAGTTGTTGACTTGGTTGGAATTACATCTGTCATTTTGTTTGTTTATACTGTGTCTCATGTCTTTTTGTTCCCTATTCCTCTTTTAAGAATTCTTTTGTATTAAATGAATATTTTTAGTTTGGCACTTTATTTCCTTATTGATTTTACAAATACATTTTTAAAGTTATTTTATTAGTGATTACTCTAGAGATTACAATGTAATTTAGCTTATAATAATCTTTTTTTTTTTTATTCACTTGAGACACAGAGATACAGAGAGAGAGAGAGAGCATGAGCAGGGAGAAGGCAGAGGGAGAGGGAGAAGCAGGCTCCCCGCTGAGCAGGAAGCCCGATGCGGGGCTCGATCCCAGGACACTGGGATCATGACCTGAGCCGAAGGCAGACGCTTAACCATCTGAGCCACCCAGGCGCCCCTCATAATCTCTTTCAAATTAACACTGCCCTAGTGTTGGTAGACAGTTTCGTTTCTATATAGCTCCATTCCTCCTCCCCACCATACATAAACCTAGTTATGTATAATTATTATGTATGTGATAATTATGTGTAATAATTTTAACTATATATTTGTTTTTTAAAAGGAGTTAGAAAAAGAAATGAAAAATATATTCCAGTGTGCTATATACTCTTTTTAAACGTTTTTATTTAAATTCCAATTAATTAACATACAGTGTAATAGTAGTTTCAGATATACAGTTTAGTGATTCAGTACTTCCATATATCACCCGGTGCTCATCACAAGTGCACTTCTTAATCCCCATCATGTATTTCCCGCATCCCCTCTCAGACCTCCCCTCTGGTCACCATAATTTGTTCTCTATACTTAAGAGTCTGTTTCTTGGTTTGCCTCTCTCTCTCTCCTTTTCCCTATGCTTGTTTGTTTTGTTTTTTAAATTCCACATATGAGTGAAATCATATGATTTTTATCTTTTTCTGACTCACTGATTTCACTTAGCATAATACTCTCTAGCTCCAGAAAAAAAAAAAGAACTCTCTAGATCCATCCACATCATTGCAAATGGCAAGATTTCTTTCTTTTTTACAGCCAAGTAATATTCCATTGTATACATATACCACATCATCTTTACCCAGTCATCAGTCATATACTCTTATATTTATCTACACATTTACCATCACCAGTCTATTTATTTCTTCCCATATATTCATATATTTTCTTTCAAATTGAAGGAGTTCCTTTAGTATGCCTTGTACTATTAATACCATCCACTACCAACAAGTTCTGTTAGTTTTTGTTTATCTGGGTATATCTTTATTTTACCTGCAGTTTTGATTATTTGGTTGTAGAATTCTTGGTTGGCAGTATCCTTTTTCAGGCAGTTTGAATATTCAGTTCAGTGTCTTTTGGCCTCTGTTGTTTCCAGTGAGAAATTAGTCACTAATTGTATCATTCTTCCTCTTTATTTTTAGGAAAGACGTAGCACATGGCTATTAACAGAGAGTGAGTGGCCTTAGGGGTTGAAGAGATTGATTGGGCAGAGAAGACCTCACTGTGAATGTGGCGTGTGATTTTTTAAAGGAATATCATCTATATAATATATACATATGTATATATATGTATACATATATATTCCTTTATATATTCCACGTGTGTGTGTGTGTGTGTGTGTGTGTGTGTAACTCATGAATTTCTCTCATATCTTGGTACTAATAAGATTCCCTGCGTGGTTCCATCATTACACCACTTGACACATTTTGTATCATTGTTAAACATTCCTTTGGGGGCATCCAGCATAATTTCTTTCTTTTTTCTTTTTTTTAAATTTTAAATAATAAAAGCTACATATTTTTTTTGGCTACTGCAGATTTTTGATCATATTTTTTCAATTTGTTACTGGACTCTTTATTAAGTTCTTTTATTATGAAATAGTTTATACTTTGTACAAATTTGGAAAATGCAGAACACAATGAAAAAAATCTATTTTTATTATTACTACTTTGAAATATCCACTGATAACATTTTGATTTACCTATTTTTCTTTTTCCTATAAAACTCATGATTTATATAGTTGTAGATGATTGGATTAAAAATTGTTTTTCTGATAAAAGAGTAATCTGTGCCAATTTAGTCTTTACAGTTTTTTTTTTTTTCAGATTATCTTTAGTAGTGCAGTTATTTTTGTGTGTGTCATATTTTCTGGTTACTCAGCAGCAGTCTAACATTTCAGCACATCTACTAACTCTATCCCTGTTAGTTCCCATGTAATTGTCTAGTACAATCTTTAATTTACTCACCTGTAAAAAGCAGTTATGGAGAAACTTTTGCTCAGGAACTTCTGTTCTGTACAAATGTAAGTCTAGCCTTTACCAGTCAACACTATTTGTATATTTTAGTATCTCCTTCTCTTGTACCTTGTCTTTTTTTATTCATAGCATTGGTTGAAATGACAGGTGTATCTCTGGGTTCTTTTTAATCTGCCCGTAGGGAACCCTGCTGCTGCAGTTGAACCACGAGGCCAGTATATACCTTTGGACTTCCCTTTTTCCCTCTGAGCAGCAACTGAATTAGGGGGCCAGTGGATTACTCCAAGATCATTAAACATTATTGACATGTCACTGTTGTTACAACAGGATGTGTCACCTAAGAGAGCACACAACAGTTGTCATAGTAAACTTCACCCTGTATTCATCAAAGGGGAGGACCCCAGAACCTGCCAGTTATCCTGTTAGCTGTGCGGTGGGAAGGTAGCTTGGATGGTCCTGATAACTGCTCTGCCTTACTGGAGATATCAGAGGCCTGGCAACACAATATTCTAGATTTTGTCTACTCCTTTAAACACATTACATCTTTGCTCTTCAAAGATTCTGAGATTTGTTATTACTGAGTTCCAGAACACCAATCAGGACTTATTTCTTGATTGTGTAGTGACTTGTAAGTCGTTCTATTTTTTAATTCATTATTTTATTTATTTTTATTTTATTATCACTTAGCCAACATATAGTACATCATTAGTTTTTTTAAAACTTTATTATGTCATGTTAATCACCATACATTACACCATTAGTTTTTGATACAGTGTTCCATGATTCACTGTTCGCATATAACACCCAGTGATCCATTCAATGCGTGCCCTCTTTAATACCCATCACCAGGCTAACCCATCCCACACCCCCCTCCCCTCTAAAACCCTCAGTTTGTTTCTCAGAGTCCATAGTCTCTCATGGTTCGTCTGATTCCCTCCCCGATTCCCCCCGCTTCATTTTTCCCTTCCTGCTATCATCTTCTTTTTTTTTTTTTTCTAACATATAATGTATTATTTGTTTCAGAGGTATAGGTCTGTGATTCAACAGTCTTACACAATTCACAGCGCTCACCATAGCACATACCCTCCCTAATGTCTATCACCTAGCCACCCATCCCTCCCACCCCCCACCACTCCAGCAACCCTCAGTTTGTTTCCTGAGATTAAGAATTCCTCATATCAGTGAGATCATATGATACATGTCTTTCTCTGATTGACGTATTTGGCTCAGCATAATACAGTTCCATCAACGTCGTTGCAAATGGCAAGATTTCAGTGTTTTTTTTTTTTTTTTTTTGATAGCTGCATAATATTCCACACCACATCTTCTTAATCCATTTATCTGTTGATGGACATCTTGGCTCTTTCCATAGTTTGGCTATTGTGGACATTGCTGCTATAAACATCAGGGTGCACGTACCCTTTCAGATCCCTACTTTTGTATCTTTGGGGTAAATACCCAGTAGTGCAATTGCTGGGTCGTAGGGAAGCTCTGTTTTCAACTTTTTGAGGAACCTCCATATTGTTTTCCAGAGTGGCTGCACCAGCTTGCATTCCCACCAACAGTGTAGGAAGGTTCCCCTTTCTCCGCATCCCCGCCAACATCTGTCGTTTCCTGACTTGTTAATTTTAGCCATTCTGACTGGTGTGAGGTGGTATCTCATTGAGGTTTTGATTTACATTTCCCTGATGCCGAGCAACGTTGAGCACTTTTTCATGTGTCTGTTGGCCAGTTGGATGTCTTTGGAAAAATGTCTGTTCATGTCTTCTGCCCTTTTCTTGATTGGATCATTTGTTCTTTGGGTGTTGAGTTTGAGAAGTTCTTTTTTTTTTTTTTTTAAAGATTTTATTTATTTGACAGAGAGAGACACAGCGAGAGAGGGAACACAAGCAGGGGGAGTGGGAGAGGGAGAAGCAGGCTTCCCGCCGAGCAGGGAGCCCAATGCGGGGCTCGATCCCAGGACCCTGGGATCATGACCTGAGCCGAAGGCAGATGCTTAACGACTGAGCCACCCAGGCACCCCGAGTTTGAGAAGTTCTTTATAGATTTTGGATACTAGCCCCTTATCTGATAGGTCATTTGCAAATATCTTCTCCCATTCTGTCGGTTGTCTTTTGGTTTTGTTGACTGTTTCCTTTGCTGTGCAAAAGCTTTTTATCTTTGATGAAGTCCCAATAGTTCATTTTTGCCCTTGCTTCCCTTGCCTTTGGCAATGTTTCTAGAAAGAATTTGCTGCAGCTGAGGTCAAAGAGGTTGCTGCCTGTGTTCTCCTTTAGGATTTTGATGGAATCCTGTCTAACGTTGAGGTCTTTCAACCATTTGGAGTCTATTTTTGTGTGTGGTGTAAGGAAATGGTCCAGTTTCATTCTTCTGCATGTGGCTGTCCAATTTTCCCAACACCATTTGTTGAGGAGACTGTCTTTTTTCCATTGGACATTCTTTCCTGCTTTGTCAAAGATTAATTGACCATAGAGTTGAGGGTCCATCTGTGGGCTCTCTCTTCCGTTCCATTGATCTGTGTGTCTGTTTTTGTGCCAGTACCATACTGTCTTGATGATGACAGCTTTGTAATAGAACTTGAAGTCTGGAATTGTGATGCCACCAGCTTTGCTTTTCTTTTTCAACATTCGTCTGGCTATGCAGGGTCTTTTCTGGTTCCATACAAATTTTAGGATTATTTGTTCCATTTCTTTGAAAAAGGGGGATGGTATTTTGATAGGGATTGCATTAAATGTGTAGCTTGCTCTAGGTAGCATTAACATCTTCGCAATATTTGTTCTTCCAATCCATGAACATGGAACGTTTTTCCATTCTTTGTGTCTTCCTCAATTTCTTTCATGAGTATTTTATAATTTTCTGAGTACAGATTCTTTGGTTAGATTTGGTTAACTCTTTGGTTAGATTTATTCCTAGGTATCTTATGGTTTTGGGTGCAATTGTGAATGGGATCAACTCCTTAATTTCTCTTTCTTCTGTCTTGTTGGTGTATAGGAATGCCACTGATTTCTGTGCATTGATTTTATATCCTGCCACTTGACTGAATTCCTGTATGAGTTCTAGCAGTTTTGGGGTGGAGTCTTTTGGGTTTTCCACATAAAGTATCATATCATCTGCAAAGAGTGAGAGTTTGACTTCTTTGCTGATTCGGATGCCTTTTATTTCTTTTTGTTGTCTGATTCCTGTTGCTGGGACTTCTAATACTATGTTGAATAGCAGTGGTGATAGTGGACATCCCTTCTGTGTTCCTGACCTTAGGGGGAAAGCTCTCAGTTTTTCCCCATTGAGAATGATGTTCTCTGTGGGTTTTTCATAGATGGCTTTTATGATATTGAGGTATGTTTCATCTATCCCTACACTCTGAAGTGTTTTAATCAAGAAAGGATGCTGTTCTTTGTCAAATGCTTTTTCTGCATCTATTGAGAGGATCATATGGTTCTTGTTCTTTCTTTGATTAAAGTATTTTATCACATTGATTGATTTGTGGATGTTGAACCACCTTGCAGCCCAGGAATAAATCCCACGTGGTCATGGTGAATAATCCTTTTATTGTACTGTTGGATCCTATTGGCTAGTATTTTGGTGAGAATTTTTGCATCCATGTTCATCAGGGAAATTGGTCTCTAATTCTTCCTTTTGATGGGGCCTTTGATTAATTTTGGGATCAAGGTAATGCTGGCCTCATAAAACGAGTTTGGAAGTTTTCCTTCCATTTCTATTTTTTGGAACAGTTTCAGAAGAATAGGTATTAATTCTTCTTTAAATGTTTGGTAGAATTCCCCTGGGAAGCCATCTGGCCCTGGGCTTTTGTTTGTTGGGAGATTTTTGATGACTGCTTCAATTTCCTTAGTGGTTATAGGTCTGTTCAGGTTTTCTATTTCTTCCTGGTTCAGTTTTGGTAGTTGATACATTTCTAGGAATGCATCCATTTCTTCCAGGTTATCTAATTTGCTGGCATAGAGTTGCTCATAATATGTTCTTATAATTGTTTGTATTTCCTTGGTATTGGTTGTGATCTCTTTCATTCATGATTTTATTTGTTTGGATCCTTTCTCTTTTCTTTTTGATAAGTCTGGCCAGGGGTTTATCAATCTTTTTAATTCTGTCAAAGAACCAGCTCCTAGTTTCGTTGATCTGTTCTACTGTTCTTTTAGTTTCTATTTCATTGATTTCTGCTCTGATCTTTATTATTTCTCTTCTCCTGCTGGGTTTAGGCTTTCTTTGCTGTTCTTTCTCCAGCTCCTTTAGGTGTAGGGTTAGGTTGTGTATTTGAGACCTTTCTTGTCTCTTGAGAAAGGTTTGTATTGCTATATACTTTCCTCTTAGGACTGCCTTTGGTGCATCCCAAAGATTTTGAACAGTTGTGTTTTCATTTTCATTGGTTTCCTTGAATTTTTTAAATTCTTTAATTTCCTGGTTGACCCATTCATTCTTTAGTAGGATGCTCTTTAGCCTCCATGTATTTGAGTTCTTTCCGACTTTCCTCTTGTGATGGAGTTCTAGTTTCAAAGCACTGTGGTCTGAAAATATACAGGGAATGATTCCAATCTTTTGGTACCAGTTGAGACCTGATTTGTGACCTAGGATGTGATCAGTTCTGGAGAATATTCCATGGGCACTAGAGAAGAATGTGTATTCTGTTGCTTTGGGATGGAATGTTCTGAATATATCTGTGAAGTCCATTTGGTCCAGTGTGTCATTTAAAGTCTTTATTTCCTTGTTGATCTTTTGTTTAGATGATGTGTCCATTTCAGTGCAGGGGGTGTTAAAGTCCCCCACTATTATTGTATTGTTGTCAATGTGTTTCTTTGCTTTTGTTATTAATTGGCTTATATAATTGGCTGCTCCCATTTTAGTGGCATAAATATTTACAATTTGTTAGATCTTCTTGTTGGATAGACCCTTTAAGTAAGATATAGTGTCCTTCCTCATCTCTTATTATAGTCTTTGGTTTAAAACCTAATTTGTCTGATATAAATATTGCCACCCCAGCTTTCTTTTGGTGTCCATTAGCATGGTAAATGGTTTTCCACCCCCTCACTTTCAATCTGGGGGTGTCTTTGGGTCTAAAATGAGTCTCTTGCAGACAGCATATCGATGGGTCTTGTTTTTTAATCCAATCTGATAGCTTGTGTCTTTTGATTGGGGCATTTAGCCCATTTACATTCAGGGTAACTATTGAAACATACGAATTTAGTGTCGTCGTATTGCTTGTAAGGTGACTGTTACTGTATATTGTCTGTGTTCCTTTCTTGTCTATGTTAGTTTTAGGCTCTCTCTTTGATTAGAGGACCCCTTTCAATATTTCTTGTAGGGCTGATTTCGTGTTTGCAAATTCTTTTAGTTTTTATTTGTCCTGGAAACTTTTTATCTCTCCTTCTATTTTCATTGACAGCCTGGCTGGATATAGTATTCTTGGCTGCATATTTTTCTCATTTAGTGCTCTGAAGATATCCTGCCAGTCCTTTCTGGCCTTCCAGGTCTCTGTCAATAGGTCTGTTGCCAATCTAATGTTTCTACCATTGTAGGTTACAGATCTCTTGTCCCAAGCTGCTTTCAGGATTTTCTCTTTGTCTCTGAGACTTGTAAGTTTTACTATTAGATGTCGGGGTGTTGACCTGTTTTTATCGATTTTGAGAGGGGTTCTCTGTGCCTCCTGGATTTTGATGCCTGTTTCCTTCCCCAAATTAGGGAAGTTCTCTGCTATAATTTGCTCCAGTGCACCTTCTGCCCCTCTCTCTCTTTCTTCTTCTGCGATCCCAATTTTTCTAATATTGTTTCATCTTACGGTATCACTTATCTCTCTAATTCTGCCCTTGTGATCCAGTAGTTGTGTATCTCTCTTTTTCTCAGCTTCTTTATTCTCCATCATTTGGTCTTCTATATCACTGATTCTTTCTTCTGCCTCATTTATCCTACTGGTTAGAACCTCCATTTTTGATTGCACCTCACTGATAGCCTTTTTGATTTCGACTTGGTTAGATTTTAGTTTTTATTTCTCCAGAAAAGTTTCTCTAATATCTTCCATGCTTTTTTCAAGCCCAGCTAGTATCTTTAAAATCATCATTCTGAACTCTAGTTCTGACATCGTACTAATGTCCGTATTGATTAGGTCCTGGCAGTTGGTACTGTCTCTTGTTCTTTTTTTTTTTTGAGATGAGTTTTTTGTCTTGTCATTTTGTCCAGAGGAGAATAGATGAATGAGAGAACAAAATGGTAACAGGGTAAAAATGACCCCAGAAAAATATACACTAAACAAATTAGGAGAGACCTGAAACCAGGGGAAAAGGAAGGGAAAGAAAAAAAAAAAGGAATATGATTAACTATGTTTAGGCTGGTCAATAGGTCAGTGCCACACTCTAGATTTTGGGCATATTTTGGTGTGTTAGAAGAAAGTGCCTCCCAAAATTTTAAGGAAAGAAAAACTTATATATGTAGGAAAATAAGGGTAAATAAAGTGAAGGGATGGAATATGAGTGTAAAGATGAAGATTATAAAAGATTTTATAAAAGGAATTGATAAGAATTTGATTGAAAAAAGAAGAAAAATTTTAAAAAAGGGAGAGAATGTGATTAGGTAGGAGACTAGAACAAAGCCATACACTAGAGATTTAGGGTATATTTTGGTCTTTTAGAAGAAAGTGTATCCCAAAATTTTAAAGCGAGAACAACTTCTATATATATCAAAAATAAGGTTAATTACAATGAAGGGATAGACTATAAGTCTAAAAATGAAAAATAAAAAAGAGTTTTAAAAAAGGGATTGATAAGATGTTGGTTGAAAAAGGGAAAAAGAAAAATTAAAAAAAAAATAGGAAAAGAAAAAAATTTAAAAAATTAACTTTGAAAGACTAAAGAATCATGGGAAAAAAGCCATGAATTCTATGTGCTGTATCCCCCTAGCGCTGGAGTTCTGCTGTTCTCATTGATTGGTAAACTTGTTCTTGGCTGGCTGTTCTCGCTGATCTTCTGGGGGAAGGGCCTGTTGCCGTGGTTCCCAAATGTCTTTGCTGGAGGTGGAATTGCCCCGCCCTTGCCCCACCAGGGCTAAGTAATCTCGGGTTTGCTCTCAGGAGCTTTTGTTCCCTGCAAGCTTTCCATTTGGCTTTGGAGGACGAGAGTGAAAATGGCGGCCTCCCAGTCTCTGCCCTGTAGGAGGCGAGAACTCGGGGCCCCGCTCCTCAGTGCGCCCTCAGAGAAAAGCAGTCAATCACTCCCGTCTCCCTGGTTTCCGGCCACACTCCATGCTCACCCAGCCTGTGACTGAGCGTTTCTATCTCTGGCACCTGACTCGGTGTGGAGTCTCCAACCCAGCAGATCCCTGCGGTGCACTCCCGCGCTGTTCCTCCCAGGGGAGGAAGGAAAGTCTCCCCGGATCTGCCGCTTATTGGGTCCCTCCTGGAGGAGCAGTGGCCTGACCTTGCCCCGGATCACGGTTTATGGCAACCCCTAGCTGAGAGCCTGCGCCTCTGCTCCATCTCTGCAGCCGGCTTCCTCAATCCAATACCTGGGAGCTCTGCTGCACTCAGGCACCCCCGGTCTTTCTGTTACCCCGAGGGTCCTGAGACCACACTGTCCCACAAGGGTTCAACCCCCAGCTTAGCCACTGGAGCAATGTCCCTCAGCGGAGCAGACTTCTAAAAGTTCCGATTTTGTGCTCTGTGGCTTTATCACTTGCTGGTCGCGGCCGATGGAGGCCCCCTCCCCCGCCGTCTATCCTCCCGAATATTGCCTCAGATTCACTTCTCCGAACGTCCTACCTTCCAGAAAATGGTCGCTTTTCTGTTCAGAGAGTTGCTGCTATTCTTTTCTTTGATCTCCTGTTGAGTTCATAGGTGTTCAGAATGGTTTGATCCCTATCTAGCTGAATTCCTGGGACCAGACAAAATTTAGGTCTCCTACTCCTCCACCATCTTGCTAAGTCATTCTTTAAGCTATATTGTCTTTCTTTTTTCAAGTGGATTTTATGATAGTGTGTACTTATTTTGATTTTGATTTTGATTGAAAGAGTTAGCTTTACATGTGTCTTGGTTGGGCATCTTCCTTGAGCAAGCACAGAATGGGTGTTGAGAGGCAGTACTGTGTGTGATTAAGAATGTAGGCTCCAGAGCAGAAGTTCCCAAGTTCAAACACTGTCTCTGTCATTTACTAGCCGGACGACCTTGAGCAATTTAACTTTTAAAAACTTGTTTTTCTTGCCAGCCTCCTGGCTGGTGGGCCTTTCTTGTCCCCTCCCATTTTCCTTGCAACAAGTATCACATTCTCCTGATGGCTACAGATAAGTTTACCACTTGTTTCCATTTTACCAACAAACTTATTAAACATTCCCTTGGTGGTTTTCTGTATCTTTAAATCTTGGTTTTGATGTACTCTATGTTTGTTAATTGATTTAAAAAAATCTTGGTTTTGATTAAGCCCTACTCCTGTTCTTAAATTTGAGTGTTATTCATTCTTAATGTGGTTTAATATTTAAAAGGTGTGTGTGTGTTTGTATTCATGCAAATCACTCAAACCATATCTGGGATACTGAAAGATATTAGATGCCTTGCATGAAAATATTTCATAAGAAAGATATGGAAACTGCCTTCAAATACTTGAATAGCTATCAAACAGAAGGAGGATACTATTTATTCTACTTTATTTCAGAAGGCAAAACCAGGATCAAATTGTAGATTATAAGGAAGTAGGTTTAGTTTAGGATTAAGAGGAACTTTTCAACAATTAGATGTATTTAAAACAGAGTGAGTTGCCTTGTGAGATAGTCAGCTCTGCAATACTTGGGAGTTCCAAAATATCTTAAATGACAACCTATTAGAGGTATTTTATTGAGGATTCAGAGAGGGAATCCCAAAATCTTCATAGGTAAATAACACCATATTATATTTATAATGCTGTTTTAGGAAATAAAAGTAGTACCTATCTTTTACTTTTTGTCTATCAGTAACAACATTATGCTTACATACTATGCTTACCATTTGACAGGTGGCACTGTGCTAAGGGTTTTTTTTTTCAAAATTTTTTAAATTTGAGTATAGTCGACACACAGTATTACATTACTTTCAGGTGTACAGTGTGATGGTATGACTACCTTGAACATGACCCTAGCTCACCAAAGGGCAGCTACCATTAAATTGGGCACTGCATATCCCCCTCCCATCCACTCCTTTTGCCTCCTCCCCTCTTCTCTGGCAACTGAAAGTTTGTTCTCCGGGCTTTACAAGTCTGTTTCTGCTTTATGTTTGTTGGTGTATTTGTTTTCGTTTCTTGAGATCCCACGTATGAGTGAAATCATACAGTATTTGTCTTTCTAAATCTGGCTTACTTCATTTAGCAGGAGTGGTACCTAACTTATGGACTTTCTGTGCTATTATGAGGATCAACATTGATACCATTTTATTTTCATTGTAGATATGATTTTACCCAGAAAACTCATGAATTTGTGAAATAGATTTGTAAAAGCTGTAATTCTATTTATCAGTCCTTGTTCTTTTAAAATGTAGTACATGGTGCCCTGCAAAATTCAACTCACTAAAGTATCTTTAAAATGCCACCTAGTTTAGCAGCCAGTTTTTACTGCTCAAAATGCAATGAAAATTTGATTTCTGTGATCTGTTATAGATAGGAAAACATAGTAAAAGCTACCTTTACAACATTTTTAACTTACAGGAGTACTTTATAAGAAAGTTATTTATGCTTTTTAGTACCTATGAAATTGAACCTTTAGGCAGTCTTGAAATACTAAATAAATCATTAGGATATGAGTTTTTCATAAGTTTTATTGAGACTTATTTATTAGAAAATAACAATTTTCAATTTCTAGTGTATTGGTGGTTAAATACTGATTTCTTATTAGGTTGTTTCTATGGTACTTTTGAAAAATAAGATGGAGAACCCTTGGTCATGTTTCACAGTATTTCCTTATCTTGTGAGAGAAGGAGTAGAGTTCACCACATTGTGTTTTTCTGAAAAGAATCACAGTATTTGTGTTTGAATCACACAGTTGTCTTTTTGTTTTTACTTTTCCTTTAAGACAGCATGTGTATTTTTCATGGAGGTTCAGAGGAGTCAAAATCTGATCTTAGCTCCAGAGACAAGCAGATAAAGAAAGTTAATCCCTAAACTCTCTCCCTTGAATGAGAGGTCAAGAACTGTATCTTGTCAGGACAGACTCATCTGTGATGTTGTTTATGGTGAATATCAAGAATGCTTATGACAACATGTACAACTCCTTAAAAGGATTGAGATTTTAAGTTTTGTGTCTCAAAATGATGAGTGAATGAATGGAATAATTATCTATTGAGCATTGAACACCAGCTTCAGAAGTACTACCACTTTAGTAATGATGTCCTAGAATCTGTCTCCATCTACATATACGGAGAATTTATACTAGGATCTGTGGTACCTTGCATTTCCATATTTCCTAATTTAGATATTCCTAGAAATGCAATACATGTACCTCTAACACTAGAATTTCAGTAAACAATTGTCAGAAATTTTTATAAGCATTTTACATTGAAAGGATTCTTGGCTACTCGGATGCATTTCCTAGGTATGTTATACATTTTTCTAATCTTAAGATCTTTCCGACACTAGTTATGACAACTATTTTCAGTGATTTAATTACCATTCAAATCTGCTCTGTAGTTTATTTTCCATACTTATTCTGTGAAATAATTTACATGTTATTTTATACATAATATTTATATTTTATATAAACTCAAAAGGAAATAAAGTTTTGTGAAGTTAGAGTCCTTATTTGTTAACCTCCCCCATTTACAGATACAAATAATATCTAATAAAATATTTACAGGTTCTGTTTTTGGTTTCTTTCTAATCCTTTTGATATATGGGACTATGTATTTCTTAGATTTTGCATGTCTGTCAGTTTTTCCATTCATAAGTAGATACTTTTTAAAAATTTTATTTCATCATAGTAAGAACATTTAATATAAGATGTACTCTCTAACAGATTTTTAAGTGTATGATACAATATTCTTAACCACAGGACAATGTTCTACAGCAGATCTCTAGAACTTACTCCTCTTGCATGGATGAAACTTATTCCCATGGCTGGGCCTTTGAAAACTTGAACCCATATTACTAAACTACAGAAGACAAGGAATAATTTTGTCTGTATGAGAAAAAGGATTCCAATGTTCTGTCCCTGATAAGGATCACTGGACACTATAAAAATATGTTTGATTTTCTTTTTTTAATCAAAGTCTTTTTTGTTTTTTTAAAGATTTTATTTATTTATTTGACAGAGAGACAGCAAGAGAGGGAACACAAGTAGGGGGAGTGGGAGAGGGAGAAGCAGGCCTCCTGCCGAGCAGGGAGCCCGATGTGGGACTCGATCCCGGGACCCTGGGACCACGACCTGAGCTGAAGGCAGACGCTTAACAACTGAGCCACCCAGGCGCCCCTTTGATTTTCTTAAAGAACATTATCCTGGAGACTTTTCATCTAGTTGGTCTCTTTAGCTTTCCCTAGGCATTTCTTTGAAGAGAACCACTGTTCTGCGGTGTGACCTTGTGAGGGCTGCCAATATTCAATTTATATGGCTGCTTCTCACCACTATCATATAACAATTTAAAGTAATTTAATTTAAAAAATGTGTTTTGAGAGTCGTCTTAAAGTCTAAATATACAGTATATGTACATCTGCTTTGTTTCCCTTAACCACTAATTTGATAATTCCAAGGGGAAGAAATTATTAAGTGGGTCTGGTATGAAATGTTCTTCATAATTTGGACAAAGGTTTGGTCACATGTTTCCTGGAGCAAAAAATTTCTCATAGATTTTGAAATGCTCCTGTTGTGTTTACAAAAATTGACTTAAGTACTTTATTATTTTCCTGTTTTTATCCTAATAGTTCTTGAGTCATAATACCTAAATTGCATTTACTTTTACCTATTACAGATCAAAGCTATGAGGATTTTTGTGGGTTAACTTTTGGTTATATTCCCTTCACTTTATATCTTAACAGTAATTGCTATCACCAAAATTTATGGTTTATTTTAAATTTTTAAATTTATTTTATTTGAGATACTCCATTCCCCAATTTGATCTGTCTCCTTTTTCATTGTGTGTATTCAGTGTTTGGGTTGGTTTTCTTGGTTTGGCAGAGCTGGATTGACTATGACACTATTTTTACATATTGTAAATTTGAGTCTATTTTTCAAAAGCACACTTGATGATTGAGAAGAAGTCTTATAGTATTGATAGCACAGATGCCAAAAGTCAGTATTAGACTGACCATTGATTTATTTATGAACTATTATGTGTCATAGTGTAGAAGGTATTTTTCTTATCAGTATAAAATGTCAAAAATCATTTCATTCAGCTTGTCAAGAATTAGGGTAGAAAATTATTCTATTTATTTTTCCCACTAGAATTAATCAAAACATTAAAAAATCAATTTTTATTTAACTTAAAGAGAGGCCTAGAACTCCTGATACCGTTACCCTTTCAAAACAGATAATTTACAATAGGTATAGGATTGGCTCACAGTAGGAGAGACAAGAATGTACTCTCAAATTCTATCACTGATGGTGCAGTATAAAACAGGTTTTGTGTGGCAGTTATTGGGAAGGATTTTTTTTTTTTAAGATTTTTATTTATTTGAGAGAGCAAGAATGAGCGAGAGAGAGCATGAGCCAGCGGGAGGGGCAGAGGGAGAGGGGGAAGCAAGCTCCCGCTGAGCAGGGGGTCTCATGTGGTTCTCTATCCCAGAACCCTGAGATCATGACCCAAGCTGAAGGCAGATGTTTAACCGACTGAGCCACCCAAGCACCCCAGTTATTGTAGAGGATTAATGAAATTAATTGAAGGTTTAAAACTAATATGAATTTCTTTAAAATTAGTGACCTCCAGTTTCTGGTCAAAAATCTTACTATATGAAAAAAAAAAAGAAAACATTGATCTATGGGACTAACCCTTTTGAAAACTTTATCAGGATTTTAATGTACTTTGGGAAAACAGCTTATAATAGCCAGATGGGTTACATCATAGTTCTTTGCTACCCTTTTGAGGACGAGGATTATGCCGGCAGCGATGATGTGACATATCGTGTGCTCACGGCCAGGTCCTCTTGTCAACATTTTCTGTGTATGATCCTGTTTAGTTCCCGTAACACTTCTGTGAGGTAGGTGGTGTTACTAAGGACCACCTTATAGACAAGAAAAGTAAAGTAGAAAAACGCTCAAAATTTTGCCAAGGTTCTAGAGCTGGTCCTTGGCAAAACCAATATTTGAACCCAAACAGTCAGGCTCCAGAGCCTCTCCTATAGTATACAGGCCTGGAATGAACTGCATCAGGGTATTCTGCTGAAGGTGTATCAAAACAGCAGATGTTTTTTGAGCATTTATTGCAAAAGGGACTGTTACAGGCACTTATAAAGTTTGTGTTCTCATAGATCAACTTGGGAAGTAAATATTTGTGAAGGTCGTAATTAATACAAAAGATACAAAGTTCTTGACTAAATGTCAGTGTGAGCTTATAATGTTTTCTTTGAGAGATGCTAACTTTCTGTTTAAATACCACATTTAGGTAATTCTTTTGATTGTCCTATGAGCACAAGTATAAATGATAACAAAATAACTATTATTATTATTATTATTATTTTTATTATTTTGTGGTATGAGCAAACTGTGCTAATTCAAGTTTGTTTCTTATCTGTTATAAAATCATGCAGGAAATTCTAATACTACCTTGATGGCTTTATAAGATATCCCTAAAATCTTAAGTCTACCATCCTCCTCTCTTTTATTCAGTAGAATTTTGATATATTGTTACTACCCCCATTTCATATTTTAATATTTTCTAAAATCAAAAATTTTTAAAAAGTCACTTCCAGTGCATCTTTTTGTCATATGTTTTTTAAAAAAGTTCCCATAAGATTGGATTTCCTGCCCATGATTCATGTCCTTTTGACAATGGCATGTTTAGGGGCATGTGACTTTGGGCTTTCCAAAGAAGTGCTGGCATGTGAGTTCATCTGAGCCAGTCACGTATGTATGACCCAGCATCACGCCTCATCTTCCCCTTCACATCAGAGTCAGGCCCTCAGGAAGTATTTGCTGAGGGAGGGAGGGAGTGAAAAATTTTTGATTCCTTCTGTTTTGTTAAGGCCAAAGTGTGAGGATACATGCGATGGCATTTGTGAAGTACTGTTGAATTGGGAAGTATTATTAGATAAAATTAATTCACTCTATAATTAGTGGTCATATTTAAACTTCCACTGTTAATGGAAAATAATTGGACTACTTAAACAATATTTCTCTGATTTACTTGTCTGCACAATCTGCCTGGCATAAGATGAAAAGGCCAGAAAAGGATCACAAGTAAAAATCCTAATAAAGTAATTTTCTGATAATGGGCCCCCATTTATAGATTATGAGTCCAGTTTCAGTCATTACCTAAAACATAAGTAAGTTGGTCTTTTTTTTTTTTAAGATTTTATTTATTTGTGAGAGAGAGAATGAGAGAGAGCACATGAGAGGGGGGAGGGTCAGAGGGAGAAGCAGGCTCCCTGCCGAGCAGGGAGCCCAATGCGGGACTCGATCCCAGGACTCCAGGATCATGACCTGGGCCGAAGGCAGTCGCTCAACCAACTGAGCCACCCAGGCGCCCATAAGTAAGTTAGTCTTATTACATAATTCTCCATCATCTGGCACGTTTCTACAATGGGTATTCCAAATTTTGACCTTATGTCCCTTGTCATGTTTATCTTCCTCCTTCCTTTGTGTTACTGCCTGGACCTATTAGGTCATGATTCAGTGCAAGAGCATCCAGTGAACACTTCGTTTCAAGCCTGTGGGAGCACACACATGAATGACACAGTTCCAACCCTTAAGGGCTCATTACCCGTTTGCATATATTTTTTATCATTATTGTTTGTTCCTGTCTCTCTCTCTCGTTGTGAGTGTAAGAACACATACTTTTTTTTTTAAGATTTTATTTATTTATTTGAGAGAGAGAGAATGAGAGAGAGCACGAGAGGGAAGAGGGTCAGAGGGAGAAGCAGACTCCCTGCCGAGCAGGGAGCCCGATGCGGGACTCGATCCAGGGACTCCAGGATCATGACCTGAGCCGAAGGCAGTCGCTTAACCGACTGAGCCACCCAGGCACCCGAACACAAACTCTTATACACTGTATTTCTTCAGTACTCCTAAACAGTGCCTGGCCTAAAATAGGCATGCCATCATCGATTGAATGAATAAACTCACAGAGACTTCATCCTTTATTGGGAGGGTACATGTAAAACCATTTCATGCATAAACCTCAGTTCAAATTCTTCTTTCACCTTCACATCTTAAAGAGGGCGGGTATTTGTTACCACTATTTTATTGTGGAAGAAACAGAGGGGCCCATGATAGAAATGATTTACCACATGTTGTGCTAATCCCAGCATCATTTCCATGAGGAAGGCAGCCCTATGCAAAAGCTAATTGTTCAGAACTTTTATAGGACAAATGCTTTTTTTGGAGTTGAGTTGATGTGCTCCTGATGACCAGATTCTAACTGAAAAAAGGAATGAGCTTCTTCAATTCAGTAACTTCCCTAATTCTTGAGAAGCTACTTTGTACGAGTCACCAGCTTGTGCTTGATGTGAAGGACACAGTGAGGAAGAAGCCATCTGTCGCTAAGGCGTTTCCATCCTGGAGAAGGGCAAGACCAAATTTATGGTGGTAAATACCCAGTACATTGTGGTAGTCCTTAAACTTGGCTTCCCTCCTTAGTTACTCTTTGTCAAGTGCTACCATGAGCGAGACCTTGGAGTGGACACATTGTCTCTATGGTCTCATTTAATTGTTCCAACAGCCCTCTAAGGTCAAACCGCTGTTCCCGTTTTACAGATAAGAAAATAGATGATGTAAATGTTATTTTGTGAGATCATCAAGGACTGGATCATAGGTTCTTTATAGAGGAATTGGAGAAGGAAATTGGGAATACAAGAAGGACATTATAATACTGGTCAAGGAAGAGCCTTGAGAGATTAATTGAAAGCATATTCTTGGGGCACCTGGGGGGGGGTTAGTTGGTTAAGCATCCAACTCGTGGCTTTGGCTAAGGTCGTAATCTCAGGGTCCTGAGATATAGCCCTGCATTGGACTCCACGCTCAGCCGGGGGTTGCTTGAAGATTCTCTCCCTCTGCCCCTTCCCCTACTTGTGCTCTCTCTCTCTCTCTCTCAAATACACAAATAAATCTTAAAAAAAAAAAAAAAAGAAAGCATATTCTTAATATGTGGCAGTTTTACACCGGAATTACTCTATTCTTTTAATCATCTTCGAAGCCATGTTTGGATCACATTTTGTCTTGAAGATCACATTTCTGGCACGCATCCCTGGGAACATGAGGAAAGGCCATCTTAGAATGTTCCAGTTGGCTGGAAGTGTGGAAACATCTGGGGGATTTTTTCTGGTCAGGTCCAGAAGGAACAGAAATCATATTGCAAGTTCTGGTCTTGGAGCATTTCAGGATATGGGAAATTGAGTTCAGTGAACATGGAAATAATGATGAGAAATCCATAAACAAGATTTAAAAATAGGTGACTTCCATGCCCTGTCCCTGGCTTTTTCCCATGATGTCACATAATCACATTTCATGGCACATGGACCGTGTAAGACAGTAGATGGCGGTTGGCCTTATAACCTGATACCTTTCACTGGCTTTAGGATGTATTACATATATCAAATCGATGATAAAATACGAAAAGAAAAATCAAAGCTAGGCTCATCATAGGATTCGAATATAGTGCAAGTTTCAGAGAAAGAGGCTCCATTGCTTTTTATTACTAGAATGTCCATGCTTTCTAATGAAGTACTGAAAGTGTCATTATTTGAGCGTAATCGCAATAAGGACAGTCTGAAGAAGGGGACTCATGAAATAGAGATATTTTTAAAAAGAAATGCAATTTTCTTACACTCCACTTCATTCAGCGTTGTGAAAGAAACCAGCAGGTTAATGTTCTGCTGCTCACTTGAACTATTAACACAGTGTAGGTGAAAAGCAGCTTATAGGACTTGCTATAGTGGCTGTAAAAGTGTCCTATGTCATTATGTTCCACAAATGGCAAACAATTGGAAATGGTGAGCCATTAAACATGGTTGAGTCTCTTTTACTAGATTAAAATTGCCCTGAAATAGCAATTTTGCTTACACTTTTAATGAGATTTAATAAATTTACACTTCACCCACACTGATATATTATACATTTTGAATTGATGGAATGTGATTTAATGACTTTTTCATTTATTTCCAGTGATAGAAGTGTAGCATTGAGTCTGCATTTTTGCATGCTAATTAATTCAGTTCCACTCTAATCCTGGGTATATCTGTCTTCAGTGTGTCTGCTTATCCTGGGTAAATATAGACAGCCTGACCTATTCTCAAGTTACCTTTTGAAAGATCGTGAAAGTACTGTAACTCTAAGTCATTTTTTTGGGGGGGGGGGACTAAGAATTGTAGATTTCTTTTTTTAAAATAAATTTTATTTTATTTTATTAGAATTGTAGATTTCTTAAGATCTTGCTCATGTGATAGGGTTTTAAGAGGTTGCATTATCCAGCCTGCTTCACCATTGGACAGGCTCTCATTTTGGCACTTGGTCCTGAAATGAACGTCATAGTCTAGATGTAGTCTGGGTTGGAAGGGTTGGGAGCTCTTGGTGTGGAAATCAGGCGTCTTCCATTAAGGCACCAGTGCTTCCTCCCTCCCCCTGCTCCCCGGAAACATATGCTTTGGGCTCCTGTCGGATTGGTAGTCAGTTTCCATGCCCAGATCATTTTGAAGTAAACTGTTTTAAATCAAGTCTTCCATTTGCCTTTGAATTTTGTCTTTGTGTAAATTATCACTGTGAAATCTCATCATCATAGTTTTAGCTTATTGCTCTAGTTATTGGAGTATTTTTGAACATTGATTCTGTCATTTGTGTATTAGAAATGCCTTCTGGAAGGCTGCATTTTAGCATATCTTCAAGAAGAGAAGGGAAATAGGGGAAAATATAATAGGGAAATCCTATCAAAAACCTATCCAATGATGGCATTGTGAACATTTAACAGTAATTGTTGGTATTATATAGTGTTTACTTCCCATTTCCAACATGGTAAAAAATCTCCATTCATATTTATATGTGCTCTCAGAAGTAACTACTAGCAATAATGCATCATAATTACACGATACATCTTTTCAAAGCATATACAACATCCTTGCTAAATATTTTTGCTTTCTACCAGGCTAACCTATATTCCCTACTTTAATTATTTATAAATATTTTTAAGTGAATTTAGTAAATGCATTTATGTGATTGTTGCCACGATTGACAGTTGAAAGCTCTTTTCTGTAATTACATTAGTGATGGATTTCACAGTGCTTTTAATTCTCTTCACAAAATGCTCATAAATTGTCAGTATTAAGCAATAAAGCAGCCTTGTTTCTCTATAGTCTCTTGGTTATATACTCTTTGATTATTATTATTTTTTAAATCTCCTATAATTTAGTCTCTAGGGCTTTAATGTCTGTTTCTATGGTCTCTGAAGTTTCAGGAGAAGATGTAAATAAACTGTATTGGATTATGCTCTACCTCACCCAGCCACATAGTGAGGAGCTGCTTGCTGTCATTCAGTATTCAGGAAATCCTTCCTCTCCCCACCCCCGTGAAGCTTTTCCTGACTCTGGTAAAACTGAACAACCACTCTGTCTTTAAATCCCCTCAGTGCTGCCCACATTTCTCACAGAGTACTTATGTAATACTCGATGATACTCCTAAGTATTCTTGTTATGCAGCAGAGTAGAAACACTCTTGCATCTTTTTATGCAGAATCTGTCCAGTGTCACTTCCCCGAGTGATGGGCCACGCCATAGTCCTCTCTCTGTGCCAGTACAAAGTCAGGTGCCGCAGAAACACTCAGTACATGTCATCAAATGAGAAAGCATGAGTGCACAGTCCTTCCCCTGCTCCCAGGTCTCTGTTCTAGAGCCCAGCTGACATGTTGCTCGTTCTCTACAACTTTCTCACGTTTTACCTCCTTTCAATTTGATTTTACCTCATTTTCCAATAGGAGAAATTTATTCTTGCTTTTTCTTGATAAGTGTGAATCAAAAAGAATAAAGTAATTCTTGGGTGGCTTTTTTTTTTTTTTTTTTTGGTCAAGAAAAAAATTTTTTTTCTCTTAAAAGGCTTACATTTGCTTTAAAATGTTACTGGGTCAATGAAGCTGGCTAAAAGATATTTGTGGACTCCTGTTTATGATGATTAGGTTATTCTTATGAGCGATTGCCCAAAGTAAGCCAATGCACAGCTAACTAGGAGGGAGATTACTACTTCTCTCTCTCATCTTTAGTATTTTTAATATAAAGGACTTTTTCCGCCTTTAAAATAACATCGATCTCTTAAACTTTAAAAAATAAACATGCTGTGCTCTGGTTTTAAAGAAGGTTTTTACAGTTTTCAGGAGAAAATGAGGACTTCTTGGTTAGGAGTGAACGGACTAGGAGTCTGTCCGGCTGGAAGAATGGACGGGATGAGCGACCATGTGCATGCCTTTCTAAGGCACACATTTACCCAAGTCGGCTGGACAGGCACTTGCCTGGGAGAAATGATCCCCAACATGTTGCAGATTTTAGCAAATAGATATAAAATTGGTATTTGCATGGTTTAGCAGCCCTGTGGTGAAAGGTGCAGAAACAGGCAATTTTCAGGGAGCCATAATGACTCGGCCTGAGGCGCTGTGGGGATGGTCACCAGGAGAGGTTTATGAGTGGCCAGTGAAAGTGTGTGCCATCTCTTCCTTCCCAAGTCACTCACCAGCCATGTCTTTGAATCAGCTTTCTAACGGGAAGTGGGTAAGGGGAAGGATGTGGCGTGAATAGAAAGGAAAGGGATGGAGGGAGTGAAGTCCGGTTAAAGGACTGTCCCCCACCATGCCCTTAATTCATTCAATATGCACTAAATAAATCCTATGGGTCAAGACGTGGTAGCTATACAAAATGTGGCTAATTTAATTCTTACAACATTGCTATGAAGTTTGAATTTCTTTTTCTTTATGAATGAGGAAATTGGAGCTCAATGAACTAAAGTGATTTCCCCAGGCTTCTGAAGACAGCCAACTGTAGAATCAGGTCTTAGGGCCCCAGTGCTAAAGCCCTCCCTCATAGAATTGCGGAAGGATTTACAAGCACTAACATTTGTGAGGAATCTTTTCCTAAATTCGAGATGGAATCGGTACTAGCAGTGTAAATGCTTTCTCTTTGGGAGCCACGGAGGCAGTCAAATACAGTCCTGGCTTGGAAGACTCAGAAGTGCAAATTCTTCCTAAGATCCATCCATACCACCAGACTGCTGACGAGTTCTAATTATTCAAGGGAACCAAGGAGTAGTTACAGAAAAAAAGATCCCAAATATATTGAGAGCTACTCTTTCTTATGCCAATTGAAGGAAAATCCTTGACAAAGAGAAAGGAAGAAGTGTAAGGAGAAAAGTCAAGTGTAATTGATGGTGCTAAAACCAGAATTGTGTTCTACACACTCTGGCTTATGATATCAGGGGTTGCTATTGTAGGAGGAACAGGGTACACATCTCAAGGCCCCAATGAGTGTGTTTAGTAGCCCACTCAATGACCTAACCGAGAGGTCTTTTAAAAAATTTTTATTTATTTATTTGAGAGAGAGAGAGAACGAGCGAGTACATGAGCAGGTGGGTGGGGCAGAGGGAGGAGGAGAAGCAGACTTCCTGCAGAGCAGGGAGCCCAATGCGGGGCTCAATCCTGGGACTCTGGGATTATGACCTGAGCCGAAAGCAGACGCTTAACGACTGAGCCACCCAGGTGTCCCCCAAGAGGTCTTTAATTGAAATTTAAGTTGGTAATTAATGTGAAGCTTAGACAAATTTTGGAAAATAGGGTGTCAGAAGGCAGAGAAAGGAAAATGCCTTTGCATGATAACTGACAGGAGAAAGCAGGGGAGAGGAGTCAAGAACAATTATTACGGTTTCTGATAGATATACAGTGATACACATTTGATGGGTGATAATATATTGAAATAGGAAGCATGATACATTACAGTCCCATGATAGCAGCATTGTAACTCCATTGAAAGGTAAATTTTGTTTTAGGAAACAGAAACAAGAGACACAGATGAACAAAGAAATAGATCTCTATGTAAACCCATTAGGCAAAACATGAAAGCATTACAGGTACAATTAAAAAGAGATAAATTGAAGTGGTGGTTTGATGGGCGTATACTCTAAGGAGAAGGTGGCCAGAAGATGTGACTGATGCTTCCCAGCAGAAATTGTTAAATGAACATCCAACTGAGATCTATGGAGGCCCCTTCATTTTGACAGTCTGTTGGCAGTGTGGCTGAAAACACAGCACATGGTGTAAATTATTTTACCTGCTTTGGTGAAAACTCCATCTTTTAGAACACATGAATGAAAATATGGTGTGGCTGGATCAGTTCTCTAGACCTGTTTCTTTCTAGCAAGGATGGTGGGTTATGGAAATGAAAGTGGTAAGAATCTCGGAAGAATCCATCCTAAAATTCATAATAGAGAGGAAAACTGGGTAGAGTAGAAAAGTACAGACCAGAAGTTCTATAAAGCTGAAAGTATGATTTCATAAAATAAGGTTCTAAAATACTCTTCAATGGAAGATAGTTTCTCTCTCTCTCTCTCTCTCTCCCTGTCTTTCAGATACATACATCCCACTCTTAGTATTTAGGAAGACTTTACTTAATGGGAACACTGAATAGTGAATAAAAAGAAAGAATGATCAAAAATCATTTGAAAAGTCCATATACACACTTTTATAGTAACTGAAGCTCATTCATGAATTTTTTCTGTATTCATTCATAAATTATAGAGCACTTTTTATGTGCCAGGCATATAAACAGATGTTCATCTTTTAAAAGTATTTGTTAAATAATAAATTATGAATTGCTTATAATATTCCTTTTAGCTTCCCCAAACTATTGCTAGTTTGGGATTTAAGGAGTCAGTCTAATTTAAAAATATATATTAAAATTTAGTAAGTTTTAGCAGTTATTATTTGGGAACTTTGAATTCATTTCCTTTATTTGTGTAAGGATTTGCCCTTTGTCTAGAAGTGGGAACATGGGCTGATTTTGTAAAATTCCCCCCAGCTTTAAAATAGTTTGTATGATTTCAGTGTTAAATTTGGGCTAGATGGACCAAAATGTTCAGTGTGAGGGATAGATTTTTTTCCCTGAACACTTAAATACCACTAATTTTTTTTTCTCTTTTTATCTTAAGTAATTTTTGTTAAATGATACTTTATACAGACAGAAGAATATATCTGTAACATTAAGGCAAGTTATGAAGAATAAAGATAAGATAATAACCTGTGAATCTACTCCTTAATGTGACAATTAAAACATTTCCAGTTTTCTACTGGGCAGCTTGCTGAATTTACTCTCTTTGCCCCACCCTTTGATCCCACATCACTCCACCTGCTAGGAGATAATTAATCATCCTGGGTTCATTGTTATCACTCCTGTAAGTTTTGGTTTTGTTTTGTTTTTAATGGCCTTCTAATAATATATATATATACACATATTATACACACATATGTGTCTATCCCTAGTGTATATTATTTCTGAGCTTTATTAGAATGTAATCATATCAGAGATTTTTGAGTTTAGGAATTAACTAGTTTATCTACGATTCTCTAAGGAGGAGCCAAACTGACATCTCAAAATCACTTCTAAAAAATAACTGCTAATAACTGAGAGACTACATTATGATCCAGGCCCAGGGCTCGATGCTTTGATTGATTACATTTAATAGAATAGCAGAATGGGATAGGTAGTATATCCCCATTTTACCGATGGGGGAGTAAATTATAGAGAGTCAGTAAATTATAATATTTATCTTGAATATACAGACTGATAACTTTGCAACAATGAGATTTTTAAGATTTAGTTTTTGCTAAACAGATATTTTTTCCTGTATAACTAAAGTGGATCATGAAGAGGATTGATGTAACAGCTGCTGTCATTTGTGATTTATGAAGTAGTCTAAATTTAATACTTAACTTAAAAAGCAATTTATGTGTTTGGCTAAGCGGTCAAATGAATCTTTCGTCTCTTAAGCTTTAATGAAAGGAATGCTTCTTGTGGCCAGTGTTTAGAAAGCTGATTTCCAAAACGAACTCACAGCTTAGTGCGCTGCTGTTGGTGTATTTTGATCATGTTCTTTGTGCATCTTAATTTTCCGACTGCTTATATTCCCCTTTATGTCTTTTTGCAGGGAGAGCGCTGTTAACCATGATAGATTAAATATGCTGTGTATGTGGAAGCTCCTCTGTTTCAGGTTAGGTTCCAGAAGACTCCCCCCACCCCACCCCCAGCTGATAAGTCCAGTGTGGCTAAGGGATTTCATCTTGTAGTGCTCAAATGCATTTCTCACAAACATGTGTGAGATTTAAAACGTACAAATAGTAGGAAATCTTAAAATTAGGCATAGTCTTTTTTTCACTTGGTTGACCTGGTTTATATTGAAATTGAATTGCAGCAAGAAGTCCCCTTTTTGGTGATCTCCAGAAGCGACTTAGAAATGCTAAGGTATGGATATGTCATAGAGCAATGGTTATCTCTATGAAATGGAATTTCAGATATTGATCATGTATTCTTTGTACTTTTTCATATGTCCCTAAGTGTCTTTAACTAATGTCTTTCATCTGTAAAAATCTAAAAAGGAATGTTGTTATTGATAATTTTAAAACTAATCTGGGGCGCCTGGATGGCTCAGTCGGTTGAGCGCTAACTCTTGGTTTCAGCTCAGGTTGTGACCTAATGGGTCATGGGACAGAGCCCCGTGCTGGGCTCTGTGCTCAGTGAGGAGTCTGCTTGAGAGTCTCTCCCTCTGCCCCACCCCCACTCGCACATGCTCACACTCTTTCTAAAATAGATAAATGTGTTTTTAAAACTTAAAAAAAAAAAAAAGTGCTTCAGTGGCTGTTGAGTCCCCAGAAAGACTGTCACCGTGTTTCCTTCATGTTCACGAGTGTTTACCTTACCGGGATTAACATAAGAACTCTACGGTATGCAATATTGTAATTACGCTTATAAAGATTTATTTACTTACTTTAGAGAGAGAAAGAGAGAGAGATTGAGAGTGGGAGTGGAGGAGGGCAGAGGGAGAGAGAGAATCCTCAGCAGGCTCTATGCCCAGCATGGAGCCTCACGTGGGGCTCGATCCCAGGACCCTGAGATCATGACCTGAGCCCGAATTAAGAGTCCACTGCTTAACCAACTGAGCCACCCAGGTGCTCCTTTTAGTCACACTTTTAAAAGTTTTTTCATGACAAATTGTTGATTACATAAACATGACATTTTCACATTTGTTGTGACTTCATCTTAGTGGTTGCTTTAGATTTTGCGATATCTGTTTACAACTAATCTTAAATCCCCTTTCAAATAACACTATACTCCTACACTTAGCACAGATACCTTATAGCAGAGGATGCCCCACTCCTTCCTCCCATCCCTTGTAACACTGTTGTCATTCATTGCACTTAACCCTGTGCTATATTCAGACAATACACTGTTACTGTTACCGTTTTGAATAAAGTTACCTATTAGGTCAATTAGGAACGAGAAAAATTATTTTACATTTATTCTTTATCTAGCACTCTTTCTTCATATAGATCCAAGTTTCTGACCTATATCATTTTGCCCTTCCATGAAGAACGTCTTTTAACATTTTCCTGTAGGGCAGGCTTGCTGGTAATGAATTCCCTCAGTTTTTGTCGATCTGACAAAGTGTTAATGTCTCCTTTACTTTTGAAGGAGTGCTGGATGTAGAATTCTAAGTTGATTTTTTAAAAATTTTGACACTAAATACTTCACCCTCCTCTCTTCTTGTTTGTATTATTTGATCCAAGAAAAGCTGTTGATTTTCAGTTTGTTCAGTTTTTTTCTTGCTGGAAGATGGGATGATTACTTCCGGACTCTTTACATTCACAAAATGGAAGTCCCCTTGTGACTTACTCTTTTTCCTTCAAAATACTTCTTACTATTGGAAAATTCCAAACCCCATACAGTCGTCTTAGTTTTCTCAGATTTTAATTGTTGAAGTCTTTATTTAATCCCCCTGGTACTGATTTCTCTTTTTATTAGCACTTTTAGTATTGTCACTCTGTTTGCACTTAATGGACATGTCATGGCTAGTAATACTTTCAAAATATCTCAAAATCAAACACCGAAATGACATGCCAACTGGAGACTGTTGACTATGTTAGTTGACTAACCGTGAGCCCTCATGTCTGTTAGCATCGTTTGCTAATGGCACCAGAGTCCTTCTGCAGTTAAATTTTACCTCTATAAAAATTTGAAATAGAGTCAATATCCCATGATTTATGTAGAGCATAGTGGAGCTGTGGACGGATATTTTTGAGAAGACCTTTGGGGTGGTGTGGTCTAATAAGTTCAAGGCCATGTCTCTGGAAGGAAATCTGTGTAGGGGCTGATGCCCTCACAGTAAGTTAATATGTATGCTTCCCTAGCATTCGGCATATACTTCCTGCACTGTATTTGCTTGTCTGACCTGCCTGTTTCCCATTCTGACCGCTTTTTCGCCCTTTCCCGATATCTGATATGAATCGACGATTGACAAACATGAGCACTCTTCTCGTCTTTACCCAAATTATACATGATGGGCAGCACTGAATCGGGTTTAGTACATTTTCTGTGTTGTGGCTACGGAATATTTTGGCCCTCGCATATAGGGCGTTTTCCCTTACAGGAAACCTATTTGAAATTTAAGAATAATTTACTGGAATAAACTTCACTATTTTCTTTAAATAATTTTGAGATAAAGCGAGTCATGACTATAAATTTACGTAGTACCTTAGGTCTACGCCTGTGTAGCCTCACATGGCTCCTGGATTTGTATTTTGAAGAACTGTATTTTGGTATGTGTTTCAAACTGTGTTGAAACATTTGCTTTTAGATCTGTTTCTATTAAAAAAAAAACAACAAAAACATCCCATGGCATAAGCAGATCACCAATTCACTTCCGTAACTACGTGTAGAATGTTGTGTCTAAAGCCAACATGTTTCCCTAGGTTTGGCAAACATCTTCACAGGGGGCTTGCCAAATGCAAATAGATTATGTCTATATGATGCAAAAATATTTGGTTGTTAGGATGAATGTAATGGTAGCAGTCGGTGTAGGAAGCAAGCAGACCAAGCTCCTGGTTGTTTGACTGTTTTTTACTACTCAGATGGTTCTAGTTCTGTGCAGACATAACTTCAGCCAGACAGGGAAACAGGTATCATTAGTAGGCACAGTTAACAATTTTCTTCTTGCTTTTTCTCTTCAAAGGTTGGCATTTCATCTGCATCATTTTAGTATCCAAGTGCAGTTAGGGCTTGGAGAGAGCATTTAATCTATTCTGCTGACAGGATTGTGCTGAGCTCCTTCCCAAGCCTTCACTGTGATCAAAAATAGAGAATCAGAGTCAGAGCTCACCTTTACTGCAGTTATCTCAACTTGAAGAGGAAAATTTAGTTCCTGAGTGTGTGTAGGTAGAAAACACTCAAGAATAGAGATTTACCTTGTTCCCTATCCTTCAGAGCCATTGATAGAGTTCAGGAGAGAATATCCTTTTAAACACAAAGAATATCTGGGTTGGAGGGGAAGGCTTGGGTTTAATTGAAAATTTGGCCTTCCTTGAACCAGTGTGTTTTAAAAATGGGTAAATTCATGAACCAGTGAACAGCTCAAGTATTTTTAAAATACTTTTTAAGTGGAGGGCAGCATTCTAGGCTGGGATGGGAATGGTTTTTGAGAAAATTTTATGTTAGTGGTTTTTGTTTCTTTTTTTTTAATTATGTTAATCACCATACATTGCATCATTAGTTTTTGATGAGTGTTCCATGATTCATTGTGTATAACACCCAGTCAGTGCTCCATTCAATACGTGCCCTCCTTAATACCCATCACCAGGCTAACCCATCCTCCCACTCGCCTCTAGAACCCTCAGTTTGTTTCTGAGTCCATAGTCTCTCATGGTTCATCTCCTGATTTCTCAGCCTTCATTTTTCCCTTCCTACTATCTTCTTTTTTTTTTAACATACAATGTATGATTTGTTTCAGAGGTACAGGTCTGTGATTCATCACTCTTGCACAATTCACAGTGCTCACCATAGCACATACCCTCCCCAGTGTCTATCACCCAGCCACCCCATCCCTCCCACCCCCCACCACTCCAGCAACCCTCAGTCTGTTTCCTGAGATTAAGACTTCCTCATATCCGTGAGGTCATATGATACATGTCTTTCTCTGATTGACTTATTTCACTCAGCATAATACCCTCCAGTTAGTGGTTCTGAGATGCATTTGCATTGAGAGCTGGTTACAAAAAAAGATGGAGTTGATGTAGAATTTAGGTATGAATTAAGAACCTGTGAGTTAATGTGAATTGTTAGGTATATATAAAGTGTTCAGGTGACTTATAAAACTTGTTATTTTTTCCAGCAGCTAGTTTGCTGGAGGAATAACCAAGAATAGGCAGTGACTATAGAATACAGATTTCTTATGATTTTGGATTTCTTCACAGACTAATTCTTAACAATAAAGCTATCAGTTCTTTTAAATACACTAGATGGATTCAATAATTTGAGCAACTCAATCCAGTGCAAGTGATTAATTGAAGTATCAGAAATATTAGAATATTTGGTTATCTTTTCATCTAAAACATTATCTCAGTGACTATAGAGTAAAACTTAAAATTTTATTTTAGAAACCTCTAAATTCTGAAGCTGATTTTATGTGTTTATGCATAGCTTTTAATAGTTTGCTTTAAAATGAAAAAAATGAACATCTAAAAAATATTTTCAAAGCATAGTTCATGTTTGCAGAGATTAAAGTCTTCTTGACGGTAAACAAAAACATTAAATGCTGTGCACACAACTTGGTATCATTTTGTGAAACCCTTAGTCTTTAAAGCCCTTGGGATTTTTCACATTATAATTTACATGCAAAACCAATGTTTGGGCATTTAAGGGATGATAATCAAATCTGAGGATTATCTAAATTCTGTACTTTAACTTCTGCTTCTGTTTATTTTTTATTTCTTTGCTAATTGGAATCTTGTCCGAGGAAGAGGGAGGAAAATTAGAGCCTGCAATAAAAATTAGTTAATTTTATGACTGATGGTTAGTTTTTGGAGAAAGAGTTTAAACAAAGCAGTTCAAGTGGGGCTTCACCAGATCAGCTCTCTGGCTTTCAGACAACTGACGGTTCTATTTTCCTGGATAGGAAAGAATTGCTTTTACTTTGGGCTTGGCTTCTTTGTAGTTTTCAAAGTGGCTGTTGTGAGATCTTGAAGCATTTTAAATATATTTCTATATTTAGTATATATGTTGAGGTTCCCCTGGGTAAACATTTTTCAAATTGGGCAGTTTGTTTTCGGTCTGAACTTCTTTCCTGAGTGTGCGTTTTCCTTCTTCAAGCACCTTTTCTACCATTTTTCCTTCCTTCCTTCATTCCTTCCTCCCTCCTTTCCCATAACAAACACTGAATGTCATCTATGTGTCAGGAGTCTATGTCTGCATATTTCTTAACGGTGGACCTCCTGGAGGAAATTTTTTTTTTCATGGCAAACCAAGGGCACAATCAAGTATGTGTCTCTGGATAGAATTGCTGACTGGTTTCAGTGCAGGTAGAATCCTCCTCCTGCAGAGTCATTATGTTAACTAGGCTAAGCTATATTGCTGTAACAACCATCACCAATATATGATAGCTCAAGAAAAGTTGAAGTCCTTCTCAAATAACAGTGCCTGGCAAATGTTCCAAATCAGGAGAATGGGGATTTGCTCTTCCTAGTCACTGAGGGACCCAGGCTGAGGCATGGCTTTTGGGCGTTTGCCATATCAGTCCTCGTAATGGGGAAGAAAGCATGGAGTGTTGTGCAGGAGAAGTTTACGGACCAGACCTGGGACAGTATACATAAGTTCCATTCACAGATTCACACTAAGTGCAAGAAAAACAGAAATGTAATCAAGCTCACTTTCTAGAAGTGAGGAATGGATTTTGATCTACAGTTAACAGTCATGGATCACAGTCATGGATGGCCATCTTGAGCCAGAACTAATTAGTAGCTTTCACAAAGATACACTCTATTATAACTAGTTTTCAATTAAAAAATCTTAAAATATAATTTCTGGCCTTTTCATTTCCAGTTTACAAAAAGTGCTCTTGCTCTTTGTAGATTTACTAATTACACACCCACACCCACACACACACACCCACAATTGAGGACAAGTAGGGAAATCAGAACAAGATCAGTGGTTGACTGTATTATTTTTGTGATATTATAATAAAGTTTTGCAAGATGTCATCATTGAGGAAACTGGGCAAAGGGAGATGAGATCTCTATTATTTCTTACAACCACATATTAATCTATAGTCTTCTCAAAATAAAAAAATTTAATTAAAAACAATGTGCAAATTTATCATGTAGCTTTAGTACTTTCTATATAATAATAGTTCTGTTGTTTGAGGTCTGTAAGGTTTTCTGTAGTTGTAATTAGGAAATTGTGCCTTTCTCACTCAATCCCTACTCTTCCTAGCTGATAGTTAAACATTTAAAATACAGGCAAGCCCTTATTATTTCTTGTTTCCATATTCTTTTACTTTTTAGCATTTTTTTCTAGTATAATTGCAATTCTAAAAAATATTTCCTCTTCCTCTAGCCCTGTTGTTTGGACATATGATCATGAATCTTTCACTGACATGTCTCTGGGGTAGCTCTGACCTCAGCCTCATTTTTAAATTTGCGTTTTTTTTTTTTCCTTAGACATAGAGTCATTGCCAAGAGACTTCTGCAACGTTCCTGATTGTCTTAGTGCATAATGAACCCTCTGTACCTACTTACAGGCTCTAGGTCAATAAGTAATGCTGTCAAGAGTGTTCTTTTATCAAAATAGAATCTTATTTTGTTTTGCAGGTTGTTCTACACAGGAGAACTGAATTAATGATATTCCTTATAGTCTCAGCTTATAACCCTTTTCTATTATCAGTCTCTGCCAAGTCCTTCTTTTCATACTTTATTCATTTGATTATCTTTTCTTCTTCTTTTTTTTTAAGATTTTTATTTATTTTTATTTGACACAGTGAGAGAGATAGAGAGCACAAGCAGGGGGAGCGGCAGGCAGAGGCAGAGGGAGAAGCAGGCTGCCTGCTGAGCAGGGAGCCCGATGTGGGGCTCGATCCCAGGACCCCGGGATCATGACCTGAGCTGAAGGCAGTTGCTTAAGCGACTGAGCCACCCAGGCACCCCCTATTTATCTTCTTTATTGCTGACTCCCGCTCCCATACTCCATATCCCAGGGTCCGTTTTCTGCTTTGGGCACGGATGGATTCGTGTAGAGCCTCTAGTGTTCTGTGCATATTTCACATTTCCAGAAAGGTTATTGTCCTGTGTGTCTTATATCTGTTTAAACGACATGGTTATTTTTGGGTCTCTATTATTTCATATAAATTTGAGTAAATTTGTTGAGGCCTTTAAAATATTTATTTAGAATTTTGGTTAGGATTGCCCTGAATTTTTAATTTGAGAAAACTTGAGTTTATCACTGTATGTAGTACATGCCTCCTAAAGAAAGGTCTACGTGATAGAGCATACACTTGATAAGGTCTCTTTTGCGATAAGGGAGCCCTAGTGTCGTTTGCCTGATGTCTTCTTGATGATGCTTTCAGTATCCAAGCCTGAGTTATTTTTACTGCCTTTTTCGTGCATATTGCTGTACATGCACTAACATTTAGGTGATTATTGTAACAGTTACACATAGGTTTCTGTTAAAATGCTTGTAAATGTTCCCTTATTATTGTTTTTTTTTATATAAATTTTAATTATAGCAGTCTCTCCAAAGGATTTGAAACTCTCTAGTTTCTTGAAATTGCTTGGATAAACTTACTTGCACGAAGATAACCATTGCCGTGTCATAACTATAGCTAGAACGGTCCCAGGCCCATGGATCTCGGCTTATTTGGACTTCTTTTTTTATGCCAGTGATGTGTGGTGGTCTCAGTTCTCTAAGTGCCAGGGACTGAATTATGTTGCCCCCTCCAAATTCATATGTTGAAGACCTATCCCCCCCCCCCGCCATGTGACTGTGTGGGAGATAGAGCCTTTAAGTAGGTGATGGATGAAGTCATCAGGGTGGAGTCTTGGGTCCTGCGTGACTGGTGCAGCAGTAAGAATCAGACACCAGACCTCTCTCCGCCACGTGAGCATGTGGCGAGAGGAAGCTGTCTGCAAGCCAGAAAGAGAGCCCTCCCCAGCCCTCATCAAGCCCCTGACCATGCTGGCACCCTGATCTCAGACTTCTAGCCTCCAGAACTGGAAAAAAAAAATCAATTTCTGTTGTTTACACCACCCAGTCTATTGTATTTTGTTATGGCAGTTTGAGCTAACACGCTAAGTCTGACACCCAAATGATTGCCGTATTAATTAATGCTCTGGCACATAGAGTAATGAGTCACCTTTCCATTAGAAATCATTTTATTAGAGTCTATTTTTGTTCCAGCGGGTTTAGGCATTAAAGAAAATAAATGAGCCATGGGTTATATCTGTTCCTGTTTGCTGACTCCTAATGAACTCTGTGAAATGGCGACGACATTTACTAGCCATCTTTGTGCCTTATATCATGGTTTGGCTTTATGCATCATTTCCTGGCTTTTCTGACACTCCAGCTATGAAATTATTTTGCTGTCTGATTTATTTAGGTCACCTGAGACACTTTAGTAACCTAGGCTTTTGAAGTGCAAAATAGTATTGCTTATATGTCTCCCCCCCCCCCCCCCCCCACAGATCAGGGGCCATTTCAAGAGTCAGCGCTACCTAGAAAATTAGATAATTACACTTTTATTGTTTTTGATATCAATTGGTATTGTACATATTTTTCCTCAAGGGAATATGTTACAACAATCCGATGTTTTTGCATACCTATTTTTGAGACCTCATTCTCTGATTGAATATATTAAATTGGTAGTAGATTTGGGATTTAAATAAAATATGGGCTTGGGACGCCTGGTGGCTCAGTCGGTTAAGTGTCTGTCTTCTGCTCAGGTCATGATTCCAGGGTTCTGGGATTGAGTCCCGCATCCGGGCTCTCTGCTCAGCGGGGAGCCTGCTTCTCCCTCTGCATACTGCTCCCCCTGCTTGTGTGCTTTCTCTCTCTCTCTGACAAATAAGTAAGTAAAATCTTAAGACCAACAAGCGAAAAACAACCATGGGCTTCATCGTAAGTATGGTAAAGAAATTTTGTCTTTATTTATCTTTCTTTAACACCTTCTTCCATGCTTGAAATATATATCCATGGTGGATATATTATTTGTTATACATATAAAACAACTTAAAAAACTTCATATCAAAATTAATCCATGTGAGAATTTGTAGTATTTTGACTTTGAGGTGTTTCTCACAGAATAATTATGGCAAGTTCTCCAAAGAGGTTTGTAAAAACTTCTGAGTTACTGGGATAGAGATGTTTATTAACAAAATAATCGATGATTACATATTCTAAACATCTAATCAACATAATGCTATATTGAGACATTATAGGAATTGAAACACTACCATTGTCATGGGAGGTAAGGAAAGCAGGTGAGAAAACTTCCTGTGATAAACACTTTCAGGAGGTTACTCATCTCCGTTTTGGCTACGATACAGGGAAAGTCCTCCAGACAAGTCCCCCAGAGCTGCACTCCACATTGTGGGAAAGTGGCCACGGCTTTACCCCGAGGACAGAGTGCAGGTCAAATGGGGAATAGTTTGTTTAGAGTTTTTGTTTGTTCGATTGTTTTGAGACTATTAACATCAATAACTCTGGCTTTGTCTCGCTATCCAGTAAGTTTGTTTGCTTAGAAAGAATCTTAGGTTCAATAAACTATGATAGCTATGAGTGACTTGAAAGGTTTCTGCAAGGTGGTGAGAATAATTCTGGTTCCTTCAGTTTGCTTTATGTAGTCAGTTTGTGATACAAAAAAGGGCGTTGAAGCTGGGGTGGAAAAATGCTTCTTACCCTGTAAGAAAATATTCTACAATAGTTGTTTCATTTTTATATGATTACCTGGGAATTATGGGGTACTATGTTGTGTTTTTACAAGAAGGCTTGCCAGCAATTACAATTTTACCCAAGTGTGACCATTGCTATAGTTTGATGGTAAATTAGAGGTAATACTTCACAGAAAACTCTTTGTCTTTTTCTAACATTTTCCCTGTCCTTGGGGATTTTGTTTCCTTTGCTATTTAGTTGATGATAGATTTCAGAATTTTTATTTAAAAAAAAAAATCCTACTCTCATTCATTGCTGGCAGGAGTGCAAAATGGTACAGACCTTTGGAAGACAGTTTGGTGATTTCATACAAAATGAAATGTAATCTTACCAGCAATCACACTCCTTGGTTCTTACTCAGAAGAGTTGAGAACTTACGTCCACACAAAAGCTTGCCCATGGATTCTGATAGCAGCTTTATTCACAGTTGACAAATTTGGAAACAACCAAGATGTCCTTCAATAGGTGAATGGATAAATAAACTTGGGTACATCCAGACAATGGGATATTATTCAGTGCTAAAAATAAGGAGCTATCAAGCCATGACAAGACACGGAAGAAGCTTAAAGGCGTAATACTAAGAGCAGCCTCTCTGAGAAGGCTACAAAGCATATACTTCCAACTGTATGACGTTTTGAAAAAGAAGCAAAACTGGGGAGGCAGTAAAAAGATTGGTGGTTGTCAGGGGTTTAGGGAGGAGGGAGGGATGAACAGGTGGAGCATGGAGGATTTTTAGGGCAGTGAAACTACTCTGTATGATACCATAATAATAGATAGGTGTCATTGTGCATTTGTCCAAACCTATAGAATGTAGGGCACCAAGAGTGAATGGTAGTGTAAGCCATGACTTTGGGTGATTATGCTGAGTCCCTGTAGGTTCATTAGTTATAACAGATGGACCCCTTTGGTGGGGGGGGGGGGGGCAGTAATAATGGGAGAAGCTATAGATGTGTGAGGGCAAGGGGTATATGGAACACATCTGAGCCTTCCACTCAATATTGCTGCGAACCTAAAAGTGCCATTCAAAAAAGTCTTAAAAAAAAAATCTTGAATCTGCATTTGAGTTGGTCTCTAGCAGTTCCAAACTAGGTAGCGAAGTCATAAAAAACCTGGCTTACCTTGGGGTGGTTAGCTACAGATTCCATCACGGCCTGAGGACTATGAATATTTAGAATGAACCCTGACCAAACATTCATGGTTTTGTCTGAAAAGGAAGTTCGGTTCTGGTTAAGTTGAAATTCGTTGTGGGAAATTTATGGGAAACCAATACTTCTTTGGTGTGGTAAACTGAAATTTACTGGCCTCCAGGGGAAATTCTGTAAGATTCCCAGTGGCCTTACTTTTATGTTGTGGTGCAAGATAATGCCATCGTGGGTCATGGAAAGGTGAAATGTAATACAAAGAAATTCTGTATCATTATTTCTTTAGAGACAGTTCAGTAAAGGTCAAATTTAGATTGAATCAAGATAGGGAAGTGGTGCGTTTGAATGGACAAGGTTGGATATGGCCGGGCAACAGTAGAATGAAATGGAGTCTGGCCATACAAAGCTTGAGAACTTGGTAATGAAAATTATTTTTTAATAATCTCAATGGATATAATCATTGTCAAATACATTTATTTAAGACTCACCTGTTTTGGGGACTTTGGTGGCATCTACTTAATGTTATACAGGTTTTACTTTTATTTTTTGAAAGTTTATAAAGAATGAAATCAAAATTTGAGGATAGGTCACTGGACATGTGTTAGAGGTTGGGTTAAAATGTGTGTATCTGAACAGTCTTTGCAGGACTTACTTTCATAATCAAGATACATGTGAATGCTTTCATGACTATAATGGAAAACAGGCACTCCTGCACATCTGATACAGTTTGGGACCACTGCCTTGATTTGTGTTAAGGTGACCGCAGTTTTATCCATCACTCTTCCTGCACTATCCATGAAAATGTCAACACAGCGAATAAGGCAAATAATGTCTTGGTATTACTTTGAAAACAAGTTTTACCTTGTGGATTCCCTGAAATTACTTCTAAAAATTCTGGAGGTCCGAGACTCACATTTTAAGTATGAAAGTTCTAGGTAGGATATCCAAGGAGGAGGGAAGGCATATTGTTTCTTTTTAGCTATTCCTTCTCTTTGATTTTGAAAGTCCAACTCTCTTCTTTGAAAAGTCCCTAAATTCCATAGCCTCAGGATTGTTTATTTTCCTTAATGCCTAAATTTCCAGTTTTCTCCTTTAGAAGAATGACAGTAGCTTTTTGGAAAAATAATACTTGCACAGTGTTTTGATCAAGTGTAAGACTAACCAATGTTTTTTTGATTGGTGATGAAACTAAGTTTCATATATTTTCTTAAAACATATTGCATTTATATAGGCATCTCATGGGAGATTGTAGCACCCTGAAAATACAGATGTTTTAGAAAAAAAAAAAAAGCCTTATCCTTAGAAACACCAAGATTCTTCTTCAGATTTCCTATAGGTATTATGTGTTTGAGTATAAATATATTGTTTTTTTCCTAAATTGGGCCATGCAATTACAGCTAACAGATTCATAATTATGCATGTTTTGTTAAAATATGATAGCAGTTACCAAAAATCATGCATTGATTGACTACATATGTCATAAGTTCTTAAACAAGGACATATGGATGTATTTTAGGGGCTCCTGAATTATTAATATGCAAAATTTTGTGTATAACTTTTTATGAGGAGAAGGGCCATCTGATTACCAAAAAGTTTTCTTAGAAGTACGTACTCCTGGCTATTTTATATTTAAGGAAGTGGCTACATATACTTTATTTCAATTCTTTGGGGAAGAAAATATGATTTTTAACACAGAATAGATTAAACAACTGGTTGCTTGAATTTTCTCCCTGTAACTGTTGTTTGGCATTATGTAGACAAAGTGCGAGTCCTTTAATTGTGTCTGAATTAATTTACAATACATGAAACTCACCCACACTTGTTCTATTTGTTGCTCCATGGAAACCACATGTTTTGGGTTGCTATTAAATTTCCCACATGCAGGACATTTCCGCTTTTACATTTAAAACTATATTCTTCTAGATTATATTGTTTCATTTAAACTCTTTTTGGAGAGGCAGTAAAGCTTAATTATCTTTTAAAAATGCATTTTGAATGATTCAGGTTTTCGTTGTGTGGATTGATGTCCTTGTCATGCCATATTGCAATATTTTTCTCCTATTTCTTGGTATCTTTTCCTTGAAAAAAAATTCTCATTTGGGGGACTTAAGTGTACTTTACATATTTCATGATGTATTTTTATTTTTATTGAAGTATAACTTACATACAGCAAAATGCCCAAATTTTAAATATGTGGCTCTATGTATTCATTTAATAGCCTGTTTTTGAGACAAATTTTAGGTTTACAGCAAAATCAAGTGGGAGGTACAGATAGTTTCCATCTACCCTTTGTACCTACACCTGCAGAGCCTTCTCCATTAACAGCATCCCCATCAAAGTGGTATTTGTTATAAATGATGAACCCACATTGACACATCATAGTCACTCGAAGTCCATAGTTTACATTACCATTCACTCTTGGTATTGTACATTTTATAGGTTTTGACAAATGTGTAATAACATGTGTCCCCCATTATAGCATCATACAGAGGAGTTTCTCGCTGTCCTAAAAAATTGTCAGTGCTCTGCTTATTCATCCATCCATTCCCCTCTGTCCCTTTGTGCAACCACTGATCTTACTCTCTCCATAGTTTTGCCTTTTATGGGTTGTCAAATAACCAGAATTATACAATATGTAGCCTTTTCAGATTGGCTCCTTTCATTTAGTTATATGCCTTTATTTCTCCATGTCTTGTCATGGCTTGATAGCTCATTTCTTTTATAGCACTGAATAATTTTCCATTGTCTGGGTGTACCAAAGTTTATTTATCCATTTACCTACTGAGGGGCATCTTGATTACTTTCAAATTTGTCAACTGTAAATAAAATTGCTGTGAACTTTCGTGTGTGGCTTTTGTGTGGACATAAGTTCTCAACTCCTTTGAGTAAATACCAAGGAGTATGATTGCTGGATCAACCATATGGTAAGATTACATTTAGTTTTGTAGAAACCATCAAACTGTCTTCCAAAGAGGCTGTGCCATTTTGCTTGCCCCTCCATGAATAAGATAAAGTTTTTGTTGTGCACCATTCTTGCCAACATTTGCAGTTGTCAGTATTCTGGACTTGGGCTATTCTAATAAATGTGTGGTATTTCAGTGTAGTTATAATTTGCATTTCTCTGATGACGTATGATGTGGATCATCTTTTCATGTTTGTTACCTATATATCTTCTTTGGTGAGATGTCTATTAAGGTGTTGGCCCATTTTAAAATCAGATTGTGTCCTTATCATTATGTCTTCATTGTGTATTTTGTATAACAGCTGTTATCAGATATGTATCTTATAGTATTTTTACCAAGGCTTGACAGTGTCTTTGAGGAGTAGAAACTTTGTATTTTAATGAAGTCTAGCTTATTAATTCTTTCTTTCATGGATCATGTCTTTGATGTTGTGTCTAAAAAGACATCACTAAACCCATGGTAATCTAGATATTCTCCTGTTACGTTTTAGGAGTTTTATAATTTTGTATTTTACATTTAGGTTTGGGATCCATTTTGAGTTAATATTTATAGAGGGTGTAATATCTTTGTTTATTTTTTTGCATGTGGGTGTCCAGTTGTTTCAACACCATTTGTTGAAAAGACCATCTTTTCTCCATTGTATTGTCTTTGCTTCTTTTTCAAAGATCAGTTGACTATAATTATAAAGGTGTGTTTCTGAGCTCTGTATTTTGTTCCATTATCTGTTTGCCTATTCATTTTCTAATACAACGTTGTCTTGATTACTGTAGCTTTATAGTAAACCTTGAAAGTTGGGTAGTGTCAGTCCTCCAACTTTACTGTCTCCTACAATATTGTATTGTCTATTTTGATGCTTTTGCCTCTCCATATAACTTTAGAATCAGTTTTTCAATAACCACAAAATAACTTGCTGGGATTTTGATTGGGACTGTATTGTAGATCAAGTTGGGAAAAAGTAACATCTTGGCATTATGGAGTCTTCCTATCCATGAACATGGAATATCTCTTCATTTATTTCTTTGATCAGAAATTTTTAGTTTTCTTTATACAGCTCTTGTATATATTTTGTTAGATTTATACCTAAGTATTTTTTGGGTGCTAATATAAGTGGTATTGTGTTTTCAATTTTAAATTCCACTTGTTTGTTGCTGGTATATTGGAAAAGTCATTGACTTTTGTGTATTAACATTATATCCTGTCACCTTGCTATAATTGTTGATTAGTTCCAGGAGTATCTTTTTAATTCTTTCAGATTTTCTACCTGGACAATCATGTCATCTGTGAGCAAAGACAATTTTATTTCTTCCTTTCCAATCAGTGTAATTTTTACTTACTTTTCCTCTCTTCACTAACTATGACTTTCAGTACAATGTTGAAAAGGAGTGGTAAGGAGGATGTCCTTTTCTTAGTTCCTGATCTTCGAATTGTTTACCTTTGAGTATGATGTTAATTGTAGGAGGTATTCTTTGTCAACCTAAGGAAGTTTCTCTCTTTTCTTGGTTTGAGAATTTTTTAGGTATTGAAAAGATACCTATTGAATAGGTATTGGATTGTGTCACATGATTTTTCTTCATCTATTGATAGGATCATGTTATTTTTTCTTTTTAACCTGATGATGTGATGGATTACATTAACTGATTTTTGAATTAACTGATTTTGAATCAGTTGAACCACATTACATATCAGGGATAAATCCCACTTGGTTGTGGTGTATAATACTTACTATACATTGTTTGATTTGTTAAGTTTTGTTCAGGATTTTTGCATTTTTGTTCATGAGAAATACTGGTTTGTGGTTTTCTTATAATGTCTTTATATGGTTTTAATGTTAGGTATTAATGTACTGCAGCTTCATATAATGACTTAGTAATTCCCTCTTCTGTCTTCTGAAAGAGATTGTAGATAACTAGTATAATTTCTAATTTAAATGTTTGGTTTAAATAACTGAAATGAAAAATACGCTAGAGGGAACAACAGTAGATTAACAGATGCAGAAGAACAGATCAGTGATCTGGAAGATGGTAATGGAAAGCACCCAAGCTGAACAGCAAAAAGAAAAAAAGAACTTTAAAAAAAATGAGGATAGGTTAAGGGATCTCTTGGACAACATTAAGCAAATAAACATTTGCATTATAGGGGTGGCAGAAAACTTCCTTAACCGAGGAAAGGAAATAGACTTACAGGTTCAAGAAGCACAGATAGTTCTAGACAATAATTAAAATGCCAAAGATTAAAGATAAACAGAGAATTTTTAAGAGGAGCAAGAGAGAAGCAAAGGTATGTACTAGGGAAACCCCATGAGTCTATCTGCTGATTTTTTAGTGGGAATTTTGCAGGCCAGAAGGGAGTGACATGATATGATATGATGACATGATATGATTCATCAATGAACCCTTCTGGGCCTTGTGCTTTTTGTTTTGGAAGGTTATTAATTATTCAGTTTCTTTAATAGATATGGGCCTATTCAGATCATGTATTTCTTCTTGTTTGAGTTGTGTCTTTTAAGGAATTGATCTATTTCATTTAGATTATCAAATTTGTGGGCACAGAATTTTTCATACTATTCCTGTATTATCCTTTTAACGTCCATGTAGTCTGTAGTAATGTCCCCTTTCTCATTTTTCATATTAGTAATTTGTATACCCCTTTTTACTTAGTAAGCCTGGCTAGAGGCTTATCTATTTTGTTGATTTTTCTCAAAGAACCAACTTTTGGTTTTGTTAATTTTCTCTATTAATTTCCTGTCTTCAATTTCATTATTATTGTAAAAAAATTATTTCTCTAATTTTTATTATTTTGTTTCTTCTTACTCTGGATTTTTAAAAATTATTTATTTATTTTAGAGAGAAGGGGAGAGAGAGCATGAGTGGGGGGAGGTGCAAGGGGAAGAATCTCAAGCAGACTCCCCACTGAACACGGAGCCCACTCAGGGGCTTGATCTCACACACCCTGGAGATCATGACCTGAACCAAAATCAAGAGTCAGATGCTTAACCACCCAGGCACCTCTGCTTACTCTGGATTTAATTTGGTCTTTTTTTTGTAGTTTTCTAATGTGGAAGCTTAGACTACTGATTTTAGGTCTTCTAGAACTTTCTTTTTAATATATGCATTCACTGTTATATATGTTTTCCATGCACTGCTTTCACTGTATCCCACAAATTTTGTTAAGTTGTGTTTTCATATTCATATAGTGAGAAATATATTAAAATTTCTCTTGAAATTTGTCTCGTGTTTTTTAGAAGTGTTTTTGTTGAATCTCCAAGTATTTTGAGATTTCCTCCTTATCTTTCTATTACTGATTTCTAGTTTAATTCCATTGTGGTCTGAGAGCTGACATCAATGATTTCTGTTCTTTTAAATTTGTTAAATGTGTTTTACAGATCAGAATGTGGTCTATGTTGGTGAATGTTCCATGTGAGCTTGAGAAAAATCTATATTCTGTTATTGAATGAAGTAGTCTATAGATGTCAATTATATCCAGTTGATTGATAGTGTTGTTGAGTTCACCTATGTCCTACTAATCCTGCCTGCTGGATCAATCCATTTTTAGTAGAGGGATGTTGAAATCTCCAACTATAATAGTGGATTCATGTATTTTTCTTCACAATTCTGTCATTTTTTGCCTCATGTATTTTGACACTCTGTTGTTAGGTGCGTACACGTTAAAGATTATTATGTCTTTTTGGAGAATTGATCCATTTATTACTATAATAATGCCCCCTCTTTATCTCTGATAACTTTCCTGGATATGAAGTCTTTTCTCGCTGAAATTAATATAGCTATCCTGCTTTATTTTGATTAGTGTTAATATAAAGTATGTTTTTCCATCCCTTTACTTTTAATGTTTCTTTATATTTAAAGTGTGTTTCTTGTAGACAACATATAGTTGTCTTTTTTTTTCTTTTTTTTAAATCCAGTATGCCAATCTCTGTTTTTTAACTGGTGTATTTAGACTGCTGATGTTCAAATTGATTATTAGTATAGTTGGATTAATATTTATTATATCTGTTACTGTTTTCTGTTGTTGTCCTTATTATTTGTCTGTTTTTCTTGCAGTCTTTTCCTCTTCTGGTTTTAATTGAGCATTTCATAAGATTCCATTTTCTCTCTTAGTTACTAGGTATTCTTTTATTTTTTTTAGTGGTTCTACAGTTTGCAATGTATTTTTATAAGTCAAATCCACTTTCAAGTAACACTGTATTGTTTATTAAGGGTAATAGGAGTACCTTATAATTTCAAAATATTTCTAATTCCTCCCTCTCATCCCTTTTATCATTGCCATTATTCTTTTCACTTATATATAAGCAAACATAATCAGACACATTATTTCTATTATTCTGAACAAACTGTTACCTGTTAGATGAATTAAGAATCAGAAATTTAAGGTTTTTATTTTACCTCCATTGGTTACTTCTTTAATGCTCTTCCTTTCTTTATATAGATCTGAGTTTCTGACCTGTACCATTTGCTGTCTCTCTCAAGAATTTCTTCCAACATTTCTTGCAAGGCAGGGTCTACTGACAATAAATTATTTCAATTTTTGTTTGTGTGAGGAAGTATTTGTCCTTCACTGTTGAAGGGTAATTTCACAGGGCACAGAATCCCAGGTTGTGGGTTTTTTTTTTTTTCTTTCTCTCTCAACACTTTAAATATTTTACTCTTTCTTCTTTCCTGCTTGGTTCTGAGATAAGTCAGGTGTAATTCTTACCTTTGCTCCTCTCTAGTTTAAGTTCCCCCCACTCCCTCTCTGGCTGCCTTTAGGATTTTTTCTTTGTTTTCTGTAGTTTGAATATGATAAGTATAGGCATAGTTATTTTTTTTAATGTTTTATTTATTTATTCATGAGAGTCACAGAGAGAGAGAGAGAGAGAGGCAGAGGGAGAAGCAGGCTCCCCGCTGAGCAGGGAGCCTGATGCGGGACTCAATCCCAGGACCCTGGGATCATGACCTGAGCCGAAGGCAGACGCTTAACCATCTGAGCCACCCCGGCGCCCCATTGTAGTTAATTTTTGGCATTTACCCTGCTTAGTATTCCCCGAGCTTCCTGGATCTGTGATTTGTGTAAATTCTCAGTCATTATTGTTTTAATTTTTTTTTTTTTTTGGTTCCTTTCTCTCTTTGTTTTCCTTCTGATATTACTATTACATATATATTACATCTTTTGTAGCTATCCCTCAGTTCTTGGATAGTCACTTTTTTTTGGCAGTTTATTTTCCTTCTTCCCTTTCTGTTATTGGAAGTTTCTATTGAGATATTTTCAAGCTCAGAGATTCTTTCCTCAGCTTTGTCTGGTCTACTTACAAACCCATCATAGGCGTTCTTCATTTATGTTGTGGTGTTATTGATCTAGCATTTGTATTTGTTTTTTTCTTGGTATTTCTATGTCTGCTTACACTGTGCATCTGGTCTTATGTGATATCCTCTTTATCCATTAGGTATCACGAGGCATATTAATCAGAATTGTTTTAAATTCCTGGTTTGATGATTCAGGAATCCCTGTCATATCTGAATCTGGTTCTGATATTTGTTTTGTATCTGTAAACTGTGTTTCTTGCTTTTAAATATGCCTTGTAATTTTTTCCTGACAGCCAGACATGATGTCCTTGGTAAACTGGACATTACCTTTAGTAATGTGGTGGTAAGGGGGAAGAGACATTCTGTCTTTCTATGATGAGCTCTGTCTTTTTGTGAGTCTGTGCCTCAGGACTAAGAACTTCACAAATCTCAGTTTCTTTGTGCCCCCCCTCCTACCTTAGGTGGAACAGGATGGTTCAGGTAGCCTGGAGTTGGGTATTTTCCTTTCTCCACATGGAAGGCTAGAGTTGTCTGAAGTTGGGTCTTTCTCTTCCTGCATGTCAGTTAGGTTTTGATAAAACCTCAGCTGGCTAGGCTCAGGTAAGGTAGTTTCTCCTATGGGCAGGCCTTGTTAAGAAAAGTATGTCCTAGTATATTTCAAAATGGCTCATTTTTCCTTTTCCTCAGTGGAAGCCTAGGGAATTTTTCTCTGATATTCACTATGAGAACCTGGTAGAGCTTTAGGAGGTAAAACTTACAAGATGCCTCCCCCGACCCTTCCCCATGACTAGACTCCCTGTGGTTTTTAATCTTTTAGACTTTAACACACCGAGCCTCCAGCAATTCATCCATTACAGTTGAGATTTTCCTACCCCATTGCTGGCTCTTGGAGCTTTCTGCTCATGGATTTTTGCTGTGGTTTGTTGTGTTTCTCTGTTTTCACCTGTAAACCTCTCAAATTTTGGGAGCAGAAATTAGCCCTGTGATTTCACTTTTCTTGTAGATCTAAGAAGAGTTGATTTTTCAGTTTGTTTGGAATTTTACTTGATGTCAGGACAGAGTGGCAACCTCCAAACATATGCTGGCCCAGAAATCAGAAGTCACCACCATATATTTTTAAAGTTATGTATCTCATGTAATTTACAGTTTTGTGTTTCATTATAGATGTCCCTTACATATAATAGCTTAGGGCTATTATATGACACAAATAATAGAACAAAATGAATTAGTTGGAATATTGCTTCCCCCAGATATTGAAGAAGCATATATTTTTTTCAGACACCAAATAGTTCATTTCTTTTTTTTTTTTTTTTTTAAAGATTTTATTTATTTATTTGAGAGAGAGAATGAGATAGAGAGAGTATGAGAGGGGGGAGGGTCAGAGGGAGAAGCAGACTCCCTGCTGAGCAGGGAGCCTGATGTGGGACTCGATCCTGGGACTCCAGGATCATGACCTGAGCCGAAGGCAGTTGCTTAACCAACTGAGCCACCCAGGCACCCAAATAGTTCATTTCTTACTCTGAGTTTGCGTATTTTGAGTTTAACCAAATACCTTTAGCCAACATACTTTTGATTCAGCAATTATGAATAAATATGTGGTGCTTTCCACTGTCAAATCCCTTTCTGGATTTGTCTAAATTGTGTCATTCATGTGATGTTAGTTCCCTAGACCTACAGAGAACTTCAGGGATGATCTTTAAAGATTACCTATCAGGTTTTTGTTTGTGTACTTGAAATGTTGAAATGAACAAATCACTTTAAAGTGCCCCTTAACTATTTTCCCTGATACTTTCTGGAGAAAAGCATTTGATAAGTATGTATCTTTGGGAATGCAAACTCATATCAATTAAAAAAGAAAAATAACGATTCTACTATCATTTCAGTTGAGTTGGCAATCCTAAAAGCAAGAAATGATTAGAAAATTTTCATTATAATCTGGCTAGGAGGATGAATGCAAATCTATTGCTAGCCGTAATGAGAGATTCATTAGTTGGGGGGAAATATCCCTAAATTTGTAGTTATTTTTTACTGCATCACTATGGACAAATCTATGTGCTGCCAGCAAACCATTGGAAAATGCAATAAATAACTATAAATAATTTTTTAAACCACTATTTCAATAGCAATAAATAATGTCTAGGAAATATCTAGGATACCTAGGTATCTGGGCTATCATTGGACAGAAATGACTAGGAAAAAATTAATAAAAGATGTACAAGTTCTCTGCACTCAAGACTGTAAAAGAAATAAAGGAAGACTTAAACAAATGGTGAAATATGCTATGTTTCATGGATTTGGAAACTGTTATTAAGATGTCAATCTCTACACATTGATCTATTGGTTCAGGGCATCTTAATCAAACTACAGCTAGAAGCAGATGACTCTAAAATTTATACAAAAATGCAAAATGGCTAGGATAGTTAAGATACTCTTGAAGGAAAAGAACAACATTGGAGAACATGCCGGATTCAAGAGTTACTACAAAGTGACAGTAATTATCACAGTGGGGTACTAGCACTATAATGGACAAATAGATTCATAGAACAGAACTGAGACTTCAGAAATAGGCCCAAACATATATATGATTTTTGACAAAGGACACCCAGACAATTCCATAAGGAGGAGAAGAACTTTCAATAAAGTGGTGTTGCAGTAACTGGATATTTCATATGGGAAAAAAATGAACCTTCACACTGATCTCCTATATAAACAAAAATTAATCCAAGATGGATCGTAAAGGTGAATGTAAGTGCTAACATTATAAAAGTTCTAGAACAAACCCCAAAATAGTTTCATGATCTTAGGGAAGGCAAAGATTTCTTAAGGGCATAGTAGGCACTAACAATAATGGAAAACAATTTAAATAGGATTTCATCAAAATTAAAAACATTATCAAAAAGCAGAAAGTGAAGGGCCATCCATAAGCTGGGAATGCATAGATCTGACAAAGGACTTGTATCTACAACATACAAGGAATTTCTGTATCTCAATAAAAAGACAACTCAGTGAAAACATGGGCAGAAATTTTGCTCACACATTTTTGTAAGTTGACAAAAAGTGTAGAAGACACTTAAAATGGTTGCCTTCACGATGATGTACCATTACAGAATGAGTCATATTAGAAAGACCAACAGTACTGCATGTTGACAAGGATGGGGAGCAGATAGAACTCTATACATACAATAGAGGATGTAGTTGGTTCAACCACTTTGCAAAGCTTTTTTGGTAATGGCTGATAATGTTAAACATATTCCTACCGTATGACCTAATGATTTCATTGCTGGGAATATGCGAGGGGAAATAAGGGTGATGTTCATGAAAGTATTTGCACAGGAATATTGCTAGTAGCTTTATTAACAACTACACAGACCTGAAAATGACCCAAATGTTCTTTAGTGGGTTGTAACATTACAATGTTCTTTTTCATTTTGTCCAACTTTGCTATATAATGCAACTCCAGTGGTTTCTGTAGACTTAAAGAGCCATCTTGATCAGAAGCCTAATGTTCTTCGAATGGTGTTTTTTTTTTTTCCCCACAATGTTTATGCAGGTACATAGAGCTGAGAAGACTGCATTTACATGCTAGGTGGTGTTACAGGTAACCTTACTAGATTAAATTTTGTGTAAAAGATGATTGGAGAGCATACTATCCAAGTGGTGCTATTCTGTGGCCAATAGAAATACAGTGCTGAAGGGTGGGACTTAAGGTCGTGAACCATCACCTATATAGGAAATTAGAATCTTGAACTTCCTAGAGTAGAGAAGCAATGTAATGATGGCCATTGGCTTAGCCATTTAGATAACTCAAGCTTTCCTTGGAAGGAGTGAAGAGGAGTTAGCCAGAGAGCAAGAACCAGCATGCTGAAGGATATCAGCAGAGAAGGAAAGGGTTGTGTTAATGGTGCCCTCTTGCTATTATTATTAGGTAGTAAGATTGAGAAGCATAATAGAGGAGAAGTCACAGGATTTAGGGAGGATAGGTTGGTGGCTATGCAAACACAAATGTAAGACCAGCGAAAGGTTTAGTGGAGGATTGAGTTTTAATGGAGTAGGTTTATTGGGTATAGAAAATAAATTAATAAATTTTGGCCTTAAAGACAGAAAACACAATGGCAGATTTAATGGTGGTGGACATCTGCTGACAATTTGTTATTACTTAATTGGGATGGTTAAAATTAGAAAAGACGGCCTGGGGCAGGTTCGATTGATGAACTAGGTGATGATATTAAAGTGTACTATACAATAGAAACAGTATTGGCATGTAATTGGAGATGCATCATTTTAGCAAAGTTGAGGGTCTGAGAGGTTGATACTTTTGTTTACATAAGATGTGCTCTGTTTGAAAGTTTCTGTGAGCTTGCATGTTTTGGTAACTGCTTTTCTATTATAAGTAAAAAAAATCCTCAGTAAGAATCCTGTGAAGATAAGAAATTGCATAATGCTAAAAATTCATATGCTTTGTCATGCTGAAGAAGCTTTGCTTCTAACATTGGTTTCTGTTTTTTTTTTTTTTTAATAAAGATTTTATTTATTTGAGAGAAAGCGTGAGAGGGGGGAGGGTCAGAGGGAGAAGCAGACTCCCTGCTGAGCAGGGAGCTGATGTGGGACTCGATCCAGGGACTCCAGGATCATGACCTGAGCTGAAGGCAGTTGCTTAACAACTGAGCCACCCAGGTGCCCCTGGTTTCTGTTTCTTTCAACACTTCTCAGCAAGTAATATAGAACCACATGTACAAGATGTCATTGACCGATACTATGAAACAACTGAAATTTTATTGGACAGCAGGAGGTAAAGCAACCAAGACAGACAATAATTTTGTAGACATGTCAAGAGATTTTGAAATTTAAAAAAATTAGCACTTGGAGTAAAATAAAATTCCCATGTTTCATCTTTGCTCTAAAATTACTTCAGGTTTCAAAGGTCCTGTAATAAATATGTCAATGCTGTAGGAGTGAGCCATGAGCTAGTAGAAATAGATTTTGAAGTGCCTGAGACTGAGAGGTTGGAGTTTGCCATACGGGTTGGATTTAGGCAGATCAAAGATTAGAAAGCCAAGGTTCTACACCTCTTCAGAAGTTTATTTGCTGTCAGGGCGCCTGGGTGGCTCAGTCGTTAAGCGTCTGCCTCTGGCTTGGGTCATGATCCCAGGGTCCTGGGATCGAGCCCCGCGTTGGGCTCCCTGCTCTGCAGGAAGCCTGCTTCTCCCTTTCCCACTCCCCCTGCTCGTGTTCCCTCTCTCTCTCTGTCAAATAAATAAATAAAATCTTAAAAAAAGAAGTTTGCTATCATGTGATTTTGATTTGTCCTTCTTCAAGCTTCTTTCTGGACTTTTTTTTTTTTTTTTTAAAGATTTTATTTATTCATTTGAGACACAGAAATAGAGAATGAGCAGGGGGAGAGGCAGAGGGAGAAGGAGAAGCAGACTCCCCGCTGAGCCAGGAGCCCGATGTGGGGCTCAATCCCAGGACCCCAGGACTGCTACCTGAGCCGAAGGCAGACGCCCAACCATCTGAGCCACCCAGGTGTCCCCTTTCTGGACCTTTTAAAATGTATGGGAGCTCATCCTGGAGAAAACAAAGCAAAATACCAAAAACATGATGCCTAACCCTTTGTGGAATGTGTGATGTGAGAGACAAGAGTTAAAGTACATTTTATCTGGGAAATATTATTAAATGACTTTAAATAATCAAGAAGAATAAGGAATAGAAAATGCAAACTCCAGAGGTATGGCATTGAAAAACACTGAGAGGACCCAGTTTCCATTTAATTTATGTGTATTCTGTGAAGAAGAGTACAGTGCACTGCAAATAATTTCTTTTTAGCTGATGGACAATTTGATTCTTTTTAAAACATAAAGAATGCTGGATTAAAATACAACCTTAGGGGCGCCTGGGTGGCTCAGTCATTAAGCGTCTGCCTTCGGCTCAGGTCATGATCCCAGGGTCCTGGGATTGAGCCCCGCATCGGGCTCCCTGCTCTGCGGGAAGTCTGCTTCTCCCTCTCCCACTCCCCCTGCTTGTGTTCCATCTCTTGCTGTCTCTCTCTGTCAAATAATAAATAAAATCTTTAAAAAAATACAACCTTATATGTTATACCTTTGAGGAGAGCTTTTCTTGCTGTCTTGAATAGCCATTTTGTACTATCTATGACTCATGCTGCCCTTCCTGTCCTCAATAAATCTTAAAAGAATTGGTTGTTCTAAAGTAGGGAATGGACCAAATTAGGAGGATACATCAAGATGCCAAATTGGAAAGGAAATCAATTGCTTTTCCAATGATCGAAGAGAATATGGCACCAAAGAAATGAACTTGTCCAACTATTCTTATGAGACAAACGAAAGATTGCGGTAACCACACCATCCAGCAACCAGAAATGATGAATTAGATATTTACTAAATCATTATCCTTATTGTGGCCCAAATACCTGTTGGCTATAAAAGAAAAAGTATAGCCCTTAAACGAAAGCAAAAGGCAAGGGAAATAAAAACAATTGTGTTACTTTCCCAACAGCACATGGTGATGAATTTCCTGCGCAGAGCCTGTGAACTAAAAATAGTGTCCTCATCCAGAATCTGCTTTAGGTCTGAGCATCTTTACAAGACTCTCTTCCGACAACTTACCCTGAGAACATAGTAGTTAGGGAAGGTCACTGTTCATTCTTTTTCCCTTCAAAGAGAGACTTTCTCAGGCAACTTTTTAAGTGATTTATCCAGAATCAGCAGGGTAATAACCGTCAGAGGCTGATGAAGAACCAGGCCCACTGGCGCAAAGATGAAGATGATCCTGTGAATTGCGGCAGTTGACAACCTGTAGTGAAAAAGTGAGAAAATAAGGCTAGTATTACTTCTGACTTGAGGGACTTAACTCTCTGGCTTTTACTGAATGTCAGGATCTTAGACTATTTTAGAAAGGAGAACTGACCTGCTTTAGTTTTTTTTTTTTTTTTAAAGATTTTATTTATTTATTTGACAGAGAGAGACACAGCGAGAGAGGGAACACAAGCAGGGGGAGTGGGAGAGGGAGAAGCAGGATTCCCGCGGAGCAGGGAGCCCGATGCGGGGCTCGATCCCAGGACCCTGGGACCATGACCTGAGCTAAAGGCAGACGCTTAACGACTGAGCCACCCAGGTGCCCCTGACCTGCTTTAGTTTTGATGCCTGCCACTTAACCTAAGAGTCCTCTCTGTCACCAGCTACCTATTCGTATTCTGGTAGCACCTAGCATTGTAAACAAATGATGAATTTGGACCAGGTGTAACAATGGGGTAGGTGTGACACAACATAAAGATGAGAGGAATGAGGGCATTAAAAGTGCAGGGCAGAGCGATGGAAATGTTTGAGCTGAGGTCCACGTTGGGCAGGAATGGAAGTGAAGCGGGAGTGGAGTTAATAACTGGAGAAAAGCATGAAGTCAAGGGATTGGTTGCTTAAGGGTGTTTGGTGGCTGGAAGGATGAGTAAGACAGCTTTCAGATTTTGAGATTTAAGATATCTTTGTGGATGAGCCTGTCTAAATTGAGGCCATGTAAGTGGGGAAAGGAAGGGAAATGAAATAAATGGAGTAAGGAACTATGACAACAGGGTACTGGGTGGTCATCCAGCTAAAGAGTGAGTAGAGCTGACTCCCATTAATTAGTTGATCAATTACTGAACATCCGTATGGGGTGATAAGCATGAAAGAAATTGGGAAACAGGGCGCCTGGGTGGCTCAGATGGTTAAGCATCTGCCTTCGGCTCAGGTCATGATTTCAGGGTCCTGGGATCGAGTCCCGCATCGGGCTCCCTGCTCCTTGGGAGCCTGCTTCTCCCTCTGCCTCTCTCTCTCTCTCTCTCTCTCTCTCTCTCTCTGTCTCTCATGAATAAATAAATAAAATTTAAAAAAAAAAGAAAAAAGAAATTGGGAAACATACTATTTTTAATCCCTAAGATGGTTGGTAACAGATTAGAAAATCAATCACAGTATGCTTGATGGTTATGATAGAGATAAGCTAGTACCTGCTACTCAGTACATACTTAAATTTTTGTTGAAGGAATAAGCACTTGCCTGAAGTCCTAAGGGGCCTGAAGGAACTAACCCAGCAAGGATAGCAGGGGAATGACTAAGGAAGGGTATCATGGAAAAACATTTAGTGGAGCTAAGATTTGAGCTGAATTTTGAAGGATGGTTAGCCATCTGCCAGCTAGATTTAGAGGCTGGGGAAAGGGATTCCCAAGAGGAAGAATGCCTCTCTGTGCACAATTAGGCAAGGTGAGGCTGGATTTTGGGATGCATGCAGGAGAGGACTCAGGGTGCTTCCTTAGGAAGGTACCATGTGCCTGCTGTCGTACTGGACTTTATCTTCAAGGAAGAGAGCGCCATTGGAGGATTTTAAGATGGGATGTGGTACAACCAGATTTGGAATTAGAATTTCTGGTAACTCTTTTATTAGCTGCGTAGAGATTATACTGGAGAATTTAATGCTGTTGGCCTTTTGGAGCATTCCACACTCAAAGTATCTGTTCCACTAAACAGTTGAATAGAAATAGTCTTTTTGTTTTATGTTAAGTGTGCACAGATATGTGTATATATATGTATTAATATTTGTGCTTGTGTTTATAAATGGTTGTGCATGTAAATAGAGGTAATGTAAGCAAACATGCTAATAAATACAACATGCAGATAGGCTGAGGTTTGCCTGTGAATAACTGAAGACCCCAAATAACAAAGATTTATTTCTCTCTCACATGAAAAACGTGTAGGCTCTCTAGAGTTGGTATATGTGTACCAGGAACCCAGACACCTTTTATGTTTTTGCTCCATTTCCCTCAGCTTCTAGGCTCTTCTTTATGGCCTGGATTTCAGCTTGAGTTCCAGCATCATATACACATTCCAACAGAAAGGACGAAGGGATGGAAGAAACAGATAACCTTTACTTTAAGAACCCTTGTACTCTAAGGACATATTAAACCTGATGTTTCAACTTACATCCCATTGACCAGAATTTAGTCTAACAGCCTCACTTGGCTGCAAGAGAAGCTATAAAATGTTATCTGTTCTGGATGGCAATACGCCCGGTTAACAGTGATGGCTCCCCAATGAGGAAGAAGGGAGGAAGGAATACAGCAGTGAGAGTGAGCAGTCCTGCCACAGAGAAGCGCTTAGTTTCTCCCCACTCCAGTCATTCTCTCTAGATAATATGGGCCTGTGCGTGTATGAAGTTGATATGTTCTTAGAAGTTCTTCCATTTGGAGACACATAAAATCACATATTTTATGGACAGTAATAACATTTTGCAAGTACAAGCATTTTCCAAATGATTTTTTTTATAGTTGGCTTAGTATGTACTACATGAGACGATTGTAGTCAATTGCATTTGTTATAGATATTTAAAAATGTTTACTAAGTACATTCACACCTCACACATCCACCTCATATACTCAATCTAGCATTTCTAAAGTAAATAGGATGACAGTACTCTCCCCATTTTATTGCCAGAGAAATGGAGTTATATGGTTTGATGTTGAAACTGGAACTAGTGTTCATTGGCCCCCTGCTCTAGGGCTTAATATAAGGGAATAATGGCATGGATTTTTGAAAACAGAGCATAATTAGAAAATAATTTATATTTTAGTTTGAATGAATGTATGCTAGTAATGGACATGATGTTTTTGTCATTTGAAAACGTAGCATTCAAGAATCTATTTTTTCCTCTCACTTACCTGAGCAATGATATCTGGAACATAGAGCATTGCATTTTCCCATAGATGTGACTGCTTCCTTTTCCCACCAGGACACTTCAAGTGTTTGGGGTTGCTCATTAATGTAAATATCAATCACTTCCCTGCCAGGGCAATACACAAAATGTATCTACATATTAATTGTCTTTTGATGTTTTCACTGTGCAAAATAATTCAGAAAAGTGAAGTGAACACTTTAAGTAACTGATTCAAATCCATGTGTTTCGTGCTGACACCATATATTGCTTAGGAGGATATAGTTTATAATTTCTCCTTCATGGGTCCTTCTAATTAATGCAGAGTGTTTTTAGCCTATTACCTATAGGAGTAAACTTTCTGAGGATACCTTTGTCTTAAAAGTAGCAAAGGGCAAGGCAAGCCATCGAGTCACTGACTGGGCCAGAAGTTGAGGCACAATTTTTGAAAAGATTGAATTTGTAGTTAAAAACTTAAGTGACATGGTTTAAATTTTAGTTAAAAACTTAAGCGACTTAGTTTGAATTTTAAACTTTCCTTTGATAAGAAGCAGACTGATGACTAATCAAGAGTTCAGACAAGATGATCTGGCATGGAGTTCCTCTGTTTTTAGTAAATATTGGTAGAAATTAGAAATACAGCTTTTTACTAACAATAACCATCTCCAAGAATGTGTCAGTCCTCATCATACCTCTCTGTTTCCTAACATCAACTCCTTCTAAATTCTCTCTACATCTTGAGACTTTTTTTTCCCCTTTGGTTTCTATAACTTTGCCTTCTTCCCCCCGCCCCCCACTTTCCAAAGACTTGCTTGGTTTATTTTACAGGCTCATCCTTGTCCATGAAGCCATGGGATGGGGCTTGTTTCTGAGCCCTTCTTCCCCTCCTCTCCTCTCCCCAACCACCTTTTGTTCTGTCTTGTCTTCCTCACCTCAGACCATTTGTCATGCCCTTCTCCTTGCCTGAAATACTCTGCTCTCAGATATTCACCCGGTTAGCTCCAATTAGTCTTTTAGATGTAAATTTAACCAACATGTCCATTTACTGTGAAATGATGGTGGGAAGATTGAAGATACTGTCAAATGAGAATGAACATCCATGCTCAGCGGTAGGTTCAAGATAGTTTCTTCTGTAGATTATATTTATGAAGTCCTAGGGGAATACTTTATGCCTGTTTTCACTAGATATTTTCAATCTTCAAATACACAGTTCATCTTAACCTAGCCATTGGGAAATGGTAATTTAGCGATTGTTTAAACAACCCTTTATCTTCCTCCCCCCCCAAACACCACCTTGTTTTAAGCTGCTTGTTATATATCATGACGGTGTTAAATAAATTCTTACATGAGTATTTTGGAAACTAGAGCCATTAGATAAAAGTGAGATGCACAGTTGACAAATCATCTGAATAAGTTGGTTCATGTAAAATTCCATTTTGAATAAGGCAAGTCCTATCCCACTCACTGTGTCTTTTCTTCAGCATCTCCACAAATTACGTAATAACCTTGAGTAAATTCTTCGGCCACTTGGATGATGGTGATACATCTCTAAACCTCCCACCTCCAGGTATTATGTACTGAAATGGAGTGTGGAGAGCTGAGTCAATTTTTATTTTCTTTTGGCAAATCAGAGAAATGAAAGAGAGAGAGAAGGAAAGAAAGAAAGGGAGGGAGGGAAGGAGAAGGGCTTGAGGGAGGTAGAGAGAGGATAGGGAGGGAGAGAAGAAGAAAGAGAAAGAGAGAAAAGTGCTTGGCAAAAATCTCCAATGGGGGGAAGTGACTCATCATGCTTTGCTGTTGATAAATCAGGGCAAAGCCTGGGATGTTATGAAGGAGCTTCCGACAGATGCTCTTCTCATATGTTGTGATGACGTTTGTATCATTACTCACTCATTTTCAGGTAAGTTATATAACAATATATAGCAAGTACATCCTTATTGGTGATTAACATTTCAAAAATCCTATGCAACAAAATGTGTTCATGCAGAGAATTTTGAAATAAAATTGATATATCAGAAATTATTCTGGACAATTCTGAAGAACTGGTTGCAATAGTATTTACTTCAGAGCTTTTCACGTTTATTTCTTTGTCTTACTTACTATTGAAAATACGGTTAGTTACCTCTGAGGAGAAGAGGAAGAATGCATTCAGAAAGAGGAGTCCTAAGGGGCTTCATCCTTATTGTCACCATTTTATTTCTTTAGGTGGTTGATGTGTATTTGTTGTCTTACCCTTTTCATGAGTAATAAAATTTTAACACTACATTTTCAGGCAGATTTATAGTCCCTAGTTTTGTGAATTTGAGCTAGCAAATTGTATAATTATTCTGGGTCGTTTTGGACTTTGTGTAAAAAAAAAAAAAAAAACAACACCCAAAACAATAAACATGATAATTCATGAAGCCAGATTGACTGAGGTATGGCCATTTTTGAGGACTACTCCAGTTGTGTGACCAGTAATTAGATCACTTGTAATTTACTCATCCTTTGTACCTTTATGGAGTAGCCAGTGTTCACATGCAGTTGATGCCGTAAGTAGCTCTGCTTTACATGTACATAAAGTTATAAGACTTCCAACATTTAAAATGGAGGTGCCTTTTCTAGAATCAAGTGTAATTGAAAATGAAAGTTGTTCATTGTCTGAACACAATCCAAACCACTGGGCAATTAGATTAATCCTGGGAAAATAGAATCATAGAAGGTTAGAGCTGGAAGGGACCTCAGAGATGATCTAATTTCCCCCTTCAATTATAAATGGGGAAATGATTACAGTCCCCAGAAGCTTTAGCCACATAGATAGTTAGTGGAAGAGCTAGTACTTGGAGATTTCAGAGCTTTCTTCACTGTATTGATAGTTACTGAACTGTCATCTCCAAAATTGTTGATATGAATGGTAACCAAAGCAAACAAACAAAACTAACAGCAACAACAAAACTAGGATTTTGAGGTGGAGTAACTTTTTGATATATTGCATCCCATATCCCTCTTGTGGATTTACAGGGCACTTTAGTGTAACAAAGGCTCTGAGAAGCTCTATAGTAAAGGATTCTCTAATTGTTTAATCCACTGTGGCCCAAATTTTTCAACAATGAAACCCCTATTGTATGAAACAGTACATTTTGAAGAAGTTTGAATGACATAAAATTAGTCAAATCACCTTGTATTACACAGTCTAATCAAATGAAAGATCAGTTTTTATTTATTTTTATTTTTTTTTAAAGATTTTATTTATTTATTTGACACAGAGATAGCAAGAGCTGGAACACAAGTGGGGGGAGTGGGAGAGGAAGAAACAGGCTCCCCGCTGAGCAGGGAGCCCGATGCGGGACTCGATCCCAGGACCCTGGGATCATCACCTGAGCCGAAGGCAGATGCTTAACGACTGAGCCACCCAGGCGCCCAGAAAGATCAGTTTTTAAAATTAGGTTAACAGAAATGAATCATGGAACACTACATCTAAAACTAATGATGTAATGTATGGGGATTAACATAACAATAAAAAAATTAAAAAAAAATTAAGTTAACAGATAGGGAGCCTATGGATCCACCTTGACATACACAGATAGTCTCTCAATAAGGAGGTCAGTGTTCCATAAGTGCTTGTAAAACTTCGCATTCAAGGCATAGTGAGGGGACTGAGGAGAGAGCATGAGGTTCTCTTTAATGAAAACTGAGCATGCTGATGAAGATGGTAGAAATTGTGAGGTAAATATAGGTGGTAGGCTTGGGTAGTGGAAACAGACCGAAGAGGAGAGAGGAGAGGAGTCAGAACCACTTCAGAGAGATAGGTTTCTGAGCTCTGTCCTTGGCTCACTGGGGTGATCCCCAAATCAAATAAAAATACCAGAAAGTGTCATGAGGAAGAGGATTAGCTTGAGGGAAGTAGATAGGAAGGAAGGACATCAAGCATAGGCATGATAAAGCTAAGTAGGACAGTATGCTACTTGTGTGAGATTATCTTGGAATCTCACAAGAAGACTCTTCCACATCTAAACTCCTAAAACTTTTCCTTCCTAACTGTCATTTTCTTTAGCCTGTCCTGGATTCTCATTGAGTTGGTCGAGTGTGTGTTTTATCACTCCCAAGATAGTTTTCTAGGGGACAAGGATATTAGTTCTTTGTACTATGTCCCCCAGGTTGTGGCACATTACTTTGTATGAATCCTACTCTCGAATGTTGGCTGACCGACTACATGATAGAACCAGCAAGCCTGCCTTGTGCATGTAGTACAAAACTCCAGTGGAGAATGTGAAGCATTAGTTCTGGTGATCCCTTCTGTCAAGAGGTTTCCAGGTCACTCAAGACAGCACACTAAAAAAGAAAGAACATTCTGTATCTAAGCCCTTGACAGAGGACATGTCCGTAAAAGAGAGAAGTCAGAGAAGTCTTCGTAAAGAATACGGTGTGGAAAATTATTACTTAGTGAAGATGGTGTTGGTGGATATATTCGTTTCTGACTGCTGTTGTAACAAATTATCACAAACCCAGTGTCTTAAAATAACACAGAAGTGCTAGCTTGCAGTTCAGGAGGTCATTCTTATGAGGCTAAAATTAAAGTATTGGTAGGACTGCATTCCTTCTGGAGGCTCCTAGGAGAGAATCCATTCCTTGCCTTCTCTAGCTTCCAGACACTGCTGACATTCTTTGGCTTGTGGCCCTTTATTGTATTTTTAATGCACATCCCTGCAACCTTTGTCTGCCTTGGGACCCTTCTGATTCTTTGCTAGAAGGACCCTGTGATTATATTGGGCCCACCTGGATAATCCAGAATAATCTCTTCATTTTAAGATATCCTTAATGATACCTGCAAAATCCCCTTTGTCATAAAGGTAACATGGTCACAACTGCTAGGGATTAGGACAGGAAAATCTTTATGGAGACATAATTCTTCCTACCCTAGTAGGGAATCAATGTGTGCCAAGTCCTGGAAGTAGAAAAGAGCACGGAGTGTATAGTTGAACAGTAAAATGATCAAAACAAGATGTAGAGTATGTGTTAAGGACTGTGGCGAACAGACTGGCTGCGAGGCAGGTCTGAGTTACAAAAGGGCTTTAAAATCGAGGATGGGAGATTTAGGTTTAATGCACTTACTACCAGGGAATCATTTCAAAGTTTTGTAAAGCAGCTAGCGTTGTGAAAATAGTATTTATAAGAGATTAGGTAGGTGGGATTTGTGGAAGAGCCCGGCAGAGAGGGAGATGGAAGCAGTGAGACCAGCCGGTACTGACTTGGATGTTTCCTTGCTGGATCCTTTCCATATAGGGACACTTAAGACATATCTGTAGATCATTTGATCAAAGACTTCAATTAGAGTGGCAGTCATTGAACGTCTCACATATCCGTAATTTTAGGTCTAATCTAAATTTGGGCACTAGTCAAGGTTCTTTCACGACCATGATGGTCTCTGAAGTGAGGCTCTAACTCAGGGATTAGTTTGTGTTTTTTCCTTGTTTCTCACAGTCTGGTGTTGCCCCCTGACATCTGTATTTCAATGGCTAGTCTGAAGGGGCTCTTTTTCTCAATTGGAGAAATCTCCCTTGTTTCTGTGGAAGTAACTTGTTGTAAAGAATGATCAGCTATGTCTTTTGACTTTGCTATACATTTTCGTCATCAATTCTTATCTTCATTAATTTATCTTCCTATATAGTAACTACTAGCTACATGGGGCTGTTTAATTTTAAATTAATTAATTGATTTATTCTTCACAGATGGAAGTTACTCCTATCAGACCGGATATTTAAATGCATCTGAACTGAAGCTTTTGTTGCTTTTAACTGGAAAAGTTCAAGAGTTAATAGGATAAGAAATATTAATCCTTCTAATTGTAATAGCATATCTTCTGTGATGTGTGGTGTTTTTTGTTTGTTTGTTTGCATTGTTACAAAGCCATGGAGCCTGAATTCTTTCTATTTAACATGAGTGTGAAGGGCCACATGGGCTCTGGCACCAGAAGGGAAAGGACTGTATGTATGGGAGATATTTATTGTTTTTGCTTGTCTAGCATCTATAGGCTCTCCCATCCTTTTCCTACTGCAATCCATGAGTTTTGCGCTTTCCCTAACCCACTCTTGATCGCCAATTAGTGTCAAAATCATGAGTTATACTGCTGGCTTTTAACCTAATTTGAATCAGTGAGTGTTAGACCTGAGACTTTTGCTAGAACTACTGAGGATGAAGTGCCACTCTATTTGGGTGGTTAAGCTGGTAGGGTATAGGTCTGGGCCGCTGAAAGTTGCCATTAGAGAGAGCTTCCCTTACAATAAAGCCAATGCAGAGAAAAGCAAAGCTCATGGGGAGGAAGGAAGGAAGGAAGGGCGGGCCTTAGTCCTGGTGATATTATTTGAGCCCTAGGATCCAACTATGACCAAAGCTGTAATTTTTCCTTGCATTTTTGGTTTATAAACCAGTATATTTTCTTCATTATTTAAACTGATTTTAGTCCTACATCTCTCAGTCTCAATCAGGATTCCGCTCTAATACCATACACATACAGCACCTAGAATCTCACCTGGGCTCTGTGTTCTCTTCAAGGTTTTCCTCTGGAATGTTGACCAAGGTCTTCAGAGTGTTTGCCCTGTTTGCTCACTTTTTACTCTCAGTGGGAATGACCTGGACTTCCTCACTACCTCCTGATGATTTGCAGCCATAAAAGTCTCTGCAAATATGATACTATTATTAGTAACACCAATGAAAGCATTTTGGAAAATAGAATTTCATTGTCTTAATGAGAGCTGGAACCTGGTTGATGATTCCTCTTCTCATATTTTTCCTGTTTACAGAATTAGGAGAATAGGCACATATATCCTTGTTCAATTCAATTGATTTAAATTTAATACAGGTCTAGCACAATTATGTATAAAGGTGCTTAAATATTCATTTTGTTTTTCTATGTTATCAACCCTTTATGTTTTTGAATCATCCATGAGTTAGATAAACATACCCTGATATAAATTTTTGATAAAACAATTTCCAAGTATGTATTATAGCACCCTGCAGAGCACTATAGACTACCCATCAAAGTTGATAATATGCAAAATATGCAATATGCATATTTTGGGAATTTGGCTAACCAGTTCTGAATTCACCTAAACCAGCTAATTAGGAGAGCAGAAATACGAAGTAGAAATAATGATAATGTTAAATGCCTTTTAAATCAAAGCACACTATGTCTTTGACGTTATCCAGATCAAGCAGTGTAATGGCCTTAAAGCAAATGAAAATATTATCAGTTTGGCATCCCTTTGTTCTTACTGAACATTTGTTAAGTCCCAGAAATTTCCATTTCATTTTCTGTGTGAATGTGACCTTATTTGGCAATGGGGTCTTTGCAGTTGTAATCAAGTTAAGATGAGGTCATTAGGGTGAGCCCTAATCCAGTGTAACTGGTGTCCTTATAGAAGGAGAAGAGAGCAGAGACAGACATACAGGAAGAAGGCCACATGACAGTCCAGACAGAGATTTTGTGATGTGTCTACGAGCGCACAGGAATGCCAAGGATTGCCAGTAACATCAGAAGTCAAGAGAAAGACATGGAACAGATTCTCCCCCTAAGCCTTTTGAGAGAGCATGGCCCTGTCAAAACCTTGATTTAGAGCTTCCTGCTGCTAGAACTGTAAGAGAAAATGTTTCTGCTGTTTTAAGCCACCGAGTTTGGGGTATTCTGTTACACAGCTCTAGAAAACTAATCCATCGAGGCATGGACGTAGTGTCCAGAATTCACTTGTACCCCCTTTTTGAAGTTAGGCCAAAATATATACTCATCTTAATTCTTTTGCAATGTTTTAGTTCTCTATAATTCTCCAAAGATTATTGAAGATGGATTGATAATGACATTTCCAAGTATTTTAATCCTCTAGGATATAATTTCTCTAGGTGTACACAATTTTCAAGTTGTGAGGTTTACCACCCCACTCTTCACTCATTTAAAACTATGGCTGCTAACTGTGTATTTGGGAATCAGCCAGGCACTGGAAATACACCTTCCTGGGCTTGAAGAGTTTATGGATAAATAAGGGTGATAGGACAGTTAAAATATCAGTACGACATAGAACCTTTGAAAGAGGAGTACCAGTAGTCCCAGGAGAAAGCATGAAGAATATGCCTACTTGGGAAAGCTTACCATAACCCTGAATTAAGATTTGAATACAGTGCGATGTGGGCAGCAGCCTAAGCCAAAATAAATAGATGAATATATTTATTAATTAATTAAAAATAAATCTGAGGAATGAAAGAGCATTAGGTATAGCATGGAGATATGAAAGAACAAGAAACTTTCTGGGAATTTGGATAAGTGGATATGTTGGGAATGCAGGGTCCATGTCAGGAAAGAGAGAGGGCTGGAGAAGGTGGCCAGAGCTCCTTCATGATAGAGTTTGGATGTTCTGAAGGTCATAGGCAGCCATTAAAGTTACTGTCAGCCCCTCCAAACAACCTGAGTACTAAGCCAGACTCCTCCAAAGGAAGCAAAGAACAGTGGAAAACCAAAACAACTTTGTTAATCCCAATTTTGACTTAAATTATTTTTGCTTTAACCTTAATTAGTTATGCATAGACATAGAAGTGTCTGGAATTTGGGGGGCACCTGAGTGACTCAGTCAGTTGAGCTTCTGGCTCTTGGTTTTGCCTCAGGTCATGATCTCGGGGTCCTGGGATGGAGCCCTGTGTGGGGCTCCGCGCTCAGCAGGGAGTCGGCTTGAGATTCTCTCCCTCTACCCCTCCCCCTGCTCCCTAGCACTTTCTCTTTCTCTCTTTCTCTCTCTAAGGTGAATAAATAAATCTTTTAAAAAAGTGTCTAGAATTTTTATGCATATAATTCATATACAATGAAAATAAATTTATAATCAAAATACCGTAACCCCATAAAACTAATCTATTTCAACTTCTAAATATTAATGTGAAAATAAATGATTTTTGGAGGCTAAATCATACCTGCTATACTATAAATTTGTTTTTTAAAAAATTTTAATTAGTGCTTTTATGTGAGTACATCTCTTAACCTGTCCACGCGACATTGATAAAGTCAGCATTCTCTTACGAACCTTTGGATGAAAATATGCAATTTCCCCTCTGAGATTTTCTAGTCTACCAAAATCCAAGAGCATATTTGGCATTTTTAATAATATTTAATGAAAATCTGTGATATAAATACATTTCTTTTGTATTAAAATTTTCATAATGGGACAAAAAGGAGTAAAAACTAACACTATCCAAGGCACATTCTTCACTATTTAACAAGAGGAAGTAGAAAAACTAATAACTCAACAAAAGTCCTAGCTTTTCCCCAATTACATGTTTTAAAACCTGTAGCCAAACGAGTAGCATTATTAGCTGTACTCTAGTTGTTACTACCGTCAGTCAGGGAATAACTCACTTCTGGCTCCAGCTTCTTCTCTTCAAGCCACTGTAAAACCTTCACCATCACATCCTTTCTGGTAACCTCTCTCTTTCACTTAGCACAGATGTGATCTGTGTTTTTCTCATAAACCTATGGCAAGAAAACAAAGACTCAAATACAAAAGCCCTTACATTGTTTAATTCTTTTTTTTTTAAGATTTTATCTATTTGACAGAGAGAGACACAGCGAGAGAGGGAGCACAAGCAGGGGGAGTGGGGGAGGGAGAAGCAGGCTTCCTGCCGAGCAGGGAGCCCGATGCGGGCTCGATCCCAAGACCCTGGGATCATGACCTGAGCCGAAGGCAGACGCTTAACCACTGAGCCATCCAGGCATCCCAAATTGTTTAATTCTTACTTATAACTCAAAATGTGCTTATACTAAATGTATTCTATAACATGACTAACATTTTATTAAAAATAGTTTGTCAATTGATCCTATTTGGAAAAATATTGTATTACAGCATTTTAAAGACTATTCATTCATTCCCTTGTTTAATAGAGAGATTGAGGGTGAACTGGGGGAGGAGCAGAGGGGGAGGGAGAGGGAAGGGGAGATAATCTCAAGCAGATTCTGCCCTGAGTGCAGGGCTGAAGTGGGGCTTGATCTCATGACCCTGAGACCATGACATGAGCATAACCAAGAGTGAAGGGTCAGATGCTCAACCGACTGAACCACCGAGGCGCCCATGTATGATGGCATTTTAAAGCAAGAGATGCTAAAGCAGCATTTTAAACTGGTATTGCCTAGTCACTACCAGGTTCATTTCCTTCTTTCCAGTTTGAAGACGATCCACATGGTTAGCAAAGACTTAGTAATAAAATAGGGGCAAAATAGGAATATTTTCTTTTTTTTTTTCATCTTTTAGCATTATATATTTATTCACGTATACAGTAATTGCTCAGGCATTCTGACAATTACTGAGGATATAGCGGTGGGTGAAAAATACCAGTGGTGGGTTAAAAATTCCTAAAGTTTAAGTCTTTATAGGTAATGAGTCAATCACTTTCAGTGCTGAGCTTGACTATTATCTTTGGAGAGCAGAATTAACATACTTATATAATAAGTTATGTAAGTTTTCAATGTGCAGAACTGTACTGTCTATATGGTAACTACTAGCCACATGGGGCTATTTAATTTTAAATTAATTAAAGTAAAATGTGAAATTCAGCTACCAGTTAACACGAGCCACATTTCAAATGCCCAGTAGCCATGTGGCTGGTAGCTATGATACTGGACAGCACTGATCATCACAGACTTGATAAAACACTGTAACTTATAACTGGATACAATACTTATAATTTGTTTTAGTTGACACGAAAGATGAATTTTACTTGAAATTAAACTATATTGTGTACTCAAGTTATTCTAAATTGCACTGTTTATACTCAATGCTTTGATTAATAATGGCTCTGGTTTGTTTTTTGACACTCTGAACCGTCTTACAGTTTTGATAACATAAATTGGATTTCAGATTTTTTTAAAAAAGAACTATTTCCAATATATAATCTTTGTAAATAGCAGGAGATATTCAGATACCAAATCAGAAGGGATTCACATATAAAAGTGTTTATTTTAATGTAATCTTTCTTGAATGTGAATATTAATATAACAAAATAATTTCAGTATAGGAGCTGTATTAGAAAACTCTTGTTAAGGAATTCTTCCTTAGCCAACCTCACAGACCTAGACTTTGTAAGTAACAGAGGATGTTCCTGAGGCAATATTGGAATTGTGGAATTTAAAAAAAAAATCTTTTTAAAATGTAAAAGAAAATTTTGCTTTAATTCCCTTGGTCTGCATGGAATCGGATACTTCTCAACGAGCTTTACATCCCTTCACTAAATATTTACATTAAGTATAAAGATGTTCTAAAAGCCACCTGTCAACAATACACTATGTTCACTGAGAATTTCCAGGACTATGTCTATGGTCATCACATTTATCTTTCAATGTCATTGTATTCCTCTGGGACCTCTGCGTACTCTCAAGCAGTATTTATGATCAAAACCATGCTGCTTGTAAGGTTACATACATGAGGTGTAGTTTTCCTTAATTGTAAATCATTTACTGTGATCACTACAAATCGCTTTACCTACTCAGTTTTGCCTTTTCCAAATACAGGCATGGCTTTGTAGCTCCCAGTTTTTATTTTTATTTATTTATTTTTAAAATATTTATTTATTTATTTATTTTAGAGAGAGAGAACAGGGGTGAGGGGTGAGGGGCAGAGGGAGAAGGAGAGAGAAACTTAAGCCAAGTCTGCAGTGAGCGTGGAGCCGGACGTGGGGTTTGATCTCATGTCCCTGAGATCACAACCTGAGCTGAAACCTAGAGTTGGATGCTCAACTGACTGAGCCACCCAGACACCCCTGTAGCTACCAGTTCTTAGGTTATGTCCCTGGGCCTGGATTTTATCTAGTTTTACCTAGTATTTTATCATGGATCTCATGAAATAAAAGAAGTCTATATTCGTGACTCATCTAAGGGATGTATAGAACTCTCAGGATTTCCTTTAAATTTGCTCTGGGTATCTGTAACCAGACCAGGGGAAAGTTTTTATGCGGGGAGGGAGTGATGGTGAGGGAACGCAATTCTTACATAGATTCAAGAATAAATTGGGAATTCATGTTATTCCATATTCAGACAAGCTAATAAATAATCCTGTGTTTACCAGCACTGAGCTACCACAAGATGGGCAGTAAAAACACTTTAATCTCCTCACTCTTCTTCTTTCTCTTGTGTTCTAAATGCTTCAAAAATTAGAAGAGGTATTCTTTAGATATGGTGGTTAAGCCAGTGCATTCATCTCTTAGTCTTTGGTATAAAATCAGCTGTATTTATAGTGCTTTACATTAAAAATTCATTTGGTCTAACTTTGTTTTGGAACTTTTAACTCTTCTGAGCAATCTATTTAACTTGAATTTTGCTTGTAAAGTATTACAGTGGCCCTTAGCATTCATACCGGGACTTTGAACTGGGATTTAATTTGTTCCATTTTATGTTCAATATGGTATAAGATGTATATGTATAAATATGGTATAAGATGCTGGTTAGGAATTTTGAATCTTGAATGACACAATACTAAAAATTAGCCAGTCTGAGTAAATTTTACCTCTAGAGGATTCTGTACACACTGAGAAATTGAAATGACTTCTCAACTAATCTCCTCTAGAGTGTGACTATGTTTCAGTGTGTGCTCTGCTTTCTCTTCCTAATTGGGGAGCCTCTCTGGCTCATGGTTTATGTTAGGGCCTGATATATGTATCCATCTCCCTGATAGTGCAGTGTTTTCACACTGGAGGGTAGTAGAAAATAAGATTGAGGTTGTGACTGCAGGCTGCTAGATATCTTTACGTCTCTTTTATTTCCCTCTGTTATTTTTTTTTTTAAGAAGTCTCCACACCTAGCATGGAACCCAACGTGGGATCTGACCTCACACCCTGAGATCAGGAGTTGGGCGCTCAACCGACTGAGCCACCCAGCTCCCCTCCCTCTGTAGTGTTTACCACATACCACCCTTTGGATGATGTTTCAAAAGTAAATCCTACATTTTTATAGTCAGCCAACTATAGTAGACATCGATAATTACCTCCTTATGAGAACCATCAGATGTTTTAGCTTCCTAAAGGAGTGAGCCCAGTAGCACTTTCTTTTTAATTAATTAATTAACCAGTTCATTCATTGGGGGAAATTCAAGTTAGGTTCAAAGTACATAGGTAGTCATTGAAAGAAATATTGGTTAACATTTGAATGTAGGGGAAGGGAGTATTGAAGGCTTGTGGAAATTTAGTGGACAGATATGATAGCTGTCTTTTAAAATAAATTTCATGGGGGCACCTGGGTGGCTCAGATGGTTAAGCATCTGCCTTCGGCTCAGGTCATGATCTCAGGGTCCTGGGATCGAGTCCCACATCGGGCTCCCTGCTAGGCGGGGAGCCTGCTTCTCCCTCTGCCTCTGCCTCTCTCTCTCTCTCCAACTCTCATGAATAAATAAATAAAACATTAAATAAATAAGTAAATAAATAAAATAAATTTCATGTATTGAAAAAGGTTTTACTACTATCAGCTAGTAGCAACGTAATTGATTGCTGGAGGTTGTTACTGCAAGATAAGATTTTTGTTATCTGCATTTCAGAAAAGACTTTCCTTTCCTGCTCTATTCCGTGGAGCAGTGCATAGACACTCGAAACCGTGAAAGTGCACAGTCCTGATGCTGTGCATTTTAATCCACTGGTTCTCTCTTCACCTTATGAATTACAAAGACGAGGAGCTAGACGGATGCTCAGGCCTTAGCAAATAAAGAGAAACGTTTCACTATTACCACAGGCCAAATAAAAGAAAAGGTACAGATGTGCTAACTCAACGTAGCAGGACCAACTTGCAGAATGACTGGAAATGGGTCATTTTCACTGGCTCATCCACATTCTCTGTCTTGCATCTGTCTGGGATGGAAAGTTTCATTCTTGGTCCACATCCTTTTTAATTCACCAAAGTCTGTCTTAAAACAGTGGCAGTAACTTTCCCATTCTCTGAAGCCATTAACTGACAAGTATGCTTCCTTAGGGAGTTTTCTGTGATTGAATTTTGTCTGATAGAAGCCCTCTTTCTCTCCTTCCTTCCTTCCTCCCGCCCTCCCTCCCTCCCTCCCTCCCTCCCTCCTTCATTTTAGAGCTCAAAGTTGGATTAGAGATAATCCAATTCAACTTTTTAAATTTGAGGCAGTGAAGGCCCAGATAGATTGAGCAGTGCCAGGGCTAGAACTAGACCCTACGTTTTTCTGATCCAGGTCTTTTTGCAGCATACATGTCGCCTCCATATAATACAAGCAAATGCTGTGAGCCTGAGCACCTCCTGCATTATAAGGTGCTATAATCCAAAGGAAGCGGCTAAGACAGAGGCTGTTTGCTCCAGTAGTTTGCATTCAGCCAGAGGCAATAAGTCACATATATGTGATCATTGCCTTTTTTTTCTTTTTTTTTTTAATCCTAGGTAAGCAGGATTTAAGTCTAGGGTCATCTTTTACTTCCCTCTGCTTTTGTCTTATTACATATCTCTTTATTACCAGCTTACCCAGAAGCCCAGGCAGGGAGAGTGGGTGGGCAGAGTCAGCACCAACCACATCCACCTCAGCCCCTGGTGAGAGATGATTCACAAATGCTCCAAAGCTGGAAGAATCCCTCCCCCACCTTGGTTTACAAAGTATAGCATTTTTCAGAAGAAGTCTCTGGGAGTCAAAAGAGAGCAACTGTGGAAGCATAGAAAAAAGAAGAGTTCACACTGACCAAGTTCCTCATCCTCATGGATCTGAACACCCAGCCAGAGGGGTCTGATGAGTTTACAGAGCCCCCTCCATACCTTCCTTCTCTTAAATCCCAACCCTCAGAAAGGAACCAGAGAACTTCCGACTCCTGTTCCCTCCTCATCCCATATTGTGCTCAGGGAAAGGATTGGACCAGAATTTCTAGTCACTGTGGCAAAACTGTATAAGAGAGCATTAACTTTCTAAGGGAGAAAGCAATTACTGTCTTTCTCTGGGTATCCCCTAGGATGCAAAGGAAGTCGTAGATATTTCTTCCTCTCAGGGAGGTACGCTTCCTCTGGCTTTCACCATGGGGTGTCTCTTCAGAAAGAATTGCCTGACATTCCACAGCTGTTCAGAGAAGAGTGAGATGCTTCTGGCTGGGGTACGAGGGTAGCTGCATGCTAACACCACCACCAGCTACCATACCATTTAATCTCCTTGCTGGTACTGGAAACTAATCCATTGTCTGTGTTTTCTACATCTTACTTAATCCTCACCACAGTTATATAAAAGTGCTACAATTACTTCCATTTTACAAATGAGAGGTAAGTGACTTCTCTGAGGTCAGTAAGTAATAGGTCTTTGGTTCAAGCAAGTATCTTCCCTGCCTTCCAAGCCCATCCTTACATCCTCTTTCCACTCCCAGCCTTGCCTCTCTTGAACAAGCTCGCCTTCTACATCTGCTGATGGGATGGATGGAGCAACTCCTCTCCTTGTGTGTTGCTCACACGGTGCACTTGAGGACATCTCTGTACACTGTTGAAACAGCTTGCTTCCTTTTGGGAGGAAGAAAGAGGCCAACTACATAATTTCTCAATTTTAGCTTATTGTGTCTAAGTACAAATTTTTCTACAGTGTTCAGTGGGGAGGAAATCCAAATAAGATACTTAACAACTGCTTTTAGAAATTTTCCTCTTTCATTATTTGGCAGAGACTGACTTTATAGAAGATTTGGTATAAGAAAATGGTTTTCTGACAAACTGAGGGTTCTAGAGGGGAGGGAGGTGGGAGGATGGGTTGGCCTGGTGGTGGGTATTGAGGAGGGCACGTTCTGCATGGAGCACTGGGTGTTATGCACAAACAATGAATCATGGAACACTTCATCTAAAACTAATGATGTAATGTATGGGGATTAACATAAGAATAAAAAAAAAACCAAGAAAATGGTTTTCTGTACATACAAGGGGTGATTTTTTTTTTACTCTATGCAAATTATACTTCAGTTTTTAAAAGTAGAGTTCAGATAGACCTAGGTTTAAATTCTGGCTCTACCTCTTGGTGATGTGTCCTTAAACAAGTTTCTTTCCTCCTTCCTTCCTCCCTCCCTCCCTCCCTCCCTCCTTCCCTTCCTTCCTAAGATTTTATCTATCTATCTATCTATCTATCTACCTATCTATCTATCTATCTATCTATCTATCTATCTATCTATCTATCATCGAGTGAGCAAGTAGGGGAAATGGTGGAGGGAGAGGGAGAGAGAAGGGATCTCAAGCAGACTCTGCACTGAGGCTGGATCTCATGACCCTGAGATCATGACCTGAGCCAAAATCAAGAGTCAGATGCTTAATCAACTGAGCCACCCAGGCGCCCCTTTAGACAAGTTTCTTAATCTCCCTTTGTGTCAGTTTTCTCTTCTATAACACAAAGATAATAATTGTACCTATTTCGTAAGGTTGTCAAGAGGATTAAATGGAATACCTCACTTGGAATTGTGCCTAGCACATACTGTGAGCATGTGATAATTGTTACCATTATGGTACCCTAAGTCCTTTACTATGGTATCCTGCCAATCTTTTCAACTTTACAAATTGCTTCTCATTCTAAATGATCTTAATCTACCTTTTTTTCCCCTGCCAAATAAAATTATTCATTCTTTCAATGTAATGGAAAGAGTTCAGGTGGAACTTAGAAGGAAAGCAATTTAATTATATTAAGTTTTTCTAAGCTCTGAGTCACTGGGAGCCATAGCCCTTCAAGAATTATTTATGTTTTAAGAAGAGATTTCTGATTTTCTTCAATATAATTAATTGTTGAAGATGCAGGCAAGGAAATAATTCAAAAGAAAGGCTGTAGACAACATAAGAACATGGTAGTTCTGTGGCACATTGCCCATCCAGACTGATTGGCACTGCTCAGAGGCTTAGCTCACAGTCAGCAAGCAGAAGTTTAACCTTTTTGTCATAGTTTTTTTTTTCTTCCTCTTCTTAAAGCATACATTCTTCAAAAACTATGACGACTTTGCCAGAGGCCATGAGACCTACAACAGAGGGAAGGGTTGGGAGGGCAGGATATGAGCAGCATTGGTGACTGATTTTATGTAGTCAGGTGTAAGTAGGGGACAAACTTTATTCTCAAGGTTAGAGCAATAAACACATTAATTCACTTCATGCTAGGTTTGGACATACAGGTAGATATGTAGCAGCTCCTTGGGTAATTCTGTAGGTAAGAAATAGTCCATTTTATGAAAAAAAAAGTTATTTGGAGATTGGCTTTTTTTCTAAACAGTGAAAAGCATGATGGGGATTAGTCTTCACTGTTGAGGTTAACTGAAAAAAATGTCCAGGTAATGGCTGGTTTTCTTATAAAGACAATTTTATTGGTGAGTAGGGAACTTGGCACCGCTCTGACTTCCACTTTTGGTAGTAAAACGTTTGGGAGAACGAGTCCTGGGAACAGAAGAAATCAGGTAGTACATTGATTGCCACAGGTACTCCTTTCAGGACAGAGTATGGCAACCACTGTGGCTGATTGGCCCTCTGCTCAGAGGCTTAGCTCACAGTCAGCAAGCAAAAGTTTAACCTTTTTGTCACAGTTTTTTTCTTTCTTCTGCGGTTGCCATATTTGCCCCAGGGACAAAGGTGAGGGTACCAGGCTTGCTTGTCAGATACTTCATGAAAATTCCAACTGTCTGCAGATAGAATTTTCCATAGTAGAGCCGAGAAGACTTGAACAGAATGGGGTCTAGTGGAATGGCACTTCCTGGTTACAGAAAGCTCATACATCTATTGTTTCACTTAATCTTCAAAAACAATCCTTGAAAATAGATAGAATGGATAGTTTCACCTCTAACAGAAACATAGAACTCTATGTTCTCTAACTCACCTCTAACAAACAGAATGTTAGATTGCCAAAAGTCTGTTTCTCAATAGCAGAATCAAGGACAAAAACACAGGTCTTCTCTATTCCCTGTAGATCTTTCTATTACCATGTTATTTTTATACAAAACCAATGAAACAGAGCAATGCCTAGACTTCACTGGTGAATTCTACCAAACATTTAAAGAAGAATTAATACCAACACTTATAACCCCTTCTGAAAAATAGAGGAGGTGGCAAAACTGAAATATTTTATGAGGTCAGTATTATTACCTTGATACCAAAATCAGACAAAGACATCTCAAGGAACTAAGAGCACAGATTAATATCCCTTACAAATATAGTTGCAAAATCCTTAGCAAAATACTAGTAAACTGAATGTGGCAACATTTAAAAATGATGATACACCACGAGCAAGTAAAATTCATCCCAGGAACATAGGGTTTGTTTAACATCTGAAAATCAATTAGTGTAATACACCCAAGTAATGGAATAAAAGGCAAAAGCCTCACCAGCATCTTTATAAATTCAGAGAAAGCATTTGACAAACCAGCATCCTTCCAAGATAGTGATATTCTGTACGCTAGCCATAACAAGGCAGCTTTCTCAACCTGCTGAAGAGAATCGGGGAAAAGTGCAGATCGTAGCTAATGGTTAAAGAGTGCCTGTCTTCCCCCTAATTTCAGGAACAGCACAAATGTATCTGCTCTTTTATTCAACATTGCATGGGAAATTCTTACTTGGGCAATGATTTAAGAAAAAGATACAGTAGACATTCAAATTGGAAAAGGAAAAAAAAAGTGTAACGGTCTCTATTCTTCGATGGTATGATCTTCTCTATAGAAAAACCCTAAGGAATCCACACACAAAAAAATTACAACTAACAAACAACTTTATCAAGGTTGCAAGATGAGTACTATAAAATCCACTGAATTATACTTTTTAAAGGGGTGAATTTTTTGATACATGAATAATATCTCAATAAAACAGTTTAAAGTGAAGAAAACGGAGTCTCCTCACCTCTGTATCACGTACTTTAGCCTGTGAGATTTCTCCTAAATTTTCTCCAATATTATGCCTAGTTGAGACCAATTACCACTTCTGCTTTTACTGAAATTATCAGGTAGATTTGGCTATATCAGGCATTTCTCAAAAAACAGTCTTTAAATGGGAGCCACCTTTCCTTTGGAACAGTATACAGTTATTCTGAAAATAGCTGCAGACGTTTGATCAAAGATTTAATTTTGGAGCTAGGAGGAAGGATGATTTACATTTTGTGGCACATGTTTTTCTACTTTATTTCTTAAAATACAGATGAATAAATTGACCATAATAGCTATTTACTAACTTGGAAATACAACAGCTAAATTCATGAGCTATACTGATTGCTACCTCTTCTGAACCTCTGTGCCTTTTTTTTTTTTTTTACCCAGAATTTGTCAGTTAGCATATGTGGGCTTGTAGAGACTTCAATATGTATGTGTATATTTACATATCTTGTATATAATATGTATTACATATACATATCCTATATATTCAATACATTTTAAAGATTTTATTTTTATTTATTTGAGAGAGAGAGAGAGAGAGAAACAGCATGAGAGGGGATAGGGTCAGAGGGAGAAGCAGGCTCCCCGCCGAGCTGGGAGCCCGATGCGGGGCTCGATCCTGGGACTCCAGGATCATGACCTGAGCTGAAGGCAGTCGCCCAACCAACTGAGCCACCCAGGCGCCCCTATTCAATACATTTTAATATTGTAAGTCTGTAGAAGACAGAACTTTTCTGTTTCTTGAAGACCTAACAATTCTCTCTCTATATGAGCTAACCAGTAAGAGTTTTAGTTGGATAGTTGATATGCCAGTCTCCACACCAGGGAGGAGGAGTTGAGTATTAATCCCTGTGAGCGGCCTTTTTGGTAATTCAGAAAATTATAGAATGGATGAAGATTAAGGATGCTCTCTACCCTCTTACAGGGCTCATCATTTAGTGGTCAGCTTTTTTATCCAGAAAATGGTAACTCTTTGTAAAATACACCTGGCCTAGGAGACTTTGACTCCCTCGAATTCTAAATAAGTTTCAAAATATAAATTTTCCTTCCAGACATATTTCAAAGTGAAAAACAAATACTTCATGTTGGTTAAGTTCCTATACATATGCAAGTGGAATATAGCAATAAGATAGAATTTTCAATAAATGACCAAACATTCACGTAGGCATCTTTCAGAGCAGGGTCTTGGCAGGTGACATGCTTTTTTCCAGTAATGGTGAGGTTACAAAAGAATTTTTGGGTTTTCCTCTTGAAATTTCTATCAAAGCCACTGTACAAATTACATGAGTAAGCCCTCTTAGTACTGCTTAGTCATATCTGGTTGGTAACCAAAATTATATTACTCGTCAGTCAACTACTTTATTCTAGGCTAGCTCAGAATCACTTTAGGGTTCTTCCAAAATTATATCCACACTCAAAGAAGGACGACGTGCTACCAATAACAGTTTTTTTTTTTAAATGGGTTTTGAGCTCTGCCCTATAGCAAATGGGTCTCTTGGCTCACTGCCAGGCACACTTTGACCACTCAGTTCAGTGTTGCTTGACTGACTGACTGACTATCATGTTTATGTTACTTTGTATTACTTTGAGGAGAATAATACTCCTTTAATAATATCTTTATATGCTTCTCAAAAGTAAATTATTTCACATTCATAGTATGCACATACTGATTCTTTACTTGCTGTTTGAACTCTTTTTTTCCCTGCTCATGAAATGGCATTTGATCTATTCATATTGGCATATGTTCTATTCATTTATCTCCTTCTGCCTCATCATAAGAACAAAATCTAAATAATGACTGAAAGAAAACTTGTTGCATGGTTCTCACCAGCTACCGTGCCTTCCCTGTCTGACGTGTAGAGCTGATGCCTTCAGCTCATTTCTAAATGTCTGTGTGGAGAACATCATTGGGACTACAGATTTGAATGTACTTAGTTAGTTCAAGTAATCAGCGTCTGTATCCTTCCCTATTTTGTTGTGGTTTCCTACAATCTTAACAGCAGTGGCACTGTCCTGGTAATTAGAGCTGACCTTCACAGAGAGAGAGTTAAAAGGTATTGCTGAAAGTCTGTAATCTTCTAGTCATTTATCATGCTCTTGCCTCCCCATTTAATAAATTGGTGGCATTTCTCATTCTCAAAAAGTGTTTATTTCTTTTAATGGCTTTCAAAACTTGTTATTCATTGTTTTGCCTCTCCTTTCCTTTACCATCTTATTCCATGAAAAACACACATTTGCTGAAAAAAAGGAAGAAAATAAAATGGATTTATACATCTTTCAAATTTTTCTAGGGCTCTTCCTCCACAAACTCAAATGTTTAACTAACAGGTCATCTGTCTTTGCGCCACAGAAATTTACGAAGGGTGTCTGGAAAGAAGCCCCACCTCTTGATCACGCCTCCATTGATGGGGCTCAGCTGAAATGATCTGCCCTTCCTTTCGGTCCCCAGAGCTGTCTTGGCTTTTTAAACATTTGCCTTATTGGAGTTATGTGTGTGCAATTCTTTTTTTTTTTAACCTATTTTTTATTGTTATGTTAATCACCATACATTAAACCATACATTACATCATTAGTTTTAAATGTGGTGTTCCATTGTGTGTGCAATTCTTAGTCGTCCTACGTAATAAAAAATTAAGAAGGACTCTTGATTAAGCATTTCCTTAGAGCCAGACATTGATATTATAAGATCCTGTTTAATTCTTAAAACTACCTTGTGGTGACAGTGTTATGATCATCTTCATTTTATCTTACACATATATATGGCTATAGATATTATATATAAAATATTGTGTACATATAAATATCATATATAAATATGTTTTAGACATTTAAATATATCTTTATAAACATAAATTATACACATATACATATGTATATGGCATGGCACTGTGGTTTTTATAAAGATTATTTCTGTCCAGAATGAAAAGTCAAATTATTCTGGGCAAGATATCCTTCGGTCACATTTTTTTCTCCTAAGGAATTTTTTCCCTGGCATCTAATTCTTTGCAGGGATGTTTGAAACAAGCCTGGTTTTGATCCCTTGAAGAAACTTGCTTTTTTTCACTGCTTGAGTGCCTGAAGAATTTTGTATTTAATCTTGAAGTTTAATAAGCTTTTCCCCTGATACATGGTATGCCATTTTTGTCTGAAGTTTGAGTTCTCTCCTTATTTCACCAAAAATATCCTGTGTTATAGCTTTGAATAGTTTTATATTTCATTGTTTCATTCTCTATTTCAGGGAAATACAAAATGATTAGATGTTCAAAGGTATTGGGCATTAGAAAGAGCAAAGAGTAGGAACAATTGTGATATATAGAGTTTAAGATAATTACTGTTGAAAAGGTCAGACTGTCTGTCTGGGAAGCCCACCCAAAACACTTCCCCTGAATACCTCCTTAACGTGTGTTAACCATCATAGAATCTTTGCAGCAATACAAATCAAGGACTGATTCCTTTAACTGGTTTTTAAAATTAGTATTTAACAGTCATTTAGTGTGAATTTACCATGTGCCAATTTCTGTGAAGATGTTAATATTCTAACTCAAAATCTGAAATTTTTCCACCAAACTTTTATTAGAAAGCTTTAAGCTTCTTGAAAAGTTGGAAACTAGCAAAATGCAGTTTTGATATCTAGATTTACTGATTGTTAACACTGTACTATTTTTTTATGAGTCATCATGAGTGTTGATTTCACAAAACAATAAATACTTGGTGTCAGAAAAGCAATATCATTTTAGCTATATTCATAATTTACGTGTAGTTAGGGATTTTTCATGTAATTAGGGTCATTTTTTCCAATCTCTGGTTTACATGATAGCATTTAAAAATTTGTTATATATCAAAATAATTCTTTTTTTCTTCTTAAAAATATTCATTTTCTAATCTTATTAAATGTAATTTTTATTTTGCTTCTAACTCCTTTTGAATCATAGCTAATGGGTATATTAATACTGTGACACTAGGAGTAAAACAAATGTTTTAAAATTAATATTATATGGCTGAGTAATATTCCATTGTATTTCTTAGCCATAAAAAAGAAAGAAATCTTGTCATTTACAACAACATGGATGGAGCTAGAGAGTATAATGCTAAGCAAAATAAGTCAGTCAGACAAAGACAAATACCATATGATTTCACTCATATGTGGAATTTAAGGAACAAAACAAATGAGCAAAGGGAAAGAAAGAGAGAGAGGCAAACCAAGAAACAGACTCTGAATTGTCCAGAACAACCTGATGGTTACCAGAGGGGAGGAGTGTGGGGGGATGGGTTCGGTAGGTAATAGGGATTGAGGAGAGCACTTGCTGTGATGAGCACCAGGTATTGTATGAAAGTGTTGAATCACTATATTGTAAACCTGAAACTAATATTACACTGTATGTTAACTTACTGGAATTTAAGTAAAAACTTTAAAAAATACTCTTTAGATAATAATAAAATAAAAAATTAATATTGTAGCTTATTGCATCCTTGAGAATAATATTTTCAAATTAATTGGAGTGATGACATAATTTGCTAGATTTTTTGTTCTTTTTACATGTATATTAGACCATTTTTTGTATTTTCCCCATGTATCTGTTATGGGTTGACTTGTGTTTAACACCTAACCTGTGGGTTAGGTGTTACACAGGGTGAGATTATATAGGGTCTTTTTATTTATTTTTTAAGTTGTTATTTTACTTATTTAAACTAAAACAAAAAACAATATTCACCCATTTCTTCCACTTCTTTGTACACCCTACCTCTCATGAATACCTGTCTGTTCTTTGTATTTATGAGCTTGGTGTTCTTGTTTTGTTTTAAGATTCCACATATAAGAAAGATCATATGGTATTTGTCTTTCTCTGACTTTTCACTTAGCCTAATGCCTTTGAGGTCCATACATGTTGTCACAAATGGCAAGATTTCCTTTGTTAATGGTTGAGTTAAATATATATTCATATATATAAATTCATTATATGTATCTTGCATTCATCCATTGATGGACACTTAGATTGTTTCCCTATCTAAGCATTATAAATGTGCTGTAATGAACATGGGGATACATACATCTTTTTGAATTAGTGATTTCATTTTCTTCAGATAAATATCCAGAAGTGGAATTACTAGATCATATGGTAGTTCTATTTTAATTTTTTGAGGCACCACCGTACTGTTTTCCATCGTGGTTGTACCAGTTTTCGTTTCTACCAACAGTGCACCAGGTTTCCATTTTCTCCACATCCTCGCCAACACTTGTTGCTTCTTGTGTTTTTGATCCTAGCCTAATAGATGTGATATCTCATTGTTCTGATTTGTGTTTCCCTGATAACTAGTGATGTTGAGCACCTTTTCATGTACCTATTAGTTATCTATATATTTTTGGAAAATTTCTATTCAGATCTTTTGCCTGTTTTTTAATCAGGTTGGTTTTTTTTGTTTTGTTTTGCTATTGAGTTGTATGAATTCTTCATAAATTTTGGATATTAGCCCCTTATCAGATCTATGATTTGCAATTGTTTTCTCCCCTTCAGTAGGTTACCTTGTCATTTTGTTGATGATTTCTTTTTCTGTGCACAATCTTTTTAGTTTGATGTAGTCCCACTTGATTATTTTTGCTTTTGTTGCTTTTGCTTTTGGTGGCATTGCCAAGACCTTTGTCAAGGAATTTCCCTCCCATGTTTTCTTCTAGGAGTTTTATGGTTTCAGGTCTTAAGTTCAAGTCTTTGAGTTAATTTGTGTGTGTTGCATAAAGTGATAGTCCAGTTTTATTCTTTTGCATGTGGCTGTCCAGTTTTCCCAGCACCATTTTTAAAAAGACTGTCTTTTCCACATTGTACATTCTTGGCTCCTTTGTTGTAAGTTAATTGACCATGTATGTGTGGGTGTATTTCTGGGCTCTCTATTTTCTGTTCCATTGATTTACATGTCTGTTTTTATGCCAATACCCACTGTTTTAATTACTATAGCTTTTTAAAAATATTTTAACAGTTTATTTTGAAGGTCATTTTAAAACAAAGTTAAAGACAATCTGAGAAAAAATTGTACAGAGTATTCTCCACCATACTCATTAAGTATGGTGATTAAATGAAAATAAGGGAAATATGTTTTCTTTTGCAATTCTGGAAATAAGTTCTGTGGTCCCGAAGGGTCTTATACATCCAAAAAGGAGAAAACTCATGGCAATGAAAGCTGCCTCTTAATCATGTAAACCTACAGTAAGAACCAGATTTTTCTGTTCTTACCAGTAAGTCAGTTTTGATCTTCAACCTGTGCCTTGTTTTTTTAAAAGATACGATGCTAGAAATTCTTTGGGATTTGGTGGTTTTTCTTTTGCAAGCACAGCAGCTCCCTTTAATAAAACAGGCATAACTGTCTGATCTAGGTAGGCACAAGTTGGTAAAGACTGGAGATCCACTTTCTGTTTTGATGACCTTTCTGCCTTAATCTTCTCATTGTCTACTATAGTAGATTGCTTTGGGTAGTATGGACATTTTAACAATATTATTTCTTCTGGTCCGTTAGCATGGAATATCTTTCCATTTGTGTCCTCTTTAATTTCTTTCTTTAATGCCTGGTAGTTTTTTGATACTTCTTGGTTAAATTTATTCCTTTTTGATTGCAATTGTAAGTCAGACTGTTTTCTTAATTTCTTTCTGATAATTCATTACTAGCATACAGAAACACAGATTTTTGTGCATTGATTTTGTATCTTGCAACTTGACTGAATTTGTTTATTCTGACAGTTTTTGGAAGGAATCTTTAAGGTTTTCCATTACGTGATATCATGTTTTAGGCAAATAGTGAGAGCTTCACTTTTTTAGTATTTGAGATTCAGTCCCACCACCTAATCCCTAGGATTTTAGCATCTCTCTCCCAAAGCCAAGATTCAACTACGTGATCGTAATACCATTGTCAAACCCCCAAAGTTTAACTTGGAAAGTATATTATCTAAAATATAATTTATAATAAAATTTCCCCACTTGTCCCCCCAATTTTATTTCCGCTAGGCATTGAGCATATAATTGAGCATTATATGTTATATTTGGTTTTTGTGTTTTTTAACCGCCTTTATTCTAAACAGACTCCCAGGGGACGCCTGGGTGGCTCAGTCAGTTAAGTGGCTGCCTTTGGCTCAGATCATGATCCCTGGGTCCTGGGATGGAGCCCTGTGTTGGGGTCCCTGGTCAACGGGGAGTCTGCTTCTCCCTCTGCCCCTCCCCCCACTCATTTTCTCTCTCTCTCTTACACTGTCTTGCTCTCAAATAAATAAATAGAACCTTAAAAAAAATAATAAACATGGGGCGCCTGGGTGGCTCAGTCAGTTAAGCGACTGCCTTCGGCTCAGGTCATGATCCTGGAGTCCCGGGATCGAGTCCCACGTCGGGCTCCCTGCTCAGCAGGGAGTCTGCCTCTCTCTCTGACCCTCCCCCCTCTCATGCTCTCTATCTCATTCTCTCTCTCAAATAAATAAATAAAATCTTAAAATAATAATAATAATAAACAGATTCCCATTATTGTTCTTATGACTTTAGCATATTTTCAGAAGTTCCATGATCTGAATTTTTCTTGTTGTTTCCTCATGAGTCAGATTAGGTTAAAGGTGTTTTTTGTTTGTTTTTTAATTATCACAAAGTTTTTTTTCTTTAAGGCCAATTAAAGTGCTTTCACAGTATTATCTGAGTATATTAAAACCACAGAACACTTTTTGTTTCTTTATTTAAAATTTATTTTAATTCCAGTATAGTTAACATACAATGTAATAGTAGGCTTAGGTGTACAATGTAGTGACTCAATACTTCCATACGTCACCCACCCACACATCACTCCTTCATACCCGTCACCTATTTCCCCCATCCCCCTGCCCACCTCCCCTCTGGTGACCATCAGTTTGTTCTCTGTAGTTCAGAGTCTGTGTCTTGGTTTCTCTCTCTGTCTCTTTCTTCAGGTTAAAGGTTTTTGGCAAGAATATTGGTATGGCAATATTGTGTACCTCCTATTGTATGACACCGAGAAGCAAAAATATGCTGAGCTTCTTCTTTTTTCTGTCTAGTGGATTAGCATGAGATCTCTTTAATAAAAAAGACTTAAGTGCTGTTAGATGTCTGCTGGACACCAGGAACATAGATAAAGTGTACTTACATTAACCTGCGCTCTAACTTCCAGTATGGGAGGGGAATTCAACCAGCATATAAATAATCTTTAAGGAAAACAAAGACAATCCACATAACATGTTTTTCTCTGGTGCTAAGGCTTAGATATGTTTATCTTCCTTCAAGTAAAAAGTAAATATCCAGTGCCAAATATTAAAATTATTCCAAAAGATAAGGGAGACCGATACCCTAAGGACTCAGAAATTGATTTGTTGCAGGAAAATGGAGAGAGTATTTGAGAAAACATCTGCCTCAAGTTTTTTTGTTTTGCTTTTTTTTTTATTTGTTGTGTTTGCTTTGTTTGGCTCTTTTAAATAAGAAGAGAATATTGCATCCATGAAACATGAGTGAGCTGCTTTCTCATTCCCTTGGTCTGGTGTGGACCTGGACCCTGGAAGCTGATACCTTAATGTCTCTCCAATGATGTTAATGTGCAGCCAGGGCTGAGAACCATTAGGGGAAGAAGTAGTAGCTCAGCTTGAAAGATAGGAGGAAGTTGGAAACATAGAGATTGAGGGAGGTCCCTCCAAATGCAGATAGGCACATGAGCAGAGGCGAACTGCCTGATGGCAAAGATTGGCTCTTCTTTTTCCTCTATGAGATCTTTTTTCTTGGCACGTTTACCTGAAAGGTAACTTGAAAGATGATGTAATAAGGTTCTTTCATTTGAAAGGCTCAGGCAGAAGGATTGCTGTGATTGCGTTATTTAGAGAAGATTAAGATACTCTTCTTGATAATGATATCCAGCCTATCCTTTGTAGCATAGCAAGCTCTGTCACCTCAGTCCTGGTAGGCCCATTTGCAGGACATTAGAGCCTTTGCTAGGTAGCAGGATAGTAAGCAAAACATGGTTTATTGAAAATATGTTCTGACATAGCTATGATATTGTAAAAGTCAAAAAAGTCCAAGCTTGGTTTTCATGTTTCTGCTTTAGCCACAGGTTTGAAAAGTGGATTTCAAGCTTGTAAATACTGGTTATGAGACACAAGAAATAGAATGTAAATATTTTGAAGGGATATTAATCAAGAGCAGTGAGTCACGGATAGTGGATAAAAAGCATAAAACCAACCATGTCAGGGCTTCAGATCAGAGTAAGGTTTCAATTTTGGTATCTACTGAAAATGACAAAATTGAAGATGAATATGAATAAATACTGATACTTACAAACTATTAAATTTTTCTAGTGATGTGTTTCTTGGGTTTTGCACATATTCCTATTGTAAAAATACATATATTATGTAAAAAGGTGGAAAGAAACCCTTTGGAAATGTTTCCTGTTCCTCTATTATATTTTCAGAAAAGCACAAGTTTTAGAGAATCAGATAAGCAGAATAGCAGGCAATATGGGGTCCTGAGGCTAAAAATATTTATGTCCACATATTCCAGAATACAGAGGAAAAGTAATGTCAGCCAAACTTGAAACATAAGCACTATTTTTTCTCTGCATTTGCCAACATTACCTAGAGTAATATGCACCCTTATAAGAAGGTAGTTACTTTGAGTGCCCTCCGACAGGATTATAAATTATTTTACAATGCTACACCCCATTCCCTGGAAAGTTCTCAGTGCCCCCAGATGGGTCCAGTCATGCTGGGACTCAACAACCCATGTAAACATGAGTAGATTTTTCTCACAATTTCCAAAGTACTGCAATATTCAAAACAGAAATAAGGAAAAGAGAAGAAAAAAGAACCAGAGTCCGTAAAGAAGACTAATTGGTTGTTGTGTCAGGACCTGAATTCTAGTTGTGTCTCTGTCACCAGTTAGCTATGACTTAGAGTAAATCATCTGACCTCTTGATGTCACTTGCGAAGTGAGCATCAGGCTAGTATTGGAGTAGTCCATAAATGTTTAAAGAGATAGTCATGAAATCTTATTTGGAATCATAATATGTAAAACTGCTGAAAGTCAAGATGCTAGGGGAGGAAATCCTTTCTCCCCGGCTCCCGCATACTTCTGAGACCCACTTGGAGGCAGGACCACAGACACTGGAGGATATTGACCCTCAGAATGTGGTCAGCAGCTGCAGCAGCTGATTGGAGACACAGAACCTCAGAAGCTAGTTAGGGATGGGGAGTCTCAAGCCCCCGCTGGACTCGCTGAATCAGAGTCTGCATTCTAATAGGTGCAGCAGGGATATGTTTCACAGTGAAGTTTGAGAAGCCCAGCTCTAGAAATGCCTGGAACTCCACTTGAAAACTACTGGACTAGTTAACCCACAGGGATTCATGGTACTTTTTTGTCTTTTGATACACCACACTGACCAATCCTCAGCTGGAAGCCCACTGGGCGAGAAGAACAGGTAGTGGTGGACGCCATGCCATTTTTAGAGTCTTGGAGTCAAGAATGCAGTTGTATTTGATTTCTCCGACAGACAGTCCAGTGCCCTGTCCGTTCCACAATATCGTTTCAAGGAGGGACTATGTGATGGTCTTCATGTATGGTAGTCTATCAGTCAAGGGCCCAGCAGGAACTTAACGACATACTCAACTAAGATAACTGACAAGCCTTTCTAATAGAAGGGGCATTTACAGTGTTTGGGCGGGGTTAAGAGAACCCATAAGAGATGGTGAAGTGCCCAGCGACTAGCAGTGGTGGGAACTATTGACACTCCTAATCTTGATGGAGCAAGGAAAGGAAAAGTGCCTTGGGAGAGCTTCAACTGTAGGAGGGGCCCCCTGCAGAAGCTCTTGCTTTAGGCGGAAGGATACAAACATGGCCATACCACACCTCAGCATGGAGCAAACCAGAAGAATAAATAAAATACACTTTTCCCGCTCTCTTACTCACCTCCTGGTGGCTACCATTGGCCAAACCCAAATGGAAACCGGAATGCAACTGGAGAGCCAACTGATGAAGTCCATGTAACCTGTCCTTCTGGGGCACAGAGCAAGGTACAGAACGTTAGTGAGTGATTCTGGAGAAACATTTAGAATGGCCAACACAGTAGCTAAGATGGTTGGATTTGTAAATAGGGTAACAGGAAATAGAGTAAAATTGTAATGGAAAGGTTTGTTTTGTTTGTTTGCATATATATTTATACATATATATATATAATTGTATGTTATACAATGTATAACACAAATGTATATTAAACAGCAAGAATAATTTTCTAGGAAAAAGTGAGGTAGCAGAATGTGCACTTTGAAGTATTTTTATACTTCTGTGAAAAGTTTTAAAACAGAATGATGTTAATCTGTATTAAATGCATTCTCTTTGATAGGTACTACTAAAGGCACTCAGGTACAAAACATGGACCCCATCTTCAGGCTACTATAGGTTAAAAGCAAAAAGATGAAATATATCTAGAATATACGTATGGTATATATTTAGTTGCATTTATTCAGTTGCAGTTATTCAGCCAGTATTTATTACGCATCTGCTGAATACCAAACAATATCTTTGTGACTAAATTTTTCAGAAATAATGAGTCAAAAATGATATGGCCCCTATCCATACAGAATTTATAATCTCATTGGGAAGATTAATAATAGTTATAGTTCAAGTATGATAAAAAGAGAGATATAGGGTTCTTTGGGACTTTATAACAGGTATACCTAATTTAGACTGGAGATCCAGAAGAAGACATCTTGAGGCATTTGAGATCTGAAATAGAAATAGGAAGTCAGCCAGGTAATGGAGGGTAGTGATGGTGAAGGGCGGTTGAGGGAAGCAGCGGAGGTGAGGATGTGTGTGGGTGCCGGAGAGAAGGCAGCGTGGGGTGCTCCAACCAGAGCAGATCATAAGCTCAGAAGGATTAGAGAGAACAGAATATGCCATATTTAACAAATGGAAGAGAACCTCTTACACATGGAACAGAAAGCAAAGGAAGCATGGTACCATAAAGCCATGTGAAACTATTGAAATATTATAATTAGTGAATCACTTGATCAAATGGGAAAATTATGAATATAAAATATTGGATTTACTATTGCCACTTCAGCTAAAACTTGAATTCATTGTCTACTGGAAGTTTTTCTGAAAAGGACAGAGAGGCATTTTTCTCAAAATTTTCCCCAAGTTTAATTTTTTCCTTTAATGTAGGAAAATAGCTGAATTATTCTGAATTTTCTGTCATATTTTGCTGTACATCAACCTAATAATATCTTTTTTTTAAAAGATTTTATCTATTTATTTGACAGAGAGAGACACAACGAGAGAGGGAACATAAGCAGGGGGAGTGGGAGAGGGAGAAGTAGGCTTCCCGCCGAGCAGGGAGCCTGACACGGGGCTCGATCCCAGGACCCTGGGATCATGACCTGAGCCGAAGGCAGATGCTTAACGACTGAGCCACCCAGGTGCCCCTTTAATAATATCTTTTTAAAGGAAATTTATGACTGTGTTCTTTATTAACAACCTTATGAAGACAGAACCATGTTTAATTGGTTATTGCCAAAGTAGGATGAGAAAAGTATCATAGAATCAGGTTGACAATTAGCAAGTAAATACCATGCCTATCTGTGTGTGTGTGTGTGTGTGTTATGCTTATTGTTGAAAATTCTTAATTCTCTTTATCGGTAATAGAGCTCACCTAAAGGGTCCTTCATCATCCACCTCTGGCACTTGATGCGTCTATAACAATGCAGTTACTTTGCCTTCTGGAGAAGATACATTATGGTCAATATGTATTTCTCTGAATGCTAGCCAACTGAAAAGGACATAGAGTATCTCTTGTGCTAGAATCATCTATTCAGACACTATTATTTCATAGAAATATTTATTGTAAAATTCTATCATAAGAGCACTATCAGAAGTGTTGCAGATGCTGCCAGTCATCTTTTTCTCTGTCTTACTTTTCCAAGTGTTTTCTTTTTCCCTTTTTTTTTTCTTTTACCACTAGAGTAGTCCTGATGGATCCTGACACAGGGAAATAAATAATGCAATCAGTAACACTTTATTTCTTTCAATACCAAGAACTGTCATTGTTGGTGCTGATGAGAGGTAATATATTATTCTCAGACACATGAATCTATACATGGATGGATATGATTGAAGGAATGATCTCCTCCTCCTCTTCTTCCTCTTCTTCCTTCTTCTTCACTATTCAGTGATTTTAAATTTATTTGCAAGGTTATGAAACACTAGCAAAATCTAGTTTTACAACATTCTTGTTACCCCAGAAAGGTCCTTCTTGCTCACCAAATCAATTCCCAATGCCACCCAGCACCTGGAAACCATGAATCTACTTTCCAGCACTATAGATTTTTCTATTCTGGATATTTCATGTAAAGGGATTTATACAATATGTGGCCTTTTGTGCCGGTTTCTTTAGCCAGCTTAATGTTTTTGAGGTTCATCCATGTTGTAGTGGGTATCAGTGCTTTGTTCCTTATTTATTTATTTATCAGAGAGAGAGAGAGAGTGTGTGTGCGCACAAGCAGGGGGCGCAGCAGGCAGAAGGAGAAGCAGGCTCCCCACTGAGCAAGGAGCCCGATGTGGGACTCGATCCCAGGACCCTGGGATCATGACCTGAGCTGAAGGCAGACGCCCAACCGACTGAGCCACCCAGGCCTCCCCTTTGTTCCTTTTTATGGCTGAATAATATTCCTTTGTATGGTTAGACCTCATTTTGTTTATGTATTCTCCAGTTGATGGACATTTGTGTGGTTTTCACTCTTTGACTATGATTAATAATGCTGCTGTGAACATTTGTGTACAGGTTTTTGTGTAGACATGTTTTCTGTTCTCTTGGGCCTATGCCTAGGAGTAGAATCGCTGGTCATAAGTCACTCTACTTAAGCAGTTGGAAAACTGCCTGGTTGTTTTCTACAGTGGCTGCACCATTTCATATTCCCACTAGCAATGTATGATGGTTTCAGTTTCTCCACAGAAGGAATGATTTCTTAACCAGCTTATGGTGTCGTATTTTTCAAGCCTTATGGATTCAGTAGCTCTTTTTAAATTATTTTAAAGTAGATGTTTTTCACATCATGAAGAGCACAGGAGAAGTTGTATATAATAGGCTCTGATCTTGCCAAATGTGGAATTTCTCTAATATGTAGTTTATAATAGATTAGACCATTTTCTCAGGGTCTCTGTTTGTTTATAAAGATGGAATCTTATTGGCCCATTAGTTATTTGCTAAATATAAATATGGATATATAATTATAAATGTATATACACAGTCTATGTAGTTTGCAAGTGATTGATCTCTCATATTGTTCGTGAAATTTTACTTGTTTTAGAGATGTTTTCCATTTCATACATTCACGCATTTATTCATTCCACAAATATTGAAACTCTGCTCTATGTAAAGTCCCATGCTAGGCTCTGTTTTTAAAATTTACTCTTAAATAGATCTTGTTTTCAACAAGCATGAAGTCTAGTAGGGAGATGAGATGTGAAGAGTCATTGTAAGAGAGAATGAGCTAAGTCCCAAAAGAGAAGCTTGAGTGAAACCATGCTGCTTCTGAGGTAAGAGAGGTTGTTTCTACCTGAGAAGGTAGGGCTGGAGGTCAGGAACGATTTCTTAAAGGAAGTGACAGTTGGAAAGCCTCTCTCAGAAAGGATAGGACTGAGCCATGGTAGGATTGGAGAAAAGCACATTTCTGTCTGTGAATAAAGTATTAGCATAGCATATGTGCTTAGAACAGAGTGGTTTGGTTTTGTCAGGAACATAGTGAAAGTAAGGATGCAAAGTATGCAGTAAGATCGGATCTTGAGAAGGCTTGGAATGGTGTCTAGATTGCATGTTCTGCAACAGGCAAATGAACAAAAACTTAACTATTCAAAGAAATAACAGAGGTAGGTTTCTTAGGAAGAAACTGAGAATGCCCTGGGGATTATTTATTTATATACTATATATTTTACAAGAAAGAAAGAATTGTAAGGTAGCAGTGACTGTAAATTTACATGCCCTGATTTTTCACTCTACTTTTCTCATTCATAATTTACTTTTTTTATTACCTCTGTATGGTCTGTAAAACATTTTCCATTACATCATTGTTTCTTAAGCATATCCAGTAAGGAAAAAAAAAACCATCTTGGTTGCTTGTAAAAAAGTAGAATACTACAATTTCTATAAACATTTCATGTCCTATTTCATAGACAATATATTTTTTTAGAATTACCTCCTTTTTGTTTACCATCTGTTTTTCCACCATAGACCATCCTTCTGGGTTTGTTTTCTCTTTTTTCCCTCCAATAATATATTTTGTGTGTGTGTGTGTGTTTATTGTTCGTAAATCTGTTGACTTATGTTTATCTCATTAGCATTTTTAAAATATAGTTTTTTCTGAGTACACCATTCTGGGGTGACAGTTAGTGTTTCCCAGTCCATTCGAAATATCATTAGATTGTCTCTGGCTCCTAATGTGGCTGTCTGTTGTCATTCTGTCATTTGCAGGTGATCTTTTCTGTTTACTCTTATGATCTTTGTCAAAGCTGGGTATCCTGCAGGTTCATTGTAATGTGTAAGTGTCTAGTTCTGGATTTCCACCTATTTCTTTTTCCTGGATATTGGGCTTGGTGGTGTGGATTGATATACTTCATTCATTCAGGAAGATTCACAATCATTAGTGCTACAAATATTACCTTTACTTCTTTTTCTCTATTCTCTCTCCCAGGTACTCTGGTTAGAGTTAGGTGAGATTTTTCACATTTTTTTCTTATATATCACTTGATCTGTCTTCCATATTTCCTACCTTTATGTCTCTGTGACATGTCACAAGATTTTCAGATCTATATTCAGATTCTAGTTCACCAATTTTTGGGAGGTGGCATCTCATACTCTCTTTAACACATCTGCCCTTTGGTTTTATTTAAATTTCAACCATTACATTTTTCAATTATAAAGCTTATATTTTCTTCTTTTTTAAACCTTCCTAGTCAGTTTTGGTCATCTCTCACTGCATGTTTGGGGTGTTACCCTTTATTTCTTTAAACATTTCATACATATTTTGTAATACTGAGACCTCAGTATCTGATGTCCTGGGTGGTCGGAATCTATTTTTTTTCATTTCTTCCAAGTCTCATTTCTAGTGGTAGTTTCCCTGAACATTTTGTGATTGTTGGCTGTTATCTCCTGTTTGACATTATTTTATTGTGAAGAAGAACTTGGAGCCTGAATGCAGTGTATGTTCCATATGAGAGAGGGTTTGTGTGTTTCCACAGGGACTGTGGGGACATTGCAGACTGGGACCATTTGAACCCTTTGAGGGTCTCTGGTGTAATCCAAGCATCTCAGGTTCACCTCCCCATTCCCACTGCTAATGGAAAGCTGTATCTCCAGAACTTGGTGCTGATGTTGGCGTTTACCCTCAAGCTACTCCTTTAGTTTGCACTGTAGCTCACGGTTAAAATTTTAGCTCAAGATGAGGGCTTTTATTTTTGCTGAGGCCCCTTGGAGCTTTACTTCACCTATTTAAAGCTCAGCAATGCTATAAAAATTACGTTTTGTACAGGATCTACTTTTTTTTATTCTCAAGATACTCTTTTAGAGCCTGAAAATTGCCTGCTCCTGGAAGCTGAATGATAGATCATTGTAGCCCAGTAGCAATATGGGAATACCAAAATAGTTTAGTCAATATAAATAAGACAAACAGGAATATTTTAGAACAAACAAACACTAATTTGGCATTTTAATTTGTCCAGTTTTGTTACCTATACCAGATCTTGCTAGTTTGTGCCTTTTAGATATTACCCAAAATATTGTATTAATAAAATATTTGAAATCTTCTTGTTTAACAGAAGAAATAACTAGGCCACTGGGAGACTAGGAGACTACTAGTGGATAACTCTTATTAAAATTTCTGTTTGCCTTACTTTAATATGCTTTAGAATGTTCAAAGGAAGGGAAAAGTGGGAGTTGGTCCAGTAAGAAATCTCAGATCTGTGAAGTCAGGCCAAAGATGTCATATGTCCATTTTTCCATTAGGTAATAAAATCTTTATCCATTTAGGCATGGTTCCTTTCATATCAATTTATTTAATAATTTTATTAATATTTGTAGATTGCCCACTATATGGCACATAGTATTCCATATGATAGAAAACACAGGAAGGCACAATTAGAAGTCTCTAGATGTACAGATCTTCCTTTCTATTCTCAGGACAGACATAAACAAGGAAGAGTAGGGAGATAGTATGGGAGGATGGTAAGGGCTAGGGAGAACAGTAAACATTGCAAGAGGAATAAAGTATGGTGGGCTAAAAAAACGACAGATAGATGGATTTGCTGGTTCTGAGCACTTGGCTAATGAACCTTAGAACCTGGTCTGATGTGTCTTGGCTGGAACACTCCCATGGTCAGGTGAACAGATCGTTTAGGAAGTTGGTGTTCTCAGTTAAATTGTGTCCTCCAAAAAAGAGGTGTTAGAGGCCTTGCCCATAGTACCTCAGAATGTGACCATATTTAGAGATAGAGTCTTTACAGAAGTAATTTAGTTAAAATGAGGTCATTAGGACAGCTTTAATCCAGTATGACTGATGTCCTTATAAACACAGAAAAGTTTGGACACAGAGATGGACATATCCACAGGGAAGAACACCACTTGAAGATGAGGGTCATGCTGCCATAAGCCAAGGCTCCCCCAGAAGCTAGGAGAGAGGCATTTAGAGTAGCAGGGCCTTGATCTTGGACTTCTGGCTTCCAGAACACTGAGACATTCAACTTTTGTTGTTCAAGCCACTCACATTTGCAGTACTGTGTTAAAGTAGTCCTCACAAACCAAGGCAATCAGTAATTCATTGTAACTAAAGCTTCACAGTGTGTTGGATACTAGGAGATGACAAGCAAAAGAGTTCAAGAACTGCTGATAGCCTATTATGAGCCAGGAGGTTTTTATTTAATGAATATATAATGTCTATTTTATGCCAGTGACTATTCTAGATAATTTGTAAATATTAGCCAGTATGTATCCAAATAGCAATCCTATTACAGAGGTTCGCCCATTATTGTCATTTTAAAGATGTGGAGTCACATTTTGGTCATGCTGTCTACTTCCCCAGAGAAGAAAAACATTTGAACAAACTTTACATGACCATGCAGAGATTCTTGGGCCTTGAATAGGAGATTTTCCTGAGGGTTTCCCACACACATGGAAACACACAATTTTTTGAAGTCTTGTTTTGGTGATAGACATGCATGGAAAAGGCATGCCCAAGATGAGGACATCCATGTTCTAGTCCCACCTCTGTTTCCTTAGCCACAGACCTTGGGTACATCACTTAGCTTTCTTCCGTCTCCATTCTTACACTTGCTCATATTAACTGGATAACTGTAAAATCAAATCAGAGGATAAATTTAAATTTAAAAATAAACAACAAAGAAATAGTCTCCAATCCATAGTTTGCCCTAGAGATTTTTATTTTTCAAGGAACTATCCCCTCAATATCTCCCAAACAATGTATTAATTTATATCGTTTAAACATTTAGATCTAAGAACACATTTCAATTATTTATCATATACTTGAAAGGCTTTGATATCATCTCACTGGAATGAAAGATACACATGTAATCTAGTTTCAAAGAGATAAAAAAGGTTGATAGCAAGTTATGATTCATGTTGGGTAAGCATAAAACCAACCATATGTTAGTCCTTTATGCAAAGCTTTAGATTCAGAATTATAGATTGAACTATGTGTTAATCCCAGGACTCTTCTTGTAATTCACTGACGGCGTAGAACCTTAGAGAGGGAGTGATATTAACTAGAATGATAGTGAATAAAATCAGGTTGCCATGATGGATTCTTTTCTCCAAGGTCGTAGAATGGAGGTGGTATAACTCTAGACCCTTTCTCAAGTGTGTGATGGAGATGGGGGAAAGTGATCTTTTACCAAGACCTGGTGCATTAGTCGAGGTAAATAATACCGTGACAATCTTCAAATCCCACTCCCTTGACACAGTGAAGATTGATTTCTTGCTCTCATCATAGGTGTGGGGGCTGGTTAGGTATCTGAGCAGCTGGGTTGCAAGAGAGACTTCGAAACCCAGGCTCCTCCTCCTTATTCCACCATCTTGGACATGTGTCCTCCATGGTTACAGAGGAGAGAGGAGAGGGAGGACTGGAGAGTCACATGGCGAGGCTCACATCCAGTGGTCATGACTCACTTGCGTGGCCTTGACCTGACTAGACCCCTTTGCTCCCTGTTGTGATCAGTCCAGACCTTGTTGAGTGCCCTCAGTGTGCTAAGCCCTCTGTTTTCTCTGGGCTTTTGAATTGACCTTCATCCACCTTGGAACTCTTCCCTTGCCCCCTGCCGACATCTGTGCTTTTCACCGTCATGAACAGCCTCCAAAGCACGCTTCTTCAGTTGAGTGCTATTATCTTGACAAGGAATTCTTACACATGGTTCATGTTCCTGGCGATGTTTACAAAGACAAATACTGATTATGTGTGTCTGAGAAATATTGCCAGTGCAAAGTCAGCCTTCATTGTGATATTTTAATTATGGTAGCATTTTGTATGATTTGTGAAACTTTTTTTTTAATTGATGGGACATAACTCATTTAAGTAGAAATCTATTACAGACATTTAAGTTGCTTACTATTTTTTTTTACTGTTACTGAAAATGCTGCAGTGAATAAAGGGATGTATTTTTAACCCATATCCCATGCCTATTCAGTATAGCTTCATAAAATGTATTCTCATCATAATTTCTTCAACATAATTGCATTATCATTTCTTATTTGTGGTGTGTCTCTAGCATCAGCCGCATCATCATTACCATTGTCATAATGCTTAATAGCAAGAGTAACAATAATATAATAATAATCACTGAGTGCATGCATCTGTGGGTACTAGGCTAGGCTTTTTATGCATACTACCTAATTTAAACTTCATCCTAATGCTATTCCATTAGAATTGTTATTATTCCAGTCTTACAGGTGGGGTTGCTATGGCCCCAAGGGGCCATGTGATCTGTCTATGGTTACTCAGCCAGCAAGTGGTGGAATTAGGCTCTAAACTATCATTTTTAGTTTCAAAGCTTTCACTCCTTTCATCCATCGCTCCACACTATGCCTTGGTCAGGCCATCCAGGCTCCTGTTAGGGCTCCTAACTAACCTACTGTGTGATCTCTGGACTCAGGCCCCCCTAGTCTCAGCTTCCCTAACTATAGTAACCTTGATGGTGTGCTCCTTCCAGTGTCAGAGAGCAAAGGGCAGCAGTGTCTGTAGAAACATTTTGAAACTTGTACAATTCCAAGGGATAATTAAGAGATATTACTGGGTCACAAATAGGCTTTGTCAAGCAGACCCTTGGCAAATGTTAAGGATACACCCGGAAAACTCAAATCTCTAAACTGGATAACAAAACATTCTTCTTGTAAAATGCAGTGGTGTGCCAATGGAAAAAAAAAAAAAATGTAAGGGACCCCCTTCACACCTTTAATGGTTCCACAAAAATGGAAGTCATTCATAAAGTTGTCACAACAAATACTGTCTAGAGTGTTTGTTGAAACAGTTTTGGGATTCACCTTTGATTAATGAATTTATGGGCGCGTTGATGTCCTAGCTCTGAGCCATCCCTGAACTTCATGTTCCTTCCTGCTTTATTCAGAACACATCTTCCGATGCTGAACTATACATAGTGAGTCTGTGTATGTTGAGAGGTCTGGTTCGAGTCCTTGCACTGTTACCAACATGCGTGGCACCCTCATGCAAGCTGTCCTCCCCACGTGTCCTTTTCTTCATTTACTTGTATGAGATGGATAGATTGGACAAGACGACATTTGAGACAGTAGTTGCCAAGTCTAGCCAATTTTCAGAATCACATGAAGGTCTTGTGAAAAAAGAAGCCATTTCTGAGCCCAACAACTGGGTGTTCTGATTCCGGACCTTTGAGGCAGGGTCAGGATCCACAGTGAGTTGCCTAACAGTTACTGAAGGCTAATTTGTGCAGATATTGTGCTCAACATGGTGTATAGGACTTTTTGTATCATTACAGTGGTTTGGGGTAAATGCTATTCTCATTCGCATTATGACCTATGCCAGGCTTTTCACTGCTTGCTCGTTGCTAACAGGCTCCAGGGGCTTGCGTTTCTTTGTGATTGATTCCTTACTTATACGTATGTTGTAGCTCTAGGTTCTGAACCTGACAATCTTGGAGATCTGAATCTTGTGCTCATTGTTTCCATGCTTTTGCCTATTGCTCGAGCTTATTCAAATCAAGAGTCTGGAGAGCCTAAGTTGGGGAGGGGTTAGTTGCCTGTGACTGAGGACCACTGCAGCCTTCTCTGAGGGTGGAGCCTCAGCTCCGAGTGTGTAACCAGGCTCCCTAACCACGCACATGTCCCAGGTCTCAGAGTCCCCAGAGCAGCGCCCTCTCCTCTTGGCTCTCAGGGCAGCCTGGCTTCTCTCTGCTCCTCTCAGGGATCCAGCTCAACATCTCAATTTTTTTGTTGGCTTACTTGTTTCCTTTGTTTTTATTTGGTTGTTCCATTTTCTGGTGTGTGTCTGTGGGAGTGTCCTTGGAAACCTCTCCTACCTCTTAGAAGATCACCACTGCCTCAATAGGATGTTTTCATACGAGCAACTTGTTCTGCAGCAGGAAGGTCCCTTAGCTCTCCATAACCTGTCCATTCTTTCCTCTTTCTTTCTTTTTTTAAATATATGTCTCGTCCGTTAGAGTATAGCTCCTTGAAGGTAGAGACCTTGATTCTCTTAAACTCAATTCTATGTTTAGTACTGAGTAGAGTTCCTATATGTAATACATTCTCAAAGCTTCTATGTGACGTTGTTAAAAGCAAAAACATCTCTGTGACCCAAATATCAATTCATTTTTTACCCACAAGGAAATGAAAAATGATACGTGGACCAAGTGATGGACTGAATATCGGAGCCATGAATTTTACTTCAGCGCCATGGTGTCCAACACGTTAGCGAGTAGCCTTATGTGGCTATATGCTTTTTAGTTTAAATTAATGAAAATCAAGTAAAACTTAAAATTTAGTTCTTTGGTCATCCTCTTTTCAACATTTCAGAAAGATCTCCTGGATAGTAATCCTCTATATAAAGGTTTCCATCCTCTGTACAAAAACTAGATTCCACAGCTGTCCATATGTGTTTCGCCATGGGATGTACCCCACAATGAGCAACTGCCTGGTTATTCCATTAGGAAACTCCTTCTGTACGTCAATATCCTTAATTCTGCTTTTCCAACAGCCCCGATTCTCAGTATATAACAGTGGGTTTTGCCAACCTGAGTCTAAGCGCAAACCCTAGTTATTTCTTTTAAATGTTTAATGCAATTGAGTCAAAATGCAAAACACTATTCCTATTACTAAAAATAGCCACCCTCGATCTTCCATTTGACCTCTGATTCACAAGAACGAAGTGAGGCATGGGAGAACAAATATTTTAACATAAATACACACATACACATAAATAACAGTAGAATTGGATAATTGGAAGTTAGGGGTTTGTTTTGTTTTTCTTTTGAGGCCTTATCAGATTATTCTCACATTAAATGGGCTGGGTGAGAATGGCTAATATTTTCTATAATCCAGATTCTTATTAATTATTTGTACTCTGTTACTATGAGGAGGCTTCCTTCATACTTAACAATGAGGTGGTGCTTTGTGCAGGATTATTTTTGTACTATTTCCTTGAAGAGGCTATGGAACATCCCCTCTTGGCAGAATATTTTAGTGGTGGTTGCAGAAATTTACTACAGCTTTCTGAAGTGTAGTTTTATCAGCTCATTATATAGAAATGTAACCCAAATCTCCCATGGGACGTGTAAGTGGCAGGGTGGTGACGGAGGCGCCCCAGAGGTGAGGCTCACTGTGGGTGTTAAAGGAGGGAGGACTCAGTGCTCTGCCTTGAATGTGTGTGATTTACTGCTTGTGTGAATGTGATGAAAAAATAAAATCATTTGCGCTCTTTGGGAGAAAAGGCAATCTCTGCACGCAAGGTCTTCAAAACCGTGTATCAATTTCATATTCCCCACATCGTGTGAGATTCTTAAATTAAAAAAAGTGAATCTAAAAGCAGAACATAAGCCTTTTACATTTGGAAAATTTGCACAACAGAATACCAAAACATTTGCTGATGCACTTCTTTCGACTATGAAGCATAAACCTATTTCCCTTAAATATTATATGAATCCTGTGATTTAAAAAGAAAAGTGGCATCTAATCATGGAACATTAAATCGACTTTGTTATGTGGTTTACTGGCTTATCTATCAAAACAGAATTCAAATCCATTTATAGAATGAAGTTTTGAGATTGCAAGAATAGCAATGAAAGTAAATACAAACACACTGGGGGAAAAGGAAGCATTCCAATGCTAAGCATTTCTATTCTAAGATAAAATCTTCTGGAGGGTTATGTTGTTGGTTTTTTTTTTTTTTTTTTTTTTTTTTTTTGCTGATTTCATCAAGAAACAGTATGAATTTTATTGTGTCTCATTTCAGTCTACAGAATAAGTATCATAATTAGCTTCAGATATTAATATTCCCCCAGATATATATACTTTACTATTAAATTTGCTGTTTAATTCATTAAAACTGCAAAGATGTTCTGCTTAAATTCCTACATATTTAAAGTAAGTAGCATAGTACTGATAGGTCGTAGATATTAAGTAAATATTTGTAAAACAGATGAATAGATAAATAAGTGAATGCTTTTAATTTCTTTTATATTTGGTGTACTTAAGAATTTCCATATTGCCTCTTTAGGGAAGAATATTTAATGAAGGATTCTTGTCAGAGAAAATCAAGACAAATTTTGCAGTTTTTAAAAATTATAGCTATTATAAATGCAGATAGTAGGTTAGAATTTGGAAAAACCAATAGCCCCCTGGGAGAAAATTGGTTTTATTTCAAAACACTTTATTTCTCTGGATAATTATAGTCTTAAGAATCGAAACACAAACAAGTGAATGATAAAAATAAGCAAAGCAGGAAAACGAAACTCTGCCATTTTATCAACTGAGCAATTTTTCACTTAGTATAATTCCCTACAGATTAATCCACAATTTTGCTTATGTCAGTAGAATATTCTTTATATTCCTAAATAATATTCCATGTTCGTTTAACCATTTACCCACTAAAATACATCTGGATTATTTCCACTTTGGGCCACTGTGAATACGTCTTACGGTGATTGATTTCTACTTTTATTCGGTGTAGAACATACTATATACACTTTCAATTTAAAACAAAAATTTTTAAAGATTTAATTAATTAATTTAGAGAGCATGTGTGAGTGGGGATGGGGCAGCGGGAGAGGGAAGGAATCTCAAGCAGACAAGTCGCGAGCACGGAGCCCGGCGCGGGGCTTGATCTCAGCATCCTGAGATCATGACCTGAGTGTTGTGGTGGGTTGCTTTTTTATGTGGCCCAGGATACGGTCTGGCTTAGAGTATGCTCCATGAGTTCTTGAAAAAAAAATGTGTACCGTATTGCTGTCAGGTGGATCATCCTGTATCTGTCAGCAACATCGCATTGGCTCATTTTGTTGTTTCAATATGTAGTAGTTTCTCATGGTTACTGTAACCAATTCCCACAAACTTGGGAATGTGAAACAACAGAAATTTTTTCTTACACTGTCCTGAAGGTTGGAGTCTGAAATCACAGTGTGGGTGGGGCCGTGGTGTTTCCAGAGGGTTTGGGGGAGAATCTATTCCTTGAGTCTTCCTGCTTCTGGTGGCTGCTGGCTCGCCTTGGTGTTTCTTGGCTTGTAGTGACATTACTGCCTGTGTTTCTGCCTCCACATCCTCATGGTGTGTGTGCGTGTGCATGCGTGTGCATGCGTGTGCGTGTGCATGCGTGTGTGTGTGTACAATCTCCCTGCGTTTCTCTCTTATAAGGACACTTGGGATGAGTGCAGATGGTGTTATAATTTTTGTTTCAATCATTATGTATAATTTAGACAACTCAGGAGAAGGATACTCTCTGGTAATTATCCATATTTCTAGTCTTTCTGTTTTGTTTTGTTTTTTTTCCTTCCTGATGCTCTAAGATTCCTTCTCTTAATATCTTTCTGTTTGAAAATTTTTTTTGGCCATTCTTTTTTTTTTTTTAATTTATTCATGAGAGACAGAGAGAGAGAGAGAGAGAGAGGCAGAGGGAGAAGCAGGCTCCCAAGGAGCAGGGAGCCCGATGCGGGACTCGATCCCAGGATCCTGAGATCATGACCCGAGCCGAAGGCAGACGCTTAACCATCTGAGCCACCCAGGTGCCCCTGGCCATTCTTTAAGAGTAGGTCTGTTAGGACACAGACTTTTAGTTTTTCTTCAGCTACATATGGGTTTGTTTTCCCTAGGTTCTTCAAGAATAGTTTCCCCAGATGTAGAATTCACATGGACACTTCTTTTCTTTTGATATTCAAAAAAGCATGCTCCTTTCTTCTGGCCTCCATAGTTCCAGATGAGAAACCCACTTCCATTCAAATTAGTGTTCTCTGCAAGTAATGCATCCTTTCTCTGTGGCTGTTTTCAAGATATTTTCTTTGAATTTAGTTTTCAGGAGTTTAATTAGGGTATGAATTAAAGTGGGTTTCTTTGCAATTACCCTGTCTGAGGTTCACATAGCTCGTGGAATCTGTGGATTTATATTGTTCATCAAATTAGAGATTTTTTCAGCCATTATGTTTCCAAATGCTTTTTCAGTCCTATTCTTTCTCCTTTCCTCCTGGGACTCCCATAATATAAGGTTGGATTTTTGTTGTTGTTGTTGTTGTTCTGCAGGTCTCTGAGGCTCTGTTTATTTTTATTTATTTATTTTAGTCTGTTTTCTCTCTCTGTTCAGACTGAGTAAATTCTCTCAAACTATCCTCAAATTCACTGATCGGTCCCATCATGTCTACTCTCATTTTGAGTCCACCCAGCCAATTTTCTACTTTCGTGGCATTTTTCAGCTCTTTGATCAACACTTGGTTATTTTTATATCTTCTATTGCTTTACTAAGATTTTCTAATTTTTTGTTCTCCTCAAAAGAATTTGTAATTGCTTGTCGAAACATTTTATGATGGGTTCTTTAAAATTCTTGACAGATAATTCCAGTATCTGATCCATTTCAGCGTTAGCATGGATTGATTGCCTTTTCTCATTCAAGATGTGATTTTCCTGGTTCGTATTATGACGCGTGGCTTCCTATTGCAGCCTGGACAGTTTGGCTGTTATGTTAGAAGATAGGAGAGCCTGTTGCAGTTTTTATTTTCACAAGTGGTCGCTCTGTTTAGGTTTGGCATGCGGGTCCTGGCCTCCTTGCGTGGGCAGTGGCTGTAATGACTAATTTTCAGAGCTTACATGGTGCTCTTTTCATCTGTTGGGTTCATTTAATGCATCGGGGGCTCCCACTGGCTCTTGTTAATGCTGCTTGAGGGGGAAGAACTAGCTCCCAGAGGTGAGATGCCCTGGTACCTTTATGCAAAAGAGGAGGTTTTTCCCAAGCATGTGGGAAACGAGTACTTCTTGACGGGGCCCTGGTGGCGAGATCCTTATTCCTGGTGGCTCCTGCCATGTGCCTCGGGAGGGGCCTTGAGAGCAGGAGAACCTCAGCACTGTGAGGACATACAAGTCTCTCAGGCTGCGCATGTGTCTGCTAGTGTTTCTTTCTTTTTTTTCCTTCTGGATCTAATTCTTCAAAGTGAATATTCCTCTGTGAGAACAAAGGCCCACCTGGACACCAGGGACGAATCATTCTGCCTCTGCTTGCGTAAGCTATACCCTAAAGATCTGAAATATCCAAAATCACATCTCGAAGTGACTCTTCCACTACACTGATGTAGGGCGAGAGGCATGCAGGTAGCTATTTAAATCTGCATCAAGAGCAGCAACTTCTGTCTTTTCTCCTGCCTGTTGTGAATATCTCATTAAGGGTATTTTGCTATCACATTGGTTTGCGTGTAGAATTATTACTGCCCCCTCGGCCCCCACCCAACACCCTTACCCATCCTGCTTCTTCAGTGGTTAAGAGCACATCCTCTGGAGTCCATCCAACTTGGGTTTAAATGCTGACCCTGCTGTTTATTAGCCTGTGCATTCTAAGCAAGTCTCTTACTTCCCTAAGTCTCATCTAAAAAATGAGGACAGTAATAGGGTAAAGTAAAATTTAATAACAACATGTCTGTTAAGTCGGCGTAGTACCTACCTGGTGGCAAGCACTCAGCACATGTGATGAATTAGCTGGGTGCACGTCCTCATCAACATCATTATCATTTCATCTCCATTTTAGAGATAAACCAAAGCTTTGAAAGTATAAGTAACTGAGTCGGTTTGCCCATGTAAGTTCAAGAGAGCTGGAATTCAAACCCAGGTCGGACTTTCTACAAATCCTCTTTGCTAACCATTGGACAAAACCATGCCACCAATGATTATCTTGGCGAGACTTGAGTCTCCATGGGAGCATGGGTTTGTTAGTCCATGTTCAGGATATGCAGAAATACAAGGATGTACAATTGTATGATCCAGACATATTCAATTTTCAATTAATTATTATTTATAGTGGTAAATATTTTTATAGAGCTATCTGTGCATAAAAATAAAAGTAACCCACCTGGTTTAATAGAACCTGATCACCAAACTTTGTAAAAGGATGACTTTAACCCTTTTGCCCAGTCAAATACTCCTTTGTATGATGCTTACTAGTTTTTGAAATCTGATAGTTTTTAAATCTGATAGTTTTTCTTAGTCATTATGCTCTTTCATTTAAATTTTAGTATAATTTGAGATGCAGTAAAAACTTAGATGTTTCCATTTTATGCAGTTTTCCACAAATCTTCTTCTACATAAGAATATATAGTTTCTATAATAGTTTTGCACATTGCTAGATGAACAAGTGAGGATCATGGTGAATTCCTGAATTTATAATTACAATGGAACAGAAGGAAATCAGGAGGAATAATTTGTTATTACCAATTAAAGTAAAAATGCATTTATGATAGAGACACAAATACTCCAGTTGCATTTGCCCATTTATTAAATATGGGAAAAATTCACTGATGAAAAATATAAAAAAAGGAAGTTATTTCCTGGATACATTGGGGTTCTTTACGAGTTGCTATTCTGTAGTGTAGGAGGTAAGCAGTTACTTTTTCCCTTCTCAGGCTCTGCTGATTCAGAGATTTCAAAAAAACAAAAACAAAAACAAAACAAACCAACTAATGGCCACACATAGATCATGAACCTACTTGTTTTATATTTTTGAGATAGGAATATTAGATATTTGACTCAGCTTCTTTGTAAGTTAAATGAAAACACTATTATTTATTACATATAGCAAATAATACATAATGTTATTAGTGCATATACACATAGGCTGATTCCACATTTGACATAAAGAGAGAGATGGAGGCAAAGGAAGAAAAGAAGAGGGTCCATTTGTGATGGGACACGTGGAGGTTGATACTTTGGAAGGAGGAGCAAAGAGAAAGGCACTGAGGAAAGGAGGGAAGGGGGAAGGAGTGCATGGGGGGGAGGGGGAGACAGGCAGCAGAAGAGACAAAGACTGAGTGGAGAGAGGATGCTGGAAGGAAGTGTAAGTCCCCAGAACAGAAGGGAGAAGAAAGCTAGATGGTGAAGAAAAAGAGAATAACTAGAAATGGCGGGGGGGGGGGGGGGGGGGAGAGAAATAGAGAGAGAGACCACACACAAGTCTAAATCCCTGAGTATCAGAGGTTTGCTTTTACCGTAAATCTTAAGAATAAGTTGAATATGCTCAGTTTTTAGCTACGATGTTGTACATTTTGTGTCTTCCTTATGACACCTTCACCATCCCAACAATGGGAAAGTATGTATCATTAACAATACCCTTCCCCCAAAAAGCATACTAGGTAGGTAGAAAACGACCTGGAAATTCTTCTCAGAACAATTATTTCTGTCTGTAGTCAGACCATAGTCTGCAGGCTTGGGAGCCCACCTTGCGTGGGAACTGGAAGTGTCTTCTGCACACTGTTCTCTGGCCCCCACCACCATCCTTTGGTATCTCGGAGATGGGGAATCTTCTTTTATCATTTTATGCTTATCACCCAGAGCAGTGTGAGTGAAGAGAAAACAAATATCTCAATGAACAAATGAGAGTATTATGTACCAAAGGAGGAAATACTAGCAGAAACTTCACAGAAGATGAAGCGAACATTTCATTTCGTAAAAATTACAGCGTCAAGCAAGGACTCAATTTTATTTCCGTGCCTGTACTGGATCTTAGTGAACGGTGAAGGGGGAACGAAGTACAAGATAGATGTAGGCTTCAAAACCCAAATGCGTGCAGTTTTATCGCATATTTGTTCTGTGCCTCTAGTTTCATCAACCAGCCTAGCTACTTCATGCTTATGAAGAATAAAGGAAAATGGGACACCTGGGTGGCTCAGTTGGTTAAGCATCTGCTTTCGGCTCAGGTCATGATCCCAGGGTCCTAGGATCGGGTCCCGCATCGGGTTCCCTGCTCAGCAGGGAGTCTGCTTCTCCCTCTGCCTGCCACTCCCCCTGCTTGTGCTCTCCTGCTCGCTCTCTCTCTCTCTGACAAATAAATAAAATCTTTAAAAAAAATATTTGGAAAAAAAAAAGAATAGAGGAAAATAAATTTATTGAGCACATTCCACTTGGCAGTGGAAGATGACTTAGGTTAAATGGATGTGCAGTCTTGGCTGGTCAGCTCCGAGGCTGTCCTTTCTAGGTCATTCCACCCACTCTCCTCTCCAGGTGTGCTGAGATCCCCTACTCTGACCCGGATAACTGTATCTGTATAGACACATCCTAAGTGTGCTTCCTTTCCTGTGGCTGCTCCTTGCCTTGGAGGGCCTTGGAGGGCGCCAAGCTGAGATAGCATCAATCTGTTCCCTAAGGGAAAACACGAAACCTCAGTCCCCCAAGTTCTCCAGTCAAAGAGCACAGAGAGGAGGGACCCTCTTCAGATTCTTTATCTTCTTACCTGAATTCCTTTCGTTCTAGTCTGACGTGGGGGCTTATTTTCAGCTTATAGTGAACATGCCAGTTGACTGATAGTTGCTTCCTCATAATCCTGACTTATCATGTCTCGTTTTTATTTTTAAGATTAAGTGAATCATTCCCTAGTCAGTGCAAGAACTACTGTATATTCAAAGGTCTACAAACTGCTTGAAAAATGACTTACTTAAGGCCAAACAATTATTTTGATTTATTTTAATCTTCTGGACTTTTTCCCCTGAGTGTTATTTTAATGACAGTTGACTATAGTTGTTCTGACAGATGGATTTGTCCCAATTTTATTATTAAGCAGGCTGAAAGGTGTTAAACTGACTCATGAGCCTGTTTCGTGCTGTGCCTGAGTGTAATTTCATTTTGAATAAAACATGTTTCCCAGATTCATTTCTCATTGATCTCACTCTTTGTTTCATCATTGTCTTTAAAAAGTGGCCAAGTGGGGTGTGGTAACAAAGATTTCCATTCAGAACGGTGAATTTTACATGGGCTGTAAACCATACTGAAATTTGCTCCTACAGATGCAGAAATTCAGCATAGCTCATGGTACATTTCTTGCTCCTCCTCTTCAGATAGTAAGTTAAATTTTTGTGAACCTACTATGTGAAGAAGAGCACGGATTAAAATTTCATGTTCCTTCTGCAGGTGATGGAAGTCAAAGGACAGATGATCCATGTCCCAGAATCAAATTCCATCTTATTCCTGGGCTCTCCGTGCGTGGACAAGTTGGACGAACTCATGGGCCGAGGGCTGCATCTCTCGGACATCCCGATCCATGATGCCACCCGAGACGTCATTCTGGTTGGTGAGCAGGCAAAGGCACAGGATGGCTTGAAGAAGAGGATGGATAAATTAAAGGCAACCTTGGAAAGAACTCACCAGGCCCTGGAAGAAGAAAAAAAGAAAACAGTCGATCTTCTGTATTCTATTTTCCCTGGTGACGTCGCCCAGCTGTTGTGGCAAGGACAGCAGGTGCAGGCCAGGAAGTTTGACGACGTCACCATGCTCTTCTCGGACATTGTTGGATTCACAGCCATCTGTGCTCAGTGCACCCCCATGCAGGTGATCAGCATGCTGAATGAACTGTACACCAGGTTTGACCACCAGTGTGGATTTTTGGATATTTATAAGGTAAAGGGGTTTAGTTACTCATCCATAAATATTTTATATATATGTGTGTGTGTGTATATATATATATATATTTATTATTAACATATAATGTATTATTTGTTTCAGAGGTACAGATCTGAGATTCAACAGTCTTACACAATTCACAGCGCTCACCATAGCACATACCCTCCCCAGTGTCCATCACCCAGCCACCCCATCCCGCCCACCCCCCTCCACTCCAGCAACATCCACAAATATTTTTTAATCATAAATTATCTTAAATTGCTAGGATGCAGTTTTTTTTTTTTAAATTAAACTTGGTAGCTGTAGAGCTAATTCTTCAAGTTCATTATTATTACAGAATTAAATTGCTGAGCTCCTGGCAACTTTTCAAACATAATTAATCATTCTTAGAGAACAGGATTCCAATATAAACCAAGAATTTTCCTTTGACAGTTAAGAAGAAGAAGTAAATTATGTTAAAATATGCATTGCATTATCAGTTAAATGATGATTAATATGTTTTTGCACTGCATTGTCAAATAAGGTAGGTCCCTCTAATTCTGAAGGAATACTTGTAAATATTCTAGCTATTACCAAATGACCAGTGGTTTTTAGTGGAAGCACTTTAATTTGTCCAACTAAATAGTGGAAGAACTTTGAAAATAGTTACCCATCACCATTTTTGGGGTCTGATTTGTTGAACTCCTAATGAATTTCTTACTAAAATCAGAGCAATCTCTTGAGTGATTCAGCCTCATAGCTACCTAATGAATAACTCTGTAACTTTTCATAATTTCACATGATTACACAATGTTGGGGTACGTGGGTTTTTTTAATATAAAGGACAGAAAGTGCTTTTAGTATAAATAGTAGTGAACTGTAGGCTTTTATTTTCTCTTTACTAATCCATTTAAACTGCTCCTTCGTGTTATAGTATGATCTACACATAAGATGACTTGGAAAGAAACATTGTAGTTTCATCTTATTATCCCAGAGGGTGTTTTCATTAAGGTGTCTCTCCTTTAGAGAAACATGTTCTGTAGTTCCATTATGTATAACTTGCAGCCAGTGCTAAATATTTTAGTGAGTCCCTTCGGAGGGGTGAACATTCACTGTGCGGTATATAGGAGGGATTTGCCTTGTACAAAATGAGTTCTTATAAATTATCTTCAACTTCCTTATAATTTGTTGTTATATGATTTATGATAGAGGTAGCCGAAAGTCTGATCTTAAACCAGAGAGACACTACAGTGAGTTTGTCACTGTTACACTCAGTCATTTCCAGGAAGTAGAGCGATTGGCCTGAATTTGCCAGTGCGTTGCTTTCTCCAGGCTGGGACTCTACTGCACTAATCTCAGCAATGACCAGTCCCCTTCCTCTGTGAACCCCTGATTTGCTGTGATAGCTTTCTTGGCCTAAAGTAGTCATGTTATTTTGGCCCTAAACTCTTACAACTGAATGAGAGTGATAAGCAGATAAATAGAGTCTTCCTTGGAAAAGCGAGGGGATCCGTAAGTTAAATATAAGCATCAGGTTTTGAGAAAAGAAGAAATGTGGTGTTTTCCTGAGGATACCACAACAGCCTCAAGGTTTAAGAATACGGATTTCACAGACATCAAGTTTCCTTTCCCTTCAGATAAGCTAGGACACCTCACACACACACACACACACACACAAAATGCATGGCAATATCCTGCAGGATCCTCAGATTTTTCTGTATGTTTTTTACACCACGGACAGTTCCATATAGTGATACATAACTATCAGCCAGTTTTAACTTACAAAGTGGATTTACAATTTCCCCGATACTCAAGACTGGCTTTCCATCCTTCATGTATAAACAAAACATTCCTGGTTCACAAATTCTGTTAAACAGAACTTGCTTATGAAATTTCAGCGATAAATGTATAAAGTAATACAATTTCAAGGCCAGGTGTTTTTAATATCCGTCTGTATCTTGAATAGGTGTCTGAGGCAGTTTTCATGTTTACTCAGGTTTATGGGTGTTGAGTTTAGGGTCCAGACAAGGAAACATGTTATGTGCTGAGGCAGGAGTGTTGATGACATGGCCAGAGAGAGGGAAAGACAAAATAAAGAGATCCTTGCATAGGATAAAACAATGTACCTTATAGGAAATGCATTAGGAGGAATATAAATTAGATATCCTCTTACATGCCTAATTTGAGATTTCTAATCATCATAAATAGACTAGCTTATTTTTTTAGAAAATTTATACAGTGCTGTTTTATACCATGAGCTATCTGCTAGATTTTTAATGGCTATTGAAAAAAAAATTCCAAAGTAGAATTTTTAAAGGACCATACACCCACTGATTTCATAAGTACTTGCTGGACTTAAAGTACATTTAAAATATTTGTGGAATAATCATACTGCAGAGAAAAATATGGTGGAGCCCACTTTTACGCTAGAAATGTGAAAGGAAACCAGGTGGAACTGAATGCCAGGAAAAACCTAGAGAGAGTGCCCCACAGGGGGGCATTTAAAGTCTGTTCCTGCCTAGTGAGACTCTACTTTCCAAATTGATGGTTGTCCTTTTCTTGATCATCTTATTATTCCGTGTTTACCTATCGTTAGGGAAGATGATGCAGAGATAGATTATAATTCCAGGGGTAGAATTCAGCTAAATTAGGCCATAATGAGAAACACACCTTCTATACAGAAGGAGGTGTAAGAGAAAGCTATAGATTTTACCATGCCTATTTCAGGTATGGGGAAAATTAAAGCCTTTACAATGCTTGGCTGCCAAGATGTTACAGGTGTATGAATACTAAATAAAAGCTAGGTAAATTGAAGGAAGCATGGGTTATAATTTTGATCCTCTTATAATTAGAAAAGCAAATATTTAGTAAAAAGTCAACATAAAGAGTGCGCTGTATAATATTTTGCTCTTTAGGTTTTATAGGGTATCGGGGATGAACAAAGAACCGGCAATTCTAAATTTCTTATTATTGGCATATAGATAATGATGATGATGATGATGATGGCATTGGAAATTGAAGCAACCTAATGAGGGTTTTGCCTTATTTTATATTTTTGCCTCTGGCAAGACCATTGGTTAGAAATAAGGGAGAAGCAAGAAGGGTTAGTGAGCCCTTCATGCTCCTCTCATTCCTTTGAGCCGAGGGTACCGCACCCCAGTGCTATCTCAAATGTATTCCTTAGACATCTCTTCTTTGCACCTTTAAAGACTTTTTAAACTGCAATTTCTCCATTTCTGTCCCCTGTAAAGTTAAGATACTAAATGTCCCCACCCCAGAGTTCCTGTTGTATTTCAATGAGCTGATAGGGGCAAAGTGCTTAGAATAGGAGTAGGAGTGAATGTCCTTGGGAGCTGTCCTTGTTAGCTCTCGGCCAGGTGCATCTGGACCTACCTGAGCGTGAATATGTGACTATCAGTGCGTTTTTGTATGTGTGTAACAGTGCACCCAGTGCTGATGACAAAAGAATGAAAAATCATCTCACTTAATCTCCCATGATTAACATGTGGGGTTGTTTCATTATGTCCATTGAGAAAGGTTAAATAATCCAGACAGTGTGACTCATAAATCAGAATTTGAACTACAGCTGATTCTATCTGATTCTAAAAGCCTATAATATTTTCACAAGTCTGGGCTGTTATCTAGACAAAGATAAAATAATAAAAAGAAAAAGTGGAACTGGTTTTAAAACTATGTTGCAGGATCAGTAACTAGAATTAGGCTGTCAACTATTGAAGAAAAGTTCTGTGATTGCATTGCCCAAATCTTCCCACTTCCCTTCTAGTAGCAAATAGTTCAGAGTTTTGAGAAGCTGCATTTAAAAGTTGGGGGCTCTTGGGCGCCTGGGTGGCTCAGTCAGTTGAGCATCCGACTCTTGATTTCAGCTCAGGCTGTGATCTCAGGGTCGTGAGATCGAGCCCCACATTGGGCTCCATGCTGGGTGTGGAGTCTGCTTAAGATTCTCTCTGTCCCTCTCCCTCTGCCCCTCTCTTTCCACTCGCTCGCTCTCTCAAAAAAAAAAAAAAAGTTGCGGACTCTCCCATCTGCCATCCTCCTTTTTTGTCAGAAACCAGTAGCATCTTCTCTCCTAATTCTTTTTATGGAGAAACAACATACCAAGAATGGAACAGTGGGCAATAGGCAATATAGTTTTAAAATAATAAAATGAATAAAAGTTGATTTTTAAAAATCATCTTGCCCAGGAAACCCTTAAAAAATGTTAGTAATAAAATCTTCTCTTTTGTGGTGGGGGTAGAAAGAGCATTTCCATTGCAAACCCCAAGCTTGGTTTGCAGATGTCAGTGAAGTTAAACATTGAGCATCACTGTCCAACTTGGGTTGGGGAGAAGGGGTAGAAAAACAAGACAGAGCAGCCAGAAAACGCCAGAAGATCTGTTAGATCAAGGAACCTGATGTTTATCATCTAAAAAATGACACAAAATTCATATTGACAAGGGAATGCAAGTATTCTAAGTTAATGTGGAAAAGCTGAGTACAGCAAAGTAGGAAGGAACAGAAATCCAGACTCATTCTTAGGGGAACAAGACCTCGGCACTGAGCATTAGGAGACCGGATTCCAGGAACTGGAAATCGGGCACTGTGTCCAGGCAGCAAATATGAAGATAGACATCAGGACCAACTGATACAGAACCAGAGTCTTTTCCCTCTCCAGGACCAGCCTGAGAGCCAGTGGATGCATAGGAGCCCCCCTGTAGAGTCAACGGGTAACCAAATAATGCAGCCTCATCGAAGGATATAGGGATGTCTACTGAGCTTTTAAATGCTGAAACAGGGATTAGACCCACAGAGAAACTGGAGTTAGCCGGTTAATTCTATCCATTCTTGAAAATGAATAGAACGTATTTGGAAGGACACTCTTGACATTAATATAATTTGAAAATTGCCAGATAGCTTGAGTTCTGAAAATCTCTGAAAACCAGTGGAAACACTGTTGACTTTATAACCTCCAAATGTCTATAAATACACCACCAATAAAAAGACCTAGAAATCCATTAGGATCATATGCATTTCACATAATTTATATAAGTAGATTGTTCTGCTTTGGTCTATGAGCTATAGACTCATTCTAACTGTAACTCCTGAACGGTTTTGTGGAAAAAGCCTGTACATCCTAAAAATGAATACAGAATGCAGAAGTAAAAGGTGATAAATATCCACAATAGAAAGGCTTATATATCAGGTGGACAGAGTTCAGTTTTGAATAGGCATGTTAATACCCCACGGAAACTGAGAGGCACCCCTTTGGATTCAGATGTCTTGGTGAAGACTGCGTATGCTTTGCACTGATAAGCTAGTGGTTTGTAAACTGGATAAAGCAGACATTTTGCAAATTTACCAGGCTACAGAACTCGATGCCTCGAGAATTTTGATTTGTCTTGTCTTTTGACAATATGGAGCACTCCCACAGCCTTTGTTCACTGGACCTTCAGCCGGCTTTCAGAAAATGAAGCAGAATCTCAAGGATATCACTCTAGCATGAACTGGATTCTGCAGGACAAAAAAAAAAAAAAAAAAACTGAACTGCCTTTCTTCCCCCTTGGTTTGTTTTATGATAAAATAGCTTTTTAAAATACTTAAGCACTTAGGTTATTCTTGGAATTTTAGAAATATGTATCTATCATCTTACTCCATTTCCCAGCACAGAATGCCAGTTCCATTTGGTAACGAGTGAGTGACTGGTTCATTTTTTTTTTCCCCCTGAGATTTACATATTTTCTGCTTTAATGATCAGTGCACATACTTTTGAAATTAAAGTTACCAAAGATTTGTACTAGTTCTTCTCAGGGCTTTCCATCAACATCAGTGCCACTGATTTTTGCTAGAAATGAAGTCACAGCGTCTTCTCATAAGTCTAGAAAACAGGAATTTCTGAAGTGAATATATATATATATATATATATATATATTTCATTCATTCACTTAATAAACATTTTTGACTCACTCGCTTGGCAATAGGGTATGACTCCCATGGAAGCTTATAAAATGTGATGGAAATTAGTATATATTTTTAGCCCAATTTTAATGAGTAGAGAAGAACTAATTTATATGCTTTATAAGGTAAGGTGAAAGTCACAGATAAGCATTCTGTTCTGATATCTTTTCTACTAGGGGGATTGTATTGTCACTTTCAAAATACATTAATGCCCTAAAAATTACCTGACCAGGGTTTTGCCTCATTTAAATTTTTGCCTTGAGCAAGTACTTAGGCTGGAGATTAGGGAGAAACAAGGGGAAGGGCAGATGCTTTTGCCTTCAGCCAGAGCTGCTGAACTCTGCTGCTAACTTGCCCTGCATTCCTCGGAGTTCTGGTCCTGCTACATTTAACCCCTTACTTACCATCTCTGCTTGAGTTTCACCATCTGTAAATAAACTAATTTCATCTACCTCATAGTTATATTTTATGAGCTTTTAAATGAAATACCTATAAAGTGCTTATTGCAGTGTCTGGTCCATGGTAGTAAATATCCATGCTAACTGTCCTTTCTCAAATAGGTGTTTCTGGGCATAGATGGTGAGTAGGTATGTGTTTTCTATACACATGCTTGTATGTGTGTGTGTTTGTGTATAAATACGGTGGAGCCAGTGCTTATTAGAAATAGATGAAATGCTCATTTGCTTGGGTGCATTCTTTCAGGTTATTAGAATTACATTGTATACCAGAGAAAGTGGATGAGGGAAGGGTATGGAGAGAGGTCAAAGTAGGGGCTAAGAGAGAAGCTCCCTGACACGCATTTTTTGTAGCATCGTCACTGGGTCCTTGTGGATCCTCATTCCTGAAGATGGGTCCATAGTCTGTCTTCATTTTTATCTGAATAACCCAAGTTACAAAATGGAATTTATGAAGATGACAGTGTTTTTCTATAATATTGACTCATGCAATGTCTATGACCAACACTATGAAACTGAACCTAAAATGTTTATTTTTTTTATGTTTTAATCTGACATCCCAAATGATGTTCCTTCTATATTCTAACATTTTCTTTCATGTTGTGACAAATTCTGAAACACAGAGAAGGCTACAATAACTTGGATCACCAAGCAGAAATCGAAATTGATGAAGTGTCTTGCTGACTTTATCAAACAAAGTGTTTGCGGGTGGTTCTTTTTACCCCTGTTGATTTTTAATCTTCTAAAGAATGGTGGCAGCTGCTAAGAGATTGGTGTTTTTTATTTTTATGCTACCAGGTGTTATGGGCTGAATATTTGCATCCTCCCAAAGTTCATTTATTGAAACCCTAACCCCCAATGTGATGGTATTTGGAGTGGGCCTTTGGAAAGGTTATTAATTAGGTTTAGATGGGTTTCTGAGGAAAGGACCCCATGATGGGATCAGGGTCCTTATAAGAAGAGGAGGAGACCGGAGTTCCCTCTCTTTCTGCCAAGTGAGGACACAGGGAGAAGGTAGCCATCTGCAAGCCAGGAGGTGCACCCTCACCCGGGGACTGAATCAGCCGGCACCTTTATCTTGGATTTTCCAGCCATCAACACTGTGAGAAAGAAAGTCCTGTTTTTTGAGCCGCCTAATCTATGGTATTTTGTTATAGCAGCCTGAGTGGAATAAGACACCAAGGAAATGTCTCTCAACTCTAAAAACTGTCTGGAAATGCATGACACAAGAATCTAGCAGGTCTTCTTATTATACGAAGCCCATGTTGCTAGAATTTCCTGTAGCTGTAAGGGTAATGTTACCCCATGGACCAAGTGAAAGATTTTTCACTAGCCGTTATGGAGCTTATGTTATTACAGAGTTTCTTTCCATTGTGTTTCAATAAACTGTGAAGAAGTTAAGCTCTGAGCTCGCCAGCATGTTTGCCCTCGTCACTAACACCTTGATCAGAACACTGTGAGCACCTAGCTTTTACTTTGTATACCTTTTGCACTTCTAAGCTTACCACCTAGTCCGTGAGTTACTCTGATGTTTATTCAAAAATTTCATTTTAAAAATATCAATTTCTCTTTGTAAAAAATTATTGTCATTATATAATCATTTCTGCTACCCTGAGGCCATTTAGCCGACGATTTCCGGCAAGCTTTAGAATGTCAATATGTCAGTTGTATTCCCATCAAGGTTTGTAATACCTGGGTATTGGATGAGCTTACTAAAATGGAAGATGATCTTCTAGTCAGGACAACTGCCTGTCACTTATTTGATGGGATAGCCTCAGTGCAGTCTGCAAATCTTTTTGAATCGGATTGTTTCTGTTACCTTCCTCACCAACCTTTAATTAATGTTTGTTATGTAGCAGAAATGTAGTACATAATCTCCCACTTTTTACCACTTAAAACAGTGATTTAAATATGAAAATTTCTGAAAGCAAATGGAACTAAAAAATGTAATTCACATATACTAAATATAAACTGTGTTCTCTCTTTTTTTAAGATTTTATTTATTTGACAGAGAGAGAGCGAGAGAGGGAACACAAGCGGGGCGAGTGGGAGAGGGAGAAGCAGGCTTCCCGCCCGCCGAGCAGGGAGCTCGATGCGGGGTTCGATGTGGGGCTCGATGTGGGGCTCGATCCCAGGACCCTGGGATCATGACCTGAGCCGAAGGCAGACGCTTAACAACTGAGCCACCCAGGCGCCCCTATAAACTGTGTTCTAAACACAGTGCTAAACGCCTTAATTGTGATATCTTATGTATTTTCCAGAAGAACACTGTGGTATTGGTGTGCTTATGTCCCTTTTGAAGATGAGTTTTAGTAAGTAGCAGAGATGTCATTTGAATTTAGTTCTGATTCAGCTAAAAGTTTATATTGTAGAAAACTGGTTGAAGTCAGTCATGTATCAAATAGCTGCCATTCCTAATTAGATGCAGAAGTAGGATCAACGATTGTTCCAGCTTTTATATATGTATATTTCATAAATTGGTATCCTGCATCCAGTAACTGAAAATCACAAGACAAATTTCATACCTTACAATGAGAACATTGGGTATGTCACAGGACTGTTGAGAGAGCAAAAAGAATAGCCAGAACCCTTTATCATGAACACAAGGCTCTTGAAATAATAGTTGAAGGATGAGTTTGAAATTTTAAATTGCCATTTGAATTTTAGCCTAGAGTTAAGAATATAACTAGGTCTCCTTTTTAAAGGCATTCAGCAAATCTGTACCATTTTTTATTATGTGTTGGATTTCATAAAGACTCGGTCTCTTTGGTTCCGGGAGGTTAAAGAGAATCTTTATGCAGAAGTTAAAAAAAAAAATACTTTAAGCACGGTAGAATATCCTTATGAAAGTCAGTGTTCCCAAAAATGAAATAGATTGGCTAGAGCTGTATACTCTGGTCACTGGAGTGATTCAAACACAAACTACAATCTTTTGATGGAATAGGTAGAAGGAAATCTCAAAAGGTCACTTCATTCCATGAGATTCTAAGATTCTAAATATTCCGTGTTAGAGCTATATGTAGTTGGCTAGGAAAATGTTCCCAAAGTGAAAATCAACCCTGCTGATTGTCTATTAATAGGTTATTCATATATGACAAATTTGAAATGATTTGGGTTTGTTTTTGTAAAGGTTTTTTTAAGGTGGAAAAATGAGAATTTAAATTTGTTATCTTAAGTTCAAGTATTTGATTATAAACATTTGCCTATTTTGATACATTTTTCAAGCTTTGAAATTGTTAACAGGACTTTTAATAATCTAGAAAACTGTAAGAAATCAGCTGAAGCAAAATTCTTATTGGACTGCTGATTCAGCTGTGTATCCAAATGTTGGAACGTATGAAAGCTGCCTGTTAAGATAATGCTGTTCTTAAAATAGTCCAAAGCAATATTTTTAATTTCCTATTTTCCTTGGATACTCAAAGTTTGATACTGTATAGATTTCTTGTGTCATGGAAAGAAAATTTTATACTTCTCCCTTTTTCCACTTAACCTAATTTCATTACTCATGCCACTGCCTCATGGTAGGGCATATTTCAGCCCTCTGATGAAAGAAGTTTCTTTGACTCTCCCAGGGAGGCCAGATGAGACTGTTGACTGTGCAGTGACATTTAAGTGTAGGGGGAAGGGTATTGGGTATCAAGCCTGAAAAGCTCTTTTTTTTTTTTTTTTAAGATTTTTATTTACTTATTTGACAGAGACACAGCGAGAGAGGGAACACAGCAGGGGGAGTGGGAGAGGGAGAAGCAGGCTTCCCGCTGAGCAGGGACCCCAATGCGGGGCTCCATCCCAGGACACTCGATCATGACCTGAGCCGAAGGCAGACGCTTAACGACTGAGCCACCCAGGTGCCCCTGAAAAGCTCATTTTAATTCTGTCTTGTTACTTAATTAAGTCACATTACATACCTTCTGCTTCTACAAAGTGGGAACAGTAGTACTGATCTAACATTTTTGTCACAGTGGACACATAAATTGTGCTCAGCAGATTATTGTTGTTGGGATTTTTTTCTATACATAATTCAAAATAATGACTATCTGTAGTAAATACCTTGTGAATTAATGAACAGTGCAAGCAGCTGACTCCATTTCCACTCAAATGAAAGAAGATCAGGGCTAGAGAGTATCGTGGGGAATTTGCTATGAAGGGAGGGAAGAAGAGTGTCTGAGTCCATTTGGATTGCTGTAACAAAAATACCATAGACCAGGTAGTTTGCAAATAACAGAATTTTATTCCTCCCAGTTCTGGAGGCTGGGAATTCCAAGATCAAGTTGTCAGCAAATTCAGCATCTAGTGAGGGCCCACTTCCTGGTTTATGGATGGCTGTCTTCTTGCTGTGTCCTCACGTAGTGGAAGGGACAAGGATGCTCACCTTCTGAGGTCTCTCTTATAAGGGCTCTAATCTCATGCATGAGGGTAGAGACCTCCCAAAGGTCTCTGATCACTTCCCCAAAGTCCTATATCCCAACATCCTTACACTGGGGATTAGGTTTCAACATAGGAATTTGGGGGGACACAAACATTCAATCTACATTGATATTTGTTGAATGCCTCCTGTGTGCCAGGTACCATGCTAAATTCTCTATATATGCTTATTGATTTATCTTCAACAAATAATTATTGATCACCTACTGTATTCTACAGACTAAGCTAATAAGCCTTGGAGCATAGTGGTGCCTAGGCAAGCATGGTCCAAATTCTTAGGTGCTTATAACTGAGCATTGGGGTTAAACATTAAACAAATAATTACATAGACAGTTAATGATTAATTAAAATTATGGTTATCACTAGAGAGGTACAAAATTATTTAATCTTTTCAGCAGCCTTGTAAAATAGATATTATCTGCCTTTCACAGAAGATGAAAATGAGACAAAAAGATTAAAGAACTTGTTTGAGGTCACAAAGCTAATAGATGGTGGATTGAGCATTGCTCAGGCTTCTTCCATTCCAGAAGGGTGCTTGGGGAGGTCTCAAGATTTCAAGATCTTAAGGTGGTCCACAACTTGACCAACTACTTTCACCCATTTATACCTTAAAGAAATGTTTCTTGAGCACATATCATGTGTCAGGCACATGGTCTGTCAGGCACTCCCTGCCCCCGTAGCCTTATCCATTATCAACATCAGTCACCAGAATGGTGCATTTTTACCAGTGATGAAGGTCACAGTCTAATGAGGAAGACAGTGATTAATCACTACTCAAAAGACATGTAATTATAAACTACCATAAGAATGACTGAGAAAAATTATGTGGTGTTATGAGAGCCTGTGTTAGAGATACCTGCTTTAGTCTAGGAGTTCAGGAAGGCATCCCTGAGGAGATGACCTTTAAATAGAGATCTGAAGGATGAGAAGGAGCTAATTGGGTAGGAAAGATGTTGGGAGTAGAGGATTCTATGCAGTGGGGTCAGGATATGTAAAGGCTCTGAGTCAGAAAGGAACATGATGAAATTGGAACAACTAAATGAAGATCACCATGGTCAAACTTAAATAATGCAAGAGTAGCACAAATTAAAGATGGAGAGGTAGGTAGGAACTAGAACCTATAGGTGTTTTAGCCATTATAAGGATTTTGGTCTTAATCATTGGAACAAAGTGAAGTTATTGAAGGATTTTTATAGAGGATAGAGGAGTGACACAAGTAGATTTGCTTCATAAAAATCACTTTAAAAATTATGTGGGGTACAGATCTCAGGTGGGGAGTTAGTGAGCAAAAGCAGAACATAAGGATATTATTACCATCATTCAACTGAGAAATGGTGGTAGCATTCCCTGGGGTGGCAGGTGAGTATGAGAGGCTTGAGTCAATGTTGGAAACCTGAAGGAAGTGGTTAATTTTGTCTACTTAATAGAAATACTTCCATTATTCATGCAAATCGCCTGATCACCTGAATATGTTCTTGATTTGGTATTATGTAGGCTTAACCTGAGTTGATTGTTAACAATGACTTTGATTTTGAAAAGTAATTTATACATTATCTATATTGACCTAGCTAGCTCTTGATAGAGATGTTTATAATACAATTTGATGCAGTCATAATTCTCTAAGCATCTACTGTGCTAGCACTCTATTAGCCCCTGCAGGACTTAAAAAGATAACCAGGATATTATCCTGGCCTTAAAAAGTAAATGACCTAGTAATCTAGACAGGGTGATAACAAAGTACAAACACAGATGACTGCAGTGTATGATATGCTGAAGCCAAGCTTTACTGAGTTTCTACGAAAAGCAAAGATAACATTCTACTGAAGGATTTGAAGGATCAGAAAAGATACAGCATGGGGGCGCCTGGGTGGCTCAGATGGTTAAGCGTCTGCCTTTGGCTCAGGTCGTGGTCCCAGGGTCCTGGGATCGAGTCCCACATCGGGCTCCCTGCTCCTTGGGAGCCTGCTTCTCCCTCTGCCTCTCTCTCTCTCTCTGTCTCTCATGAATAAATAAATAAAATCTTTAAAAAAAAAAAAAGATACAGCATGAAAATGGACTTGGAAGCATGTGACACGTTTGACTCATGGAAGAGGGGATGGGGAAAGCTTGTTTTCTAAGCAAAATCTAGGAGGAAAAAAGATAATAATTCCTTCGATACCTGAGGCTATTGGGATTTATGGAGATCATATTCCTTTAAGAAACAAATTTGTAATGACATATTTCCATTTGATTTGCTCATTGGGCTGCACTGTTCACTTTTTAAAAGAAGCCTTAATTTTTCTAGAGCAGTTTTAGGTTTACAATAAAATTGAGAGGAAGGTACAGAAATTTCCCATATACTCCCTGCCCCCGTAGCCTTATCCATTATCAACATCAGTCACCAGAATGGTACATTTTTACCGATGATGAACTTACATTGACACATCGTAATCACCACAAATCCATAGTTTGCCTTACAGTTCACTCTTGTATTGCACATTCTATGGGTTTGGGCAAATGTAAGATGACATATCTTCATCATTTTCACTGCCTTATTTTAAGGCAGTATTTTCACTGCCTTAAAAATCCTCTGTGCTCCGCCTAGTCATCCCTGTCCTTATCTGTCAGTCACCGTCAACCACTGATCTTTTTACTGTGTCCATAGTGTTACCTTTTCCAGAAGGTCATATAGTTGGAATCATACAGTACGTAGTCTTTCCAGATTGGCTTCTTCTACTTAGTAATATGCGCTTAAGTCTCTGTGTCTTGTGGTTTGATAATTTCTTTTTAGTGCTGAATAATATTCCATTTCTGGATGTTCCACTCTTTATTTTTTTATTTACCTACTGAAGGACATCTTGGTTGCTTCCAAGTTTTGACAGTTATGAATAAAGCTTCTGTAAACATCTGTGGGTAGGTTTTTGTATGGGCTTAAGTTTTCATTTCCTTTGGTAAACACCAAGGAGTGCAATTGCTGGATCATTCATATGTTATCAGTCATAGAGTATATTTAGTTGTGTAAGAAGCCATCAAAATGTCTTCCAAAGAGGCTTTATCATTTTGCATTCCCAACAGCAATGAAAGATTTCCTATTGCTTCACATCCTCATCAGGATTTGGTGTTGTCAGTGTTCTGGATTTTGGCTATTCTAATAGGCATGTAGTAACTACTACATTATTGTTTTAATTTGCATTTCTTTGATGACCTATGATGTGATGTCTCTTTTCATATGCTTATTTGCCATCTATATATCTTCTTTGGTGAGGTGTCTATGAAGGTGTTTGGCCCATTTTTTAATTGGGTCATTTGTTGTTGTTGAGTTTTAAGAGTTTTACAAGTCCTTTATCACATATGTCTTTTGCAAATATTTTCTCCCAGTCTCTGGCTTGTCCTCTCATTTCTCTTGATATTATCTTTTACAGAGCAGAAGGCTTTAATTTTAATTAAGTGCACTTTCAATTTATCAGTTATTTCTTTCATAGAGCATGTCTTTAGTATTGTATCTAGAAAGGCATCAATCACCACCCCCAAGGTCATCTAGGTTTTCTCTTATCTTCTAGGAGTTTTATAGTTTTCCAGTTTACATTTAGGTCTGTTAATTTTGAGTTAATTTTTTTGTGGAGTGTGTCAGGTCTGTGTCTAGATTCATTTTTTTGCATGTGGATGTCCGTTTGTTTCAGCATCATTTGTTGAAAGACTATCTTTGCTCCATTGTGTTTCCCCTGCTCCTTTGCCAAAGATCAGTTGCCTATATTAATGGGAATCTACATCTGTATTCACTGTTCTGTTCCACCGATGTATTTGTCTATTCCTTCGGTATTATTGTGCTTTGGTTACTATAGCTTTATTGTAAGTCTTGAAACTATTTTTGTGACATCAATTCAACAACATTTAACTCTTATGTGTTTATGAAAATATAGCAGACATTCACTGTTCTCTAGGGACAGTGTTTAAAGTTCTGTCAAATCAGGAATCTCTAGAAAACTTTTCTTGAAAATAATAGACTCAGTAATTATTTTCTAAAGAGTGAATGGATGATTCCAAGTAGAACAGTAACCCAGTATGAACATGGTGATGGGAGATACAGAAAGTTTGCCAAGAACTTTGAGTTATTCATTTTGATTGGAGCATAGAGTAAATTAAAGTGGTGGTGCGGGATGAAAGTGGAAAGTTGGAGCCCTGTCATTGATGATCCTACAAGAAATTACAAAGAAATTTTGACTGGGTATTTCAATGTATTTTTCTTTGTTCACATGACCCAGTATTCGATAACTTTTACTGTAAATAACCTGGGGCCTGACAACAGCGTATTCCACATGGTTGAGATCCCTGGGAAGAAAGTGGAGTTTGCACTGACGGATCTACTGAGTGTTTTATCAGGAAAAAAGCTTTCTTTGATAGGCAGTCATTTGGAATCTATTTTCCCTCATTTGGGAGTAGTTCACAGGCCAAATCACTGTTCTATTTATATCCATGACCTCCTTTCCAATGCTGTATCGGCTGAGCACTGTAGAGACATCCTTAAAAGAAGTAGTATTTGGGTCAGAAAATCAACCAAAATGAATATAATTAGACAGATTTTTTTTTGTAAAGAATGAGGGATTTTTTGAAATGGCTTTTATTAGTAATTCCTTGAAGTTGTTTCCATTCGAACTGCTAAACCATTATACACAATTGATGTGGATGTATTTAATTGAACTCAACAAACTTTCTTTGGGTCATTGAATGCCTGCTATGCCAAATGACTCAGCATTTTGGGTGTGTTGGCAGGATGGAGGTTGTGTCTGGGCTAGGAGTTGTAGTTTAAAGTTCTGGCAGATAAGGAAATGTCTAGAGAAGTTTACTGCCCTACGGATAGGGTAGAAGACAGAGCAGGAGTATATAGGATGGCTCGGGTTCAAGAGTAGCAGTGATGGGGCGCCTGGGTGGCTCAGTTGGTTGAGCGACTGCCTTCGGCTCAGGTCATGATCCTGGAGTCCCTGGATCGAGTCCCGCATCGGGCTCCCTGCTCAGCAGGGAGCCTGCTTCTCCCTCTGACCCTCCCCCCTCTCATGTGCTCTCTCTCTCTCTCATTCTCTCTCTCTCAAATAAATAAATAAATAAAATCTTTAAAAAAGAAGAGTAGCAGTGCTTTTCTTTCTTCCTTTCAAGAGCTCTTTGGGTCTTGGGAAAAAAAAAGGTGAATATCTGGGTGAAAATTGTAGTGTTTTTAGCTCACGTAATATACCAGAAGTCTTCAAACCTTGGAAATCATAAAATATACCTGAAAACATGTGAAAGTACAGATAGCTGGGCCTTATACCTATATTTTGATTTAGTAGATCTGGGTGTGAGGCCTTGGGGATCTCATTTTGGGCAAGTTATCCTCTGGGTGATTTTTATATAGGTGGTCCTGAGTTTTGCATTTGAAAACTTGACAGTTCCAACCTATAAATGTAGAAATTAGATACAGTTTAAAGCACTCAATAAAACTCTTAAAGACCATCTTGCTACTGTGCTAGGGTTCAGACATAGAAAAAGTTAAATAAGTATCTAGTAGGGGTAGAATATAAACACACAAACACACCCACATACACCAACATGATATCATGCTAGAGAGAGAAATTTATCCATTGGATATGTGTCTTCCAGTTTCAGTCCCAGAAGGAGGGAAAAAAAACTTGAAAGTAAGGCCTCCTTCTTGAGATAGACTTTGTTTGTATAGTTTGCTGTGCTGGGAACGTGCCCTAAAAGCTGTGTACCCAGTGAGGTAGAAATAGTTTTTCGTCTTCTCTTTGTGAGCCATCTTTCAAAATAATGAGCATATCCACGAGGTTTTCAAGGTTTCAAAAGAGTAAATAAAGCTGGTTTCAACCCATCCTCTGAGTCAGGATCTCTGAGGATAATCAGGCTGTGACTTAAAAGCTATCCTGGGGAGAGCAGCAATCCACTGGTAGCAATGACAGTGGACTTTAGGAGCGGATGACCTTTTATTTTCCTGAGAGTGTGCAAAGAGTCAGTGTCTGTGTACGGAGACTCCTCACTCCGAAGTGCCAGTCTGGTTAATGACTATGCCAAATGAAGACTTCAGTTCCCATGTGACAAGGGGTAACATCGATAGAGATAGAAAGTTAGAAGTATTATGAGGTCACTTTAATGACTCATCACAAAGACGGCATAAGGACCAGTACAGAGTGCTAGACTTTGCAACATTAACTCATTAATACACCAAAATAATTTCCAGAATATCAACCTTTATCATCATGAAATAGGACCCTATAATGAAGGTGCTCATATTGGATGACTACAAGATTATTTACAAAAACTAAAAAGGACAGCTTAATAATTTTGCTTTCTGATAACCATATTGTATAGGAAGGGTATTAATATGTGCAGGTGGATTCCCAATATAATGTCTAATTAAATGAATATGTTAAGGAGGTGTAGGGTGCTTCTTGACCCCCTCTGTGGGAGATAGGACCTCTTTTTGCTGAGTTGAAGTTCCTGTTCTGTCTAATCCCAGGAACTGGGACCAGTGGTGCCCCCTCCTTTAGAGCTGGGGTGGCCGGGGTGTAGCAATATCCAGGCTACCCCATCCTGCCAGCCATCGCCTGTGAAACCTCAGTTTTGTCCCGCACCTCTGGTCCTGGTGAGTGACCTACCTTCAGGAGGGTGTCCCCCCACCACACCCTGTTAATGTTAGGTGGAGTGCCTGCAGAGATCTGGTTCATGGTGTCCTACAGGTCTCAGGTGATGACTGAGGACTCAGGGGACAACTGAGGTGTGCCACCTTCTCCATGGCAGCAGAAGCAAGTAGTGGATGAAAAGCTGGAGGAGAGACAGGAATGCTGGAGAAGGAAAAATTGAAGGAGGATGTAGAGGAGAAGACAAGGGAGGGATGTTCCTGTGAAGGGAAGAGAGATGGTGAAGGAAAATGAAGTAATAAGAAGTGAAGGGAGCAGCAAGGTCCGGCCCCTGAATGTGGTCTCTTCAAGAACTTTGTTGAGTGTGGAGTGGGGACAGTGGGTGCCCAGGCTGACAGGGCCTTCCTCCAGCTGGAGCCCAGGTTGGGGTAAATGCAGTGGCACTTGGGTGAGGCCATGAGATTCGTCAACCAAAATATACCCATGGTGTGAGACCCCCACCTTTTGAACCAGCCCCCACCTAACAGCCATGCTCAAGGGCCACAGGGCAGATTTGCTAAGGTTTTATACCAGTAATTGATGAATGAGTTCAGACATCTCAGGACAGGCTACAAGTTCAAGGTCTTCGGAACAAACTCACTGCAGAAGCAAGGCGATCATTAAGGAACACGATGAGGTCAGATCTTCTGGACAAGTGTCATTCCTTTCCATTCTAAACCTAGGATCAGGACCCCATGCTCCAGTCTTTCATTTGCAGGAACAGGACATCCCCTGTAGCTCCGTCACCTTCTTCACCTCAGACTACAGCCTCCTTGACTCTGACAGAGTTGCTGTTATTGCTAAAGGGGAGCTGTGGCCCAATTCCTACAAAACCACCCACTGTGTGAAGGAAAATCGGACTACTTTCGGCAGGGTGGCCCACGGAGGTACTCAAGTTATTTGGGTGCTAGTGTGAGTCACTTCTACCTTTGGAGATTGTTCTTGCTCCAGATGACCTGCCATGAGTAGTCGGACCTCTGTGTGGCCAGCAGTGGTGTGCATTTGCTGGCTTCTCTGTTACCCCCCCACCCCCCCTTCAGCGCTCTCATCCACAGGAATGTAGCTCTTATGACATGGCCATCGTTGTGTCTAAGCCAAGGAAATGACGCTGAAGACAACAGCACCTTCATCTACTTGCTTGAAGCCTTGTCTGAGTCAGGGCCCTCCCACCTTCTTCTCCTTCTCCCTCTTCCGCTTCTTCCTTCTCCTCCTCCTCCCTCCTCCCTCCCTCCTCCTCTTCCTCCTCCCTTCCTCCTCCCTTCCTCCTCCTCCTCCTTCTTGATTTATTTTTGAGAGAGACAGAGCATGTGCTGGAGCTGGTGGGGGGAGGGAGAGGGAGAAGCAGACTCCCTCCCTGAGCAGGGAGCCCGACGTGGGGCTCGATCCCAGAACCCTGAGATCACGACCTGAGCCGAAGGCAGACACTTAACGACTGAGCCACCCACCTGCTTCTAACTTAGGTTCTTAAGAATCATATTTAAAGAGGATCATTGTATCTTCAAGAACCCCAACCTCTAGAACAGTGAAAAGCTGGGTTCATGTCTAATGTCTGTGGCAAGTTGCTCATATTCCAGGGGATCATTCCATGGCCCTAAAACATCTGGTTGGTGACCACCACCTGAATTTTCATCTTTGGACAGGCGCTCATTTCACCCACCCTGCTGAGTATCTGGGAAAACAGGGACATAAATAATGGAAAGCTGCTGAGCCTGTGTGAGGTGAAGGGCAATATGTAAGGGACCTCAATCTACCCAAGTCCCAAGTTTTTCCTGAGTTTTTGGTACTAGTAAGTCTTCATAGAGGCCTGTTCCATGCTCTCCCTTTTCTCTCCAGCCTTTTGGATAATCTGTGTCCAGACCACCAGCAACCCCATTGTCTGGTTTCTATGTGATAGGGACCTTCAGAACCTCCTGTGGACTCAGGCTCCCTACCAACCACTGGGAAACTCTTCTGTCTAGCCCCCTTTCACTGTCATTCAGGAACCATACCTGATGACAGACAGGTGATTGTGTGACTCCATGCTTTCAGCAAGGGTGAATGTGGTATCCTTTCTAGGAATCACATGTTCTTAGCCACAGCCAATGAGCCCATGAAGAATGTGGCATGTTTCTTAGCCCCCTTTCACCCATGTGATCACAACTGGGTGACCAAGTCGTGGAGAGACCTGGAGAGAAAAGACGTGTTTCATTTGTAGACTTCATCTGTCTGCCTACACCTCTCTCCAATACCTCTCTACTCTTCTCTGTCTCTATCTCACCCTTTCTCTCCTTCTCTTTCTGTTTTTAATGACTTTAGGGACCAAAACCAGAAAGCAAACAACTAGATGGCAGACTTGCTCATTTGCTTCTCTTCCTGATGCTATCTAGAGGGAGAGAGGGAGGTTGTCAGTAAAATAGGCTGCCAGATATCTCTGACCCTCTCCCCAAGCTTTCTTTTACATGTCTTAGAAAGTTCAAAAGAAGACAGACCCAGGACTGTGGGATTGAAGGACTGAGGTGGGTGTGAGGCTTGTGGGACTGGGATTATTCATTGTCCCATTATATGCAGTGTTCTTTTAGGCTCATCCTAGCCCAATACCACAACACACACACACACTGCTGCCTCCTCACTGTGCCCAAATTTCCAAGAAACCTCGTAGATATTTCATGAGCAGTAGCCTGGAGGGGAGGGTAAAGAATGTTACAGGAATTCTTTTAAATGATTACTTTGAAATCAAAATAGATTAAATAAAAAGGATAAGTGCACAGCTCTAAGAAGTTTATCTGCATCACCTTTATTTCTGGAATAATGTGCAGACTTTTACTATAAAGGGTTGAAAAGATGATAGTCCAAGATGGGTACATTTTTTAGTATGATAAAAGCATCTATAATAATATATGGGGCAACAGTTGTACATAATATTTTTAGTGCATAAACCTCCTCTTCTGTGTTCAGAAAAGGATGCAAGGACTATCTTTTCCATCTCCATGACTAGGTTAGCCAATCTTTATTCTTCTCTAATGTCATTCAAGAACAGGTTGGAGACATCAAAAATAACTGAGATGCATTATTTTAGATGGTGTCTGTTGTATTTAAGATCTTATTTAAAACCACTGAGTCAGTTGTAAAGGAATTCAGAACATAGTCAACTTTCCAGACAGGTTTTTATTTTTGTCTTTTTAGTATGTTTACAATGTCCACCTGTTTAACTGGTTTAACTCAAGGAAACCACCTCAGGAGCAAATGTAATGGATATCTAATGTTTTTACTTTTTCTGCTCCCTGTGAAGCAAAATCAGCTAATGTTTTTGAAGGGAATCTGCTAAAATTTGCACATATACTTAATTCTGCTAAACTTGCACAGATCTGAATTAAATGAAGGGAGAGGAGAGAAAAATAGAACTTTTGTGGAAGGATGTATTACTAATGTGGTAGCTTTTTTGTCAAGATTTTCAGGTTAAGATGCTGAATATATCTGTAAGGAAAGAGAAAATATCATAGAGATACATTACCTGCACTTTACCGACATCTGGATGTTTGAAAAATTTTAAGCTATTACCTATTCGTTCATGTGCTTACTAGTGCTGCTCATCAAATATTTCTGGCTCGTGTCTGGGCACAAGGGTGGTTGAATTTTCCCATCTCCTTTACATTAAGCTTGGCCATGTGACTTGCTTTGGTGAATGAATCCGGAGAAGCTCTGTATGTCACTCCTGGGAGAAAGCTGCACGAACTGGTGCACCGTTTGTCAGAACCTGTCTTTCCCTGCCATGGCAACCAGCCCCAGTTGGGGACCTTCTGTTAGCCTTGTTCCTAGAGTGAAGAGACATGGCACCATATTTCTCCCCTGTCCTCCAATCCCTTAATCCACATGAATTCATAGCATGAATCAAAAATCAGCCTTTGTTATGCATGCAGATTTGGAAGTTAGGTTGTGATTGCAACATAATCTAGCCTAGCATGATGGAACCATCTTTTAGATTTTTTCTATAGGTTGGGCATTTATTATGAGAATTGTACATCTTGATAGGGGCCATTATTTTTTGATGTCTGTTTTCTTGCCTAGTTCTTGATCCTGTTGTTTCTGAGAGTTAAACTGACTTCAAATATTTGAGAACTAAGTAGTGTAAAAGCTTGCATGATCACATATAGATTTTAATGTGAATTTATTCTTTTGTGTACACATTTGTCTTGCACTTTATTAGATTTATGTGTCATATCCATTGGTAACCTATTGATCCATCTTCTCCATACTTCTACATTATATACTGCTAAAAGAGAAAGTGCAACATATAACTCACCTGTATTCTTATGGTAAAAATTCTAGAAATACACATTTCATGGAACTCAATAAACTTTTGCTAAAATGATAATGAGGATGATATTTGCTGAGGGAGAGGAGGATAGGGATTTCAAGAAGTGGTCATGCTCCAGGAGCATGCATGTTCACAGGGGCTGTAAAGCAGTTTGTTTATACAAATAATTGCCTATGTGTTCTGATATCTGAAAATCAGAAGTTAGTTTCAAAGCACATAGCTCACAGCATGTAGTATATGTACACAATGGAATATTACTCAGCTATGGAAAAGAATGAAATATTGCCATTTGCAATGGCATGGATGGAGCTAAAGAATATAATGCTTCACAAAAGAAGTCAGTCAAAGACAAGTACCATATGATTTCACTCATATGTGGAGTTTAAGAAACAAAACAAGTGAGCTAAGGGGAAAAAGAGACAAACCAAGAAACAGACTCTTAGCTACAGAGAACACTTTGATGGTCACCAGAGGGGAGGTGGGTGGGGACATGGGTGAAGTAGGTGATGGGAATGAAGGCGTGCACCTACGTGATGAGCACCGGGTGATGTATGGAAGTGTTGAATCACTCTATTGTGCACCTGAAACAATATTACACTGTGTGTTACCTGGCATTTATATAAAAACATAAAAAATCAAAGTGTATAGAAATACAAAAGGATGAGATAAATATGAGGATTAGAAGAGATCCCTGTGTTTCTAGGGGGAAAACAGTAAATTGACACATTTTTTTAAAGATTTTATTTATTTATTTGACACAGAGAGAGCACAAGCAGGGCTAGCGGCAGAGGGAGAGGGAGAAGGCTTCCCGCTGAGCAGGGAGCCCGATGCGGGGCTCGATCCCAGGACCCTGGGATCATGACCTGAGCCGAAGGCAGACGCTTAACCAACTGAGCCACCCAGGTGCCCCAGATTGACACATTTTAGACATTTATTTTTTACTGGATATCTTCCTCAGTGGGAATACCTTGGGGGAAGTATATTTCAGCCTTTGGAGTAAAAACTTTGCTGACTCACATTGCACTGTTTTTCTTTTCTTACCCTATGATTTTATTTCCATTTTTCTGGCACGAGAAAACAGGTCTTGAAGTGAAAATGTTGAAATTAATGATGAGTCTGAGGCTATCGGAACAATTTTCGATGCATATTTCCTTATAAGATTTTGGTGACCAAATGGTCTTTTGGCATTCCTAGCTTAACGGTTCTCACCATATCCCCTAAATTAGCACCCACAGAATTTAATTCAGTACATCTTTTTAATACTATATTGTTAGAATGCATTCAGCATGAAATCTAATTATGGTTATTAAATCTTTAATAGCATATTTTGTAAGCTTTGGTATATTTATGATAAAAGCATCTCTAGTCATTCAGAGACAATTTTTTTCTGCACACATGTACATGTGCTCATGAAATGAATGGTGAAAATGAACACACAATTAGAATGACTTATTAAAATCATAATAAACATGGCTGATTTATTTATTCATTTGGTAGGTGTTTATTAAATAGCTATATTTTAGAAACCATGATAAGCATTATGAATATAGAGATGAAAAAAATAGTCCCATTCTTAAAGAGCTGACATCACAGTTGGGGATACATCTTGATCATAACCTATGATGAAAGCCTGTAGCAAAGAGGTATGAAAAGTGCTGTTGAAACAGAACAGCAGAAATGGTTACCTCTGCTAAAATCCAATGGAAGGACCATGGAGGGTTTCATAGAAAAGGTGGTATTGGATTTGGACATTTAATAAAATATTTAATCACTTTGCTCTAATTAAAATATTAGAATCATTGAGGATTTTATCACCATATACTTTTTAATTTCAGTATAGTTGACACACAATGTTACATTAGTTTCAGGTGTTCAACTTAGTGATTTGACAAGTTTATACATTATGTTGTGCTCACCACAATGCAGCTACCATCTGTCCCATTACATTGCTATTACAGTAACATTGACTGTATTCCTTATGCTGTTTTAATTCCCTTGACTTACTCATTCCATGACTGGAGGCTTGTATCTCCCACTCCCCTCCACCCATTTTACCCACCTCCCCCCTCCTCCCCTCTGGCAACCAGCAGTCCTCTGTATTTATAGTTCTGCTGCTTTTTGTTTGTTTATTCATTTTTTTAAAGATTTCACTTATGACTGGAATCATAAGGTATTTCTTTCTCTGACTTATTTCACTTAGCATAAATACCCTCTAGGTCCATCCATGTTGTCTCAAATGGCACAATCTCATCTTTTTTATGGCTGTGTAATATTCTGGGGTGTATATATCCCATGTTTTCCTTATCTGTTCATCTACTGATGGACACTTAGGTTGCTTCTCTGTCTTGACTAACTATAAATAATGCTGCAATAAACCTTCAGGTGCATGTCTTCTCAAGTTAGTGTTTTCCTTTTCCTTCAGTAAATACCCCAAAGTGGAATTATTGAATCATATGGTAGTTCTATTTTTAATTTTTTTGAGGAACCTCCATACTGTTTTCCACAGTGGCTGTACCAATTTACATTTCCACCAACCGTGTATGAGGGTTTCTCTTTCTCCACATCCCCACCCACACTTGTTACTTCTTGTCTTTTTGATTTTGGCCATTCTGACAAGTGTAAGGTGATATCTCATTGTGGTTTTGATTTGGATTTCCCTGCATATTTGTGATGCTGAGCATCTTTTCATGGGTCTGTTGACCATCTGTATGTTTTCTTTGGAAAAGGGTTTTTCTGGTCCTCTGCCCATTTTTAATTGGATTATTTGTGTTCTTTAGTGTTCAGTTGTATGAGTTCTTTATATTGTTTGGATATTAACCACTTATTAGTTATATCATTTGCAGATTATCCAAAGTATACCACCATATACTTTGGATAATTAGAGAACTTTCCTCTGAAAATAAGTTGTGCCCAGTTTTTATACCATGCTATATGCTTTGGAAATTTGAGGAGTTTAGTCTGGGGTAAATACTTAAAATATTATAACAAAAGCAGTGGCTATTTAGAATGGAATGGATGCTGACAATAAAATTAGAATAGGGTCTGAAAAGACTCTGACAGTGTCTGTTAACTCTCTATTTGTAAGATTATGGATGGGTTTCTGCACATCAGTTTCTCATCTCTTAAATATTACCAGTATTGGAAGTTTGAAGGAAACAAGAGGGTGGCTTTGTAAAAGGTCATTATTTGGAAATTGTTCAGGCAAAATACTGGCAATTCTTTTTTTGTGGAGGATAATTGTTCTATATTCCAGTTGTTCCCAATTTCAGTGATCATCTATGGTGATAACGTGGATGAACAGCCCTAGAGTGAGATGTCAGTATTTGGCTAGCCGTCTGCAAATTCTGCTCTGATTACACTCAGTTGTCTAATTGCTTAATTTATTGATGTTTTGCTGACATGTTTTCAGCAACATTTGTGATTGCACATAACTAATCATTTCTCTTCTGGCTCATTATCATATGTTTGCATTTGATTTGTCTGATGGCTGCAGGTGGAAACAATAGGCGATGCGTACTGTGTTGCTGCAGGACTCCATAGGAAAAGCCTCTGCCATGCTAAGCCCATTGCTCTGATGGCACTCAAGATGATGGAACTTTCAGAAGAGGTGCTGACACCTGATGGAAGACCAATTCAGGTAACCTTCTCTGCAGTTTGGTTTGAGTAGTAGCATACCTTTAACGGCGGGTGGGGCGGGGCGGGGGCAAGAAATTCTGTTCTGAGTTCTACTTATGTAACTTACACATTTAAACAAGTAGGTTACTCAAGAAGGATGAGGGTTAACTAGAGATAACTCATAGATCCAAGAAAAGAACAAATGGAATAATGTCCAAAATGGGAAAATGTATGTGAAAGGCTCATCGCCTTGGAGAAAAGAAAGCTGAAGTGTTAGACCAAGGAAAAACTTGTCAGTGACCAACTCAACACTACCAACCAAGGATGGTAGTGAGAATCGGAGTTGCAGAGATAATCCAAAAAAGCATGAAATGAAGAGACAAGAAAATGGTGGATCTGAACAGCTTCCTTCAGGTAATGTACAGATGTTCTTGATGAAGCCTCAGCACTCAGGGTTACTTCTGCATTTTTTTTTTTTTTTAATGTGGCAGAGCTTGAAGGTTGGAGCCCAGTAACTGAGGAAATTTAAAAATGGTAGAAAATTAGCTCCTGGTACACTGTACTCTTTTTGGTACTGATGGCTCTCTGCAATCTAAGATCTACCTCTAAGAATGGATGAGGTCACCTACCTATAGTCTTGCCAGGACCCAGTGGATCCCAGGAGTATTATTACTGTGAACTCTTATAAACCAGAAATCGTGTATTTGGAGAAGTAACCATGAATGTAAGGCAGCCCTTTTATAACAGCTCATCAAATTTGAGTTAAAAATATAGAGAAAAGAAAGCCTCAAAATGTGGTACATTCCTAATTCTGGAGTTATGGCAAATTAGATATTCTGAGTGTCCCTTCTGACTAAAATTATTAAAATGCTGTGTCAGAATTTTTTAAAAAATATTTAACACTATTTAACATTTTTAAACCTATTGAGCACATCACCGAACTAATGGGAAAAAATGTTCCAGTTGCATTACGTGTGTAAACTGACAAAATCTAAGTGGTGAATTTAAATTAATTGCTCTGTCATGAGCAGTGGTAACAGGAGACTAGGAAACACTACTTCTTTCTGGAGGAGGTCAACTTCAATCCCATCTTCAAAGAATTTCCACAGGTAAAGTACTCTGGGGAATGAATGGCTAATACTAAAAACAACCCCTTCCTCCCCCCACAAAAAAACCCCAAACCCACACATTCACACAAGAATTCAAAGTATTATGGGTGAGAATCAATGGGAACAATAGATAAGAAAAATGGTGAAGTGCTGTCAGATATCAAAATTTTCAGATGGAATCAAAATGACAATATTTGATATAATTAAAGAAAAAAAGAAGAAGCTTAATAATGTGAGGCAGGAACAGTAGATTTGAAAAAGAACCAGAGAATTACTAATCAAGCAACATAATACTTCAGAAAGAAAATGGTCAGTGGATGAGTTTAAAAGCAGATTAGACACAGCTGAAGGAAAAATAAGTACACCGAAAGGTAGAACTGAAGAAATTACACATCATTCGGTCCAGAGAGTTAAAAATGTGGAAATATGAATAAGATAATGTAAAATATAAAATATGTGGGAGGTATGGAGTACAGAGTGGGAAAATGTATGTTCATTTGGGCTTCCAAACGTAGGTACAGAAGGAATGCATAAAAGGGATTTTTTTTTTTTCTGGAACAATTAAAAGACACCAATCAGTTCTCAGACACAGTAATCCTAAGGGATTCTATGAAGGTAAATCATAGGAATTCAAAACTAAACATGTCTTAATAATGCTGTAGTGCCTCAGAGAAAAGGGGGAGTGGCTCAGTGACAAACGTGACGTTGATAAGTGGTAAAAGGATGGGCTGTTCCAGGAAAGGTTGGGGACAGCTGGTTATGCACATGGACAAAAGTATTAAAACTGGATCTCTATTTCATGAGTCTGCACATAAAGTAATTCCATCTGGGTTAAATGTGAAGGGCCATACTATTAAACTATAAATCTATAATTTGGAGCTTTTAACTTAGTGGAAGGAACAATTTTTTTTTTTTGTAAACCAGTCTAGTCAAAAATTACCAAATCATAAAGGAAAATATGTGTAAATTTTACTACACTAAAGTGAAAACCCTGTTTATCAAATAGCACCTAAAAAGAAAAAAAGATAACCACAGACTAGGAGAATTTTTTTTAAAGATTTTATTTATTTGTTAGAGAGAGAGTGAGAGAGAGAGCCCACAGGTAGGGGGAGGGGCAGAGGGAGAGGGAGAAGCAGGCTCCCCGTGGAGCAAGGAGCCTGACGTGGGACTGGATCCCAGGACCTTGGGATCAGGACCTGAGCTGAAGGCAGACACTTAACTAACCGAGCCACCCAGGCGCCCCTAGGAGAGTTTTTTGGCAACACATTTAACCATTAAAAGTATCTGACAGTGCCGTACTCCAAGTTTCCCACCTACTGGTTTGGTCCAACTTCGGTACTCTGACCATGCGGTCGTTAGTGAGGCTCTGGAGCAGCAAGAAATCACATACAGCTGGTGGCCGTGTAAATGGTACTGTGTCCTTGGCATTCACCAGTAAAGTTTAATTTGTGCCTTTCCTACCACCCAACGGTCCCTTCCCTAGATGTTTGCCCAGGTGTGGCTAAAGTCACAAGGGTATTCACGGCCATACTTTGATAAGCGCCTCAAACTGGAAATAAATAACCATCTAATAGAATAGATGAACTGTCATAGATTTATACCATGGTGTGCCATACAGTTGGGAAAATGAATGGCTTTAGCTACTGACATCCACATGGATGGATGTCAAAACCTTAATAGTGAGCAGAAGAAGCAAGTTGTAAAAGAATGCTATAGTATTATTCCATTTAATTAAGTTTCAGAACTGGGAAAATTGAAACAATATGTTATTCAGAAATATCCACATTGATGGGAAAAGTGTAAAGGAAAAAAGGGAATGGTTAATGCAAATTCAAGGTGCTGCTTCACTCCAAGGGAGAGGAAGAAGATGGTGGGAAGAGGGAGGCTGCAGTCGGGAAAGTGCAGGCAGGGGTAGAGGACAGAATGACTCCTTTTATCGCTACTTTGTGTATACAATACGTTTACATTTGGCAGTTTTAAATGTGTAAAGAGAGTTTTCTAACCACTCCTAGTAGTGAAAATAGGAAAGCATGGAGCATTAAAAAAATAATATAAGTACCCTCAGGACATAATTATCAAGTTATCAAGTATGTGCATGACACATCTCCCACGGCCAGGAAAAACAAACCGGAGGGATGCCACCTCAGATCTGCTGCAAACTGCAAATACACATGGTCCAGATCGAATTCCTATCAGTTCTTAAATTTTTAAGACTACTAGCTGGGCAGTCTTCTCGTTTGGGATTGTTTTTCTATGTTGGATTTTCTTTTATAGGAGATAGATGATTTGTATTGATTCAGCCCTGTCAAAGCAAATTTAAATTACCATAGAACAAAACCAGGGAATTGTGTGTTTGCGTGGGCTCATCCATATTTTCATTTGTGGGATATAACGTGACTCTGTCTTATGAGTCAGATAGTCTTATTAAATCAGAAGAGGAAATGTCTATAAAGATTTAATAAGAATGCAGAAAGAGAATTCACCTTAATAATTTTAGCTTCATTACTAATTCATATTATTTGCATGGTTTGGGATTGTTTTTGGCCTATTAATTTGACTTTGAATTGGCTTCCAACTTGGTGCCATTGGAACATTTCTAGACTTATTGAAAGAATCTTTTATTAATAATGCTTGAGTGTGCAGTAGGGTTGTTATGTGACCAGCTGACTATTTACTTCAAACTGTGTAAGTTTTAGGCTGTGTTTAAAATTTAAGCTATTGGAGCTGCAATAATTATTCAAAAGAAAACTCCCTCAAACCTCTCACATTTTGAAAAATAAATTGATAATGTTTATATGACTGTATAAACCTTCCAGGCACCCCTCATGACAGGAAATATGTACCTGAATTATCAATTATAATTGCTTGCAAATGATTGGTAATGTCCTTGAATCACTAAATCTAAAATTGGGTTAATTTAAACAATTTTAAAAGTAACAAAAGAAAATAATTTCATTTATTAGCTTTATAATACTCAAGCAAATCAGTTTTTATAAATAATGAAACTCAGAGGCTAGTTATAGACTGTATCTACAAAGCAAACACAAACATGGTCTATTTATATAGCAAATCTGAAAAATCAGCCACAGGGACTTTAATTAAGAGTGCTTTTAAAAATAATGATTAGAATTTTTAATACTTTCTCAAACAGTGTTTGAGTCTACTGGCTGAATTTATAGAAATGTCAGCATTATGCTTATTCCATTTTTTCCCTCCCTAGAGGAAATCTGATTTTCTTACATCTTCAACAGTAGACACTTGAAGAAAAGTAATACTGAGTTTATATTCTTTCTCTTTTGAGCTAGCCATATTGTGATTTCACTAAAAAATTGTATGATTTCATGCTATTCTTTAACCTTGTGATCCTAATCTTACCAAAGTATTTTGACCAGTTTTTAATGCTGAAAGGCTAACTTTTACTAATAATTTAACCACTCTTTAATGAAAATAACAAAATGTTTATTACTGCCTATGCTTTATTCCTTGAAAATGAAAATGTTGACAGGGAAAGAGAAGCTCAACTGAGAACTGACTAGGGAATGTGATTAAATATATATTGGAAAGACAAGTAGCATTTTCATGATTTAAGGCTTTTGTAGAAGATTGAGTAGAGTGTCCAAATATCTAAGTTTTACTTCGGGACTTCAGTTTTTAAAAAATATTTTCATTGAATTTTATCACACAGGCACATAATTCAAATTTGCTTCATCAGTTTAGAGAACAGTACATTTTATATAATGGGGCAATTATACAGAGATGGTGAAAGAGAGTTTAAAAAACAATGTATAATCATGTTGTAATACTAATGTGCTTAGCAATCTCAACTGCAAATCAGGGAAACGCTGTGAATCTTTTCTAACAGCATAGTCCAAAGGCAGGAATACTAACACACAATTTACATATACTTACAATTTGCATGTAATACATTAAATTGTAGCTCCTTTAAGCTTCAACTTAGTCTTCTAATGAGCTTACAGGATTTTTTGAGATTATGAAATAATTATTCTCCAATTAATTTTTAAATACTTGTTATTTATAGAGGAAATCTGATGCTGTTACTTTGATATTTGGAGGGATCTGTTCTTTGCAAATATTGTGGTATTAAATTAACCCCATGAGAATATAACCGAAGATTGTATTTAGGAAAAAAAAAACTAATTGATAACTGTGGATAAAATTCTAATATGTACTTTTACCCTGAAGTATGTATACTTACCTAAAATGTTCTATCTTTAGAATTTAAACCTAAGGATTCAGAAAGAACTACTTAGGCATTATATGAACTCACTGTTAGTTAAGATACTGAGCCCAGCTATTCTCACCTCCCATGTTTATCCAGTAGACACATTTGAAATTGCTTTTAATCTTTTAGGTAATGAAATCGTTGTAATTTTAGTAAATTACTGTTTTGTTGTAGCAATACTATACAAAATTACTATAATATTACTGGTGAAATTTATGGCTAAATATATTTTCTAATCTGTTCTGTATAGTGAATTTATTTGGTACTAGAAAGATGTTTCTGTTTTTTAAAGAATATGTTTAAAGTATTCATTGAGAGTTTACCAGTACATGAGATGATAATAGATTCTCCTCTTTGCTTCTGTTTAATTACTAGAGCTTGAGTCTGTATATTCTGTCCAGATCTTCTCATTAATACTCCCCTCAAATGGTTATGAAATTCATCCATTAAACCCATCCACTTGATACTTAATGTGGTAGCAGTTGATAGTTTTTTAAGTTTCCATTCATCTGACAAAAATTTTCATACTGTTTTTATTTATTTCCTTGACTGTGTCAGCCGTAATTAATTTTAAATTCTTTGCTTGATAAATCCCTTCTCTAGAGTCTTGTGGTCTATTACATTATCTGTCCTTTCACTTCATTTTTGGTCATGTTACATCTCTTGTGTGCCTAATTATTGTTATTTTTTGTTTGAGTGCTAGAGATTGTGTATAAAAATATTATAGAAATAATTTCCCTCCCGTAGGGAAATTTTACATGTTCTTCTGGTGGGAAGAATGGTAGGAGCTCTAGCAATCAGAGATCAGAAGATTTAATGCTAGGATTTATTCTCTGTGGGGACCAGCTTAGTTCAGAGTCACCTTCTGTTTCTGGTATCACCCTTATACCTTTGGTGTTGGCTGTCAAGGTCTCATCTCAAAGTCTGGAGGGTTTACTGAGGCTTCCCCCTTTGGCAACCCTCAGACTCTGGATTTTGTGTCCATGGTTCTGTAAGACTGTTACAGTACCAAAGGTCCTGCTCAGTTCCTTAACCTTTCTGAAGTCAGAAGATACCTGTAGTGGACAAGCACCCTCAGATTTAGCACTCACCTCTCCTTGACGTTCATTTCCCTCCTTATCTTGGTGTAATAATTTTTCATTGCCTTGTGAGCTGACCTGCCGGAGGGTGCTCAAATTATATAATCTGCTCTTACTGGAAATAGAAGTTCAAAGTCATGTACATTTTTATAAGAGTTTTATTTTACTAATAATGATTCATCCTCACTAATCTACCTTTGTGCCTATTTTCGACCCAAGTCACAGATGACATTATCTTTAAATAGAAAAGACAAAAACATCTAACTGTATTTAAACTAGCTACTGCAGAGTAACAATAAATAAACATCTATTGAAACACTTAACTGTGTGCCAGGCAGCACTGATCCAAGTCCTTGCCATGTAATAGCTCTTCTTTTTTTTTTTTAATTTAATTTAATTTTATTATGTTAGTCACCATACAATACATCATTAGTTTTTGATGTAGTGATCCACAATTCATTGTAGCTCTTCTGAGTCTCACAAATCTAGGAGGACTGTATTGCTATTATTTCTATTTGACAGTTGAAGAAAAGAATTTAAAAAAATTAGCTAACCAGCACTCCTAATTACTGCACTCTATAGGCTTATTTAATGGAAGTGGGGTAAATAAATTTCATATTGTCAAATTTTTCTTAGTGCTTGCATATTCCATTACCTAACAAATTAGACTTTTCATGGCTCCAGTCAAGAAAATGTAAACTTATATTAGATGTCCTCTTCAAGAGAATGGAAATGAGTAATGTGTTTTAGAGATATTCCATCCAAAATGATTAATTTTTAAAATCATAAAGTGAGAGAGGTAAGTTCATTGATGTGTGCATGGGCAGGGAATGGCTGTGTTCCCATCATTCTTTCAAAAATTAGAATCACCAGCCAGATTGATTGGACGCACCCATCAGCCAATTTACTGCATTCTTTTTTCTGTTTTCTTTCCCTTTGTTTATTGTGATTTTAATACAGAAGGTCCATATTTCAAAATGTTATATTTACATTTTTTTCATAGGGTAGTCTTTGAATTTTAAGGTGGTGTTTTATACTCAAATTATTTATTTATTTATTTATTTTTAAAGATTTTATTTATTTATTTGAGAGAGAGAGAATGAGAGAGAGCACATGAGAAGGGGGAGGGCCAGAGGGAGAAGCAGACTCCCTGCAGAGCAGGGAGCCCGATGCGGGACTTGATCCAGGGACTCCAGGATCATGACCTGAGCCGAAGGCAGTCGCTTAACCAACTGAGCCACCCAGGCGCCCATCAAATTAGTTATTTTTATATGTTGCACCAGAAATTTGTTTTCATCACAGAATTGGTCTTCTGGTATGATGCTGAAGTATTGTGCTGTAATAGGGCATACTTATTGCCTTAATAATCCTTCTATAAAATGTTGGCCTAATGATTTAATAGACATTATTATTTATGCGATGTGTATGTCAGTGAGATAGAATTCCCTTGCTAGTTGATTTTAGCTTTTATCTTTAATCGTGATTGATTCTAGTAATAATTTAATTAGACTGTTGATCACCTTTTCAATCTGTGGAAAAAAATAGTTTATCAGGCACACACTTTTGAAAGTGCTGGGCTTGCTGAAGAGTTTTGTTATGATTTTTGTCCAACAGATTTTCCAAGCAGTCCTTTTGTGAAAGTATTTGCCTCTTTTTGCTACATGAAAGAAAAATAGCAATAATAAGTTTATGAAAGGGAAAACAAAACCAAGCAAGGAAGGGAGAGCTAAATTGATTTGCATGAAATTGTGCATGAAAAATACAAAATCGCTAGCTTGGTTTTGTGTACCAGTCTTCACACCCGCACGTTTTCAGAAGAGAAATGCATTCTTTAGCGGAGGCACAGTTTAAATGTTTCATAAAGTTACTCTGTTAGATAATATCACTATGGGGTAAACAAGCCTCAAGAAGTTACAATCTGTTTCATTTGCTTTAGCCTGTCTGCAGAGAGGGTCCCTCCCAGGAATATTTGTACAATGTCCTAAGAAGAGGCTAAAAATTATATTTGTAAAGGGGTTCATTTTTATTTGAGTCTTGTGTGGTATGTTTCAGAAGTATGAAGCCACTGAGTAGTTAGGTAGCTCATGTTTTTATCTGAGTTTTATGTAAAGAATAATAATCTTTGTCTGCCAAGTCTTGCCCCTAAAAAGACATTAATTTGTGATTTTACCAACCCATCTTGGGGGGTAGGTTAGCCCATTGTATTTTAGAATATGGTCTCTTTCTCTGGCATTACTGAACAAGAGAGCTTTTATCTTTTACTGCCAATTTAACTTAATCTCTTTTAGAGTTAATTGGGACATGTATGTATGCCAACACCAATAGCTCGGATCTTTTTTCTTTTTTTAAAGATTTTATTTATTTATTTGACAGAGAGAGACCTAGCAAGAGAGGGAACACAAGCAGGGGGAATGGGAGAGGGAGAAGCAGGCTTCCTGCAGAGCAGGGAGCCCCATGTGGGGCTCGATCCCAGGACCCTGGGATCATGACCTGAGCCGAAGGCAGATGCTTAGCGACTGAGCCACCCAGGCGCCCCAAGCTCGGATCTTATAATACCAAAAGTGATGTGAAAATAGCAAGATGGAATAATATGTAAGAGAGTAATGTGCTCTCTGCATGCTAACCATACTGTTAGGATTTATGTTTTTGGTTTGTTATGCTGCCTTGAAATCTAATATCTAGCTCCAAATAAAAATTTAAAAATTACTTCAAAGTAATTTTTTTCATTTTCCAAAACTACAAAAGGTAAAATGACCTCTGAAAACTGACACACAGAAGAGAGTCAAGATCACCTATAATTTACCAACACACCATAACCACATATTAAATTTTGTTGCATATTCTAAAAGGCTTTTTTCCCCATGAATGCACAAACACATAGAAATAGAGTTTACAGACTTGAAAAGTAGATTCTTTTAAAAATTGAATGGACTTCTTTCAATGAAGTAAAGTTAGACGACTGTGTACCGTAGATACACCTGCATCCTAAATACACAGCGCAGACTTGGGAAGTCCTAGGAAACATCTCTCGTTGTTCTTAACTCACTTTGATTTTGCATTTTCCTGTTCTGACAGTTGAATTTTCAAGTCACGGAAAGCCAACTCTTTAATCACCTGAGTTGCAAATGTGGTAGGAACAATTCAGTGTCACGAGTGCTTTTAAAAATCTGTTACGCTTTGTGTTGATGTCATGTCAAGCATGTGGTGATTGTTTGGGTCACCACTATAATATTCCTCATTTGGGATGTGGTTTCCTAGCAACTGTCGCTTTTTCCGAATGGCTGAATTGATTTCAGCACATTTGTAATGCTTTCTACTGCATCAGAAATTGTCACCTTGTGTGTAAATGTTACAACATCAAATTTACACGTAGATTCAATTCTAAGAAATTATTCTGCTTTATCACTTGCCTTTAATGTGCTCATTCAAAGGTTAATCCAACCATAAAAAATAGATTTAGTAAAACCTGATTAATTCAGATTGCACTCTTCGGGGAAATATGGTGAATTTGATGACAATGTCCGAAATACTTGCAAATAGTTCCTAGCCCGAGGCCTGGCGAAGTTGAAGAAACAGACTAATTTTAATGGTCAGATGACCAGGTAATCAGCAGGTTGGTAGGAACATAGGCCTGGACTCTGCTCTGAATGTCTCAGGGGCCAAAAGGGCTTTTTCTTTGCAGGCAGTTTGCAGTTTGCTGATTCTGTGTGATCCTAGCTGGAGCATTGCCAGGAGTGACTTTTACTCCTGTTCAACAAATGTTTTTTGAGTACTTATTATTTTCTAGACCACTGGTTAGGCACTGGGGATGTAAGGGCAATTAAACCGGATATGGCCCTGACCCTCCCAGAAATTACAGTCTATGGAACCAACACCCATAAATGAAAGACTTAGTTATCGAGTGGAAATAGACACGTGGATTTTTCTCAGTACTGTTTCCATCTTGAGTGAGAAGTTTTTGTTAGGTTCTTGAAAATATGTAGCAAAGACCTTAAATTCTTCTTAGGAGATTCAAGATACTGTTGCTGTACATTCAGATCTACATTATTTTGGTGTCTGTAGATTTTGTATGTATCTAGGGAACTGGAGTGGAAAGACAATGAAAACCAAGTATGTGCTGGTAGCTGGGTTGATAGTTTATGTATCATCCCATTCAGTCTCTGCAACAATCCTATGAAGCTTACAGGTACAGTTTTTATACATTTTAAAGATGAAGTAAAATGTCAGGGGTTAAAGAATCTGTGTAAGATCATGGAAAAATAATATATATATATTGTGCCTCTTCTCTATGTCAGACTTTGTGCCAGGTGCTCTATGTACTTTATCTCTTTTAATCCTGCCCACCCCCAAAACCCTGCAAAGTACATTTAATCTTATTATTTAATTCTTCAATCTTATTTTACATTTAAAGAATTTGAGATCCAGAAGTTTACATGATTTGGGGCGCCTGGGTGCTCAGTTGGTTAAGTGTCAGCCTTCGGCTCAGGTCATGATCTCAGGGTCCTGGGATCGAGTCCCGCATCGGGCTCCCTGCTCGGCAGGAAGCCTGCTTCTCCCTCTCCCACTCCCCCTGCTTGTGCTCTCTCTCTCTGAAATAAATAAGTAAAATCTTAAAAAAAGCAAGGAACTTTATATGATTTGACCAAGATTATGCAGCTGGTCAGTTGCAGGACTAAATTTGAACAAGGATCTGTCTGCTTGGGAAAAAAAAAATCCTTGAACTTCTTTCTACCAAGCTGGCCAGAACCTCACCAGAATGCCCAGACTACAATTCTGTGATCTCAACATTTAGCAAGAGTTCCCTCTCATCGAGCACTTACTATGTGCCCGGCATTATGCTAAGCCAGAGTGTGTGCATGCTCACTCTTTCTCTTATCTGTCTGTACACATGCATATGTACATATACATATGTGTGACTTACATGCATGCATGTGTGTTATAAGCATGTCTTCATATTTGTGAAATCTACAGATATTGAATATTATCAGGTAAGCCCTACAGCAACCATGGACCATGAATAAGATGGCATCCTTATTTAAAAATGAGAAAACCAAGACTCAGAGAAGTTAAGGGATTTATTGTCAAATAAGAGTGAATAGATAAATAAGAGTAGATTCTGAATTAGAATTTAAATCTGTTTGACTTCAAAGTCCACGATCTTTAACCATCTCCCTACACTGCCTCCACAATATAATGAGAACATATGATTTTCTAATCTTACGACTAAGTTAATAACTTTAATCTCCCTTGAAAAAAAAAATACTGTTTTTCTGTCTTCCTTAAGAAATGTTCAGATGCAGTAGCAGAGCAATGACTTGAAGGCATTCTAATTTGGGGCAAACTCTATTGACTATAACTGTCCATGAAGATGTTAAACTAATGAGGATAATTATGTCTGCATTTAAAAAGAGGGAGCCAAAAATTGGTAGTTTTATAAAATTTCAAAATCTCTGAAGGAAAAATTAATTTGGGAATAATATTGAAATATGAACTTCTGTAATATTAGCTTCCTCTGAAAAAAAAGATGTGATCTCTTCTTTGTGGCAGTATAATAATCCCAAACCAGGAAAACAGAGATTTAAAACCATAGCAGAGAATCCAAAAGAAATATTGTTCTTTAAGACATATTCTTTTCCAGATGGTATCTGTTGATTCTTTTGTATGTTAAGTTATCCAAGATCACTTTTTTGTTTACAATAACCAAAGCACTGATGGGAAGTGGAAAAATATAGTAAAATGGTTTGATCACCCAGCCAGCAAGCATTTACTGAATTTCTCTCATGTACAAAACTACATAGTTGAGTTGCAGACTGCACTGCGGGCGTGCCAAATACTAATCTGCTTTTTCCTTGGCTCTCATTAAGTAAAAATTCTGTCTGCGCAATACCACAACATCTGGTCACTTAAATCCATTCAGTCAAAAATGCAATCAGCCGCCCAGATTTTCAGAGTCTAGGATTCCGTTCAACTTGTTTGCTTTAATTATTAGTTTATCTGAAAGCGATGTCAAGTAGTCAGTAGCCTGTATGTAGCTATTTCATCGTGCTTGGCAGGCACCTCACCTAAGGAAAGGTTCAGACATGGAAGAGAGAAATGGCAAGTCCTGCTTCTCAGGGGCCCTCAGTCCAGAGTTTGCAGAGACCTGTGTGGTGTTCTCTGCTGTCCGTTCTGGTTACCTGCTTGTGAGTTTGTTTTCCCCATCCCTAGCCCACCAGACCCCCGGAACCCCCCATATTTCCTTTCTCTTCCCATTTCATAAATGTGCTTGTCATTCTCCCATGGGCTACCCTAGAATGACACAAAATAATATCGTTATGACTCATGCACATAAAACCATTGATACTGGTTCATTTAGGAGAACGGGCCTTTTCTACCTTTAACCTTCAAGTTTTCTATTTGCTTAAATTTTCCAAATGTGGGCATGGATTACTTTATGTATTCATTTTTAGTATCCATAGCAGTTATCCCGGCTGTGCTATAATGGACTGCTTTTCTTAACTTCTTTATAGGTATCTATGATTTTTAAAATATAAATATAGTTTAAAAATGAAGTAAGCCCAAATGTTCACCTGTGTATTCAATTCATAAGGAGTAATCCAGCAGATCATGCCTAAAACTGAACAGAGCAGAAGAATTTTATTGGCTAAAAAGTAATCTTCGGCAAAATTGTGCACTAAAGCATTTGGCCAGGAAAATGAGGGTTGGTAGAAGTAATGGTCATAGAAGAAAAGTATGCTGGCAGAAATTAATATTAGCAAAGATCTGATTACTGAGTCACAAATCGTCACTGTAAATTTTAAATGGGAAAGAATTGATGCCAATTAAAATATTTTCAGAGGAATGCAACTAGGAATGTAAAGCATTAGAATCAGTTTAACTGTGTTATATAGAGAATAGATCAAGGAATTAAATTTACTTAATGGCAATTAGTTCAGAAAGTTCTTCATGATAAACTTCAGCATTGGTAAATTGCTGCCTTCATTTGTTGTAGTTCTTTGCTGGAATCCAAATGCCTCAAACTGTCACTGTTTTATTAGTCATAGGAATTATTTGATGTTCTAGACATCTATGCTCAATAAATGGAATTAAATTTTACCAAGTGGGGAAAGGAGAAAGTAAAGAATTTAGTTGTCACGATATTGATAGCTATCTTACTTTGCTTGTGTGTATACAGTTTCTTCTCTCTGATCTTCCATTGCACAAGTCAATATACTTTTACATTTGCAAATTTTTTGCCATGTCACTTACCTGGTGTACAAGTAGATGCACTGACTTTTGGTGTTTGTATGAATTTAGAGTGGTCTCCATTTTTTTGATATTCTCATATTACTCTTTTGTTTTCTAAGTTTTCGTATTCCGAATTACATCTTTTGAAAAGTGCTAACTGTATCCCAGGCCCCTGTTTCACCTTTACCACTTAAGGCAGAAATTAGTAATTGTGCTATCAAAGATATAATGAAACAAAGTAGGACTTCTTCATCATGCCGATGCTGAGGATGTATATTATGGGGTTATGATCCACTGTGATGAAGTCTCTACCCTGTGCTATATTGAAATCATTTTACTCTAGCTGTGCTATTATAGGAAGCTGTAGCCAAACATTATTGCCTATAAATGTCCTTTTCCTTTTCTTTATTTTTAACTCTAATTTATGAAAATGCTTATTATCTTATGATTAAAAAGGCATGCTCAGGGAAGTAAGAGTGGTGCCATACCATACACTCTATCGGGAGTCTAAGCATACTATATTGGCCATAAACAACAATGGCAAAGCTTCCTTTTAAGGTGGATGCTTCAGGGGTTGTGTATGACCTCAAATATTTGCTCCAAAATCACTAATCCTTATTTTCAGTTGGAAAAGTTAGTAGTGTGTTAAATAGATTAGTATTTTGATTTGCAAAATTATCGAAAGCGAACATGTTTCTCTCCAGCTCTTTGGCATTGTTCGGGTGGCCAATTAATGCCAGATTCTAGAGCCATACACATTTGTCTGAAGATTCCAGATGTTTTCTGATTTGCTGTTGCTGTCTGGTAAAGCCATACAACTATCAATTTAATTTCAGGTTTTTGGCTTTACTAAGCTGGGTATAAAATGACCTTCCTTTTTTTGTTTTTCTTTCTTCTAGTCTAATTTAGCCAGAACTAACCAGAGATAATTTACAAAAGGATAATTATATGGGAGCTTAGGAGATTCAGTTGTGAATAATTAACAATTGGTAATTGTTGATTGTAAAAATTAGAAGATTTGAAGGACAGTTCTCTCATGCCACATGCAATAAAACAGGTAGAAAAAAATTAGGTAACTAGTTAGCAGGGGAATCTCAACATTTGAGATTTACCAAGAAAGCTAATGAAGAAAATAAGGCCAGACAGAAGCAGGAAAAATAATTTTGCAGTTTCTGTTTTTTGTCCCAGCAACTGCTCATTGTGATAGAAGAAATATCATTTGGAGTCTTTTTGAGGTTATTATATTAAAGAAGTAGAAAACATTGCACAAAGCTGTGTCAGGGAAGTCTAATTATTTTGACCTCTTGAGTGTCATTTCTGTTAACAAACTATTGCCATCTTTACCGTTTCATTTAATTCTTGTAAAAACTCTTTTCTCCCAGATCCTGAGTCTTCCGTCTGTGAGAGACCCTCATTATGATTTTGGGGGCAACTCTTCCCACAGAACTCGGTCAAAGTTGACAAGTAGGTTTCTTCTTTTAACCTTCAGCTTTTCCTGCTGTAAGCTGGGTCAGTTGTTAGTTTGCAAAACATCAGTACGTGAGTGCCCTTCTGAATCCCCCATGCCTCTCCGTCTCCTCTCTAAAAACGTATTTATTTTTGAAAATAGTGGAGTGTCGTGATGTGTCTTCGGGTATGAACATTTTTCATTATCTCTTATATTTACTGTCATCTTCAAATTTATCAAAGAAATTAATTACAGAAGAATTATTTTTAGACACTTTGCCTAAGTATCAAGTTATAAATACTATGAACTTATTATAAGAAGCTATTCTAAGGAAAAATTATGACCATGTAAAAATTTATGCTCACATGAATGATAATTCTACATTTGCCTGTTGTTAGAACCTACTTCAGAAATCCACACACAGCCATGCCTCAGGACACATCAGAGCCTAGAACTGCTCCACCTCCTGATGTTCTGCCCTCTCACGACCTCTTGTTCTTCCGCCATTTAGTATTCTGCCATTCCCACTGATCACCAAGACCTCCAAGCTTTATCCATTCATAGTTTTTCAGTCTGTAATTTGTCTTCTGGCTATTTGCCTTCTGTGTTAGTTTGCTATGGCTGCCATAACAAAGTACCACAAATTGGGTGTCTTAAAATACCAGAATTCTATTGTCTCACACTTCTGAGGCTAGAAATCTGAGATCAAGGCATCGGCAGGGCCAAAAGTCCCTGAAGACATTTGGAAAGGGTCTGTCTGTAGTTCTTCGGCTGTGACAGCATAAATTCAGGCCTCCACATGGTGTTCTCCCTGCTTGCCTGTCTGTCTGTGTCCAGATTTCTCCTTTTTATCATAGCATCAGTCTTAGTGGATTAGAGGACCCCACCCTACTCCAGTACGACCTCATCTTAACCAGTTCCATGTGCAATGACCCTATTTCCTACATTATATTACATTCTGAGGTACTGGAGGTTAGAATTTCAATGTGTGAATTTGGTGGAACACAATCCAACCCATAAACACCTTATCTGGCCAGGTTCCCATTCTCTCCTATCCCAGTCAACACTGTTCCTAACAGCCTTCTAGTTTGACTCTTCATTATCCCCTGTCACACCGGACTACCAACATAGACCATTCTGGGTCTGGAATTAATGAACATTACTGGAGAAACGGACACAATCATGGTAATTAAATATCCATTACAAATGCATACCTTTGAATGCATCTGGTCCCTAAATTCTCCGGGATATCATTTTACTATCCCTTCTTGGTGACTCTTGCTAGTATTTTTCACTCTTTAAAAGGGTTTGTCTCTTATCCTTGCTGCTTTGATTCTTAACAGACTCTTGCTTTCCCAATTGAAGGAAATGTTGGAAGATCTCAGTATGAATGATTTTACCTTTTCTTCCACACTGCTCGCCAGTTCTTTCTTCAGGCATTTTCTCCTTTGCCTCTTTCATCTCTACTCCTCAACTTGTCCCCATGTGTCAGCAAAATTTCTTCTATTATTAACCTAAAATTTTCATTTTCTTTGAAAGCTTTCCTCTCTAACTATGCCATATTCTGCTTCTCTCTTTGTGACCAAACAACAACAAAGCCATTTGGTTGGCTCTTGATTGCCTGTAAACGAGGGACTGAATCCTCATCAATACCTTTAATCTGTCCCCCAGCTATCTTTTCAGACCTCCATCCAGTTAAATAAATAACATCTCACCACAATATCATGGCATTAACTATATCAGGCTAATTGCTGTTCTGTACAATCCTGCCTCTTTACTTCAGCCATATTGTTACTGGGTTGTTTTGTTTGTTTGTTTTTCCTATTCTCTCCATCCTTCTTGGCCCAGCTTAACTCCTGTAAAGTCATTACTGACGCTTGTGTTCCCTTTAATGGCATTATTTGCTGATGCTTTAGGAAATCTATTACCTCTGCCACATTTAACTATTGATATTTATCATATACTATCTTGCAAATAAATTGCTTATGTATATTTTAGTCACCAATTATGGGCTCTGTAGTAAAATGTCCTGCTACATAGCAAATTTAAAATAATAAATTTTGGGATTTACCATTAAAAATTGTTTATGTATATTCCTGTGTGTTATGAATTAGACTGTAAAAATGTTCATATCTGGAATTGTGTCTTCATCTTTGTGCATTATACTGGAAGCGATTTATAATATTTGTTGAATTAAGTTAAAACTAATACACTAATGCAGAATATTCATTCTGTAGGGAAAATAATATCCTGATATATACTTATTAATTCTTTGTTTTTTCATACATTGCTATTCCATCTAAAATATTTGTCAAGATACTACTCTGTGTTTGATACCAGATATTCGATAAGTATAGAAAAAAAATGCAATTTATTATATAATTTCATTCTATAAATAAATCCATAACAATAGCATCAATAGCATTTGGGTAGTATATATGACTTTATATTTTAAACTAAAACAAAAAAGTTGATAATTTTTTGTAGCCATGCATCTAATTGAATGTATTTGTGAACTTCTATAATTTTATCTTGAATATATTAATAATTATTTTGCACAACCTATCTTCCTTCTCCCCCATATTTTTCTTTTAATTTTTTATTCAGGTATAATTAGTATACAGTATTATATTAGTTTCAGGTCTACAATATAATAATTCAACAACTCTACATTACTCTGTGCTCATCATGATAAGTGCACTCTTAAACCCCATCACCTATTTCCCCGATCCTCCTACCCACCTTCCCTCTGGTGACCATCAGTTTGTTCTCTGTAGTTCGTCTTTTTGGTTTGTCTCTTTTTTTCCTTTCATTCATCTGTTCTGTTTCTTAAATTCCACATATGAGTGAAATCATATGGTATTTGTCTTTTTCTTATTTCACTTAGCATTTTACCCTCCTGATCCATCTGTGCTGTTAGATATGGCAAGCACTCATTCTTTTGTCATGGCTGAGTAATATTCCATTCCATCTTTTTTATTGATTCAACTATGGATGGACATGTGGGTTGCTTCCATATCTTGGCTTTTGTAAATAATGCTTCCATAACGTAGGGGTGCGTATATCTTTTCAAAGCTTTTTTTTTTTTAATAAATCAGAAATTTTTTGTGATGTTTGCATGTGGTCTGTTAATAACCATAGCTCAGGACCCTGGGTTGTAACATCGTACTATTCATATCAGTAGTCAGACACATTGGAAACCAGGTCCCTATGTCAAGTCCAATGAACTGAGTCCCTGAGGGGTCAGAAAAGTGGTGTATAGGTGGGTGATGTTTGGAAGTGTACACCTGAAACTAATATACCACTGTAGGTTAACTAACTAGAATTAAAAACTTAGAAAAAAAAGAAAGGTGATATAATCTAATGACCAGATGGATGCCACTAACTGAAGGAGAGCAAAACTTCATAAGAGAGTCCCATAAACTGGGCTTAATTAAACTGATCATGTCCATTTCTATTGTACATCCTTTACTGCCCAACCTGACAAGACTCTAGAAATAGAACAGATTCTTCCTTTTGATTTGTGTACATTTTAATGTCTTGAATCTAGAGGCTGCTTGTGAAATTCACTGAAGTTACCAAAGACTGAATAATTAGCCCTTTCTCTCATCAACTATTATTAGAATCATTATCAGCCCTTTGCATTGAAAAGTACAAAATGTACCAATGGTTGAGATTTTCAAACATTTTACAGGGTGACATTATCCTATTAGGACAGTATCCTTAAAGAGGAGACATGTGAATTAATATGCAGGGACACAGAATTAACCAGGCATCATCTTTTCATTTAAGGAGCACTCACATGATTAAATCTGAGTTTAAAATTCATCCTTAAAAGTTAAACTGTAGCAGAATAACTGATTTTACTTTATAGCTGTCAACTTGATTGACAAGTAGGACCCATCAAGTATGTTTCTATTCCTGTAATTCAGGGGCACCTTGAAAATATTTCCTGAGAGAAAAGAAAGAAATATATGGAGGGGGGAAAAAAAGCAAACAGCCTTTCTGATTAAGAACATATTCAAGATAAAATATAGACATTTTTCTATATCCACTATGGTGCTAAAACCACTAGACTGGAAAATGCCTCAGTTGTGGGACGATTGGTATAAATCAAATACTTCATTCTTACTTGGCAATCATTTATAGTACTGCATAATTCATTTAATTTTTAGTGGTGTCATTCTGTATTTTCATGCAATTGGAATTGGTACTTTATTTTGTAATTGCGGGAAGGGCTTATCTTTCCTGTACAAGAATTCAGAATTTTAGTTTTGTAATAGCTTATTGAAATAGTCAATATTTTATTATGTTGTTATTACTGGTACCTTTAGCTCTTGGTGTTTGCATGTGGCTGTGCTCTGCTGGAGGTCATCTAAGCCATGTGAGTAGATGTGGTTTTCATCACCCACTTCTGTCAGTGAGACAGACAGACAGACAGAAGTGCAGCTTTGGAGCCTGTGTTCTCTGTGGCATTTTATTGCTCCATGTCCTTCTGTCTTGGTGTAAGAGAGACTGGAACTTTGACACTGTATTTTTTTTAATGAGCTTTAATTAACATATAACATTCACCTTTTGAAAGTATACAGTTTGGTGGTTTGTAGTATACTTAATTAGTATTCAACGTTGTTCGACCATCACTATCCAATTCCAGAACATTTTTGCCATCTTAGAAAGGAACTCTGTACTTACTCATTAGCAGTCACTTCTCATTTCCCCACCCTCTCCCTGCCTCTGACACTGTTGATCGTTCTGTCTATGGATTTGCCTCTTGACGACATTTCATATAAATGGAATCATACAGTCAGTGGTCTTCTGTGACTGGCTTCTCGCACTTAGCATGAAGTTTTCAAGGTTGATCCACGTTGTGGTTTTGTGGCTGAACAATACTCCATTGTATGGCTCTGCCTACCATGTTTTGTTTAGTAATTCATCCATTGATTGTGCTTTTGGTTTTCTTTTTTTGTTTATTTTTTTGCCACTGTAAATACTGCTGCTCTGAACATTCCTGTAGGAGCTTTGGTGTGAAGATGTATTTTCAACTCTCTTGAGTCCATGCCTGGGAAGACCGTTGCTCATATGAAACTCTGTAACTTTTTGAGCAGTTGCCACACTGTTGCCCAGAGCAGCTGCACCATTTTGCATTCTGACCAGCCACGTTAATATTTACTCATCCTCACCAACCTTTGTGATTTTTGTCCGTCTTAAATGCCATATTTTTAAGTAAAAATTTCATTGAGGGCTTGCATGGTCTTTTTTGCATGTGGATTTTGAGGAATTCCTAGCTTCATGTAGTATACATTTCTTCTAGAGATTTTATTTGGTTGGCAGCTACTTTTTCAAACCTTTTGAAATATAATGTCACTCTAAAAATGGTGATGCTCAGTCTCTTCCATAAAATTTTTTGAAGAAAGCTTATTGTGCATTATTTAAGATCAATACTTTGGTGATTCTATGAAGAGCTATCGGTGAAATGGATGAGTACATTTCTTTACCTCACAGATACTGAACTTTCCCCACCTGCTTTTCAATAAGGGCAAATGGTGATATAATTCCAATATCCCAAGCTTCACTCTCCTGCACTTATAAAAATAGATTGAAGGAAACATATCCTTTCACACGAACAAACAAACAACAGAAACCTTCAGGCCACTTTTATATTTTTCTTGTTTCTACTTATTAGTGACAATAATAAGTAGAAAGATAGTTTCCTAGAATATTTCCATAAAAATTAAGCTGCATGATAAATACTTGATGAAAACTGCACCTGGTTCTTTCAGACATTTCAGAAGTATTTACTACTAAATATTAGTGCAACTGACAGGAGTGTGCGTATTAATTGGAAATACAGCTACTTCAAAGATAAATAGAAGACCCTTTGTCAGTGAAGTTAACCCAAGTTGGATCCTGGAAGTAGATGACTTCTCAGGAATCTCCCAAACTTAATACTTGATAATTCTAGGTTGAAATGTAGATGTAATGGCATGAGTTCCTTGAAAGAAGAGTCCGGAATAAGACCTTAGGTGTAGGTGGTTTGTTTGGAAGGTAATACCAGCACTCAGAAGTGAGAGTAGAGAATGAGACCAAGAAGGAGGAAAGAACAACATAAGGTTACGTTTTCAAGGTCACACTCCTGTGAGCAGTGTGGACTGGATTCTGCTGGGGGTTCCTCCCAGAGGGCATAGGGAATGCCTCTGAAACTCTCTGTCTAGGGAAAGGCAGGCAAAAGCATAGACCACTGGCTCCATCCTATAACAACAATAAGGAAAAATATATATATCATGAATGTACTGGGCATACAAAGACAAAAATTTATTGAACAATGTATACCTTTAACTGTGTACAAAGCAATCTAATCTGTACTATGCTATTATTTTGTTCTGTTTTCTTCTTAATTTAAAACAGCTGTTCATAACTCTAAATTTTTGAAATTAATCCATAGTTTGGAAAACACTGGCTGAAAAGATAATTTAACTTACTAAGAAGTTAAAAAAAATAGCATGCTAGTATAATTAAAATCATTTGAACTGGAGCCACATACAAGGAAATTTTTAGAAATCAAGGTCATACTATCAAGGTCAGCTAAAAGAGTAGGCTGAATTCTTAAGAAGTTAGGAAATAGGGTTGCTTGGGTTCATGTTCCATGGTTCTAAATTTCATCTGTCAGTGTTTCAGAATCTATAAATGGGTAAAGAACATCTAGCTCCCTAAGAGAACGAACAGGGTGGGAACACAGAAGGGCTGAATAATGAGGTGCTGTGTCTCCTGTTTTTCCCTCGGCCGCTTTGTTTCCTGCTGTCCAAGTGCATGTGTGTGCAGGAGGAGACCTCATGCACGTTCTGCGTGGGTCCGTGCATCTATTCACAGCCAGCTGTATGGTGCTTGTCACTAGAGCTAGCTGGTGTATTACCTCGGGATCCTTTTGCATTTTATGTTTGTTTCAGGTTTATTGTTTTGACAGTTGTCATTTTTTAAGCTTCTTTTCTCCTCTCATAGAGGAAGAGCTTTTAGTCTCATAAGAGCAGAGACCTATTATCATAATCACCTTTCAGAAAGGAGAAAATTACCTGTAGTTTTTATGCTCTGAAGGTGTATCATAATAATTCAACCACCCACCTCACGCTCCAAATCAAATGGTGCTTTTCTTGAAAAAGGAACTACTTCATTCTTTCCTGTTTCTTCATGTTCTTTGGAGGAAGTGAGAGATCGAGAATCTGGGAAATCCCATGAAGCTTCCATGAACTTTGGTTGCCTCTTCTCACTGTTAGCTATTGTGATTAAGAATGTCTTTGCCGGGCGCCTGGGTGGCTTAGTTGGTTAAGCGACTGCCTTCAGCTCAGGTCATGATCCTGGAGTCCCGGGATCGAGTCCCGCATCGGGCTCCCTGCTCGGCAGGGAGTCTGCTTCTCCCTCTGACCCTCCCCCCTCTCATGTGCTCTCTCTCATTCTCTCTCTCTCAAATAAATAAATAAAATCTTAAAAAAAAAAAAAAGAATGTCTTTGCCATGGGATGGGGCGCCTGGCTGGCTCAGTCTGTTAGGCACCCAGCTCTTGATTTCAGCTCCGGTCATGATCTCAGGGTCATGGGGGGGGGGTGGTAGAGGCAGAGAGCCCCCTCCTCCCTCTTCCCCTGCCCCTATGCCCCCCCTGCCTGCACACTCTCTCAGAAAAATCATTGCCATGGGAATCCACAAGCAACAGCAGTTATAACACATTCTAATAAAAGGGCACTGTTAAAGGGGATAGTAACCCTCACATCAGCCGTAACCTTTTCATAAGGGCTTTCACATATGGGAACACCACCTTTGCTGGTGTAGACAGCCCCTTCTGGGAGCTCCCCCCACCAGCACTCCTGTAAATCCATCTCATGGGAAAGATAGCAGATGTATATACATGGGCGTGCATGCATGCACGTGCACACGCACACACACACCACTAAATCTGCAGGTTACTTATCAGTATTAAGAGCTCATAAAATTCCAGTTGTAATTGATTATCTTCCAATATTGGAGGAAAAAAACAAAGGGATTGGTGGGGGTATGGGAAAGCACCTTTTACCATTTATTGCTGGATGTCCTCTGCAACTGGGATCACACCTGTTTCTAAGAAGCATCTTTAGTAGTAACCCTTGGGTAGCCTTTGCATTCTTCACATTACAGTGGAGCTTTTAGTACAACAGCCCTGAAACTGACTTCATGTGACGTTACATGGGTTTCATTTGAAACTTGAGTTTGGTCATGACGTGACTTTGGGAGGTGCTGCCTACTGCGTGAGCACTTGCAAAGCAGGTGAGCATTTTCAAGATTCTGACAAGTCTCAAGGTTAAGAAATTTGACTTTTTAAACCCAGTATTTCCCAGATATATTATTTCATAAACCATCTTTTGATATCTTGAAAGACAGTGGTTATTTGCATAACTCTGTATGGAAAACAGGGTTGGAACCAGAGTGCCATTCTGTTTTTTTCCTAGATGACCTTGCCGTCGCTTTTTCTACAATGCTTTTTTATCTTCAGTTCCCTTGGGAACTCTCTCATCCCTTCAAACAAGGCTTCCTCTGCTGGATAATTGCTTTATTGTACCCCCATAGTCTGTGTCAGTGCTATTAGATATAAGCTACACAATCATGCCTGTTTGTATATGCAGATTTAAAAAGTTCCAATATTGATTCTTGATTCTTGTCCTTTGATTCACTTGGCACATCAAGGTGGCTTTTCATACTGCAGAGGAGTGAACTCCTCTGCTTCCCCCCCTCCATCCAGCAGTTTTGGATCGCTGTGAAAGCCTAATAGAGTTTGGGTGCTGGAGGGGTGAGGGACTACACTCTGAGGAAAAGGCAAACAGAGAATATAGATGTGCATTTGGCTATTACCTTACTTCTCTGATGATGATCTTCATTTAGCCGTTCAGACATTGTCATCATCATCATCATCATCATTTTGTTAGTAGGAGGACTAGTTGTTGGATGAGTGTTCACTTCATGCCAAGCACATGTGAGAACGTATGTCAGCGTTAATTTTCTTCCGTCCTCTCAGCACGCCCATAATGTGTGCTTGGTCTTCTCACTTTACGAATAGGCTCAGATCAATGAAGTGACTTGCCCACTCACATGGTAATAAATGGCAGAGCCAGAAATCAAACCTAAGCCATTAGAGCGTGGAACTTTTTCCCCCACCGTGACCTGCTGCTCCCCAGTATTGAACACCCCTTAGGTGCCCGGTGCTGACATGCTCCCCGATTTCAGTGGCTCACGTCGCGGTTCTGCTTTACCAGGACTGTGCCTGAACTTCAAGCCAAAAAGAAAACACTTTTATTCTTGAATCTTAACCGTGGGGCTAAAAATGGAAACTCACCATGTGTTTCTCTAACAGATATTGATGGTGACTCTCAAAATAATTGAAAATATGCAATTTTGAAAACAAAGGCCTAAGAAAGGGTATAATTTAAAGTTACATTAGATGGTAAACATATCTTGTGGGCTCAAAATATATCCCTTTGTTATTAGTGAAGAACCTTGGCAGCATTTAAGGAATGCTTGAGAAACTTATTGACAAAAGATATAAATTGCTATTCAGATGCAAGACATTACATTGACCATGAGGGGCCAAAGTTGCAAATACAGTTTATTCTAACAGTGGCTGTGTTGCATATTAGGGCAGTCTTCTTGTGCGGTTACTTATTATTTATCGAGTATCTGTTATGTACAAATGGGTGACTAGTTGAAAGGAAGTATCCATTAGCTTTTATTGTTATGGAATAAACACTGATTAATGTTTATGCCATGTCATAAAAGGCATTTTAATATGAAAATCTCAATCCACTGAAATACTGGTATGTAGCAACAAGGGATAATTAAATACTTGATAGGATTTCATTGTTTAAAAGTGGGATGCAATTTAATGAGGGATGTAATACACAGTGGTATAATAAAATGGCTAATAAATAAGTATTTTTTGGAAGAAGGTAAAAGCTAATTAGACATTTCTTATTTTTTTAAAAGTGCGTGCGTGTGCGTGCGTGTGTTTGTGCATGTGCGTGTGTACAACTATTTCTACACGTTACCCAAGAATTGTGGAGTCTAGTAAGACTCTTTAAGTAAAGATACCATTAAATAAAAATACAAGAGCTAAATAATTTTTAATTTGAATATTATATTCTGGTAATTGCCAGTCCCACTTGCTATGAACTGTGGAGTATGAGCGAATCTATGCCAAACAGTTCAGTCCTTCCTTTACTTTGTACATACTCTGTTAACTAGTGGAGAATTTAACTTACTTTTCTCTTTCCACAATCTCATCATGTTTATTCTTTTTGTGTGTGTGATTAACAATGTTTTAGCATTTTAAATAATTTTATACCACGTGGTTTACACTCAGGAGCTTAACAAAAAGAAGAAAATATTTGGGCAAGCTTTTTGGAAACGTCAAGGTAGAAACATAATTTAAAAGGTAGTAGCTCAGGGCGCCTGGGTGGCTCAGTCGGTTAAGCGTCTGCCTTCGGCTCAGGTCATGATCCCAGGGTCCTGGGATTGAGTCCCGCATCGGGCTCCCTGCTCCTTGGGAGCCTGCTTCTCCCTCTGCTTCTCTCTCTCTCTCTGTCTCTCATGAATAAATAAATAAAATCTTAAAAAAAATAAATAAATAAAAATAAAAGGTAGCAGCTCAAGGACAAAGAAAAGCCAATCCTTATCCACTTTCGACAATGTAAGTACATACTGAAATACAGTTTTTGAGGAAGTATGTAATTAGTTGTTTTTTTGTGGACCATAAAATGAATCCTGCCCCTAGCCCCCAGGTCATCATTCTGTGATGACAAATCATGATCCTCAAATGTTAAGGAGGTCTTAGGTGCCTCTGTTTTCACTCAGTAATACAGGTTCTCAATTGCTCTTCAAAGAGCTCATAAAACAGGCTCGTTATATGACATGACAAGGAAAACTCTTCTACTCACTACTTTTCATAAGCCTGTCTTTCAAAAAGGCCTAAGAAAATGTAAGGGTCAGAAGAATAAGCGTGGGGAAAGTGTGTACAAAATAAAGTTAAATCCTTCAGGAAGGCAACAGATCTGATCATTTAAAAAATTAATTTAATTTAAAATTCAATTAAAAAAAAAAAACCTTCATTTTGATGAACACACAGGACAGTATTTGCTAAATGAAAGTTTCCAAAGTTTCCTACACACTCCCCAACTGCCTTGTCTTCAGTGCTCTGAAACAGTCCTGAGTGATTGCGAACCATTTTCTCCCCTTAATGAAGTAATGGATAATGGATACATACACTCATTGTTTAATAACGATGTACATTGTACATCCAGGATTTTCTTGGTAGTTCATTGACTTAGTTTTTAATTGGAACATGATTCATCTAAGATTGGGGGGGGATTCTTAAACTAGGAACCTAAAAAAAAAAAGGTAACGTTTTAGTTTCTAGAATATTATATTAAACTCTGGAATTTTGTCTCCAACCCTGTGCATGTTCATAGATTTAATTCATTTTGACAAACATGTACTTAGTGCCTTTTAGGTGTGAAACACTGTTCTGAGAAATTAGGTTCTTGAATGGAGAAGATCCTGGTATATGTTAAATTATGTGAGGAACTAAAGATTAAAAGAAACATTAATGACTTTCCCTGACCTCGGTGAGCTCAAACTAGTGGGAGAGACAGACATATAAACACATGATGATATGTAAGTGAAAAATTAGTGTGTGGATAACATATGAAAGATCAAGGAGGACCCAAATCCAAGCTAGAGTCAGGAAAAACACAGGTTCAGTGTTTGCACAGAGTGAATGAAGGGTAATCAAGGACACGAAATGAGACATAGAGGGCAGACAGCACATCACGGAGGGCTCTGCAGTCAGGCTGAGGAGCATGACTTTTTCCAGGCAGGGAAAGGACCACTCGGGTAGCTCTGTGGCTCATGAATTTGAAGGGAGAATCTTGAGAACAGAAAGATAAATTAGGAGATTATTGTAGGAGTCCTGTGAGAGACGATGTGAGTCTGAACTAAAGTAGCAGTATTGGTGGAAAGGAAAAAGGGTTCAAAACCACATATGACTCTGAACTGACAGCAATCACTCTTTGATTAGACAGGCTGCATGCGGGAACAGAAGAATGCTCCCAGGATCCTGGCTTGGGTGGCCGCAGTTGAGTGATGCTATACTATGACCTTAATAGGAAGCTGTCAAAGGCCAAAAGACCATTTTTACTTACTTTTCCTTTTTATTAAAACCTGAAGAAAATGTTTAGGTTAACAGACAAATACCAAAGGAAAAAAAATACCAAATGAAAATTGGATCTTCATGGAAAGAGCACTTCTGAAGCTCAGCATTTTCAATATCTCTTTACCTATTGAGATGTCATCCAATTGAAATTCTGGGTGCTTTTTTTTTTCCCTCCACTTATTATTTGATTTTGTTGAATGTATTTTGATAACAACATGAACTGTGGCAAAATAGCTCAAATGATAGTCACTTGAAAGACCGTAAGTGCTAAGTCATACTAAGTAGATGTGGTGGGGTCATTTCTTCTTATGAAATAATAAATCTGTTAGCCTGAGGAAAGAATAACGAGCAGGCTTCTTACATATTCATATGTCATAAGTTTATTCAGGCTTGTCTCTTTAGCCATAGGCACTATATAGAAATGAATATTAGTCCCATTCAGGAAGCGGTTATCTAGATTAAGAACTAAAAGGATTCAGTGCACTTGATTGTGACTTTTTTTTTTTAAGGTTTTATTTATTTATTTGAGACAGAGAGAATGAGAGACAGAGAGCGTGAGAGGGAGGAGGGTCAGAGGGAGAAGCAGACTCCCTGCCGAGCAGGGAGCCCGATGCGGGACTCGATCCTGAGACTCCAGGATCATGACCTGAGCTGAAGGCAGTCGCTCAACCAACTGAGCCACCCAGGCGCCCTGTGACATTTTTATTTAATGGTAGAATCCATCATGTTTGCTGTAATTGCTGGTGTTTGCACAGGGTGAGGTCACATGTATTTGTCATGACCATAGTAAATTTTCTTCTAAATGCCTGTATGTGGGTGATGCTAGAAGAGGTTCCACACTTTTGCAGAAAGCATTACATTTCTTTCCTTCAGGATAATTTGACAGCAGCATGGAACTTGCCACCCCTTATTTTAGTCCCTCATATTCTCTGGTTCCAGTAATTTCTCTCTTTCTACTAAGGAAACACCATCTCTGATTCCTTGCTCATCTTCTCATCGCACTGCCATCTTCATCTGGTAAAAATGTAAGGTCTGCCTCCTATTCGAGCTTGAGCTGCTCTGTCCGGCACTCCAGCCCTGAGCCACAGTGGCGAGTGGGCAATTCAGACATAGCTACTCTGAACTGAGGTGTGCTGTGAGTGAAAACCACCAGATTTCAAATGCTTCTTATAAGGGACGCCGGGTGGTCATTCCGATGAGCCTCTGAATCTTGGTTTCGGCTCAGGTCATGATCTCAGGGTTGTGAGATGGAGCCCCACGTCAGGCTCCATGCTCAGTGGGGAGTCTGCCTGAGATTGTCTCTCTCCCTCCTTCTGCCCTTGCCCCCTGCTTGTTCTCTTTCTAAAAAAAAACAAAAACAAATACTGCCTATAAAAAAAGGAATATAAAATCTCAATTTTCAATTTGATTGATTGCATTTTGAAATGGTTGTATTTTGGATATATTAGGTTAAATAAAACGTACGATGACCTGTTTCTGATTTTTAATACAGCTCCTAGAAAAGTTTAAATTTCGTATGTGGTGTGCATTGCATTTCTCTTGCACAGAGTTGCAGTAAATGTCACTGGAGTTAAAGATGTCATGCTTTCTGCTCTGAGGTGACAGGATTAGAGGTGAGGGGAACACCATCAGCATCATGTGGTGAGATCCACCTAAGGGTGTGAAGAGGACAGTGAGTCATCGCTTCTGACAGAGCGCCCGAGGACGGATCTTCAACCATCCTAAGAGCAGGACATTAGCATTTTGGTAGAGAAAACCACACTGGTAAAGGCCTGGTGACAAGAAAGCCTGCTGAAGTAGGTTCCTCACGTGTTATTGATCCCATCTCCTTAGAAACTGAACATCTGTCTGGGAAATATTTATAGACCTTAGCAGTGGCCCTGAGCAGCATGTCTCCCCCGCCTGCCGGCCTCTTGCCAGCCCAGCCCTGCAGGTGACGATGGGGACGAGGGACTGTGGAGGCACTGGTCAGTCCTGCTGGTTGGGAACTATGCAGAGCTCAACTCAGCTTGTGGCTCCTGAAGGGGGGAAGGCAGGATGCAGCTCCCCTGACACCTGTGGGTAACCCCCCTAGGGAATGGGAAGAGGAGAGCAGGATTCCTAGTAGTGTGTCTCCTGAGAATTAGGATAGCTTAGTGTTCACCACAAAGTATTTCATGAGTGAGGAAAGTGAACACAAGAGATAGAGACAGAGAAAAGAATGAAGGAAGGTGGGGGGGCAGTTTCCAAAAGGAATGTTTTATAGACGGAGATAAGCCCATGAGAGAGGCTGAGAGGATAAGAGAGAAGTGAGGGTCATAGCTGAGGCAGTGGGGTGTCTTGAGGGTTTGGATGCAGGCTTTGGCATGCACTGCCTTTTGATCGGGGGCACGTTGCTTTATCTCTGAGTTTCAGTTTCCTGATCTGTAAAATGTAGAACAAAGCCTCCCATGCAGACCAGTAAGAATTAGAAATAACATGAGATGCAGTGTCTGGTACCCTGTGGTATTCAATAACTGTCAGCTATTATGTTTGACCACTCTTGGTTAATGAATTTTGAATATTTTTCTGACTTTGGCTGACTCCCAACAAGGAATTGGGCTGGTTAAGTGTCTTCATCCAAATCTGTCACTGATTATTATTATTTTTTTTTAGAAAACTGGTATTTATTCTTTTTTTTATCATGTTCTGTTAATCACCATACATTACATCACTAGTTTTTTATTGTTATGTTATGACCATACATTACATCATTAGTTTTTGATGTAGTGTTCCATGATTCATTGTTTGCGTATAACACCCAGTGCTCCATGCAGTACGTGCCCGCTTTAATACCCATCACCAGGCTAACCCATCCCCCCACCCCCCTCCCCGCTAGAACCCTCAGTTTGTTTCTAAGAGTCCATAGTCTCTCATGGTTCGTCTACCCCTCCGATTCCCACCCCCTCATTCTTCCCTTCCTGCATTCTTCTTCTTTTTTTAACATATAATGTATTATTTGTAAGACTGTCATTCAACAGTCTTACACAATTCATAGTGCTCAACATAGCACATACCCTCCCCAGTGTCTATCACCCAGCCACCCCATCCCACCCAACCCCCCACCTCTCCAGCAGCCCTCAGTTTGTTTCCTGAGATTAAGAATTCCTCATATCAGTGAGGTCATATGATACATGTCTTTCTCTGATTGACTTACTTCACTCAGCATAATACCCTCTAGTTCCATCCACGTCGTTGCAAATGGCAAGATTTCATTCCTTTAGATGGCTGCATAATATTCCATTGTATTTATATACCACATCTTCTTTATCCATTCATCTGTCGATGGACATCTTGGCACTTTCCACAGTTTGGCTATTGTGGACATTGCTGTTATAAACATCAGGGTGCACGTACCCCTTCGGATCCCTACATTTGTATCTTTGGGGTAAATACCCAGTAGTGCAATTGCTGGGTCATAGGGTAGCTCTGTTTTCAACTTTTTGAGGAACCTCCATACTGTTTTCCAGAGTGGCTGCACCAGCTTGCATTCCCACCAACAGTGTAGGAGGGTTCGCATCCCCGCCAACATCTGTCATCTCCTGACTTGTTAATTTTAGCCATTCTGACTGGTGTGAGGTGCTATCTCATTGAGGTTTTGATTTGCATTTCCCTGATGCTGAGCGATGTTGAGCACTTTTTCATGTGTCTGTTGGCCATGTGGATATCTTCTTTGGAAAAATGTCTGTTCATGTCTTCTGCCCATTTCTTGATTGGATGATTTGTTGTTTGCGTGTTGACTCTGATAAGTTCTTTATAGATTTTGGATACTAGCCCTTTATCGATATGTCATTTGCAAATATCTTCTCCCATTCTGTCAGTTGTCTTTTGGTTTTCTTGACTGTTTCCTTTGCTGTGCAAAAGCTTTTTATCTTGATGAAGTCCCAATAGTTCATTTTTGCCCTTGCTTCCCTTGCCTTTGGCAATGTTTCTAGGAAGAAGTTGCTGTGGCTGAGGTCGAAGAGGTTGCTGCCTGTGTTCTCCTTTAGGATTTTGATGGCCTCCTGTCTCACATTGAGGTCTTTCAACCATTTGGAGTCTATTTTTGTGTGTGGTGTAAAGAAGGGGTCCAGTTTCATTCTTCTGCATGTGGCTGTCCAATTTTCCCAACACCATTTGTTGAAGAGACTGTCTTTTTTCCATTGGACATTCTTTCCTGCTTTGTTGAAGATGAGTTGACCACAGAGTTGAGGGTCCATTTCTGGGCTCTCTATTCTGTTCCATTGATCTATGTGTCTGTTTTTGTGCCAGTACCATACTGTCTTGATGATGACAGCTTTGTAATAGAGCTGGAAGTCCGGAATTGTGATGCCACCAGCTTTTCTTTTCTTTTTCAACAATCCTCTGGCTATTCGGGGTCTTTTCTGGTTCCATACAAATTTTAGGATTATTTGTTCCATTTCTTTGAAAAAAGTGGATGGTATTTCGATGGGGATTGCATTGAATGTGTAGATTGTTCTCGGTAGCATTGACATCTTCACAATATTTGTTCTTCCAATCCATGAGCATGGAAAGTTTTTCCATTTCTTTGTGTCTTCCTCAATTTCTTTCATGAGTATTTTATAGTTTTCTGAGTACAGATTCTCTGCCTCTTTGGTTAAATTTATTCCTAGGTATCTTATGGTTTTGGGTGCAGTTGTAAATGGGATGGATTCCTTAATTTCTCTTTCTTCTGTCTTGTTGTTGGTGTATAGGAATGCCACTGATTTCTGTGCATTGATTTTATATCCTGCCACTTGACTGAATTCCTGTATGAGTTCTAGCAGTTTTGGGGTGGAGTCTTTGGGGTTTTCCACATAAAGTATCATATCATCTGCAAAGAGTGAGAATTTGACTTCTTCTTTGCCAATTTGGATGCCTTTTATTTCTTTTTGTTGTCTGATTGCTGTGGCTAGGACTTCTAATACTATGTTGAATAGCAGTGGTGATAGTGGACATCCCTGCCGCGTTTCTGACCTTAGGGGGAAAGCTCTCAGTTTTTCCCCATTGAGAATGATATTCACTGCAGGTTTTTCATAGATGGCTTTTATGATATTGAGATATGTACCCTGTATCCCTATACTCTGAAGAGTTTTGATCAAGAAAGGATGCTGTACTTTGTCAAATGCTTTTTCTGCATCTATTGAGAGGATCATATGGTTCTTGTTCTTTCTTTGATTAATGTAGTGTATCACATTGATTGATTTGCGGATGTTGAACCAACCTTGCAGCCCAGAGCTAAATCCCACTTGGTCGTGGTGAATAATCCTTTTAATGTACTGTTGGATCCTATTGGCTAGTATTTTGGGGAGAATTTTTGCATCCATGTTCATCAGGGATATTGGTCTGTAATTCTCCTTTTTGATGGGGTCTTTGGTTTGGGGATCAAGGTAATGGTGGCCTCATAAAATGAGTTTGGAAGTTTTCCTTCCATTTCTATTTTTTGGAACAGTTTCAGAAGAATAGGTATTAATTCTTCTTTCAATGTTTGGTAGAATTCCCCTGGGAAGCCATCTGGCCCTGGGCTTTTGTTTGTTGGGAGATTTTTGATGACTGCTTCAATTTCCTTAGTGGTTATAGGTCTGTTCAGGTTTTCTATTTCTTCCTGGTTCAGTTTTGGTAGTTGATACATCTCTAGGAATGCATCCATTTCTTCCAGATTATCTAATTTGCTGGCATACAGTTGCTCATAATATGTTCTTATAATTGTTTGTATTTCTTTGGTGTTGGTTGTGATCTCTCCTCTTTCATTCATGATTTTATTTATTTGGATGCTTTCTCTTTTCTTTTTGATAAGTCTGGCCAGGGATTTATCAATCTTGTTCATTCTTTCAAAGAACCAGCTCCTAGTTCTGTTGATCTGTTCTACTGTTCTTTTGGTTTCTATTTCATTGATTTCTGCTCTGATCTTTATTATTTCTCTTCTCCTGCTGGGTTTAGGCTTTCTTTGCTGTTCTTTCTCCAGCTCCTTTAGGTGTAGGGTTAGGCTATGTATTTGAGACCTTTCTTGTCTCTTGAGAAAGGCTTGTATTGCTATATACTTTCCTCTTAGGACCACCTTTGCTGCATCCCAAAGATTTTGAACAGTTGTGTTTTCATTTTCATTTGTTTCCATGAATTTTTTTTAATTCTTCTTTAATTTCCTGGTTGACCCATTCATTCTTTAGTAGGATGCTCTTTAGCCTCCATGTATTTGAGTTCTTTCCGACTTGCCTCTTGTGATGGAGTTCTAGTTTCAAAGCACTGTGGTCTGAAAATAGGCAGGGAATGATCCCAATCTTTTGGTACCAGTTGACACCCGATTTGTGACCTAGGATGTGATCAGTTCTGGAGAATGTTCCATGGGCACTAGAGAAGAATGTGTATTCTGTTGCTTTGGGATGGAATGTTCTGAATATATCTGTGAAGCCCATTTGGTCCAGTGTGTCATTTAAAGTCTTTATTTCCTTATTGATCTTTTGCTTAGATGATGTGTCCATTTCAGTGCAGGGGGTGTTAAAATCCCCCACCATTATTGTATTGCTGTCAATGTGTTTCTTTGCTTTTGTTATTAATTGGCTTATATAAGTGGCTGCTCCCATGTTAGGGGCATAGATATTTACAATTGTTAGATCTTCTTGTTGGATAGACCCTTTAAGTAGGATATAGTGTCCTTCCTCATCTCTTTTTACAGTCTTTGGTTTAAAATCTAATTTGTCTGATATAAGGATTGCCACCCCAGCTTTCTTTTGGTGTCCATTAGCATGGTAAATGGTTTTCTACCCCCTCACTTTCAATCTGGGGGTGTCTTTGGGTCTAAAATGAGTCTCTTGCAGACAGCATATTGATGGGTCTTGTTTTTTAATCCAGTCTGTTAGCCTGTGTCTTTTGATTGGGGCATTTAGCCCATTTACATTCAGGGTAACTATTGAAAGATAGGAATTTAGTGCCATTGTATTGCCTGTAAGGTGACTGTTACTGTGTATTGTCTGTGTTCCTTTCTGGTCGATGTTACCCTTAGGCTCTCTCTTTGCTTAGAGGACCCCTTTCAAGATTTCTTGTAGGGCTGGTTTCGTGTTTGCAAATTCCTTTAGGTTTTATTTGTCCTGGAAGCTTTTTATCTCTCCTTCTATTTTCAATGACAGCCTAGCTGGATATAGTTATTCTTGGCTGCATATTTTTCTCATTTAGAGCTCCGAATTTACATGCCAGTCCTTTCTGGCCTTCCAGGTCTCTGTGGATAGGTCTGTTGCCAATCTAATGTTTCTACCATTGTAGTTTACAGATCTCTTCTCCCAAGCTGCTTTCAGGATTTTCTCTTTGTCTCTGAGACTCGTAAGTTTTACTATTAGGTGTCGGGGTGTTGACCTATTTATATTGATTTTTGAGGGGGTTTCTCTGTGCCTCCTGGATTTTGACGCCTGTTTCCTTCCCCAAATTAGGGAAGTTCTCTGCTATAATTTGCTCCAATATACCTTCTGCCCCTCTCTCTCTTTCTTCTTCTGGGATCCCAATTATTCTAATGTTATTTCATTTATGGTATCACTTATCCCTCAAATTCTGCCCTCGTGATCCAGTAGTTGTTTATCTCTCTTTTTTCCAGCTTCTTTACTTTCCATCATTTGGTGTTCTATATCACTGATTCTCTCTTCTGCCTCATTTATCCTAGCGGTTAGAGCCTCCATTTTTGATTGCACCTCATTAATAGCCTTTTTTATTTTGATTTGGTTAGATTTTAGTTCTTTTATATCTCCAGAAAGAGTTTTTCTTATATCTTCCATGCTTTTTTCAAGCCCAGCTAGTATCTTTAAAATCATCATTCTGAACTCTAGTTCTGACATCGTACTAATGTCCGTATTGATTAGGTCCCTGGCAGTCGGTACTGCCTCTTGTTCTTTTTTTGAGATGAGTTTTTCATCTTGTCATTTTGTCCAGAGGAGAATAGATGAATGAGAGAACAAACTGCTAACAAAACAACAACCACCTCAGAAAAATACACACTAAACAAATCAGAAGAGACCTGAAACCAGGGGATAAGAAAGGGAAAGAAAGAAAAAAGAAAAAAAAAAGAAAAAGATAACAAACAAAAAACAGAATATGATCAAATATCGCGCTAGTGCATAAATCAGTGCCACACACTAGATTTTGGGTATATTTTGGTCTGTTAGAAGAAAGTGCCTCCCAAAATTTTAAAGAAAAACATATATGTATAAAAATAAGCATAAATACGATGAAGGGATGGAATATGACTAACAATGAAAATTATAAAAGATTTTATAAAAGGAATTGATAAGATAAGAAGTTGGTTGAAAAAAGAAAGAAGAGGATTTAAAAAAAAAAGGCAAGAATGTGATCAGGCAGGAGACTAGAACAAAGCCATATACCTGAGATTTAGGATATATTTTGGTCTATTAGAAGAAACTGTATCCCAAAAATTTAAAAAGAGAACAACATATATATATATATATATATATATATATATATATATATATATATACACACACACACCAAAAAATAAGGTTAACTACTATGAAGGGGTAGAATATGACTCTAAAAATGAGAAATAAAAAAGATTTTTTAAAAAAGGGATTGATAAGATGTTGGTTGAAAAGGGAGAAAGAAAAATTCAAATAAAAAAAAAAGAAAATTAAAAAAATTAACTTTAAAAGACTACAGAATCATGGTAAAAAAGCCATGGATTCTATGTGCAGTGTTCCCCTAGCGCTGGAGTTCTGCCATTCTCATTGATCGGTGAACTTGGTCTTGGCCGGCTGTTCTCGCTGATCTTCGGGGGAGGGGCCTGTTGCCGTGGTTCCCAAATGTCTCTGCCGGAGGCGGAAGTGCCCCGCCCTTGCCCCCTCCCGGCTAAGTAATCTGCTCGGTTCGCTCTCCGGGGCTTTTGTTCCCTGCGAGCTTTCCGTCCAGCTTTGGAGGCGGAGAGTGAAAATGGCGGCCTCCCAATCTCCGCCCGGAGGAGCCGAGAACTCGGGGCCCCACTCCTCAGTGAGCCCCCAGAGAAAAGCCATCAGTCACTCCCGTCTCCCCGCTCTCCGGCCGCCCTCCGTGCTCACCCGGCCTGCAACGGAGCATTTCTATCTCTGGCTCACAACCCCGGGTGGAGTCTCCAAACCCAGCAGATCCCTCCCGCGGGGCTCCTCCCGGGGGAGGAAGGTGAGTCTCCCCAGATCTGCCACTTGTTGGGTCCCTGCTGGAGGAGCAGTGGCCCAATTGTGCCAGATCACGGTTTATGGCGACCCCGAGCTGAGAGCCCGCGCCTGGGCTCCGCCTCTGCAGCCGGCTTCCCTGCTCCGATCCCTGGGAGCTCGGCCGCCCTCAGGCACCCCCGGTCTTTCTGTGACCCCGAGGGTCCTGAGACCACACTGTCCCGGAGGGTCCCACCCCCCGCTTAGCCACCAGAGTGACGTCCCTCGGCGGAGCGGACTTCTATAAGTTCCGATTTTGTGCCCCGCGGCTCTATCACTCGCCAGAAGCGGCCGTCGGAGGCCCCTCCCCCGCCGTCTGTCCTCCCGAATATGGCCTCGGACTCACTTCTCCGCACGTCCTACCTTCCGGAAAGTGGTCGCTTTTTTGTTCAGAGTTGTTGCTCTTCTTTTCTTCGATCTCCTGTTGAGTTCGTAGGTGTTCAGAATGGTTTGATCCCCATCCAGCTGAATTCCTGAGACCAGAAAAAATCCCAGTCTCCTACTCCTCCGCCATCTTGCTCTTCCTCCCCGTATTTATTCTTTAATTCAAAACCCTGGCTCCCAGAGCATTTGGGGGAACCCAGCCAATGGTGTCACTGAAGAGGTGGTGGCCATAGCAGCCCAAGCAGAGTCTCTAAATCAACTGCAGGGGACAGAGCCGTGAACTTTGCCACTGGGCTGAATAGTTTCAGAAGGACACCTTCAGCTGAGGCCAACCCACCAGGAGCCCTGGAGAAATCCTGTTACCAATTATTTTTGAAGGGAAAGTAAAAAGACAATACAAGGAAAATGTATTTTATTTAAGAATTATAAAACACCTAGTCCCCCACCCCGCCCCATTTACGTCGGTGGACCTCCGAGCTGTCTTACAGTAGTTGTGTCGTAATCACGTCCCCCAGGCTGACATCTTTGGTACCGACTGTGTATATGTAGCGTTGTTACTGTTCCTGGTGGTATGTGTACATACATGCAACCCTAGATACCTCGATCTATAAACCATTTCAAGACGATTTGAGGAAAGACTATGAGTCATAGTAATTGTTTGCAAACGATCCTTTGTTCATATTTTGGTAAAATCCAGACCTTTCAACATTCATGCTTGCTGAGGAATGGAACCTGTGGTCACAGAGGATGACACAGATGAGAAACCATGGACAGCAGTCATTTGGAAAATGAGTCAGAAGAGTCCGAGTCTGAACATGAGGAACTCTTAGGAATAGCTTCACCCAATTATTTGGCTCCTACTTTTTTTTTTATGGGTGTGCAGAGTGAGTGTGATAAAAAATTTATACCTAAATAAGTATAAAGAAATATTTTGGTATTTGTTGCAGGAAACTGTAAGAGATATGAAAACATTATGTTATGGTTTAATTGCTTGTGTTTTTTCCCCCTTTCTTAATGGTACATAAAATAATCATAACTTATTGAGTCTTCGAGTTTATGAAATACAGTGTTTTTTCAACCTATTGTGAAAGAATATAAGTAAACAGATGAAGCCCCAAATAATATCGTCAGGTTTGCGGAACGTTCTTAGTGTAAATGCCGTGAAATGCCTCGGCGGGCCAAGGGCAAAGCCATGAAGTAAGGAAAGTGTATCTTGGATTTTGGCTCCTTTTGTTCTTTCTCAAATGGAAAAGCAGGTCAGTACAATCAAAGGGCAAAGGATTTGGAGTGCAAAGACTCATGTTTGTAGTTCTTGCTTCAATAATTGCTGGATTTTTTAACTGTATGGGTCATATCCCCTCTGGGTTTTCTCTGGGGAAAATAATATACCTGCTTTGTGTTCTGTAGAAGGTAGTTACATAAAAAGCATATTTGAAAAGCACTCTACAATATTAGTTACTATTGAATGGTCCTTCTTGTTTTACCAATAAAATAGGACCTCAGACTGATTTGTCTGGAGGAGATGGGGTGGAGGAAGATTAATATATTCTTCTCTGTTCACACCCACAATCATATGCTAGGACTGAGCAGTTAATCTACAGGCTATATGTGGCCCAATGTTTTAGGCTCCAGGAGTTAGAGGAATACTCCTCTAGGAGCTGATGAATGCATGCTCAGGAGAAGACATAATATTTCTAAGAGATACTCCCTGATTTCTTCTGCTACTCAAGTTAGGGCATTGCTCCCCTGAAGTTCCTCCTCCTGGCCCAGCATCCTCACTGTTTCCTTCTGGCTATTGAGGAGACCAGGTCCCTGCCCTTTCCTTTACCAGTTAATGTCCCTTGCTGGTCCCCCCACCACTCCATTGGCTCTCTCATTAGGAAGATGTGGTATTTGTGCTCAGTATCTCTTATTCCCTTAGAGCCAGTCTTTCTGTGGCTTCAGTCTGTTAAATAGCTAATATCATAAAGTAGACTTTAAAAATCATCTCATTTTAATAAAAATCATTACTTTAAAAACGATCTTGAAGCAGACTTTTTTTTCAGTCCTAAAGAAGTATCAGTGGAAGTGAGGAGATATTGTTCAAAGGGTATCAATTTCCTCTTATAAGATTAATAAATTTAGGGATCTAATACACAGCATGGTGATTATAGCTAACAATACTACATCATGTACTTGACTTGTTGGTAAGAGAGTAGATCTCAGATGTTCTTATCAAAAAAAGAAATGATAACTATGTCTCTGAAGCGAGATGGTAGCTAATACTATGGTGGTAAATCAAAGCAACATGTTACGCGCCTTGAAGTTGCAGTGTTCTGTGTCAGATGCCTCAGTAAAACTGCAGGGGGCACTGATGGTGAGACTTCAAGGTGAGGTGGAAAGAGCATGGCGCTTTGGCCAGTGTTAGGGAATAAACTTGCTGAGAAAATAGTGCCTAGAGTCTTCCCTCAACTTATTAGAAGGCTTCATTTAGTTCATTTATACCCTGAGTTAATGTTGCCTCAGAGAATTTAAACATTTCCGTTAAACATAGTTAATATATTCATGTTCTTTAAAATGATGGTTTTCAAATGGTCTAACTATAAGGCATGATGAATAAATTTTACACTCTGACCCACTGCACACGCATATGTTCATGTGTGTATGTAAGGTATACATAATTAAAACAAAAGAATAATAAAACAAAACTTAACCTTACAACTCACTAAAAGATTGGAAGCAGCGGTTTAAAAAGCACTGATTTAGAAAATAAGTTCTTTTGGCAAGCTTGATCAGAAATATGTTTGGAAGCCTGGAAGTTACTTTGCTGGAAAATAAGTATTTCAGAAAGCATTACAGTGCTAAAGTGTAACAAATAATCTTAGATCACAGTCGTCTGTGACTATTCCAATTCTGAATTTTCCATTCCTGCTTGCCTTTGTCTCAGGGACTAAATTTCTACACATGATTTTGTAACGGATAGATGAGAGACAGAGAGTAAGGGTATTGTTTTTATAAAATCTAGTTTATACTTTCTACTCTCTTTGATCCTATCTTGGGCTTCGTTCTTACTTACCTTTGCTTAAGTGATTTCCGGACCCATTTGCCTTGTTCACGAATGAGTCCACTCTCTCTTACATTCTGTAGTGAGAAAAATCATCCATCTTAAAGTCAGAGCTTGAAGGATTTCCTGCTCCCCATATTGGTTTCTCACAAAGTGTAATCCCTTTAAACATTTCAGGGTTAGGGATAACATATTTTTTTTCCTTCAAGGAAATGCTTCATCATCATCATTTTTGCCTAAATATGTTGTTGGCAGTATGGAAAGGCAATCATAATATTTGATATTTAATATCATGGGTTAAAGATTTATTATTCCATTTTGTCATCATGAACAAATTCAGCAGAGGTGGATAAATGTCTTATGAAGCTAACTGTATGTACCTAAAATTGAAGAATGTGAATATAAAAATACTGTATTTTGATTAAAGGAGGATGATAGCCATTTAAGGAGTGACTTCTCTTCCTTATCACTTTAAAATGATATGCTTGGTTAAGCCAATGTAGAAACACAGAAAGATAGCTTCTGGGGATTCAAGGTATACATGGGCCCAAGAAGATTACAATCTAGAATAGGAAGCAGGCTTATAAAAATAATTAAAGTACAATGTTATCAATGAACCAGTTGAAATACATACAGAGTACAGTGGTACTAAATGCCATGAGAGAAGCATTCAAAAGAGGAGTTCCTTAAGCTGGATCTTGGAGGAATGTAGAGGGGAACTGATTCCAAAGGAGAGAGAGTTGTGAGAAACTATCAAGCTGTTTTCCATCTTCCTAGCCCTGCCATAATTAACTGTGATGATTCTGGCAGGTATGACATCCTCTAAATTTATAAAAAGAGCTAATTTGTCATTGAAGGAGTCATTTTTTCCCTTGCTGATTTTACAACAATTGGCTGGCTTGTGTCATCGTAGAAAATGGTCTCTAATTAAGTTTTACTGAATTTCTAAAGGGAAGTTTCCACTAGATAACTACATATTTTTTCCCTTTGGTTTCTTCAGCTAAGTCTCTCCCTATGACAAAAGGAAGACCTTTTTACCTCTCAGGTTCCTGGCAAAGTTGTGTGTTTGCAAAGTCACACACCCAGCCCAGAGAAATGAAAAATTGTTTTGGTCATTCAGTTGGCAATGTTATTTATACAAACAGGCTCAGAACACTACAAGGATTTGAAAAATATTCAAGATCTGAAATTGCAAAGCTCAGAGTTTGTCTTGTGCAGTGGAAGCAGCAGAGAGTGGAGCAGTTCTTCCCTCCTAACTTCAACCCCCATATCTAAGTTTTTATTAGGTTTTAAAAAGAATAGATGAATTTTTAAAAACATGAATTTGTGGTAGTATGAGATTTTTATTTGCTTATTATATGTCCATTAGATTGCAGATGTCATCAAAGCATAGACCTCATCTTATTGTATTTATTCTTGTCTCTTCAATACATAGAACCTTGTATAGCTATATTAAGAACTCTACAAATATTTGGTTTGTGAATGAATATATAAATGAAATAAATCAATACTGAATGAATTACATCTTCTAGCAATAATACTATTTATAAATAGGAAGACACAGTTACATTCTTCTCAAAATAGGGGAGAAGGAAATGAGCATTTTGTGATTTTTTTTTTTAACATTGCAATTGAATTTCGGGTATTTGGTTCATTTATTCATTTAAAATTTATTAAACATTTACTATTTCTCACATAAAAATAAATAGACACAGTCTCTGTTCTCGTGGAATGTAGATTTAGATGGGGTGGCAAATGTTTAAACAAGTAAGTGCTATCGTATTGATTCTTGGTATTTATAACATTTACATTCTCAGTTTCAATTATTCACTAGTGAGTACAGGGTAGGTATACATCATAAATAATATTTTCACCTAGATGTAGGAGTAGTCAGTGACCTTGAATTGTTGTTCACCATCTACACATTTTGTGTTCTGTTTCCTTTTTTAAAAATTTTTTTTAAATTTAAATTTAAAAATTTAAAATTTTTAGGCGGGGAGGCGGGGAGAGAGAGAATCTTAAGCAGACTCCGTGCTGAGCGCAGAGCCTGACGCAGGGCTCAGTCTCACAACCCTGAGATCATGAGCTGAAATCAAGAGTCAGATGCTCAACTGACTGAGCCACCCAGGCACACCCCTCTTTTTTTTAGAGGTGGGGGAGGGGCAGAAGGAGAGGGAAAGAAAGTTTCTCCTTCTTAAATAAACATTTTCAGGAGAAATTATTTGATGACGTAGTATTGTGAATTTAGAGATTTCCTAAGATTTGTTTGGATTGCCAAAGAAATGCCCTCTTCATCTCTTCAGTAAAATTTTAAGAGTCTACTATTATTTATACATGGGTAAAGTAGAAGAGTGTACAAGAAACCAAGATACAGGAGAGGATGGCATGATAAACTATGGCTGGTGAAGGGTGGGAAGAGGGAGGTCAAGAGAGCAGGAAAATCTTTATTAAGAGGGAATTTGAAATGAGTAGTGAGGATTAAATAGAATGAATCGGAATTTCTCAGGTAATTGAGGTGGGGAGGACAGTACAAGCAGAAGAAATAACATGCAAAATCCCAGAAAAGTGAAATTATTCAGTGAATTTAGAAAACAACAAAGCACGGGGTGTTTTAAGAGCAAAACTATAAGTAGTATCAGATGAAATGGGACCATTGTCAAGGAGCCAGGCCATTAAAAAATATGAATTCTTTGCAAAGGGGTTTGGATATTATTCAGGGGGAAGTTAGGAGCCATTGGGGGATTTTAATTGGGGAGAAACCTTTTCAGATGAATGTCTTAAAATGTTTTAGAAAGTACCATTGGCAGCTATGTATTGGAAGATTGACGAGGAACCAGGCTAGACACAGGTAGACAAGCTAGGAGATCATTGTGACAGTGTAGGTAAGAGAATGACAACTCCAGCCAAGTGGGAACAGAAGGAATGGGGAAGAGAAGTCAAATAGAGATTTCTAAGTAATTTCAGTGCACCACGTCTAGTTTCTGAATAGGAGTTGTTTTTCTTTTTAAGAGATCTGTGATATTTTTTCCATAAGTGTTACAGTATTTTTCTTCTTGTTGAATTCTTTTAAAATGACTGGGGCAAAGGAACAATTCAAAAATGTGACCTTAGTGCTGTGTTTAGTAGATTGAAAATTCTTCTGAGGTTTAAGAAATTAAGAATGTCTGTGGTTTCCTTCCAAGATCAAGAGAAGAAGGTCACCTAATTGAGAAGCTCATGCCTTCCATTGCATGTTCTCATCTTGCAGATGTGGGAAAATGCCAGTGGCTGGATTTTGTTCACCAGATGCAGTGAGTCTGGTTCAGGGGACTCTGAGCAGGGAAACTCTCCAGATGGGCTTTCTCAGGACATCTCTTGAATTTGGTCTCCCATTGTCAGAATGAGTCCCCGAGACTTTGCTCACCACAACATAGATTCCTTCCTCCCTGCCTTCTTCTTTCTCCAGAACTTAGGCAGTCTCTGCTAAGGGACTGACTCTTGTTTTGACAGGTTTTCTTTATTATCAAAGTCCCCTTTCTTTCATGGCCTCAAACTTCATTACTTAACTCCTCATGCATCATCTACTTCTTGGTTTTGTCCTGCCATTTTGCTCTGATCTACAACTCCTACATATGTCTGCTCTACAATTTCAGACTCTTGACTTGGGTTCAGATCCTTGGTTTTACTTTGATTATGAATCTTTTAAATATTTTTGTTCTTCAAAATTACTTCACCAGCTCTATTTTTTTCCTTCCCCCATACTTCACTGGTTAATCTGCCAAAGCCAAGGCTTCTGGAACCGCTTCAGAGCGGCTATCTCCTATTCAAATCTAACTCATGCTTAATGCTCCCATTCAAATCTTCATCTCACCCAAAGGCATGTCTTCTTTCTTCTATAGCCCTTATGACACCCGGCACACTAATCCAGTTTGGGGCATCCTCCCCTATAATTCTTCTTTTATCCTTACCTGCATTCATTCACCAAGTCCTGCCAATTGGCTGCCTGCATGTCTCTGTAAAAAGGCTCCTTGTTTCCATCAACATTATCACTCTCACATTTCACTAAGAACTCCTTTAGCCTGTAGTCTTGGTTGCTTAGCCAAAGTCTGAAATCATTTTCCACCCTGTAGCCCATATTAATACTCTAAGTCAGAAATATGATCTGCCAATGTACAACTTAAGTTTTGCTTGTTTGCCTAATACATAAATATTTATCAGTCGCCTATTTATAAGACAGACACAGTTGAGTCTCAGTGTCCTGATGGCTTTCTGAATCACATCAGAGGTCCTTATCATATTTAAAATCCACAGTCTGTTCTTCCCTACCTATTGAAAAAATGGGAATCATACTGGATAAGATATGCTTTTATTTGGCTTCTCCCCCCACCCCCCAAAATAGTACTGCATAGTCCATGCATGGCTATAGAGAAGGGACAGAAACAGTCTGGTGTAAGAAGCTAGGGTCCATTGCTGTCACTGTGATAGTCCTTAGAGATTCAGGCACTTAATTGAACATGCAAATGTCTGTTACCATCTACCTCTTGAGTTCATAATACAAACTGGTATCTTAACATTTCTGGTATTTTGTTCAGAGTACTCTGAAACACTTCTGACTCCTTTCAGTGAGAATATATTCTTCATTAATATTGTGACAGAAAGCAATTACCTATTGAAATGTGTTATTTTATACTAAAAATGATATTCTACCATGGCTTGATTTTTGTTTTGATAATACTCTTCTCTAATTGAAATAGCTTTAAGATATATATATATATATATATGTTTAAAATTGCAGTATTTGGTATAATTTTGGTAATTGTTGGAGATCCGTGTCCCCCGTCGTACACCAAATAGACATCACAGCTCCCTATCTTAGTGACTAGTGTCCATAGAAGGTAGGTTTTGGCTGCATTTTGCTGTGTGCCTGGCTCCCGGTTACAACTCTCACAGGCAACCCTTAGGTTGTTCCACAGGGCAAGTGCCTTTGCTCAGATACACTCACTTAGCCTGACTTAGTTACTTCTGTTTGTTCATGTGATTGTTTTTAACTCGGTAGAAGAAGTAAAGTGAAAAGAAATAGAGGAATACCTTAGGCAAGTTTCTGGCAAATTATTCTTTACTTAAATCCATTTTTTTGGGGGGGGGATATTTCTTTTATGAAGAGGAACAGTTGAAGAAAACAAAATACATTTCACCTATCTAATTCAGAAGGCATAGTAAGATTCTGAGGTGTTTAAAGAAATTACTTATTCATATTTCACTTCAGTATTTATTAAGCCAGTACTATGTGCAGAACGTTCTGGTACGTGTTGGGCTATAACAGTGAGCTAGACAGATGCAATCCTGTTTTCCCAGATTTAGCCCCAAGCAGACGGGATAGATAAAGAAAAAGATTAATAAAATGTAGTAACTGTTGGGGGAAATACGGTGACTACAGTTCATGCCAGGGTTACCTGTCTTCCTGACGAAAGGCTACCTGGGAGAGGTGATATGTAAGCTGTGGTCTGAAGGATCAGAAGCCATCCAGATAGGTCAGGAATGAAGGAAAGCAGCGGGAGCAGCTGATCCACAGGCATGAGGGCACAGATGTTGGCTAAGCTGGGTCTCTGAAGATGATGGGAATTACCCCAGAGAAGTGGGAAAAGGAAGTCAAATCAGTTAAGAACCAACAATAAAGGCCCAGGGGAGTAGAGCAGGCTGGTATTTTTAGGTACCTGTAGGTGACTTGGTACCATAATAAAATATATCAAAAGAACTATATATATATTTTAATAGTTTTATAAAGTCATACATTAATAAACCACAAAGTAAGAATCAGAAATCTTTTTTTTTTAACTAAAAAATGGTTTAGTTAAAGCTACCAAGTTCTTATCCTGCTCAGAAAATGGGTTCAAAACAAATCCATAAACGCTAACTGTTCCAGGAGTTCATGTGTGAAGAGATTCCTTACAGTTAACATTGTATGCGACACACAGACACACACACACACAGACACACACACACACACACAATTGGTCTTTGATGACTGCTTTGTATAGATTCTTCATTTATCAAGTTACCTTTTCGAAGAAAAAAGTTTCCTACTCTTTTTTCTTCGGCTTGCTTGGATGGCGTCAGGGCCAGGCTAATTAGAAGTAAATATTACAAAGCCTTTCATTTCAAACCTCAGAGCTTTTTCTCAAAACCCAGGTTAAAGGCAGAGCCCTAGTTAAATCAGATGACTTACCCTAGTCCATGGACTCATTGATTCATGAGAATCTATTATCCTTGTATTTTGTACGAGAGAACACCATCAAAAATAAAAACATCACAGCTGGACTGAAGCAGCCCTAAAAGAACAATTTTGAGATTTGAATAGTAATTTTAGCTCCAGTTGCTAAGCTTTTTGTTTTCTTTTTGAGCCATTAACTAGTTTCTACTCATTTTTAGCCAGATTTGGGATGATCTAAAGATACTTATAAAGTTCTGGGATGATGTTACTGTATCAATTACTAGACCAAAAAGACAAGCAGAGGCAGGATCATATATAAAACATTGATTCAAGGTCCATTGTTTAAAAGATGCTTTCTATTTGTAGTTTGCAAATATTGATGATAGTTACAAAGATAAATAAGTATCCAATAACTTGAGTGGTAAAAATATACTGCGGTAAGTTATTCGAGGAAGGAAAGGGGGACATTTGTGTTCAGCATAGAATTTCCTTTTATTAATTCTTCTGATCAGTTCACTTATTCAGTCAACAAACTTTTAAAGATTGTGTACTAAATACAAAATTGAGTGGTAGGTGTTGAAGATACAGACATGGTTTGAAACTGAAAGGAATATTAAAGTAATGGTTCTCAAATATTGGGGTATCCATGCCTCTTTCATAAAACTGATAAAAAGGATGGATACAGCACATATGCAATATCTTCAGGAGATCTGTAGATGCCTTGAAGTCCACCATTGGACCCCTTGGGATTTATGAATCTGCTTAATGATTTCTTAATTTCTAGTTTAGTTTATTGTTTGAATTTTGCCTCCCAACCCAAGGTTTACTTAAACTTCATTATGGGGTTAACTGTGTTTTCAAACAGTTTACCTTTAAAATTAATTTTAGGCCAAATCTTCCAGATGCACCTCCAGTTGAGAGATCTGTTGCTGATATTCAGAAGCCAACCTGCTCCGTAAAATGAGCATGAGCGCCATCTAATGCCCAAATGGAATAAATGTTGGTAACAACAATAGTAACACAACAGGATTAGGGTATGTAATCTTTGTAAAGATAAAAAAAAAATTGTACATTTGTCCTTTTATTGGTGGAGGATCATATGATTTACATTTTAAAATAAACTTTTTATTTTCTAACACTTCTGGATTTTCAGAATAATTACAAAGATAGTACAAAGAGTTCCCAAAACTATATCCAGTTTTTCCCCCCAAATAGTATGGCACTATTGTTACAATTAATAAACTGACATGGATACATTATTATTAACTAAAATCTATAATTTATTCAGATTTCCTCAATTTTCCCTTACTGTCCTTTCTCTGTCCCAGGGTTCCATCTGGGATAGCACATTGCATTTAATGATCACATCTTCTTAGGGTTAGTTATGACAATTGTTGTATATTTGAATTTTATTGTAACTTTCTGTTAGTTTATAAAATATTTCTTAAAAATTTTCAGAAGACAATTTCCCTTGTTTTGTTCCTTTGATAATAATGTGTAACTATTTAAGCAGATTTTATGGAGGTTCGTATAAATATAAATTATCATTGTGCATTTTCTTCTCTTGTAATGATGAAAAAAAGATTAAGAAAGAGAATTACCAAAATGTTATTATACAAAGACTAATGCAGTAGAAACTTTAAGAATTATGTTTCCACTTGGAGTCTCATCCTCACTACTTGTGTTCTTTAGCAGGCCATTTACCCTTTTGCTTGTTTTCGTATTTGTGGAATAAGGTCTGTGAACCAGGAAATTCCCCAGCCCTTGCACTATGAGAAGATTAAAAAAATATTTTCCCAGTGCAAGTTAATAATCCTAATGTTTCATATTGGATATGAGTGAAGATTTATTAGGTACCTACCTAAGCTGATGCATTATCTCTATATTATGGATGACAACATTTAGAGAAGTAATTTGCCCAGGACCATTTAGCCAAGAAATGATGGGTCAGATTCCCAGTATGACAACTTCCAAAGAGACAGCACCCCTTTCAGTACCCATAAGCCTATAGTGCACTCCATCCCAGCTGCCATGCTTACGCTAGGACTCCTCTAATGACCAACACTCCAAGATGAGATGGTTTTTCTTTATAATCCTATTGCCCCTAGCCATGTGAAACTCTATGAAATGCTATATATGAGCCTGGGTTGCCAACCACCGACAAACAGATGTGATGACCTCTCAAAGAAACCTTTGTCACCAACCAACTGAAATGCATTAAGTCTGAGGAGTATTCACAGTTCTACCCTATTTGCTAATTTTTAAAAAAATTTTATTATGTTAATCACCGTACATATCATTAGTTTTTGATGTAGTGTTCCATGATTCATTGTTTGCGTATAACACCCAGTGCTCCATGCAGTACGTGCCCTCCTTAATACCCATCACCAGGCTAACCCATCCTCCCACCCCCCTCCCCTCTAGAACCCTCAGTTTGTTTCTCAGAGTCCATAGTCTCTCATGGTTCATCTCCCCCTCCCATTCCGCCCCCCCTTCATTTTTCCCTTCCTGCTATCTTTTTTTTTTTAAACATAAAATGTATTATTTGTTTCAGAGGTACATGTCTGTGAGTCAACAGTCCTACACAATTCACAGCACTCACCATAGCACATACCCTCCCCAATGTCTATTACCCAGCCACCCCATCCCTCCCCCCCACCGCTCCAGCAACCCTCAGTTTGTTTCTTGAGATTAAGAACTCCTCATATCAGTGAGATCATATGATACATGTCTTTCTCTGATTGACTTATTTTGTTCAGCATAATACCCTCTAGTTCCATCCACGTCACTGCAAATGGCAAGATTTCATTCCTTTTGATGGCTGCATAATATTCCATTGTATATATATACCACCTCTTTATCCATTCATCTGTCGATGGACATTTTGGCTCTTTCCACAGTTTGGCTATTGTGGACATTGCTGCTATAAACATCAGGTGCATGTACCCCTTCGGATCCCTACATTTGTATCTTTGGGGTAAATACCCAGTTGTGCAGTTGCTGGATAGTATGGTAGCTCTATTTTCAACTTTTTGAGGAACCTCCATACTGTTTTCCAGAGTGGCTGCACCAGCTTGCATTCCCACCAACAGTGTAGGAGGGTTTCCCTTTCTCCGCATCCCCGCCAATATCTGTCATTTCCTGACTTGTTAATTTTAGCCATTCTGACTGGTGTGAGGTGGTATCTCACTGAGGTTTTGATTTGGATTTCCCTGATGCCGAGCAATGTTGAGCACTTTTTCATGTGTCTGTTGGCCATTTGGATATCTTCTGTGGAAAAATATCTGTTCATGTCTTCTGCCCATTTCTTGATTGGATTATTTGTTGTTTGCGTGTTGACTCTGATAAGTTCTTTATAGATTTTGGATACTAGCCCTTTATCTGATAGGTCATTTGCAAATATCTTCTCCCATTCTGTCAGTTGTCTTTTGGTTTTGTTGACTGTTTCCTTTGCTTTGCAAAAGCTTTTTATCTTGATGAAGTCCCAATAGTTCAGTTTTGCCCTTGCTTCCCTTGCCTTTGGCGATGTTTCTAGGAAGAAGTTGCTGTGGCTGAGGTCGAAGAGGTTGCTGCCTGTGTTCTCCTTTAGGATTTTGATGGCCTCCTGTCTCACATTGAGGTCTTTCAACCATTTGGAGTCTATTTTTGTGTGTGGTGTAAGGAAATGGTCCAGTTTCATTCCTTTGCATGTGGCTGTCCAATTTTCCCAACACCATTTGTTGAAGAGACTGTCTTTTTTCCATTGGACATTCTTTCCTGCTTTGTCAAAGATGAGTTGACCATAGAGTTGAGGGTCCATTTCTGGGCTCTCTATTCTGTTCCATTGATCTATGTGTCTGTTTTTGTGCCAGTACCATGCTGTTTTGATGATGACAGCTTTGTGATAGAGCTGGAAGTCCGGAATTGTGATGCCGCCGGCTTTGCTTTTCTTTTTCAACATTCCTCTGGCTATGCGGGGTCTTTTCTGGTTCCATACAAATTTTAGGATTGTTTGTTCCATTTCTTTGAAAAAAGTGGATGATATTTTGATGGGGATTGCATTGAATGTGTAGATTGCTCTAGGTAGCATTGACATCTTCACAATATTTGTTCTTCCAATCCATGAGCATGGAAAGTTTTTCCATTTCTTTGTGTCTTCCTCAATTTCTTTCATGAGTATTTTATAGTTTTCTGAGTACAGATCCTTTGTCTCTTTGGTTAGATTTATTCCTAGGTATCTTATGGTTTTGGGTGCAGTTGTAAATGGGATGGATTCCTTAATTTCTCTTTCTTCTGTCTTGTTGTTGGTGTATAGGAATGCCACTGATTTCTGTGCATTGATTTTATATCCTGCCACTTGACTGAATTCCTGTATGAGTTCTAGCAGTTTTGGAGTGGAGTCTTTGGGGTTTTCCACATGAAGTATCATATCATCTGCAAAGAGTGAGAGTTTGACTTCTTTGCTGATTCGGATGCCTTTTATTTCTTTTTGTTGTCTGATTGCTGTGGCTAGGACTTCTAATACTATGTTGAATAGCAGTGGTGATAGTGGACATCCCTGCTGCGTTTCTGACCTTAGGGGGAAAGCTCTCAGTTTTTCCCCATTGAGAATGATATTCACTGTGGGCTTTTCATAGATGGCTTTTATGATATTGAGATATGTACCCTGTATCCCTATACTCTGAAAAGTTTTGATCAAGAAAGGATGCTGTACTTTGTCAAATGCTTTTTCTGCATCTATTGAGAGGATCATATGGTTCTTGTTCTTTCTTTGATTAATGTATTGTATCACATTGATTGATTTGCGGATGCTGAACCAACCTTGCAGCCCAGAGCTAAATCCCACTTGGTCGTGGTGAATAATCCTTTTAATGTACTGTTGGATCCTATTGGCTAGTATTTTGGGGAGAATTTTTGCATCCATGTTCATCAGGGATATTGGTCTGTAATTCTCCTTTTTGATGGGGTCTTTGTCTGGTTTGGGGATCAAGGTAATGGTGGCCTCATAAAATGAGTTTGGAAGTTTTCCTTCCATTTCTATTTTTTGGAACAGTTTCAGAAGAATAGGTATTAATTCTTCTTTCAATGTTTGGTAGAATTCCCCTGGGAAGCCATCTGGCCCTGGGCTTTTGTTTGTTGGGAGATTTTTGATGACTGCTTCAATTTCCTTAGTGGTTATAGGTCTGTTCAGGTTTTCTATTTCTTCCTGGTTCAGTTTTGGTAGTTGATACATCTCTAGGAATGCATCCATTTCTTCCAGATTATCTAATTTGCTGGCATACAGTTGCTCATAATATGTTCTTATAATTGTTTGTATTTCTTTGGTGTTGGTTGTGATCTCTCCTCTTTCATTCATGATTTTATTTATTTGGATGCTTTCTCTTTTCTTTTTGATAAGTCTGGCCAGGGATTTATCAATCTTGTTCATTCTTTCAAAGAACCAGCTCCTAGTTCTGTTGATCTGTTCTACTGTTCTTTTGGTTTCTATTTCATTGATTTCTGCTCTGATCTTTATTATTTCTCTTCTCCTGCTGGATTTAGGCTTTATCTGCTGTTCTTTCTCCAGCTCCTTTAGGTGTAGGGTTAGGCTATGTATTTGAGACCTTTCTTGCTTCCTGAGAAAGGCTTGTATTGCTATATACTTTCCTCTTAGGACTGCCTTTGCTGCATCCCAAAGATTTTGAACAGTTGTGTTTTCATTTTCACTGGTTTTCATGTATTTTTTTAATTCTTCTTTAATTTCCTGGTTGACCCATTCATTCTTCAGTAGGATGCTCTTTAGCCTCCATGTATTTGAGTTCTTTCTGACTTTCCTCTTGTGATGGAGTTCTAGTTTCAAAGCACTGTGGTCTGAAAATATACAGTAACAATCACCTTACAGGCAATACAATGGCACTAAATTCATATCTTTCAATAGTTACCCTGAATGTATTGGGGCTAAATGCCCCAATCAAAATGCCCCAATCTTTTGGTACCAGTTGACACCCGATTTGTAACCTAGGATGTGATCAGTTCTGGAGAATGTTCCATGGGCACTAGAGAAGAATGTGTATTCTGTTGCTTTGGGATGGAATGTTCTGAATATGTCTGTGAAGTCCATTTGGTCCAGTGTGTCATTTAAAGTCTTTATTTCCTTATTGATCTTTTGCTTAGATGATGTGTCCATTTCAGTGCAGGGGGTGTTAAAGTTCCCTACTATTATTGTATTGTTGTCAATGTGTTTCTTTGCTTTTGTCATTAATTGGCTTATATAAGTGGCTGCTCCCATGTTAGGGGCATAGATATTTACAATTGTTAGATCTTCTTGTTGGATAGACCCTTTAAGTAGGATATAGTGTCCTTCCTCATCTCTTTTTATAGTCTTTGGTTTAAAATCTAATTTGTCTGATATAAGGATTGCCACCCCAGCTTTCTTTTGGTGTCCATTAGCATGGTAAATGGTTTTCCACCCCCTCACTTTCAATCTGGGGGTGTCTTTGGGTCTAAAATGAGTCTCTTGCAGACAGCATATCGATGGGTCTTTTTTTTTTTATCCAATCTGATAGCCTGTGTCTTTTGATTGGGGCATTTAGCCCATATACATTCAGGGTAACTATTGAAAGATAGGAATTTAGTGCCATTGTATTGCCTGTAAGGTGATTGTTACTGTATATTGTCTGTGTTCCTTTCTGGTCTATGTTACTTTTAGGCTCTCTCTTTGCTTAGAGGACCCCTTTCAAGATTTCTTGTAGGGCTGGTTTCGTGTTTGCAAATTCCTTTAGGTTTTGTTTGTCCTGGAAGCTTTTTATCTGTCCTTCTATTTTAAATGACATATTTGCTAATTTTTAAAAGATTTTATTTATTTATTTGAGAGAGAGAGAGAGCAGGGGGAGGGGCAGAGGGAGAAGGAAAAGAAGACTCCCTGCTGAGCAGGGAACCTGATCCCAGGACCCTGAGACCATGACCTGAGCCAAAGGCAGATGCTTAACTGATTGAACCACCCAGGTGCCCCACATTTGCTGATGTTTAATTAAATGTATATTTTTACTGTTTTCAAAAGTCTTCAAGAGATACACAGGAATGTTGTCTTCTGAAAGCCTATCAGGATATGAATGTGAAAGTATTTACACTGTGTTGACTAAAACCATTGGCTGGGAAAGAGAAGTGCCTTTGAAACTACTTGGCTCCTGCAGTATTGATAATTTGTTAATATATCTGTGAAACTTAAATGATGTTCTACACTTCTGGTTCTCAACTTTGGATGCACATTAGCAACTCCAGAGTTAAAGTCCCCACATCCACGTCTCATTTCAAACTCATTAAATCAAAATCTCTGGAAGTGAGAAACAAAACAGCAATTTTAAAGCTCCCTAGTTGATTCTGATGTGTAGCCAAGAGTTATACATTGTAATGCAGGAGTTTAATTGTTACTTTCCTTTTATTTGGGGGGTAAACTTGTCCATGCCATCAATTCTTATAAATGAGAAAGGTATGGATTATAAAAGAGGATAATCACTAAAGTTCAATAATCAAGCTCATTAAAGTTTTTTTTTACTTAACACATCTATCAAGTGCATTTTTTCCTGAGATATAGAACTTTTAAGACGTGAAATGAACTAAATTTTCCCTGAAGAAATTCGATTATCAGCGTTAAGCATGGACATCATAATAAAATATATGCCATTTTCTCATAGAAGAACTTTGTTTTAAGTAGTATCTAAGTGGAAAATCATGTATTTGCATATTTTATTTTTAATTTTTGTAACATAGTAATTTTAATATCTAAAATTTTGAAGGTGGTATTTGTTGACCACATGTATATTTTTTTCTTAAATAAGATTTCTGTCTTAACTTTGTAAAATCTGAGGTTCCTTGAAGTGAATAAGGTCTTTCTGTCCTTCCTGTCTTCCACAATGCCTAGTAAGTGTTTGAGATTGAATTGTTACATAAGAACCTTTGGAAGAGAGAAAGAGAGAGGGGTATGCAGGGAAAGGAAGACATGGGAGCTAAGGAAGGAATGGGGGATGGGAGAAGGGCAAACAAGTTCTCACATTTTGTGTCTTACAATTCTTTTGAGGTATGAAAAAGCTGGGGTTATTTTCTGTTCTTTGAAATTGTGCATTTCACAGGTTACTATTAAAAGGGCTCAAGCTTCGGGATATTTTTGTTGAAAGGAAAGTAATTCTATTGGCTGACTTTGGTCCTTGGTCTTGAGAGTAAGATATAAATAAATAGATAAAAATATTAAAAATAGAAATAAATAAAAACATAAATATAAATTGTTTACAGTTTAGATGGATTAATTTATAAATTGATAAATACACACTCCTTACTATTAGAATTCTTAGCTAAATCCCATTATCCCATTTCTACATATTTAAGCTTTTTTAAAATCATTTTTTTGAATCCACAATATTGTAAAGTTTCTTTTAGACTAGAAATTTGCTCCAGATTATCTGTTAAAAATCTGCTTTCTGACAGAAAATGATTTACATCAGTTAACAGAATTAGTAGCAATATTTTTTAGTGGTAGTCTTGAAATAGAAGCTTCTAAGAGCTTTGAAGTTTAAGCAATTAACAGACTTTGTTAGTTAAAAATGAAGCCATTAACAAGGAATGCCTTTATGATATTAGAAATAAATTTCAATCTGTGTGATTAAATAGCAAAGATGTATGTGATACAATGATTTGATTAATGTTATGATTAGTAGAGTGTTTCCTTAGCATCCTTGGTTAGATAGCCAAGATTGGATGTTTCTTAAAAAAAGTTTTGAATTCTTTTCTGCATGTCAGAATGAAAATCAAATGCTGGTAGAAAATAGTATCAATCACTTTCTCAAATTTCTAAAATACTCTCTTTAATTCTGCTATTGTTATTATAATGAGCAGTTCCTTATGTTTTAAGTTGTAGCACTATGTTAAGGGATGTATCAACTGTCCATATTTCTGGCACAAAATGGTATGTTTCTCAACTGCTCATTATATGTTGGTTATTCCTAAATATATGAACTTTTAACTTAAATATGTCAATTGCTTTAAATCAGTTTCTCCCTTTGAGAAACAATTCTTAAAGCATTTTTTTCTGCACAAAGGTAACTTTCAGATTCAACTTAGAGGCCTTAATAATAACTCTCCAAAAGTTCAGTCAAGTTTAAATTTTTTTATTAGGCATGTATTTAAATAATTTAACCACATACATAATGATTAGTGCCCCATAAGAAGGTGGTGGTGATGAGCTATATTGCTGTATCCCCTTCACAGTCTCCAGTAACATTTTCAGTGGTGTCTGTTGGAGGATTCCAGGCATGCCCTCCTAATCATCTTTTGTAAGGTCCTATCTTTCCCCATCAAAAACACATAAACAAGATTACAAATTCACTTTCTCCCCTAACTCTAAAGTACCAATTATTTGAAATTTCACCATTTTATTTTATAGAAGTAACTATATTTCTTGTGTCTGAAATTATAGGTTACCATACCAGTGATGAGAACCTTTTTTTTTTTGGTCAAATATTTCTGTAAATTGAAATTATCTATGAATGGTACTTCTGTAATGTTTAAAGTAAACAGAGTAAGACATTTTGCCCAAAGTGCTATTTGTCCAAGCGTATTACTTGAGAATGTGACACTTTGACACCACCGGTTGGAGGCTCAGTCCCCTGATAGAAGGAAAAATGCCACATATCTATAGAGATTATTTCTCCCTGTTTTCTTGCACATGGGGGAAACAAGGAGAAATTGTAAAAATCTACATAGGTTATATGAGTTTATTGTATTCTGCCTAAGAATCTTGAGCTCTTAAAATTAGAATTTAAAACATTAATTGATATTTTCTTGTCAGGGAGATAGTGGTTATTAATAACAAGATAAAATATGAAGATAAATTTCATTTATTTTTATTAGTGAAAGGAATATTTTATGATAAAACTTACGCATGTTAACACTGATAGAAGGACGAAGTACTTATTTCCTAACCCTGTTTCCTAACCATGCGAATCATGATTTTAGTGTCCTGACTATTAAAACGGTTAATTAACTATTTTTAACAGCTTAAAATCTTAACTACATGAATCTAAGAATAATACTTAAATGCAAACATGAGTAAAACACTAACTGGCTTTTTCTACTGGAAGTCTTTCCTGTTTTTTCTACTATGGACCTTCTGTTTTAATGTGGAAATTCTGTCTTGCTCAAATAGGACTATTTCAGCACAAACTGGTATTTGTTTAATAACTTGCTGGCTCATAACTCATGTTAATCATGGTTTCAGTTTGATTTGGCCATTGGGGAATTAGTAAATCTATTTACTGAATTATAAATGGGTCTGTAATATCATCCTTGACACCATAAGCAGTGCAATGGGTACCATGAGGTATGGGAAGGGAACTGACATTTTTTAAGTGCCGATTATGGACGATAATTGCTCTTTTTCATTGTGTTCCTCTGGACTTCAGTTTATTTGTGAAATGAGCCTGACTAATGAATCCGTGCTGCCCTCCCAACCCGAAGATTCCTTCTTGACTAAACCAGGGAGAGTTTTGGCTAACTGAGGTTGAACTGCATAAGCCTTCTATTTTTAGGAGTCGTGGGAGAAATGTTATCTAAAAATGCAGTTGTTTATGTGCCTCAGCTAATGAATGATCAGTACAGTATTATGAGAATAATTGCATCTTTTGATAATTGGGGACTTTGATGTTTCCCAGAGTTGTGCAGTATTTCACACATATAGGTATAGGAGATGGGGTAACAGATATCCTAACCTCAGCATAGACCCAAAAGTTACTGTGTTTTTCAGTAAATCCCTAGGACAAATACTATTTTTTTTCCATAAATGTTCTCTAAAAAATGAAGTCTGGTGTTACAAAGCTTTGATCTGATTATTTTGCATGTGTGTTGGTCTACTAAGTATCAGTTGCCAGAAGTCTGTTTAGTGCAGGGTTTCTCAGACTCCACACTACTTATACGTTGGACTGGAAGAATCTTTGTTGTGGGGAAGCTGTCCTGGGCATCTCTAGCTCGACTGAATAGATGCCGGTAGCAGCTCCCCATCCCAGTTGTGAAAATAAAAAATGTCTCAAGACATTGCCAGATGTTGACTGAAGGGCGCAAATGTCCCCCGTTAACAACCACCAGTTTAGTGCATGGTACCCCTCTTTAGTTAAGACATACTGGGCAGAGAGATGCCAATGTGACTCACTGGTTAAATTATTTAAATAATGTTAAATCCTTTCGAAGTGAATCTAAATTCCTCCTTGAGCGTTAAATGCAACTATTTTGTGTAACTTCTAGATGTTCCTGACATACTCTGAGGGAGGCAATCATTTACTTCCGAGGCAATCATTTATTTCCGAGGCAATAATTCCTCGGAAATCTCAATAAGTTGTCAAAGGAAATGCAAAATAGAACAGTCTGATGATTCAGTCTGTAAGTTCCCAATGATATCTCCTTACTTCCAAGATTAAATAATTCTCTGAGTTCCGTTTTATTATATGGTAGAGACAATGACAACAAATTTGTGCTATTTGTGTGGTTGTTGATATCTTTGTGCATGTTTTAAGTGGCCTTCTAAAAGATAATTTCTTTTAAATGACCATTTCTCCATCCACCAACCACCCCCCTTCCCAAGGATATCAGGGTTTTTATTGCCAACATTTTTCAGGTTATAATAATTCTCCTTTTGATAATTTGGTTTAAAAAAAACCCTCAGGTCTTTTGAAAGGAGGCATTGGTAGAACCATATAAACCTTCTATATAGTTGGTGTGGGGTGTAGAGTCTTTTTCTCAAACAAAAAGCACAGAATAAAGAGGCCGTGAGGTGTGTCAATGGGATACTCACTTCTTTTTGCCTCCTGCTTAAAGGGATCAGTACAGTGATCATAGGCCCAAACTGATAATCTTTGTATCTGAGGTCTGGGTGTTTTTCAGGCAAGCCTGTGTTACACAAGGGAGTTAAATATAAATAGGCCTTATAAAAGCAAAAAAATCCTAAAGAAATATAATATTATTGCAAAATGCTTTGCTAACTTTAGAGAAAGGTGTTTTATAATTATCTTGATTAAAAAGACTATTATTATTCAGCATTTATTTTTTACCTTTTTAAACCCAAATAGACAGTCACTCATCAGAAACAGGCCTACATTTTTCAGAAAGTTAGGTTTCTTAAAAAAAAAAAAGTATTATCTCATTTCTGCTTCCACTTAATATAGAATAAGAGACACTGGATTTATATTCCTACCTTAATTAAAAATCTGGAGAAAAATTCAGTAGAACAGTGTTTATGACACTGGCTACTAGGCAGTAGAAAACAGTGATCCCTGAGAGATAGGAAACAAATAAGATGAGACATATGATTTCCCTGGTATATTGCTTTGAGGACATCCAGGCTATGGTGCAAGGAGAAGCAAACCAGGAGGCATCCAACAAACTCCCGGAGTGGAAGAGATGGAGCTGAGAATCTGGGGAGATGGAAGAAGTTAGAGGTCACAGACAGTACGAGCAAGGAGAAAGTTGCACAGACACCACCAGAGATCTTGCAAGGGGTCTCCTATGTGTTCTGCATGGGTTATTGTTTGTGTGTGAGAAGACTACCTGAACCCGACAGGGAAAAACACCTGTAAGGACTAGAGGAAAAAGTTCCTGGCACTCACACAGTACCTGGACAAAAAAATACCTGTTCCCATCAGGAAGACTGGAGAACCTCCTAAATCATGGGCACTGGGTACAGGGTATTCTTGCCTCAGTAGTGGGGAAAAACTAGCCCTACATGAAATACTGCTCAGGTCTTGCCCAACAAATCTTAAAAAGCAAGACTTGAAAAAAACAAATTATTTCCAAGTAACTTGATTGCATCCCTAAATAGAACTCAAGAATACTTATAAGAATATAAAAAATCGGGGCACATAGGTGGCTCAGTGGGTTAAGCGTCTGCCTTTGGCTCAGGTCATGATCTCAGGGTCCTGGGATCAAGCCTCGCATTGGGCTCCCTGCTCAGCAGGCAGTCTGCTTCTCCCTTTCCTCTGTCCCTCCCCCTGCTTATGCTCTCTCTCTATCTCTCAAATAAAATCTTAAAGTAATATAAAAAATATCCTGCACTCAACAAAGTCAAATTTATGATACCTAACATCCAACCAAAAATTACTAGCATACTGTAAAGCTGAAAAATATGACCCATGATGATGAGAAAGACCAATCAAAACTGAATAGACCAACAGATGTTAGAATTATCAAAATATTAAAACAGTTATTTTAACTGTATTCCATATGTTCAAAAGGTAATTTGATACCTGAAAAAGAAAAAGAATTTCCAAACTGAACTTCTAGAGATGAAAATCCCAATGTCTGAGATGAAATATGCCCTGGATGAGGTTAACAAAAGATTAGACATTTCAAAAGAAAAGATTAGTAAGTTTGAAGGCATTACAATGGAAGTTATCCAAAATAAACAGAAAAATATTTTAAATGAATAAATTAGTCAACCATGGAAATACTTCAAGTATCCCAATAGACATGTATTTGGAGTCTCTGAGAAAGAAACAGAAAGGTGGATAGAAAAAATATTTGAAGAAGTAATAGGTGAAATTTTTCCAAATTTGATGAAAACTATAAACCAACAGATCCAAGACACCCAACAAACCTCATACATAAGAAACATGAAGAAAACAACATCAAGAGAAATCATAAATAAATTTTGCAAAACTAGCAAAAAATAGAAAAACTTAAAGCAGCCAGAAGAAAAAAGATCTATTACATATAAAGGAATTAGGATAAGCATGGCAGCAATGTTTTCATAGGAAACAATGCAAAGGAGGAGACAATGGAGCAACATCACTAAAGTACGGAAAGGATAGGGGAAAAAACTATCAACCTAGAATTCTAAACCCAGTGAAAATATCTGACAGAAAGGAAGGCAAAATAAAGACTTTTTCAAACATACAAAAGCTGAAAGAATTCATCATCAGTGGACCTATAGTGCAAAAGTTCTTTAAGAAATTCTTTTAGAAGGAAAATGATAGCAGATGTAAATCTGGCTTTTCCCAAAGGAATGAAGATCACCTGAAAAGGCGATCATGACTTTTCCCCTGGACAGAAAGGGTCTATCTTGCCCCATCATGAGTTAGAACATGAGGGTGCTCCTGATTCAGCTTCAAGTTTCCCAACAAGGAATATGTGACAAGCATGAGGAGGAACATGATGATAAGGAACTGGTCCCTGACTGAACAGAGCTTCCTGACAATCTGGACCACTCACCTGGAAACTATTACTGAGAGACTAATAAAAGTGTACTTTTTAGAGTTTCTGTATTTTAGAGTATTACTGATACTGGACATTGACCTTTACCTTATTTAAAACAATTATTTTTAAAGCTGTAAAGTTGTGCCTTCTACATTAAGATATTTAATCTACTTGGAATTTTTTTTTCAACATAAAGATAGAGTTGATTCAGAGCATCCTAATGAAAATACCATCTTTTTCTCACTAATCTGAAATGCCAACTCTATCATATACCAATCATATATGCATGGAAGTCTTCCTGTCCTATCTCTTCTCTTAGTCTGTTTCTCTGTCTATACACCAGTATTATGATATCCATGCACTAATTAGATATATTTATACTAATAGGGAAATTATTCTTTCTTCTTTCTGAAATGAACATGGTTCTTCCTAGCATGTTGAATTTCCAAATAAATGTTAGGATCATTTTTTAAAAAGTAGATGAAGAGGTTTATTAAGAGTTGCAGCTGGGGGGCGCCTGGGTGGCTCAGTCATTAAGCGTCTGCCTTCAGCTCAGGTCATGATCCCAGGGTCCTGGGATCGAGCCCCGCATCGGGCTCCCTGCTCGCCGGGAAGCCTGTTTCTCCCTTTCCCACTCCCCCTGCTTGTGTTCCCTCTCTCGCTGTATCTCTCTCTGTCAAATAAATAAAATCTTTAAAAAAAAAAAAAAAAGAGTTGCAGCTGGATCACATTGGTTTCAGCCTGTCTTATTAATAGTTGATAAGTACCGAACTCTCCAGTCCATGACAAAGGTTAGTCACAGAATAACTTCTTGTCTTCACAACCGCAGGGGCAAAAGCAGATATGGTAGTGAAGAGTGATACTTTACTTATGTAGTAGGCATCTAGGGGTCAGATCTCTTCCTTCTCGCCCACATTCCCCTAGGACTAAGGATATCATTCCCCACTGGGTCAACATTAGCTTCAGTTATTTTGGTGTAGACTGTGTAGAAGCAACTGCATTGCTGTAATCACATTTAAGTGTATATCAGCTGCACATTGAGGGCTCCTTCAAAGCATGGGCCAGACTAATATTTATCAGATTCACAGAGTAAAATATACAGCACTTATTTTCCAGGGTTTTCAATAGGCACTTCTTGACTGACTCAAGGGTTAAATTCTCTGTAACTTCATTTTAATATAATATTGAAGAATTTTGACAATTTATCAACAATTACCATTTACTGTTGAGGGCCTGCTTTGCTCTATGTACAATACTAAGTACTGAATATTCAGCAGTAAGGAAATAGATATGGATCCTTCTCGCATAAGACAATCCAACATTTAAACAAAATAAACAGAAATTATATTTAATTTATAATAGTGCTTAATTCTGTGAAAGGAAAATAGGGTCATATATAAGAATAACTGGCGGGAGAATAATCCATCTTTTATATATTAGAACATGTTCTGTCCAAAAGAAATGTGATTTGACTTGTAATATAGCTGGATTTATGTAGCAAATTAAACATAATTTTTCCTATAGTTAATTTATTCATTTATTCCACGGTATTCATGTTCATTGTCTCTGTAATGATCCAGATATCAGGCTCACAAAAATGACCAAGACCCAGTTCCTGTCTTTGAGGAGATCCAAGTTCAGTGGCTTACAAAATTACCTTTCACTAAAATAACTGCATACCAAAAGAAAGTATAAATATATCCTTGTCATTTTTTCTTTTTTAGATGAGGATAGGCATTCACTCGGGTTCCGTGCTCGCTGGAGTTGTTGGGGTGAGAATGCCACGATATTGCCTGTTTGGAAATAATGTCACTCTGGCAAGCAAATTCGAATCAGGAAGTCACCCTCGGCGCATCAATGTCAGCCCGACCACTTACCAGTAAGTGTTCTCTGACCTCTTCTCCTCCTCCTGTCTTTGGCCTTGCCTTGAGCTAATAATATCCTGTCATTTGTGAGACCCTGTATATTTTTTTTTATCCTGTGATTCTCTAAGGTAATAGGAGTAGATCCACCCAGTCTGAAAGATAGCAATTGTGACATAAACATTTATGTGTACCCTGAGAGAGTGCACGAAGAGCGTGACTTGACTGAGAGGTAAACATAGGTTTGTCATTTACCACAGTTGCCGTCCTTCTGAGGTACACCTGTTTAAATACAGGAGAACAAGTGTTGAAGATTGGCATTACACCCAGAGTCCTCACATTTTCAAAATGTTCCTCAGTGTTTATAAAAGTCAAAGAATGAGATAGAAAAGACATTTTATCTGCTTTTATTCTTTGGAATAATTAAGGTAAATAATGAATCTCTAAAGTTAAATATATATTGGGCACAGAGTAAAACTTCGAACTCTATTTATCTTAAAGATTGTATTTGACAACTCTACACACACAGTTGACAGCCAAACACATCTGTATTTTCTACCCGGTGGAGGTCCTCTCACCTGCTAGTTACTACACTTCCTACGGGCAGGGACCATGCCTGTTTTAGCTCATCATTATATTCCCAGAACTTATAAAACATGCTTAACACATAATAAGCACTCTCTAAATATTAGTTGAATTAATGAATGCATTGGTAGGATCGACTGCTCTAGATTAAGAAGATGGTATGACTATCTCCTGTATGCTAGACATTGGTTTTATGCTGGGCATTGTTGTGCAAGCTAATTGGTGCCATAGTTTGGATAACTAAAAAGTCATATTGTAAAACTGTAGAGTGGAAATAGTGACCATTGATATTTTTTATTTTCTACTGAAGTATAATTAACATACAATGTTATATTAATTTCAAGTGTATGACATATTACTTTGACAATTCTATACATTACTCAGTGTTCATACAATAAGTGTAGTCAATCATAAGTCACCATAAAATGTTTTTATAATATTATTGACTATATTCCCTATGCTGTAGTTTTCATCCTTGTGACTTATTTATTTTATATTGGAATTCTGTACTTCTTTATCCTCTTTATCTATTTTACCCATCCTCCCACCCACATCCCTGATGGCAATCAGCAAGTGTTCTTTGTACTTAAGCATCAGGGGTTTTTTTGTCTCTTTCCTTCTTTGTTTTGGTTTTTAGATTCCACATATAAATGAAATCCTATGGTATTTGTTGTTCTCTGACTTATTTCATTTGGTGTCATATGCTCTAGTGTGGTGCCCAGCTGGACTGTCTCTGAATCAAATGGGGGCCTCCAAATGTGGGGCAATGGTCAGCTGGAAGCTGCTGGCAAGGGAGGTGAAAGGATTCACCCAAGGCAGAACAAAGGAGATAGAAGCTTATTGAGTACCCCACAAGGGAGCGGTGAGCAGGACAGTAGAGGAGAGGTTGTCTACCATGAGGCAATGGGTGAGGGCCGCTTGTCTACCATGAGGCGGAAGGTGAGGAGGTGTGGCGACATATGGAATTCTCCCTTTTTTGGTAACTGTGCCTGGTTGTAAGTAGCCCATTGGTCAGCTAGGGCCTAAGGATGTTTTGAGGTGGGTTGGGTTCCTGATGGGCATATCTGTAGTCATCCAAGTGGTCCATGTGGTCCTTTTCTCATCCCATTGCTAAAGCCTGTTTGCCTAAAAGTGGCCTCTGTATTTAGGTCCATTAATGTTGTTGCAAATGGCAAAAACACATTCTTTTTTTATGTTTGAATAACACACACACACACACACACACACACACATATATATACCCCCCATATTTATCCATTCATCTGTTGATGGACACTTGGGCTGCTTCCAGATCTTGGCAATTGTAAATAATGCTGCCATAAACATAGGGGTGCATCTATCTTTTCAAATTAGTCTTTTCTTTTTCTTTGGATAAACACCCGGTGGTGGAATTACTGGATCATAGGGTATTTCTGTTTTTAATATTTTGAGGAAACTCCACTTTATCTTCCACAGTGGGCTGCACCAGTTTACATTCCTACCAACAGTTGCCAGGGTTCCCTTTTCTCCACATCCTTGCCAACACTTGTTGTTTCTCAGCCTTTTGATATTAGCCGTTCTGACTGGTGTAAAGTGATGTCTCAGCGTGTTTGGGTTTTTTGTTTTGTTTTGTTTGGGGGGATTGTTTTTTGACATTTCCCTGATGATGAGTCTGTTGGTCATCTTTAAGTCTGTTTGGAAAAATGTCTGGTATCACAGTAATGCTGGCCTTGTAGAATGAGTTAGGAAGTTTTCTTCACTTTTATTTTTTGGAACAGTTTGAGAAGAGTAGATATTAACTCTTCTTTAAATGTTTAGTAGAATTTACCTGTGAAGCCATGTGGTCCTGAACTTTTGTTTGTTGGGAGTTTGTTGATCATTGATTCAATTTCATTACTAGTAATTGTTCAGTTCAAATCTTCTATTTCTTCCTGATTCAGTTTTGGAAGATTGTATGTTTCTGGAATTTATCCATTTGACTAAGTCATCCAGTATGTTAGCATATAATTTTCCATAATATGTTCTTATCATACTTTGTATTTCTGTGGTGGCAGCTGCTACTTCTCCTTCATTTCTGATTTTATTTGAATCCTCTCTTTTCCTTGATGAATCTGGCTTAAATTTTTTCAATTTTGTTTATCTTTTTAGAAAACTGACTCTTGGTTTCATTGATTTTTACATTGTTCTTTTAGTCTCTATTTTGTTCATTTCTACACAAATCTTTATTTCTTTCCTTCTACTAACCTTGGGTTTGTTTGTTCTTTTTTTTTTTTTTTCTTTGTAGCTCCTCAAGTGTAAGGTTAGGTTCTTTATTTGAGAATTTTCTTGTCTTTTGAGGTAAGCCTGTATGGCTATAAAATTCCCTATTACTGCTTTGTTGCATCCCAAGAGTTTGGACTGTTGTGTTTTCATTTGTCCCTATGTATTTATTGATTTTTTTCTTTGATTTCATGGTTGACCCACTGATTGTTGAGTAGCACGTTATTTAGCCTCTGCATGTTTGTGTGTTTTTTCCCCAGATTTTTCTTATAATTGATTTCTAGTATCATACTGTTATGGTTGGAAAACATACTTGATATGATCTCAATCTTCTTAAATTTACTGGAACTTATTTTGTGGCCTATCATGTAATCTATCCTGGAGAGTGTTCCATGTGCATGTAAAAGAATTTTTATTCTGTTGTTTTGGGATGGAATGTTCTGCATATATGTCAGGTTCATCTGGTCTAACGTGTGTTTCAAAGCCACTCTTTCCTTATTGATTTTCTATCTGGATAATCTGTTGATGTAAGTGGGGTGTTAAAGCCCCTACTATTATTGTATTACTGTCAATTTCTGTTTCTGTCTGTTAATATTTGCTTTATATATTTTGGTTTTCCTATGTTGTGTATACAGATATTTACATTTGTTATATCCTCTTGCTGGATTGTTCCCTTTATCGTTATGTAGTGCCTTTCATTGTTTCTTGCTACAGTCTGTTTTGAAGTCTACCCTTTGTGCACTTTCATTTGCATGGCATATGTTTTTCTCTCCCTTCACTTTTAGTCTGCATGTGTTTTTAGGTTTGAAGTGAGACTTGTAGGCAGATACATATGGGTCTTGGTTTTTTTTATTCATTCAGTCATCCTATGTGTTTTAATTGGAACATTTAGACCATTTACATTTAAAATGATTGATAAGCATATACTTGTGAATTGTTTTCTGGTGGTTTTTATAGTTCTATGTTTCTTCTTCTCTTGCTCTTTTCCCTTGTGGTTTGATGGCTTTGATTAGCGTTATGCTTAGCTTTCTTTCTATTTTTTGTGTGTATATTATAGGTTTTTGATTTGGGTTACCGTGTGTTCATATGTAACATCTTATGTGTATAGTAGTCTATATTAAGTTATAGTTCCTTAAGTTCAAATACATTCCAAGCACTAAATTTTTATTCCTCCTCCATGTTTCATGTTATGATATTGTATTTTACAGCTTTTTATTTTGTGTATTCTTTGACTAATTTTTGTAGATATAATTGATTTTATTACCACTTTTGTGTTTTAACCTCAATACTGACTTTATAAGTGATTGATCTATTTTTATTATGTATTTGCTTTTACCTGTGAAATTTTTTCCTTTCATAATTTTCTTCCAGTTATGGCCTTACCTTTATACTTAAAGAATTCTAACATTTTGTATAAGGCTGGTTTAGTGATGAATTCCTTTAACTTTTGTTTGGGAAACTCTTTTTCTCTCCTTCTGTTCTGGATGGTAGTCTTGCTGGATAGAGTACTTTTGGTATTTTTGTTTTGTTTTGTGTTTTGTTTGTTCGTTTGTTTTTTGACTTTCAGCACTTGGAATATATCCTGCCAATTTCTTCTGGCCTGCAAATTTTCTGCTGAAAAATCAGCTGATAACCTTATGGGGTTTCCCTTGTATTTTGTTTGTTTTGTTTGTTTTTGTATTGCAGCTGTAAGATTCTTTATCATTGCTTTTTGCTGTTTTAATTGTTATTTGTCATGGTATGGACCTACTGGGTTTATCTTGTTAGGGGTTCTCTGTTTCCTGGACCTGGATGTCTGTTTCCTTCCCCAGATTTGGGAATTTTTCAGCTATTATTTCTTCTAATAAATTTTCTTCCCCCCTCCCCCCGTTTTTTAAAAGATTTTATTTATTTGTCAGAGAGGGAGAGAGAGTACAAGCAGGGGGAGCAGCAGGCAGAGGGAGAAGCAGGCTCCCTGCTGAGCAGGGAGCCCAATGCGGGGCTTGATCTCAGGACCCTGGGATTATGACTTGAGCCGAAGGCAGACACTTTACTGACTGAGCCACCCCAGGCGTCCCTCTTTTCCCTTCCTTATCTCTTCTCCTTATGGGATCCCTATAATGTTAATGTTATTATACTTGATGTTGCTGAGCTCCTTTAACTTTTTCTCATTTATTAATTTTTTTTTCTGTTTGCTGTTCAGCTTGGTTGCTTCCCATTACCCTGTCTTCCAGATTACTGATCCATTCTTCTGCATCCTCTCATCTGCTGTTGATTCTATGTAGTGTATTTTTTTATTTCATTAATTGAATTCCTTATCTCTGAGAGGTTATTTTTTTCTATTTTCTGTATTATTGTTGAAATTCTCATTATTTCATCCACTCTTTTCTCAAATCCAGTGAATATCTTTATGACCATTGCTTTGAATTCTTTATTAGGCGTATTGCTTATCTCTGTTTCATGTAGTTATTTTACTGTGATTGTGTCTTTTTATTTCATTTGGGACATACTCTTTAATCTCCTCATTTTGTCTGACTCTTTGTGTTTGTTTCTATGTATTAGGGAAGTCAGTTATGTCTCCTGGTCTTTAAAGTAGTGGTCTTTTGTAGAAAAGGTCCTGTGGTGTCCTATAGGGATATCCCCTTGGTCACCAAAAGTAGGTGCTCCAGGGGTGTCCCTTTTGTGGGCCACATGTCCCTTTCCATTGTGGCTGAGCCATGATTGCCTCCAGCCCAGCCTGCTGCAATGACCTGCTTTACCTAGCGTTGCTGCACTGAGCAGTGTTTAGTTTCCCCACTGTTGAGAGACCTGAGGCTGCTGTGGGCTCATTAGTGGGCCAGTTTGGAAGTCCAGCTGACTGTCTGCAATTAGGCTTTCTGCCAGAACTGCAGGTAGTACCAGAGGGCAGGATTTTCTCCCTGTTAGTCCAAGCGGTTCTCAGCGGGGCATGAGCATCTCTGCCACAGCTGTTGGCACAGTGAACGGCAGGGCTTCCTGCCTCTGCAGACAGCTAAGAGGCCATGATGCTGGACTTGAGGGCACTCTGGTGTGTGGGGTTATCTTACCTCTTCCCCAGGGCGGTGGGAGTGGTGCTTACCCTTGCTGGAGCTATTTACAAGGTGTGGCAGGGCAGGAGCTGCTTTGGAAGGGTGTCTTGCTAAGTTCGGTGGGTTGAACTGTGGTGGTCACATAGGAAAGTGCGGGCTGGGTACGCAATTCTAGCAATGTAGATAGAAAGTGTTAGTGCTGGCTCCTGTAAGTGTCCAGCTACCTAGGGGAGGGAAGAAAAATGATGCCCACCAGCACTTTTCTCCTTGGAGAAATCTCTTGAAGATCCCTGCCCGTCCAGACCATATTCTGAGATTAGTAAATAAGTCTCCTTCACATATACCCCAAGCTCTTTTCAAACTGCTGTTTCTGTGTTGTTTCTCAGGGTGAGTTATTATACTAGCTCTTGAAGGGTGGGGTCTCAGTTTCCTACTGCTCTCCATGCTTGTGAAGTCCCTTCCACTTATAGTTAGTCTTGCTGGGAGTTAGGTTCCCAACTATACCTCCACGCCTTCTCCCTTATTCAGTGTAGCCTCTTCTCAAGAATTAATTGTTCAGGATTTGCTCTGCCAGTCTTCAGGTCATTTTCAGAGTTAGTTGCGGTCAGGGGAGCTTAGGATCCTCCTATTCTTCAATCTTCCCTGAATTTCCCTTGATTTTTAAAATTATATCTTAAAAAAAAACCTGAAGCAAAAAATTTGTATATATAGATAACAAAAGTTGATAATAATCAAATGGTGATACTTTGAAAATTTTGATACTCTATAGAGAAAGTTACTCTTTTAGATGAAAGAAATATCCAGATTTCTGAGGTGATGAGAAAAGGAATTGAAATTTCAAATATAAATTCAAGAGAAAGTTGCTTAAGAACTACCTGTTATTTAAAGGGTATTTATATAAGGCTTTTGCCTCTTTTAAACTTATTCCACTTTTTCTAACACAATTCTGGGCATAATACAGATGATCTGACAGTTTCCATATTAAAATTTTTCTATTTTAAAAAATGACATGTAAAGAATGGATTAACTGTTTGTGAGGAGTTCGTGCCCTGAGCTGAGACATGATAGCTGTAAATGGTTTTGTTTACACGTGAACAGAAAGGAAACCCCCACAAGCCACACAGGACCCATGCCCTTGGGTTCTACCTCTTTCATACTCTTTTTCACACTGAGTTTATGATGATCCTCAGTGAGGTGATCGATAAGGTGTTCAGCCTGAGTCATTTCAGTCACTGTAGGCACCAAAACATTTTGTTGTGTTATTGTCTGCCCCCCCCCACTCCCACCCACAAAAAAATCAAATGGAGCCATGGACAAACACATTGAGCTGCCATGTGGATAGATTCTAAAAGATATTTTTTCTGATTGGCCCCAAATCATGTCATTCCTACTAATGCTTTATAAAAATATTTTTACATTTACCTCATTTTACAAAAAACCCCCACCTTTTCTTCCTCTTTCCCCGTGTTCCCCACCGCCCCCCTTCCCTTCTTTTAACAAACACTTGCTGAGGACCTCTTATATTCCAAGCAGATAGGCACTAATATAACAATGATGAACAGCATAAATAGGATCTATCCCCTCATGGATGAGACCAGAGACTAGATGATAAATGTACCTGAGTAAAACAATTAATTACAATAGACTGATGCTGAGGTGAAGTAACCCCAATTAGAATGTTAGAGCAGGAGGAGTGAGCTAAAATGAAGCTGGTAGGTCATGTTTAGAGTTTTCAGCCTGATACTAAGAGCAAGAAAAGATACTGAAGACTTTTTTTTTTTTTTAAAGCTTTTATTTATTTGAGAGAGAGAGAGTGCACAAGCAAGGGAGGAGGTAGAGGGAGACTCAGGCTCCCTGCTGAGCAAGGAACCTGTGCTGGGATGGAGACTGAGCTGAAGACAGAGACTTAACTGACGGAGCCACCCAGGTGCCCGATACTGAAGACTTTTAAGCTGAGGAGTGACTTGACCAGATTTGTGCCTTAAAAATCACCAAGGTTGTAGAAAGGAGACCAGATTAGGGGGTGCAGAGGGGCAGCACTCCATTGATTGAGGGCACAGCTTAATGATACTGCAGAGTCCTTTTGCTATTTCTACTTGTCATCCCATGCTTTGGAAGAGCAGTTGGACTCACTGACCTTTGACATCCATTTAAATCTGGGATACCATTTAAAAACAATGCACCTTGGGTCCTGGCAATGATCTTGGTGTGACTAAGTACCTTCTGTTGGTTTAGTCTATGCTAATTCGCACAGTTCAGTCACTGCACAAGGTGACTTGTAAACCCACAAGTATAGAAAGTACTTCCCTTTTCCAAGGATGCTGGAAGTTAAACACCAGGATTGAATTCTCAGGGACATTCTCTATGAGGAGGCAGTTTGCACTTTTTTAGAGCAAATGGGAATTTGTAAATTAAAATTGAAAGTTTAGCTCATGAGAGCTTGAAATTTCCAGTTTTCTTTCCTGAATTAGAACGTCCAATATTGTCTGGACGTCCAATATTGTCTGGTTATCTTAAAATCTTCAGAGAGGTTTATATAGACTTTATTTTTAATAAGACTATATGATTATGATAAACATTGAGTAGATTATTTGCATATTATGATAAACTGAAATAATTTTCTGAATTGTTCATTTTAAATACATTTTGCCTGAAATACTATTTTTTTAAATCAATGAACTTTTATAAATATTTTGGAGCACTAAAAATTAACAGGAATAATACCCCGGATCTCAGCACTGGTTTAATACTTTACTATATTTGCCTCAGGTATTACTTAATAAAATATAACTTTTCCGAGGCACCTGGTGGCTCAGTCGTTGGGCGTCTGCCTTCGGCTCAGGTCCTGGTCCCAGGGTCCTGGGATCGAGCCCCACATCGGGCTCCCTGCTCTGCGGGAAGCCTGCTTCTCCCTCTCCCACTCCCCCTGCTTGTGTTCCCTCTCTCGCTGTGTCTCTCTCTGTCAAATAAATAAATAAAATCTTAAAAAAAAAATACAACTTTTCCTTGGGAATTTTTACTCCCTTTCATTGCGACAAACACCCTAATGAATTTGGTGTGTTTAAAGTTTACTGTTCTATGCATTAACTTTCTCAAAAATATCCATACACAATAGAATTTTATATATTTTAATTGCATAAGTGATATCTCACTATATGAAAATTTCTCTAACATTGGTTTTCATTTAAACAAAACTTTGTATGTTTAAGATCAATACTATGATGAGACTTGTTCATTATTTTAATTATTATACAACCTTCTATTGTATGACCACACCATATTCTAGTATTTATTCATCTGTTCCTCTATTGATCAACACTCATTTTTTCCCTAATTTTAACCATTACAAAGTGTGTTCCTATGAATATTACTTACATGTAATTACTTAAGCCACTTTACATTTCATATCATATAAATTGAGTTTCTTATACAAGAGTTGGAATGATTGGGTATTTTCTCAAAATTTTGTAGACATAAGGAATAAAGTTTTAAGAATCATAGTCATAACTTCTATATGATAAGTCTTCATTTTTTTAGACCTTTTGTGCGTGAGTCATCTTTATTGCATGCAGTAATGGCCAAGGACCATTCCTTCTTCACCTAGAGCAGTTTATTGCTTGTTTTATTTCTGGAAAAAAAGAGAAATAATTAGTTTTTAGTTTTCTATGTTTGATGTTTTCCCCTTTTTCTCCAATAAATGTGAAGTTTATACCCGTCTTTATTCTCACTCATCCCAGTTTTGAAATAGTGCACACTTAATAAACACTTGTCTCTTGTCATTATGTTACTGATCTGTGAAACCAAAATAATTGATTATATTAAGGATCGTGTTAGCAAATTTTGAAATGGCATGAATTATCAAATGATTTGCCTAAGCAAAATTGATTTCCTTGCTAACTGCAAACTAAACATGTGCAAAGACTCTTTAACTACAGTGATAGGAAATAGTTTCCTTAACCTTCAAACAATTTTCGCTTTTCTCATTTTACAGTTGATGTACTTCTCAACTTTTGAAAATACCTATTTTTCATTCACAGTGAAAGTCTCCTCTTAAAACCAAGTCACCATGTGACTACTGCCATATGGATAGCTCATCACATTAGGGGACCTATAATAGATACGATAAGGTAGTGGTTGAGTGCTCAAGTTTCATGACCAGAGTGCCGAGGTTGGAATGCAGGGTCTAAAGCTTAATGTCTGTATGAAATTTAGCAATTTAATTTCTTTGGACCCAGTTTTCTCATCTTTAAGATTGGTACCTATTTCTAATGATTATTGTTTGGATCAAACATGTTGTTTATAAATCTCTTAATACTTTGAACATAGTCAAAATTCATTTACTGCTTCATCCCATTCTTTTTTTTTAAAATTGTAGCTGACACACAATGCTAAATTGGTTTCAGGTGTACAACATAGTGACTCAACAAGTCTATGTTATGCTCACCACAAGGGTAGCTACCATCCATCACCATATAACACTATTAAAATACCACTGACAATATTGTCTATGCTGTATTTTTTATCCCTGTTGACTTACTCATTCCATAGCTGGAAGCCTGTATCTACCGCTCTCCTTCACCCATTTCCTCCATCCCCAACTCCTTACCTCTGGCAACTACCAGTTTGTTCTCTGTATTTATGGGCCCACTTCTGCTTTTTTGTTTGCTTATTTTGTTCCTTAGGTTCCACATATAAGTGAAATCATGTGGTATTTGTCTTTCTCTTCTCTCTCTTAGCATAATACCCTGTAAGTCTATCTATGTTGTTGCAAATGGCAAGAGCTCGTTATTATTTATTTATTATTTTGGCTGAAAAATATTCTATTGGATATACACAACATCCTCTTTATTCAGTCATCTATTAATGGACATTTACGTTGCTGCCGTAAACATGGGGGTGCATATATCTTTAGGAATTAGTGTTTTCATTTTCTTTGGGTAAATACCCAGTAGTGGAATTACTGTTACCACATTATCTACACCAATTTATATTCTCACCAATAGTGCATGAGGTTCTCTTTTTCTCCACATCTTTGCCAACATTTGTAATTTTTTGTCTTTTTGATACTAGCCATTCTGACAGGTATAAGGTGATATTTCATTGTGATTTTGATTTACATTTGCCTGATGATAAGTGATGTTGAGCATCTTCTCATGTGTCTGTTGGCCATCTGTATGTCTTCTTTGGAAAAAATGTCCAATCAGGTCCTCTGACCAGTTTTTAAAATCATATTTTTGTTTGGTGTTGACTTGCGAAAGTTCTTTATTTTGGTTGTTAACCCCTTATCAGATATAACATTTGCAAATACCTTCTCCAATCAAGTAGGTTGACTTTTTTACTGTGCAAAAGGTTATTTTTTTAGTCTTGCTACTTTATTTTTTATTTTGTCTTCTTTGCCTGAGGAAACACATCTAGAAAAATGTTAATAATTAGGTTGATGTCAAAGAGATTACCACCTGTATTTTTTCTAAAAGTTTTATGGATTTGGGTCCCACATTTAGATCTTCAGTGAATTGTGTTTGTGTATGGTGTAAGAAAGCGGTCCAGTCTTCCCAGTACTATTTATTGAAGAAACTGTCTTTACCCCATTGTATATACTTGCCTTCTTTGTCATAGATCAATTAACCATGTATGTATGGGTATATTTCTGGAGTCTCTATCCTGTTATATTTATCGGTGTTGTTTTGAGTACTATAGCTTTATAGTAGATCTGTAAATCTATGATTGTGATACCTCCAGTATTGTTCTTTTTCAAGATTATTTGGGGTATTCAAGGTCTTTTGTGTTTCCATATAAATTTTAGGATAATCTGTTGTAGTTTTGAAAAAAATGCTACTGGTATTTTGATAGGGATTGCATTGGATCTTTAGATTGCTTTGGGTAGTGTGGACATTTTAACAATACTGATTCTTCCACTCCATAAGCATGGTATAGCTTTCCTTTTTTTTTTTTTTTTTTTAAGTTGTCTTGAATTTCTTTCATCAGTTTTTTATAGTTTTCAGAGTATAGGTCCTTCACCTCCTTGGTTGAGTTTATTCCCAGGTATTTGATTCTTTTTGGTGCAAATATAAATGGAATTATTTTCTTAATTTCTCTTTCTGCTCCTTTGTTATTAATGTATAGAAATGCAGCTGATTTCTCTGTTTATCTTGCCACTTTATTGAATTCATTTAATAGTTCTAATAGCTTTTGGTGCTGTCTTTAGGGTTTTCTTTTTTAAAAAATTTTTGAATTTATTTATTTGACAGAGACACAGTGAGAGAGGGAACACGAGCAGGGGGAGTGGAAGAGGGAGAAGCAGGCTTCCCGCTGAGCAGGGAGCCCGATGCGGGGCTCAATCCCAGGACCCTGGGATCATGACCTGAGCCGAAGGCAGACACTTAAGGACTGTGAGCCACCCAGGTGCCCCTGTCTTTAGGGTTTTCTATATATAGTATCGTGTCATCTGCCGTAGTGACAGTTTTACTTCTTCCTTACCAATCTGGATGACTTTTATTTCTTTTTCTTGTTTGATTGTGTCATTAGGACTTTACACTGAATAAAAGTGGCAAGAGTGGACATCTTCATTTTGTTCCTGATCTTAGAGGAAAATCTCAGTTTTTCACCATTTAGTATGATGTTAGCTGTGGGTTTTTCATATATGGCCCATGTGGGCCTCATATATAGCCTGAAGTATGTTCCCTCTAAAACTACTTTGTAGAATTTTATCATGAAAGGATGTAGAATTTCATCAAATGTTTTTTCTACATCTACTAAGATGAGCATTCACTTTATCGTGGTGTATCGATTGACTGGATTGCAGATATTGAACCATCCTTGCATCCCTGAAATAAATCCTACTTGATCCTGGTGAATGATCCTTTTAATGTATTGTTGAATGAGGCTTGCTAATACTATGTTGAGGATTTTTACATCTATATTCATCAGAGATATTGGCTGGTAATTTTCTTATTTGTGGTGTCTTTATCTGGTTTTGCTATCAGGGTAATGCTGTCCTTGTAGAATATATTTGGAAGTTTTCCTTATTCCTCTATTACTTTTTGTTAATAGTTTGAGTAGAATACGTATTAACCCTTCTTCACATGTGAGGTAGAATTTGTCTCTGAATCTATCTGGTCCTCGAGTTTTTTGTTTTGTTTTGTTTTTCATTAGTAAGAAAATTGAATGGTAATTAGTCTGTTAAATTTTTCTATTTCTCTCTGATTCACTTTTGGGAGATTGTATATATCTAGGAATTTATCCATTTGTCTAGGTTGTCCAATTTATTGGCATATAATGTTTTTGTCCTGGTTTCTTAAAATCCTTTGTGTTTCTATGGTGTAGGTTGTTATTTCTCCTCTTTCACTTCTGAGTTTAATTATTTGGGCTCTCTGTTTTACTTGATGAGTCTGGCTAAAGGCTTATCAGTTTTGTTTATCTTTTTATTTATTTTTATGTTCAGTTAGCCACGGTATAGTACATTAGTTTTTGATGTAGTGTTCAATGATTCATTAGTGGCATATAACACCCAGTGCACATCACAACACATGCCCTCCTTAATGCGCATCACCCTGTTACCCCATCCCTCCACCCACTCGCTTATGTAACCCTCGGTTTGTTTCATGGAGTCGAGTCTCTCATGGTTCTTCTCCCTCTCTGATTTCTCCCCATTCAGCTTTCCCTCCCTTCCCCTATTATGGCTTATGTTCCACATAAGAGTGAAACTATATGATAATTGTCTTTCTCTGCTTGACTTATTTCACTTAGCATAATCCCCTCCAGTTCCATCCATGTGGATGTAAATGGTGGGTATTCATCCTTTCTGATGGGTGAATAATATTCCTATATATATATATATATATATACCTTTTTTTTTTTTTTTTTAGATTTTATTTATGTGACAGAGAGAGACACAGTGAGAGAGGGAACACAAGCAGGGGGAGTGGGAGAGAGAGAAGCAGGCTTCCTGCGGAGCAGACAGCCCGATGTGGGGCTTGATCCCAGGACCCTGGGATCATGACCTGAGCTGAAGGCAGATGCTTAACAACTGAGCCACCCAGGTGCCCCTATATATATATATACCTTTTTAAAGAATTAGCTGTTTTACTGATCTTTTCTCGTATTCTTTTTACTCTATTTCCACTATGATGTTTATTATTTCCTTCCTTGTGTTAATTCTGGGCTCCATTTGTTCCTTTTTTTCTAGTTCATTCAGGTGTAAGGTTAGATTGATTGAGATTTTTCTTGTTTCTTTAGGTAGGCCTGTATCACTATTAATTTCCCTCTCAAAAGTGCTTTCACTGTGTTCCAAAGATTAGGGACCATTGTGTTTTCATTTTCATTTGCCTCCATGAATTTTTTAATGTCTTGGATTTCTTACTGATCCATTGGTTGTTTAATAGCATATTGTTTAATCTCCATGTGTCTGTGTTTTTTTCCAGTTTTTTTTTTCTTCTTGTAATTGCCTCAGAGAAGAGACTTGATAGGATTTCAGTCTTCTTAAATTTATTGAGACTTGTTTTGTGGCTTAACATATGATCTGTCCTGGAGAATGGTCCATGTGCACTTGAAAAGAAATTATGTTGTGCTGTTTTTGGATAGAGTGTTCTGTATATATCTGTCAAGTCCATCTGGTCTAATGTGTCATTTGGAGACATCGTTTCCTTATTTATTTGCGGCCTAGATGATCTATCCATTGATGTAAGTGGGGTGTTAAAGTCCCCCACTATTTCCAGATTATGGTCAATTTTTCTGTTTATGTCTGTTAATATTTGCTTTATGTATTTTGGTGCTCTCATGTTGAGTGCATAGATGTTTACATTTATTATATTCTCCTCAGTATTTAGTGCCCTTCTTTGTCTCTTGATACTGTTGTATCATATAGATGGGTCTTGTTTTCTCATCCATTTTGTCACACTGGGTGCTTGGAGTATTTCAACCGTTTTCATTTAAAGTAGTAATTCATAAGTATGTACTTCCTGGCATTTTGTTCATTGTTTTGTGGTTGTTTTGTAGTTATTCTCTGTTCCTTTTTTCTTCTCTTGCTCTCTTCCCTTGTGATTGGAGACTTCTTTAGTGTTATGCTTGGTTTTATTTGGTCTGTATCTATTACAGGTTTTTGTTTTTTCATTACCATGAGGCTCATATATAACATCCTAAGTATATGGCAGTCTATATCAAATTGATGGTCAGTTAAGTTTAACACATTCTAAAAAATCTTCATTTTTACTGCTAGCCTCCACATTTCATGTATATGTTGTCCTACTTTACATATAATTTTGTGAGTCTGTTTTACTAATTTTTTGATAATAGATTTTACTACTTTTATTTTTTAACCATCATACTAACTTTATAAATTATTGCTCTACCACCTTTATGTTAGCTTGTATTCATGAAGGTTTTTCCTTTCATAATTTTATTCTAATTATGGCATTTTCTTTTCCATTTGAATAAGTCCTTTAACATTTCTGCTAAGGCATGTTTAATGATGAAGTCCTTAATTTCTGTTTGCCTGGGAAGCTATTTTTCCTTCTATTCTGAATGATAATTTTACCATGTAGAGCATTCCTAGTTGTAGTGTTTTTTGTTTTTTTTTTCCCTCTTTTAGCACTTTGAATATATCATGTCACTCCCTTCTGGCCTGCATAGTTTCTCCAGAAAAAAAAAATCAGGTGATAGCCTTATGAGCTTTTGTAGTATGTAACTAGTTGCTTGTCACTTGCTGTTTTTAAATTCTCTCTTTATGTTCCACGGTGTGAACTTCCTTAGGTTCATCTTGTTTGGAATTCTGTGTGCTTCCTGGACCTGGATGTCTGTTTCCTTTCCAGGGTTAGGGAAGTTTTCAGTCTTTTTCTCTCTTTTCTCATTTTGGGACCTCTATAATGTGAATGTTTGTTCACTTGTCCTAGAAGTGCTTGAACCTATCCTCATTTCTCTTTATTCTTCTTTCTTATTGTTGTTCAGCTTAGGTGCTTTCCATTAGCCTGTCTTCCCAATAGCTGATCTGTTTTTCTGCCTCCTCTAATGTATTGTTGATTCCCTGTATTTTTCAACTTTGGTTCTTTTTTTATATTTTCTATCTCTTGAAGTTCATCCACTCTTCTCTCCAGTCTGGTGAGCATCTTTATGACCATCAACTAGATTGTTTATCTCCATATATTAATTCTTTTTTCTTAGGTTTTATCTTGTTCTTTGATTTGGGACATTTCACTGTTTCCTTATTTTGCTTGACTTCTTATGTTTCTATGAACTAGTCAGAAATGGTCTTGTGGACTGCTGTGTCCTGTGTAAACTGCATGTGCTTGGTAACTTTGGTGGGCTGGAGTTTTGGCTGTGATGGACTGGGGATGTTGGTGCACTTCATGCTGGGGCATCCCTGGTGGGATATATGGAGCTACACTTGCAGGCTGAGGCAGTTCCAGGCTCTCTGTGCAGAAGGTGCCCTGGCAGGACCCCTGGAGCTCAAGTGATTGCAGATGGGGGGAATCCTGTGACTCTCCACACAAAGGACACCCAGGTAGGAGTGCTGAAGTGGGTGCAAGGTAGGGTGCTCTGCACAGGGTGCTGTCTGGCAGTGTGGCTGGAACCATGGCATGCAAGGGCTGGGGGTTTCTGGGTTCCTCCACATAAAAGACACCCTGGTGAGTTGCTGGGAGCCTAAGTGGGCATAGCTGGGATGTGCTGTGTTACTTTGTGCTGGGGGTGCCCTGGCATGCCCTCTAGAGCCAGAGTGGTACAGGCCTGGAGTATTCCATGATGCTTTGTGCTGTGTCACCTTGGTGAGATGCCTCGAGCTGTAGTGAGGGCTGCTCTAGCAGAAACAGTGATGCTCTTCAGCCCTTCCAAACTAGAGAGAGTTCCAGCAGCAGCCTCCCCACCCCCGCCCCCATGATTTGGCAGGCTTCTGACTGGTTTCTTTATATTCTAGTTGCCCTTTTATATTGGGACTTTTTGTGTGTGGCCCAAAGCGGACATATCTGCTCAGTGTTCCTCAGTACTATCCCTCCTCAATGTAGTTCAGTGTTGGGATGGGATTCCTTTCCTTACCATGTCTCTGTTTCTCTTGCCATTCTCTCTGTGGCCTGTGGTTTGATGTGTAGAAGCTGTTCAGTGAGCCTTCAGTTCTTCTATAGGAGGAATTGCTCTGTAAGTAGGTGTAGATTTGGTGTGTTTGTGGAGGAAGTGAGTTCAGGGTCTTCCTACATCACCGTCTGGGACCAGAACTCCATCCTGTTATTTCCATGAAGGAATAGATCATCTTATTTCTGGACTTGACTCTCATTTTATAAATTTAGCCATGTTGAATTATGTGTGATAGTTGGATTACAGGCCTCATCTGGCAATCCCAAAGAAACACTGTTGGTAATTTGACCAAAGCCCTTTTAAGCCATGACTCAGAATTGAACTACAATCAGCTTATTCCTACAAGTTTTTATTAGCAAAGGCCTCTTCCTGATGACTAAGTCATAGTAATGTGATTTTTAAAAAATAACCTATTTTCTTTTCAAATTCCCAGATTTAAGCAGAGGTACATAGATTACCACATAGTTTTTGGCTTAAATGATACAAGTTCATTATCTTGCGGTTTTGTAGAACAGAATTCTAACATGGGTCTCACTGGGCTAAAACCAAGTTGTCATTAAGGCTGCATTCTTTTCTGGAAGTTCTAGGAGATACTCAAGGCCACCTGTATTCCTTGGTTCATTGCTTCCCTCCTATATCATAAAGCCAGGAATATCGCATCTTTCTAATGCTGCTTCTATTGTCACATCTCTTCAATCTGACTCTTCTTCCTCCCTCTTCCACTTTTGAGGATCCTTGGGTCCACTGGATAATCCAGCAACCTTAATTCATCTTTGTCAGTATCCTAACGTACTCAGTTTCCAGACATTAGGACATGGGCTTTTTTTTTTTTTTTTTTTTTTTTTAGTGAGGTAGTAGTTTATTCTGCCAGTGACAAGAGAAAAAATCCAAGGGCTAAATCTGCCTAGAACTATAGCTCTGTCATAGTCTGGGCAGCTTATAGACAACTGAAATGTATTTCTCACAGCTGTGGATCCTGGAAATCCAAGATCATGGTGCCAGCATGGTTGGTTCTGCTGAAAGCTTTCTCAGGGCTTTCAGATGGCTGGCCTCTTCTTACATCTTCAGAGGGGAAGCCAGTTCTCTTACTACTACTATAAGAGCACTAATTTCATGACCTCACCTAATCCTAACTCCTTTCCAAAGGTGCCACCCCCTATACCATCACACTGCAGGGTAAGGCTTGAACAAATGAAGTCAGTCCATAATAAGGACTGAATTACACTTCTCCATTTAAGAAGTAGTGGGGGCCTTTCCTTGAGGAGATTAAGGATTACCCTCCCCAATGTTTATCACCCATCCCTCCCACCCCCCACCACTCCAGCAACCCTCGGTTTGTTTCCTGAGATTAACAATTCCTCATATCAGTGAAACCATATGATACATGTCTTTCTCTGATTGACTTATTTCACTTAGCATAATACCCTTCACATCATTGTAAATGGCAAGATTTCATTTTTTTTATGGTTGCATAATATTTGTTTTCCAGAGTCCATAGTCTCTCATAGTTCATCTCCCCCTCTGATCCCACCCCCTTCATTTTTCCCTTCCTTCTCCTAATGTCCTCCATGCTATTCCTTATGTTCCACATATAAGTGAAACCATGTGATAATTGACTTTCTCTGCGTGACTTATTTCACTTAGCATAATCTCCTCCAGTCCCATCCATGTTGATGTAAAAGTTGGGTATTCATCCTTTCTGATGGCTGAGTACCATTGTATATATGGACCACATCTTCTTTATCCATTCATCTGTTGAAGGGCATCTCGGCTCTTTCCACAGTTTGGCTATTGCGGACATTGCTGCTATGAACATTGGGGTGCATATGGCCCTTCTTTTCACTACATCTGTGTCTTTGGGGTAAATACCCAGGAGTGCAATTGCTGGGTCATAGGGTAGCTCTATTTTTAAATTTTTGAGGCACCTCCACACTGTTTTCCAAAGTGTCTGTACCAACTTGTATTCCCACCAACAGTGTAAGAGGGTTCCCCTTTCTCCACAACCTCTCCAGCATTTATTGTTTCTTTCCCTGTCCATTTTGCTATTCTAACTGGTGTAAGGTGGTATCTCAATGTGGTTTTGATTTGATTTCCCTGACGGCTAATGATGATGAACATTTTTTCATGTGTCTGTTAGCCATTTGTATGTCTTCTTCAGCGAAGTGTCTTTTCATATCTTCTGCCCATTTTTTGACTTGATTATTTGTTTTTTGGGTGTTGAATTTGAAAAGTTCTTTATAGATCTTGGATACCAGCCCTTTATCTGTAGTGTCATTTGCAAATATCTTCTCCCATTCTGTGGGTTGCCTCTTTGTTTTGTTGACTGTTTCCTTTGCCGTGCAGAAGCTTTTTATCTTGATGAAGTCCCAAAAGTTCATTTTTGCTTTTGTTTCACCAGCCTTTGGAGATGTATCTTGAGAGAAGTTGCTGTGGACGATGTCAAAGAGGTTACTGCCTATGTTCTCCTCTAGGATTTTGATGGATTCCAGTCTCACATTGAGATCTTTCATCCATTTTGAGTTTATCTTTGTGTATGGTGTTAGAGAATGGTTGAGTTTAATTCTTCTGCATGTGGCTGTCCAATTTTCCTAACACCATTTATTGAAGAGACTGTCTTTTTTCCATTGCATGTTTTTTCCTGCTTTGTCGAAGATTATTTGACCATAGAGTTGAGGGTCCATATCTGGGTTCTCTATTCTGTTCCATTGGTCTATATGTCTGTTTTTGTGCCAGTACCATGCTGTCTTGGTGATCACAGCTTTGGAATATAGCTTGAAATTGGGCAACGTGATGCCCCCCAGCTTTGTTGTTCTTTTTCAACATTTCCTTGGCGATTCAGGGTCTTTTCTGATTCCATACAAATTTTAGGATTGTTTGTTCCAGCACTTTGAAAAATGTCACTGGAATTTTGATCGGGATGGCATTGAAGGTGTAGATTGCTCTGGGTAGCATAGACATTTAAACAATGTTTATTCTTCTGATCCATGAGCATGGAATATTTTTCCATCTTTTTGTGTCTTCTTCAATTTCTTTCATGAGCGTTCTGTAGTTCCTAGAGTATAGATTATTTACCTCTTTGGTTAGGTTTATTCCGAGCTTTCTTATGGTTTTTGGTGCTATTGTAAATGGAATAGTTTCTCTAATTTCTCTTTCTACAGTTGCATTTTTAGTGTATAAGAAAGCAACTGTTTTCTGTGCATTGATTTTTATCCTGCCCCATTACTGAATTGCTGTATGAGTTCTAGTAATTTGGTGGTGGAGTCTTTTGGGTTTTCCACATAAAGTATCATGTCATCTGTGAAGAGAGAGAGTTTGACTTCTTCTTTGCCAATTTGAATACCTTTTATTTCTTTTTGTTGTCTGATTGCTGTTGCTAGGACTTCTAGTACTCTGTTGAACAATAGTGGCGAGAGTGGGCATTCTTGACGTGTTCCTGATCTTAAGGGAAAGGCTCTCAGCTTTTCCCCATTAAGGATGATATTTGCTGTGGGTTTTTCATAGATGGATTTTATGAACTTGAGAAATGTTCCCCCTATCCCTATACTCTGAAGTGTTTTAATCAGGAAAGGATGTTGTATTTTGTCAAATGCTTTTTCTGTATCAATTGAGAGGACCATATGGTTCTTCTCCCTCCTCTTATTAATGTGTTCTATCACATTGATTTGTGAATGTTGAACCACCCTTGCATTGCGGGGATAAATCCCACTTGGTCATGGTGGATGATCCTTTTAATGTATTGTTGGATCCTATTAGCTAGGATTTTGTTGAGGATTTTGGAATCCATATTCATCAGGGATATCGGTCTGAAATTCTCCTTTTTGATGGGGTCTTTGCCTGGTTTGGGGATTAAGGTAATGCTGGCCTCATAGAATGAGTTTGGAAGTTTTCCTTCTGTTTCTATTTTTTGAAACAGCTTCAGTAGAATAGGTATTATTTCTTCTTTGAATGTTTGGTAGAATTCCCCAGGGAATCCATCAGGCCCTGAACTCTTGTTTTTTGGGAGGTTTTTGATCACTGCTTCAATCTCGTTACTGGTTATTGGCCTATTCAGGTTGTCAATTTCTTCCTGTTTCAGTCTTGGCAGCTGATAGGTTTCCAGGAAGGCCTCCATTTCATCCAGGTTGCTCAGTTTATTGGCATATAGTTGTTGGTAATAATGTCTAATAATTGTTTCTATTTCCTTGGTGTTAGTCATAATCTCTCCCCTTTCATTCATAATTTTATTAATTGGGGTCCTTTCTCTTTTGGATAAGTCTGGCCAGTGGTTTATCGATCTTATTCTTTCAAAGAACCAACTTCTAGTTTCATTGATCTGATCTACTGTTTCTGGTTTCTAATTCATTGATCTCTGCTCTAATCTTAATTATTTCTCTTCTAATGCGTGGCTTAGGCGTCATTTGTTGCTTTTTCTCTAGTTCTTTAAGGTGTAGAGTTAGTTGGTGAATTCGGGATTTTTCTATTTTTTTGAGTGAGGCTTGGATGGCTATGTATTTCCCCCTTAGGACCACCTTTGCAGTATCCCATAGGTTTTGGACCGATGTATTTTCGTTCTCATTGATTTCCATGAATTGTTTAAGTTCTTCTTTGATTTCCTGGTTGACGCAAACATTCTTGAGCAGAGTGGTTTTTAGCTTCCAAGTGTTTGAATTTCTGCCAATTTTTTTCTTGTGATTGAGTTCTAGTTTTAAAGCATTGTAGTCTGAGAATATGCAGGAAATAATCTCAATCTTTTGGTATCGGTTGAGATCTGATTTGTGACCGAGTATGTGGTCTATTCTGGAGAAAGTTCCATGTGTGCTCGAGAAGAATGAGTATTCTGTTGTTTTAGGGGGGAATGTTCTGTATATATCTATGAGGTCCATCTGGTCTAGTATGTCATTCAAAACTCTTGTTTCTTTGTTGATTTTCTGCTTAGATGATCTGTCTATTGCTGAGAGTGGAATGTTGAGGTCTCCTACAATTAACATATTGTTACCAATATGACTCTTTATTTTGGTTAACAGTTGGCTTATGTAGATGGCTGCTCTCATGTTGGGGTCATAGATATTTAAAATTGTTAGATCTTCTTGTTGGAGAGACCCTTTAAGAATGATATAGTGTCCTTCTGTGTCTCTAACTATAGATTTTAGTTTAAAATCTAATTTGTCTGATATAAGAATTGCTACCCCAGCTTTCTTTTGAGGTCCGCTGGCATGGAAGATGGATCTCCATCCCTTCACTTTCAGTCTGGATGTATCTTTAGGTTCAAAATGAGTCTCTTGTAGACAGCATATGGATGGGTCCTGTCTTCTTATCCCATCTACAACCCTGTGCCGTTTTATGGGAGCATTTAGGCCATTCATGTTGAGTGATTATTGAAAGATATGAATTAATTGTCATTAAGTTGCCTGTGAAGACGTTGTTTTTATAGATTGTCCCTATAAATTTCTGTTGTATATCATTCTTAGGGTCTTTCTCCTTTTATAGAACCCCCCTTAATATTTCTTGCAGGGACGGCTTAGTGGTCACATATTCTTTCAGCTTCTGCTGGTTGTGGAAGCTCTGCATCTCTCCATCCATTCTAAATGAAAGCCTTGCCAGATAAAGTATTCTTGGCTGCATGTTCTTCTCATTTAGTACCCTGAATATGTCTTGCCAGGCCTTTCTGGCTTGCCAGGTCTCTGTGGATAGGTCTGACGTTATTCTGATGTTCCTCCCTTTCCCCCTAACTGCCCTTAAGATGGTTTCCTTGGTTCTAAGATTTGCAAGTTTTACTATTACAGCCGGGGTGTTGGCCTGTTTTCCTTTATCTTGAGGGGGGTCCTCTCTGCCTCTAGGACACGAATGTTTGTTTCATTCCCCAGATTAGGGAAGTTCTCAGCTACGATTTGCTCAAATATATCTTCTAATCCTCTCTCTCTCCACTCCCTCCGGGATTCCAATAATTCTGACATTGGAACGTTTCATGGTGTCACTTATTTCTCTATTTTCATGGATTCTGAGTTGTTTTTCCCTGGCCTCCTCTTTTCCCTTTTTATCTGTTAAATTGTCTTCCAGGTCACTAATTCGTTCTTCTGCCTCACTTACCCTAGCTGTTAGATTATCTAGATTAGATTGGATCTCACTGATAGCATTTTTAAGTTCTGCCAATTCAGCTTTCATTTCTACCCTTAGAGACTCTATGTTGCCATTAATCAATTTCTCCATTCTTGCTATTGTCTTCACAGTTTCTAGCCTGAATTCCATCTCCAACATCTTGGTTATATCTGCATCCATTTGTAAATCTGTGGCATAAGTCATAATCTCTGAGTCTTTTGGGGTTCCTCCTCCTAGTCATTCTGTTGATGGGTGGTTGAGGGGATGTATAGAGTCCAAATTATTGACCAGAACCCAAGCAAGATGCACCTGTTTTCTAGGGACCTTAGGGTTGCTGGCCTCCTGTTTTCCCAGCCTGTCTTCTGTGGGAGGGGCCTGCTGCACTGTTACTCAGGCAACACTGTTTGGGCAGAGTTGACCTGCCCCCGGTAGCAGGGGATGGGCTCATTGGGAATAGTTTTTTTGGAGGGGCTTTTGTTCTCTGGTGGCTTTCCCTGGCTGCTTTCCATGTCTCTTCCGAGAGTCAGAGCAGAAGAGACCATTTCCAACCCTCTGCCTCAGAGCAGAGAGATCGCAGGCTGTTCTTCAGTGAGCTCCCCAGGCCATGCTATCTCCATTTCTGTCTGTGCTGCTATAAACTGCAGCATCCTGGGTTGTGCACCCCTCCACAGTGCCCCCAGTCCTGCCTCTAGGTCGGGGCACGTCTCTGCCCTTTGTGCTTCTAAAACCACCAGCCGCTCCCAGTTCGCACAGGTGACCACACCACTCAGGGTTTCCGTCCTGGGGGGCTTCCCTAAAGTCCTTTCCCCGCTGAGACCCATCCCCAGTGTGCAAGGCTGTCGCTCACCAGCGGTGTAGGATCCCCATGGCCAGGCTCCCTCCCGCTGCCATTTATCCTCCCATATCTGCCTGCGGATTCAGGGGTCCCTGCTTTGTACCTTGAAACCAACCGCCTGCGATATTCTGTTTGTAGAGACCAGATCTTCTTACATCTCAGGCTGATTTTGTGGGTACTCAGAGTGGTCTGGTAGATATCCAGCTCAATTCCTGGGACCAGTTGGAATAGGGTCCCCTACTCCTCCGCCATCTTTTCTCCCTCTAGCCTCCTGTTTTTAAAAAATCAAAATGCTCATATGCACCAGTCACTCAATGTTTAAAGAAAATAAGTATTTGGTCTGTTATTTTATGCTGTCCTGCCAGCCTCATAACTGACTTTATTGATCATCTTATCCTTTATGGAAGCATCAAAGCAGTAAACACGATGTTTTACGAAAAAGAAAAATAATCATTGAAGACAAGTGACTTAATGGTTTTCCCAAAAGGAAAACTTGAGTGGTGCCTCAAGAATTATATTTCTACTTTTCCAATTACAGACAGCAACATTAATATTACCCTAGTAAATATGCCAATAAAAGTCTCATCTAGCTAAATTGAATGATCTATGGATTCTCAACCTGCACTAAATGTTAGAAATATTTTGATTGAATTTATTTCAAAGCTTATTTATGCTCTTTTTCCACAAGGAAATTGGGAACCAGAGAACTTAAGTGATTTAATCAAGGTTATTTGCTAATTTGTTCTTATGTCACCTGTATGGGGAAGGGACGCTAAAATTTAAGAGATCAGATTTACATAGTTTATCTACCAGCCTCTTCTCCTGTATCATTTCTATTACTCCCTTACCATATTTGCTCCCCACAAAAATTAGTATTTTTGAGAAGCATGACCTTAGGGGAAGTTGCAAGGAATGTTTGCTTTCGTTTTTTAGCTTCTAAATATTTTCCTCATGCTGCCTTGCCTTCTTTGGGTCTGAACTCATTAAAACTCTTTACTAGGCGAATTCTACATCTGATTTGTTCAGGAATATTTAAAATAGAGAACAAAGACTTCCTTAAAATTGACTGTGGTCACAATTTTTAAAATAATGAAATCAATGGAGAATTGTCCATTTTTCAAAATAAATGTTCATATGTTCTTTCTACTCTGTCCCTTCTATAAAAAATGGCCAGTATGGTGATGGACTTGTTCTTAAGAAATAATTTTGGTCAGAGAGAAGTGAAAAAATGTGAGGCAATTATTTAATTGACAAGAACTGACTACAGTTATCTTTTCTAATCTCTCATTTGTCATCTCTTAAGTTCTGCTTTTAGACATGGAAAACTTTTTAGTGTTTTGAATTTTAAATCCCTTTGGTATTTGGTCTGTTAGATGGAGTTTTTAGGCTGGTAAAGGTCAGAATTGACAATGTCTGCAGAATCCACTGGGGCTGAATCATCTTTAGCTATTTAGTATCCTGAAATTCATGAATTTAAGAGGCATTTATTTTGACCTTCAAATAGGAAATGCATACCAGAAAAAAGCACCAGGCATGCAGACTATGGAGTCCATAGTAAGCACTTTGCTGTCAATATTTAACTATGGGTGCTTCCAGAAAAAAATGAGTCACAGTGTCAGAGTAGGGCTCTCTGCCCTATACTTTTCAGAGAACATACAGGAAGACTATCCCTTTTTGAGAACTTAACTTGAATTTTAATACCCATAAATTGATAATCCTATAGAATTGCCACAAAATCTGCAATTTCTAATGTTTGTAACCTTAAAATGCATACAAATTTGGTGAGATCCTTCTGTTTTCATAGTGAGCTAGAGTCTTACTTTCCTTATTTGAACAGGAATGTTATTTCCAGAGCACGAATTATTGAATTTCAAGGGATTTTAGGCTGTCTAGCTGACTCAATAACTATAGTTTCATTGGACCTATCTTCAAACTGCATCAGATCATGGAGCAATGAAGCACAAAGCAAAAATACAGAGCAGAGTTCCATTTCTTCCACTCAGTTGGAAAGAAGAGGAAGAGGAAAAATTCAAGACCTACAGAACACTTAGGAAAATACAAAGAATCTTCATCTTTTTTTATTTTCATTTTTCAGAACTGTCATTCTTCTCCAGCACTCAAACGTATCACGTCTAAGGCCATTATGATACTATCAAAAAGATATTCAGATAACTAATTAGCAAAAGAGACCTGTAATTTAATACAGCAGATTGAATGCCTGAATTTATCTTTTTTTTCTGAAACAATAGTAACATGATGGTAAGCATATAAAAGAAGTATAGCCCTCTCCCAACATATACATACAAGGAATGGAAGACAGCAAGATGGAAGGTGCATTCATGAGTGGTATTTGGCTTCGTACAGAGGCGAAAGCTGAAGTCTCAGGTTCAAATGAAAAAGGTACAGATAAGGAGCAACCATATTCACTCTAAATCTAAATATTGGTTGATTCACACACACACACACACACACACACACTAAGAGAAAGGAACTAATTACTGGATTAATCCACCAAGTGCAACGTAAAACTGAGAGGATTTCCGGAATAAGAACAAGAAGGATAAACTGCCCAGGTATTTTAAGCAGGAGGAGTTTTCATACAATGAATGATATGCTTACAAAATCAATAAAAGGGGAAAAAGAGCAGATTCTAAACTGAATATCTCTAAACGATGCCCCTAAAATATAGAACTGGCCAGTTAGGCAAGCTCCAACCCCTGAGGTTACCACTCGAGCCATGTCCACAACCATACCTGCCTCTGAACATCAGGAAACTGAAAAATGGATGCCTTATATATACATTCCAGTGATTAGAAAATTAGGTGAGAAAGTTAACAATACGGGGCCATTTTTTGACACTCAGGAAACTAGGAACTAGAGACATCTGCAAAATTCTAATCTTGACAGTGCTAATTGTTGCTAAAGGAAAATGGAGTCTACTTCACTTCTGCCATGCAAATATTAGACAAATACATCTAAGAACCCAATAATCACACACAAACAGTTGCCAGGAATTTTTAGAAGTACGGTTTTGTTTTGTTTTTTTTAGTTGGGTAGTTATGTGCTTACCTGAAGCTCCATTACTAAGAAAGAATAGATTTGAGGGGACAAGTAACTCTAGAAGGATATAAGAGGTCTGTGTTTCTTGAGATATTGAACCAAAATTGTTCTAAATTTCGGTAGGTGAATATAGGGGATTGAGTAAAAGTCCACATACTGAACAGTGAAATTTCTAGCTCATTTCCTCCATTCTGTGTCCAGAATGCTAGAAGCTAGGTGTAATGCAGTGGGCATGATTGCAATATTAGTATTTGGGCAAATTAGCCCAAAGGAATACTCTAAATGTATATATAAATACTAAATGTATTTATATTTAGAGAACATAATGACATGGTCAGGGGAAATCTACAATTCCACACAATCTAGCTACTTTTATCATAAAGCTTCCAATCAAATTTTAACACCTAACAGTTAAGTAGAGAATCCCAAGCATACTAGTCATTTCCTGAATGCTTTTAACATGGAAAAGAAAGACCAAAATAAACACGAAAATAGCAACTAGCCAATTAACATCTGGAGAAGCAGAAACAATACAGAGAAAAACAACCAAAGCCAAAAATCAGTAAAAAGATGATTAGTATTGTCATAAGTTTCAGATGGTAATTAAGAGCACAGCAGAGTAAAAAACAATCATGTAACACAAATTAAGTTTGGAAATTAAAAATGTGATAGCTCGACTTTTAAAATTCTATTGAATGAAGATAATACTGAAGGCAATCTCGCAGAGAGTAGAAAGTAAATCAGAGAGAAAAGAAAACAATTGAAGAATCAATACCAAGTCCAATATCTGACTAAGCGGAAATACAGAAGAAGAACACATACAGAAAAAGCATAAGAAATTGTCAAAGAATTAACAAAAAATTTCCCAGAACTGAAAGATAGAACTTGCTATATTAAAAGCTTCCACTAGGGGTCATTTTAATGATTAAAAAAGGTGCACTGATGGGAGTTGTGGACCAAGATGGTGAAGCAGAAAGACTGCACTCCCCTCCTCCATGGACACACCAAACCTACATTTATAGAGCAGTTCCTCCTAAAGAACTGAGGGCTGACTGAACAGCATCTGCACAACAAAAGACAGACCACCTAAGAGAATGGCAAGAGAAACAGGGACATGGTAATGAAAGGATTGCCCACTCCCCAACACCACAAACAGCAGTGGGGAGGAATAGTACTGAAGAAGGTAAACTAGAATATAAAGGAAACAGAACCCAACCCAGAACCCTGCCATATGATGGAGGGGCTGGTGAGGGCCACCGTTTGCATTCCCTCTCCAACTTGATAGCGTGGACAGACCAGAGTCTGGGTATAATAACCAACCAGCTGCTTCAGTGAGAGCTGGATCCCTACCCCACAACAGCCACAGATAGCCTGAGACATAGAAAAAAAAAGGCATGGTTTCAGAGAACAACTAGAAAATAAAGGATCCAGCCCTAGAGCACTACCAAATACCAGGGGGACCTGCTGGAACTCCCTCCATGTGGAAGGGACTGGCAAGTACCATAGTTTATATCCCTACCCCCTTACACACCTTGACAGCAAAGACAGGAGCACTGTCCGGGCCTCCTTGCCAACCTACCACCTCAGTGACTCCTAGGCATCAAGCCCACACTCGCCTCACCTGTTTTACCTAGGCAGCCCCCACAAGGGACACAACAGGACACCCCCGATCAGTGCTCACTATAGGTCCAGCCATCTCACCAAGGTGACAGAGATGCAAAGCAGCCAGTAACATTCCAGGTCCACATAACTTTGGCTCCAAACAGAGTACTCCAGAACCCCTCATCTGTGCCTGTTTGGGCTCCAGCCAGCAGGCCAGAGGGCCCTTGCATGGAGTTCCCCAAGAGCTTCCCACCCACACACCTGCCTCTGATCCAGTTGTTCCCATCAGGACACCGCCTGTGCAAAGCACTCAGGGAACCACCAGCCCACCCCTGTCTTGGCTCTAGCTAGTCCACCACGGTGCCCCTGTTGTAGGGCACTCCAGGACTCTTGGCTTGTACTCACTTCAGCTTCACCTGTCCTCCCAAGGGCCCTCTGCCTAAAGAGTCCCAGGTCCTCCCTGGGCAATGCCCACTTCAGCTGTCCTGCCAGATTTCCTTTTGTGCAGAGAGCACTGGGACTCCCTGGTTTGCACCCATTTCAGCTTCAGCTCTCTGGCCAGCATACCCTTTGTGCAGAGCCCTAGGACCTCCCCAGCCTGCATTCAACTTCAGCTCTAGCTGCTCCTCTAGGGTGGTCTCAACTCAGAATGCTCTGGAAGTTCCAGGTCATGACAGCCACAGTTCCAACCAGCTAGCCAAAGTCACCAGGTACAAACAGTGTACACAGGAGATGACCATATAAAGAGTATTCCTTCAAATTTAGTTCAGCCTAATTCGTAGAACCAAACACAGAAAGTCAAGAAAAATGAAGAGACAGGAATATGCTCCAAATGAAAGAATAAGGCAGAATCTTAGAAAAATAACTAAATGAAATGGAGATAAGCGATCTACCTGATAAAGAGTTCAAAGTAATGTTCATAGAGATGCTTACTGGACTGGAGAGAAGAGTGGATAAATTCAATGAGAACTCCAACAAAGAGAAAATATTAAAAAAAGAACTAGAGTTGACAGAATAACTTAAATAAAAAAATACACCAGAAGGAATCAGTAGTGTATTAGAGGATGCAGAAAAATGGATCAGCAATCTGGAAGACAAGGTAATGGAAAGCATCCAAGCTGAACAGCAAAAAGAAAAAAGAATTTTTAAAAAATGAGGAAAGGTAAAGTTCTTTTGAAGTGAAAAAACATTTGCATTATAGGGGTGTCACAGAGAAAGGAGCAGAAAAATTGCTTCATAAAATAATAGCAGAAAACTTCTTTAATTTACATCTAGGTTTAGGAAGGACAGAGAGTTCTGAACAAGATGAACCAAGGAGGTTCATCTTGGACCCATCATGGACCCAAGGAGGATCACACCATGAAATATAATAATTAAAATGTCAAAGATTAAAAATAAAAAAGCAACTAGTTATGTACTGTGAAAACTCTATAAGCCCATCATCTGATTTTTCAGCAAAATCTTGGCAGGCTGGAAGGGAGTGGCAGGATACATTCACAGCAGCAAGGAAAAATCCTGCCACCAAGAATGTTCTACTCAGTAAGATTATCATTCAGAGTGAAAAGAGAAATGGAGATTCCCAGACAAACAAAAATTAAAGGACTTAATCACTAAACATGCCTTAGCAGAAATATTAAAGGGACTTACTAAAGTGGAAAAGAAGAGGCCATAATTAGAAATAAGAAAATTCTGAATGGAAAGAATTGCAATCGCTTATAAAGCTAGTATGAAGGTTAAAAATGAAAGTAGCAAAATCAGTTACATCAAAAAAATTAGTTAAGGGGACTCACAAAATCAGACGTAAAATAGCACAACATATACATGAAATGTTCTTTCAGAATGTGTTCAAACTTAACTGACCATCAACGTAATATAGACTTCTGTATACTTAGGATGTTATATAGGACCTCATGGTAACCACGAAGCAAAAACCTATAGTAGACACAAAAAAGAGCCAAGCATAATACTAAAGAAGCCATCACTCCCAAGGAAAGAGAACAAGAGAAGGAACAATAACAACCAGAAAACAAGTAACAAAAAGCCAATAACTGTACACTTATCAATCATTACTTTAAATGTAAATGGTCTAAATGCTCTAATCAAAACACATAGGGTGATAGGATGGATGAAAATACAAGACCAACCAAATGCTGACTACAACAGACTCACTCCAGACTTAAAGACTTACAGACTTAAAGTGAAGGGATGGTAAAAGAATTTCACACAAGTGGAAGCAGATAAAAGCCTGGGAAGCAAAACTTCTATCAGACAAAATAGATTTTAAACAAAGACTGTGACAAGAGACAAAGGAAGGTACCACATAATGATAATGGGATCAACCCCATAAGGAGATAAAATAATTATAAATATCTATGCATCCAACGTTGGAGCATCTAAATACATAAAGCAAATATTAACAGACATAAACAGAGAAATTGACCATAATGCAATAATACTAGGAGATTTTAATACCCCACTTACATCGGTGGATAGATCGATCATCCAGAGAGAAAATCACTGAGGAAACAGTGTCTTTGAGTGACACATTAGACCAGATGGATTTAACATACATCCAGAACATTCTGTCCAAAACCAACAATATTCTTTTCAAGTGCACATGGACCACTCTCCAGGATAGATCACATGTTAGGCAACAAAACAACTCTCAATAAATTTAAGAAGACTGGAATCATATCAGGCACCTTTTCTGACCATAATCACGGGAAACTAGAAATCAGCTATAAGAAAAAACTGGAAAAAAGGCCTACATATGAAGGGTAAACAACACATTATTAAGCAACCAATGTGTCAGCAAAAAATCAAAGAGAAAATTCAAAACCAAAAAAATACAAGGAGACAAAAGAAAATACAATGGTCCAAAATCTTTGGGATGAAGTTCAAGCAGTTCTAACAGGGAAATTAGTAGTGATACAGGTCTACCTCGAAAAACCAAGAAAAATCTCAAATAACCTAAGTTTACACCTAAAGAAACAAAGAAAGAATAAACAGAGCCCAAAGTCAGTAGAAGAAAGTAAATAAAAATAAAAAATTGACAGAGTGGAAATAAGAGAAATAGAGACTAAAAAAACAATAGAAAAGATCAATGAAAATAAGAGTTGGCTCTTTGAGAAGGCAACATTATCAAAATTGATAAAGCTTCAGGTAAACTCCTAAAGAAAAAAAAGGGAGAGGAACCAAATAAATCTAAAATGCAGAAAAGAACCTATATCACAGAAATACAAAGAATTATAAGAGAGTACTGTGAAAAGGGACAATTTCAAAGAAATGGACACATTTCTTGGAACATGCATTCTTCTAAATGGAATCAGGAAGAAATAGAAAATTTGAATAGATCAATTACTAGTAACAAAATTGAATTGGTAATTAAAAAAACTACCAAAAAACCAAAGTCCAGGACCAGATGTATTCTCAGGTGAATTCTATCCAATACCTAAGAACAATTAATACCAATTCTCTTCAGCTAGTCCAAAAAATGTAAGACAAAATCTTCCAAACACATTTTATGAGGCCAGCAAAACCAGAAAAGGACACCACATGCACACAAAAAGGATAATTATAGGCCAATATCGCTGATGAAGATAGACGTAAAAATCCTCAATATACAAGCAAACTGCATTTAACAATACATTATTAAAAGGATCATTTACCACAATCAAATAAGATTTATTCTGGGGTACAAGGATGATTCAGTATCTGCAAATCAATCAATACACTATGGTAATAAAATGAATAAAAATCATATACTCATCTTACTAGCTGCAGAAAAACCACTTGACAAAACACAACATCCTTTGATGACAAAAACTCTCAAAAAAGTGGATTTTTAGAGGGAACAAACCTAATAAAGTCCATGTGTAACAAATGCACAGGTAGCATTTACTCAATGGGGAAAACCTCAGAGCCTTTCCTCTAAGACCAGGACTAAGACAAAGATGTCCATTCTGACCACATTTATTCGACATTGTACTGGAAGTCCTAGTCACAGCAATTAGACAAGAAAAAGAAAAGGCATCCACAATGGTAAAGAAGGAGTAAAACTGTCAGTATTTGCAGGTGGCATGATATGTAGAAAATATGGAAAACCCTAAAGACACCACCAAAAAAGTATTAGAGGTAATAAATAAATAATGTTGTAAGGTACAAAATTGAGAAATCAGTTGCATTTTTATACGCTAATAATGAAGTTGCAGAAAGAGAAATTAAGAAAACAATTCCATTTACACTGGCACCAAAAAGAATAAGATATGTAGGAATAAATTGAACAAAGGAGTTCAAAGATCTGTACCCAACAATTATAAAAGATTGATTAAAGTAATTGCAGAGGACACAAAAGAATGGCGAGACATACAATGCTCATGGATTGGAAGAATAAATATTGTTGAAATGTCCATACTATACAAAGCTATCTATAGACTCAGTTGATGTCTATAGAAATACCAACAGCATTTTCCAAATAACTAGGCAAATATCTCTAAAGTTTGTATGGAACCACAAAAGGCTCTGAATAGCCAAAGCAATTTTGAGAAAGAAGAACAAAGCTGGAGTTATCACATTCCCAGATTTCAAGATATACTAAAAGCTACACTAACCAAAACTATATGGTAGTGGCACAAAAAAAGACACATAGATCAACAGAATAGAATAGTCTAGAAATAAACCCACACTTATGTGGTCAATTAATGTACGACAAAAGAGATAAGAGTATATAATGGGGAAAAGACTGTCTCTTCAACAAACTGTATTGGGAAAACTGGACAGTTACACACCCAAAGAAGGAAACTGGACCACTTTCTTACACCATGCACAAAAATAAAAGCAAAATGGAATAGAGACCTCAATGTGAGACCTGAAACCATAAAACTCTTAGATGAAAACGTAGGCAGTAATCTTTTTGACATCAGCCTTAGCAACATTTTTCTAGATCTGTCTGTTTAAGGCAAACAAAAGTAAAAATAAACTATTGGGACGACACCAAAATAAAAAGCTTTTGCACAGCAAAAGAAACCATCAAACAAAAAGGCAACCTGCTGAATGAGAGAAGGTATTTGCAAATGATATATCTGATAAGGGGTTATTATCCAAAATATATACAGAACTTAATCAACCTAACACAAGAAAAATAGTCTTATTAAAAATTGGGCAGAGGACCTGATCTGACATTTTTTTAAAGAAAGATACAGATGGCCAACAGATAGGAGAAGATGCTCAACATCACTAATCACTGATCACCAGAAAATGCAAATCAGAACGACAATGAGTTATCAGCTTACACTTGTCCTAATAGGCAGTATCATGAAGAGAAGGAATAACAAGAATTGATGAGGATGTGGATCTAAAAGAACCATCATGCACTGCTGGGAATGTAGCCACTGTGGAAAACAGTATAGACGTTCCTCAAACATTAAAATTAGAAATAATGTATGATCCAGTAATTCTACTATTGGGTATTTACCCAAAGAAACCCCCTAGATTTTTGCAGCATTATTTACAATAGTTAAGTTATGGAAGCACCCTAAATATCCATAGATGAATGTAAAAAATATGTGGTATATATAAACATTCCACTATTACTCAGCAGTAAAAAAGAATGAGATCTTGCCATTTGCAACAACATGAGTGCGCCTAGAGGGTACTATCCCAAGTGAAGTCAGTTAGAAAGACAAATACCCTATGATTTTACTTATATGTGGAATCTAAAAAATGAATAAAGGTGAAAAGCAGAAACAGACCCGTAATACAGAAAACCATCTGGTGGTTGGTAGAGGAGGGGGTTGGCAAAGAAGGGTAGGGGGAGCACCTGGGTGGCTTAGTTGGTTAAGCAGCTGCCTTTGGCTCAGGTCATGATCTCAGTGTCCTAGAATCAAGTCCTGCATCTCCCTTCTCCCTCTGCCCCTCCCCCCGCTTGTGCTTTCTCTCTCTCTCTCAAATAAAATCTTTTTAAAAAAATGGGGATGGAGGGGAGTGGGAGGTACAGACCTCCACTTATGGAATAAGTCATGGGAATACAAGATACAGTATGGGGAATGTAGTCAGTGGTAGTGAAACAGCATTGCACGGTGACAGATGGTAGCCACACTCGTGGAGAGCATAGCCTAACATGTAGAGTTGTCCAAACACTGTGTTGTACACCTGCAATTGTTACATTGTGTGTTAACTGTACTTCAATAAAAAAGAGAAAAAGATACATTGAGATATACTGTCATTAATTTTCCTACACCAGAGACAGAAAGATGATGATGAGACAGACTGATGGACATACAAGGAGAAAAATCATATCCACTGGAGTGGAAAACAGAATGACATCTGAATTTCTAGCAGCAAATTTTGAGGGGAAAGTCATTTCCAAACAAGAATTTAATGCCTAATGAAACCAATCAAGCTGGGAGTGAACTAAAGACATTTCAGACACCCAGATCTTTAAAAGGCCATTTTGCAGATACTCCGTCTAGCCCTGAGCTCTGAAAGACGCAGCACATACTACTTTATCTCGCCTTGGTCTTACAGCATCTTTTGGTAGCAGAGTAATTAGTGGACAAGCTAGTGAGCACTCTGGTAGAAAGCGTTCTGGATTGTCACTGTATCAGAGCTCTGCACATTACTCAGGCCTTTTTGGTTGCTGAAACAAAGGTTTTCCAATCTCACATGATGACTTCATACAGGCAGGTCTTAGAGGACCGCATATACTAGTTGGTCACTGTTTGAGGCTACAGCTAGCCGTATTAATTTCAGCAAGGTTAGCTGTGTCTATGGAATTGTCTACGGTGTCAACTCAGGTAAAACAAAATAAAAAATACGACCACTTTATGGAAAGACATCTTCAGCCAAAATAAAAATTCTTTCTCTCTCAGTCTTCTGTCCCATAACTAATATGATCAGAAGCAGGCGTGCACTGGGTCAGCACTCAGCTCATAGAAGGTGTTTAATAACTGTGGACTGGCCACCTGCTGAACTCACTGACCAAAGACTGCATGAAGGTGAAGAGAATTACATGATTGGTTATCTTTCCTAATTCTGCAGTCTAGAGCAGTATGGGAAATGCACATAGCAAATGGCCATGAGGACCACCCTAATTCACAATGAAATCAATGTATAGAGTTGGAGAAAAGTATGTAGAAGTGTATAGAAGAATAAAAGACTGAATTCTGACCTTAGCCTATAGGGAACCAAGCTGTACTTTATATAAGCCAATTTAAGTATGATCTGCAGAGGATGATAAATCCCAGAATAAGTTGCCTGAAATGTCATTGTTGTAATTTCACTATCTTTTTAAAACTCTGGGTCTTGTGTTAAAAATGTAAATTACATTTAGGTCACTTGTACCTCGGTGTGAGTAAGTTTCAGGTCATTTACAGGACAGATACAGGATAGAGCACAGAGCTTGGTGCAAATGGGCAGAAATGGGCATGCAAGCAAGGACTGAATGAGTCAGAGATGGGCAGTGAGGGTGCAGGTCCATGGACCTCCAAAGTATCAAGCTCCCCTCACATGCTGGGGGGCCATTCAGTGATCCAAAGCAGCAGTGAATTCTCATCATGAAAATCAATTGGTTAAGAAAAATTTTGTTGAGAGGAGGAATAGTTACAGGCAGGTGAGCTAGGATTTGTGTGGCTTCCAAATACTTATTAAACATGTTGCCAAAACCCCCAGGTTGTATATCAACCAGCTGGGGATTCATTTAGATTTGTGTGGAATCTAAGCTTCCCTATCCGTCCTGAGTTGCTGAAGAAAGGGATTGTTAGAGCTTTGCAGCCAGCCCAGGGACTTGGACTTACGCATTTCAGAGGGGATCAGAGGTTCTGGGGTGATCAGGGTATAAATTCCTAATCTCTGTATACACATTTAATCATTTATTCAGCCCCACGACTCATCATCACCAGGCATGCTGTGTGAAATATTTCCCCTGACCTCTCGCACAGCCCCACCAGTCGCTCATTCAGATTGGCCTGTTGGAAATCATCTGAATATTGCACATGAGTGTTCATTCATACAAAGGCTGCTAAACCCTGGATAACACAGGAGATTGGATCAATTTACGCTTCCGTGCTCTCATTTATATTACTGAAATTTAAAACTGCATTTCATTTATTAATACCAAAATGGTTATCTGGAAAAGAATAAAGCCCCATAGAAGCTGCTGTCTTTGTCATTTTAGCACAGTAAAAAGGAGATGTATTTAAAATGTCAGGAGATCAAGTCATTGTGAAGAGTTTCCTACCAAAGTGCAGTGAATTATTTAAAAGTCCTGGCATCCCAAGCAGGTAGTGCACCTTCTTTCCAGTCAGGTACAAGTACTTCCGTAGATGTCAACTCGGTGCTCGTTCTTACTGTCAGAACATCTCAAGTACAGCAGAATATGAAGACCTTGGTGTGTCAAATAAAGCATGAAGAAAATAGAGGGTTTAACATATAGGGAGAGAAGAATGCAGCTCATGTGGAGTCCTACCTATTTCCTGGGCCTTTAAGGAACCTTGTTTCAAAGATTGGGGTTACGCTTTATTTTATAATTGGTAAGCGTGAACTTTATGCTCTGGTTCTTGACTTTTGTACTAAGATCCACAGTCCTCATTTCTCCATGGACCCTATAGAATTTACTCCTTTGGATTTTATCATATGTTTTCCTATATGCTGTCTTGCATTGCTGCTAATTTGTTCCTGTAAGTATTTCTTGCCCTTTTAGTTCTACACTAACTTGTTCTGCGCATCCCCACACCCTCTCCTCCATTCAGAGGACTATTAGGGCATGTCACCAGCACTCAACACGTTTGTTGATTGACATCATTGATACCCAGATTTCACAATGATGACTGTTGTATTTGAGCTAAGCAAAATTATTGTGGAATTCAATGCTAAATTTAACTATTGTTTAGGAAATTTACATTTTACTTCTGAAGTAATTGTTTATATGTTACATGTAAAGAAAACTGACATCTGTAAAAACAGAAATCAAACCATACCAATGACTTTCATTCCGATTGTCATTAATGCCTTACCTACATCTCAGTTTTGTGAAAGAAAGCGATCTTAGTGTAGTCTTACTATTTCTTGTAGGGCTGAGCTTAACTAGGAGTTAACAAATCCGGATTCTAGTTCCAATGCCATCGCTGTCTGGCTGCACCTATGAGCAAATCACTCTAACTTATTCTGGACCTACTTTTACCTTTCATAGATTTGTCAGAGAAGAAAGAGCATGTTTAGATTTTTAGATAGGGTTATATGGATGAAATAAGGTATCTGAAAGAATTCTGAAATATCAGAATGAGCCTCATTTCTTTATACCCCAAATTAGTGTATCATTGTATAACTCTTTTAAAGAAATAGTCAATTAAAACTTTAAACAAAAATCCTTTATAAAGAAGAATGGTAGAACTCCCATTTGTAAAAGTAAAAAGAGATTGCTCCTAATGTGAGAATTCTTAGTGCTACCAACTGTTATTTTCAGATATTTTTATCCATTAAGAATCAAAGAATGATTTTTTCCCTTCTTAGTGTAAAGGTGATAGTGATCTCGCACTTCCACACATCCTCTGTTCTCGCACTCCCGCCTTTCTGACCCTGCCTTCTGTCACCACGATTCCTCCTCCCTGACCCACCTCTTACATGCACAACTTGCATCTGCTGTTAACATCCACCTGTCTTAGGAACAGGAGTTGTTTTTAGGAAAAAGGGGATGATGGGTTTGGCTCCAAACAAAAGTCTAAACATTAAGTTTAGTATTTCAAAACTTCATCTTACCCTACTCTATCAGCCTTCACTCTCACTCTCTTCCCTCATTCTATAAGGCTACCAAAAGGTTGGACACGTGCTGATACTGATCCTAAGTTTCTGTATTACCTTGGGCTTTTGCTTGTTTGCTTTTCAGTCTTTAATTCCCTGTTTCTGTCTCTCTTGACAAAACATGGTGTTCTATTCAACATTATATTCACAAGAGTGTTTAGGAGATTGTTCTTGGGCAATGAGAAGCCGTCCACAAGAGCTGTTGAATTAAAGTGAATTGCTGGGCCATGTTTTGAGTTCTGGGTATCAAATTTAACATGTCAGGGACCTGGACAGAGAGTAAGTCTCTAGTGTTAGTGTGCTAGAAAAAAGTCTCTAAGTGTGACTAGAAGGGAAGAGTTATGCTGTCTGACCAGTAAATGCTGGAGCTCACAATACACGAATTGCTAGAAATCAGTCACCTATGGCAGACACTCCGAGTCATGAGTGTTATTCTACAATGCTCAGGAATTGTTTGATGTCTTTGACACACAGGATACATTTAAAGCCTCTGGAGAGTCTATAGAACATAAGAGGTATGCTTCAGAATTTAGGTAGGTTTTAAAAACAGAAAGGGTAAATACTCCATGTTTGAATAAAAATTTCATTATACAGTCTCCTTCATCTTTTGTTTAGGAAAAAAAATCAAACTTGAAAAAAACATTTCAAGTGGGACAAGGCACAGCTGCTATTATCATTATTATTATTATTATTATTATTATTATTATTATTACATGAAGGTATCTTTCTCAAGAAACATTTCCTAGCATTTGGGGCCCTGTGAAGGCCACATCTATATGAAGAAATAGGGGTGTTACCTTGAACTTTGTCATTGATAGGCTTCCCAAGCCTTTAAATTTTCTGTCCATTCATTCTCATCTATCCTGCCTGTTTGATTCACATTGTATTTTCTCCTTAGATTATTAAAACGGGAAGAAAGTTTCACATTTATTCCTCGGTCCCGTGAAGAGCTTCCAGATAACTTTCCAAAGGAAATCCCTGGGATCTGCTATTTCCTGGAGGTAAGGACTGGTCCTAAGCAGCCAAAGCCTTCTCTTTCTTCCTCGAGGATAAAAAAAGTTTCCTACAACATTGGCACCATGTTCCTCCGGGAGACAAGCCTCTGAGACCTACCGCAGATCAAAGACTCCTCCAAAAAGCACAAGCCCAGAACATGGGTCATGACAGGAGAGTGGAATGAAATGGTTTCTCTTTCACTACTTGGCTGAGAACAAGCAGTGGAATTTCTGTGTTATGTTAGGCAATAATCCTAGAAAAAGGTGGATGATGACTGTCAATTAAAAAAAAAATGGAGGGGGGAGGTAATGAGATGTGTCCATCCATGTGAGTGTTTTTTGGTCATATATATATATGTATATACTATATATATACATATATATATATATATTTTAAGTATGGGCCCCCTTTCACAACTAATAAATAGATTCCATGTTTTCTTGTTTGTCACACATACAGGTATCTTTCCCCACTTATCTGTATCACTTTTGAGAGCCATTTTTGATGATATATTCCTACATTTAGTGAGTTGGTGTGTGAGGACTATTTTCTAATTTTGTTTTTCCGAACAGACATTTCATACATACATCATGGCAGTGTGGTCAACTTCCCAGAAGGAAGAACTGTAACTCAGCAAAATATTTTAGGGATATTACCTATTTTTATACATCTCTCTTCTAGATAATTACATTTCACACAACATTCCTCGATTTTCAGAATCTGCTACTGTGTAGTTGGTATATTATGTAACTGTAACCTATTAATCAAATATACTTTCACTTATTTATACAGATTAGTGCTTGGACTGAGAATACATATAACCAAGGACTTCAGATGCTGAGAAAGCATTGTATGTCTGCTTAGTAAATGTACTTTTTAGATTTAATTAATGTAGCATGGAATCCAGAGGAAATAGAATTTCCCAGTAAGAGATTTATCTGTAATTAGGATTACAGAAAATCTTGTTGCCATCTTCTAAAAAACGTCAGTTAAAATGAAATGCTTTGCTGCATTGGACCCTTTTCAACTTAGCACTTATAAAATAGGTAGTTTGTACAATGTACTCAACTATATTCTAGTAATTTCCATGACTTGTTACTCCTCCCCCCACCTCTGCCCACTCTGCCCACTCTGCCCCCTGGATGCCTCCTAAGGGCTACCTGACACTGGGAGCAAATTCCTAGATGTTGGCATTAGTGAGAAAGAGGTTGTAGGACGTTTTGCCGAGAATGTTGTTTCTTGCAAAATAAGGGGGGAAGAAAACCTGTGTTTTATGGCTTTGAGATTAAAAAAAAAAAAAAAGGGGGAATTTTTCTTCTGCAGTTTGATTGATGTGGCTTTAAATTCAGTGAATCACCTTCATGAACACTGAAGTAGGTCTAGCCTCCAGGCCCAGTCATTGGCCATAGTGACAGGCTTCTATCACATGTGGTGCTAAAATGAAGACCTGTTCCCACTAATTAGCACTGCATGAAAATATTATCACACACTCACCCTGAAATTAGGAGCATAGTACATCCAGAGTTTTCCTATTTTGGATCTAATCTAAAACCCAAGTTTCTACTGAGGTTAATGAACTGGAAATATTTGTTTCCGTGAGACCTTGGAGTGGCCGTTTTTCTCCAGACGATATAATCATTGAGAGCTATGTCTACTGAATGTAATAGAGTGATTTCTCTGGTCAGGCATTTTGGCTGCATTAGGATTTGTTTATGCTGTAACTCAGCTACGGAGCATATTAACTGATGTCCAGTGTAGTCTGTGAGGCTTGTTAGTGTTTTTAAGTTCTCTAAGTGTGTAGCTAGAAAACATTTATCGATGTGCAAAGTATTTGTTGTAATGGCGATCACTTCTGTAATTGTTGAACTCTGTTTCACCCCAAGGCTTAGGAGGACACTGGTGCAACAGATAGTTTGGAGACAGGATCTAGACGAAGAGCTTTCTGAAGCCTGGCCTATCCCTCTCCTCCCTGGGTCTAGGTCTCTGTTTTTAACAACGTGGGGGGGCCAGAAGGCCAGTGTGTTTATTTGAGGGGAGTTTTATAGACTGGGGACAGGGTGCTCTCATGGGGGTAATTACAAAGGAGTTTCGTCAGAGGACTGGGAAATTAACCCACTTCCTTCACGGGGAACAAGGCGGAGGTTTACAGTTACTGTGGACAGAACAGGCTGGGAGCACCTCAGTCCTCACACTGAAAACAGACAACACTTTAGCCAGGTGCTCTGTACAGCACAGGAACATGGGGAGAGAACCCAGCTTCACTGAAATAATTTATGCTTATTTTGCATAGGAACTTAGAGCTTATTATGATAAACTAAATCAGTAAATGTTTTGGTGGTAAGCAATGTGTTTCATAACCATAAGGCTGCAAGGGACTTCCAGTAATCATCCAATCTATTTCTCTGCTTTTTGTGAAGATTTGTCTAAGCAACTACTCTAGATATATCATCATTCTCTCTATACTTAAGAATATCTGTGGGAAGCATATTTTAAAAACATCATTGAAAATCCACTTCATTATCCAGTACTTGGTAATAGGCCCCAAGACACGAATTGTATATACATTCAATTTGTCGAAAGAATAACAAACTCTTTTAGTTTATATGGTTCTTAGAGAAGAAGTAGCCATTTACATTGTCACAAATGTTACAATGAAAAATATACCAGAGATCTATTATATATCACAGAATATAAACTACACTTTTCAAACAATATAATCTAAATGTATCCTTGAAGCTATAGTCTGAGGCACTAGTCTAATCTGTTACCAGATTGCCAATTATTAGTTACACTGTTGCTATGTGTTTGCAAGTTACTGCATAAAGTGGCTGTTATTTCTAGCTGCACTCATAGAAGTTAGAAGCTGTGAAAAACTATTATATTTTTATTTGTCCTATGTAATACAGTCTACATATCCTCCGTTTAGGAATTGTGACTGCAACACTGGGTCATAGTTAGTATTTCATTTGACCAATATCTGTACAGTATTCTTACCTAAAAATTATTGCAAACATCATGCATTTTAGTGTGGCAGATTAAAAAGAATGTAAATGGATGTCCTATTAGAAATCAAGGTGATATTAAATTAGGGAAATGGCTTTGACCCACTCTAAAAGGGATACATTAAAATATAATCTGGTACTTACAGCTCCTCTGGTTTGGTGGTTTTTTTTTAGGCAACTCATTTGAAGAAGTCACTTTATGACTAGGCATCAGTATTATTTTGATAGAAATGAAGTCATTGCAAATAAATCAGTTACCCCACAAAGTCACATAGGTACCCCCAAACAGTGCACAGTATGTGCTCTGGGAATCTTAATAAATAGGTACCATTAGCCATAATAAAAAAAAGAATACTCCTCAATGCCTGCAGAGCATGAATCGTTGCATCTCTCCGCTATATAGCATGGTAAATAGCGAGGGAAAGAAGATAAAGCTTCTACGTAACAGGTGACCAAACTGTCTAAAACCTGCCTTGATATTCATTTCTTCTACTTTAAATTATTCTGGATTTCCCTTTTAATATATGACTCTGTGGAGTCCAGTGAGCCATGACCTATTATGACTGAGTCAGGCTCCTCTGCCTGAGGCTTAGAGTGGGACCACGGATTCAGCACTTCAAATGTAAACTCTCACAGTCTCACGCTTGGTTCTCTTGTCCAGGGATAACAGTATCAGAGACAGTGTTCTGTTGTTAAAGTGCAAAGTGTGTCTCTCCGGGAAACACAGAGCAAAGCAAGGCAACAGCTTAGACAAAATCTCATTCACAAGTGCAGCCCGGCTTTTAATTTTGTAAAATGCTCCAAAGATTTCCAGCAATAAAGCAAAATTAAATTGATATATACAAAAGGCAAGCCTCAGAGTTTGGAAAACCACCAAACTCTGTGTTTTGTACAGAAATATTGCTGCCAATTGATATCACATATTTGAGGTTGTGAGATATCAGGAAGGAAATCAAGATCACGACTGTAATTAAATATATTCACTGAAGGCTCCTTGGGATCCTGGCTTGCTGAGGGAAGGTGTTATGGATCATTAGGGCAGAGAAGAAAACTTGTACACGTGGGTTTCTGTCTTATCAAGCATTTTGAGCACTACTGAGCCCATGCCCAGACCCTGTCTACTCCGTGCTGCCAGTGGAAACCATCTCACTCCCTCAAACCTGGCCCCAACAAACGCTAGCCTCTCTGCACCTCTGAACCTCACGTGGCCATGGCAAGAGTTGCTGATTTCAGGCAGACAGGAAGACCCACGTAACGATGCGCTTCTGAAGTGGACGAACCATTCCCATTTGTGCTGGGGCATTGCTAACATCTGAAGCTTTTCCCTGTGCTTTTTCTTCCAAAAACACTCTGACTCCAAGCACTTGGTGTAACTTTACCAAAAATTCACTCGAAGTGAATTATATATGGTCCTGAATAGGCTTTGGGGGACACCAGAGGCCTTTTAGCCAACAATGCCTAGAAACTCAAGTCCAAGAACCAAGAACCAGTCAATAGCAACCTAGGTATTGTTATTATTAGGTTACAGATCCTCATCTATAAAAATTATGTTATTTTAGGGGCTTCTATAAGCCTATCTTACCAGATACAGCTGGAAAAACATGGTGCATGAGAGACTGAGTAATGAGAATTTAACATATGTCGGTCTGCATGACGATTCCTTACGGGCAGCTCTAGATATGCATACACGTCATTCACAAGCAGCTGATTTCATATCTACATAAAGTGTGTTAACATGACTGAACAAACTTTACTGTTACATGGGTAAATTGGCCCCAGCAGTGGACTCAGTTTGAGGGTCCTCGAGGTGGTGAATGAAGAACAGACACGGGTATTATATACAGATGAACATAAATCTTGTCAGAATACACTGAGATAGTGTGCAAAATTCCTTTCTCACACTTGAAACCTAAGTATTACTGTCCTGTCCTTTCTGTTTCCTTCCTTTGTTCCTTTTCCCTTTCATAAAAAAAAAGTCAATGATACAGTCCATCTCATGTTGTAAAATAGTTTGTTTTCTAAAATAATGGGTCCTTTTTGTGGGTGGATGTAGGGACGTGTGCATGTGTGTGCTGCATGTAGATATTACGTGATTAAAAGGAGTGACATTTTGGAAGGGCCTGGAATGTCGAGAAGTTTGCATTTTTATTTCCCATATGTTGTGACCAGAACACAGCTTCAGTCAAGTGCTTCATTGCATTCCCATCCTTATTAAGAAATGATCCTGTTCAATGGTTCAACTCATCAGCATGACAGTATCTTGCTGCCCCTGGAAGAATTACCTAGGAAGCCTCCAGAAATACAAATTACTGAGCTTTACACCTGCAGAGATTTGGATTCAGTAGGTGGCAGGTGTGGCCTAGGAGTCTGTATTGAGAAAATCACTCTAGGTAATGAGACTAAAAGCCAGATTTGGGCATCACTGAAGAGCATTCAAATAGTCCCAATTACCAGGAATAAAAGCAAGTTGACTAAGAGAGTAGTATATTATTTCATTTGTAGTTATTTTGAAAAGCTAAGTATTCTGGGCTTTGTAGCATTATTTCTTTCACAAGTTCGAATTTTAGCTTTGGTCTCAAATTTACAGTCTGCTTTTGGAGCAGGAGACTTCAAACTTATTAGAAACAGAAGTCAACACTAAGAAGCATGAGGAGAGACTACTGCTCACCCCAGGGCAATGAGGCACAGTAGACCCAGTGCCGTTTTCTGAGTTACCCCCGGAGCTGTGCGGTAGCTCACGGTATTTACCGATCCGCACCACCAGGCTATGAACTACAAACTTTGGGACGGAAAAGTGAATGTAAAAGTGACAGCCTGATTTCTGAACGCTTTGATTTTTATGTTATAAAGAAATCACCAACTTAACACTTAGTCTCACTCTGTCCTTCTCACACTGAATTGTGCATTCATCTAAAAATGGTTTCCAAGCAATACTTTATTACAACCTTTCAAGCAATAATTTAAGCCGTTGTATGATGCCATATAAAACCTGCACTTCTGTGCACTTCATAGAACCTTTAGGGAAAGAGAGACGTGTTTTATACAGCAATAGTATAGCTAGCTGGTGGGACTTTCAGAGGATAGTCGTGACTCTCCTACAGCAAAATGAGCAAGTGATAACTTGGATAAAAATTATCTGAGCAAATGACATGGTTCATCTATCTCAGAAGCTCATTTGCACACATGCTATAAAGTAATAGACTCCCATCATGTTATTTCTGTTGCATAATTTTAAAAATACCTATCACAGTAAGATTTCTATTCCTCTGAAGAGATCTGTGTATGTAATGTTGCCCAGACTTTCGGGTCTTTGTAGAACATAATGGTGCAGACTATTTAAGGATGGATACATGAGTAAAGGTACAGCATAGGTTGGATGAGTTGATTGAGAATGTAGGCTTTGCAAAAATATAGATGGATCTTGGGATAAGTTAATTCAATTCTTGCTTTGGTAAGGTCTTAGAAGATGAAAGATTAAAGATAAAAAGAGCTTATTACTACTGGTTTCTATGATAGCAAATATTTAGTAAATATAATAGTATGGTTGGACATCATCTGTAGTATAATTAATAAACATCTGAAAATGATTAGCCATATTGGAAATAACTTGCTCTTCTCAACTATTTTGATGAAAGCACTAAAGCTTATATATTTCAAAATGAGTAATTCATATTTTTAACCTTAAAATGTAATTTTAATCAAATATAGCATAGTCAATAATAATCAGTCCTTTATAGTTAGATTACTCCTCCATCATTTAGCATAACATAGCTCAAGGCAGGTGGTAAACTTATGTTACAATGAGGGATTTCTAAACATCAGATTGTTATTTAGCAAAGTCATATAAATTTAGGATCCATTCCTAAACCTCTAAATAAGATTACAGCTCCTATTATTGCCTCTCCTCTCTGCGTAAACTCTCTTCTAATCATGAATCTGAATACAATTGGAGTGGTGGGTGGGTTTGCTGCTAGTTTACCTTCCTGTTAACCATTGCAAAACTTAAGGTAGCATCCTTCTTTTCACAATTTAGAACCCCCTCCCCGTAAAAATCCAACAGCATTGTTGATTCCCTGAGAAAGTTTTTGATAATTATCTTTTTGCATATCATTGGATGCTTAATTCTTTTTTTAAAGATTTTATTTATTTATTTATTTATTTGACAGAGAGAGAGATAGCGAGAGCAGGAACACAAGCAGGGGGAATGGGAGAGGGAGAAGCGGGCTTCTTGCCGATCAGGGAGCCCGATGAGGGGCTCGATCCCAGGACCCTGGGATCGTGACCTTAGCCGAAGGCAGACGCTTAACGACTGAGCCACCCAGGCGCCCGGATGCTTAATTCTTAATAAACATGCTTTTCATTGTTAACAAATAATGGAAAATACTTAATTTGAATCTATTATAGTGAATTTATCCTTTCATTTAATTCATCTAGCTGGTGATCAGATCATTCTAAATATTAGACTTATGTACTGTTGCTTATTATTTGAAAGCAGAAAAAAAGCAAGCCTAAGTAATAGCTTGTTTCTGAGTCTTGATGCATAGTTTAAAAATAAAGGAATCAGTTCATATTCAGCCTTCTTCTGTGGCCTTTTCACTATTTGGAGATAAAGAGGGGATTCTACTAAATCTATTTTTACTGTGGTCTATTAAATGTAATTAAATATAAGAAGGACCATAGTGCATTAATTGGGGGTACTATCAGAAATGTGCAGAATTGCTTCTTCACACCACCCCACTTTTTAAAGACAAGCCTCATCTTTTTCTGCCTGGCAGTGGTACATCAGACTCAGGACCCAGGGACAGATGGAGAGGGTGGGGATGGGCCCGAGCTTTAGAAGAGATGGAGCAAAAAGATTTAATTTTTTTCTGCATGAAGGTATAGATACTCTTAAAGGAGAGGCAGTTTCCACAATAGACACATGTGGTTTGATGAAAACCAGATGACTTATTTGACTGCTGGTCATTCTTATTTTAACAAGAAAAGAGGAAAATAAAATCCTTCACAAGCCATTTTCAGTTTTCCTGGGAGGTAATGTCAGCCTCTCAGCAGCTGCACAGATCAGTGCAACTGGGATTAGCATCTCACAGAGCTATAAATAGAAACTCTCTGAAGGTGGCAGGTAGAACTAGTCTTGGTTACCGTGATGAAGGTAAATGAAGATGTCAGAACATCTGGACTGAAGGAACAAAGGAGGCCAAATACCAGCTCTGCCGGAGGTCACAGAATAGCCTGCTAAAATTAGCACCAAAGAACCAACTACCAGTGTGCAAGTGATATTAAAACATTTTTTTTCCCCGTTTATAACACGCCTGGCTGAGCTAACACTCCGTGAGAAGAATACAGTTTGATTTTACACACCCTTTTTCTGTGTGTTCTGACATTATAGAAATGAGCTCTTTCCCTAGTTGGGAAATTTAATCACAAAGAATGACGAATACGCTGTGTTCTAGAATCAGGAAAATCATTTTTGGAGCATACTCTATTCCATATTCTTCTCCACATCGTCCTCAACTGGGGCTTGGGCTGCTAGCAGAACAAGTGTTGGACTTGAGATAGAAGCCTTCCGGACCCGAGCGCAGCCAGCTCCTGCAGGGAGGCTGCAGGTGGAGCCGGGAGGAGTCACCCCAGCAGGGGGGCGTTCTGCGGGAGAGAAGAGGCGAGCTCGGTCTTGCGCAATTAGAAGCGGTCAGGTAGCTCTTATCCACACTGAAAGATGTTCCACTTATATGTAATGGGTTAATTCGGGCAGAGATGGTTTAGAACAGAAAAATTTTTAAGGGAGTAAGCAAATCTGAATCACTTTTCATCAGAATTATCAGCTAGAAAAAGAATGTAGGACAAAGATTTGCTGTCTTGAAAGAGTCAGCTTACATCCCAAAGTCAGAATGCTAGATCCTTTTGAACGCTTTCTAAATGTATCAGGTTCTTCAGCACTGAGAAAGAAAAAGAATTTTACTGGTGGATTCCTTAAGGCTTTATCCCCTGGAAATAACGTATAATCATAAAATGCATTTAAATCATTTTTTTCTCTATGTTTTCCATTTGTGGCAGAAAAGATACAGAGGATGTCACAAAAACAGACTTACAAATTGTGGCATTAAGCCATGGTTTGCGAATTTGGCAACATTCTTTTACTTAAAATACTAAGCTGTTTTTAATGACATAAGGGATAAGAAGAATAGTCAAATAATACTGTATTAAGGCTGTTCACATTAGGATTATTCATATCCATATTCCTATTATTCTCAGAAAATCTAAGTCAAAGCTAATTTATATTCAAATCATTTGAACAATAAATATAAATATTCTACATCACCTCTGACTAACAGGAATCTATATATGTCTGAACCCAATGAGATATCAAATCCTAGAACTGCTCTACTTTTATGGTCTCTCCTTTATGCTCAGTATTGCTAACTTTCAAGAGCAGCAAGAGAAGATAGCTTTCTTCTGAGGGTGGGGGTGATCTGGATCAATATATTTATGTATAACCACTTAAAACTTTTTTTTTTTTTGCTTTTTTCATTCAAATCTCCATGAAGTGAAACAAAATATTGGAGTGGCCAGAAAGTTTATCAACAACATGAAACCCCACTTCCAAATTTTATTGGTATAAATTACCATGTTGAAATTAAAGCCAAAGCTTGGCTTGGAGTCTCAGATGAATTTTTATATTACTCGACTACAAAGAACTATCAGGAAAAAATTAACTCTTATGGTAGATCTCATTCTAGCCAGGAGGATCTCAATAACCTACATGACTGTATAACTTTCTACACTAATTAATTCAGAGAGGTGTTTTTAAAAATTCTTTAATTTTTGTTCTTGTTGTACAGAGATGATTAGTGGATGACAGTCAAAATTATTATTCCTTTTTTAAATCTGTTTCAACTGTCATCAGGCACTTGTAAAGTCCATCCCTTTCTTTGTTATACCACTCAATGACCTGGAATAATGAGACCTCATTGCTTTTACTTTTGATCCTTAAAAACACTTTATTCCCTATCTAAAAGAATCCTCCTATGAACATGCAAATGGATACCTGACTATAGGAGGTATCCTATTTTATGTGCATCTATCAAATACTTTTGGCTGGATTCAGCTGGACTGCAGGAAAAAGGATAGCAATAGGGAAGATGAAGAGAGACAGAAAAATCCAATTTTGCCTACATTAAAATTATAGCCCAGCCCCATTAACCCAGAAGAAAGCTGAAAAAAAAAAAAAACCCTGATTATAATTTTTAAATACAGTGTTCATATTTAACAGAATGTCAAAGTTCATCATGTCAAAACTTTGATAAACAAACTTTAAAAACATGCTCATCAGAGTGAATCTATTTAAAAGTACAAGAACTTCTTGCCTTATAGATGCCCCCCGCCCCACCCCCATACAGAATTTGTCTTCTGTTGGGAATATGTGGTACTATGTCTTCAGTCAGTATTTGCCACACGTCCTCACTAAATGCTAGTATAGTCTTTATGATAATGAGAAACAGTGAAAGGGTCCAAATCTCAAGTGTGGCTATAACTTGAGCATCAGGAGAATTCGATATTGTTTCTGAGGCAGGCTCTTGGCAAGTGTAAGGGCCATGGCCTCTGTGTCCAGGTGTTGTGGGCAGGAAACTAATCAGGCCCTCAGAGGTGGCCAGCATCCTCAGCTTCTTGCTTTTTTTCCTTTCATTCTTTCTTTCTCTCCTTCCCCTTCCCCACTTCTTTTCTCCTTCCTACCTTCCTTTCTTCTTTTCTTATGAAAGATGTGAAAGTAGTGCTTCACTATTTGGCTTCTATTTTTCTTTTTTTTTTATTTTTTATTTTTTATTTATTTATTTGACAGAGAGAGACACAGCGAGAGAGGGAACACAAGCAGGGGGAGTGGGAGAGGGAGAAGCAGGCCTCCTGCAGAGCAGGGAGCCCGATGCGGGACTCGATCCCAGGACCCTGGGATCATGACCTGAGCTGAAGGCAGTCGCTTAACCAACTGAGCCACCCAGGCGCCCTGGCTTCTGTTTTTCATTTGCACATTACTGAGCACAGTGGCTTCAGGAGATAAGAAAAACAAGGTGCCCTCTTAGAGGTCATTTGGGGATGGAAATGACCGAGGTAACTGAGATGCTGGCTTCTCAGTTCACAAAATGGGAGAGTAAAATACATCTATGTTCTTTTACACTGAACTTGAAGACTTTCTCAAGAAGTACCAGGGTCAAGCTTTTCGGACAACCTCCTATTTTTGCCCCACGGACATCTTCATTTAGAAAATCCTCTTATTTTCAAATAGTAAATTTTTATTTGGGTACCACACTGCTCATCACTGATATAGAAAAGAAGCTTCTTCCACTTGTAAGGACATTGCTTTTTAAAAATGACTTTCCAGTAAGGCCAATGCTACTTGATTTTCCTGGGTCTTTATCTACAGGTGACCGTTATCCTGTCCTGCTTCCTGTGTACCCCTCTGTGACTTAGTTTGGCATAGCATGGTGTTTGGGGTTCCTTTTTGAGGGTCTGAAAACATTTGCCATCAATTTTGCAAGTCTACTGTATTGAAAAAGCAAGATACAATGTATCCCCTATTTTTAGCTCTCTGCCTTTGAGATCCTAGTGTATGTTCAGATAGCTGTTTATAACCACAATTTCCACTCATTCACCAGAATTAACTAATTACCATGCTCTTGAATACAGACAGACACAGGTTGGATCATTTTCAAGTCCCAATTCAAAGCCATTTTTTTCCCCCCAGGGAAAATTCAGTCATTTCTAACAAAGTATTTTATTCTTGAGGGAAAAGAAGTGAATTATCTTATTTAAAAGAGTAAAAATGAAGAAGACATTATGCTTTTCATTTTAGTTATGCTCAACACTAGAATAATTTGAGCAAGTATTGAATAAGATTTAAAGAATCTTTAATCCCTGAACTGAAAATATTTTCATTTTTTGTTAGTGTATTAATAATATAGTCAAACTCCTTATCAAGTAGTCTCCATGATGTGTTTGTGTTAATTAACAGAAAATTATATAGAAATAATACAGCTTTTGTATTTTTCTGGAAAGATATGCTTCTGTAAGTCAAATATCTTTGAATTTTGGTTTTCACTTCTCATTTAGACTTTTTTTTTTAGTACATCTCAAGGGTCTTCTACTCTAACAGATCAGGTAGTCAGTACAGGGAAGGATATGACAACTTCAGAAAAATTAAAAACTTGAAAAGGGTAAATTTCAATGTCAATTGACATTTATTTATTTCACACTGACTTACTGTGAAATTGTGAAGAAAGAGGCAGCTACCATATAAATTGACACTTAGGAAAATACAAAGTACTTTCTTCCTGTGATTTCCAGTGTTAAGAAAGCCTGTGTCTTGAGATAATACAAAATATTAATACTTGTTTGCCTTTAATGCCTTTACCATTTTTATTTCTTGACGGAAATATGTTTAATAATCACTGTAAAAATAGTATAAATATGGTTAAGGAAAACGGGAGAAAGTAAGATCATATGTGAACAGCAGTGACCCACAGTCCTATTTTCTCCATTTTGTTGTTCCTGCTGAATTGGCATCTAAGGCCCAGACTGGCAGATCACTGTCTAATCACTGTCTCCTTTAAGAATTTGGAGATAAGCAAAAATTATTCCAACTATGTGGACATTAATTCAGCCATCCTGGCAGGTTTTGACTACCACGAAAATCAGGTTAGGTTCAAATTTGAAAAATGGACCATGGAGAGAAAGACTTGCTTATTTTTCTTAGAGATGGATAAACAGCTTTTCCCTTATTTAAAAAAAAAAAAAATATTCCTCGGAGTTTGGCCTTGGAAAAACTCTGACGTTTTCTAACATCTGCCTGTAACTCCATTATAACTTTGGTAATCAAGTCACGGAACTGTCTCATTATGCTTTTAAAATGTACCAATTAAGTGCATTCCAGAAATAACACATATCATTCTTCATTTCAAAATCAACCTACCTGAATTCTGACTCTTCGACTGTGAGTAGCCATTTTACAAAACCAAAGGGTCTCATTTCCCAAAACCATACTTTAGATAAAAAAAAAAACAACAACAAAACACCAAAAAACAAAACTTGCCTGTTCATTTCAGTGTATAAGATAAATAGGCAGTGCATTTCCATCAAACATTCTGGCACTCTGTAATCATCGATAGGCTTCCTAACTCAATAAAAACACATAGTTACAATGTGCTAGGCCTTCATTCGCTTCCTCTGCATGGGGTAGGTTTTATGTAATGAGATACCTTAATTATTTTAATCCTTTGGCCAATTCATTTGCTGTAATTTCATGGGTCTAAATTTTTGGTTTGGCTTGCAATGTAAATACTATTGTACATCTGCTATTTTGCTATCAGATTATTCTTTGTGAGTCATTTCTTTTAAAAATCTAGTTATCAAACGAATTACACTGTCATTAATAATATCAGGTAAATATACTAATATATCTGTAAGGCATGGTTAAATTGCATATATTTTGAAATGTCAAGCTATCTTTTTTAAAGATGAATGCATCTCTTAAACCTGTACCATTCATTAAAAAGTTTCATTTGTTTCATATTATATTTTAAAATATTTTCCTTTAGTAGTACAGGTTTAGAGGACCTTTTTTGAATGAAATGATAAAATATGCCTCATTTCACTAGAATTTTAAGAATACTAGTACGTGTAAAAGTATATAAGCACTTACAGGATTAGAAACATCCACTGTATCTTCTTTGGTTTTCATGTAACACCACTTTTTACTCATGTGATTATTTTTACTTGTAATTACTCTAAATCTCACACAGTGTAAATAGCATGTTTCATTATGAAAAATGTCTTTGTATTTACAGACTGCAGAATAAGGTAAATTTGTATATGAAAAATAATTGATGAAAGCCTGGGGTTCTTATAAAACAAAGTGGAAATGACAGTTCTGTGTTATATTTACATAATTCCTTACAAAACTAAGTCATGCATTTATTTACGTTCTAAGTCCAAACTGTCACTTATAAAATATTTAAATCAATAAATGATACCAAAAAAGAGGAGTCTGTAGATTCTTTTTAGCATATTCTTTCACACCGAGTGACAATGACTAAAAATACGAATGAAGAGTAACTGAATGTTTTCAATGCATTATCATGATGGCTGCAGATGATGTTAATGACACAACTGTTTATTTTTACAATATGAGATCTCCTAATTCTCTTACAAAACCAAACAGCACAGGTCACCATTTCTATAGTTTTATGCACTCTGAATATATATCACACCGAAAAGGCATGATTCACTTGCCTTATGGTCAGTTTGCTTTCCAGAAAGGACAGAGAAATGGGATCATTTTACTGTCATTATTAAATGTCAACTGAACACCCACTGGGTGCTTCATCCAACCATTAGATTAGATGCTGCACGTACCTAAAATAAGACCATTTAATCCCGTGTTCCTATATTTCTGCAGTGAATATATACAGAATCAAGTTATCTTTGTTACTGTATTGGCCCTCTCCCCCATAACCATGAGATCTCAACTGTACAAATCTATTTCTAGCTATTTCTAGCAGTTCCCAAGGGGGTGTCGGTCCTTTGTCCACCAACAGAGCTGTTCTCATCTTCTGTCCTGGTCTTCTGATAGACATCTGCTGTTTTGAGGTCATGCCACTGAGAACTACTTTTCTGAGCCCGTGACACTAAGGAGGCAGAAAAAAGTAGAGAAAGTGTGTACACACACATGCACACATGCACGCGGGATGATTCCAACGAAAACTTCCTCAGGAAATAGAAGAAAGTTCCTGGGTGTGCAGCAGGGCTGGCTACACCGGGTGAGCCATGGGGCAGCCGTCCGTCGTTGGCCACGTCTCCCTATTGAAAACAGCTGCCATCTTTCAGAAACCGTGCCTATGACAGTAGCCATGAGGGTGTCTTGGTTCTCTAATTCTCATGGACAGAGACCTTCTAAACAAGTTAACCGTGGTTTACAGAGGGAGCAGATTATACAGTTAGCTTATGGCAATAAGAAACATCTTTTTGATTGGCTATTATCCAATGGGGAAGGGGTGGAGTGGATTTGGGGAGGTTGCCATAATGGTGCAAAATATCTCAGGGTTACTTAGTCTCCTTATGGGTCACCAAGAACATGCAGCCTCTTGGACACATCTGGCATCCCAGTGCAGCCAATTAAACGTATTAGAGACATTTGCATTTGTATTTCAAAGTAGGAATCAGCTGCCCTGTTGAGATGTGGCATGGAGGCTAACACTTCCGGATGAAGGACAGTTTCCAGCGTCCTTCAGATCACATCATGTAGGTAGCCTTCTGCTCTGTGCATGCACACCTCTGTGAGCAGACATTATATAATGTGAGGTTTTCTGTCACTGCTAAATCATACCACTTTTAAATTATTAACTGCACTGAGGGCAGAGACTTTGGGACAGAACCTACCATGTGAAGAGATATTAAAACCTTAATCTAAACAGATTTTTTTAAAAGGTTCTCTTGTTCTTTCGGCTCATCGTCTTTCAGCTAGAAGTCCTGCATGCTCTCTCTGGGAGGAGGTTCATGCTCAAGGGGATACTGAACTTGAGGGAACAGCTGTCCCTATATGGCCAGAAGGCTGAGTTTTCTCAGGATAACAGGTGAAGCACTTCATTATCAAGATGCCTTATTAAGATAATGTAACTCTGAGCTTATTAGTGCTAATGTGAGACAGTGAGAAGTGATTGAAATGCTTAATATTAACACTTTCAAATATAGAACAAGCTTTTCAGCTACTGAGATGAAGTGAAATCTTCAATGAGACTGCTGTTCTCCCTAGACTCCTAGGTAGGAAATATTTAAACGTAGGAAATATGTAAATGGCCAACTTGTCCAGCCCCTACCTCCAGTCAGGATGACTCAAACCCACTGGGCATCTTTTTTTTTTTTTTAATTTCATTTATTTATTTGAGAGAGAGAGAATGAGAGAGAGCATGAGAGGGAGGAGGGTCAGAGGGAGAAGCAGACTCCCTGCCGAGCAGGGAGCCCGATGTGGGACTCGATCCCAGGACTCCAGGATCATGACCTGAGCCGAAGGCAGTTGCTTAACCAACTGAGCCACCCAGGCGCCCCCCACTGGGCATCTTCACAGTGGCCCCAGACGCAGGCCTCCAGCAGAAGCCAACAAATCCCCCCAACCTCGCTGGTCCATTCTTGCACATCTTCATACTCAGGAGGGGTTTCTTCAGAACAGTCTACTTTTTTTCACCTGAGTAAATTCTCTTCTAAAGTTTCCCAGATGAAGAAGGGCTATGATTACTAGTAAATCTGGACTATGTGCTGGGTCCTATTGTATATTCTTTAATTTACTTATCCCCATAGTAACCTTACCAGGTGAGCATTATTGTCAAAAAAAATAGAAAGACAATGGGCAACATTTCCAAAATCACTTGATAAATTACAGAGCTAACCATATGATTTAATGCCCTTCCCTGTATTTTCCCAACACTTACAGAGGGGCATTATTTTTCCTTTTCACATTTTTCTTCATTTTAAAATCAGCTTCAATTTTCTTCACCGTAACATTACAGAGCCTCCATTCCAGCACTTGAATGTTATATGCTAAGTTGTTATCATCCTCCGGGCTCTTCCTTTATTCATCAAATAGTTACTGAACATAAACTTTGTGCCTGAAACTGTACTAGGTTCTGGGAGCATCATGGGTAAGCAAAATATACATGTTTTGTCTTGTGATGAAGCTGAGTAAATGGTGGGGGAGACAAAGATTCATCAGAATAGCATAGTGATCCATAATCAAAAATTGCAAATAATATGGAATGGAAAACTTACAAAGTGCTGTCATAGTATATAATAGAGATGGGGAAATACATCACCAAGGATGTAAATTTTGAGCTGAGAACTGATGAGTGAGTAGGAATTCTATAGAAAATAGTAGGGGACGATCTCTAGCCCTGGGATAGAGGAGACAACCGGAAACCACTCTTCTAAAAAAAAAAAGAGCTAGAAATGAAGGATAAGGTAGATAGCTTGGGGAACAAAGTAAGAAGATGAAGTAGAAGCCCAAAATAAAAGGAATATGTGAGCATGCAGAAGTCTGACTGTGGTGTGGGATGGGAGGGAAGGGGGAGGGGAAGCTTGGAAAGGTTCATTAAACAAGGGACTTTAATACCCAAAAGGCATGAGGATAGGCCACACGGAAATGGATACCCTCAGGATAAAGCCAGAACTCACATGGGATCGCACTATCAATAAAAAACAGACCAGAAAAAAAAAAAATCCACCCTCAGCTGGAAAATTGCATGGAGGAAGTTTTTCTGTTTCAGTATTGCTCAGGTGGGACAAAAATTATAGTTTCCTTCAAGAACTGATAACTAGAAACCACAGTTAGGATTTTTAAATTTTTTTTTTTAATTTAAGAATTTTATGTTTTAAACGTTGAACTACTATAAAAAGTTCCCTGTCCTGGTGACATCCCTTGTGCTTCTATCAATCAAGAGAAAATGCAAAGCATCTCTGGGGTGACACCATTTCAACCCAGAGTAAATTAATGCTTTTCTAAACAAAGCTTTCTCAAACCTAGCTCATAATCTAATATTTTAAAACATAGAGGCGGGGGAAACTGCCACCAGGAAGAAACAAAACAGAACAATAGGGGGAAAACACAGAGGGAGAGGGGTTCTTGATTTCAGTCAATGTAACAGAATCATCTTACACAAGCACAGAACTTAAAAGCAATTGGAGGAAAAGGCAGATGTCCTACAAGGAAATAATAATTAGACCAATAGCATGTGTCTCAGTAGCCATGACATAAGCCAGAAAGAGGTTGGCATATTTCAGTGTGCTGAGAGAAAGAGTTTGAATTTAGAATTCAGGCAGAATAAAGACATTTTTACATAAAAATAAACTCATTAGAAGAGCTTAAGAATATACTTCTGCAAGAAAGCAAAGGACCTCAGAAAAACTTTCTGAGATATAAGGAGAATAAGCAGCAAAGATACCAATGCATATGTTGGTGAATCCAAACAGGCACTGACCCTATATATAAATAATAACCATAATGCCAATTAAAGAGATTTTTAAAAGTTGAGATGGGATTCATACAAAACGTAATGACACGGGAGGTGGGAGTGAAGGATCAGTGTGAAGTACATTAAGGTCTTCAATGGTCTGAGAAGTGGGTATGAGTGTTAGCATTAGGTTTGCTATGGTAGCTGTCTGTCAGAACTGAAGAGTAAACCTGAAAGAAACGGAAAGAAGTTGTAAAACTGCCAAATAGAAAAAAAGGAGGGGAGAAAAAAAGAAAACTCAATTAATACAAAGAAACGGTGAAAAAGCATAAAGTATGGTCAAGAAAAGATACAAAGTAGAATGTATCTAAATCAAATATAAGACTAATGACAATAATGTAAACCAATATCACCCGTTTGAATATGAGACTTTTCACCTTAGATATTGAAAAAACATGTTCAATTTGTTCAATTTCTAGAAATATGGCAGTTTAGGTACCTGGGCCCTCCTGTGGAAAACTAAAAAATAATGTGAAATATATCAATATCGTGTATATGTGTGTGTGTGTATATATATATTTATATATACACACACACACACGTATATATGAAACAAAATCATATTCTTAAATATAGCCAACTTTCCTCTTGAACACATCACTATGCCCCGTGAAAATGAACATTTGTAAGTTGAGGACTTGTAATATCAGAAAACAGAAGATGAATCCATCTTGTGCTCTATCAACTCAAACGCACAGAACCATATGGTTAATGTAGGGGTGAACTAATATATGATTTCTTCCTCCCAACCATATTCTACCAACCAGAAAATAGCAAACACATTCATCTGTCTCACTCACTGATACTGATTAGAGGAGGAAATAAAAGTCTCCTTGAGCAATTAAAGCCATATTATGACTCACACACAGGTGTGCAAGCCAAAATGACACTCCCTAAGTTGGCTAAATAACCTCAAACCAAGAGTTATTATTTTTTCCAAACCAAGAATTATTTTGAGTCATCTGAGACTCTATTCTAAACACCTGAGAAGCGCATAGAGACACTTTCTACAGGAACTTATCTTTGCCCTGGCCACAAAAACTTTTGCTCAGATAAGTTTCAAAGAAAGTAGTATCTCACAGATAAAAATAACCAAATGCACAAGGAAATAAGGCACTATTATGAAAAAGCGGCAGCAGAAAAAAGTGGCAAAGCTGATACTGTGAAACCTTTGGATGATGGAATTAATGCAAAACAATATAACATGAGTATATTTAATATGTTTCAAGAAATTGAAAGAAGCCTTACAGGGAGAATAAACAGCAAACAAAATTTAAGCAGACCTAAGAAAAATTTATAGAAATGCATAATATAATAATGTAACTTAAAACTCAATCTTTGGCCTAACAGCAGAATGGATACATTTAACAAAGAATAGTGAAGGGGAAAATAAAGAGATTAAGGGAAGGCAGACCAGAAAAACAAAGAAATGGAAATATAAAATAAAGACCAGGTGCATGGAGGACAGTTAGAAGAATTTATGTGTCTTAACTGGAATGCCACCCAGGGGGAGAATGGGCCAGAAGTAATATACAAACAGAAAATGGCTTAGACTTTTCAGAACAAGGAGAAGCCAAACAATACAAAAGAAGAACAAGTAAGAAGAAATCTAAACCTAGACAGAACTTCGGATACAATGATTTTTAAATTAGTGAGGAAAAAAAAAAAGAGGTTGCCTACAAAGGAGTGAAGAGTAGAGTAACAGCAACAATGGAAGTCACAAGACAATGGATGGTTTCCACCGTAGGCAGATGGAGGACAAATGTCAATTTAATGAGAGTTCTATTCAACACAAAGTTTTCTCAAGAATGAATGCAAAATAAAACCTTTTTATAAGGCAAGAGAAAATGGGCCAAGTTTGTCTCTGGCAGAAATGTATTAGGAAAAATACTAAAGGATGTTCTTCAGGTGAGAAAAAATCTGAGACTCCACAATAAACTAAAAAAAATAATAAAGTGAGAAACTGTGAATAAAAAACATTTGCCATGTAAAGCAATTACAACAATATTTTGAGGTTGTAAAACATAAGATAAAACCAGAATATCTGACAACAATGGCACATAGGTTGGGATAGGTTGATCAGAAAGATAATATGGAGGATATTTATACATCTTTAAATGTTCTAAAATTAGATCTTTATGTTATTTGTTAGAGTCTAAACAAAGGCATTGATTAATCTGAGATTTGGGGAAGTTATGTATTATCTTTAAATGTATAGAATAACATTACAATAATAAGAATAGATTATGAAATAACAAAATCAGCAGATCAAAAATATAATGAAAAAATGAAATAGTCAATCAAGGCAAGAAAATAAAGAAAAAGAAATAGAAAATGCTGGGCAAAAGAAAGCACAAAATCATGTTAGAAATAAATCTAAATGTGTCAGTAATTGTAATAAAGCAAAATGAATTTAGAAGCCAAGTTAAAAGAAAAAATTCTCAGACTGGGAAAAAGGTGGATCTATAAATTATTTACATAAAATATGTTTATAATATAAAAACACAGAAAGGTAGGAGTAAAAGAGCAGACAAAAGATATATTAAGTAAATGCTATACTTAAAAAATATAGCTATATTCTAGGTACCCCTGTGTTTACAGCAGCATTATTTGTGATAGTTAAAATATGAAAGCAACCCAAGTGTCCAACAATATGAGAATAAAAAAGATGTGGCATGGATGTGCACACACACATGAATATCACTCAACCATAAAGAATGATGAGATCCTGCCTTTTGTGACAACATGGATGGACCCAGAGGTCCATGCTAAATGAAATACGGCAGAGAAAGACAAATTCCATAGGATTTCATTTATACATGAAACCTAAAAAGTAAGACAAATGAATAAACAAACAAGCAGAAACCGACCTATAAAAACAGAAAACAAACTGATGGTTGCCAAAGGGGAGAGTGATGGAGGGATGGGCAAAATGGGAGAAGGGCAGTGGGAGACCCAGGCTTCCAGCTATGGAAGGAACAAGTCATGGAGACACAAGGAAGTATTAGCCAGTGTTAATTATAGGTGGTAGCTACAGTTGTGAGCCTAACAGGTAGAGGCTTGTTGAATCAGTATACTGTACACCTGACATTAATGTAACATTGTGTCAACTGTACTTCAATAAGAACTTTTTTAATTAAAACATTTAAAAATAAAATCTGTTGAACAAATTGCCAGATCAGATCTCAACAGAAAAAAAATTTAGCTATATCTGTATTATGGAAATTAGCAATTTAGGCAAAAAAAATTACTGGATGTTGAAAAGTGATTTTCGTAATTATAAAATGCTTGGTCACTTCTAGATAGTAAAATCGTAAACTTAAACTTTGTAAAAAATGGTGTTAGATACGCTAAAGATAAATATGATTATAATTATATATAAAAGTATATTTACATTCCAATAAAAATTGGCAGAACTAAGAGGTAAAATAAGAAAATCAACAATTATAATGAAAGATATTTTTTGGACACTGCTCAGTAATTGATGGATTGAGCAGATAAAAGATCCACAAGGATGTGGAACATTTAAATAACACACTTAACACCATATATAGAATACCTAATTGCTGCAAAATATTCTTCCTTTTCTAGTGCATAGAATAGGTTTGAAATTGTACCACAGTGGGCCATAGGATGTCTCAACAAATTCCAAAGGATTAGTTTTCAGTTTTAAATATTAGTCAAATTCCCTTATGTTTGTTCTTTGACCTATAAATCACTGGATTTTGTAATTTCAAAACTGTAAAACTTTCTACTGATCCTTGTAACATTCGTGTTGAAAATTTAAATTAGACTTCATATCATACACAGGATACATCCCAGGTGGTTTAAAGATTTAAAGGTACAAGGAAAAACTATAAAACTTTTAGAGGAAAATAGAGCAGAAAATCTGTATGATCTTAGGTCAGCAAATAATTTCTTAATGAGACCCAGAAAGTGTCATAAAGAAAAATACATTTTAAGAATCACAAAGTGGAAAAGCAATGTCAAATTGGAAGACTATATCTTCATTGCATATAATCAACAGAACATTTATAACTAGCATGTATTAAAGAACTCCAACTCATGAGAAAACAGTAAATAAACAAAAGGGAAAGGAATTTCACAGAAGAGAGTACAACTGACTCAAATATAGGAAGAGTGTTAAATCTCATGAATAGTTAGAGATATACAAATCAAAACCACCATGTGATTTTCCATTCTTCAGAGTGGCAAAATTTAAAAGTCAAACATTATCAAGTGATGGCTGGGATGTGTGGAGGAATAGAAATATTCATCCACTTCTGATGGGAATGTAAAACAGTAAAGCTATTTTGAAAACCAGTTTGACATCACTAATTCAGTTGAAAATACAAAATAAACCTATAACCTCAGACCTATTAACTCCACTATTGTGTGTATACCTTAGAGATTTTTTTTCCCACATGCACCATAAGTCAGGTTCAAGAATATTTACAGGAGCCTTGTTATAAAGAAAAAAACTGTAACTATCTAAATGCCCATCAACAATGGAAAAATTAAGTCACTTATGGTATATTCTTAAAATTATCTACAACAAAGTATACAAAATTAATGAAATAAAATGGTTCAACACTGATGCATTTCTAAAACATAATGTTGACCAAAAGAAACATGTTTCAAAAAATTCATATAATATGATTTTAGTTACAAAAAGTTCAAAGGAGATAAATCTAAAAATGTATTGTTTGGGGATACACAAATATGTGGTTGGGTTTTAAAACTACCAAGGAAATGCCAATTAAGATAATAAAGATATCCCATTTCAAATCCAGATGTTGGCAAAAATTACAAAGTGTCACAAACCACGATTTGGCAAGGATATAAAGCCAATTTAAAGTTTCAGATGCCCACATCTCCAAATCCAGCAATTCTAAACCTAGGTTTATATCCAGGGGAAATTCATGCATATGGGCACAAGAAGACAAGTACAAAAATAAAGAATGATAAAGTTATACAGTATCCTTCGAATTAGCTAGAACTCGAATTTTAAGAATCAAGGTGGTTAAATCTCAAATTCACAACAGTGGCTACCTCTGATGACAGATGGTCAGGAACAGATGCCCAGAAGGTATCACTTTATCTGTATGGCTTAATATTTTACTTCTTAAGAGAGACGATGGACTCTGAAAAACAAACTGAGGGTTCTAGAGGGGAGGGCGGTGGGAGGATGGGTTAGCCTGGTGGTGGGTATTAAAGAGGGCACGTTCTGCATGGACCATTGGGTGTTATACGCAAACAATGAATCATGGACCACTACATCTAAAACTAATGATGTAATGTATGATGATTGACATAACATAATAAAAAAAAGAGAGAGAGAGTGATGTGAAGCAGGTTAGGCAAAACTGACAGGATTTGATAAAGTTAAATGATGGGATGGCACATGGTATCCATGATATTATTCTCTATATAATTTTATGTGTTTGACATATATACGAATAATAATTTTGTATTAAAGGTAAGGATAAAAATAGGAACAGACACAGCAGGATACCATCCATGGGTATAGGCAAGAGCAGAGACTGTTCTGGTATCCTGGTCTTACTTCTCTGACTTGTGAAATCTGACATCCTCAGAACTCACCTGAAGTATCTATCATCTCGTCTGTGACCTGTTTCTGAGGCCCATAGAAACAAATGCTAGCTATCTCAACTACACAGCTACACAGTATTTATGACACAGAGATATGGGTCTATCATCCATTTGCAAGATGCACAGTAGCTTCAAGGAAGGACTGTGTCCTCATTGTTTATTTTCCTAGTGTCCAACGCAGGGTGTTTGGAACAGGGAAGACAGTCAGTCAACAAGTGTTAATGCAGTTGAGATGATGGGGCTGTCTTTTATGAAAAATCGTACAATTTTAAGACCTGTGTTCTCCTTAACATCCTAGGTCTGCTCTCAAGTATATTAGGCAAATTAATTAATCTCTCTGGATTCCATTTTATCAATTAAGATAACATATTGATTGCCTACTTCTACCCCAGGAGATTAGGGGTAAAGCAAAATGTTCAGGTCATTTAACAAACCATACATTTATTTTATAATTGGATGGTATAGCTACCTATAGAAAAAAAATTAATCCTGTAATCGAAAATGTCTTGAAATATGTGAAGTGTTTTTATTTAGATGTTTCAACATAGTGCCACTAAGTAATATATTTAGAGCTTAATAGGAGTAGCATGGAGGGTAGGGAAATAGCCTACTAATGCTGAAAAAATGTTGGAGGTCAAAAGCACCAAGAAGAGGCCGACTAGAAACTCTGTGGTATGGCTCAACCTGGTGGCTTATGACTGGTGCCCATTCTGAAGGAGTTAGGGCTGGGGCCGCACTGTTTGTTAAATACTTGGGCTATCACTCTTCCTTTGAAATAGTAGGGTTTAATCAAACATTTTAGTTAACATAAATTCCTGTATATGCCACTCAAAAATTGTCAGGTTTTAAATAGGTCAAATGAAATGTATTCAATCCTAAAGCTTTATCCAAATAAAAGCAGATTTTGCTTTTTAAATTTTTTGGTGGTTCCAGTATTTTTTCATTTCTTGAAGTGCTTCAGGGCTACTTAATGCATCACAATATAATGGTTGAAAGAAAGGTAGGCTGACAGAGCCTTTTAATTCAGAGTCCACTGTTGGATGCATTAAATTATTAACATTATCTTACCCTAGACACACATGTGAACAGATGGAAGCAGAAATAGAACTGAGAGTAAGATTTAACATCCTAGCTTTGATTGAACTCGTAAGTTTTTTATGGTACAGTTTTACAACTTCTTGGTAAGTATGCATATTGGTACGTGAAGGAAAGGCAAGAGGCCAGCTATCACTAATTCAACAACAGAAAGCTGAGAAATCGGAAACAAGTTTTTCTCCTAAAATCTAGAAAAACAATGCTTTCCCTGAGGAGCTAGTTTAAGATGAGAATCTAACATTCTACGAGTAGGATGAACTGTAGGTCTCTGAAGATAACTAAAAGGATCAAAAGCTTCCCAGAGAGGAGTTAGAGGAAGAGGCTGGGAATGTCAAAAGCATATTAAGGGATGAGACTGGGAACACTTCTGCTGTGAAGAGTGTTCAGAAAATACTTTGTGGGGTGCCTGGGTGGCTCAGTCGGTTAAGCGACTGCCTTCGGCTCAGGTCATGATCCTGGAGTCCCGGGATCAAGTCCCACATCGGGCTCCCTGCTCTGCGGGGAGCCTGCTTCTCCCTCTCCCCCTCCCCCTGCTTGTGTTCGCTCTCTCGCTGTGTCTCTCTCTGTCAAATAAATAAATAAAATCTTTAAAAAAAAAAAAGAAAAGAAAATACTTTGTGACAGAGGGGTCTCAGATTCTTCTGTTCAAAGCAAATGTTCTGTTCTCAGGTAAATGACTCCTATGAATCCAAATCTCAATGTCCACTCATGGGGACAGAGTGTGCACAGAGAAATATATTTTGAGGAAGCCTCCGCAGAGCCCGTCAAACATCACTCAAGCACAGAATTTTCTAGGCTTTACTGACTTCAGAAGTGCTGATAGCAAAAGGAACAAGTGGGATAGATCAAATACCCGGAACGGGCCTGAAAGTGTGATTGCCTTTTCTTACTTCCCTCATCAAGCACTAGAAATGTTTGCAAGCGAGAATAGAAGCATTTGAGTGGTGGAGAGGGCTGAAGATAAAATAGGATATTTTATCTCCCACTGCAGGTCTGAACCTATGTAGGAGAGGTTAGGATTGGCAAACTCTAGGAAGGCAGGGCTTATGGATTTGTTTTGAAGTAGTATTTGTATACAAGCACACTGGTTTTATGCATTGCTTTTATGGTAAGTAGAGACCTACATCTTCTAACATTATTATCCTCATTATCACTGTCAGTATCATTATTTGAGGGAACTGTGGTACTGATGGAGATTATGGGAAACACAAACTACCTCCTGGCATTGCCAGGAGGATCCCAGAATCCAAAAAGCTGAATTAGTGTCAAAGAGTTCCTTAGCATTCTAAGGAGACAGGTGAAGGAAAGTTAAAATCTGGGTAATTCGAATGCATGAGTCTCATCTTCTCTCAAAGGAGATGCAGAATAGTGTAACATTATGCTTTGAAAATGTTGTGTCATTAGTGTTTTCTGCATATATTAGGTACAAGAAGTAATGACATTGGGTCTCCTTTAAATGTTTAAGCATTTTAAACATACAAAAACCAGAACATAGTAAAATGACACTCCATATTACAGCCAGCCAAAATCAACAAGTTTTTTTTCAGAATGGGTTTCATCTATAATTTTGTGTTGCTATTTGATTTTTTTACATATAATTTATACACAGTGAAATGTACAAATCTTATATGTAAAATTCTAAGAGCGTTGATGAATGCATTCACTGTCTTATCAATGAATTTCTATCACCCCAGTAGTTCTCTTATGGCTAATAATCAATTCCCACTTCCCAAAGGCAACCACTTCTTTGATTTCCATTGCAAGAGATTAGTTTTATGTGTTTTAGAATCTTATATAAATGAAAGATCCAGTAATTAGCCTTATTTATCTCACTTCTTAGCCCAAAATAATATTTGTGAGATTTATCAACACAGTTGCACATACCAGTAATTCATTCTTTTTTATTGCTGAGCAGAAATTCATTAAATGAATATATTAGTTAATTCATTCTAATAATTTTTTTTTAGATTTTGGCTATTATGAATAAAGAGTTATATAAACATATTGTACAAAGTCTTTTTGTGGATATACAGTTTTAGTTCTCTAGAGTAAATACCTAGAAATGGAATTGCCAGTTGATAGGGTAAAGGTATGTTTAAATTGGAAATAATTTTCCAAGTTGGCTTTCCAATATTTCCTCTCACTAACAATGTGTGAGTGCCCTCACTGTCCTGCCCACTCATCAACACTTGGTGATGTCAATTTTATTAATATTGGCCATTTTAGTGTGTGTGTAGTTGTGTTTCACTGTGGTTTTCATATGAGTTTTCCTGACAACTAATGATGTTAGAAATGATTTCATGAGCTTATTAGCCATTCCCTTTGGAAGTATTCTCTCATTATTTTTAGTTTTTTTAGGAATTTTATTATTGAGTTTAAGAGTTCTTTACATACTGTGGATATAAATTCTTTCTTTGTCAGATAAACATATTGCGACTATTTTCTTCCAATTAATGGATGGTCTACTCATTTTCTCAATATATTTATTCCTGAACAGATTTTAAGTTTAACAAAGTTCAAAATACTTCTCTGTGTCCTAGGAAATCTTTTGCCTATACCCAAATTTTGAAGATATTCCCCTTTGTTTTGTTGGAGAAGAACGTTACAATCCATCTCAAATTATTTTTGAAAATGGGGGTTAAAATTTAGTTTTCCATATGGATATACAACCATTCCAGAACCTGTTGGTGAAAAGACTGTCCTTTTCCATAGTTGCTTTTGGTGCCTTTGTCAAAAATCAATAGACTGTGTAAGTGTGGGTCATTTTCTGGACCTCTATTCCATTTCATTGATTTATAATGTTTTCCTTACATCAATTTCCTACTGCCTTGATTAATGTTGCTTATAGTAAGTCTTATAAATTATGCAGCATAAGGTGGTGCAAATCTTTTGATTTTGTATTTAAAAATGATTTAATCAAGATATTTGAAATCATTTGCATTTCCACATAAATTTTAGAATCATCTTGAGAATTTCTACAAAAGGCCTCCTGATATTTTGAATGTGATTGGTATTGCTTTGAATTAATGGAACTTGGGAAGACTTGAAATCTTAATAATATTAACTCATCTAATCCATAACGATGGTATTGCTCTCCATTTAATTTTCCTTTATTGTCTATCACTGATATATTTAAGTATAAAAATCTTACTCATCTTTTATTAATCATTATTTAATAATTTTGATGCTATTATAAATGGTATTTTTTTCATTTAATTTTCTAAATGTTTGTTGATAGTACACAGAAATGCATTTAATTTTTGTATATTGACTTTGTGTCCTGAAATCTTGTGAAATTGGCACATATAAGTTCTGGTAGCTTTTTTGTAGATTCCTTAAGATTTTCTAGGCATACAGTCATGTCTTCTGCACAAAAGAGAATTTTTTTTTCTTCCCAGGATTTTATTATACCTTCATTTATTTCTTTTAAAATATTTGTTTTTAGTTCATGTAGATCTAAGTGTCTGGTCTATATAGCTTTCCTTCTACCTGAAGAATTTAACTTTTCTTGCATGGCAGGTCTGCTAGTAATTCCCTTAATTTAGGGAGGGAGTCTAGAAAATCTTTTCATTGTCTTCACTTTTGAAGAATTTACTGGGTATACAATTCTAGATCTTTTAACACTTTAAATAGCTCCATTCTCTTCTTACTTGCATGGTTTTTAAATGAGAAGTCCAAACTAATTCTTATTCCTGGCCAAAAATAGGATGTTTTCTTTCTATGACTTCATTCAAGATTTTCTCTTTGTCTTTGGTTTTCAGCAGATTAAGTATATTATGCCTGTATATAGACTTTTCATGTTTATACTCTGTGGTGTTCTCTGGACTTTCTATATCTGTGGTTTGCGGTCTATCCTTAATACTTGAAAATTCTCATTCATTAATTCAATTACATCTTCTGTTCTCTCTTCTCATTCTGCTATTCTAATTATGTTTATGTTAAATTTTTTAGAAAATTTCTCACAATTCTTGAATAATCTGTTATAGGTTTTTTTTTTTTTTTTTCCTTCTCTTTTTCTGCTTTGAATTTCAGTTAGGAAATTTCCTATTGACTTCTCTTCAAGCCCCATGTTGGGGCTCAATCCCTGGACCCTGAGATCATGACCTTGATTTCAGCTGAAATCAAGAGTCAGACGCTTAACGGACTGCACCACCCAGGCACCCCAGATTTCTACAAGTTCTAATAGTTAAAAAGTTCTTTCCTTGAATATAGAGGATTGTAAAATTTCCAGTTAGAGGAACTACTTTGTTATCATTATTTATTTTGTTGTAAATTTCCAGTTTATAGCATTGGACAGGGGATATTTTACGTATTCTTTCTTCTTTGTCCTTGAGTCCTAGTGAGGGGGGTGTGTGTGTGTGTGTGTGAAAACATATGGTCAGTGTTTGAAAAATGTTCCATGTATACTCAAAAGGAAAATGTATTCTCCATTACATGCATTTCAGGTTTTATATTTAACCAGAAGAGCCACCTTATGACATTTTTTTTTACAGATTTTATACAATTACTATTTTGCTACACACTGACACTTTCTAATATTAAGAAAAGTGTGTTAAATTCATCTATTCTAGATTTGTCCATTTTTTTTCTTTCCTCTTTTGATCTCAGCATTCTAAAAGTAACTGCTGTTGGTTTTTTTCTTTGGGGGGGATATTTCATATTAATAACTTATGTATTTTAATGAATCTAGCTCAAATGTTAAATAAATTTTTAGAGTTTAAATATTTGCTGCCCTTGATATTACTTTTTAAAATTAACAGACTCCCAGTTCTAGAAATAATTCTTAAAGATTTACCCTTGGAACATTATTAACATCCACATGGTTGTTAGTGTGCTTAGAGATTCTCTACACACTTCTTTCAACTACTGTGTTCATGGGTCACTGACTAGCATGAAGGGTATTATCTGAACCACATAATGTATTTAAATGACTAAGTTGAGATGAATGCATTCACCAGCCCTTCCCATTTCCTTTTTTTTTTTTTTAAACACCAAGATTGCTTCTGTTATAAAGTATTACCTACATAAGTCCCTGTAATTGTCTCTAACAAATCACCTTAGATCCCTGGCTTTGTTTGGTCTAAATAAACTGCTTGGTGAATCAATTTCAATCATGTGCTCTGTATCTCTTTGAGTACTCTAGCCCCTTCCTTTATCATGGTTTGGTATATGTAAACAAAAATCATTTTGTAAGAGGCAACAAATGGATCTTGGTGTCTGGCTGCAACTAGCTGAATTTAAACTTTACCAAAATAAATTTTAACCATATTAGATTTAATAGGATATGACTCTACCAAAAGAAATTGCAGGGAGCTGTTCTTTCAATTCAAACCAGCCACTAAATGCACCTGTTACCTGCAGTACTTGTCATCTGACACAGTGCTGTTAAGTGGTTTGTTACAGGGATGTCCTTTTGATCTTTACAGAAATATCCCTGTAGCAGTTTTCTTACATTCTTGGAAATGTTCATGTTTACCTAGTCCTTCTAGACTTCACTATGGCAATATATTATTGCTGCTATTCCTGCATAACAAAAATGACCTTGAATTTCTGCAGTTCTTCTCACTTTCAGCTCACAAGCAAATTCCTGGCTAACTTGGTATCCTCTCCATTCTGCCTTCCTAAATGACTCCAAAATCCCAGGCCTAGGATTGCGGTGGACAGGGTCTTGGGTAATTAATAGAATGTGGCACTCCAGAACTGTGATCTATCAAACTAATCTTGTTTCTATCAGCTCCACCATCCTTAACAGACATGTGAGATGCAGAAATAGAGGTGGAAGCCAAAGCTTAATGCTGACCCAATCAGCACACGGGCAGAAAGCCAATAGCCACCCTCACCTCCAATGTCTTAATATCCAAAATTCTAATACTGATCATTTATTTCTTCAGATTAAACTAGTTTTTGGCCACAAATAACTAAAATGTCACTGAGTGAACAGAAGTTATTCTGAAGAATTTTTACCTCTGTTTTAGCAGATTTTAAAGTATTTTCTCAAGTGTTGGTTATAAAGTAAGTATTGTCTGACCTAACTTGCTGTTGACAGCAAATGACAGTTTAAATTTTGTATGTATAGACACATATTTGTATTTACATTTTATCAAACCTGTTCCATAGTTTTTATTGTTATGTTAATCACCATACATCATTAGTTTTTGGTATAGTGTTCCATGATTTATCGTTTGCGTATAACACCCAGTGCTCCATGCAGAACGTGCCCTCCTTAATACCCATCACCAGGCTAACCCATCCTCCCACCCCCCTCCCCTCTAGAACCCTCAATTTGTTTCTCAGAGTCCATAGTCTCTCATGGTTCGTCTCCCCCTCCGATTCCCCCCTTCATTCTTCCCCTCCTACTATCTTCTTCTTTTTTTAACATAAAATGTATTATTTGTTTCAGAGGTACAGGTCTGTGATTCATCAGTCTTACACAATTCACAGCACTCACCATAGCACATACCCTCCCCAATGTCTATCACCCAACCACCCCATCCCTCCCACCCCCCCATCACTCCAGCAACCCTCAGTTTGTTTGTTCCATAGTTTTTAATAGCATTTTTACCCTGAGGGGGGTATACTGTGAGCATAGATGTGATGGTTAATTTTTTTCTGTAAACTTAGCCGGGACACAGAGTACCCAGGTATTTGTTTAAACATTATTATAGGTATGTCAGAGTGTTTTGGGGTGAGATTAACATTTGAATCAGTAGATGGAGTAACAGATTGCCTTGAGCAATATGTGCAGCCCTCATCCAATCTGTTGAAGGCTTGAAGAGAACAAAAAGTTCAACAAAAGAGAACTGGCTCTCTGCCTGATACTCTTCAGCTAGGGCAGAGGTCTGGTCCTGCCTTTGGACCCAGACTGGAACTCGACACTATTATCCTTCATGGTTTTCAGGCCTTTATGTGGCAGACCTATTACTTATAATAAATCTTTCTTCTCTCTATATATAAATGATAGATGAATAAGCTACCTATTGAGATCGATCAACCAACCGACCGACCTACCTACTTTCTATTTGTTCTGTTTCTCTGAAGAACACTGGCTAAACCAGTAGACTAGCCCAGATCTTTATACAGCCCAGAAGTACTGGGTTGCAATTCCTGTTTGTACATGTAATTGGATTTGGGGAGGGGGATACAGTCAATCACAGGAACTTGAATAACTTTGAGCTATTAACGTTCTATTTCTTTTTTTTTAAGATTTTATTTGTTTGACAGAGAGCGAGAGAGAACAAGAGCGAGCACAAGCAGGGGTAGCAGCAGAGGGAGAGGGAGAAGCAGGCTCCCCGCTGAGCCAGAGCCCAACGCGGGCCTCCATCCCAGGACCCTGGGATCATGACCTGAGCCAAAGGCAGACATTTAACAAACTGAGCCACCCAGGCGCCCCTAAACATTCTATTTCATTAATATCTATGCCATTAAAGAAGACAATAGACTCAGAGTAAGATATTATTTTATATTACAACCATAAGATGTTGCATTTAGAAATGAATCAAGCTTGGTGTGGAAGCACATGGATCCAAACATAGCCATGGATCCAAACATAGGCAGTGTAAGGAAGGGGTGTGGGGCATGCTATGCACCTGATGTATTATTCACAGAGATCCTTTGTTAGCACAGTCTTTCCATAAAAAACATTTTTAATTTTTTTGGCAAAATCATTAAGGATGCACCAAATTGTCCATTTGTCAATTTGCTATTCTGTGGGGGAGAAAATGATACATAATATATGCTCATTATAACGACTGTGTTCTCCCCAAAGCATTTTTCAGGTGTATGAATGCTATTTTGGGCACAAAACACTGTTGCCTATTTCCATAGAGAGTGCTCACTGCTTCTTATTCTCCCTACTGCCTGATTAAAAGAAGAAATAAATAATTTAGCCCACATTTAAAACCAACTCGTAATGAGGAGAATAAAGGAAATGCTGGCTAGGAACGACTAACAACAACACTTGGACGCTACCTGGATGATTCCTGACAGGGGACGGCATTGAGGGTCTAATGACCTGAGGAAGTCTGTTCCAGGACCTCAGGTGCAGAGAGAGGTCTGGGAAACTGAGAAGGTGCAACTATCTGCACACTGGAAATGGGAACGTGTGAACAAAAAAAAAATCTGTTGCCTTGTAACAGATTATCATAAGGTTTTTACTTGCCAGTAAATCATAAATAGAAGGCAGACTCATTTGGGTGAACGTTCTGATTCTCCTTCCAGAGCCAGTCGGCATGGAAGAATGTTTTGGAATCCATACTAGAAAAAACAAGAGATTCCAGGGGAGCTGTGTGATCGTATATATATATGTAGCTCATTTATTTATTTATTTTTTTATTCTTATGTTAATCCCCATACATTACATCATTAGTTTTAGATGAAGTGTTCCATGATTCATTGTTTGTGCATAACACCCAGTGCTCCATGCAGAATGTGCCCTCCTCAATACCCACCACCAGGCTAACCCATCCTCCCACCCCCCTCCCCTCTAGAACCCTGTTTGTTTCTCAGAGTCCATCGTCTCTCATGGTTCGTCTACCCCTCTGATTCCCCCCCTTCATTCTTCCCCTCCTGCTATCTTCTTTTTTTTTTTCTTAACATATATTGCATTATTTGTTTCAGAGGTACAGATCTGAGATTCAACAGTCTTGCACAATTCACAGCGCTTACCAGAGCACATACCCTCCCCAGTGTCTATCACCCAGTCACCCCGTCCCTCCCACCCCACCCCCCACTCCAGCAACCCTCAGTTTGTTTACTGAGATTAAGAATTCCTCATATCAGTGAGGTCATATGATACATGTCTTTCTCTGTTTGACTTATTTCACTCAACATAATACCCTCCAGTTCCATCCACATCATTGCAAATGGCAAGATCTCATTCCTTTTGATGGCTGCATAATATTCCATTGTGTATATATACCACCTCTTCTTTATCCATTCATCTGTCAATGGACATCTTGGCTCTTTCCACAGTTTGGCTATTGTGGACATTGCTTATGTAGCTCATTTAATACCAGGATTTCCCAGTCTCGACCTGGCACTACTAACATTTGGGACGGAGTCATTCCTTGTTGTAGGAGCTGTCTCCTGCTTATGCTTAGTAGCACCTCTGGCCTCCGCTCACTCCTTACCCTGACCCCCAGCTGGGACAACAACAAGCATTGGCAGGCATTGCCAAATATCCACCAGGGGACAGAACTGCTTCCACTGTGAGCCCCTATTCCACATGGAAAAGATTTATTCCCTTGAATGATTAAAGTTTTTAATATTTTTCTGAATCGGCTGTTTTAGTAAGTTTTTTTTTTTTTTTGCATGCCAATGGCTTAAGACTTCTACACATTTTTGCCTTATTTTTTAAAGAAGGTTACTGTTAAAAAAATTCTGTTTAAAATTTTATATTTTCTTAAAAGTTAGCATGACAATGGATTAAAACAAGGGTCAGCCTTTTTTTTTTTTTTTAAGGGCCACAACTAAATATTTTGGGCTCTCATGCAGTCTCTTGCAACAGCTGAACCCTGCTGTTGTAGCATGAAAGCAGCCTTGTCACAGATAATATGTAAAAGTATGGACATGGCTATATTCCAATAAAACTTTACTTATAAATGCTGTCCCTCTTAATTAGAAGGTTAGTGTCTAACTTAATTATTGAGTTATAATTGACATACAACATTAGATTTGTTTCTAATCCAAGGTGTACAACATAATGACTTGATAGCCATATATATTGCAGAATGATCACCATAACTGGTTAATATCTGCCACCATACATGGCTACAGAATTTTTTTTCTTGTGGCAAGAACTTTTAAGATTTACTTTGTAACCAACTTCCAAGTATGCAATACAGTGTTATTAACTAGAGTTGCCATGCTGTCCATTACATCCCCATGACTTATTTATTTTAGAAGTGGAAGTTAGTACCTTTTGACCCTTCACCCATTTCACCCACCCACCCCACCCCCATCTCTGGCAACCACCAAAGTTTCCTGTATCTATGACTTGGAGCTTTCCCCCATCCCCAGATTCCACATGTGAGATCAGACTCCATTTGTCTTTCTCTGACTTATTTCACTCAACATAATGCCCTCTAGGTCCATCCATGTTGTCACAAATGGCAAGATTTCATTTTTTTATGGCTGAATAATATCCCATTATACACACACACACACACACACACACCCCTCAATTTATTTATCCATTTATCTATTGATGGATAGATTGTTTCTATATCTTGGCTATTGTAAATAATACTGCAATAAACATGGGGGTGCATATATTTTTCTGAATTAATGTTTTCAATTTCTCAGATAAATATACAGAAGCCAAATTGCTGGATCATGTGATAGTTCAATTTTTAATATCTTGAGGAACCTCCATACTGTTACTACAGTGGCTGCACCAATTTACATTCCCACCAATACCGCACAAGGGTTCCCTTTTGCCCATATCCTTGCCAACACTTGCTATTTCTTGTCTTTAAAATACTAGCCATTCTGACAGGTGTGAGGTGGGATCTCATTGTAGTTTTGATTTGCATTTCCCTGATGAGTGATGTTGAGCATCTTTTCATGTGTTTGTTGGCCATCTGTTTGTCTTTGGAAAAATGTCTATCCAGGTCCTCTGCCCGTTTTTTTTTTTTTTAAGATTTTATTTATTTATTTGTCAGAGAGAGAGAGAGAAAGAGAGAGAGCACAGAAGCAGAGGGAGAAGCAGGCTCCCTGCTGAGCAGGGAGCCCGATGTGGGGCTCAATCCCAGGACCCTGGGAGAATGACCTGAACTGAAGGCAGACACTTAACCTGACTGAGCCACCCAGGTGTCCCCTGACCATTTTTTAATTGGATTTTTTTTTTTTTTTGCTACTGAATTTTGTAAGTTCTTTATATATATTTTGGATGTTAATCCCTTATTGGATATGTGATTTTCAAGTATTTTCTTCTATTCTGTAGGTTACCTTTTCATTTTGTTGTGGGTTTCCTTTGCTGTACAGAAGCATTTTACTTTGATGTCATCCAACTTATTTTTTCTTTTGTTGCCTTTGCTTTTGGTGACAAACCCAAAAATCATCATCAAGACTATAGTCAAGGAGTTTACTGCTTATGTTTCCTTCTAGGAGTTTTATATTTTCAGGTCTTACATTCAAGTCATTGATCTATTTTGAGTTAATTTTTATGAGTGGTGTAAGATATGAGTCTGGTTTCATTCTTTTGCATGGGGCTGTCCAGTTTTCCCAGTGAAATTTATTAAAGAGACTCTCCTTTCCACATTGTAAATTCTTGGCTCCTTTTTCATAGGTTAATTGGCCATATATGCATGGGTTTATTTCTGTGCTTTCTACTCTGTTCCACTGATCTGTGTCCATTTTTATAGCAATACCTTACTATCTTAATTACTATAGCTTTGTAATATAGCTGGAAATTAGAAAGCATGATGCCTCCAAACATACCGAAAGATATGGGATGCAAGAAAACTGTCCTAAGTGAGAAGTTCACAGCAATAAATACCTACTTCAAAAAACAAGAAAAATCTCAAATAAACAACCTAACTTTATAACTCAAGGAACGAGAAAAAGCAAACAAATCTCAAGTTTAGGAGGAAGGAAATAACAAAGATCAGAGAAGATGTAGATGAAATAGAGACTAAAAAGACAATAGAAAAGATCAATGAATCCAAGAGATGGTTGAGGAGAAGTTACAACTGATATCATGGAAATGGAAAGGATCATAAGGGACAACTATGCACAATTATATGTCAACAAATTGGACAATCTAGAAGAAATGGATACATTCTTAGAAACTTACAAACTTATAAGACTGAATCATGAAGAAACAGAAAATCTGCACAGAGCAATTACTAGTAAGGAGAGTCAACAAGTAATCAAAAACCTCCCAAAATCCAGAACCAGATGGCTTCGCTGGTGAACTCTACCAAACATTCAACGAATTAATACCAATCTTTTTCAAACTCTTCCAACAAATAGAAGGGGAGGGAACACTTCCAACTCATTTTATAAAAACCAGACAAGGACACCACAAAAAAGGAAGGCCAATATCCCTGATGAACATAGAAGCAAAAATCCTCAACAGAATATTAACAACCTGAATTCAGTTGTACATTTAAAGAATAACACACTTGATCAAGTGTGATTTCTTCCAGGGATGCAAAGATGGTTTGACACCTGCAAATCAGTGTGATGCACACATTTTTAAAAAAATGAAGGATAAAAATCATGATCATTCCAACAGATGCAGGAAAGACATTTGACCAAATTCAACATCCATTTATGCTGAAAACCCAACAAAATGGGTGTAGAGGGAACATGCCTCAACATAATAAAGGCCTTATATGACAAACCCACAGCTAACATCATACTCAATGGGGAAAAGTTGAAACCATTTCCTCTAAGATCAGGAAGAAGACAAGGATGTCCACTCTTGCTGCTTTTACTCAACATCATATTGGAAATCCTAGCCAGGGCACTTAGGCAAGAAAAAGAAATAAAATGCAGCCAAATCAGAAAGGGAGAAGTAAAATCGTCATGATTTGCAGATGAAATATTATATAGGGAAAACCCTAAAGACTTCATCAAAAACTGTCAGAACTAATAAACAAATTCTGTAAGGTTCCAGCGTGTAAAATCAATATATAGAAATCTGTGTTTCTATACACTACTAACAAATTATCAGAAAGAGAAATTAAGAAAACAATCCCATTTATAATTGCACTAAGAAGAATAAAATACCTAGGAATAAATTTAACCAAGAAGGTGAAAGATCTGTCCCCTGAAAACTATAACACATTGATGACAGAAATTGAAGAGGACACAAATAAATGGAAAGATACCCTGTGCCGATGGACTGGAATAATATAATTAAAGTGTCATACTATCCAAAGCAATTTACAGATCAATGCAATCTGTATCAAAATTCCAATGACATGTTTTTCACAGAAATAGAACAATTTCAATTTTTTTTTTTTTAGATTTTATTTATTTATTCATGAGAGACAGGGAGAGAGAGAGAGAGGCAGAAGCAGGCTCCCTGCTGAGCAGGGAGCGCGATGCGGGACTCGATCCCAGGACCCTGGGATCATGACCTGAGCTGAAAGCAGATGCTTAACCATCTGAGCCACCCAGGCGCCCAACAATTTCAAAATTTATATGAAACTATAAAGTGTAAAACTTTGAAGCATCATATTTGTAGGGTAGTTTCTGTTAACACATTTGCAATAGAGAACAAAGAGCAGAAGAGATTTAACATACACATCATAGAATACTTCCAAATGTAATAGTATAGGAAGCAAAGGATTATTCATTGACTACTTCATGACATGCACTATGTGAGTATTTTCGCACAGATCTTCAACTGTGTGTGTGGGTTATTATCCTTAAATTACATACAAAGATACCAGCTCAGAAAGCTTAAGCTATTTGAATAAGGTCACACAACTAGTAAGTGACAGAGCCTAATTCAAACACAGACGTTCTGACCTAATTCTTGAGCCCTTTTCTTGCTTGCCTCACTTCTGCTCTGAAAGACAACGCAGTATGAAATCATCTTTCTTTTAAAAACGCTGCTAAGGGCGCCTGGGTGGCTCAGTTGGTTAAGCGACTGACTTCGGCTCAGGTCATGATCCTGGAGTCCCGGGATCGAGTCCCGCATCGGGCTCCCTGCTCGGCAGGGAGTCTGCTTCTCCCTCTGACCCACCCCCCTCTCATGCTCTCTATCTCATTCTCTCTCTCAAATAAATAAATAAAATCTTTAAAAAAAATAAAAAATAAAAAAAAATAAAAACGCTGCTAAAAATAGTCTCCTCAGCCTGGATTTTTATGATCTAGTAGTATTGTCATAAAGAGAGTTTTATAGCAGACATCAATAGCATCTATTATAATATTTTATGGTCATTTTCTTAACATTGCATTAGGGCACTCAGAGGCTTTATTGTAGAAGAGGAGTTAGGATAACTTTGTGAGACTTTCAGCACCAAGATGGCTGAATGGGGGGGTGCCTGAGTGGTGTGGTCAGTTGGGCATCAGACTCTTGATTTGAGCTTGGGTCTTGACCTTAGGGTTGTGAGATCGAGCACCGCCTTGGGCTCCCTGCTCAGGACAAAGTTGGCTTGGGATTTTCTCCCTCTCCCTCTGCCCCTCTGCCCTTCTGCCCCTTCCTGCCCTTGCTCTCTCTTAAAAAAAAAATGGCTGAATGGGCTTTGATCATTACTTCTCTCAATCAATATTTATTAAGAACATGCAGTGTGCACTGCCTTGTTCTAAGTGTTGAGGATATGATGGTGAAGAGAGCCACTGAAATCCTTGATCTCATAATTTTACATTCCAGTGCAAGAGACAGCCAACCAAACACATGAAATAAGCAAGCCAGCAGGATCATTTAAAACAGTAATCAATCCTACTAAGTATAAAATGTAGGGAGATATGGTGTGTATGTAATAAATACTTTTCCCAGGGAAGGCATGGATGAATATGGGACATTTGAAGGGACACCTCAATGACCAAAAGAAACTAGGCATGAAAATGTATTTCAAGGAGTTCCCAGTTATACAGAACAAATACAGAGGGTTTTTTTGTTTGTTTTTTTAGAGAAGGGGGAGAGGCAGAAACAGAGGGAGAGAGAGAATCTTAAGTAGTCTCTAGGCCCAGCACGGAGCCCCACGTGGGGCTTGATCCTACAACCCTGAGATCATGACCTGAGCTGAAATCAAGAGTCGGATGCTTAACAGACCGAAGAACCCAGTGACCCCAAGTACAGAGTTCTTGATCCGGGAAAAACTGTTGGTCTTAAAATGAAGTCTTGCTGTTCAACAAACTCCATCTATGTTTCCAGTTAGCATTTTCATTGTCTACTTCTTAAATATAAATGGACAACCCAACATCACCTGTTATTTGGGGGAAAATTTCAACATGAAGAAAAAGTAACACACATACGCACACACCTAGAAAAAAAGATCATGACCTGAGGTAAAACAAGAGTTAATTCAAGGCAGGGGAGGGGAATGTTACTTTAAAAGCAAATAACTCAAATAAGTATTTTTAGTTAGACTAACAGATATCTCACCTATAAATCAAGAACAGGATGCTAGGTAAAGGAATAATCAGACAAAGAGGTCCTGAAAATTACTGTACACTGAATGTCAGGAATATTCACTGGGGAGCCGTCTTTCCAGTTGAGTGGCCAGTCTGTCATATGGCTCCCAAAGAGTCACATAACCCTCATGTAAAATAAACCCACTGTGTTCCACCCCCAAAACTTCATTCCTGTAAAGGATGGGGAGAAGGGCTGGGTGTTAAGAACCTGTTTTCTAAATGAGGTCCTGGTGTGGATAAAGCTCTTTGGGTAGGAGTCCTGTCCTACCATCCCCCAATACACGGTGATGAGACAGGGACAAGAGGACCACAACAACCACTCCCTTCACCTGGAGGAAGAACACAGAAGCAGAAGGCAATCACTCATTCCCAACAAATGTCAACTGCGGCCGGGAACTCGTTGCCAGTTCCCCACAAAGGCCCATCCTGTTCCTTGGATGGAAGTCATTCTGCAATGCCTTTGGGCTCCAGCCTCTGGGTCATTTTTCATTTTCCATAAGAAATAACCCATTTCATAGCCTCAGCCTGCTTCCTGTCCATAAGGATTTAGGGCCTCCAAAACCCTTTTGCATTTTGAATAGCCTCTCACCTTTTCAGTCCCAAAGGCTATACTTCCTTTAAAAACTCTGTCAGCCTTCTGGGATTTCAAATGATAATTTGACAAAAACCAAACCCACACATCTCTTCAAGACAAGGCCCTCTTCACATTGGGTTTAATGTTAGGGTGCTAGGAAACCACACCCTTAAGGTTTTCAAAGCCCCTACATGCACTGAGAGGGTCTGTAAGGGACCACCTTTGAGATCCTGAGCAGAAGATCACATTTCAAGTGAGAGACTCTGAATTTCCTGTTTCCCTCAAAGCCATTTCTTATGTGGAGATTCTTTTTCCAGGGATCCGGAAGGTTCCGACTTGGAAATGTTTCCTCTGCTTAAAAACCAAGTAGTTCCCACTAAAATCAGTCCCTTTCTCTATATCTACATCCTATTATGTGAAGCTAAAGGGGCACAGATGGTGCTGCCAGCATCATGCATGGAAATTCCCTCAGCCCAACCTACCAAGTTTGCGAGGTACAGCTTCTATTTCCATGTTAAAGCTGAAGACAGTGTTGACACTTACCCATCCTCACATTACATGGGTCACTGACTGCAGCCTCCTTGGACAGTCACCGCGAGGCCTTCTCGCCTCCATATGCTGCCCATATGCCCAAAGCCAGTGACAAATGTGTAGGGTTTCATTAGAGCAGTAGCCCAGCGCCAAGTCACGTTTTAGTTATTTACTGCTGCCCAACAAACCATCCAAAAACTTAGCGGATTAAAATAATACTTGACTGTCTCTCATGGTTCTGTGGATGAACTGGACTCAGTGGGTGGTTCTTGCTCTGGCTGTTTTCCGTGCTTACCGTCGGATGGCAGCCCATGAGAGTCTCAGGCCTGTCTTCTCCATGTGGCCTCTCCAACTGGTCTCTCCAGCAGGGTAACTACATGTGGCTCATAAATCTCAGATGCACCAAAGTGCAAACTTCGAAACCTCCTTAATGCTTAGGCCCAGAGTTGGCACACGTCACCTCTACCACATTTATGGGTAAAAGTTAGTCATAAGTGAGGCCATATTCACTGCTGTAGGCACCTGTATAAAATTCCTAGAGGCCTAGTCCATTGGGGGCCATTTTTGGAGACTAGCTACCACACGGATGTTATCTTTTGTGTCCAGGTTCTTCTACTTAAGAATATGTATGTGACATTCATTCATGTGGTTCCACGTAGTTGGAGTTCAGGGCCTTTTTATGGTCATGTTTTATTTCATTGCATGAATATGTCACAATTTACTGTTGAGGTCATTTGGGTTGATTCTAGTTTTTGTCTATTATGAGTAATGCTGTCATGAGTCTTCTTCTGCCTGTCCTTTTAGTGCACATGTTAACTAAACACTAACTTTCTGTACATAACTAAGCACGGAATTGCAGTCTAGGATATACTTACGTTTGACCTCAGGAGATAATGCCAAGCATTTTTCCAAAATCACCTGCCTCCTTCAAATTTGCCTCCCTACAATTTACCCTGCACATAGCAGCCGTTTGTATTTTTAAATTTAAGCTTGGTTATGTCTCTACTCTGCTTAAAAACCCTCAAATGATTCACACAACATTTAGAATAAAGCCCACACTTCTTACCCTTGCTTATAAAGCTCTCCACAGCCTTGCTTCTCTTGACCTCTGCAAGACAACTTCATACCATCTCCCCCCACAGTTACGGGGTACAGCTACACTGATCTTCTTTCAATTTCATAAAAATGCCAAGGTCACACCCACTTAAGTTCTTTTCTTTAATTGTTCTCTAACTCTGGAATGCTACTTTCCCTGATTTCTTATAAAGGACTCTTTATCAATTCATGCAAGAATTATTTACTGAGCAGCTATTATGTGTCAGACACTATTGTAGGTTATCAGGCTACATTAATGAACAAAAGAGACAAAAATCGCTCAGAGCTTACATTCTAGCAGAATAGACAAAATGAATAACACAGGTAAATTATGTAATTCCTTAGGAGATGAAAAGTTCTACAGAAAAGTAATAGAGGAGATTTAGTGTCAAGGGAGAAAAATTAGAGCAGGAATAGATATACAGAGCGAAGGGGATGTTATAGTTTTAAATACCAAGCTCATGATAGGCTTCTTTAAGAAAGTAACATATGAGCAGAGGTCTGACGGAGGGGCAAGATTTCAGATGTGGATATGTTGGGGGGGGGGGATGGAAATGTCCTAGTAGAGGGCAGGGACTGTGTGCAATGGCCATAAGGTAGAAGCCTGTCTGTTCAATGAAGACTGGGAAGTCCAGTGTCGATAAAGCAGACTGCAACAGTCCGGGGGAGAGATGATGTGGCTTACGTTATGGGCGTAGCAATGGGCTGCTGTGAAGATTAGAGACCGTTGAATGTAGAGCCTAAATGTATGTGGGACATAGTAGAAACAGAGGTTTTGGGATGAGCTACTGGAAAGATGCCGACATCATCCAGTGGGATGGAAAAAACTGTAAGTAGGTTTATGGGAGATCAGGAGATCAATTTGGTACATCTGGAACTAAAATTTGATAGAAATCAAAGCAGAGATATTTGATAGGCAATGGGATATATGAACCTAGTAATCAGGAGAAAAAAAAAAAACATGTGAGATATAAATTTGGGGGTCCGTTGCCATATGAGTGTTATTTATTTATCTATATATTTATTTTAAAGATTTTCTTTATTTATTTGAGAGAGAGAGAGAGAGAGGGAGAGCATGAGCAGGGGCAGGGGCAGAGGGAGAAGCAGACTCTGCTGAGTGTGGAGCCTGCTGGAGGTGGGGCTCGATCCCATGACCCTGGGATTGTGACCTGAGCCGAAGGCACACACTTAACCAACTGAGCCAGCCAGGCGCCCCATCAGTTATTTAAAGGCAGGAGACTGGATGAAGTCCTCACAGGAATGAGTATGAAATGAGTAGAAAGGAAAACCAAGGATGTGAGTTGTACAGCAGCTCTGATATTTACTAGATCTCTGACCTCGAGTGTGTTATTTACCCTCTCTGTGCTTCAGTTTATCCGTATAATGAGGCTAACTAGGGTGTGCTAGAGAGTAAATGAGTCAATAATACAGAATATGTAAATACGTAGGACATTAGCAGAATAGGCACTATACAAATATTACTTATTATCTGGTAGAACATAAATCCCTTGGTAGCAGGGATTTTTCTTTGTATTTTGTTTACTGCTATGTTCTTTAGGACATAGGACTTAGCACTTAGGACTTAGTGCTTATAATAGGATTTAGCACTTAGGAGAGCTTATAATCCATAGTTGGCACTTAGATATTTGTTAAATGAATTTTTGGACCTGATTATAATGATGAAATCCAGATAAGTGGTAATATAAGGTGATGAGAGAAAATAATTTCTTTAGATGTATTATTATGATTTTCAAAGTACAATTGTTTCTACAGGAGCATTTGTTTCTATCTGAGTTAGAGGTGAGGGAAAGATGGGGGAGAAGAGTCACAGTTCTGAATTGGTAAAGCAGAGACTGACCAAGGAAATGAGTCAGTTTGGAAGAGGGTCTGGGACCATAGAGTATTTGCTTAGAATTCTTATTCAATTCTCATTTGGAATCTGAATTTAAAGAAAGTCTCTCATTCTCTACTCACTGGTAGGATACCTATTTAATAAGCAGATAGACATAGTATTTTAATTCTTGGTGCCACAGGCATAACGCCAACTTCTCTCAAGTTTGCATGCATATATTTTTGTTTTACTTGTATGAGAAAGCCTCCAGCTGGAATTTATAGTATTCTCTATAATAAAATTATACCCATGAGCTTTCTTTTTAAATCCCAGAATGCTTAAGGTGACTCTTGGAAATGAATTGATTTTAATAATGCTTGGAATCTGAAGGTTGTACAACTGGTGGACAGAGTCTGTGGTGCTGGCCAATCTACTAAGTAGTCATTGGTCTTGGTTTTAGTAATTGAAAGGTCAAGTTCAAGACTTTTATAAAACAGTACACATGAAACTGTTGGCTTCCGAATCAGAATCAAGGTGGAATGTGACTATAGCGAACAAAAGGATGGTTACCAGAGGGATGGTGGGAAGGGGATGAAGGAGGACACTTGTCTTGATGAGCACCAGGTGATGTAAGTAAGTGATGAACCACTAATTTCTACACCTGAAACTAGTATTACACTGTATGTTAATTAACTGGAATTTAAATAAAAACTTATACAAGAACCAAATGAGTTTAGCAAGGTTCCAAGATACAAGATCAATATGCTAAAATAAATTGTATTTTTATATATTAGCCATGAACAACTGGAAACTGTTTTGTTTCTAAAAAACTGCTGAAAAAAAGATGGACTGTGGAGCCTATCTGTTTCAACATAAGATCACAGCCATTACTTTGTTTCTCTCACTTGCATCTGCTTTAGCAAACATCTGTTTTTGGCAAGCTTATTTGATATCAGGTAGTCAATTAAGCTATACCACATTGGCATCCAAATCTTAATCTCCTTTAAAGAGCAAAAGACAGAAGAACCAAAGGACTTGAACTACACCTGGCATCGTTTGAAACAACCTGTACCTCTAATCACCATTGATGAGCAAACCCAGCACCTGGCATTAAAGCAGCTAATGAACTACAGAAAAGCATCTAGGAGTTCCCTTTGGTGCACTGCTGTTTGGAGAGAAGATTTAAATGTTTACCAAATAAAGTTCTGTTTATGCGCTAATATTCTGACTTCCGCTGTGGGAGTGCCATCTCTGAGTGCCCTGAGGGGTAGGGAAAACACAACATAAAGGAGCAAGAGCCCTGGGTTCTAGGATTTTGATTGAGTTACTCTTTCTTTCTAGGATTTTGTTTCCTAATCAGTCAAATGAGCATGGAATTGCTCATCTATAAAAACTTCTAGATCTTTATGTCCAACTCATTACACATCTCACACTTTCATGTCCAAATAGCAAAATATAGCAAGTTCCAAATCAATCTCATTATATTTCCTTCCTCTTTCTTTATCATAGTTATACCTGAGCCCTTGAGTGGTGTGAGCTAGTATTCTAGAATCATATTCAACTGTGTCATCTCTCTAGTCCTACCATCTCTCCTATGATCACCACTATCTGCATTTTACCTCAGAAATTTGTCTCCATTCTGTTATCCTCTGCTATGGTCTGAATGTTTGCATTCATACCTCGAAACCTAATACCCAACCTGATGGTATTAGGGGCTTAGGTCAAGAGGGTGGAGCCCTCATGAATGGGATTAGTGTCCTTATAAAAGAGACCCCACAGAGCCAGCTTATTTCTTCCAAGTGAGGTTAAAGCTAGGTGCCATTTATAAACCAGAAAATGGACCCTCACCAGATACCAAATCTGCCAGTGCCTTCATCTGGGACTTCCCAGCCTCCAAAATGGAAAGCAATAAATGTTTGTTGTTTAAGCTAACCTGACTCTGGAATTCTGTTATAAGAACCCACGCTGACTAAGACACACTCCATTTGCACTAGTACTATATTAGTTAAAGGCAAAAATATAAAAAATATATATATTTATTTTCTCTCCCACACTCCTGGCAGGCCTTGATAATGGATCATCTACTCTTTCCTGCTTAATCTCTGCAGCCTCAGAATTCTACTGAATATACTCAGGCAGCCAATACCATGTTTGTTATACATGCTTATTCTCAAATTATTGGGGAGTACAAAACCTATATCTGACAAATAGCTAGGGTTCTGTATATATATATAAAAAAACTGCAACAACTAAGAATAAGACAACCCAATAAAATGGGTCAAAGTTTTGAAAAGACCCTCAACTCTCTGGTCAACTAACCTTTGACAAAGCAGGAAAGAAAAAAAACAGTCTCTTCAATAAATGGTGATGAGAAAATTAGACAGCCATATGCAGAAGAATGATACTAGACCATTCTCTTATACTATACACAAAGATAAACTCAAAATGTATGAAAGACCTAAATGTGAGACAGGAATCTATCAAAATCCTAGAGGAGAACACAAGCAGCAACCTCTTCGAACTTGGCCACAGCAACTTCTCGCAAGACACATCTCTAAAGACAAGGGAAACAAAAACACAAATGAACTATTGGGACTTAACCAAGATAAAAACTTCTGCACGGCAAAGGAAACAGTCAACAAAACTAAAAGGCAACCTATGGAATGGGAGAAGATATTTCCAAATGACATAATAGATAAAGGGCTGATATCCAAAATCTATAAAGCATTTATCAAACTCAACACCCAAAGAACAAATAACCCAATCAAGAAATGGGCAGAAGACATGAACAGACACTTCTCCAAAGAAGACATACAAATGGCCAACAGACATGAAAAAATGTTCCACATCCTTGCCATCAGGGAAATACAAATCAAAACCACAATGAGATACCACCTTACACCAGTTAGAATGGCAAAAATTGGTGAGGATGTAGAAAAAGGGGAACCCCCTTACACTGTTGGTGGGAATGCAAGTTGGTACAGCCACTTTGGAAAACAGTGTGGAGGTTCCTCAAGAAGTTAAAAATAGAGCTACCCTATGACCCAGCAACTGCACTACTGGATATTTACCCCAAAGAAACAGATGTAGTGAAAAGAAGGGCCCTATGCACCCCAATGTTCATAGCAGCAATGTCCACAATAGCCAAACTGTGGAAGGAGCCGAGATGCCCTTCAACAGATGAATGGATAAAGAAGATGTGGTTCATATATACAATGGAATATTACTCAGCCATCAGAAAGGAAGAATATCTTCCATTTACATTGATGTGGATGGACCTGGAGGGTAAAATAAGTCAATCAGAGAAAGACAATTATCATATGATTTCTCTCATAGGTAGAATATAAGAAATAGTGCAGAGGATCATAGGGGAAGTGAGGGAAAACTGAAAGGGAAGAAATCAGAGAGGGAGACAAACCATGAGAGACTCCTGACTCCAGGAAACAAACAGAGTTGCTGGAGCGGAGGTGGGTGGGGAGATGAGGTAACTGGGTGATGGACATTAAGGAGGGCATGTGATGTGATGAGCACTGGATGTTATGCACAACTAATGAACCATTGAACATCACATCAAAAACTAATGATGTACTATATGTTGGCTAATTGAATTTAATTAAATTGTAAAAAAGATATTTCACAAAGATATAGAAATGACCAGTAAGCACATAAAATTCTGCTTAACCTCATTACTCATCAGGAAGATGCCAGTTAGAGCCACCCATAGGTGATACCATGGACCCATCAGAATGGCCAAAATTTAAAAGACTAACAACTGCAAAACTAGTGAAAATATGGAATAACTGGGATCTTCATACAATGTTTGGTGGGGATGTACATGGAATACAACCACTTTGAGCAATGATTTCACTATTTCTTTATAAAACTGAACATGTATCCACCCTATGACCCTAAAATTCCACTCCTAGGCGTTTATTGAATAGAATTAGACATGTGTTCATTTAAAAAAAAATGACTTGCACAGGGATGCTCACATCAGTTTTCTTAATACTAACCAACTACTGGAAACAGCTCAGGTGTCCCTCAATAGGAAAACGTATAAACAAAATGTGGTATATTGACTCACACAGAGGAATATTACTACAGTGAAAAGAAAGGTGCTCATAATACATACAACAGTATGGCTAAATCTCAAAAGTTATGCTGAGTGAAACAAATCTTACACAAAAAAGTACATATTGTATAATTTCATTGATAAGAAATTCTAGAACAGCCCAAACAAAATCTATGGTTGAAAGAAAACCAGAGTAGCATGTGTCTATAACAGTGGACTCAGGAGTTGACTGGGCAGTAATAGATTTTTTTTTCTGAAGTAAGGACAATGTCTTATGTCTTGATAGAGGTTATCTATCAATTTGAAAATACTAATTACAGGTATTTTTAAAAATTCAGTGAACATTTAAGGTTAGTGTAATTTATTATACATAAATGTTACTTCAAAACATAAAAGCATATCAAATACTGAACTCTGGGGAACAATGTGATACCAGATATGCAGGGAGAAGGCATGTGTTTGGAATTCAGTTTAGAACGACTAAAAAAATAAAACGAATAGTTGGATAAAGGAATGGATGTGTAACAAGGCAAGTTTAGTCAAATATTAACAATAATGTGTAGCTGGTGGACATATGGGTGCTCACTGGAAAATTCTTTCAACTTTTCTGTTTATTTGAAAATTCTCAAAATGTTTTTAAAAGCTCTTAGCTACCAAGAGCTCAGGCCCTCTTCATCATTCATGTTGACTTCTGCCTCCGTCTTTTATCTGACATCCTCGCCACTGATACCTACTTTCTCTGATCCATGTTCATATTGGTGCCAGAGTCTTCTAACAAAAAAGAAAACCATCCCATTTGTTTCAGCTTGAGATAAAATGTCCTTCAAAACCTAAGTCCTTTCTAACTCCTGCATTTACCTACCCTGATTCTACCCCACATGCATTGTGCATCAGCCATATGGGATCTCCATGACTTCAAGGTACATCAAGGTTTGGAGGATAATCTAAGAAAGCTCTCTACTTATCCATTCCAGCCCAGATCAAATGTTACCTTTGATGTGAAACCTGCTCAGCTTTTCTGGTAACCTCATCTGGGTTTTTACACCACATACTCAACACTATTCTTAGAGCCGGGATTATGTGTCTGTGCCGTCATCTGTTTGTTTCTGTCTCCCCTATTAGCCCAGTTACTAGTCCTCCAATTATAGCATACACCAGAATCACCCAGAGGGCTTGTTAACCTGCACATTGCTAGGAATCATCTTAAGAGTTTCTGATTCTGTAGGTCTTAGATGAGGCCCAAGAATGTGCATTTCTATCAAGATCCCTGGTGATGCTGATGGATCCAGAGGTCACACTTTTAAAACCCCTATATTGAACAGTCACTTCCTTGAAGGTAGATGCTATGGTGTATTCATTTTTGTATCCCTAGAGTGTAGGGCAATGCTTGGAAGAGAGACAACACTGAATAAATCCATGATGAATTCTCAAATAGCAATTTATGTGAAGAATTTTAAAAAATAATAATACTGAATATGGAATGTAGGGTGAGCTTTTGGGACATATAAATTAGTTCCAGAGGGCTGTGAGAGCTGCACATGAAACACAGGCACATGGGCTGTGCCAAGCTAAGAAATCTGCAATCCCTTCTTGACAATTTCTTTGTGGTAATGACGTTAGTTGTCTATGGAAGACATTAGCTTTTTGAGTAGTCAGACCCAACACTTTCCAAGTTACGCAGACTAGAATAGAAGCAATATCAACCTCCCCCTCCTCCATAAATGTGGCCAGGCTGAATAAAACTCACATATGGGAATTGCTGATTCATCTTCACAGGTCAAGCTCTTAGGTGAATGTCTTAGAGATGGCTGTTTTGTGAAGATGGCCACAAACTAGACAGCCCAGAATGGATGGATGGAGGTGGGGAAATCCCTACAAATGGCTACCACCTTCCCCTCCACCTGTAATTACAGCACAGATTTGTTATGGGGGTGAGCCAGTTAGGCCAAGGCAAAAAACTGGAAGATTTATAGGACTGTTGTATGAGGCTGCATAATGCTCTTCCCCTGAGAAGTCCACATCCCAATTCCTAGAATTTGTGAATACGGTACCTTACCTGACAAAAGGGAATTGGTGATTAAGTTATGGTCTGGAGATGAGGAGATTATCCTGGATTACACAAGTGGGTCCAATAATATCATGAGGGGCCTTACAGGAGGAGGCAGGAGGACTAGAGTCAGAGATCAAAACATGACAAGAGAAGAAGAGATTGGAGTGATGCCGGGCCATGAGCCAAGGATTGAGGGCATCCTCCAGAAGCCAGACAAGGCAAAGAAATGCTTTCACTCCTTGATCATTCAGAAATACTGCAGCTCTGCTGACTCTAGTCCACTGAGACTGATTGCCGCCTTCTGATCTCCACATCTTCAAGGTAATAAATTTGTTTCATTTTGAGCCACTCAATTTGTGGTTAACTTGTCACAGCACAATAAGTAGCTAATACACCCTGTCTGATAAAGCTGTTCATGGCACAGTAGTCTATGCCACAGAATTAGAAATTTGTGAAGAGTAGTGAGAAGAGAAGATATTTAGGATTTTCCTCATTATCATTACAGTAGAGAAACAAGCTTACAAAACCTCACAGAGAAAAGTGAAATTTATTTCAACATTACCACCATAATTAATAAAAACTGTCTTAGCCCAGGGAAGAAAAAAATCAGGTATGTCATTACAATAAAGTATCAGTGCCTACCTTCCTACATTAGAGAAATTATATATGTATTCTGATACTGTTTAAATTATTCCACTGTGTTACACTTTAGTTTCATTTTTCAAGTCCTATCAAGTGGAATATTCATCTCATTTTGTTTGCCAGGCCAAGGAGGAATTGCTCTTGCAGTTTATGACCCCAGTGTAGATAAAACCGTTCCTCCACTCCGCCTCATTTTTCTCTTTCACGGCTTTCATAGACATTCCCTAAACTGTTCCTGGTGGCGACTACTTCCTGAAGCAGCCAATTATATCTGGGTAGAGGAATGAATTCCTAGGTTTTATCATCTGGACAAGGTACAAAAGGGAGCTTGTTTACCATCCACCTGGTCCCTTCGCTTTTATACTCTACCCATTTCAAACTGTGTTTCTGACCCATCCATCTGGTCGTTGCAGAATTTCTGTCCGGAGGAAGAAGATAAATGTAGAGAGACAGAGGAAGGTGTGAGAGTACAGGGAGAGACAAATGGGGCATCTGAAAGATATCCACATGTATTTGTAATAGGGGGGCGGCAGGAATGTCACCCTGTCCGTCTGCTCTCTGGCTCCCAATAATTCTGGCAATTGCTAATGTGTATTGATTGACTGTGATCTGCAGGATGCTGTGCCTGCTTGCCATGTGCACAGTGACGCCTTACACACAGATCTCATCTCTTCCTTACAACTCTGGGAGCAGGGCACTAACATTTTCTAACTCTTGCAGATTAGAGCACCACGGGCCAGAAGGATTAAGTAATACTTCACAGTTAGTAAACAACAGTAGTTACTATTGTTATGCCTAGTTACCAGACAAGCCCAACACCTATCCATAGCCCTTCAAAGCCTGTGGTCTTGCCCCTGCAAACGGTTTCTCATTGACACATCACTCCATTCACTTCCTCAAGTTTCACAGATATTCTTGCTGTCTCACCCCCACAATTCTCAACCTCCAGCATTTTTCTAGTATTTTCAAGGGTACTGAAAGTGAACCATTTCAGATATCATGGCTAGATAACTGGCTCTATTTGCCACACATTGTGTTCCACATTCTGACAACCCAACTTCAGAAAAATAAATGAATAAACTACACAGGTTCGAACTCCCAGCATTCCAAATTTCCTTTATGTAAATGAATAGTTACGCTGCATACTCCTGCTCAGATCATCCTTACCTGAGATCTAGGACCGTCCTGACACAAGTAAAGGGTGCAGCTGTGTCTCAGGATCTGTTAGACTAAGTGCCTCTATTCCCTCTTTCATTATTCCTTTTACTAAATGTGCTTCTGACCCATCATCTATTGGAGAAAATTGTCAAGATTAGATTCAGAAGCAACTGAAGCTCAGAGAAGTCAAAAGCTGACACAATTATAAGGCCTCTTTTAAGATCTTGATATAGAATGCTTTGGGTTACCACAGACATGGTCTGTACAATCCAGGCAGGTCAGTACCATACAGATAAATGCAGGAGGAAAAAGTAAAGTAAGCAACCCCTATGTACTACAATGTACTTTAATCCCCAGTACAATCCTGGGAGGTGAATATTTCTTGACATATTCAAAGCTATTTATTAACCATATACCATATATTAGGCACTATTCTATGTACTAGGGATAGAGCAATGAACAAGATAGGTCAAATTCTAGCTCTTACAGTTCTTATACTGGGTGGAATCATATGATAAGAAAGAAAACAAAGAAATAGTGTTTCTGAGAAAGCAAATTGTAAGCTCAAACTCAAATGACAAGAAGGTCCTAGTCATGAGCTGATCTAAGTGCTGGATATCCTAGGTAGAGGGCAAAGACCCTATGGGTCCTGCATTCTAGGATTGACCAAGTGCCTAGAGTATAATGAAGGGTAAGTTAAGTGAGTCAAGTCAGAGACTCATGGCGAGGTCAGGAGGGCCTTACAGGCCAGTTCTTCTCAAGCTTTAATGTACATAAGAATTATCTGGACACCTTGTTAAGAAACAGTAACTGTTTCAGGAGCTCTGTGGTAGGGCCTGCAATTCTGTTCCCAGGCGATCTGATGTTGCAGGTCTTGATAAGAAGTTAATATAAAATTACAAGTGTCACTGAAGCCACAGAAGGGTTTTAAGTAGGCAATGAACTGATAGGATTTACTTTTCAAAAATGTACTCTGGGTGATGGCTTTTATGAAAGCAAGAGTAAAGCATGAGACAGATAATGATGCAGAAGAAACCACTGTTTAGACATGTTCAACAATTCCAAGATCTTCCGGTAGATTCATAATGCATGTCCAGGATTATGTGACCCAAAGCCTGGGATCCTTTATCCCTACGTCATTGCCTGGACATGAGAATGCTTATCTTAGAAGAGACACACTCGTGATGGAAGTAGCCCAAGGCAAAGCCAAAGTGGTTCATTGGCTTTACTATGAATGTTTTTAATAGTTATCTGCCAAAGAGGTGCCATTCGTTGGGTGCTAGGAGTGTTTTATTCATTCTAATTATTTGTGGTGAGAACATCCTTTGTACTTGGCACACTAGAGAAGAGGCCAGCTTCTTAGCATGGGGAACCCACTCCTTTTATCTCTGTCTTGGTGGAGGTGGAGCATTTTTCAACAACTCCCAAAGGTGTCTTTGATAGCTGAGCTGTTGACTTCTTTGTTAGAATGACCACACGCAGGAACCAAGTCCAAACAGAGCCAGAGGGAGCGTTCACAACTATACCAGGTAGCAGAGACATTGCTCAAGCACCGTCTGAATGGCTGGAGCGTGAGGACAACAAAACAGGAGCAGCTGCTTAACTGCATGTGTCGTCACTAAAAACGAGTTCCACGTTTCTACGCAGAAGAACCTCTGAGCTGTTTCACTTCTCCCACAGCCTGCTAGGCTCTCAGGTCATCACAAGGTTTGATCATGGACTACAAATCGAGCCATTTATTTCATGAGTCACCTTTAGAAAAATGCCATGTCTTTTCACATGTGAAAGAATCTGGTATCTTTTCCAGAAATGCCAACATTGCTACTTCCTTTATGTTTTTCTTCTAAACTTCCTCACTTATATTTTTCCTCACCTCAAATACATCGATGTAAGGCATAGGATTATAACTTCTTTCTTTCATTCCATTTTGGGCTCCTTCAACATGATATGTCATCACATGAGTGTGCATCTGCTCCCACCTGATAGGATTCATCATTATTAACATTTATGTAGCAAGTACTCTGCATGAAGCACTGTGCTAAATGCCCTACAAATATTATCTTAAATTTCACAGGAGCCCATACCCAAAAAATACAAAAACTAATTCAAAGGGGTGCATGCACCCTGATATTTATCGCAGCTTCATCTAATAGCCAAATTATGAAAGCCGCTCAAGTGTCCATGGATAGCTGAATAGATAAAGAACATGTGGCATATATATATATATTATATATGGAATATATACTCAGCCATCAAAAAGGATGAAATCTTGCCATTTGCAAAAAATAGATGGAGCTAGAGAGATTATGCTAAGTGAAATAAGCCAGTCAGAGAAAGACAAATACCATATTGTTTCACTCAGATACGGAATTTAAGAAACAAAACAAATTATCATGGGGAAAAAAAAGAGAGAGAGAAGCAAACCAAGAAACAGACCCATAGAGAACACACGGATGGTTACCAGAGGGGAGGTGGAGAATGGGTGAAATAGGAGAGGGGGATGATAAGCAGGGCATGATAAGGAGGGCACTTATCATGATGAGCACTGAGTAATGCACAGAATTGTTGAATCACTATATTGTACGCCTGAGACTAATATAACACTGTATGTTAACTATAATGGAATATAAAAAATAATAATAAAATAAACTTCATAAGAGCCCAGAAAAGGAGGTTCTGTCTATTGCACAGCTGAAGAAGCTGCAATTTTAATGAAGTTCTGTAAGCTGCCTAAGTTCTCACAGGTGTAGAGTGAAATGGTGAGAATTTTAACCTACATGTTACTGCTCCCAGGCCACTTTTTACCACCAGACCAGGGATTTTTCCAAATGTTGTTCCTGGATCTTTAGCATCAACATCAACTAGGAACCTGTTAGAAATGCAAATTCTCAAGTTCTATCTCAGACTTACTGAATCCAAAACTCTGGGGGTGGCAGTCAGTTTTAGAAAACCCGCCAAATGATGCTGATGCAAGCTAAAATTTGACAACCTCTGATCTAAACCAGTGTCTGCAGACTGAGGCCAGAGATAAATTTAGCCTGCAATCTCATTGTAGGGCCCTGAGACAAGAATGGTTTTCATGATTTGAAAGATGGTAAAAAATAAACAAGAATATGTGACAGAGAATGTATGTGGCCAATGAGGCCAAAAAGAAAAAGTCTGCTAACCCCTGACTTAGATTATGCTTTTCAGGGGGCTGGACTTGACTTATTCGTATTATTTAGTTTCCAGTAATTGGTAATAAGTAATTCCCAACACTGCCTCCCTCACTTTCTCTTGACTCTACTAGTTTTTACCCTAATATTTTTAACAAAGTGCCAGCACTCTGTTTTATAGATTGCTATCCCTTTATATTGACATATCTTTACAAATATAAGTTTGTAGGAAGTGTTCTAGAATTTGTTTACTTCCTCTGGAGCACTTTGGTTTCAAGCACTCAACTTCCCTGGTGGCTTGGAGAACTTTTTTATGGTCTTCTCCTTCATCCCTCTAAGCTCCCAAAGTATTTATTAATATAGTTATGGAAGTTTTTCTTATGTGAAGATACACATAGAAGGTAAAGTAAGTACTCTTATAAAGTAAGTACGCTTTTCATTGATTCTAAAACATATGAGTTTTTGGTATATCTTAAAATCTTTGGACTAAGGATACATGTTAAAATCCATGGGGCAATTCACAGTGCTCACCATTGTGTAAGACTGTTGAATCACAGACCTGTACCTCTGAAACAAATAATACATTATATGTTTTAAAGAAGAAGAAGAAGAAGAAGAAGAAGAAGAAGAAGAAGAAGAAGAAGAAGAAGAAGAAGAAGAAGAAAAAGAAGAAGAAGAAGAAGAAGAAGAAGAAGAAGAAGAAGAAGAAGAAGAAGAAGAAGAAGAAGAAGAAGATGATGATAGCAGGAAGGGAATAATGAAGGGGGGGAAATTGGAGGGGAGACGAACCATGAGAGACTAGGGACTCTGAGAAACAAACTGAGGGTTCGGGGGGGGTGGGGGGATGGGTTAGCCTGGTGATGGGTATTAAAGAGGGCACGTTCTGCATGGAGCACTGGGTGTTATACGCAAACAATGAATCATGGAACACTACATCAAAAATTAATGATGTAATGTATGGCGATTAACATAACGTAATAAAAAAAATACACAGGAAAAAAAATTATCAATGCAAAATATCTAAAACAAACTGGATCCAAACTTGTATATGTGGGGTGTGTGTATATGCATAAAAGAAAAGGAGAAAAAACCCAAATGTACCTAAAGATAAAAAATATATATATATGAAGAAAAATCCATTTGGAGGGAATAAAAAATAAATATCTTAAGAAAAAAAAAATCCATGTGGCTTTCAGCTCTTTGGGATCAGGCAGAAGTCATGCCATTGTCTTCTTTTCCTACAAGGATGGACTAGGACTAGAAAATATATTTCTAGAGTTAGGAACATTGGCAATTACTAATTGAGTTGAGTTTTATCTAAATGTTGAGTTTTATCTAAAATGTATTGAAAGATTTCATGGTGGGTTTTTATAGAAAAGAAAAAGCTTCTCTTTATTCAAAATGATAAAGAAAAGAAATGAGTGAAGCAAATATCCATTGTTTGGAGAATAACCACAATTCCATATTGTCTTTCAAAATAATGACCAAGTGTTGTTATAGGATCAAAGAAAGGAAGACACTTATGAATAGATGAAATTGTGGTACATCCTGTTTGTGAGAAACGTGAAGAATTGTCTCAAATGTGTGAGGCACCACAATGAAGTTGGGGAAAACCACCATGATCCTTAGAACAGAGGAAAGTAATTTCTAAGCAATAAGAGGCTGTCAACAATTCATGCATCACGGAAAATTTTCTTTAGTGCATTGTGCCATATTTTGGCAGAATTTTTGTTTTTCTCAGTGGTTCATAAAATAATAGTGGGTCTTGCAACTGATGTTGTCTTAAATTTTATGAAGCAGAGTCTTAAAAATTGTATGAATGACTATTGCTAAATATTATGCAATTATATAGTAATTAAAGCAATTTGAATTTAATAGTGCCTATTTTTAAAATGCCAATATTTGGATGCTACTAAGCCTACATTCAAGCAGCTAGAATCAAGGTTGCCCACAAATACAGATATCATCAAGTGTTGCTCAATTAACTGATCTCATTCTAGCTTAATTAGAAATTTTTTTCTTATTCTAAATCTATTAAGCTCTGTATTTTTCCTGAGATGAAAAAGGCCAGTATGCTCTTGATTAATGCTGTGTCAAACTCTTGCAGGTTGCATCTTGTTTTTGTTTTACATCTTATTTTCAAGCAAGACTTTTTTTTAGAGTATGATCATTTTATTTATTTACTTTTAAAAATATTTATTTATTTGACACAGAGAGACACAGAGAGAGCACAAGCGGGGGGGCAGCAGAGGCAGAGGGAGAAGTAGGCTCCCCGCTGAGCAGGGAGCCCGAAGCAGGGCTCGATCCCAGGACCCTGAGATCGTGACCTGAGCCGAAGGCAGACGCTTAACGACTGAGCCACCCAGGCGCCCTGAGTATGATCATTTTAAATTATCTCTTTTTTTCTTTTTATTTAAATTCAATTAGCCAACATATAGTACATAATTAGTTTTGATATAGTGTTCAATGATTCATTAGTTATGTGTAACACCCAGTGCTCATTACATCATTTGCAAGACTTTTAAATACCTGTCTACAATCCCCCGGAAGAAAAGCTTAGATTACTTTTCCACAGTAGCCATTTTCAACTCCACTTTCATCATAGGGAGCAGAAACAAAGAAAAAGAAAGATCATTCCCTGTCATGAGCACACTGGCTCTTTTACAAGCTCACATTGACATATTTCACATTAAGTATAAAGGAGGTGGCTATCCATCCTCACTGTCAGCCTGTCTTTATTGAGAAGACATCATTGCTTCATCCTTCTATTTGACATTTGTCCCCTTGCCAACTATAACATGATGACCTCTGAACACTGCTTAGCACTAGGAGGGAAAAAACCCAAATGAAAGTCAAAATCTACCAAGTTATTCATATTTAAATGGAGTATGCATTTTTAAAATTAGAATATATTGGTCTTTTCAAAAAGAACACTAACACTTGAACCCACTCAATGCCCCCTACTTGAATCAAGAGAAATCCAAAACTTATTTCCTCCTTGACCCTCCAAATCACTATAGAGCAAATTGCGCTGTGAACGTGGATGGGTGATAATTTAAGATTCATATGCTGTCCTGCCTGATAATGATCTAGTACTATGTGAGTGCTTCTAAGTGAGGGAAGATATATCCCTACACTTGCAATTACAAGACAAGTAGCACTTGAATTTTGTGAGTAGAAGATTGGCATTGGTAAACCAACAGCATCCTAGCTTTAGCTCATCTGCCCTGAATTTCATTTAAGAGCATACTTTGCAATAAAAGTTGTCCTGATGAAATTGCCACCTGCCCAACCAGTGATGTAGAAAGGAGACGAACAACGCTTGAAGTCCAGCTCCAATGGAGAAAAATACGTACAGCATTTCAATGTTAGCATTTCCATGATGAAAATAATAGAAAAATAAGTCTCTTCCTGATTCAGGTACCTCTTGTCTGTCTCACAAAAGCTTTGTGAGGGAGGTCATTTTCTCTGCTTAGTTTCCTCGACATCCATATTATAATTTGAAGAAAATTGTGACCCAAGATACCTGGCTTTCTGAAGTGTGGGCACAAATCTACATTAGAAAGGAGAAAAAGGCTTGAAATATTCTTTATTTTCTTCATTGTATGGTAGCAATACACCGAAGATTTGTCTAGTACTTGAAAAAGTTTTAGGTAAATCCTTTAAGGTTTCCTTGATTAGCTTGTAATGAATAAACTAAATGGCCAGTTGGTCAGGGCGATTAGGCGTCCCTTGATAAGATCCTGCCTCATCATTTGGTGTAAGATAACTGGTATACGTAATATGCTATAACCATAACACATGTAATAAAATGCAGATAGGAAGGCAGAAAGGGTAAAATGGAAGAAATAGAAGGAGAGAGAGAAAGAGAGAGGAAAGAGCTAAAAGAGAAGAAAAAAGATAAGAAGGAGGGAAAGGGAAGGGAGGGAGGGAAGAAGGGGAGAAAATGCTAATTTAAAATGTGTTAGACAAATACTTAACATTTTAGCTGATTTTCCACAATACACAGACTTATGTAACAACAGAATCCAAACTGAATTAAAAATAAAAAAGAGCTTTGGCTATTTCAATTATGAGTCATAGATTGGAACTAAGCTGCGGTGATGATTTCTGTCAGAGGTCGGAGACTCGGAGATCAAGCACACTGTGAAAACTGACATATCTCTACTTTTGGAGGGTAAGCGCATCCCCTAGTATAACCTTAATGAGATGTTCTAACTTTGTATTCACCTACTGGGGGAGACTAAACCCAAAATTATACATGAGTTGAGGCTGGATTTATTTTTGCTCCTTGAGCAAGACTAAAACTTGTTTTTTCCTTGACTCTGGGAAATCTGCGGGGGCTACACAGACAGGATTCTACACAGTATAGACATGGGAAGCCCACTCCCAGACGGACTGGGAGCAGCACCCCTCACTCCCCTATACCTCCTCTCCTCTCTGTTAGTCTGGGTCCTTTAGCATTGATGGAACCCGAGGACTTGACAGGGTTTGGGGGATGACTCACTAATTAGCAGTCTCTGAACTTTTTTGGTATAGAGTAAAACCATCAGTGTGGCTACTTTTATGTTTCTGAAGTTGAACAAACACAGCAATGCTAATAGTTCTCATTTAAAATGTATTTGGCAAATTGCATCCTGTTTGGCATAATTTGAAGTATTTGAAAATGACATTGGTTTTTTGCTCTCATGTAAAGTACTCACTGAGTTCACCCAAGCTAGAAGTGGTAAAGACAGAGAGGAAAACATTAAGATTAAAATATAAAAAGAATAATAACAAAATACTGTGAACATACTTTTGTTTTCTTGAATAAGAAAGGCATTTAAAAGGACACACAGAAATTCCTTGTTAAGCAGATTAAAAATTCTAAGAGAACAGTCAGTTCTTCCTTATTTCACACAAAATGAGCAGTGGGTAAAATGTGCCATCAGATAGAAATTTAAATATTGGACTCTGCTCACCATACTTAAACACCTCTTTTTGCTTTATTAAAAGTCTGATGCGTCAGTATCTATGAATTTCTTAGCCCTGACTCTGTCCACATTATGCATTTTATTGCCGGGTATACTTGGAAACTTGAGTATTTTATGAATTCCAAAATATTAGGTTTTTTTGTTTTTTTGTTTTTAAAGATTTTATTTATTTATTTTGACAGAGAGAGACACAGCGAGAGAGAGAACACAAGCAGGGTGAGGGGGAGAGGGAGAAGCAGGCTTCCCGCCGAGCAGGGAGCCCGATGCGGGGCTCGATCCCAGGACCCTGGGATCATGACCTGAGCCGAAGGCAGACGCTTAACGACTGAGCCACCCAGGCACTCCTAGTTGGTTTTTTTTTTTCATTTCAGATTACTATGATTCTCAGAAATGAGAATTTAAAAATTGCTAACATTTAAAGTTTACCGTATGAAATGACATACATTATCACCCGTGTTAAAAAGAAATCCACCGGACCCCAAATGGAGTCACTTACATTAGGGCCCCACATCAGCAAACCAAAATTTAACACCCCACTTCCCGGAGGTTTCAATCCCGGGGAATGTGACCTTTCACCAGGCAGTCCAGGGTTTCCTGCTCTGTACTAGGAGGAGATCCAAGGAAAGACCCCTTCTGTTCCCCTCAGGACGGAAACGTTACCTAAAACAAGGCATCCTGGGCTAATAATTTCCTTTTCTCTTTTCCTTCTCTGCCTTTAAAAACCTTTCCTTTCCTGGCAGCTCAACCCAGCTCCTTTTTTTTTTTTTTTTTTTTTCCTAGATGGGATGCTGCCTGAATCAGGCATCATGTAATAAAGCTGATTAGGTCTTCAAATGTATTTAGTTGAATATTTGTTATTTAACACCAGTCTTCATAGTAACTGTGCCTAGTGAGTTTCTTTCGCTTTATTTTACTGACAGTACGTAGTACATACAGTACAGTGAAGAGGGTGGGGTTTATGGTCTCAAAGACCTGGGTTCAAATCCCAGCTCACCTCCCTTCCTATTACGTTGAACAAAGGATGTAATGCCTCCCTCATATTCTTCATTCATGAAGTGGAATGATCAGTACTTAGTTCAGGGAGGCACTGTAAGGATCAAACTGACAATGGGCTGGCATATGGTGACTGCACTTTTATATTTTTCTACTATACCACACCACTCAAATCAGTACAAAGGGATATTTCACATACATTTAAGGTGTGCAATGAGTAATACATAAATTCACTACCCTTCAAGTACAAAGAAAATAAATTCCTATACAGTCAGTGCTTTGTTACCAGATTTTTAAAAAATAATCTTAAAGCCCAAAGGATTTCAGATGGCTTACTGTGAGTACTATTTATTAAAACCTGAGATCGCCTTTAACTACACACCTGAAAATAAATTACATTGAGTACATTTGCAAGCAAAACTTGTCAGATAAAACTATGAAGGGATAAATTCTTAAAATAATAGTAATGAAATACAGCTCTTTTAGAGGTTCTTACATTCTGCATGATGTTATGCTAGGCCTTTAAATACCCTCTCTCAATTGTTCTTCCAAATAAAATTCATGGGGTAGTTCACATATTCCTCCCAATTCATGGCAGAGCTGTGGAGGCTTGAAGTCCAATAACCCAGCCAAGTGGCAAAGCCAAAATTTGAGTCCAAGTGGGCCTGATGCCTAACACTAGGTTTTTGGGTTCATTGCTCATTGTTTGGTATTTTCACACAACTTTTATTCTGCTAACATATTTTGGTATTCATCACAAGGTCACTTTAACAGCAAGTTTTTTTCATCACAAGGTCACTTTAACAGCAAGTTTTTTTCATGTGTTATTAAGTCACATTGTATGGAACAATGAAAGCCTGGTTTCTAATCTTAAAGCAAAAGTGAATTCAATGGGACATTTTAATTAAGGCACAAGGAGTTATTTATAGCTCTGGATAGAACCAGATGGGAATCTCAAAGGAAAGAAGTTCCAAATTACCTAAAAGGGGTGCCTGGCTATTTCATTTGATAGAGCATGCAATTCTTGATCTTGGGATTAGGAGTTTGAGCCCCATGTTGGGTGTAGTGATTATTTAAAAAGAAAATGTTTAAAAAAATAAAATAATCAATTACCTATACAACTCTCAAAAGAACTATTTCATTCAAGGGCTGTTTTACCCAGGCTGCTTCCAGGCTCCCAGCCATGTGGGTCCTTTCCCCCAGATGCCCTAGGCCTCCCTGGTTAAACATCATGAAGCTGTAGCAGACCCAGCCACCATGGGCTGTGGAGGTTCCAGCACCAGGTCAACGTCCTTTCCTGTCACTTCTTGTGAAGGAAGTTTTCTTCACTGGCCGAAAATGGTCACAGAGCAACTTCTGGTCTACCTGCGGGGCAAAGGCAATCTAACCATCTCACCTTGGGACCTGAGATGGAACCTATATGGGACCTGAGCTCTCAAGGTTATAAACCACCTGGCAGCCTTGTCATTACTACCACAGGCCACAGTGTGTGTTATTCTTCAACTCACAAAACACTGAGAGAGAGAAACAGAGAACTCTTTCCAGGCTGTTAGGGCTGATCCTTGATGTACTAGTTGATATCGTTGCCTACTCAACCTTTCCTCAAGGTTTGTCTCAACCTCCTCCCCTCCCTCTGTATTGACAAAGCTCTTAGGAGAATATTTACCTCTCAACGTTGTTCATTAAATTTTAGATATGCTTATTATTATCTCCCTCATCGATTTTATCCATGGCCATACCTCTCTGCCTTGCCCCCCACCCCCAATATATTCAACTGGCTGCAGTGGGTTTAGAGGACCACATGCAGATTCTCAAATGTTCCATGATGTCTCCTAACTCAGGGTCTCTCTCCCTGATATGGGGCTTCCCTGCTCCCTTTTTTCATTTCCCAGTTTTTGAACCTTAGCTCCTGCATCATTTCTCCTTGAAAAGTCATTTCTGACCATTCTGTATAAAAATGAACACTCCCTTCTTTATATCCTTGATTAACCCTATGCATATTTCCTTTTTTAGTACTTAGAATGCTTTATTGCACTTATTTTTACTCATCTCTTCTGTAACTAGATGACGAATTCATTAACTTCTCCTGGAGACCAACTATAATCCGCATTTAGTGAAATTAACTCTCTCCTTCCTCCTTAACTCCACCCCTAAGTCTCCCCTCCAGATGTAATCGGTGCTACCAGAAATCTTCCATGCATATGCATTTATATTGATAATATTTAGATTTCTATAGATGTTTATATACTTAAAATAGTATGCAAATAGGTGTGAAGTTTACTTTTTTTTTTTAAGATTTTATTTATTTATTTTGACAGAGAGAGACACAGCGAGAGAGAGAACACAAGCAGGGTGAGGGGGAGAGGGAGAAGCAGGCTTCCCGCCGAGCAGGGAGCCCGATGTGGGACTCGATCCCAGGACCCTGGGATCATGACCTGAGCCGAAGGCAGACGCTTAACGACTGAGCCACCCAGGCGCCCGTGAAGTTTACTTTTTAAAATATATTTAACACTATCATGGACATTTTCCCACATCAGTATAGCTCTATGATATTCTATCATATGGCAGATACCTTGTTTAAACAGAAGGAAAGGATCTCACTCATTTTCTAAGGGGGCTTAGTACCCAAGCTCACATCACAAATGTGAGGAGGATCGTCAGTACCATTATCCAGACAGTAACACAGGCTTTTTCCACTCCCATGAGGTGGCCTTTTGCTTGTACAAAGTCACAGCAGTTTGCCCCTGGCTCTTTCTATATTCTGCCTTCCAATTCCTGACTTTTTTTGGAACAGGGTTTGGGACTGAATAACCATGATTTTATCCTTTGAATATCTGATGAAGCCTGGCTTTTTCATTTCTTTCTTTCTTTCTTTCTTTTTTAAGAGGAATACCTTCTGGACAGAGACAGAATACCTGATCCAGAAACTGATCCCAGCCCCAGGACCGCTTCAGCACCATCCCTCTGAAATGAGGACGTGCCAGGGAGTCACCAGTAACACTGTCCTGATCATCTGCTCTGCTCAGATTGGGGCTCTGGTCAAGGAAATGCAGATTCGACTTGGGGGTTGTCTTAGTCAGCTCAGGTTGCCATGACTGAAAGCCACAGACGAGGTGGCTTGAAACAACAGGAATGGATTTTCTCCCAGTTCCAGAGGCCACAAGTCCAACAGCAAGGTGCTCACAGTGCTGCTTTCTGCTGAGGCCTCAGGGCCCTGCCTTTACGACCTTATTTCACTTCCCCTTCCTCCTTAAAGGCCCTGTGTTCAAATGCAGTCACTTTGGGGGTGAAGGCTTCCATCTAGGAAATTGGGGAGACACAATTCAGCCTGGAAGTGAGAACACACCTACGGTAATCGAATGTCCTGGTTGCCTGAGACTGTTCCCAATTCTGTCTAGTATCCGGAGTTTCATTCACTGAGCAGTCCCCTGCACTCTCAATAGCTATGGTCAGCCCCAGCGTTCTCTTTCTCCTTCAGGCTGTGCTCTCTCTCCCCCAGGGGACAAGGCGGAAACTGAACCACGGAGAAGCATCATTCTGAGCCCTACACCTGCCTCTTTGGTATGAACTGTGTCATTCTGGTCTATAAAAGTGGCTTGTAAAGCACAGATTTAAGGCTGTTGTCTATGCGTGGACTATTATTTCTGTTTATTTCACTCGCACTGCCAATCAGTTATTGTTCCTTTGGTCTTGAGGCTGATGTGGCTTTGCACTCCTTCTGGCAAACCTTTCTCAGGGAGAGGTCTCAGGTGTAACAGTGTAGACCAGGGGCTCTGTGTGAGCACAGACGGGGATAAGACATCTGCCTACATTCCAGACTCAGCACACGATCCCCAACATCCCTTTAATGCTTGTGCTTCTGACTTGGACCACTCGTCTCCTCAAACGGTCTGCTGAGGGCTTTTTATTTTCTTTCTTCCTTTCTTTCCTCTCCTGCTCTTCCTCCTCCCTCCTCCTCCTACTTCTTCTGTGGTGTATTTGTTTGTGATTCTGAGCAATGCTATCCCTTCCCCAACCCCAGCCCTCTCTCTGAATACTGGCCTGGTCCCTAGGCCTTCTGCACTGTGCTCTTCTTAGATCTTTGCTTACAGAGATTACACGGATACTTTCCTCTGCATCCACCACTGAACCTGAGCCTGAACCTATGGTACAGACATAGCTCCTGGTCTCGAATGACAGGAAGGAACACCTCTGAGGTTGCCCCATGCTCTCACTCAGCAAGTGTCTTTACCTGGACCACAACTGGGTTCTATGAGCTGGCTGCACCTGATTGACATAGAGTTTCCCTAACACTGACAAAACTCAGTGGGAAGTAAAAATTCAGTGAGATGCCAGCCTCACTATTGAAGACAGGTAAGACCACCCTCAATGGGGTGCCAGCAGACTCAGTACATATATACAGTAGGAAACTCACTTTGTTCTGACCAAGTGTTACTACAGTAGTGCAAGAGTATTTTCACATTAATTTGTTCCTTTGTTCTTTCAATGCACAGTTACTGAGCACCTACTACAGTGTGCTAGGTACTATTCTAGGTGCTGGGGATCCATTGGTAAATAGAATAAAGACATAGTGTGTGCCCGGAAGGAACTTGGATTAAGCAAGAAGAGTAAAAACTAAATCATTAGAGCATAACAATTTTGGGATCCCCAAAATGAGGCACTTAATTCAACATGGTGGCATTAAATCTTGTTTAGTCTTGAGTAAGTCTATGCCTCTTAGATGGCCCCATGGTTCAGAGATTGGGAAAGCAATCAAGTACTGTGGGTGAGAGTAAATGGGGGACTATCTCTGCCTCTGCTTTCCAATAGTACTAGTCACCAGTTATATGTAATTAAGGGGCACCTGAAATGTGGTTAGTGCACTTGAGGGATTGCCTTTTTATTTTATTCCAATATATTCCTACTTAAATTGAAAAACTGAAGCAGTATAAAACATTTTCAGTTAAACCAAACTTTGTTTTGATAGGATTCTACTTCACTTCAATTGTGGATATTTAGCAATTATACTGAGATGTGCTGTAAGTGGAAAATACCAGATTTCCAAATTTGGTATGAGAAATAATCATTATATTAGAGAATAATATATTAGTAATTGCTATATTTATTACTTGTTGAAATGATAAACATTTTTGTACATTGGATTAAATACAGTATATTATTGAAATTAATTTCATCTTTTTAAACTTTTTAAAATGTGGCTTCACCATTACACCTATTGGACTGGCACAGACAAAAGCAAACACCCTGCATACCAAGTGCTAGCAACAATAGAAAACCACTGAAACTCTCATACAATGCCATGAGAATGTAATATGGAGCAGCCATCTGGGGAAACAATTTGACAATTTCTTATGAAGTTAAATATAACACTTGTTCTATGATCCACCAATCCTACCTCTAAAGTATTATCTAAGAGAAATTAAAACTTACGTTCACAGCAAAATGTATATGAGAATGTCTATAGCAACTTTATTCGTACTCACCCCAACTGGAAATGACCCAATTTTCCACCAACAGATAAATGAATAATTATGATGTAGTCATACAGTGGAACAAAAAGGAATGAACTACTGATAGACATTACAACACCCATGAATCTCAAATGCATTGTGCTAAAAGAAAGTAGCCATGGGGAGCCTGGGTGGCTCAGTCGTTTAGCGTCTGCCTTCGGCTCAGGTCATGATCCCAGAATCCTGGGATTGAGCCCCGCATCGGGCTCCCTGCTCGACGGGAAGCCTGCTTCTCCCTCTCCCACTCCCCCTGCTTGTGTTCCCTCTCTCGCTGTCTCTCTCTGTCAAATAAATAAATAAATCTTTAAAAAAAATAGAATAATAAAATAAAGTAGCCATATTCAAAATGCTACACACTGTGAATGACAGCCAAAGAGAACGTGCGGAACAGATAGATCTGTGAAGAGATAAAGCAGATTCATGACTGTCCAGAGCCAAGCGTAGGAGACTGGCACAAAATGGCGAGTGACAGCTAACTGCTCCAGGGTTTCTTCTGAGGATGATGAAAATATTTCAAAACTGATTCTGCTGATTATTGTACAATTCTGTCAGTATACTAAAATCCACTAAATTATAGGTTTTAAATGGGTGAATTGTATGATAGATCAATTATGTATCAATAAAGCTGATAAAAACAAGTAAATAAAAATGAATTATTAAAGGGCACCTGGGTGGCTCAGTCGGATCCTTGATTTTGGCTCAGGTCATGGTCTCAGAGTCATGGGATTGAGCCCGAGTCTGGCTCCGTGCTCAGCGGGGAGTCTGCTTCTCCCTCTCTCTCTCTTTGTCTATCCCTGCCCATGCTCAGACTCTCTCTCTCTCTCAAATAAATAAATCTTTTAAAAAGTGAGTTATTAAAGTACATGTCACTGGTAGAAAATTTTAAATTTCATAAAAAATTTTTTTTACATGTGTGGTTTTTTATGTTCCTACTGGGCATAGCTTGCCTAACATTTAATTAGTACTAGAGTGAAGCAAACTCTGGGAGTAGGAAGAAAAATGTAGTGATAAATCTAACATTCATTTCTCACTTTCTTTTTTTTTAAGATTTATTTATTTTTAGAGAAAGAAAGACAGCATAAGCGGAGAGGAGGGGTAGTGGGAGAGGGAGGAGCAGGCTTCCTGCCGAGCAGGGAGTCCAAAGTGGGGCTCGATCCCGGGACCCTGAGATCATGACCTGAGCCGAAGGCAGATGCTTAATGACTGAGCCACCCAGACACCCCTTGTTTCTCACTTTCTTAATCACATCACTTACTCCTCTTTCACCTGTGTTCTTCCCTATACTTTAGAGAATGTGATTCTACTAGAATCCAGAAATGGTAAATGGATTAAATAATTGAATGACCAAGGAGCCATTTTTGAAGACTTTTTTCTATTTACAAAAAAGAGTTAAGTCACAGACTACACTTAAAACAGTGTTACCGAGTGTTTAAAGTTCATTAATTTCTAAAATGAAGAAGTGAGACAGATTTAAAGATCACCTTTTTTATTATTTAGACTCCAGCTGACTTAATAACACAAATGAAATCACAAACCTGAGAAGGCAAATGAAGCTAGCCGAAGAATTTCTTTAGGTCACTATTGGAGATAATCACCACTAAGTTAGAATTTTCTCTGTTTTAGGTAAATGTTATAGCTGGTATTTAATTTAGCACTCACAGCAACCTTTACAGGGAAAGATCCTACCTAGGCTTAGAGAACTCTTAACCCACTATACATGTAACCTGTCCGCAGCCTGGATGCCATGAGGATGGAAAATCAGAGCAGGTGGCCAAAGAAGGCCCAAAACCCAGGTGACAGAACATGATCCAGAAAGCCAGGTTGGCATCATGGAGGTCTCAAAGTATGCAGAAAGAATTCACTGAAGATGGGCCAAGATCCATGTAAGGAAATGATAAAAGCAGGAAATAGGCAGAGGACTGGAGAGGTAGGTAGCCTGCTCCAAAGGTCTGGAAGTAAGTCACAAGGATCCAACCAAAGTAGCCAGATTCAGGGGCACAAAGCTACCTCCTGACTGGAGAGAGGATATAAAAGTTTTCCATTTTCAAAGAAATGGAACTGTAGACAGCTCTTGCCATAACGAAGGAGGTGCATTCTTGAAAACCTAACCCCAAAATAAATATACCGAAAGTAAATTTTCCATAAGAGATGATAGTGAAAGACTTCGTTATTTAATTTTTAGGGTACTAGATATAGAGATACATTCATCACCTAAGGAGCAACTAACATCACTCATCCTAGACCCAGTCCCCTCCATTAGATCAATTACCCTCTTATTAGTCTGCTTCCTGTCACAGTCAAATATCTTACACACACACACACACACACACACACGATCTATGAAAGTTGCCTCCACTTCTTTACCTTTGATCCACTCAAATACGGATTCTACTACACCATCACACCAAAACTGTTCTCCTAGTGGTCACCAATGACTTTTACACTGCCACATCTAATGGTAGCTTCTTTGTCTTCCTCTTATTTAACCCTTTAGCAATATTCACCATTGTTGACTACTACTGCCCTGCTTTAATACAGTCTTCTCTTAGCTTTCCTAACTAACATCACAAAGTCCTGATAACCAATCTCCCACCTTTCTGGCCACTCTTTCTCAACATATTTGGCTGGTGGCTACAACTCCTGCACCAAATTCTATATATAAGGGGTACTCAGGATTTGATTCATGCTCTTTTCTCTATCTACAGACTTGCATTAGAGGATTCATTTACATCTGTGACTTCAAATAGCTTATAAACGCTAATGATGTCTAGATTTTGATGTGTGGCTTGGACCTCACTCTGAGCTCCACACCCATCATGTCAACTAGCCCACATCCATCTCAATCTATAGGCATCCTCCAAAGCCCTATGATTGGTCAGCTAGGTCTGCCATGACCAAATGACATGACAAAAATACCTATGATGTTTTAAACATATGAATGTCTTAAACAATAGGAATTTATTTCTCGGAGAGGCATGGAAGTCCAAGATGAAGGTTCAGCCAATTTGGTTTCTGATGAGAGCTCTCTTCCTGGCTAGCAGATGGCCACCTACTCACTGTGTCCTCATGTGGCAGAGTGAAAGAGAATTCTAGGTTCTCTTCCTCTTATAAGAGATCTAGGCCTACCCCGTATGACCTCATACCTTTACCACATCCTCACAAGGCCCTCTCCCATTATAGTCACACGGGGGGTTAGGACTTCAACACAGGAGTGTGAGGGGGCACAATTCAGTCCAGACCACCCTCGTTCTTCAATCTTCCCCATCTCATCAAATGGCACTACAAGGCAACCAACAGCTTCAACCCCATTGATGGTTTTTGCTTCTGTTATACTCATAAATAATAGAATGGCTGATAGACTGGATACACTCCCAAGGGGTCTTCCATCAATTCACTATTCCTTATTTCCATTGCCCCCACTCTCATTTAAAGTCACTTTACTGTACATTCCCTCTTGACTCTCTTTATTTCATTCCAGTGATGAGATCTCGCCATCCCTGGCTCAGAATTCACGAATAGATGGAGCCCCAACCTGTTAATGGGAATTCGGAGCTCAGGCTACTGTGGCCAGTCTTGCCTTGAGCCACTTTATCCAGAGATTTCTATGGGCCAGCTACTCTGACTTTTCAGTTCCCCAAATACAAAATTTTTCTTCCTCTTTCACAACCATCCTACCTAACTCCTACTTAACATTCATTTCTTTACCTAAATGCTGTTTTCACATAAAGGTGTTCTTGGATTCCCAACCTCAGGTATGCCTTCCTCCTCTCCCTCTCACAGCTCTCTACAGCCCTTCACACGAAAATGATCAATGTGACCGTCTTCCCCACTGAGCTAAAGTAGGGACTGTATCATTTTGACTTACATCTGTATCCCCATATCTAGCAGAATACTTGGTATATAGTAGGTGTTTGATAAACATTTACTAAACATTTGCTGTTTCTTGAGTGAATGGCTGAATAAATAAAAGAATGAATAAAGTTAAATCCATCCATCAGTTGCTCACTTAAAAAAAAAAAAAGCTCATCCTTAGTAGTTGACATTTCCTTCGGTGTTAACTGCCAAGATATTCATCAGGTGACATGGGCAGCACTGCATATGGCCAGGAGACACTCAGCGTGCATGATTTCCAATATGAGGCCAAACTATTTCCATGCCCAGAACTGATTTATTGGCCACAGATAACATCTGGCCACAGATAACATCTCCTGGCTGGAGATTAAGCAACTGAAAGATCTTGCTTACCTTCCTTACCCCAGCTCAGATCTTGAGCTTTCGAGGAATAAGTCAAGTTGGTTAAAAACAAAGAAATAAACTGTGAAACTAAGTTTCATTACACTCCTAAGTGGTGATAGCTACACCTTGAAAAGTCTAAAAATTTAAATGGAAATTTTGCACATTAAGGTAAGATATTAAGACAATTAAGATAAAAATCACCCCAAACTTTCCACTCCCACAATATTAAAGCCAAGAAAATATGTCAAAAGAAATCTAATTTTTTTCATTGCATTGTTGACTTTTCTTCATCCTCCTTGTATTCATTAGAAAAAGCAGTTTGTCCTTCCTGGAAATGGATCAGATATGCCCTATGTAAATCTCTAGCGGTAAGCACACATCAGAATATGTAATTTTTGCAAAAACTAACTTTGACGTGATCAAAAAAATAACTAATAGTTGTTTTTCCTTCAAGTAAGAGAAAATAAACTGAGTATTCTAACTTTAGAGGAAAAAATTAGCTAGAAGATGAAATTAAAACCACAGAAAAACAGTGCATCCAAATATTAAGATTTTAATTACTCCATTGGCTCATATATATTCTGAGAATCTCAGTAGGACCCAAATGCATGATGTTTTGGAAATCTTTACATTTACTAGTAAAATCCAAATGCATTCTTATCATTATTAATGTAAAATATAAGCAACTCCTCACTTCAGATTTGGGGGAAAAGAGTGTTAACCGGAAACATGTTAGAAAGGTATAAACCTTCATTAGGGAACGGAAGCAATCCAAGCTCAGAGGACTTTTGATAAAGAAAGACATGGATATTGGAGACATCATCCAGTTTTTAAAAATACACCCCCATTGCAGGAGATTGAAAACTCCAGTTGTGGCCTCAACACTGTCATTTGAAAGCTGGTTATCTATTTCCTGAATTTCATACTGATCTGGAAGAGAAGGGAAAAAGAGCTAGCACTTTGGGCATCTCTACACAGGTCCATACAGGATACAGGATAGGTAATTTGTATCAACGCGTTATGCAAACATTCTAGGAGCACTCACCCAGGCCACACTGCCTTTTCTGGAATGTATCCCATTCACAGCCCCTTTTGTAGGAAGTGACTCCTCAGCACTAGCTGACTTGGCTAGGGTTGAATGCAAACACAAGAAGAACCAGTGAAGGGACTGAGTTGAACTAATTAGATTCTTTCTCTTGAGAAGTTGCACTTGGAGACGTAGGGGTTGTTATTTAGAAGGTAATGGACAATGGAATTTTCAGGGCAAGTAAAAGAATGTGGAACCACATGAAACTCAACAAGAGAAAAAAGAAAGAAGCAGATATAAGGGAGACTCTCTTGCTTTAAAACACAAAGAATGAGCATGCAAAAGATTTTTCTGTTCTAGTGTCTGTCCCCAGGCTCTATTTCTTTCTTTTTTTTTTTTTTTTAAGATTTTATTTTTTTTGACAGAGAGAGACATAGCGAGAGCAGGAACACAAGCAGGGGGAGTGGGAGAGGGAGAAGCAGGCTTCCCGCTGAGCAGGGAGCCCGATGCGGGGCTCGATCCCAGGACGCTGGGATCATGCCCTGAGCCGAAGGCAGACGCTTAACGACTGAGCCACCCAGGCGCCCCGCAAGGCTATTTCATTTCTTATCCTTAAATGCCTATGAGGTTGCCTGTTTTAGGCTAAAACTAAACTCTCCTTACCTTAAGCTAGTTTAAATGGGCTTTATCCCTTGCAACCTGATTCTAGGGTGATATGTTAATTTCCGGAAAGGTCTGTGGCCGACGGTAACTAGCTCCCTGTCCTCTAACCACTGTGTGTGTGCAGACATGGCTTGGATGGGTATAAATGGACTCTTGGCTCCTCTAATCAACAACATCACTTCTACTGGCCAGTCCTTACACTTCCAAATTGACAATGGCCATGAAAGACAATTTTCCAGAATCAGGCAAACTCTCATCCTATTTCTTCCTGGCAGATACAAAATTCAAGCAGCATCCTTCAGGAACAGCAGGAGTGAGTGACTGCATCTGGGTGTTTGGGACTCTCGATGCCAATTTCCCAGCACTGGTGGGTAAGGTCTTTGAAACTCCCTCCTAAAATGGGTTCACAATTGTCTACACAAGAAATCTCCTGCTGACGTCAATGGGAGTTTATCCTGAGGGCCTAAGAATTAGGCGAGTATTAATAAATGTTGCTGAGTTATTTCAATCTGATCTGAAAGCTTTAGCTTTTTCCTTCCCGAGAGTGGGTGGGAGAAGAGGAGGAGGTGACTATGTGGGAACACGTTGATGTTCCCTGTGTTTTACTTAGAGATTTTACTTAGGAAGTTCAAGTTGGAAGAAACTCAGCACAGGTTCTTAATCCTCTATGCTCTGACGCTCACCTCCCTTCCCTAACTTCCTTCCCCTCCTTGCATTTCTCTTGCACGATTTCAATTTTCACCGATTACCAGAAAAACTTCTGCAAGTGATATGTACATTTAAAAGCAGATGGCCCTGCTGATGTTGAATATTTAATCATTAGGTTTGGGGGTCTTGGTGTACTTGGTTTTTTCTAAACTTATTTTATTTTTTTATTTTTGAAGAAGTCTGTTTTTTGGCAGACTGGGCGTGAGCACTCAAATTGATTAATTTCAGTGGAACTATCAAATTAGGTCAAACCTTATACATATAGAGAAAGGAGAAAACCTTGTAAAGTAAAAGAAAAGCTATAGCTTTGAAAATGCATAGTGTTTTTTTTTCCCCAAAACAATATGCATATGAATAAGCCAATCGCCATCTTTTTTTTAATTTTAGGAGAGAGAAGGAGAGGGAGAGACTTTTTTTTTTATTATGTTATGTTAATCACCATACATTACATCATTAGGTTTTGATGTACTGTTCCATGATTCATTTTTTGCGTATAACACCCAGTGTTCCATTCAATACATACCGTCTTTAATACCCACCACCAGGCTAACCCATCTCCCCACCCCCCGCCCCTCTAGAACCCTCAGTTTGTTTCTCAGAGTCCATAGTGAGAGAGAGACTCTTAAGCAGACTCCATCTCATGGTTCTGAGATCATGAACTGAGTTGAAATCAAGAGTTGTGCGCTTAACTGACTGAGCCACCCAGCCGTCTCTTCTCCCCCCACCCCCAGTTGAAATTCTTATTGCATGGACTAAAATTCATCATTGGAAAGACATATTTCTCTAATGTTTCAGGTATCTAACAAAATAATGTTACAAATACACATAAACTTGTAATTTACTGCCCAAATAGGACTCTTTGGGAATGAAGTGGTGCTATTAAGAATACACTAGGACAAGAGGTATAAACCAGTTTATTTCACAAATAAGGCCCTGGCTGTCATCATTTTCCCCTAAAAGATCAAAATCAATGACAACAGTTCTCACTTCCCAAACAAAATGATTGAAATATTCTTTACTTAAAAAAAAAAAAAAAGAAATATTCTTTACTTAGTTCATAGAATTGATTTCAGTAAAGTTTGCCTTAATATAGACAACTTGAAATTCATCTTGCTTCAGTTTTTAATTTAGCATTAATTCTATTTTTTTTACTAGTGACTCAGCCTTCCTAATTTTATTTTTTGATATTTGATTATGGTTTATTGTGAATTATTGTAGACATATACAAAAGTACATAAAATACAAGTATTTTGCAATTATAAAGAAAATACCTATATAGTCATCTCCCAAGTAAAGAGATGGAACGTTGCCATTTCTGTGAAGCCCCTGGGAGGCACTTCCCAATAAAATCCTGTCACCCCCAGAGAAAACCACGTCTATACTAAGGAAATTAATTAAATATTTGACTTTTTTTTTTGTAGTTTTAACTCTGAAGTATAAATTCCAAGTATTACTTTTTTAGACTTGCCCAGTTTATTTGAAATTTATATAAATGAATATGTTTTGTGTATGGGTCTGGCTTCTTTTGTTCAATATTACATTTTAAAGAATCATCTATATTGTGGTGTATAGACGTATATGTACATTATTATATTTATCATTGCTGTATGCTATTTCATTACTTGAACACCCCACAAATTGTTTTGCCATTCTACTACTGATGGGTATTTGGGTTGTTTCTAGTTTTGGGTCATTAAAAATAATACTGCAGGGCACCTGGGTGGCTCAGTTGGTTAAGCGTCTGCCTTCGGCTCAGGTCATGATCCCAGCGTCCTGGGATCGAGTCCCGCATCAGGCTCCCTGCTCCATGGGGAGCCTTCTTCTCTCTCTCCCTCTGCCTGCCATTCCCCCTGCTTGTGGGCTCTCTCTCGCGCTCTCTCTCTGTGTCAAATAAATAAATAAATAAAAACCTAATAATAATAATAATAATACTGCAAAGAAACATTCTATATAGGTTTCCTGGTGCATACAAATATGAATTGTTGTAGGGAACATACTGGGGGAAAAACTGTTGAGTAATCATGTATAACCACCTTTAGCACTTAATACTGAACAGGTTTCCAAAATAGTCCTAACCAAGTGCATTCCCACACTTGTGTTATCAGCACCACCTGGAGACTTGTGAGAAATACAAATTCACAGGCCCTTCTCCAGGACAGCTGATCAGGAATGTTAAGGATGGCGCTCAGTAATATTTGTTTGAACGAGTTTTCTGATGTAAGCTCAAGTCCCTCAACTCTACTGCACGGTGGAATTATTTGGGGATCTTTGGGAAAAAAACCACAGTGCCTAGTCCCCTTGCTCTAGATATCCTAATTTAATTGATACAGGGTATATATAACCTGGACCTCAGGACGGAGAGAATAGTTTTCAATCTCTTGTGTTACATTAAAACCATCCTGGAAACTAAAAAGAAAACGATACCCAGAAAACCTGCCCCCTGCAAAGATTCTGATGTAATTGTCCTTGGGGGATGAAGAGCTTAGGTACTGATCTTTGTTTGTTTTGTGGTTTTCATTTAAAAATAAATCCCTTGGTAGTTTTAACACACAGCCAGGATTCAGACCACTGCCTTAGGGTGGTTAATGAGAGCGTATTAAATGTCCCACTCTTCTCAATTATCTCTATCTCTCCACTCCCTTCCCATCATCCACTATTACTTTCTTCAGTACAGTTCAGCTCAGTTAGGAAAAACAAACACAAACACAAAAACAAAAACAAACCTAAAAAACTAAACCATACAAATGTGTGAACCACAAAGAGCTTCAGAGTCCTAGAATTATTTCTTATTTAATACTGAATTATCTAAAATGAATCTCTAATTAGCAGAATTTCAGGTAGAATTAAAAAAAATGAAATAAAGGGTAATTTGGAGCAGAAACAGCTCTTCAGCAGCTCTTAAATCACATAAAACATATTCCATTTGAGAATGTGATGCTTCTTTTTTATTGCTGAGCGCCACCCTTAACATTCCTGATTCAGCTGTCCTGGAGAAGGGTCTGTGAATTTGTATTTCTCGCAAGTCCCCAGCTGGTGCTGATTAGAAGAAGTGTCCTCTTCTAATTTCTTTTGTAATCTGGTGGAGATTATTTTATCTCTTAGTCATCTACTTCCCCATTGAAAGGTGTCTCTATTCCCTTCAATAGGGCATTTGATGGAACACTTTGATAATGTAAAGTACTTTATGCACCTTAGTAGAAAAAAGAATCATGTAAATTCAGTCTATTTCAAAAGGCTACATGGGTACCAACTTTCCACCATTTAAATCCAAGGCAATGATCTAAAAAATTAGATACAAAATCAACCAAAATTTCAGAAAAGCCAAAAAAATTGTTTAGTATTTGATCTATTATTTAAAGTGGCTCCTAAATTCAAAATTATTTATTTCTGCAACCCACGATCCACATAATGTTCAAAACTAAAGATAGAGTTCTATTTCAGCATGTTTGTCCCAACTTTGTGAGTTCTTTGTTACCTCACAGCAATTTACAGTGTAGCAGGGAGTGAAAAATGTATCCAATAACTTTTTTAAAAGGCTTTTTTACAGCCCTGCTGATTTAGTCAGCATCTTTCTACAGGCTAGAACAGTCAAGATTCTTAACCAAAACCATGTATTTCATAGCTATGGGATGATCTGTTAGTGAGGACTGGTCTGTGGAAGTGGGGTCACATTCTCCTCTCTGATTTCTGCTTGAAACTCTAGCATGGGCCCAGATCCCTTGCCATTGTTGATGCAAAAATGCAAGAATGCAACAAAATATTAGCAAATTGAATGTAATGAAGTATAAAAAGAATTATATATCACAACCAAGCAGGATTTACCCCAGGTATGTAAGTCTGGTTCAACAACTGAGAATCAATAAATGTTCCATTACATCAACAGACAAAAAAATAAAAATAAAAATCACAAGACCCTATCAAGAGATTCAGAAAAAGCAACTGACAAAATCCAACGTCCATTCATGATAAAAACTCTCAGTAAACTAGGAATAGGATGAAACTTCCTCAACTTGATAAAAAATATCTATAAAACAACCTAGTTATCACTTAATGGTGAGAAACTCAAAGCTTTCCTAATAAGATCAGGTACCAGGCAGGGATGTCCCTTCTCATCACTCCTTTTCAACATCATAGTGGAAATTCCAGCTAATACAATAAGGCAAGAAATGGAAATAAAGGCATATATATATACTGGAAAGAAAAAAAATTGACTCTGTTCACAGATGACATAGAACTGTCTATATGGAAAATCAGAAAGAATCTACCAAAAAACTCCTGGAAATAATAAACAAGATTTATAAATAATAATAAATAATAAACAAGGTTATTATAGCAAGGTTGTAGGATATAAAGTTAATATATAAAAGTTAATTGTTTCCCCCATATCAGCAATGACAAATGGAATTTGAAATTAAAAACACAATACCATTTAAATTAGCTCTCCAAAAAATAAAATAAAATTCCAAAGTATAAATCTAACTGGATAAGAAGACAGTATTTTCAAGATGTCAGTTTCTCCCATCTGTAAATTCAAGGCAATCCCAATCAAAATCCCAGGAAGTTATTTTGAGAAGACTGACAAACCGTTTCTACAGTTTATATGGAAAGGCAATAAAGACCCAAAGTAGCCAACACAATATTGAAGGAAAAGAAAAAAACTTAGAGGACTGATCTGACCTAACTTCAAGATTTACTATCCAGCTACAATAATCAACACAGTGTGAAATTGGTGAAAGAATAAACAAATACATCGGTAGAACAGAATAGACAGCTCAGAAAGATGCACATAAATATGGTTAACTTATCTTTGACAAAGGAGCAGAGGAAATACAATGGCGTAAAGACAATTTTTTCAAGAAATGGTGCTGGAACAATTGGGCATCCACATGCAAAAAAAGAAAAAAAGAAAAAAAAAGAATCTAGACAAAGACCTTACACTCTTCACAAAAACAAAACAAAACAAAAAGACACTCAAAATGAGCCACATACCTAAATGCAAAATCTAAAACTATAAAACTCGTAGAAGATAACATAGAAGAAAATCTAGATGCCTTTTTAGATAAAACACCAAAGGCAGAAATGGTGAAAGAAAGAATTGATAAGCCAGACTTCGTTTAAATGAAAAACCTCTCTTATGTTAAAGACAATGTCAAGGAAATGGGAAGACAAGCTACAGGGTGGGAGAAAATATTTGCAGAGACACATCTTATAGAGGATAGTTATTGAAAATATACAAAGAACTCTTAGAATTCAACAATAGGGCGCCTGGGTGGCTCAGTTGGTTAGGCGACTGCCTTCGGCTCAGGTCATGATCCTGGAGTCCCGGGATCGAGTCCCGCATCGGGCTCCCTGCTCGGTGGGGAGTCTGCTTCTCCCTCTGACCCTCCCCCCTCTCATGCTCTCTCTCTCTATCTCATTCTCTCAAATAAATAAATTAAAAATCTTTAAAAAAAAAAGAATTCAACAATAAAAAAACACCCAGATTAAAAAAAAATGGACCAAAGATCTTATCAGACACCTCACTAAGAAAGATACTACTCCATATGCCATTAGGAAAGTTCAGATGAAAACAACGTCATGCCACTACACAGCTAATAGAATCGTCAAAATCCAGGGCGCTGATAACACCCAATGCTGATGAGAGTGTGGAGCAACAGGAACTCTTAATTCACTGTTGGTGGGAATGCAAATGGTATGACCACTTGGGAATGGTACAGCCAATGTAAAATGGCACCAGCCTACGCCTCCAAGTGGGATGATGGGAATATGATGGACTACTGACTTTTCTTTATTGTTGGTCCTGGCCAAAGTGTCATAAAATTCATCTCAAACCCTTGAACTTTACAAGGGGACGACCAGAAGAAAACCAAATGGCAAAACATTTTTTAAAGGGCAGATTCAGGTTCACATCAAAATTAAGAGAGAAGTACTGAATTTCCTATATGCCTCCCTACTCCCATACTATGACATTTTATTTCTTTTTTATAGTGGTAAAATACACCTAACATAAAACCTACTAAATTTAAGTGTATAGTGGCATTAAGTACATACACATCATTATGCAACCATCAACACCATCCATCTCTGGAATTTTTTCACCATCCCAAACTGTAATCTATATGCATTAAAAGGCAACTTCCCATACCTCCTCCCACCAGTCCCTAATAACCATTATATATTCTACTTTCTGTCTCTATAGATTTGACCATTCTTATACCTCGTGTGAGTGGAATAATAAAGTAATTGTCCTTTCGTGTCTGGCTTATTTTGCTTACCATAATTTTTTAAGGTTCATGCATGTTCTAACATGTATCAGAATTCCATTCCTTTGAAAGGCTGAATGATATTCCAACATATGTATGCACATACCACATTTTTCTTATCCATTTATCAAGTGATGGACACTTGGGCTGCTTCCACATTTTGGCTATTGTGAATAATGTTGGTATGAACGTGGGTGTAAAAATATCTGAGTTCTTGCTTTAAATTCTTTTGAGTATAAACCCAGAAGTAGAATTGCTAGATAATATGGTAGTTCTATTTTTAATATTTTTTTGAGAGACTACCATACTGTCCTCCTTAGTAGCTACCTGATTTTATATTCTGACCACCAGTGTGTGTGGATTCCAATTTCTCTACAACCTCACCAACACTCATTTTTTAAATTTTTTTTTTTTTTGCTTTTTAAAAATACGTAGCCTAGCGAGTATGAAGTGGTAACATATTGTGGTTTTGATTTGCTTTCCCTAATGATTAGTGATGTTGAGCAGCTTCTCTTGTGCTTATTTTGCCATTAGTATGTCTTTTTTGGAGAAATGCCTATTCACATTCTTTGTCCATTTTTTTACATTGAGTTTTTGTTGAGTTGTACAACTGTTCTTTATATATTCTAGATATGAATCCTTTGTCAGATTGATTCGCAAATATTTGCTCCTATTCTGTAGAGATTGTATTCACTCTGTTGACTGAGTTCTTTAAAGTATAGAAATTTTAAATTTTGAGGTAGTCCTATCGATCTATTCTTTTTTGTTACTCTTGTCTGTGCTTTTGGTGTCATATCCAGGAAATCATTGGCAGGTCCAATGCCATGCATGAAGCTGAACTCCTATGTTTAATTCTAACAGTTTTACAGTTTCAGCTCTTCTGGTTAGGTCTTTGATTCACTCTGAGTCCATTTTTACATATGTGTAACATAAGGGTCTAATGTCGGAGCTGTCAAGCTTTAGGACTAAGAATCCTTTTCCTCTGCCTCTAGGCTCTTAATCTGCCTCCAGCCTTGATAGCACCACCTCACCTCTTCAGCTTCCTCTCCCCACGTCCTTCTTCTGTACCACCATGGGCATGGCGTGCATAACCTGCCTCTATTCCATCCTCTACACCTGTTGTGCTGATGGCTGTGCTGCTTCCACCCTCTCTATCCGTGAGCAAAAAATCACCCCAAGTGGTTGGGCCACCCCCTTATGAGGTTCAAACAGGAACACCTCCCTAATCAATATGAAGGCATCCAGGACTTAAACCTTCCCTGGACTTAAACTACCCACTTCAGATTTTCCCACAGGCACCTAGGTAAAAATTGACCATGGGAGACAAACTGAGTGACTTTTTTTTTTTAAATATATAAAGATTTATTTATTTATTCCAGAAGAGGGAGCAAGAGTGAGGGGGGTAGGTGGGGGTGGGAAGAGCAGAGGAAGAGGGAGAGAGAATCTCAAGCAGACTCCACACTGAGCAAGGAGCCTGATGTGGGGCTTGATCCTAGGAACCTGAGATCATGACCCGAGCCAAAATCAAGAGAGTTGGCTGCTTAACCGATTGAGCCACCCAGGTGCCCCAAATTGAGTGACTTTTAAGTGGACATAGGTGCAACGTATTCTGTGTTGCAACTAAAGTTTGTTAGTTTAATTAAGATAGACATGTTTTTAGAGTTATCAGCGTCAAATGTAAAACTTTTATTCTACCAAGGTTTACTGAAGGTCAAATAAGTTCGTGTTATTTCTGTTGCAATTTGTCAGCAAAAAGATGACTTAAAATGATGATTAATTTTGTCTGTCTCAAAGTTTTCATGTGTAATTGTTAAAAAACAAGTAGGTTGAATAAATAAAAAGGTTCTAGGTTTCAAAATATTTGGTAACCTTAAACTTTAAACTTCTGCTTAGATGATAAATTGGATTGAGTTCATTGGATATCTAAGTCTTTTCCAAGTAAGATAAAATACTAAAGCATTGATTACTGAACGTAGGTTTGTGTTTTTGACTTCTTATTGCAGAGAAACTGAAGATCCTTGGGTCTGTTGGTAAACATGCTTTGTGCTTTAAGACTGTACTGTGGAAAAGCATGTTTCTAGGTACTATAAAATATATTTATAAATCTCAGAGAGAATTCTGGTGTAATAGTTCACAATTGGTCACCACTTAATTTTCCCTAGAGACAGGTTTCTGAAAGTAAAAGTTCTGATAAATGTGGTTGAGACTGCTGGGGATAAGGGAAGAAGCAACTTTGTATGTAGGAAAATAGGAGATATATGAGAAAGATATGAGGAATAGGAATATATTTTGTTGAAGGAAAAAGAAAGTAACTTTGCCCTAAAATGAGACTGGTTATTTAGAGAGAAAAAGCTTAGGACAAAATGTGAATGAAGAAGAAAGTTGTAGAAGGTTTGTGAAGGGAAATCCTTGCAAAAGAATTTTATGTATGATCAGGATTAAGGTCGAAACGAATGGACTTTAAAAGTGCACTGGTGTAAGACCGAAATTCTGCTTTTCTCTCTGTTAAAAAGAAAGTTTTCTTGGATTGTTGGTCTAAAAAATTTTATTTATAATTCCTCATCTGCCCAGAAAACCAAGGTTTCTATGTTTTGTTTTTCTGAAATCTTTGATTACTTAATAAAGTCAAAACTTCCATACCAAGCATCTATAAATAATAAATGTGGCCAAAATGTCTATTCTAAAAATAAATAAATGAAGTCAAAACTTCCACAATATTAAAGAAGCTACGTTTTACTAACACTGTATAACTTCCTGTAGAATCTCTTATTGCCACCTTGGTTAAATGTAAATACTAATTTTATTATCATCTGTAATCTGATTTAGGCTTGAGCTTTAGAATTCTGAGGGCTTTAACAAACTTCACAAGATTTGAATTGTAAATGAAGTCTTTTTGACTAATTGGGCTTGTTTATTTGTTATATTAAGTCACTTGGGAAACACTGTCAAATAAATGATGATAAAACTTACATTGTATTGTTGGGATAAACGGTATAACTGTTCCAGAAATTATATAAAATTCCTAAAGTTTTAATATGTTCTGGTATAAGGTCATCACTTGATATTCTGATCAGTGAAGTATTACATGTCACAGAAATAACCAGATTTCCTTGTCAGCTATATTATAATGAACTCTCAAATCAGATCTTTAACCATGTCCATTTTTGAATCTTTTGTCATTTATAGTCATTGTTCTTATTCTCTTGCAAAATGTGTTTCACCTTCAAAGAGATTCATGAAAATGACTTTTGACAAATACAGGTTTTTGATATCTTTAAAATCATCAAACTAAAATGGCTAAGAATTTCCAGAACTAACAGAAAAAGCTGCATTCAAGCTGAACAAGAAATACTAACATGGGACTAAATGAAATGAGGAAGATGATTACAGTTTTTGTGACTCTTATTTGAAACATTGCTGGTTCTCTAAAGTTTGCTCTTCCAGACTAAGGAAACTTTCTCTTAAGACATCCATGATATACAAAAACATGCTATAACATTCCTTTCTGAACAAATTGAGCATTTAACTTTTCTTCCTACCTGAACCCTCTGAAACTCATAAACTCTCAGTGAGTATTCTGTCTTCCATGGCGATTATAATTATTTGCAGAAGTTTAATGAGAATCTGTTCTCCTTGTAACAGGACACCATTGGAAACACTGGTTATATGGCCAAGGCTTTGACTAGAATGTCCTATTTGAGAGAGACATGCATAGATTCAGATATGACCAGACAGCTTTAAGGAACTAAGGTTGGCTTTATGGAGCCATAAAGCCCTTGGAAGTGCTGGCCTGATACCTTGCTTACAGAGTTCCCAGCAACCTCACCAGGTGAGTAGAGAATGTCACTTCCTAGCCAGTGCAGGAACCCCAGGATATTTTGGGGCCCTCGAGAAGAGGGATTTGCCCAAATCTACAGGCACTGCAGGCAAGCCTGATGGCAAGTATTTGGATCGGCTTCTGGCCTCAAGAGATGATTAACAGTTCAATCTAGAGATTCCTTCTGAAAAGTTCCAGCAAAGCAGATTTTAAAAGATCTATATGATCAATCAATAGTCTTGCTAAGCTTATATAAATAATTAGGCCAAGTTTATTAAAACTGGACTTGTTTTATAAACAAATTAGTCTTGATTTGGCTATCTGATAAAAATGAGGATGATTATAGAGAGAAAGTATGTTTCAATAACACATCTTCGTAGATGTTAGATTTTAAGTACTCTTTATTGCATATGGGACTAGATTCTGAATTGTTCTGGTTTCTTCAACTACCTGGCTATGGGTCTCCAAACTAAGGTTTCCAGTCTCTTAATGTCATTGAAAACTAAAACTGCCGTTTTTTCCTGAAGTCTTGAAAACTGATGCTGGACAACTTGAGGTCAGCTTCAGAGAAATTACCACAAAACTCATGTATACACAGTCTTTGTTCCTGTTGCTCTGTGGGCCATTCCGAAGGATCACCAAAGACATCTGAACTACAAGCCAGAAAAACGCACCTGATCCCCGCCGCCTGCTCCCACTCTGTCCGAGGATGCTTCAGGCCTGACCTTCAAAACCTCACTGGCAGGACCTGAAACTCAGGCACTGGGTTTGTAAAGTGCTCCAACCAGTAACTTAAGTTTTTCTTTTGTTTCCATAGAAGTTCCTCTCTTAATTACTTGATTGCTTGCTAAACAAAACAGGGTCTACATGATGGCTAACCCCACCTGCTATACAATTAAGGCCTTAAGTGATTCTCAAAAGAGCATTACATTATTAAATACTGAAGTAACTCAAATGTGTAAAGCAGTCCTACAAAACTGAATGGCCTTAGATGTCTTGTCAGCAGCACAAGGAGGAACATGAGCCATTGTTAAAACAGAATGTTGTGTCTATTCCAGGTTATCACAAAAATATAATAGGACTGCTGAAAGAAATGGGTGGGTGTTTTAAATGATCTCTACTTTAGTGATGGGTTATATTCCTGGACTGGAGGTGGGTTTTGGACAACGATCAGGTCTTTTTATTAGGCTTATTTTTTTCATAATATTAATCTTATGTTGTTGTGTTTTTTGACGTCTCTTTGCCTGGTGCCGAGACTCCTTCTCTGCCATAACTTCCAGATGACAGATGATCCTTTCTACTCAAGGAGGTTCATGTATGTTGTCTGCCTTGCATTTGGCTGCCTCTACCTTCGGTAACTCTAATGTATAAATTCCTCATCTGACCACTGTTGACCCATAGGTAGGGACATCTCTACACCCCTATTCAGCAGGAAGATGTTACAGGAGATAAGACCTTCCACTCCCAGCAACCTTAAAGATTTAAGGGTCAAAATTTCTCAGGGGGGAAAATGAGGAGAACAAAGACAAGAGGAATGTAGATAAAATTAAATGTCCTGACAAATTGCAGCCCATTGATAAATACCTGAGACATGCAGAGTGTGACATTCCTCAAGAAACTCACACAGCTGCCTTAATGTTTAATGCTTTGCTAGAGACTAAAATCAATCTTAGTTTGACAATAGCCAGACCTCCAGGATCTGGTAGGGGCTCTCTAACATATGGAAATCCCTTTAGAGACTTCAGTTATCTCTACCCCACGCACCTACCCCAACTTAAAAATATATAATCAGGCATACCTCACAATCCCCAAGGGGTCCTGTCCCTGTGCTGTATTATTTTTTTTTAAGATTTTATTTATTTATTTGAGAGAGAGAGAATGAGAGAGAGCACATGAGAGGGGGGAGGGTCAGAGGGAGAAGCAGACTCCCTGCCGAGCAGGGAGCCCGATGCGGGACTCTATCCCGGGACTCCAGGATCATGACCTGAGCCGAAGGCAGTCGCTTAACCAACTGAGCCACCCAGGCGCCCCTCCCTGTGCTATATTAAAAAGCACATTTTTGGACCATAAAATATCTCAAGAATTCTTTCTTGACCATTGCACTCAACGACCCCACATCAGTTATATTATATATTTATGGTAAGTATGTTTACTGTCTGGTTTTCACAATAAAATGGAAGCTCTGTGATGGCAGAGACTTTTTCTTTCTCAGCACTGTATCATCAATCCCTAGCACAATGCAGGGATCTCCTGGATTTAAACAAAAAAAAACAACAACGAAACCTGACCATTTGCTATTCTCAAGACAGCAGAGAGGGGAAAATATTCTTTTATTCTGTGGCCAGGCCTGGGCAAGAAAGCCAAAGGGTACTGGCCCCCTGGATGGCTGTTGAAGAGAGAGGGCTACGGGGAAGGAACGTGGGAGAACACCAAACACAGATGGCTTTACCGTCTCTGAAGTTGGAACTCAATTTTTATTCCCTTTTGACATTGATGTGTCTATATTAGGGCACATACTGGGTAGAGCCTAGGATCGCAAATATTCCACGGAGGGGTTTGGAATTTTTTTTCTCCCTCTGATTTCATTCTACTATGGATGCTGACGATCACATGTTAACTTTCTAGGCTGCTGATGAAACTAAAATCTGAACAATGGAGGGTATTCCCCTAGGAAGCCTGTCTTGGCCCTCGTTTGAAATAGTCAAATCCTTTCTCTCTTTCTCAATATAGTACATTTCCTGAGGGCCACATTCCAGTTAAGTTAAAAACCAAATCCCAAGTTCTCTCTGCTTCCTATTTGCAAACTCTGCAGCCCCATGCTGCCCTCGGATTCTGGGATTACCTCAAGCAGCTGCACAAGCCCACGGGTGGGAAGACTCTTGCTCTCTCGCCGGCTAAACTTGAGAACAAAGTTTTGATTTCTTTGACAACCTGGTTTTATTTTTAGAGATATTAGGATGACTCACCTCTCCCGACATTTGTTTCTATAAAAACTAACTTTAAAATATCACACTTCCAACTCTGTACAAAGAGTAAGAGTAAAAGCTGCAAAAGCAATTGAACCCGAGGAGGATTCCACTTCAGAGTTGCTTTCATCCTGCTTTGTCTGCCCTCCCTCCCCTTCTCTTCTGAGATCCATGTGCCCCTCCCGACCACCCCCGCAGAGCCACATCCTGCAGGTGTTGGTTTGCGTGAGCGACCTGACCATGGACCTCCAGGAGTAGGAAAACAGTGATAGAAGCCAAAATAAAATGAGCCATGTTAACATCACTGCCTCTGCACAGGAATTACTGACTACAATATTAACAGCATACATGTGGTTCACAGAAATATTAAAAGCAATTGTTTGAAGGATATACAACAACACAGAAAATTGTTCCTGATAGAATATTCAGTACATAGCACCTTCCTTTTCTTTCATTTAAACCTCTCAGGGGAAGGTGACAGACTCAAAGCCGAGAGGATAACAAAGAATATGAGGGAACTGGTAAGTACGTCATGAAAGATTTCCATATGAAGTAGAAAAGAAAAAGTCAGGCTCCAAAATGAATAGATAAAAAGGGGAGGGAGAAGTGGACAAAAATGCAATCATACTTCCAGATGCAAAGTTTATTGTGAAGCTGGAATTAGATTTTCTCTTCTCTGGCAAAAATTTCTAATTTCCATGTGTTACTTTTAAAATGAAAAAGTATAACAAACTTGAAAAAAATGCTATTTGAACAATGTTCTCTAAATGAATACATGTGTGTATATTTAAAATGTATTTACTTTTAATATTTGTGAATTCCTGGATCGGTTACAGTAAAGGATTCAAGGTGTCCGGTAACCAAATGGTACAAACAGAAATCTACTCTGGCTTAGTGTGCCAACCAAAGAGCCATTACAGGAGCGAGTTGGGAGAACAGGGAGAATGGGTTCTGGCTGGCAGACAGATGCAATACGAGTCTGAAACTGCTGAGAAAGGTCTTCTCATCAATCCAAATTAACTAAAGAATAAGAGGAATAACTCAACTGGAGTTCTAACCTGGGGACAGTGACTCTACTAAGCAGCAAACCGATTTGAAATATTTACCAAGCACTTACCATATGCTAAATCTCCATATCTGAGTTCCATGAGGAAAACACAGGGATATAACAAAGTGTGTCAGTTTTTGAGGTATACACAGTCTGGAAATTTTACAGACAGCCACTCTTCAAGGCTTAAAAGATGTGAGGCCATTGTATATGCAAAGGGATCTCCGGTAAGGGAAAAACGGGGGAAATTCCAAAAACCCTAGATGACAGGGGGACTTTTCCTGAATCCTGAGTGATGGGAAAATGTTGAGGTTCAGGAATGAATGGTCAAGAAAGGAATCTGGAGACATCTTTGGTGCAAAACGGGTGGTTTTAATAAAGCACAGGGACAGGACCCATGGGCAGACAGAGCAGCCCTGTGGTTGTGAGGAGTGACTGATTACATACTTTCAAGCTGAGAGGGTGTTAGGGGTAGCATATGTCTCCAAGGAATTTTGGAAGCAAGGTTTCCAGGACCTTGAGGGGCTTGCTGTTGTGAGGAAAAAGTCATTTACCACTTAGTCATGAGACCCTTCATGACTTAGTCATGAGACCCTGCAGATGTGTTTCAGTGGGCCATATGCTTTGGGGATGATTGCTAACATATATCTTGGGGGGCAGAGATAAAGGAAGTTTCCAAAGGAATTTATGTATGTTAAAGTAGACTTACAGGATCTTGGGGGTCAGTCTAATGTTAAGCTAAGGCTCCCTTTTTGCTCTTAGCAAAATATTAACATTGAGGCATTTGAGTTCCTACAGGAAGGTCACTCTGCCTGTTTCAAGAACTTGCCAATGGGCTGTAAGTTGTAAGGAAATTTAATTTTTTTGCTTTTGCTTTTGTTCTCTATGTCATTGAGGATGAGTGAAAGAAGGAATAGTATTAGAAGTGGAAAATCAGTCTGCCTTGTTATGGATGGATAGTATGACGCCTTGAGATAAGCTGCATTTCAGTTTCCAAAGACATTCACAAATTCTCAATAAATATGGTATTATAAGTGAGTGAATGAATAAGTGAATGAGTAAACAGTAAGTACACTGTGAAGTGCACTGTGTGTATTTAAAGATGGCAGTGAGGCTTGAAAACTTGTGCGCACTCTGCCTCTGACACTTTACTCATTCCCAGCAGGGTCATGCCATGAGTATTCAAGTCTATGACTCTTACACTGAGGATCAGGAATATCTCAAGTCCCTGTTTTCCAGCATCTGATTCAAAAGGTCTTTTTTCAGATCCCCTTTGTTCTTCGTTTTAAGTGTCCCCCTACCTTTCTATTCTTTGTCTATGCCTGCTTGATTTGTTGACTTGTTTTAGATTGTGTCCAGCCTAGAATTCTCTAGACATTGTCTTCACTCTCCCATCATCTCTCATGCTGCAAAAATGGGGCAGGGGCAATCCCACCACTGTTCTTGTATCCAGGCTTCCAGGGCCCAGGTCTCTAGAGTTTTGTCTGGAAAAGTTTTCCTAAATTGTGCTAGGAATCCACTCCACTGATGCTATGGTGAGTATGCAAGGATAGAAGGCTGGATTCTAGTTACAATGACTCCATTAATTAATTCTGGGTTCTATAATTCAGTTGGGAACAAAACAGATATAGTCTCTCCCTCATGGAACTTACATTCCAGTGAAGGAGAAGATGAGGAACACAATGATAAGTTTGGAGTTAAGTGAAAGACATCATTAAAGGGTGTTAGGTTCAGCAGTGACACAATCCCAATTATGTTCTAAGGGATTACTCTTGCTATTGTGCACAGGAGATGGGTTGAGGGGGCCAGGAGTGGACGGTAAGATGGTCAGTTAGGTGACATTAGAGTAGACCAAAGTAGAAAAGGTGGTAGTTGAGACAGACAGAGAGTGGAGATGGAGAGATATGAGTGTATTCAATAGGTATTTGGAAGGTAAATTTGACAGGACTTGTCATTGCAATGGATTTGGGTGACAGGAGGCAAGGACAATGATTCTTGGGAAATCAGTGGAGTCTCAGGGCTCTACTGGTTTAGTATTTGACTCACAGAAGCAAGGCAAGAGAGACTTACATATTAATATTACAACCAGTCACTTCCACCCAACAACTTTTTCAGCCTAAGTCATTGCCCTAATATAAGTAAGCCAAATTTCATTATCTCTGTAGTTTGGTGGTACTTAGACTAGAACTCTGTCCAAAGCTATGAACATACAGTGCCCAGATTCAACACCATCTGTTGGGTGGGATACAACTCACTCAGAAGCAGATCATCTATATTTAGCAGTGGCCAGCGGCCAAACACAGATGAGACAATTATAAACCAAAGGAAGCAGTTGGTGTTTCCCTGAAAGAGGTGATTTTTGAAAAAAGATCATAGCAATTCCTACTCTTTGAATTGTTTCCTCTAGTGACTTAAAAAAAAAAAAAAGTAAGGAATTATAGGAAGCTCTTTGAAATAGCAGGGTGAATGACACCTGTCTTGGTCCATGAAAATATTTCGGCAGCCTGGTTGACTTTTTACTTAAAAGACAATTATCTCCAGGCCATCATTTCTGCTGAGAGATCATGACCAAATTTACAGATAGTACAAGCCTCAGTGCACTGGCCTCCATAGTGGATCTCCATCCTCTGGGCTATAAAAGGGCTACAGAAAAATTCCCTGGTGTACACTGGGGATACCACATTTTGTCATGAAGACCCCAAATATTGAACAGCTAAGGGAAATTCTCTTCAGCTCACTTGGCCTATACTGTCAAAGCTGAACATGATTTCTTTACTTGTCTCTCCAGAAGTTCCAAAGAACACAGAGGAGATAGGAGAAAATGTACTCTCCTTCAGTTCCAGGGCCCCACTACACAAGGGGTCAACTTTCTTAAAAAAATTATTTTTACAGTGAAAGATGAAGAAAGATGACCAGGCAGAAAGGCACTGATGCTAGTATTAGGGTGATCAGAGGTGGGAGCGATCACTTTGAAGGATTAGGGGGTGATAATACTACTTCCATTACCAGAGTGTCTGCTATGCACTGAGTTATGTTAGAAACTTTACATCTGTTTTTCCACTTACATTTTAAAATAACCCTTTAAAATAATTGTTGTTCCTAATTTATAAAAGAGGACTCTAAGGCTCAATCACTCTATGGATACAAAGATTGAAGGAAAATATTCTAGTTGAGTCAAACGAATGAGAAATATATGTATGAAAATTGCAATTTGCAATAAATATTGGGGTTAGGACACTGTTCTTCTGGAGCCCTAGGTAATCCGAAGAAACTGTCTGAGAGAAAGCTAACTTTATGGGATTTCATGGCTCTCAGAGCATACCATGCCACTGAAGTCTTTATCACTCAGATGGCTGAGATAATATGGACAAAACAATTATTTTATTCTCTCCACCCATTTGCTTAATGTGTAGCAATCTGATAAATATATCTCTCCTCTCTCTCTAGTATGTAAAAATTCACGCTTGTCACTCTAGCATTATTGTGTCTTGCTAGACTAAAGGTCTTCTCCACTCTGGATTTATTACATAAAAGTCATTGTTAATATATAAATGTTAGCTTAAAAAAGTAAAAGAGAAAGATGCAATAGGTAGTTTTAAACATCTTGGTTAAATTAGTTTTAACAAAGGAAAGAACAAGAAGCAGGGCATAGTGTGTGTTGTGGAATGGGGGCTGGGGTGAGTGGAAGAGCAGGTTATTCAGAATTTAGTATAAAGGCAAGGCAAGAGTGGAGGAGCAAGAGAGGGAGAGAAAGAGAGAGAAGGTGACAGGAAAGGGAGGGAGGAGGGGGGGAATAAGAAAGAGAAGAGGGCAGGAGGCAAGGAAACAGATAAGAGTATTGAGTATAAGATGCACCTGACTCAAGTTTTGTGTAAATTGCTCAATGTACAAAAACAATGACACTTGATTCTTGAACTCTTCAGTGTTAAGACTGCTCTCTTCCTAAGGACTGATATCACACAATCAGGGCACTTTTTTAAAAGGGCGTATTACTTTTAAAACAATTATCGCTGAAAATATACTACAGTGGAGACTAATCTGTGGGGCTCTAGGTTAAATACATCTTTGTTCCTTTGGAATTTCACTAGTCATTCTTGAGAATGGATGCTGCCATTTTTAAGTTTGCACACCAGGAGAAGAGGAAGAGAAAGAAAGAAGAACCATTAAGCTGCCTGGATTTACCTTGGCCTAGGTGATCCAATTTCCAGGGCTGATGAATGTAACCTTTTCCTCCAGTGATCTAAGACATAGGAAGATAACAGTCATAGGAGAGGTTATCCTAGTGTAGGTAGCTTTAGTCTTGCAGTTTTTGTATTCTGCTAGAGAAAACGTGTTATTTCTTGAGATTGTTAAAGCCTTAGAGACCCACCTGTGCTGTCATGGGTTTCCAGGCTCATTGAAATGTGACCTACTGTTCTTTCCTTTCTGTTCAAGCAGGACCAAGAATTTCCTTCAAAAAATATTTATGGACTGTCATTAAATGCCAGGAGAAGACTCAGTGCTAAGACTGAAATAATGCATAAGGCATAGTTTCTGTCTTTAAGGAACTCTGTTAATTGTACCCAATATTTAAGGTTTTCTTCATGCCTAAGAATTATGTAAGTTTTGTTGCTAATTTATATTTCAGTGTTGCAGTGGCAGCCTAAGGAAACTGATTATTTTCCCTTGGATACTTCATTTGTAGTTGACCCGTGGCCAATGGTTCTATGGTAGTACCATAGACATTTTGGTTCATGGAATGAGCAGCAAAACCTGAACTCTTGCCTGTTACTCACCAGTGCCAGGGCCCAGCAGTGTTCCTGAATCTAGTCTTTTCTAGCTTGCAGATCTCTGGATTAGTGTCTATTAATACAACTGTGAGCTTCCACTGAGCAGGAGTAGGAAAGTGGTCATTTCTGTCGATCATACTGTGTCAATCAAGATAAAGTACAGTATAACAATCATTGTTTGATAAGAGATTGAAATGAAGAGATCTGCTTTATAATCTATTTGACTTTCACATCTACTACTTCAAGGTGCTAATTTATGATGAGGCTTATAATAATAAAGCAAACTAATCATAAAAGGAAAAATTAAATGATACAAGGAGAAATGTGCAACATCTGTATTGGAGTATTTTAGTATATTTTTCTCAGTAACTTATAGACCAAGAAGACAACAAAAAGTTACCAAGACTAAATATGGAACACCATATTTACAAAACTGACCTAACACACTATGTACAACACTGTATATAAAGTTCTAGAATACTCATTCTTTTTAAGTGTACATGGGACATTTACTAAATTGACAATATAAAATGTGGTAAGTTAGTCTGAACAGATTTAGGAAGATTCAAATCATACCAGGTATGTTCTCTGACTACTGTAGAATGGAATGATATTAAAAATCAAACTAGAAAATTCTATCATATTTGGAAATTCTACAACGTACTTTTAAATAACTCATGATTCAATGAATAAATCACAATGAGGATTAAAAAATATTTTGAACTGAATCATAATGAAAACAACATATCCGAAAACAAATGATATATACCTAAATTCATGCTCGTAGATTTATAGATGCACATGTGTAGATTATAAACTACAATCAATTACCTAAGCATCCATATCAAGAAATTGGGAAAAGAACAGAAAATTAACCCCCCCAAAAATAGAAGGAACAAAATAATGAAGATAAGAAATAATAAGTAATAATAAGTAATACTGTAAGGATAAAGTGAAAAACTTTCTGGCTACATATGGATGGAATGGACAAAAATCCTAGAAAAACACAACTTGCCAAATGTGTCCCCCAAAGAAACAGAAAATCAGATTATTCTTATATTTATGAAATAAATTGTATTCATTACTCAGAACCTTCCCCAAAAGAAAATTCCATGCTCAGGTGTTTTGTTGCAAATGTTTGATGATTTCTAATGAACAGTTAAAGAAATGATGACATCACTGTTATAGATATTTTCCAGAAAGTAAGAATGTTGTAGGTGATCTGTGTAATCTTGATACTAAAACCTAGGGAAAAGAAAAACATAGACTCAACATGATTTCTTTCAAAATTCCAGGGTGTGTGTGTGTGTGCATGCGTGTGTGTGTGTGTAAATTGGCAAGCCATTTCTAAAATGTATATGTAAAACTTCACCAATAACTTGATGAAGAGGAGCACATATGGAAGACACACGATGTCATATATCAAGATGTATTATGCATTACTTTAAGTCATATGCTATTTCTGTAAAGATAAACAATAGGCCAATGATTTAAAATAGAGATTCTAGAAAGAGGCCCATACATATATGGACATTTGATTACAAAAAATAGGGTTATAGGTAAAGGTTGCTCAGAAAATAATATTGGAACAATTAGTTATCTGTGGGGGAGGTGGAAATCAATTCTAGCTCATAACGAAACATAAATTCCATGTGAAATTAAATCTAAACATGAAGGGTAAAGCATAAAATATAATTTTTATATTTTTAATTTTTACTCTTGACAAAAAACATTATTTTGACTATATTAAAATTGAAATATTTCCATTAATAAAAAGATTCCACTAAGAGAGTGACAAAGAAAATCCACAAATTAGAACACACTCTCAATAATTACATCTGATAAAAGGCTCATTTCTAAAAGATATAAAGAATTTCCACAAATCAATAGAAAAGTAAAATCATTAAAAAAATTGGCAAAAAAAACCACCCCACAACAACCTTGAAGAGTAACTTCCAAAATGAGCACATCCAAATGACCAATGAGCACCGAAAAGATGTTTTTCCTCCTTGCTTATCACCACAGTGACAATCTACTATGCATTCACCAAAATGACTAAAATTTAAAAAACCGGCAATGCCAAGTGTATGTAAGAATATAAAGTAACTCAACTCTCACAGATTGCTGAACAGGAATATAAATTGCGACAGCACTTTTAAAAACTCTTTAGCAGTGTTCACTAAAGTCGAAACACACACATATCCTTTGACGCAGGTATTTTAGCCTTGCTCTAGCCAATAAAGTACATATAAATGTGCAGTTGTAATAACACCAAACAGGATACATTTCAAAAGTCTATCAATAGTAGTTGGGAAAAAAATGTTGTATATTATATTATACAGCAATGAGAATGAATAAATTCTAGTTTAATGCAATAGTATGGATAAATATTAATAGCCTAACATTAAACAAAAGATGCCAGACATGGGGGAAGGGAGCCAAGAAGACTGTGGAGTAGGAGGATCCTGAGATCAGATTGTTCCATGGACACACTGAGGTAACCTCTATATCTATGCAAATAACTTTGAAAACAGTGTTAAGATTCATAGAATAGACCTACAATTAATCCTAGAGAGGAGACCACATCAAAAAGTCTAGGAGGGCCAGAGTTGGGACTGGGAACCAACCCCCCTGTGGGACTAAACACAGCTGGGAGAAGCAAGAGACTCAGACCCCACACCAGTCACCTCTGGCACAGGGGACCCACACGAGGAAGATGAGTCCCCATCTTATCTGGCTTTGAAAACTAGCAGGGCTTAACTATGGGAGCTTCAAAAGCCAGCTTAATTTGGGAGCTTAATTGTGGGAGAGCTAGAGGGTGAAAGGAGATGGAATGCCTGCCCTTAAATAGTCAACATAATACATACTTCAGCCCAAGACTTAGCCAGAAGCAGCCGTTTGCAAAGTGCTTCAGGTAAAGTGAAGAAGATTTACTGACTAATCTAAGAATGCGTGCTGGAGGGCAAGTGTCTTCAGGAAATTTCTCCAGGGACGGTACTGCCACGGGTGACATTCCTCTCTGCCTCCCCAGCCTAGATGACCAGACACTTGCAGGGGCAGTTCTGCCCTGCCACAGTGCTTCTCTGCAGACCTGCGCAACATCCTCACCTTGGCTGGCATCCCTCCAAAATGGCTCCTGCCCCACCACACCCTGCAGGAGCCCCAGCAGGGACCAGCACCCCTCCAAGGTAACTCCTGCCCTGGGGAGGGAGAGGATTAATACTACACACCAGTGTACCCACAGTTCCAGCAGTGTGGCCTCTTAGCTGATGGCACAGAGAGCAAGCCCTGCCTTTCAGTGCTCAGCAGCTGTGGCAGAGACTAATGTGGACAGCTGGTCTGGGTGCCAGCCCCACTCACCAATGAGAGCCTCTCAGTTGGCTATGCATGGAACAAGCCTACCCTTTGGTGTTCCAGCAACTGTAGCAGAAAAACTAATTGTACATCTTTGGGGTAAATACCCAGTAGTTCAATTGCTGGGTCGTACGGTAGCTCTATTTTCAACTTTTTGGGGAACCTCCATACTGTTTTCCAGAGTGGCTGCACCAGCTTGCATTCCCACCAACAGTGCATGAGGATTCCCCTTTCTCCGCATCCCCGCCAACATCTGGCGTTTCCTGACTTGTTAATTTTAACCATTCTGACTGGTGTGAGGTGGTATCTCATTGAGGTTTTGATTTGGACTCCCCTGATGCTGAGCGATGTTGAGCACTTTTTCAAAAAAAAAAAAATAACAACCCCTCCCCCAAAACCTAATTGTATAATCTAGGCTGACTGCCGATTCTACCCACTAACTAGAGTCTCTCAGTTGGTGGCCTCAGGGAGATCTCTCAACAGCGTGGGCAACAAATGTTGCCGTGTATCCACAGAAGGCAAAGTAGGTCATTTCAGCCAGCTGGGGTGAAGGCAATTATGGCTGAGCTACAAGAGTAGGGTGCATGCAGCCCACACAATGGGCACTCCTTAAGCGCCTGGTTCTGTGGACCGGGATAGATTACACTAGAGGGCACTACAGGACCTCTTCTACACAAGACCACCATTCTCAAGACCAGGAGACATACCTGACCTACCTAATACATAGAAACACATACAGACAACAAATTGTAAGACAGAGGAATATGTCACAAATTGAAGAACAAGGCAAAATCACAATAAAAGAACTAAAGGCAATGGAGAAATCAATATGTCCTGATAAAAAATTTGAAGTAATGTTTATTAAGATTAGACTTGAGAAAGGAGTAGATAAACTCAATGAGAACTTCAGCAAAGAGGGAGAAAATATATAAAAGATCCAGTCAGAAGGGAAGAATCTTAATAAATGAAATAAAAATATGTGCATACAAATGAAATGAAAACACTACAAAAAAAAAAAAAAAACCACAGGCCACTATCTTTGATGAACATAGATACAAAACCCTTGACAAATTATTAGCAAGCCAAATTCCACAGTACATTAAAAAAATCATTCACCACAATTAAATAGGATTTATCCTAGAAATCAAGGGTGGTTCAATATTTGCCAATCAATGTGATATATCACATTAATAAAAGGACAAAACACATGATCCTCTCACAAGGAGCAGAAAAAATCATCTGACAAAGAACAACAACCATTTATGACAAAAACCCTCAACAAACTGGGTACTTCAACATAATAAAGACCATATATGAAAAACCCAAAGCAAATATCATATTCATTGGTGAAAAACTGAGAGCTTTTCCTCTAAGATCAGGAAGAGGACAAGGACATCCATTTTCACCACTTTTATTCAACACAGTACTAGAAGTCCTACCTATAGTGACTGGATAAGAGAGATAAAAGGCATCTAATTGGTAAAGAAGAAGTAAGGCTGTCACTATTGGCAGATGGCATGATACTACATATAGAAAACTCCAAACACCAAAAACTATTGGATCTGACTAATGAATTCCATAATGTTGCAGGTACAAAATTATAATAATGAAATCTAGTGCATTTCTGTACACTAATAACAAAGTAGCAGAAAAATTAAGAAAACAATCCCATTTACAATTGTATGAAAAAGAATAAAAAAACCTAGGAATAAATTTAACCAAGGAGGTGAAAGACGTACACTTTGAAAGAAATTGATGACAACACAAACAAATGGAAAAATATACCATGCTCAAAGAATGAGGAAGATCATTAAAATGCCCATACTCCCTGAAGCAATCTACAGTTTAATTGCAATCCCTATCAAAATACCAATAAGATTTTTTTATAAAATTAGAACAAATAATCCTTAAATTTCTATAGAACCGCAAAAGACCTCAGATAGCCAAAACAATCTTGATAAAAAAGGACAAGGCTGGAGGCATCACAATCCCCGATTTCAAACTATCTTACAAAGCTACAGTAATCCAAACAGTATGGTACTGGCACAAACATATACACAGAGATCAATGGAACAGGATAGAGAGCCTAGAAATAAATCCACAACACCCCATATGGCCAATTAATCTAGGATGAAGGAGGCAAGAACATAAAATGGGGAAAAGACAGAATCTTCAATAAATGGAGCTGGGAAAACTGGACAGATACAAGCACAAGAATAAACCTGGATCACTTCCTTACACTATACACAAAAATAAACTCAAAATCGATTAAAGACCTAAAACCATAAAATTCTTGAAAGAAAACATAGGCAGTAATCTCTTAGACACTGACCTTAGCAACATTTTTCTAGATATGTCTCTGATATGTCCCTTGTCTCTAAACATGAGGCAAGGAGAAATCAAGCAAAAATAAACTATTGGGACTAAACCAAAATAAAAAGTTTCTGCACAGCAAAGGAAACCAACAACAAAATGAAAAGGCAACCTACCAAATGGGAGAAGATATTTGCAAATGAGATATCCTATAAAGAGTTAATATCAAAAATACATAAAGAACTTCTACAACTCAAAACCAAAAAAAATCAATTCTCTTAAAAATGGGTAGAGGACCTTAACAGACATATCTCTAAAGGAGACATTACAGATGGTCCACAGGCACATGAAAAGATACTTAACATCACCAGTCATCAGAGAAATGTAAATCAAAACCACAATGACATATTACCTTACACCTGTCAGAATGGCTATTATCAAAAAGATAAGAAATAACATGTGTTGGTGAGGATGTGGAGAAAAAGGAACCTTTGTGCACTGCTGGTAGGAATATAAATCGGCACAGCCACTGTGGAAAACAGTATGGAGGTTTCTCAAAAAAATCAAAAATAGAAATAATATGATCCAATAATTCCACTATCCATGGAATACACACACACACACAGAGGAATATTACTCAGTCATAAAAGAATGAGATCTTCCTTATTTACGTCAACATGGATGGACCTGGAGTGTATTATGCTAAGTGAAATAAGTCAGAGAATGACAAATACTATATAATTCCATTTATATGTGGAATCTAAAAAATGAAACAAACAAAAAAAGAAACAAAAACAGGCTTCTAAATACAGAGAACAATCTGGTGGTTGTCAAAGGGTCGGGGTGGGGGAATAGGTGAAATAGATAAAGGGATTAAAAGGTTATAAACTTCTAGTTATAAAATAAATTAATAATGGTAATAAGAAGTACAACATAGGGAATATAATCAATAATATTGTGATAATGGTACATGGTGACTATACTTAAAGTGAGCATTGACTAATGTATAGAATTATTGAATCAATGTTATATACCTGAAACTAATGTAACATTGTATATTAATTATACTTCAATTTAAAAAAAGATGCCATATGGGCGCCTGGGTGGCTCAGTTGGTTAAGCGACTGCCTTCGGCTCAGGTCATGATCCCAGGGTCCTGGGATCGAGTCCCACATCGGGCTCCCGGCTCAGCAGGAAGCCTGCTTCTCCCTCTCCCACTCCCCCTGCTTGTGTTCCTGCTCTCGCTGTCTCTGTCAAATAAATAAATAAAATCTTAAAAAAATAAAATAAAATAAAATAAAATAAAAAAAGATGCCATATGTAAAAAGAATTTAAAGTGAATGAATCCCTTTATAAAATTTTCATCAACATTCTATTCCATAATTAATTTACAGAGTTATAACAATAAATTAATCCATAGAGTTGCAAGAATTAAGCGGGTCATTGCAATATCTTATCCAGGAAACTATAAAGGTCTCTTCTAGAATCATAGCGTCTGGAAAACAAAAACAGTGCTGGTACTGGAGAAGAAAGGAAATTAAACAAATTTTAGGTTTCCCCGAATTTTTGTTTCTGCAGTGCATTTTTTTTATTGGTCTTAACCAACACACTCATACTCAATATGTCCAATGATGTATTGATAAACAAGCTCTCAAAATAAAAAAGGACCCTCACTTGTAGCACTTACTGATTTCCACAGTGTAAATATTCCCAACATGGACAATTTCAAGTTACCCAATGGGATGCCACAGAACCCAAGGTTGGGAAGAGATGCACACAGTCAGCTTGCTCCAGTATACCACTGAATGTAAGCCATCATTAATAACACATTTAAGACTTCACAAGCGGCGTCCCATAATTTTAAACTAATAATTCTTTCAGTGTAACCAGGCTAAAAGCCATTTTGTGCTGTTTGTAATGAAAGAATTTGTTGAGGAAATTGTAATGAAAGAATATTGAGGAGATGTAGTGATAGCATAGTGCAGTGGGAAAGGCAAAATACAGGGAATCGAAACCCTAAAGCAAACATCGCTTATGATTTTAACATTCTCAACACTTACTCTATTTCTAGGAACACACCTGCAAGTTTCTGCCATGCATTGGCAGGTAATTTTGCAGGCATGTTAATTTGTAATAACTATGTGTTCTCTTAATAATTTATTTCCTTTTTGGGTTTTAATTCCTTTTATACAATGTTTGATCTACCCTTTCCTGTTAGTATATTGTTCTTAATGGCAGAGAAGAGAGAAGTAAAGTAAGGGTTGAGTCACTCTGCTTACTCTGTCATTTGCTAAAATTATAGCTTTATCCAAGCAAGAGATCTATCCGATCTCACTGATCTAAAGTAGTCGAGTGAATATTTATGTTGCATTCAGAGTTTTACATGTCAGCTTATTCAGTGCCTGGTGGAGAGGTCCACACTTAGGATGCATTTAATGAAATAAAGTATTTGTCAGAATAAATACATGAGAGGAAATAAAAATAAATAAATGAACACATTCTGGGTTCTAGTATTGAAACTATATTCAAATAAGTCTATGTCACTTAGCTCTAGTTTTTCCTAGCCAACTATAACCCAGGTTCTGTACATGATCTATTAAAATTTTAGCAAAATGGACTGATCACTACTTAGCAACCAAGGATTCTTTCATTTATTTCTCCCTTCCAAAAATTATTTAAGATACAACTGTTTATACAAGTATTGATTTTATCCTACTGAGATATTTTCTATATTTGGATCTTTGCCTGTGGGAGTAGATAAATCTAGTATCTTTATTTTTTCAGTCTGCTTTTCTAAAGTGTAGGTAAGTGATTTAGCAAATTACATCAGAGGTAAATCACCATGTAACTAAGGATTCCCTTAGATCAGTAATTCCAAGTCCTGGCATTTTATCAAAATCACCTTTTAAGTTTTTTTTTTAGCAATTCCTAGATCTCACCTTCAAGAGTTGCTTCCAGTAAATCCGGCCTGAGAGGCTGGCAGGTGCATTTTTTTAAGGTGACTGGGATGTACATAGTCGGACTTGCGCAGAGCTTCTCAAACTTTATAGGCATTTGCCTCACCTGGGATCTTGGTAAAGTGCAAATTCTAATTTCAGAGATTATTTTAAAATTCCAGTAAGCTCTTGGGTGAGCTCTTTGAGATCAAGAGTCTAAATTAAATATGTCATCTCATTGGTTTGAATTGGGGCATGATTGCATATGTTGTGACAGCAAACTGAATTGCTGTTTAAATTTTACATATAAGAGCACCCAGGACTCAATGAACATACAGTAAATAGCTAAAGGCAGGATATTTGAGCAAATGAGTATTTTTCTGTTCTTTTTTTCTTTTTAAAAATTTTCTCTCAAGAAAAATACCAACAGATGTATGGATGGGTGGTTTAATATGACCCTGTCCAACTAATGCATTCAATTATTATGAATGTAAAAAAATATTTATGGAATGCTTCAGGGTCCTTTCTTTGTTCACATATAACTTGTAACTACTCTATGGTCTCAGTGGTTTCACTGAGGTAGCCTGGTTTTTCCCTTAGAAAATCAGTCTTGCTTACTGCATGCAATTCATTGATATGCAATGACTCTTAAGAAAGCTTTTGAGAACACCGAATCTTTTTTTTTTTTTTTTTTTAGGGGAGGAAAAGAGAGAAATTATTAAAAGCCACCAAAATGAACACAGCTTCTCAGAATTTAAATTTAAATTTAAATGAGAAAAGGAATTTGTAATTATTTACTACTTGTCTCAGCTGGAGGCATAATTAGAGGTTTTTACTGGAGGTAATAGTACAATACAAAGTATAGAAAAAGTTTCCCTGTGACCGCCCAGCAACTTGTAGACAATGAATTATAACAGAATACAGTGCTGTGGCACATAACTTGAAAACTAAGGGATGGAAGTAATTCACACTCGTGAGTTCCCAGGGCAGAAAATGTGTTCCTGTGCACCAGGCGGGGCAGGGTGGGGGCAGGAATTTATCTTTCACCCTTGGCCTTGTATACAGTGGATCTGCGCTATGCTTCTAGAGAACCTGACCAGTAATTAATAATCAAATTTGTCTAGCATTCATTTGTCTACCATACCCATGAATTAAATAGACCGTGGGCTGGATTTGCATACTCAGGGACAACATATTCCTTGTGCAGCAACAGCAAAACAAGAACAAAGAAAGCAGAAAAAGCTAACAATTTTGGAGAGCTCACTGTGTACTAAGCTGTACGTTAATACTTTACATTAATTATGACTTTTAGTATTTATAACATCCCTAATAAGATAGTGGGATGCAAAGAGTATCAGGGGTTCTCTGGGTAAAAGGGTAAAACCGCAGAAAGGGGGTCTGCTGTTGGGACAGTTGGAGGCAGGGACCTTATCTTCTCCATGAACAAAAAAAAGAATTAACTCCTTTTTCCTCTGCAAGATAAGGATGTTGCTCTGTTTACACTTGTTGTGGTTCAAAAACCAAGAGGGCTCTGGATACCTTAATTCGTTCACTTAAAATATGTTAATTTCTAACCACTTTTTTTTTTTTCTAACCACTTTTTACCTGGACATTTACAGAAGTTTCCTCACTAATGATAATTTTGAACTTCACTGGAGCCCCTTAGTCCCGGAAAGCAGCTATCGTTAAAGGAATTCCACTACCCCTTGTGTATTAGGAAATAAATGATTTACCATAAGAAGCCAAGATTCCTAAATGTCTTAGAAAGACTTGTGAATAACCAGCCCCATTGCTCACCTTAGGACAAGGCCACGCACAGACCCTCCCAATTCCCAGTTTTTACTTAATCAGTGATTAGCTGAGCTGTTTGTCCCCAATGGTCAATAGTAACAAAATGCTTGTGGATTTGATTTTGAGATTCTCCTCTCCCCACATGACCCTGAAATTTGACCCGAGCCTGACCCAGCATCATAATGCAAAACTGTTCTTCCTTAGGACCCCTCCCATGCATCTCTGTCCTACCCACTCATCTTGGTTCTTTCTAGCCTCGCTTCCTCCTCCTTATATAAAAAAGGCCTTTTTCTGTCGGACCTTGAGACACTTATCTTATAGTCAGAGTTTCTCCCTATTCCCATATTCTTTTCAGATACGGTCTCTCACTTAAGTTTAGATTTGTTTTTATTTCACAGATGTCTCCCTGCCTCCAGGAGCACCTCTCCAATCTATCTGCCATGCTTCCACAAGGCACACAGTTCCAGGGGCCACCGTTTCCATGGCAGCAAGGTGAATGGCATTCCCGGACCTGTATAAGCATAATGTTTGTGGTCATACGTGATAGTTTGGGCCTCAGGAGTGACGTCTTTCAGTCTCAAACTGACCACTTTATTCCCCTGCCTGAAACTCTGTTAGTGACTCTAAAGACTCTATAGGAAGACTCCAAACTCCTTTATTTGACTTACAGGGACTTTTACCAGTTGGGTCCCACTTATATCTCCGGTTCATCTCCTATTACCCTTTCTGTGTGCATTTTAATAATCTCAGGATCCCTCATTCCCAGTCACTTCTTTCTGTCATTGGACCAACTCTTCTCTCTGCCTAAAATGCCTGTTCCCTCATTTCTACCTGGCGCACTCTTGCTTTTTACTCAGGGTTACATGTGAGAGTCACCACTACTGCCTTTCTTTAATCCTCTCTGTGACTTCCAGTAAGAGCTGGGCACCCGTAACATGGATAACTGTATCCTAAAACATTAAAAAATAGTCCACAGATACATTATTAGAATTAATCACTGAATTTAGAAAGGCTGCTGGATACCAGGGTAATATTTAAAAATCAACTGTGCCTCTCTATATACGAGCAAAAAGTAAATAGAATAAAAAATATTAAAGATGTATTTTATAATAGTATTAAAAAGCATCAAACATCTGGGAATAAATAAATTTCAAGACCTCTACATAGAACACTTCAAGACAAACTGCGAGAAGATAAAGAAGGAGACTTCCTTTCCAGCTGTGGTAGATTTTTTTTTTTTAAGATTTATTTATTTATTTGGGAGAAAGAGAGCACACAAGCAGGGGGAAGGGGGAGAAGCAGAGCCCCCTCTGAGCAGGGAGCCCGATGGGGGCTCGATCCCAGGACCCTGAGATCATGAGCTGAGCCAAAGGCAGACCCTTAACTGACGGAGCCACCCAGGCGCCCTCCAACTGTGATAGATTGATGGATTTCTTTTTATATGCAAATAGATAGAAAAATGAAAACAATCTTGGTGGAATCTTAAAAAAGCTGATTTCATAGAAACAGAACAGAATGGTGGTTGCCAAGGGCTGAAGGAAGGGAGAGATGGGGAGATTTAAGTCAAAGGGTACAAACTTTCAGTTATAAGAACAGTTCTGAGGACTGAATGGGAAGCATGGTGACTACAGTTAACAATACAGTATCGCATACTTGGGAATTCTGAGATTAAATCTCAAGCATTCTCACAGCGACAACAACAAAAAGTTACCTATGTGAGGTGATGGATGTTTACTTATCTTGATCTTGGTAATCACCCCACAAGGTATATGTGTATCAAATCATCGTATTGTACACTTTCAATATATACAATTTTATTTGTCAATTATTCCTCAAAGCTGGGGAAAAAAAAAAAAAGAAAACTGGAAACAATATATAAAACAACTCCTGGGCAATAGGCAGCACAGGATTATGATCCCTGAGAGAAAATAAACTAAAATCAGGGTTTGTTATAGTATATAATTGCAAAACAAATTACACACATATCAGCAGCTTGCCTATATCCTTGTACTAACCCCATAGTAAAACAGGTTGTTTCCTCTAATCAAAAGCACTATGTATTTTAAGGAGTAAGTGGGAATGCCAGCAGTATTTAATATCATCTAAAGCTGAACCCATGATGTGGAGGAAAGGGAACCCTTGTGCACTGTCCGTGGGAACGCAAACTGGTGCAGCCACTGTGGAAGACAGTACGGCGATTCCTCAAAAGGTTAAAAATAGGATTACCCAACAATCCAGCAACCGCCCTGCTGCATATTTACCAAGAGAATATCAGAACACGAAGTCAAAGGGATACACGCACCCTGGCATTTATAGCAGCGCTATGTACAACGGCCAGGTTAGGGAAGCAGCCTAAGTGTGCATTAACGGATGCGCGGGTGAAGAAGATGTAGTACGTACACACACACACGCTGGAATATCATTCAGCCACAAGAAAGAATGAAATCATGCCATTTGCAAGAACATGGGTGGAGATAGAGAGGATAATGGTGAGCAAAACCAGTCAGAAAAAGACAAATGCCATATGATCACACTCGGACGTGGAATTTAAAAAAACAACAACAAAGGAGCAAAGGGGGAAAAAGAGAGAGAGAGGCAAACCAAGAAACAGATTCTTAACTATAGATGGTGACCAGAGTGGAGGAGGGGGGGATGAGTGAAATAGGTGATGGGGAATGGGCACGAAGGTGAGCATCAGGTGATATCTGGAATGTGCTGAATCACCATATTGTACACCTGAAACTAATATTACACCGTATGTTAACTAACTGGAATTTAAATAAAAACTTCAAAAAATGAAGTAAAACCCTTGTATTCTTAAAAAAGTAAAAAAAAAAAAGTTGAACTGATAAGCTAACAATTCCACCCTTTGGTATATATACAATAGGTTGTATGTGTGTGTTGTGTATGCATGTTGTGTTCACCAAAGACACGCACTAGAATGTTAATAGCAGAACAATAGCCCAAACTGTTAATACTCAAATACCCACTGATAGTGGAATGGATAAATGAGTTGTTATATACTATACAGCAATGCAATTGTAGGCTACAACTACAGTCAATAACATGGATTCAGCTTACAAAAATAACATTGAAAAAAAGAAGTCTATTACCAAAATAGTGAATATGATTTCATTCCACTTATATAAGGTTTAAAAAAAAAAAAAAAGACAAAAGTAATCAGGAAGAAGCCCAAATAGTGGCTATTCTTGACAAGAGATAGTAAGTAGAAGCGAATGCAAAAAAAACCCATTAATGCTTGAAATATTTGACTTTGGGATCTGGGTAATATTTACACTGGTGTGTTCAATTTGTGAAATTGACTGAGCTGTAGCTTTATAATAAATGCAATTTCTTGTCTTTAAATTTTGCTTCAACGATATTTAAAAAAATAAGGAATTTCTACATTGTTAAAATTAGCTCTAGTAAACTTAGTGATGTTTTAAATAACTGAACTGTAAAATCTCTCAAACTTCGCAAAAGCATGAAATTAACAACTATCTGCCTCATATTCCAAAAGCCTGACAGGGATTTTCTGACAGTGCCTACTGAAGAACAAGAGAAATAATTTGGCACATGTCATCAATTCATTAAAATTTTCCACATTTTTATCCCTTTGTCATTCAGTTGAATGCCTAACCTAGAGAAGTCTGGACTGGATTGAGCTCATTCCACATTTTTATTTTTTACAAGTCCTGTGTATAATATAGAGCAGCGTTTTCCCTGCGCTGGTGTGTATATCCGGATGCTTTTGTCCCATAGTATACACTCCTTCTTCCAGAAACAACATCTCCCATCTTTCAAGGAGCTAATCCTCCCTCTCTCCCTGAATGGCCAAAGAGAAAGAGACTGACAATGCCAAGTATCAGAAAGGATGTAATCCATTGGAACACTCACTGTGGTCTGAAAGGGAGGCTGTGGAGAACACCTGTCCTGGGAGAAACCAACGAATATGTCACACAGAATACATTCTGTGTCACCTTGGAGAGTAAAAGAGATAATAAACAAAATAAGAAAAATACAGAGTATAGTAGATGATAATAAATGCTATATTAAAAAAGCATAGAAGTTTGACCAGCATACCTCTTGTAGGGGACACAGGTAACAGGACAGGTTATGTATGTATGCAGATAGAATGTATATGGGAAACCTCTGTGCCTGCCTCTCAATTTTGCTGTCAATCTAAAACTGCTCTGGAAAAAAAAATGTCTTTAAAAAAATGGAAGAAAGAGGGAATGTTGGGGTGAGGGGAAGTGTGATTTTAAGATACTAATAAAGGAGGCTTTCTTGAGGTGACATGGTGCAGAAAGCAAAGGGAATGTGGGAGTGAGCTTAGGGGATATGTTGGGGAAGAGTGTTCACGTAAAGAACAGAGTGGGGCGCCTGGGTGGCTCAGTCATTGGGCGTCTGCCTTCAGCTCGGGTCATGATCCCAGAGTCCTGGGATCGAGCCCCGCATCGGGCTCCCTGCTCAGCGGGAGGCCTGCTTCTCCCTCTCCCACTCCCCCTGCTTGTGTTCCCTCTCTCGCTGTCTCTCTCTCTATCAAATGAATAAATAAAATCTTTAAAAAAAAAAAAAAGAACAGAGTAAGTACAAAGACTGAAACAGGACAATGCCTGGTGTCTTCAAGGACTAGCAAAGAGGTCAGTGTTAGTAAACAGAATGAATGAACTGCATGATTAGTTTTATTTCTCATGTTTGTTTCATTATTACAACAAATATTTATTAAACATAAATTGTGTACAGGTCTCTCACCCAGGTGCTACTGATAACAGGGATAACAAAGCCAACCACTGTAGCTCAAGAAACTGCTCTAGAGCATTCAAGTCTCCAAAAGGCTTTTAGAAGAAGGTCCAAGTCCTTGGAGAAACCTAAAAAGCAGTTCACATCCTCACCCTGGCCTCGTCCCTCTCCAGGTTCATTAGTGTAAACAAGGTGCCCACTCTGTTCCATTGATTCTAAGCTACTATCTTTTACTGTCGCATAGTTGTTGGTTTTTTACCTTTATTAATGTTTGTTCAGTTCAAATCTCTTTTTATTACAGGAATTCTAAAAAAAAAAAAAAAATTAACTCCAGTTAAAGGCTTGCATATATGGTGGTGGTGGCGAGAAGGGTAACGAGGCAGGACGTTGAGAAAAAGTACAGCCAGGCTTAATGGGAAACAGAAAGCTTCCTTCAAGAACTGTAACTGCTGCTGTCTTAGTGCCTTTTGTTCTCCAGAAGCTTCTTTTTGCTCATCTCTTCTACTTCCGACAGTTTTCTCTGCTCAAGCATGGTGTCTGATCCTACAGCATGTTGGCTTACAAATGACTCCGGTTCACTTCCTTCTCTCCAGTCTGTGTCAGCCTTGTCACGATGTGTCCTACTGGAGCAGCAAACCGTCACCACATGGACACCATCATGAATATACTCTTTTTGCTGACATTCTTGGGAGACAATCTTACTGACTCAGCTCCGCGTGCTGACGTGTCCAATGTGGGTCACGTTAGCTGTACTTGGCAGCTAGGAGGGAACCACATGTTTCAGGAGCTACCGGCAAAGCAGGTTACGAGAAAGAGTCTGGCAAAATGCGAGTATACTGCACCCTCAGTGTCCCCTCTTTCCGGCTTATTGGAGGGAACGTGGTTATGAGGACTCTGATACAGAGCCCGATCTCCATTCTGCTACTTATTTACATGGTAACCTTGACCAATCTAACTGATCCTGTTTCCTGACATATAAAATGTAGATAATGTACCATCCAGGGTTATAGTGAGAATTAAATAAGAAAAAGATCATAAAGTGCCTTGCACAGGGTCTGGCTTACAGTGAATACCGCTAAAATATGAAATTACCCTTTTTTTTAATCTACACATTTCAGCTCGAGTATCATCTGATCTTATAAATCTGCTGGAACTTCTTTCCAGCATCATACAGAATTATAAATCGCTTCTTTCTGTGTGCTATTCTAACACTTCTTATTATTTATCTTAATGTATTAAATTAATTTATTAAATAATATTTTATTAAATTATTATACTTTCTGTATAGGCAACTTGAGGTCAGAACCCTTTTTTTATTCATCCTTATATACTCACAGCCAACATGTTGCTTAGCGTAGAGTAGAAATTCAACAAGTACTTTTGAAATAAATATGTGAGTGGATAGAAATGAGTGACAGTGGAATAAAGCCAACCACTCTACAGGGCAATGCCACTGGTCACCAGTGAGGTTAACATTCCTCTTCTACCCACCCTGAAAGGGAGCAGCTCCAAGGACCAAGCCCGAGTCCCAGTTCACAAACAGAATAGTTTCTTTTTTTTTTTTTTTAAAGATTTTATTTGTTTATTTGACAGAGAGAGACACAGCGAGAGAGGGAACACAAGCAGGGGGAGTGGGAGAGGGAGAAGCAGGCTTCCCGCCGAGCAGGGAGCCCGATGTGGGGCTCGATCCCAGAACCCTGGGATCATGGCCTGAGCCGAAGGCAGATGCTGAACAACTGAGCCACCCAGGCGCCCCCAGAATAGTTTCTATCAACGGCATCACATTCTGTTTCTTTTTTTTTTTTTTTAAGATTTTATTTATTTATTTGAGAGAGAGAGTGAGTGACCACAAGATGGGGGAGCGGGAGAGGGAGAAGCAGACTCCCTGCCGAGCAGGGAGCCCGATGCGGGACTCGATCCCGGGACTCCAGGATCATGACCTGGGCTGAAGGCAGTCGCCCAACCAACTGAGCCACCCAGGCGCCCCACATTCTGTTTCAAAATATTTTTCTTCCAAATGGAAGCCCAGGAAAAAAGAGGCTAAATAAAAAGCTGCTTAGGCATTAAAGAAGAAACAGAAACTTGGAGTGATGAAGTAAGCCCCATTTCAACTTCAGATGAAACACTAGTAAGACTTTCTGTGCTCATGAGGGAGGGGATTATAAAAACCTGGAGGCTCTAAATGTGATCATCTTTTCATATTTTTTTAAAAAATCTTTTAATCCCCTAGAGTTTTCAGTGGTTTTTTTTTTAAGTATTTGCTACTTATATTCCTACTCTATCTAAATCTGCTAATGTCCTACTTCAAACTAAAGAGATAAACCACTGCATTTTCATGGGTGAAAATCTTAAAGCAATGAACACTCACCACCCTGAACTTGTATTTCTCAACCAGTGCTGTGGACAATTCAGGCTGGATAATTCTTTGTTGTGGGCATTTGTCCTGTGCCTTGCAGGATGCTTAGTAGGATCCACACCCTCTACTCACTGCATGCTGGTAGCACACTCAACCCCCAACTTGTGACAACAAAAGAATGACTCCAGACATTGCCAAGTATCTTCTGGGAAGCAAAATCACCCTCAGTTGAAAAGAAGAAGAAGAAGAAGAAGACGAAGAAGAAGAAGAAGACGAAGAAGACGAAGAAGAAGAAGAAGACGAAGAAGAAGAAGAAGAAGAAGAAGAAGAAGAAGAAGAAGAAGAAGACGAAGACGAAGAAGAAGAAGATGATAATAGCAGGAAGGAAAGAATGAAGGGGGGGAATCGGAGGGGGAGACGGACCATGAGAGACGATGGACTCTGAGAAACAAACAGGGTTCTAGAGGGGAGGGGGGTGGGAAGATGGGTTAGCCTGGTGGTGGGTATTGAGGAGGGCACGTACTGCATGGAGCCCTGGGTGTTATATGCAAACAATGAATCATGGAACACTACATCAGAAACTAATGATGTAGTGTATGGTGATTAATATAACATAATAATAAAGAGAACCACTTTATTAAATATTTGATAGACAATTATTTAGAACACTTGATCTTTCCTTTCCTCAGTCAACGAAGTCATATTTTTTGTGCCAAAATAGTCTTGAGATGGCATCTAGTTCCTCATCTGATTTTCCAGGGAGATTACACCTACATCACCTCAGACCAACCACTGGTAATCTAATGCAACACTGGCCATGTTACTGAAGGATATTTTAATCATCGAGGATTTTGGTAGAAGTAGTGTTTGAGAACGTGAGGGGGAAGTAGCATGTAGTTAAAACCTTCAAGGAGTAAGGAGGAGTTACACAGAGCCAGATCACTGAAACAAGCAAGGTTTCTGGATGGTGCTGTTTAATGACATGAGATTGTCAGCTGGTATGTTCATGAGAAAAGGGATAGGAGAATAAGTGGATGAGGCAGTGAGGAGCCCCACCTCCAGGTCCAGAGGTAAGAGGGGTATGGGAGAGAACACATCAACCACTGGAGAGGACCAGTAGAGAAGCTATGCTCAGAAAAGAGAGACAGGTTTATGTTAGAGAAAGAAAATGAAGAAGATGTTGGAAAGAGAATATGGGAAATTTTGTTGATGATTGATTCTGAGATGCAGGGAGTGAAGGGATTCAGAAGACAGGTAAATGTGGAAGACGGTGTCAGAGAAAGGAATGTATAGAACCATTTGGGAGTTACAGTCTGTAGGACAGTGCATGACTAGGGAATCCTGGGCTTCCTGTGGTGACATATGTAAATAGGAAAAAAAAACATGGTAAGTCTGATGGTCACCAAGCAGCTAGACATAGGGGTCTAGCCAGGAGCACACTCAAGTCCTATGGATCCATTTGAACCTCAGCTAATGGAAGCAGAGAAACTGGGGAAGAGACAACTTACAGGATCCTTACTGATACCTACTGACAACATCAACATTAACTTCAGTCCCTTGACCACTTCTCTTCCAGTAACATTGTCCTCCGCTCCACTTCAGGCAGTGCTGCCAATGGACACATCCTATTACCATATAATTATCAATAACTGAAACCCCTCTGTAGACTCAATTTCAAGTGCCATAGCCTTTAACTACCACTTCCTACTTAGTTCATTCCCTCCAGTTCTCCAACTCCAGCAACTCTTCAACACAACAAAGAAGCTAAAATCCATTTATCCTATCAACTTTTCACTGTCCTTTATGCCTCACTCCCCTTTTCCTTCCACAACTTGCTAAATTGCTCATTATCAATATAATCACTCCTTGTTTATACCCTCCACTCTTTTGCCCCTCCTTCACTTTGTTGCATCCACTTTTGTAAACCAAACCAAAAGTTGAATTCACATGATAACCTAGTTGATGTCTACTGTATTTGTCTGTTCCACACATTCTCCTACTTAGATGACTATTTCATACCGCCTTTTCTCTCAAATTCCAACATCTCTTCCCCATTGTCATACTCAGCTGATGACCTTCCTTTCAATTTCACTGTGAACATAGTAGAAATAATCAGAAGTTTCCACCCCATTCCCACAGCACATTTCCCTCCTGCCTATATCTGTGTCCAAGGAATCAGCTCCCCCTTCTCTCTATATGGATATCAGTGATCCTAGTAAAGATGACACCTTACACTTAAGCAGCAGACCACAGCCCCTTTCCTTCACTCAAGGTTATGGCCCCAGTGATTCATTGGATCTTTGTTATCAGCCAACAAATGTACTTTTATTACCTGCATCTTTAAAAAAAATTTTTCTTTGATTTCACTTTACCTCTCAGCTACTGCTCCATTTTTTCTTTCTACAGCAAAAATCCTTGGAAAACCTTTCTGTACTTCCTATTTCCAATTTTCCAACGCTCATTCTATCTTAAAGCCATTCTAATCTTGCTTTCTCTTATAACACGCCACTAAAACCTCTTTGATCTAGTGCTAAATCCAAGAGTAAATTCTCTCTACTCGATCTAGCTGTAGCATTTGACATGGTTGATTATTTCCTGTTCTCTGTTCCTGAAACACTTGCTTCATGGGTCTGCCAGACCCCTCTTCTGGTTTTATTTCTGCCCCTTTAGCTGCTCCACCTTAATCTCTTTTACTGGTTCCTTCTAATTCATCACCTTGTTAAGGTCAGCATGTGATTGGGCTTAGTGCTTAGACTTCTACTATTCCCAATTTCTATCCATTTCCTTGGTGACCTCATGATATCATGCTTTTAGGTACAATCTATATGCTGATAATTCTGAAATCTACTCAAATCTAGATTCTCAAATCTGGTTGTGTCCTCATGTGGCATAGAGAGAGGAAGCAAGCACTCTTGTCTCTTCTGTTTAAGAGCACTAACCCCATCATAAGAGCTCCACTCCCATGACCCAATTACCTTCCAAAGGCATCATCTCCAAATACCATCATATTGGGGATTAGGGTTTTAACATGCAGATTTGGGGAGGGGGGGCAGAAACATTCAGTCCATAACAAAAACTACCTCAGCTCATAGCACTCCTCTGCTGAACCACCTCTCCCATTCCCCAACAGATTTCAAATGGACTGTAAGAAAAAGCCTAAATTCTTAGTAAGGCCTGAGAATCTTATATAACCTGCTCCCTTTTACTTCTCTGCTCTTATGTCCTTTTATTCTCTGCTATACTCATCTCCAAACACAAAGTTTCCTTGCTGTCTTTCAAACCTTCTAGGCCAGCATCTCTACACTTATTAGTCCTTCTGATTGTTCATTGCTTCCCAGATAGCATAAGTCCCTCACCTTCTTTAGGCAAATTTTATCGCCTCAAGCCACTTCTGACCACACTAACTCAAACTTCCCCTTCCCCAAAACAATCCTTGTTTGTTTTCCTCTACTTTAATTTTCTCTTTATCACTTGTCCTAATGTAGCATTTTATAAATTCATTTCTTTGACTGGTTTTATTTGCTTTCCCTTCCAGAAATTAAAGCGGATGATACTGGCCTCTAATGTATATTTTACTTAGGTTTAGTTTGGGTTAATATTTTCATCAGTAACCGAAAGCAGCCTAAAAGGGAAAGCTATCATTATTGGCAAAACTAAGAAAAAAACACCCACTCATGTTGCCAAGGTTTTAAATTTGCCATCAGTGATCAGAGTTGCAAGTTCTACTTAAAAATACCATTTTGCATGTCATCATTTACAGAAGGCTTATGAAATAAGTGATTTATGCTGTCAGTTTTCTATTTTTTTTAATTTTTTATTCTTATGTTAATCCCCATACATTACATCATTAGTTTTAGATGAAGTGTTCCATGATTCATTGTTTGTGCACAACACCCAGTGCTCCATGCAGAATGTGCCCTCCTCAATACCCACCACCAGGCTAACCCATCCTCCCACCCCCCTCCCCTCTAGAACCCTGTTTGTTTTTCAGAGTCCATCGTCTCTCATGGTTCGTCTACCCCTCCGATTTCCCCCGCTTCATTCTTCCCCTCCCGCTACATTCTTCTTCTTCTTTTTTTTTTTTCTTAACATATGTTGCATTATTTGTTTCAGAGGTACAGATCTGAGATTCAACAGTCTTGCACAATTCACAGCGCTTACCAGAGCACATACCCTCCCCAGTGTCTATCACCCAGTCACCCCATCCCTCCCACCCCACCCCCCACTCCAACAACCCTCAGTTTGATTCCTGCGATTAAGAATTCCTCATATCAGTGAGATCATATGATACATGTCTTTCTCTTTTTGTATGCTGTCAGTTTTCTAATAGTATGGTAAAGTTAAATGCAGAAAGAAATCATAAGGAAGAAAAACATTTGAAGATGTAAACTAATAAAAAAGATGAACTTTTCAGCTAGTTTTAAATAAAGCAAAGTAGAAATATCAAGAAATAAAAAAAGAGGGAAAGAAATATGCTGTGTGTGAACTTTGTAAAAATAAAAAAGTTGTAGATCTGAGAAGCTATAGAGGCAGTAGAGCCTGGAAGAAGTTTGGTCTAGTTCAAATCATTGCTTTAATTACTTAAAGACAAATAGAAAAAAACTGGTAGCTGGACATAAACATCTAATAGGGAGACTTACAGTTCAGCAGTAGACTTCATGTATATAAACATATAAAATATACACATATAATCCTATATAAGGGAAAGCTAAAAAATTTGATATTTTAGTGTTTTCGTTATGTCTTCCTGTACTATATATTAAAAAAATATACTATGAATGCTACAAAAGAGGTAGAAGAGATCAGATGAATGTGCTAGGCTTAAAATACACACTGAGACTCAGCAAAACATTTTTAATATAATGATAACGAATGCAATCATCAAGAACATTAGTGTAGTTAAGAGCAATGATCCAAGGGTGCCTGGGTGGCTCAGTCGGTTAAGCGTCCAACCCTTGATTTCGGCTCAGGTCATGATCTCAGGGTCATGCGATCAATCCCCACGTTGGACTCCATGCTCAGTGTGGAACCTGCTTAAGATTCTCTTTTTCCCTCTTCCTCTGGCCCTCCCCTAACTCGTGCGCATGCTCTTTCTCTAAAATAAATAAATAAAATATTTAAAAAACTAAAAAAAAAAAAATGAGTAATGATCCAAAGACCAAGACTTCTGATTCTTGAGGTTGAGCCCAAGAAGCTGGGAGAGAGGAGACCCTGGCAATGCAAACTGAAAAAGACTACCCTCAGTGTTAAGAAGCCTGGAGAATTGTGTTTTGGCAGGCAAAGAAGGCTTGTCTTGTTTTGTTTCTTGAAATTAAAAATAAACTGTGTGAAATATTGTTCTTAATTCATGGAAGATGAGAACTGAGAACTTATATTTAGCAAAGTAGAGATATTTTTGTAACTTTGATAATAGCAAATCTGATAAAGCCAGATTAGAGTGGGACTCAAGAGAATATCAAGGAGAGATACTGGAGAAAGTAAGGAATTTGACTGCATGGGGAAGGAGAGAAATGTCCTTGTAGATGAACAAGAAGTTAACTGTCAAGAGGTATTTTTTTAAATGAGAGTATTAAAAGTAGGTTTGTAAGCTGGTGAAAAAGATACAAGAGGAGTGAAAAACTATTGATGCAGGAAATTAAAAGAATTTCTGGAGCAATGTTTATGAATAGAAAAGAAAGTAAGTAATGCACAGAGTTTGGAATGTGTAACAGAAGAGAAGTCTGAGACTATGGGTACAGAAACAGGCAATTTAGTAGATGTAATGGTGGGAATTTGTGGACATCTCCCTAATGATATTCTTGATTCTCCTCCAAGAAGATATAGTTTGTCGGAGCTTAAGAAACCCATTAGTTGACTGTTATACTTTATGATGATGCATCTTGTCATATTTTTGTGCCTTTATATGTGCTTTTGTATTTTCTATATTAATATGCAAATACCTTCAGCATGGGAACATCTTTAATTGATCATTTTTCTTTCTCTTTAGTTACTAGGATCACAGAACTTAAAACACAGAGTGTGATTTTCTGCATTACATTGCACGTATAATTCCACTGCAGAATATAAATAATACATCTTTTGAAATCCCTAATATATAATAAATGGGGACCCTCTCTTTGGGGAGCATCAAATATTGGTCTCTAAAAGACTATTATTTAAGGAAGATGGTAGATTATACAAAATGGACTGCTCAGCGAGAGCAGAATCTAGATAGACCTGAATCTAAGGGGACAAAATAATCAAATTCCAAAAACAGTGACTTCAATTCTGGTCGAGATAAAATAACCAGGACTGGATTCACCCTTCTAACTGACACAGCTAAATGAACTGAACAAACTAGGAAAATCAATGGCTTGAACATGAGACAAAAAAGGCTGTGATGTTGACAGAGGAAAAATAAAGGAGATGAATCTTCTAATTGTCCCAGCTTAATGTCTAAGTTTGTTTTTATGCTTGGTTGCAGGAGGACAGGGAGGAAAACCAAGGTAGACCTGGACACACTGCCAGAGTTACAGACATAGAAATCTGAAGAAGCCAACGCAGCCTGTTCACAGGGCAGAGTACTGGAAATGAGGAAGGCACAAAGAGGAATCACTCCAGAGATAGATACAGGGTCCTCCCAATGATCTCAGGTGAGAACTTACAAGTACAACTTTGTGGGGAAACCTTCTAAGGCCAGGGAAAAACTATTAGAAAAGGACATTTAAACATCCCGTATGTTCAAGAAACCAGAGGAAACATTGAGTAGAAACAGCAAATATATTTTAAAAGGAAGCAAACCAAACTTTTAGAGATAAAAACTATCATGTCTAAGTTGAAAAATACAGTGGATGAAATTGATGGCAGATTGGATTGAACATTGTAGAAGAAACCGTGGACTTGAGGACAAAGCAATAAAAAATATCCAAAATGAAATACACAGAGAAAAAAAAAAACTGAAGAGAAATGAAAAGAGAATCAGTGAGTCGTGGGGAAAGTTCAAGCAGCCTAAATACGTGTAATTGAAGACAAAATTATATAATGTAAATAGGACTAAAAATTTTCCAAATTTGAAACCCAACAGGTCCATGAATCACAACAAACCTATTAGAATGGCGGAAATTATAAAGGGTAACTATTGCAAAAGTTAGTGAGGATGTGGAGAAATGTGAACTCTTTCATAATGCTGATGCAAATATAAAGTAGTACCACCACTGTGGAAAACAATTTGGGAGTTTCTTAATATTAATGTGGAACATACACCTATCATAGGATATGTGTTCTAATATTTATCCTAGTTATTTATCCCAAAGAAATGAACAAAAGCACATGAGTATTCACAGCAATTTATTTGTAATAGTCCCAGTGCCCATCATGGGTGAATGAATTTTGGTATATCTATGGAAAGAAGTTTTGGTATATCTATAAAATGGAATATTACTTGGCAACAACAAGGAATAAAGTTGTTTCTCAATATCTTTTACCACATGAAAGTAGATAGACAAGATAAGAGTACATACTTTCTGATTCCATTATATGGAATTATAGCAAGTACAAACTAATTTACAGAAAGCAGATCAGTGGTTGCCTTGGAGTCAGAAAATGGATGGTAAACAGTAATGAGGGATTAAAAAGCACCATGAGTAACCTTTTGGTGGTGATGGGTATCTTCATTTTCATGACTTTTGTAAAGTTTTCATGGGTGTATACGCATGTCAAAATTTATCAAATGGCATAGTACCCTGTATGTCCATTATGTCTCAATAAAGCTATTGAAAGAAATTAACATAACATTCCAACAGCACATGTTCTTTCACATGCAAACACACACACAGACACATTCATATATCCATACCTGAATGACAACATACAGAGCGAAACAAAGGAGGCTGGTATCACCTCTTCTATTACTCAGTATATGGTCACTGTTCACCTGCCTTGGGCTAAAAGCTGTACTATATATATTTAATGTAATGGGAATCAGACATAACTACATTGACAGTCGTGTTGCCACTCTTGTAACTTTTTCTTCTTAAGGGTTACTTTAAACTAACCACAAGTTTACTCTAAGTAGGGACCATCTGGGAGCTGGGATTATCTCAATCTCATTTGTTGCTTTATCTCAAGATTTCTCAGCCTCAGCATTATTAATATTTGGAGTTCAATAACTCTTTGTTATAGAGAGCAGTCCTTTGCATTGTAGGATGTTTAGCAGCATCCTTGGTTTCTACACACTAGCATTCCTCCCCTCCCCAGGTGAGACACCAAACACCTATGTGGATACTGCCAAGTGTCCCCTGGGGGCAAGACCGGTCCCAAGAGAAAACCATTGCTCTAGCTCTAGTCCATAGCATAACAATGGAAACACAGGTGCTCAATACATGTTTTTTCAGTGGATAAAAGATATCATTTGTACAAACTTCATAAATCTCATTAGTAATGAAACAAATGTATATTTAAACAATATTTTCATATTTTTTTAAAAAGAGATGAAGAAGAAGACACACAATGTTAGAAATGGCCAATGCATAGATATCTGCAATGTAGATTGGTAGAATTTTTGTGGGGAGTAATTTGGAAATGCAATTGACCCATTTATATGTATCTTAGGAAAATAAAAATCTTCAAAACTTTATATATATGCACATATATATGAGCACTATTCATTTCAATAAAAACAAACAATTGAGAAGTCCTACAGAAAAAGGAAATCACTAAATGAAGCTATCTTTATTTATACTTATTTCACATCTTAATATGAAAGCATTATGTAATTTTTTTGCATTTATGTTAATACGGTTTTTAATAATATGGAGACATAATTTTGGTCTGAGGTTAAGAGAAAATTCTAAGTACACCTATCACTAACGTAAACTGTTGGGGGGGGGAATTTTTAGTAGCAATGTTCTCAAATATCTAAAAATTGCATTGGAAGAAACATTTTAGCTGTGGATGTTTTAAGTAATTAATTGGTTTATTAGGTTATTCTTAAAATATTATTGTTCAGACACCTGGGTGGCTCAGTTGGTTGGGCGACTGCCTTTGGCTCAGGTTATGATCGTGGAGTCCTGGGATGGAGTCCAGCATTGGGCTCCCTGCTCAGCAGGGAGTCTGCTTCTCCCTCTGACCCTCCCCCCTCTCGTGTTCTCTCTCTCTTTCTCTCTCTCAAATAAATAAATAAAGATCTTTAAAAAAATATTATTGGTAAATATGTTTGGGGAAACTATTATGTTAGGAATTTAGGTTTTCTTCTTTGAAATAGTTAGCTTATCCAACTGAGTTAAAGGAGATTTTGTGTTTGTCCAAATGACTCCATAACAGACTATTATTTGCTCTAAAATTCTACTGTAAATGTTAACTAATACATCATTTCTAACAACAGCAAAGAACAGAGCATGGGAAAAGAGGAAATACTGACAGATCAGATTTTAAATGTCACTGATAATATTAGCAAGGAGCTAAGAAACATACAAAAAAATCAATAAAAAAGTTCCAGAGTATTTCTAAAATATGCAAAGTTTCTGAAAAGTTAATTATTCATTAGGCTACAGTATAATGCATCAAAATGTTGAATTAAAACTGGGTACTTAATAGCTGTAGTATACACTCATATCAACTTTAAAGGTCAAATTATTCCCTCTAATCTTCATGACATATAGTGAAGACAGTTTTAACACAGTATATGCTGGTATATGGTAGCAAAATAGGTACTTTTCACTCCATGCAAGGGGAAGAATTATATGCTATGAAACCCAGAAATAAAATTCTGAACTTCTAAATTCTAAAATAAGTTTATTTTTAATTTTATAATCAATAATCTTTTATTATGCACATACTCTGTACCAAGACTGTCTGAGGTTCTGTGGCTGTCAAAGGGTATAGCAAAGAGCCCAAGCCTGGGAGAAAGACAAAGATACAAGCGATTTAAATATAGAATCCACCACAATCATACATACATGGGATGATAAGGAGACATGTAATCAAAGCTGGAAGTTAAGAGGAGGGGAGAGGTCAGGAAAAACATTTCCAGAGTTGAAGATAACTGAACTGAGTTTATAAGGAATAGTAAGATGTAGCAGAGTCAAGATGGAAGAAGGGCAGGAAACACAGGGAGTAGAAACCATCTGAGCCAAAGAAGCGGGCGGGGGCGGGGGGGGGGGGGGGCGGAATCATGGCACATTTCAGGCTTTGAAAATAGTCATAGGAAAAAGGTCTTTATTAATAGTAGCATCATTATGATTAATTTTGGTGTTTAAAGGCTGAGGCAAGAGCTGGCTTCATGAGCATGCAATATGTACAGTCACGTCAACCCCACATTTGGTTTAATGCTTTTCTATCATCATCTTGAAATTCTTTTTTTTTTTTTTTAAAGATTTTATTTATTTGTTTGAGAGAGAGAGACACAGCGAGAGAGGGAACACAAGCAGGGGGAGTGGGAGAGGGAGAAGCAGGCCCCCTGCGGAGCAGGGAGCCCGATGTGGGGCTCCATCCCAGGACTCTGGGATCATGACCTGAGCCGAAGGCAGACGCTTAACGACTGAGCCACCCAGGCGCCCATCATCTTGAAATTCTTAATACTTTAAAAAGTCACCTGTGTTTTCATTTTGTGGTGGGCCCCACAAATGCTGTACCACTTATGGTTGGAACTCCAGCAAGTTAGCACGAGCAGGAGTGAGGACTGTGAGAGCTCAGCTCATAACATGGCTTCAGCGACATGATTTAGAATTTGAGTTTTCCTTAAAAAACTAACAGGTCCTAATAAAGATAACTTAATTTAGGCTGTGGGTGAACACAGTCAGTTGTATATTTTGTAACAAAAGCATTGACTGAAGTATAGAGGACGAATTGAATGTGGGCAAGGCTGAAGGTAATGAGGAGGCCACCACAGTGCCTCAGAAAGGAATTATTACCATATGAAATCATGCAGTGACAACAGAAATAAAAAGAGATTAAAAAAAAATTTCCAGAAATATTTAGGAGGTATAATCAAAAGCCTTGGTGACCAGCAGTATAAATGAGAAAAGAGTTAGAAATTATTCTAGACCATGCCATTCACCAAAACAAAATATTCACGAAGAGGCAGATTTTGGGAAAAGATAATGTCCTTTATCTTGTTGTATTCCAGCTGTACTCACAGCACATGAGTGAGACAATCCTGCCTACATGATGTGGTCTCGGAGGCTCCGAATGTTCCAACACCAGTCTCTCCCCATAGGGATGGGTAATGGCAGGTGGCACCATTGATCACCTTCCTTTGGGTTAAAGCACTGGGAAAAGAAGACCTCTGGCGAAATTGCAGATACGTTACCTGACAGTGATCACCATCAACTTCCCATTTCTTATGGAAGTTGATGGGGGGCGACTTGATGTGGGGAGCAGTCATAAGCATGATTTTCTTGTATGATGGGATGGGTAGTTAGAGTTGGAAAAAGAATCTAAAAGAGAAGCAAATGAAAGGCTAATTTGTGTGACAAGGTGGTTCTGCATAGAATATATTTTTGGAGAACATGGTACAAGGACCATTTTAATTTGCTTACTAAATTATCCACTAGACTCATGTTCAATAATACGCAACACAACCAAGACCTTTAATGGCTTTGTCCTTCCTTTAGGAAGCTTGTATCTTAGTTTAGATTCGAACATAAAAACCATAAATATTTGGCTATTCTGAACAGTACACTATGAAGGAACACCAATGAAAAAATCTTTACTGTAGATGGAACTGAATTAGGAATGTGGAAGAGTTAGAGAATTTATAGAGGCATTTTGTTGGTAAAAATGTTTACAATCTATGCATTATGAATCTTATACATACAAACACACCCACATTCACCACAAATCCCCTCCTTCAAGAGACTATCATGGAGAAATCTCCAAGAAAATAGAATACCAAAGAGCAAGATCGAAAAAAAGGTGAGAAAAAATAGAAAAAAATATAAGATCAACTTTACAGTTTCTAAAAGGGAAAATAAGACTTCCAGAAAGATATAACAGCTATCTAAAGGGAGCAAATCATCAAAATAACACATTAAGAGAGATTTCTAAAACAGAAAGGTCAAAGTTTCCAGGTTGAAAGTGCCCTTCAATTGTCTGGCAAAATGGATGAGAAAAGGACACAGCAATATACATCATCATGAAATTTGAGAACACTGTAGACAAAGAGAAGATCCTAAACTCTGAAACATAGAAATATACACTAGAGAGGGTGAGAGGAGGAGGAAGGGGAGGAAGGGGAGGGAGGGAGGGATTATGTCCAAAGTGTCTAGAATTAAAATGCCATCAAATTTATAATGGTAAATGTGGAAGCTACATTAATATGGCTCAGTGCTTTCAAACTTTTGAGGAAAAATTATTTCAACACAGGATTCTATATACAGCCAAAGTAATCGAGGGTTAGGATGGAATAAGGATAGTTTCTGTCATAAAAGCTCTTTACAATTAATCATCCATGCATTTGGGGGGAGCTATATGGGAGTACACAAAGAGGAAGGAAGATAAATGTTTCAAAGAAAAAGATGAGACGGATACATTATTCAGTACCTTTAAACCTATCAGTGAGATTTATATCAATGGTAGAGAAATTGTGGACAAGTTAGTGCTAAGTATTTAGAAAACACAGCAACTAAGAATCAATCAATTCTTAGCTCCATGAAAAAGAAAAGATTATACAAGAAAATAAATGTACCCTATGTGGTTTAGTTGTCATTAATATTTACATTGTTATAATAATGTACATGCTGAGGAGTTACCACACTAAAACTTACAAGCATATAAACAATCTCGGAAGCATGGAGAAGAGAGGGAAAGTGTAAGTGGACAGAGAAGGAAGCTCGCATAGTGGGAGGCCAGTTAAGTATGAATGAAAATAAAAATATAAAGTAAAATGGAAGGATACAAATTTTATATGAGGCAATATGGACATAAATATCCTAAGTAGCAGCCACAACAGTTGAAAACAGTTGCCTCTGAGAAGCAGAAATAAGATTGAGGAGAGGTAAGGACAATCTGTTTTTTAAAATACTATTAAATTAATGGATACAAATGAAAATTTAAAAATCAGGTGTTGATGGGACAGTTATGGGTGTGGCTTCCCTGTGGAGGGAACAGTATGAACAGAAAAGTGTGATGATAAATGGTATCATTAGTCACAATCATGTGTGACCCAAATAAAGGGCCAGACAGGGAAAATAAGTAGTAAAACACGATGCTGAAAATAGAGGTTGAGACAAGATCCCTGAGACATGTGAACACTGTCTGAAAGAGTTTGGACTTTTACTTACACCTGTGATGGCCACTTTGTGCTCTGCACCACCCTTCTCCCAGAACTGCCCACTCCCTCCCCAGGGGAAGACTCAAAGAAGCATGTTTCTGCCAGTTAACCCTGTAACCATAGCTGACTACTGAAGGGTGGATTTGCTGACCCTTTTATGGACAAATGATTCTTCTTAAGAATTCAGAATTTTAAATTTGGAAACACAGGGGTAAGAGTTATTGGTAACTGAGTAACATTACTTGCATTATTTAGAGGAAAGCTCTACAAACTCATTAAACTCCCACGGATGCTCTGATTCCTGTTTTCCCTAAGCCTGCTCTGGAGTTTTTGATACAGAAATACTCCATCAATATATTTATTTTGCATTTTAGCTCTCAGAGTCTGTTTCTGTTATTTATGTCTTAACTAATGCATAGGCAACTGAGAACATTCTTGTTTTTCATAATAAAACATAAATATTGAACATAACTGAACAAACTCTTCCTTTCAGTGATAGCAGTTCCTTAGAAGGCTCATAGCCCCTTTAAATGAGCTCCCTATCACCAGAGGTATCCAAGTTGAAACAGGATGACTTCTTGTCAGGAATCCTGGAGAGTGGTTATTCAGAAGAAAATACCTTCAAAGGATCCTCAAGCATCCTTCAGTGTCTGAATAGATCCAGAGCCTCACTCACACCCCTAAAAAAATCAACAACCTGTTGCCATTTTTCCTAAGACTAACCCTGAGCTAAGAATCTCTTCTTCTCATGGTGGGTACAAAGTCCGGTCCTTTCATACTATTCATGGGTCCGCTTCTCAGGGACTGTGGTACATCTATATTTCAAAGGTTTAGGGCTTCCCACGTCTGCCTCCCCTTCGAAGAGAAAGAGCTCCACCTAGGGCATTGCCGAGGGGATAGTGACTAAATTTTGTACCAGAATATGCTGGTGCCGTTAGTCATCGACTGTCAGACAAAGTTGGACACTTGACCTAAGTACAGTGAGCCAATTGGCAAGCTGACAAATTATAATCTATACTTTTAAATCCATGGCTTGGTGTGAAAAGGTATACTGAGGCAATCAATTTCCTCTCTAGGAATTATTGCATTGAAAATATTAGAGAGAAGACAAAATTTGTCTAGAGGAATCCCATGAGGAACCTCCAGGCTAGAATGGTCATGGTAAAGCAAAGTTGAAATTTTGAAGAAACAGAATTTTTACAAGTGTAAAAAATGCTTATTGACACAGAGAGGTTCCTAAAGTAGATTCACAGAGTAAAACAAAGAAGCTAAAAGAGGATACTGTAGTAACAGAACTGTATAGCCAATCCCTAGGGCTGCCTTAGTCCCTGTTAATGTTTATTTTCTAGTTCACTGGTATTGGTATTGGTATTGGTTCATTGGTTCATTGGTATTTCCTTGACTTAGTGTGAAAATATGTTTGTTCACTGCAAACAAATAAGCCATCAACTTTAAGCAACCAAAGACCTAATTAGGTTTTAATGTAACCTACAGTCATTTGCTTATATTCAGGCAGTGGGCAAGGTTGGTAGTATACTGGGGCAGGGATGATGAATAGTGCTTTGCTTGTTTGGAGTTAAGGATGCATTTAATGGAAAAGTTAACAAAGTTTTTGCATAATAGTAGATTGTTTAAAGCAATTAGGTAAAACAATCAGGGCCAGTTTTCTTAAATCAGCCCATTTCAGGAAAAATAGTCAAGGAGGTGAACTCCTGAACCAATCAAAATAAATGAGAAAATGGGATTGCACTGGACAGAGTAAAAAAATAAATAGTAATGAGGAACATTACAACTGGATTTAAAAAAAAGGAGCAGTGAATAAATGAAATTAACCAATATCTTAGTTTGGGAATGGGAAAGTCACATTAAAGTAGAAGTCTGAAGTCTGGATTTGTGTAAATAAAATAAATGTATTCAAATCTATAGTCTTGAATACTTAACATCTGAGTTATATCAGGAATGGACTTGTTTTGGACATTTCATGAATGACTTGCTTCTGGAACCCCAAGAGGCAAAGACCCCAGGCAAGGTCTAGGTATGTTTTAGAAGGGGAGAACAAGAAACATTTGAGAAGAAAGTCTGATGATGTTCAGCCACAGGACTGACTCACTATTTTGCTGATAAGCCACTGAGCTACATTGTTTAGTGTGCATGCAGGAGAGGACAGGATCTGAATGCTTAGGAGGAGCTGTGTAAGGGACCCCAAGACAATATTACCAACCCATCTTTCCACTCTTACTTCCACTGATTCTCTACTCCAGGGTTGTCAGTCTGTGAACTGAAGAATTTCATTGACTGTTCAGTGCTTTTCATTTATTCTTCTTACTGCCTGGCCTTCTCCCTGCTTTCTATCTTTTTCCCCCCAGACCCAACATCAAGTCCCATCTCTTTTAGAATGCCTCTCTGGTGTCCTGTGATAAAATGAAATCTGTCCACTTACAACTTTTTCAGAACTCACTGTTCTTACTTCTCTCTTGAAAACTATATTACTTTTCAAAGCATTTCTTATTTTGTTAGTTTTAAAATTAGGTTGGGTGTTGACTTTTCCTATTTGATTTTTCATACGGTCAGGCTTGTTTTATCTATGTAACATGATTTATGTTACAAGGTCCTAAATATAGGACCTAGCCCAATGCCTACTATCAGGTTACTAGTGTTGATTCAGAACCCATGCTATGAAAGAAGGTGGCACACCACCCATTCCATTCCATTCTAACTCCAAGGCTTCTTTCAGTGTGACTCCCAGCCCATTAAGTTCTCAGGTTACAGAAAATGTGCCTAAATCTGTGATCCTGTGGGATATGGTTCAATGTCAGCTTTTGTTATTCATGTAGGCAGTCTTTAGCCTACAGTTTCTGTTTCCGTGGCTTCTAATTTTTCTGTTGAAAGAGAATCAGTACTATCTAGAGTCTGTCTAATTCCCTGAAGTAAATGGAGTAGTACTTGCCCTCATTTTGAAAATTTTGATGCTACTTTCCACTCAATTCTCAAACTTTACATGACAGCATGACTTTCAGAGCTTCAATTCAATTTAACTTAATTTAATTTGATTAAACTTAATGTAACTGCGAGACTGGAAACCACCTCCCCACTTCCATACCAGACTGGGAAAAAGGTCAGTACCAGGTCTGGAACATAATTGGGTCTTTACAAATTACAATTTTAAAGCCATGACATGAACTATTTATAGCTAAGGGATATGTCATTAAAGGGTGTGTGGCTCACGGACTCTTTTTATTTTTTCTAATATGTTCAACAATCTTTATTTTGGACCAAGATGCCACTGAGGAGAAGGAACTACCACCACCCTGCATAATAATATAAAGGACCAATTGACCAAGTTTAGAAGCTGAGTTGCAGTTATGAAGCAGTTAGAGATACGTATTTTCCCCCTCAGTAGACCATGAAACGGTAGAGTATTCATGATAACCCTTGGGAGGAGGGGTGTGTGTGTATGTGTACCTGTACTTCCGTGTGAGATCAACAGTTTGACTCAGACTTAGAGAAATGTACTACAATAGTTATAATTTACCATCAACTTCCCAGAATATGCCATCCCAGAATGTGCTGCTGTGGCATGTGGATTCTTTTCTTTTCTTTTTTAAGATTATTTATTTATTTATTTGAGAGAGAGAGAGAGCACAAGAGGGGGGAGGGTCAGAGGGAGAAGCAGACTCCCTGCCGAGCAGGGAGCCCGATGTGGGACTCCATCCAGGGACTCCAGGATCATGACCTGAGCGGAAGGCAGTCACTTAACCAACTGAGCCACCCAGGCGCCCACATGTGGATTATTTTAAGCTGAAGACAATAAAGGCCCAGCAGATTTGGAGAGAGCTTTTAACCACCCCTTAAGTGACTAAAAGAATTTAGATAGGGGGCCTGTATCAGGAAGAAAGCTATTACCAGTGGTAATTTTAACATTTGTTTACCCAATATTTGTTCTCTTTTTCCTGTGAATTGCTTTCCTCCCTGTTGAAGCTCTAGACACCTACCCTCTACTCCTTAGCTCAGGATATATAAGTCTCAATTACCTGACAGTGAGGGAGTCCTATATTTTTATGGGGCTACCATACATACAAAATTTGTTTTTTTCTCCTGTTAATCTATCTTATGTCAGTTGAATCATTAGACCAGCCAAAGAATCTAGAAGGGAGGAGGGAAAAGTTTTCCACCCCTACATGTGGAATTTTATAAAACAGATATCAGAATAAAAGCTAGGAAGGCATTATTTCCTGTCTTGTCATTCCATTTAGTTTCTTCTCCTTTTACCTGTTCATGAAGTTTGATATAACAGTACAACTTGGTGTGGTAGTGGGTGAAAATGAGATTTAAGGACTGCCCATGGTAACTTCCAGCCCCCAGCGAGCAGAAAGGAGGCCGTGGTGGCCTGTGACACAGTGCAGAGGGTTGGGAGACATGGAGAAGCACCACAGGGGCTCCACCAACCCTAACCCACCTGCCTTCCTTCAACAACCTTCAATAGTTTGCCAGAGTTGTTTCATCTACTACCCTCCTTTTTGGCTGCAGCAGTTTAAAACAATGTCCAGTCATCATGATTTTTACTCCCAGGGATCTCAACACCTGGAGGTGGCAAGTGACTTCTTACAGCATCATGATGTCATGGTGTCATCTCTACACTTATCAACAATTCTTTAATATCACCTAATGCCCAACTAAACTTCACCCAAGTAGTCCCCAGACTGCCTTTTTTTCAGTTAATTTATTTGCATCATGCTTTTTAAAAGTCAACTTAAAAACCATTTTAATCTGTTTTAGTCTCTTTTAAACCCGTTTTAATCATTTTCCAAAACACTATTGCAATGTTGAAGAAACTGCAGCAGACCCCATATTCTGGATTTGGATAAGTACTTCCCCTGATATCAGTTGACTTGTTTTTGATCTCCTGTGTTTCTCGTTGACTAGAGATAAGATTTAAAGTCTTGATATATGCATATACAGTATACATTATAATATAATGTTCTACTAATTATATATAATATGTACAATATATAATAAATCATATAGAACACATAATATAATTATATAATATAATAACACATCTCTGCATTATTTTGCAAGAATGCATCATAGTACTGAGCTCTTCATCCTACCTCACATCAGAAGGCACACTATGTTAGATTGTCTTTTGGTCTGCTAAAACTGATCAGTGAATTCAGACAGTGACAGGCTGTTCTCTTCACTGTCAGGTTCCTGAGCATAGGATGACCTGACATACCTTTGCCTGGATTGCCTAGTGCATGCTTGTTGTCTTGCATAATTATTCACAGTACATCTTCCACTCATAAAGTGTCTCTGTTTGGACAACAAATTACTCATCAACCTCACATTTAATAATTTTATCATCTACTGATGATGATTACCTGTTAGTTACTTCATTAATGGTTGCATAACAATTTTCTAATTCCATCATTCTTTCTGCATTTATTAACTGGGAACACTTCTATATGAAATTCTTTCCTACATCCATAGGACCTATGGGATATCCTGAAATACCATTTACTTCCAGATGGCAAGGTAAATGCTGAGTTCATTCCCTTCAGTTGCCAATTTTCAGAATATTGAATTGGTGCCCAGACAATCTCTAATGGATGTCCAAAATTCAATGAGTTTTGGTTTGTTTTTCTTTTTTTAAGATACAATTATGAATGCATCACTTTTTGTATATTAAATGTCTTAATCAATCACAGTTATTATTATTTTTGAAACTCAAATTGTCCCTTCATTGGACAGTGAGAGCCTATTTGAGAGGTCATTTCGACAATACCTCATTTCTCTTCACAGTCCTCTTATTTTCTGGAAAATGCTTTTCCAGGCTTATTTTTCTATATTTCTTCACTTCAACCTAAAATCAAGTATTTCACAGGAGCAGTGATTAAGTGGATAAGGTAGAAGAGAGCTTCAGGCAACCTCTCTCCTGCTTCTCCCAAATATTAGAAGAAAAAAGCCTTTAAGGAAAAAGAAAAAGAAAAAAATTGACTCTTGGGTTAATATCAGCACTCCACTGTGAGAATATATAAAGCTAGTGAGTGTCAACAGAGCTACAAACAAAACAGATATGGCTGTGTCTTTAAAAAGTTTTGGATTAAAAGGAAAATCAGACTTCTTCCAGTAATTGTAGATGAATTTAGTGTGTTATAAGCTCTCCAGCATTGCAGAACTAGAAAAATTTTACTTAATTCATTTGTATATAAATAGCATACACTAATGTTTTGATTCTCTACTAATTGACTTAACAATCATTTTTCCCTAAACATATGGTTTTGATGTTTCCCTGGCTGAATAACTTGGTAGGGGATTTACAGTCTCTTTAAACAGATGAGAAAATGTATATATTCACTTCCCTTCCTTCTGACTTTTCCAACTACTATAAATATTTACAAAAAAGCTACCAGTTCACATAGAAGATGTCAGAGGTCTCAGTCTACTGAGAGAAATAAACAAGTGTCTTTCATTATCTCGAAAACATTATGATGACAGGAATTTTCACCCACCACACTTCTCCCTCGGAGTCCAAAACCTCAGATGAAAAATCTCAGAAATGACTGCTTTTTAATATTTAGAAAAACAAGAAAATACTTCTTTCTCTGGTAAGTCTTCAGTTCTAATGACCTAGAGCTTTGCAGAAGTCAAGGCTTTTGTAGGAGGGTGGGGAAAATCTGCTAAATAACAAGGAATGGTTTCGGCTTGTTAAGAGTTAAAATATGCTCTACTGTTTGCCACATGACTATCAGAGTCTGCCCTGAACACCCAGCTCAGAAGTGAGTCCTCTTTAAACTCACAGGCATTTAGCTGGCTCTGAGAACTGGTGTGGAGCCTTTGAATAATTGGCAGGGATTAGTACAGAGCTAGCCTGTTTTATCAGGCTTAGGTTTCTAGCTGTTTTATATTCATTTTTTGCTGTCCTTCTTACCATTTTCTCAGCAACATGGACGAAATAATCAATCCAAGTCTTACAGAAAATAAAGGTTAGAGCTCATAATGGAAAAACATGACTGACTGCATGAATCAGTGTATTCCGTTATTCACCCCATGAGACAGAATTTTGCTCATTCAGTTTTTTCCTTGCATTCATTCACTCAGATATCCTGCACCCACTTAAAAAATATTTATGATAACTTTAGTCAATTGCACCAGATGCTATACTTGGCATTCAGAATAAAAAAACTTTGTAATACACAATTCCTATCTTTGAGGTACTCATGGACATGTGTGAGACAGTCTCCTAAGTAATTATAACATAACTCAGAGAGAATCAATATTATCAAGTATTGTGGTAGTACTCTGCTTAGGAAGGCTGAGTAAGGCTTTACAGAGCTGGTGCTGTGTGAGCTGGGTGGGAAGAATGAACAGAAGCCACCAGATAAAAAGGGGCTACGTGGTTAGTCAGCAGGTACGGCATATGTCAAGTTATTTATGTAACAGGCCATTAAGTATAAATCAGAATTTCAAATATTTGAGACTGTGCTCTAATAAGCCTGAACTATATGTCCTAAAAAAAAAAAATCATTTAATAGATAACTAAGAGAAAAAAGGAAGAGTATTTTCCTTCTCATATACTGTTTTTGAAACAAGCGACAGGGGACATCTTCATTAAAAAACGTATTGCAATGAGCACTGGGTATTATACCTAAGGGATATATATCCTAAGGGATATGCTGGGTCCCAATGAATCATGGAACACTACATCAAAAACTAATGAAGTACTGGGGCACCTGGGTGGCTCAGTCATTAAGTGTCTGCCTTCAGCTCAGGTCATGATCCCAGGGTCCTGGGATCGAGCCCCGCATCGGGCTCCCTGCTCAGCGGGAAGCCTGCTTCTCCCTCTCCCACTCCCCCTGCTTGTGTTCCCTCTCTTGCTGTCTCTCTCTCTCTCTCTCTCAAAAAATAAATAAAAATCTTTATAATAAAAAAAAACTAATGAAGTACTGTATGGTGACTAACATACCATAATAAGAAAAAAATAAAATTAAAAAAAACTAAACTAAACTTAGAATTGTAAAGACTATTTTGCAAAAGAAAGAATGAATTAATGCAATTTAGTATTTCTTCCACTAAGCACTTATTTTACATCATAATCCTTGTTTTGCTTTTCCTTGGTAAACCATGAAGGGATTATTTACTACCGCCCACCACCCCCAGTGAAGGGGGCCTTCTTCTCCCTAGTGCGCTCCATCTCTTCACCCACACTCACCCCCTGCCTCATAGAGATTCTCTCAACTTTGCCTCAAGTGAGAGAAACAAAGAAAGAAACTCAGATTTCTTTCCCCCTAGCTGTATTTTACAAGCTATCTTGCGTCCTTGCAAAGAAAATTGAGATATAACTCTACTTTCTCTTATATTTTTTTAAGTTTAAAATTCGCCTGGGTTTTATTGTTAGTCTAGAATAAAAGCTCTGAGTGCTTATAGCTCTAAGATCTTAAAATAGATATATGTAAACTCTTTTAATTTCTTTAATTATAAAATAGAGATTTTATTTCCTTACAAAGCTGGCAAGTCAAGAGTATCTTCATAAAGGTTGTGGCTTCCCTTTCTAACTTTTTATAGAACTTGAAATCTGAATTTAGTGGTTTCTGTAGCAACCAGCATTTTCTGACGAGATGTCTGCAGATTAAAATTTAGGCTAAAAATTGTTTCTTGAAAGCATCTTTATTTATTTATTTTTTTGGCCAGGATGTCATTTAAAATAAATATTTCAGTAGACACAATAACATAATTTAAACATGCATAATTGGTCTTTAAGACACAAACTTGCAATATGGGGACTGTGGTCTTAATTTTAAAAATAGGAGTTCTAAAATTGTTTTGAATAATGACAGCACTATTTTAAAAAAATAGGATTTTCAGAATTAGATTTGAATGGGTACTGTCTAATATTTATTTGAAGGATGAAGTTTGAATATTTTTTATATTCCATGAGGGGGAAGAGCCTAACTTTCCTTCAAACCAGTCATTTATGTTTTTGACATTTATTTACCCTGTGAATTAGGAAATATATATATATATATATATATATAATTAATTACTTTATTAATGCAAAATTCTATAAATAAAGCAAATTTTGGTACAGCAGAGGGCAACATCAGTGAGTGAAAGAATATAAACTATGAAGTTAGCAGCCCTGGAATTTGATCCTGTTTTCCATGCTTATTGAGTTGAGTACCTGTTTCTTCATCTTTTTAAATTGAGGAATATAGCTATTCCTTACAGTGGACACCTCCCTTCCTCCCTTCCTTTCCTGCTTTCCCTAACTTCAACCCCATTCTCATTGTTTGGGATACTTCTTTTTGGCAAGTGCCACAAACTCTCTGACTTTGAGAACCAGACGCTTGATGCATGACCTGGGCTGAGCCAACCAGCTGCCCTCGGGGAAAGCTTTGAATCTTGATCAAATAATTCAAAGGCAAAAATCTGATTACAATTTATTCACAGTGGCATTGTCCTGGGGCAGAATGTACCTACTGCCTAGCCTCTGGTCACTCCCTCTTTGTTCTTCACCATTTCTTCAAACTGAATTTCAGGTCTCCAGTTGTCAGCTTCCAGTACCTTCCTGCAATAGATTCCTGCTCTTCCAAGGCAACCAGGGTCTGTTCCTGTTGCTTACAAGCAAATGCTCTTACTGACACCCCTACAGTGGTAGGCTGAATAATGACTACCCACGGATATGAAGATCCAATCCCTGGGACTTGTAAATATTGACTTACTTGGGAAAAGGGTCTTTGCAGATGAAATTAAGGATTAAGAATTTTGACATAAGGGAACAACAAATGTCCTCATAAGAGAGGCAGAGAAAGACACATACAGGGAAGACTCTGTGAAGAGAAAGGCAGCAACTGGAAAAATGGAGCCACATGCCAAGGAACAGTGAAGCTGCAAGAGGTCAGGAATGCAGTCTCCTCGAGAGCCCCTGAAGAAGAGATGGCCCTGCTCCAACACTGAGAGTGGATTTCTGACCTACAGAATTATGAAACAGAATTTCTGCTGTTTTAAGACTACACTCCTAATTTTGATGTTATGTAACTCTAGACAGACTGACTAGGATCTAAAATCAGAGCCTCTGGGCTTCAAAGACAAAAGTTCTTTTCTCTCTAGATTTGGTCCCTCAACTCCATCGATGATGGAATCTGGAAGTTTGGGAAGAAATAGGTGATTAAATAGAAGCGTTAATCTGAGAAAGCAGGATTGTTGAAATCTGAGACTTTTGATAAACCATGGCAAATTGAGCATGTTTATTTCTTCTCTTTCCCCAAATCTCACTAAAGTGGTAGTAAATAAATTTAAGGACTAATTTAAGGAAAAAATATCAGGTAAGAAGTTATGGAGTACAGAAAGCATGTTTGTGAATGGCAACTATTTTGACAAAGAAAGTAATTTCTCTGACATCAACCATAACAACATCTTTCTAGATATGGCTCCTGAGGCAAGGGAAGTAAAACCAAAAATAAACTATTAGGACTACATCAATATAAAAACCTTCTGCATAGTGAAGGAAACAATCAACCCCCAAAACTAAAAGGCAACCTACGTAATGGGAGAAGATATTTACAAATGACCTATCTGATAAAGGGTTAGTGTCCAATATATATAAAGACCTTATACAACTTAATACCCAAAAATGAATAATCCAATTTAAAAATGGGTGGAAGACATGAACAGACATTTCTCCAAAGATGACAGCAAAATGGCCAATAGACACATGAAAAGATGCTCAATATCACTCATCATCAGGGAAATGTAAATCAACACTACAATGAGCTACCACCTCACATCTGTTGGGATGGCTAAAATCAAAACCACAAGAAACAACAAGTGTTGGCAAGGATGTGAGAAAAAGGAACCTTCGTACACTGTTGGTGGGAATGCAAACTGGGGCAGCCACTCTGGAAAACAGTACGGAGCTTCCTCAGAAAGTTAAAAATAGAAGTACCCTACAATGCAGGAATTGCACTACTTGGTATTTAGCAAAGAATACAAAAACACTAATTCAAAGGAATACATACTCCACTATGTTTATTGCAGCATTATTTACAATATCCAAATTAATTCAGTGTTTTCTCCCCATTATAGTATAGAATCCCTCATTAGTCATTAAAATTTCTACCTTAGTAAGTGTTAATTTACTGTATCTTTATTAGCTCTTTTTTATAGAAAATAAAACAGATTTTAATAAAAGATTTAGAAATGTTTATATGACTCTCATTTTAAAATAATTATCACTAGTCTACATACTCCTTAATAAAAAGAACCCTAGTTTGCTTATTATAAAATCTCCACAGTTGGGCCCTGACCTTCACATGGCAGGAACTCAGTAAATATTGAACAGATAAATAAATACATTTTCAAAGTATTTTTAAAAAATCCTTGAATCTTCAACAACAGTAATTATGCCTTGAATATTCTGAGGCAGTGTATTTCTATTGGAAAGAACATTGAGCTTTGGCTCAGACATAGGTTCCATATGTTTTATCAGCTTCCTCATCTAAAAAAAATCTTTCATAACTTTGGCATTAAATTATACAATATAATAATATAGGTATTATGATTTCATCAATGTTTGTGGTAGATTGGATCATTGGCCCTAAACCACCGTTCCCTATAACTAATCCCTTTGTTATTTAACTTGGAAATTCCTCCTCACAAATGTTCTTTGATATAGGGCTCAGTTATGTGACTTGCTTTGGCTAATGGAATGTAAGCAAACATGGTACAACAGGCAATTGACACTGGCTTGCACACTAAGCATATCCTCTTGTGCATCTGCCATCCTCACTAGAACATCTCCTGGATAGATTGCTGATCCCAGGAGGAGCACGAGCCAATGTGCAGCAATATTTTACTAGTAACCTGTTCTATCCTGTCCAATTAAAAAATCATTCTTGACTGTTGCAACATTTTTCTAGATACATCTCGTCAGCCAAGGGAAACTAAAGCGAAAATAAACTATTGGGATTATACCAAAATAAAAAGTTTTTGCACAGCAAACCATCAACAAAATGAAACGCAACCTACTGAATGAGAGAAGATGTTTGCAAATGATGCATCTGATGAAGGGTTAACATCCAAAATATATGAAGAAAACTCACACAAGCCACACTAAAAAAATCTGATTAAAAAATGGGCAGAGGACCCAAACAGACAATTTTCCAAAAAGTTATACAGATGGCCAGCAGACACATGAAAAGATGCTAATCGCCACGAATCATCAGGGGGATGCAAATCAAAACCAAAATGAGATATCACCCTAAACCTGTCAGAATGCTTAGTATTAAAAAGACAAGAAATAACAAGTGTGGGCAAGGATGGGGAGAAAAAGGAACCCCTGGTGCAGCCACTGTGAAAAAGAGTATGGAGTTTCCTCAAAAAAATTAAAAATACCAAATGATACAGTGATTCCACTACTAGAACACTAATTTGAAAAGATATATGCACCCCACATTTATTGCAGCATTATTTATAGTAGCCAAGATATAGGAGCAGCCCAAGTGTCCATCAATAGATGAATGGATAAAGAAGAAGTGGTGTGTGTGTGTGTGTATACATATATATATATAATGAAATATTACTCCATCATAAAAAAGAATGTGATCTTGCCATTTGTGACAACATGGATGAATCTAGAGGTATTATGCTAAGTGAAATAAGACAAAAACAAATACCTTAAGATTTTACTTATATGTAGAATCTAAAAAACAAAACAAATGAATAAACAGAAAAAAAAGTAGAAATAGACTCATAAATAAAGAGAACAAACTTATGGCTGCCAGAGGGGATGGGGTAGGGCAGACGGTTAAAATGGTGAAGGTTTGTGGGAGGTTCAGGCTTCTAGTTATGGCATGAATAATTCATGGGGATGGAAGGGACAGCACAGGGAATATAGTTGATGGTACTGTAAGGTGTGTATGGTGACGGCTGGTAGCTCTACTGTGGTGAGCACAGCATGATGTACAGACCTGTCAAATTACTATGTTGTACACCCAAAACTAATGTGGCATTGTGTGTCAACTACAATAAAAAAAAGTCCATTCTCCATTATACAGAGACGGAGAGGGAAAAAAAAAACAAGCTCAGAATGTTTTTACTTATTCTAATCTTTAATAGTATTCTATCTGTCCCAAGTACTAGGTCTTTGTTCATGAAAATTTCAGCAATCCTCATAAGTTTTGTCACTATGTCCTTGGTTAAAACACCCTTTCTTCCACCTGATGTACAAGCCCTTTGAAAATATGAACATAAATCTCCCACTTCTCTTTCTCATCCAGAACCCAGTTTGAGAATCTCCAACTCCTCCAGATCTATCTTCCCTTTATAGGTTTATGCTCTTCAATGATCTTTGCTATATTTGTTACTCTATTGTCTTGGACACCTGTTTCATATCCTAGCTAATAGATGGTTGACCTGGAAGAGTTTTCAAGTTCAAACTCTTGAGCCATCCATACCCATCGACTCTCAGGGAATGGGATCAGAAAATCTCTTTTTGAAAATTTCTCCTCAAAGGATTCTTGTACAGCAATTTTTTTCCCCTAACAATCTGGCCCAGTTTTCTTTTTCTTGTCTAACTAAACTAAAGAATGACATAATGATCCCCCCCCCCAATATTGCCTTCATTCCCTCTTTACTAACTGGTTCTTTCTTGTTTATCAGAGAAGACACTAGTAAAGCATTTTTCTGTCTCTACTTTTGACAGAAGAGTATTTCTAGTAAATACGTATGAATGGCTAATGTCTTTCATCATTGTTCTAATTACACTGTGAGATGTCTTTATTTTTATTTTTTATTAGAAAAGCCATGCCCATCCGTGTCTCCCCAGTCAGGCATTCTGATATCCTTTTTGGATTATTTATATGTCTATTGTTTCTACTCTCTAATTTATGGGTTTCCTCTCCCACCAAAAAAAAAATATATCAGGTCTTTTACCTGTACAAATTCATTCAATCTTTAAAAATATATAATGACATACAGGTGAATGAACCCCACTTTGCAAATGAGGACACCGAGACTCAGACAGATTGGTAGTTACTTGTTCCACACTGTGCAATTTACAATCAGCAAAGTCTTAAATCAAGACCGGTTTTATTCCAAAAAGACCATCTTTCTACCATGCCACACTGTCTATATGCTAAGTCAAGTTAAATTAAAATTATACTTGCAATCCCTTCTTTGTTTCCAAGACAACTTGTTTGATTTTAAATATATATGAAATAAAGTTTCTCTCCCCATATATATCATGAAAATTTTATTTTATATATACTATAAAAATTCCCTGATTGCTAAAAAATATATTTAGCATCTTCCAGCTAAAATATAAAAAGCAACAGTTTGAAAAGAGCAGCATGCAAATAAAGGCTGTTAAAATCAAAATCCCCCAAATAAGCTGATATTTTATATATTCCTTGTACCTTTTAGTTACCCACAATTTAATTATTGCCACACAGCCTCAGGAGTATATTTGCCAATTTGACGTGGGTGTTATTTGTGTTAACATTCCAGATGAATGGCGAGTGCACCTCAATGTACAAAAAGGATATCCTTGAAAATTTCAAGTTCCTGCTTTCTTTACTAGGTTCTCAAGTTCTAACATTTAGAAAATATCACATTCAAACATCAAGCAAATTAGTTATTAACAGGGAAAATGACCTAAATAATGACCAGTTTTCTAAAATTGTGAGGGCCTCTTTTTCTTGGTTTCTTCTTTTTGAAAGAGCAGCAGTGACCCCATTAAAAATATTCATTGCTTAGAAATATGCCAAGCACTCATTGATTTAGTCCAGGCATTATCAGTCTGGTGGGTTATACATTTTCCAAACTATTCATGCATCTAGTTTCTCTTTCTGCCTGATTCTCTCTCCCTTTGGTTCATTATCCACCTCATTAAAATTTCCATCAAGGAGAGGACACCTAATTCAATCTGGTCACTTGCTAACTGCTCTTCCAGCTGCTGCATGTGTTGGCAAATTAAAAGCAATGAGCAACAAATAAGGTGTTGTTTTTTGTTTTTTGGCTAACGTGTGTGTTGAGCCTCGCTTCTATTTTCATGTTTTCATTATGAGCTAAGGAGCAGCAAATGCTCTTTGAGTGAACATTGTGTTCAAGGTGGTCCATTAAGAAAAACTGAATTCCCAGATTGCTCTGTCCATAGGGAGCTTGTGATAAAGAATAGAGAAGGCTGGGTTTTATGCACCAGGCAATGAAAAAGGCAAAGGTTTAACAGATGTGCTTATGCATGCATATGTGTTTGAACATGTGCTCTGAATGCAAATAAATACCGTCAGGCTTAATGTACGTGCATAAGGGTGGATGTACTGAACAGAATTCCTCTAGTACCAGCAATGTAAATGGAGTGAGATGGCAATCCTGCCAAAGCAAAGATCAGACTAGGAAGATTTAAGGAATAAGAAAAAGGAGATGGTAAACATATTGAAAATTGCACACAGCCAAGTGTTGCTGTGTGATCTTTGGGTCAATGAAGGGAACCCAGCAAAAGTGATGAAAAGCAATACAACCCTTTGGCTGTTTTCACCCTCTCTGCCCACAGCTCCTTATTTTCAGGGGCTTTACACATTTGATGAAGTCTGGGAGCAAAGATAAGCAAATGTAATCACCACGATAGATCACTACTCTTTTTTCTTAAACCAAAAACCTGGTATCTGAAATTAGGAAGGAATCTAGAAATTATCTGGTCCCAAATCCTATAAATTAGAACAATACTTTGGGTGACGAAGAAACTTGCTGAGCCTGCCCCCCACCTAGGTTCTCATTTCATGTCACCACCCCCCTCACCAGAGCACTGAAAACTTCTGCAACTCTGATTGCAGAAAACTTCAGTCATCTTTGAGATATCACCAAAAATGACAGAGGAGCCAGGGACTGAAGACTGGTTGTTTTTTACCAGTGAATCTGATGTTGATCCATGTCTCATGTGTTCTAAAAGTAATGACCCAAGATAACAGGATCAAAGATGAATTCACTAACTGTAATTCAATTCAAACTAACCTTTTCTTCCTCCCAATTTTTATTATGTTAGCAAAGAACCTATCAAAATAAAGACTGCAAGTCCCTGATCAGGTATGTAATTCACAAATGTTTTCTTTCAGTCTGTGGCTTGGAAGAGCAGGAGTTCTTCATTTTGATGAAATCCAATTTGTCAATTTTTTTTCTACATGGATTGTTCTTTTGTGTTATATTTAAGGAATCGTTCCCTTACCCAGGGGTACAAATATTTCATATTTTCTTCTAGAAGTTTCACAGTTTTAGATTTCATGTTGAGGTCTATAATACACTGTTTCTAGTATATAGATATACACTTGATTTTTTTCTTGTATGGACTTTATCTTGCAAATGTTGCTAAACTCACTTACTAGTTCCAATAGCTTTTTCTGTAGATACCATAGGGTATTCTATGTAAACAATCAAGTCATCTATGAATGAACAATTTTATATCATCCCTTTCAATCTGGATGCCTTTTATTATTTTCTTGTTTTACCTTATTGCACTGGTTAGAGCTTCCAGTACAATATTGAAAAGCACTGATGAGAATGGGTATTCATTCCTAATTTTAGGTGGAAGCAGTTAGTCTGACACCAATAAATACAATGTTAGTTTAGGTTATAAAAATTCCCTTCTATTCCATTTATGCTAAATGATTTCTTCATAAATAGATGGCAAATATTAAACCTTGCCAAATACTTTCTCTCATCTATTATGATGACTACAGTTTTTTTTTCTTTTCCAGAAAGATTATGTTATGATAATGAATTAAATTGATTTTTAAATGTTCAATCAACCTTGAATTCTGGAAATAAATCATGCTTTGTTGTCATGTATTATTCTTTCTATACTTTTGGGTTTAAAGAGTTAAAATTTTGCTAAAAATTTTTCTATCTATATTCATCATAGATGTTTTGCTTATTGGAATTTTGTTTAATGTTTTTGTTTTGGGAATCAGGATAATGCTGACCCTATTGAATTAATTTGGAAAAAAATCACATCTCTCCAATTTCTGGGGGAATAATGAGTACAGTTGGTCTTATTTCTTTAAATGTTTGGTAGATTTATCAGTTAAGTACTGGGATTTTCTTTCTGGAAAGTATTAAAATTTAAATTCAGTTTTGTTAGTAGATACAGGACTACTCAGGTTACATAATTCATCTTGAATGAGTTTTGAGAGCTTATGTTTTTCAAGGAGTGTCTATTTCTTCAATTTTTTTTAGTTTATTGATAAAATTTGTTCATAATATTCCCTTATCAAACTTTTTAAATATTTGTAGATTCTGTAATGATATTACCTTTATCATTCCTGATACTAGAATTTTTTTCTCATCAGTAAGGCTAAACATTTAATAATTTATAGTGAACTTAAAGAAACAACTTTTGTTTTTTATCAATCTCTGTTTTTATTTTCTATTTCATTTCTATTTCATTGGTCTTCCCTCTGATTTTTCATATTCATTTCTTCTGCTTTTATTGGAGGGGAGAGAGGAGAATGTTATTTACCCTCCTTTTTCTAGTTTCCTGAGTCAGAATCTGAGTCATTAAGTTGACACTTTACTTTCTAGAACAGATATTTAATGCCATAATTTTCCAAGTTTTGCTTTAGCAAGTCATAAATATTGATAGTGACTTCATTTTCAGTTAAAAACATTTTCAAACTTTCCTATTGATTACTTTGATACAAGTGTTACTTAGAAATGAATACCTATCTAAGTATTTGTTCATTTTTCAGAAATATTTCTGTAATTTTTAAATAATTTAATTTTATTGTGGTAAAATAACATACTTTGTTTGGCTTGAATACCTGTAAATTTATTGATACTTACTTTTTGGGCAAGAATAAGGTCTGTCATGTTAAATATTCCTTGCACTTTTGAAAAAAATATGCTCTAGTTGGATGAAAGAGTCTGTAAGTGTCAGGTCAAGTTGTTTGCTAATGCTGCTCAAGTTTCCTGTATCTTCATTGATTTTTTTTTTCACATTCTAACAAGTGTGAAGTGATAACTCATTATGATTCTGATTTGCATTTGCATAATGATTAATTACATTGATCATATTTTCATGCGTCTGTTCATCTGCATGTTTTCTTTGGAAAAATGCCTATTTGGATCTTCTGACCATTTTTTGATCAGTTTTTTTATGCTTTGAATTATATGAGTTCTTTATACATTTTGAGTGTTACCCGCTTATCAGATGTGATTTTTAATTGTTTTCTCCCATTTGGGGAGTTGTCTTTTCATTCTACTAATGTTTCCTTTGTTGTGCAGAAGCTTTTTAGATTGATGTGATCTCACTAATTTTTGCTTTTGCCACTGGTATCAGAGTCAAAAAAGTCATTGTTAATACCTATTGTCAAGGTTACCACTTGTTTTCTTCCATGAGTTTTATGGTTTCAGGTCTTACATTTAAGTTTTAAATATTTTGAGTTAATTTTTGTGTACAATGTAAGATAGCGGCCCAGTTTAATTCTTTAGGATGTGCCTGTCCAATGTTTCCAACACCGTTTATTGAGACTGTCCTTTCCCCATTGTATATTCTTATATTAGTTCACCTATGTGCATGGATTTATTTCTGGTCTGTCTATTCTGTTCCACTGATGTATGTGTATGTATTTATGCCAAAACCACACTTTTTTAATTCTGTACTTTTGTAATATAGTTTGAAATCAGGAAACATGATACTTCCAGCTTTGTTGTTCTTTCTCAAGATTGCTTTGGCTATTCATGGTCTTTTATAGTTTCATACAATTGTTAGTACTGTTTTTCTAGTTCTATGAAAAATATCATTAGAATTTTGATAGTGATTGTACTGAATCTGTAGATGGCTTTGGATAGTATAGACACTTTAATAATTTTAATTCTTTCAATCTTTGAGCACAGAATATCTTTCCATTTATTTGTGTTATCTTCAATTTCTTTCATCAATGCCTTGATATTTCAAGATGCAGGTCTTCTACCTCCTTGATTAAATTGATTCCTAGGTATTTCATTCTTTTTGATGCAATTATAAATAGGACTGCTTTCTCAATTTCTCTGATAGTTCTTTATTAGTGTACAGAAATTGAGTTTTTTTTAATAGAAATGCAATAGGTTTTATGTATTGATTTTGTATCCTAAATGACTAAATTCATTTATTAGTTCTCAGGTTTCTGAGGGATTCTTTAGGGTTTTCTATGTATAACATCATGTCATCTGCAAATAGTGACAGTTTTCCTTCTTCATTTCCAATTTGGATATGTTTTATATCTGTTTCTTGCTTAATTGCTCTGGCTAGGACTTACAATACAATGTTGAATACAACTGGGGAGAGTGAGCTCCTTGTCTTGTTTCTGATTTTAAAGGAAAAGTTTTCAGCTTTTCATCTTTGTGTATGATGTTAGCTGTAGGCTTATCATATAAAGCCTTTAGTATGCTGAAGTACATTTCCTCTGTACCCACTTTGTTGAGAGTTTTTAATCATAAAAGGATATTGAATTTTTTTAAATGCTTTTTATGCATCTTTGGAGATGATCATGTAATTTTTATCCTTTATTTTGTTAATGTGTTTCACATTGACTGATTTAGGGATGTCAAACTATCCTTGGATCCCTGGAATAAATCCCATTTGATCAGATATATAATCTTTTTAATGTATTGATAAATTCAGTTTACTAATGTTTTGTTGAGGGTTTTTGCATCTACGTTCATCAGGGATATTAGCCCGTAATTTTCTTTTTTGTGTGGCATACTTATCTGGTTTTGGTATCAGAGTAATGTCAACCTTGTAAAATGAGTTTGGAGCATTCCCTTCTATTTTTTGGAACAGTTTGCTGAAGACTGGTATTCTTTGAATGTTTGCTAGAATGCTCCAGTGAAGCCATCTGGTCTTGGACTTTTGTTTGCTGGGAGGTTTTTGATTACTGATTCAATAGCCTTACTAATAATTGGTCTGTTCTGATTATCTATTTCATCATGGTTCAGTCTTGATAGCTTGTGGTGTTTCTAGAAATTTATCCATTTCTTGTAGATTGTCCAATTTGTTAGGATATAATTGTTCCTAGTAGTCTTTTATGAGTTTCTTTCTTGTGGTGTCATGTGTAATACCTCTTTCATTTCTGATTTTATTTATTTCAATCCTGTTTTTTCTTAATGAGTCTAGTCAAAGCTTAGAAATTTAGTTTATCTTTTCAAAGAACCAATTCTTACTTCAATTTATTTTCTATTGTCTTTTTAGTCTTCATTTATTTCTTCTTTCATCTTTGTTATTTCCTTTCTTCCATTATATATGGGGTTTGTTTATTCTTTTTCTAGATACCTGAGGTGAAAAGTTTTTCATTTTAGACTTTTATTGTTTCTTGAGGTAGGCATTTACTGCTATGAATTTCTCTCTTAGAACTGCTTTTGATGTGCTCCATAAATTTTGGTATGTTATATTGCAACTTTCATTTGTCTCAAGGTATTTTTTAAATTTCTCTTTTGACTTCTTTTTGACCCACTGATTGTTTAGTAACATGTAGTTTAGTCTCCACATATTTGTGAATTTCCCAGTTTTCACGGTGTAATTAATTTCCAGTTTCATACCACTGTGGTCAGAAAGATTCTTGATATGGTTTCAAACCTCCTAAATTTATTAAGACCTGTTTTGTGGCCTAACATGATCTATCTTGAAAAATCTTTCTTGTGCACTTGAGAAGAATGTGTATTCTGTTGCTTTTAGATGGAATATTCTGTAAACATTTGTTAATTTCATCTGGTTTAATATCCTGTTTAAGGCCAAGGTTTCCTTATTGATTTTCTGTCTGAATATTTTATCCACTGATGTAATTGGAATATTAAAGTCTCCTACTATTCTTACACTGTGGTCTATTCCTCATTTTAGGGCTATTAATATATTTCTTTTTTTAAAGATTTTATTTATTTTTTATTTTAGAGATAGAGACAGAGAGTATGAGCTGGGGGAGGAGCAGAGGGAGAGGGGAAAGAAGACTCCACGCTGAGTGCCAGTGTAGACCATGGGAAGATGGCAGAATAGGAGGATCTGGAGCTCCCCTTGTAAGATGGACACCTTGTAAGGAAACAGTGACTTCTATGCAACTAACTCTAAAAATGACCTGAAGACTGGCAAAACACACCTTCCACAGTTAATCATAGAGAGGATGCCACATTAAAAAGAGTAGTAGTGATAGAGATGCAGTTGGGAACCAAAGTCCAGGTGAGACCAACCACAAATGGGAGCGATACCACAAGCATGGAGAAGGGAGATGACAGGACCCCTCCACTAGGCACTGCTGGCACTGGGGACCTGAACTGGGAAGACAAGTACTCATACCATCTGGCTTTAAAAACCACCAAGGCTTAACTTCAGGAGCATTTAAAATCAGTGGGGCTCAATTCTGGAAGAGACAGAAGGTGATAGGAAACTGAGTCCCTGCCCTTAAAGGGCCAGCATAAAAACTTGACCTAAAACACAGCAAAGAAACAGCAATTTTAAAAGTGCCTGGGGTATACATTATTAACTAATCTTAGACTATGTGTGCTGTAGGGGCAGGGATTTTCGTATTTCTCTCAGAATAAAAGTGCCTCCCACAGCCTAGTTAGAAAGCCAGATACTTGCAGGAGCCAGGACTAACACTCTCCCTCATCTAACTTGTTAGCACTGCATGTTCTGACACCATGTTCCCCTGTAAAACTGCACTATCCAACTCACCTACCTCATTAAGAATCCTTCCAAAGTGGCTCCTTCCCCACCACCTCATGCAGGCAGCCCTGGCAGAGATTGGTGCCATTCCAAAATGTCTCCCTCCCTGGATGGTGGGGGGTAGATAACTCCACACAAGAGTATACCTGCAGTTCCAGCAGCTTGGCCTCTCATTGGGCCATGCAGGGAGAAAGCCCTGTGCTTCTGTATGCCTGAAACTGTGGCATTGAGCATAACTGCAGACCCCTAGCCTGACTGCTGGCCTCACTTACTGACAAGCCCAATGATGGCCTCAGATAAGCCTCTCAAGAGCATGGGGACCAAAACCTGCTTACTGTGCCATTGGCACCAATAGGCCATTGAGGCAGGCTGGGTTGGAGGCAATCACACCTCAGCCAGAATAGGGCACAGACAGACCACACAAGTGGAAAGGAAAGGCCATAAATAGAATTATGAGGGAAAATCATTTCCAGGTAAAATCAAACATATAGCAAAGGTAGCACATTAAACACTTATAAAACCAATATAAAGGTTAAAATACCAAAGTTGCCAAATCTGTTATATCTATAAAAATTAGTGAAGGGGTACACAATGTAAAAAGATTTAAAATATGGCATTATATACTTAAAATATAGAGGAGGAAGGAGTAGAAATTTAGTGCTTATAGAAGCTAGTGTTTGAACTTAAGTGACCATCAACTTAGTATAGACTGCTATACATGTAAGATGTCATATATAAACCCAATGGTAACCACAAATCAAAAACCCCCATAATAGATACACACACAAAACCAAAGAGAAAGGAATCCAAGCATAACACTAAAGAAAGCCATCAAACCATGAGGGAAGAGTGCAGAGAACCACAAAAATAACCAGAAAACAATGAACAAATGGCAATAAGTACATAACTATCAATAATTACTTTAACTGTAAATGATCTAAATGCTCCAATCAAAAGACATATAGTGATTGTATATATTAAAAAAAAGAAAACAAAAAACCAAGGCCCTTCTCTATGCTGCCTACAAGAGACTCACTTCAGACCTAAAGATTTATACAGACTGAAAATGAAGGGATGGAAAGGCATATACTACGTAAATAGAAGTAAAAAAAAAAAAAAAAAAAAAAGCTGGGCTAGCATTGCTTATATCAGAAAAAATATATCCTTTAAAACAAAGAGTTTAGGGGTGCCTGGGTGGCTCAGTCATTAAGCATCTGCCTTTGGCTCAGGTCATGGTCCCAGGATCCTGGGATTGAGCCCCACATCTGGCTCCCTGCTTGGGGGGAGCCTGCTTCTCCCTTTCCCACTCCCCCTGGTTATGTTCCCTCTTCCGCTATGTCTCTGTCAAATAAATAAAATCTTTTAAAAAAATTTTTAAAAATTAAACAAAGAGTTTAGCAAGAGACAAAGAAGGGCATTATACAATGAAAAAGGCAGCAATACAACCAGACAATTTAACAATTGTAAATACCTAAGCACAAAACATTGTGGCACATAAATACATAAAGCAAATATTAACAGTCATAAAGGGAGAAATTAATAAAACAGTAATAGTACAGGATTTTAAAACCTCACTTACATCAATAGATAATTTAGACAGAAAATCAACAACAAAAAAACGCCAGGGTCTTTGAACAACTCATTAGACCAGACAGACCTAACTGATACGTATAGGACACTCCATCCAAAAATAGCAGAATACACATTCTTCTCAAGTACACATAGAACACTTTTTAGGATAGATCACATTAGCCTACAAAACAAGTCTCAATAAATTTAAGAAGACTGAAATCCTATCAAGCATTTTTCAACCACAAGAGAATCAAACTAAAAATCGCACGCGTGTGCACACACACACACACACACACAAATCTGGAAAAAACACAAACACATGGAAGCTAAATAGCATGCTACCGAAAAATGTACGAGTCCACCAAGAAATCAAAGAAACTAAAATATACATAGAGAAAAACAAAAATGAAAACACAATGGTTGAAAATCCTTGGGATGCAGTGAAAGTTCTAAGAGGGAAGTTCATAATGATATAGGCCTACTTCAAGAAATAAGTAACATCTCAAATAACCTAGCCTTATGACTAAAACATCTAGAAAAAGAAGAACAAACAAAACCCAAAATAAGTAAGAGGAAGAAATTAAGATTAGATTATAGCAGAAATAAGTGGAATAGAGACTAAAAAAACAAAAAAAAAATACTAGGAAAGATCAATGAAACCAAGAACTAGTTCTTTGATAAAATTGATAAACCTTTAGCCAGACCCATTAAGGAAAAAAAGAGAAATGACTCAAATAAAGAAAATAAAAAATGGAGGAGGAGAAATAAGTCTGACATCATAGTACTAAAAAGGATTATAAGTGAATATTGTGAAAAAAAGAATATTGTGAAAAATTATATGCCAATAAATTAGAAAACTTAGAAATGGATAAATCCTAAAAACAATCTTCCAAAAATGAATCAGAAAAAAACCCAGAAAATTTGAACACACTGATTATTAGTAATGAAATTGAAATCAGTAATCAAAAAACTCCCAACAAACAAAAGTTCAGGACCAGATGGTTTCACAGCTGAATTCTAAGAAGAGTTAATACCTATTCTTCTCAAATTCTTCCAAAAAATATGAGGAAGAAAAACTTCCAAGTTCATTCATGAAGCCAACATTACCCCAATACCAAAACCAAAGACACATACACACATACACAAACAAAAACACAAACATACACACACACACACACAAAACTACAAAACTACAGGCCAATATCTCTGAGGAACAGAGATGCAAAAATCCTGAACAAAATATTAACAAATTGAATTCAACAGCACATTAAGAAATTTATTCACCACGATCAAGTGGGATTTATTCTAGGGATCCAAGAGTGGTAAATATTCACAAATCAGTGTGATACATCACCTTAACAAGAGGAAGAATAAAAATCATACAATCATCTCAATAGATACAGAAAAAGCTTATGATAAAATACAATATCAATTCATGATCAAAACTCAACAAAGTGGGCTTAGAGGGAACATGTCCTTAACAACATATTTATGGATATGTTTCCTCGGGCAAGGAGATAAAAGCAAAAAATAAATTATTGAGATTACCTCTAAATAAAAAGCTTTTGCACAGCAAAGGAAACCATGAACAAAACAAAAAGGCAACCTAGTGAATGGGTGAAGATATTTGCAAATGACATATCCAATAAAGGGTTAATACCCAAAATATATAAAGAACTTACACAACTCAACATAAAACAAAATCTGAAAAAAAATGGGCAGAGAACCTGATCAGACATTTCTCCAAATGGCCATCAGTCACATGAAAAGATGCTCAACATCATTAATCATTAGGTAGATGCAAATCAAAACCATAATGAGATATCCCTTCATAGTAGTCAGAATGGCTAGTTTCAAAAAGACAAGAAATAACAAGTGTTGGTGAGGAGTTGGAGAAAAGGAACCCTTGGGCACTGTTGGTGGGAATATACATCGATAAAACCACTGTGGAAGTAAGTATAAATCCTTAAAAAATTAAAAACAGGTACAACATGATCTAGTAAATCCACTATTGGGTATTTACTCAAGGAAAAGAAAACACTAATTTAAAAAGATATATGCATCCCTCTGCTTATGGGAGCATTATTTGTAATAATCAAGATATGGAAGCAACTCTAGTGTCCATTGGTAGATGGCTGAATAAAGAAGATGTGGTATTAATATATAATGGAGCATTACCCAGCCATAAAAAAGGATGAGATCTTGCCATTTTTCACAACATGGATGGACCTGGAAGGTACTATGGTAAGTGAAATAAGTCATCAGACAAAGACAAATACCAGATGATTTCACTTACAAGTGGAATCTAAGAAACAAAACAAATGCAAAACAACAAAAAGAAAAAAGATTCTTAAATACAGAGACCTGGTCATTGCCAGAAGGTAGGTGGGTGGGGAGATGGGGAAAAAAGATAAAGGGAATTAACAGGTACGTACTTTCATTATAATATAACTAAGTCATGGAAATGAAAAGTACAGCATAAGGAACATAATCATTTGATATTGTAATCATGTATGCTAACAGATGGTAAGTATACTTAGTGTGATGAGCACTGAGTAATATACAGAATTGTTGAATCAGTTTATTGTCCAGCCAAAACTAGTATAGCATTCTATGCTAATTATACTTCAATTTTTAAAAACTCAAGGTGTCAGAAGGGCTGTGTTAATTTCTGGAGGCTAGGAGAGAATCCATTTAATTCCTTTTTCCAGCCTCTAGAGGCCTGCACATTCTTTGACTCATGGCCCTTAATGTATAAATCAAAGCCAGCATGTCTGATCATTCTTTCATACTCATATCTCTCCTTTCTTCTCTTCCCCCTTCCACTTTTAAGGAAATCCCAATTCCACTGGTCCTGCCCAGATGTAATATCAGGTCAGGTGACTAACAATCTTATTATATCTACAAACTTAATTCTCTTTTGTCATGTAATGTAACATAAAATGTGGCCATCTTTGGAGAACCATTATTCTGCCTACCACATCATCATAGTCTAATATAGTATAACCAATCTAGCTTCCTTTTGATTTATGTTTGTATGCTTTATCTTTTTTTTTTCCTTTTACATTTTACCTTTTTGTGTTTTTATATTTATAGGGGGTTTCTTGTAGGTACCATTTATTTGGGTCTTGCCTTTTATATTCAATCTCACAATCGATCCCTTATTTTATTTTTTTAAAGTAAGATCTATGCCCATCACAGGGTTTGAACTCAACACTCTGAGATAAAGATTCACATGTTCTACTGACTGAGCCAGCCATGTGGCCCCTGACAATTTATCTTTTAAATGAAATTTGGGCTATTTACATTTAGTGTGATAACTGATGTTTTAATAATACTATCCTACTTGAAATGGTTAATTTTGTCAATTGGACTGGCCCACAGGGTACTCAGATGTCTGGCTAAATACTATTTCTGCATATGTCTGTGAAGGTGTTTCTGGTTGAGATTAACATTTGAATCAGTTGACTGAGGGAAGCAGATTGCCCTCCTCATTGTGGTTGTACCTCATCGAATCCAATGAAGGCCTGAACAGACTAAAAGGTTAAGTAGGGAAAAATCCACCCTCGTCTTCACTCTGGGACATCAGTCTTCTCCTGACTTTGGACTTGGACTAGAACTTAGATTATTGGCTCTCCTGGTTCTTAGGCCTTCAGACTCAGATTAGAATTTACACTGTAAACTCTCCTGCTCCTCAGACTTCCTCAGGATTATACCATCAACTCTCCTGGTCTGGATTTCCCAGTTTCCACAATTGCATGAGCCAATTAGAGCCAATTACACACACACAGCACACATAGATACTGATGAATACTCTGCTACATGTTTTCTGTTTGTTATTCATTCATTTTGTTTTTTCTGCATTTTTGGTGATCATAATTTCACTTTTTTCCTTCATTAGTGTATTTGCTATAACTATTCATTGTGTCATTTTAGTGGTTTTTTAAGGTTAAAGTATAAAACTTCAATTTAGCTTAAATGATAGCATTCGACCTCACATGTAGTTTAAAATCCTTAAAATCGTGTATTTCCAATATTCCCTTCCCACTTCTGTAGTTTTGTCATACTTCTACATAATTTTAAGTTTGCACATATGTTACTATTTTCATTTTGAAAAGTTAATTTTCTTTGAAAGAGATTTAAATAAAAAATAGTCTTGGTTTTACCCAAGTAATTATCACTTTTGGTGCAAGGACATCAGCATTGTTCTTTGTAATGTTTTTGAGTGGTTCTCTCCCTGCCTTGAGTGATTTTTCTCATGCATATGAACTGACTAGCATTCAACTGGATACTCAAGGGAGACCACCTGCACACGTCCAAAATTTTCTTTCTGTGTGTTTTTCCCTTCTGGGACTTTGTGAACTCTAGCTTCTTTGGCTTTCCTGGACACACAAATCCTTAAATCAGGGAGACTTGTCCACACTCTGCCTCCATTCCCCTCCTTGCGCGGTGGCCTGCAAGCTTTCACCAAGCAGGAAGCTCAGGCAGGTGTAGGGCTCCCCCTTCTGTTTTCATCTTGCAGGCTTTGTTATCTTCTGTTGTCTAATGGTCAATGTCCTGAGTGTCACTGTTTCATATATTTTGTCCTATATGTCAAAGGATATTTGACCATTGTCCTATTGTATTTTACCCTAGTCAGATCATATCCGGAGCTTTTTATTCTAGAAAGTCTGGTTTTAAAGAGAGCACTGACAGCAGGAGCATTGATAGCAGGAATAATTCTCGAGGAGAATTGATGAAATGGAGAGTGGTTTATAGAGTGATTTACTATCTTTGTGGAATGACTGAAACAATTAATGACAGTTGGCTTTGATAAGAGATGACTTTAAGAAAGCATAATATCATATCAAGTAGGGTTATGGACTTAGTATGTACCATAAAATAGATGCAACTGCTTTTGCTCAGCATAAGCAGAAATATACTAGCAGATTCCGTCACAAAGGTAAATGGTTAAGTGAAAAATATTATGGCTCTGGAAATATTCAAACAGACATTTATATGGTCATACATCAAGGAGCTATGGAGAGCAATGTAAAAATCTGAAGAAGCTAGCTAGAATGCCCTATCGATTTTCTTCTTAGTTTCTGAGGTCTGGTGTTTTCTGATTTGTGCTTGTCAGCCTAAGAGTTCTGAGTTCTTTCAGAGACTACAACAAGGACTAGAGGATGTTAAATGGGACCTTCCCATCCTCACCTCCTACTCCTACTCTAGTCAGGGAAGCACAGCTTTTCATTGCTTTATCTGTTGACTTTCTCATGAAAAAGTGGAGAAAGATTTTGAAGAAAGAAGTGCATGGATACAAAGACTTGAAAATCCAGAGAAGTAGCTCTATGTGAATTTACCTTCTGATTCTTTAGTTAGCAATAATTCTAAAAACTTTTATATTGGAATGATAAAATGTTGCAAAACCAGAGAGCTCATTTATCTTGTGGTCACTTCTCGATTGGTGTTAAATAAAAATGTCACATCATTTAAAAGCATAAAAGGTCCAATTCACACAGTACAATGAATTCAATTCTATGGTGGCACTTCCAAGAATAATTCTTTTGTTCAATTCAAAATAAGAAGTGAGGGATAATTTTTCCATTTCACCTCCATTAGAGAATATGTTTTTTAACGTCACACAAGAAATGTCTATGATAAAGGGAAATAGAAATTACTCAGGTAGATTCAGAGCTTGTGCAGGGAAAATCTCAAAGAAAGAGTTGAACCCAGTGTTGTGAAGATGAAAACCAATGTTCTCTTCCTAACAGGATTATAAGCAGAGATCCAATGTTCATCGGACATCCTGCATCTCTACAAGTTATTTGTGTTATAAGGAAAGATTTTTTTAGCACAAAAGCTTTTGTTTGTCCAGTTAACAAGGTGTTCTATCTTTCAAATACACAATTTTCATTACAGTCAAAACTTCTTTGAAACTACGGAAGTAAAAATACAGCAAAAGGACCCAGGGTCCAGCTTATGGATAACATAGCGCTTGTTTCAATGTGGCTGTGTCAGAAATTGTCACATACTGATTCAGTGTACACAGTTCAACACTCATTCCTGGCAGCTTTTTTCTTGGCTTCTGCTTTTCAAATGTATCTGTTCTGTGGATAACAAAGGTTTTCTAACATTCACCACGAGATGAATAATAATTAAAGTATCTTATAATTAGTGCTTCAAAAAGTAGGAAAAAAACTAGATTGGCCACTTTTAGGTATGTGGATTTGGGGATTATAATTTTATATGAAGATCAGTTTCCTAATCTATGAAAGTTTTGACATTTATTTTTATTTTTTTTAAGATTTTATTTATTTATTTTTTTTTAAAGATTTTATTTATTTATTTGAGAGAGAGAATGAGATAGAGAGAGAGCATGAGAGGGGGAAGGGTCAGAGGGAGAAGCAGACTCCCTGCCGAGCAGGGAGCCCGATGCGGGACTCGATCCCAGGACCCTGGGATCATGACCTGAGCCGAAGGCAGACGCTTAACAACTGAGCCACCCAGGCACCCTGAAAGTTTTGACTTTTAAATGAATAACTAGGATATAATAAATGCCCTGTGATTTCTAGTATTGTTATTATTAACAGTTTATTCTATTGTTCTTGTTTGCCTAAAATTCAAGAACTCTTTCTTTTTAAATGTTTTAATCTTTGAAGACTATACTTGCTTCTTGGACATAATGAATATACTTTATTTTTGTTCGCTAGTGACCAATTTAGCATACCCTCAAATATAAACAGTATACTATTAAGTTCAAAATTACAAAATCGTAAGTAAAACATGTACCTCTACCTCATTTTCAGATGAGTCCCTTCACCATTTCAGGTATTTCCTCCATGACCCCAAACACAATGAAACAAGACTTTGTCCACAGGCATGACCTAGTACTCCAAGTATTTCATTTCATCTCTTTTTTTTTAAGTGTGAGATGATATTGTTGATGAAGAATACATGTAAACTGATACAACTGAAGTATGCAAAATGCTGTTACTGTTACCTGTTTGTTAACGTATTCCAATAGAATTAGAATGACATTGTATTGGATTATATCATCATCCCTCCAGAACTATTTAGATACTTATAGAGAATTTCTAAGAGTTAGTATACATTACATTTTGGAAGATGCTTTGAGTCACAGACATACACACCTAAACCAGGCTCCTCGCTTTAAAATAAAATTGTATCTAGTGAGAAGCAACAGCTCTGTAGGAGGGAAAGAGTCCTGAAAATGTCTCAGAACTTCACAAGAAACAAGTGTAGTGACTGAAACAGGAGATGATGTTGGAGAGATGAAGAGCAATTAACACTATGGTGCACGGCTCGAATTTCATACCAAAGACAACAGAAACCAGTGTAGGATTTCCAGAAGGAATGGAATCTGATCCAATTTCCACTGTTGAAACCTCACCTCAGCGGTAGTGTAAAAGATAGTAGACACAGGAAAACAGTTAAAGCCAAGAACAAAAATAATAAGAATGTGTTCTACGAAAGAAGCAGAGGGTACTTGCAGGAGGGAACCAACTGAAGGCTTATTTAGAAACTAACTCAAGAGGCCTTAACAAGTTGAAAATGATATAGAATGAAATATCTTGGATTACTGTGTGCTGTAATTCACTTAAATGGGAAATATAGAACAAGAAAGCATTTCTGCAGTGCAAGAAATGATGAATTTAGGTTTGAATAAACTGAGCTTCAGATTCTGCGTGGAACACTAAATTAAGAATATTCAATAGGCAGTTGTATATATGGATCTGGCATTTATATCAATATATAGCTAATATCAATAGGATAGTTCAGAACAGAGTAGGGTGAAAAAGGCCTAAAATAATTTCAGAAAAATACTAATGTTTAAAAAAGAACAGAGTCCAGGAAATAAATCTGAGGAGTGACTACAGAAACAGATCACTGAGGAAGAGCCATAAATACCAACGGAGAGAGTTCCTAATCTCCTCTAAGAGGTCAGGTAAGGCATGGACAGCAGTGTCCACTGTATTTGACAATTAACTGGTCTGTGGCCACCATAGTGAGAATGGTTACAACAGTGTTGTGAGGGAAAGAGAGAACCAGGTGAGCTGAAGAGTGAACTTCCCTGAGAGCTGATCTAGGAAGAATGGACAATCCTCCAACATAGCTGGTACACAGCAGAGAGGAAGCTGAGAGGAAATGTATAAAGTATTTCAGAACTGAATGGGTGACAAAAAGAAAAATCTTTTTATCTCAAAGAGAGGCTTTAAAGAGAATAAGGTGGGAAGTGGGTGCATTTCAAGGGGGGGAAAAGGTGTCTTAAGGGGCCAATCTCTTTAAGAAATGAGGCACCCTTGGGCGCCTGGGTGGCTCAGTCGGTTAAGCGACTGCCTTCGGCTCAGGTCATGATCCTGGAGTCCCGGGATCGAGTCCCGCATCGGGTTCCCTGTTCAGCAGGGAGTCTGCTTCTCCCTCTGACCCTACCCCCTCTCATGCTCTCTCTATCTCATTCTCTCTCTCAAATAAATAAATAAAATCTTAAACAAAACAAAACAAAAAAAAAGAAATGAGGCACCCTGATTAACGTAGGCCACTGCTGAGTTTTCTATTTTCTGAATTTTTTCACTTTCAAGGAACCGATGAGTGACCCCAAAGATCCTGTCCCATCATCAGACTCACCATTGGTATCTTCCTTCCAGAGGCACCCAGAGTTTGCTGAAGCAGCAAAGGATGAGGGTGTACCAGTTTGAGGACTTTCCTCAGGGTTTCTGGGGGGGCGGGGATTACAGACATTTCTCTTTAAAAGAGAAGAGGAAAAAAAGCTATCAGCAGCCTCTGGTACCTTAATGTATGGAACTGCTCAATGTTCAGCTGAAGGTCCTCCTGCCTACCATGCCCACTCCCTATGCCAGAAACATCGCTGAGGGCACTGTGGCCAGTTCTGGGAAAACCAGTTCTCATTTCTGCCCAGTTCTTGGCAATGTCAAATAGAAAATACCCACACACTCCAAACCACTTGTTCCCTTGTATAATTTGAGGAGAGGGTTTGTGAGTGTAGAGTTTGTATTTTCTGGTATAATCTGTAAAAGGCATGACATTCATAAAAGTAACAGTATCAGTGCTATTCTTTGGGGGTTTGGGGAGAGACACAAAATGAAAACACCCTATGGGCTAAAGTTCCATGATTTCTCATTTGTAATTTGTTGTTCTCTTCAGAAGTAAGCTATATCAAGCAAGATATTTTTGGTTGCAAAGAACATAAATCCAACTCAAAATAGTTTAAGCAAACTTTATGGCTTGGATAATCCAACCATGAACAGGCAGAAGGAGGTTTGTTCTTAGAGATGTCTGGATCCAGACACGAAGAAACTGCCCATCATACATTTATATTTCTCTCAGTTTACTGGCTTTGTGGTCTTCAACTCTAAGTGTACTTTCTCCACAACTTGGTAACATGACTTTAGTTACTTTGATTGCCAGAGATATATATCTTGTCTCCATCGTATCCTATCAAGGGAAAAGTTCAACGTTGCTCCCTGTGTGTTATATATCTACCTACCCCTAGAACCAGTCACTGTGTCCAGGTAGATGAGACCCACACGTGGCCGAGCCTGGGTCATGTCCCACCTCTGTGGTAGCAGTTGCAGGGTCTGTTGCCATAGAAGGTAACAGAGGCAAGGTCACTCGGAGAAGCCTCATCATACAGATCAACCTCTATTGTGTCGAGTCCAGGAACAAAGACCAGTACATGTACCAGTATTAATAGAGAATGTAGCCCCCCCCTTTTTTTAAAGATAAAGGAAGCACTTGTAAGACTAAATATTGCTCATAAAGCAGATGCCTTCCATCAAGTGCCTGGTAAGACGATAGGCAAAGGCAACCTAGCTAGTAAAAAAGAGAAAGCCCCTGATACGCAATCACAGAAACCTGGGCTTTGTGCTTACTGCCTTTGCGATGGCGAGCAAATTGTTTAATTCCTCTAAATCTGTTTTCTTAGAGGTAACAATTATGCATTAAATACCCAACTCCTTTTTTTTTTCAGACAATTAAGCAAATTATTTTTTTTTAAGATTTTATTTATTCATTTATTTGAGAGAGTGAGAGAGACAGAGCACATGAGAGGGGGTAAGGTCAGAGGGAGAAGCAGACTCCCCGCCGAGCAGGAAGCCCGATGCGGGACTCGATCCAGGGACTCCAGGATCATGACCTGAGCCGAAGGCAGTCGCTTAACCAACTGAGCCACCCAGGCGCCCCAGACAATTAAGCAAATTAATGAATGTAAAATTTCTTGATAGAAGCCTATCCATACACATGCTCCATATAGCTCCTCTCTCTTCCTGACATGTTCCCTCTGGGGTGATGGGAATCTGTCTAGGGTAGCATTTTCACATACTGTTGCTAAGATTATCCCACCAATAAAATCAATCTTTTCAACCTGTTCTAGAGGCAGGTATCTAATAAATTTCCACTGCCTTTACTAAATGTATGTACATATGACACTGCTCAGTTTTGACCCTGATTTTAATCTCATCATGTTACCATCTTTCTCATTAGAAAGAACTGCCACTGCACTCCTTGTGGGCAGTGAAGCAGAGAAAAGCAATGAGGAAAACTCTCCACAGAAAGGAAACATGCTTTCCATGGGACGTGAAGGGCTGCATTAATTTGTGTCATTATAGAGTCCTAGCCCACAGGATAAACACTTAATATCTGTATCTTGGAAGGATGTATAAAGAAAGTGGAATGGCATAGACTTTTGAGTTTTTCTGCTACAGATTTAATACCTGGCTCTCCATTACTAACTAGGTGACCTTGGGAAAGTTGCTTAGCTATTTTGAGACCCAGTGTCCACATTTGCCGAAATGGACATAATAATAACTATCTTAGAAGGGAGAGAGATAATAAACAGATGCTGAAATAGAATATATGCATGACTTCTGAACTGAAATCCAGAAAAAGTTGCCAAGAGTTTTAATCCCCCAGGGACACAGGGAACCAGGACCCAAAAAAACCCACAGGTAACAAACAGAACCAGCCTCACAGGATCATGACTTCTGCCCCAAGTGTGGGGACTAAAAACTTTTCTGGAGCTATGGCCTTCACCTTCAGGCTTCTGTATAAGTGAAGAGAAAGAAACAGAGAAAGCTGGTCAGGTAGGACGTGCAGCAAGCTGCTGCTGGTTAAGAACCTGGATTTGTGATACTCTAAAAGAAGAAAGCCTGCAAACATCAATTTAATACCTGATTTTGAGCTAAGGACAGTATCTAGATGAAGGCAACAATCAGATCAACAGATATGAAAGGAAATTAGAAAGAAGAAGAAAAAAATCCTTTTACTCAAGGCTCACAAAGAAAATCAACAAGCACAACAGCCAACAAATTCAACAATTGGGAAGCTTTATTGGAATTCTGGTTAAGAACATGATCTCTGGGTATATTAGTTTTGCATCCCAGACATACTATTTACTTAAGTCCTTAGGAACATACTAGTTTACCTGCTTGTATCTGAGTTTTCTCATCTATGAAATAGACATAAAATAGCATCTACTTGATAGAGTTGCAGCATTAAATGAGTTGATATGAGTAAAATACTTAAAACAGTGCTTTGTTCATACTAGATGCTATTACAAAACAGTGTATTATTATAATTTGGTTTTGAGGAAATCCACTCTGGTGTGCTATTTGTGGTTTTATTTACGTAACAAGCTGAAACTTAACTTAAAATTAATCCATTTAAAATCCTCACAGAAAAAAGAATGAAATTGTAAAACAAAACCAGAAAATAAAATACATAATTAAAAGAAAAAACAGAAAGGGAAAACAGAAAACAAATAGCAAGAAGATAGATTTAAACCTAACAATAGCAACAAGCACATAAAACTTAAATGGTCTAAAAACTAAATAAAAGATATTGTCTAACTAGAATTTTTAAAAAGATCCAATTTTGTCATGCTTACAAGAGACTCGTTATAAATATAAAAACGCAAATAGGTTACAAGTAAAAGGAAGGTGAATGATACACCAAATGTAGCACTCAAAAGATATGTCCATCTGGAACTTCAGAATGTGACATTATCTGGAATCCTTTGCAGATGTAATTAAGGTAAAGAAATTGAAATGAGATCATCCTGGATTAGAGTGAGTCCTAAATGTAATGACAAGTCCTTGTAAGAAAGAAGAGGAAGCAGACCAAGACACAAAGAAGGGAAGGCCATGTGAACAGAGTTAGAGATTAGAGTGCTGTGTCTACAATCCAAGGAATGCTAATAATGGCTAGTTGTTAGTAGCAACTAGAAGCTAGGAGAAATGCAAGTAATGGATTCTCCCTCAGAGCCTAGAGAAAAAACTAACCTTGCTGGCACCTTGATTTTGGACTTCTGACCTCTAGAACTGTCAAAAGAGTAAATTTCTATTGTTTTAGGCCATCCTGTTTGTGGTATTTTGTTACAGAATTTCTTGAAAACAATATACTACATTAATACAAATCAAGAAAAAGTTGGTGTGGCTATATATTGTAAGACAAAGTGGATTTCAGAGCAAAGAATATAAGCAGGGATAAAGAAGTCCATTTCATAAAAATAAAGGGGTTAACTTATAAGGAGGACCTAATAATCCTACACATTTATGCATCTAATAACACAGCTCCAAAATCCATAAAAGAAATGCAAATGCAAGGAGAAATAGGTAAATCCATAATAAAAGTCAGAGATTTCATTATAGCTCTCTCAGAGATTGACAAAGCAAGCAGATCGAAACCATAAGCATGTATAGAACTTGAAAAAAAGCAATCAACTTGACCTAAATGATATTTATAGAATTCACTCAAAAATGACATTTACAGACTACTTCAACAACCTCAGAACATCTACCAAGGTAAACCATATTCTGGGATAAAAAGAACTTAAGTCAAAGTATTTCTCTGACTATAATGGAATTAAATTAGAAATCTTTATCAGAAAGATTTTTGGAAAATCTCCAGATAGGAGCTAAATAATGCACATCAAAAAAACCAAACCAAACAAAAAAACCCTATAGGTCAACAAATTAGCCTTAAGGAAAATTTAAAAGTAGTTTGAACTCAATGAAAATGAAAATAGAACATACTAAGATGTATGGGATGCTCCTAAAGCAGGAACTGAGAGAAAATTTAGAGCACTAAGTGCCTATACTGGAAAAGAAGGAATCAATCAAGGACCTCTGGTTCCTCCTTAAGAAACCAGGAAAGAAAGGTCAAATGAAACTCAAAGTAAATAGAAGAAAGAAAACAGCGTTGCCTGGGTGGCTCAGTCAGTTAAGTGTCTGACTCTTGATTTTGGCTCATGGCATGATCTTGGGGTCATGAGATTGAGCCCCGCCTTGGGCTCTGCGCTGAGCATGGAGCCTGCTTAAGATTTTCTCTCTCCCTCTCCTTCTGCCCCTCCACCTATTTGCACTCTTTCTCTAAAAAGAAAAAAAAAAAACACAGGAAAAAAAAACAAGAAAGATCCAAATGGAGATCATGAAGCAAAAACAAGAGAGAAAAATCAAGGAAAACAAAATTGTTTCTTTAAGACCAATAATGGATAACTTCTGGTCATATAGATGAAGGAAAAAAAAAAGAAAAGCATGTTACCAATATCAGGAAGAAAAAGTGACATTATTACATATATTAAAAGGATAGAAAGGAAATATTATGAATAAGTTTATGTCAATAATTCCAACAAATTTAGGTGAAATGGATGAATTCCTAAAAGAACCTACCAGAGCTCCTTCAAGAAGAAATAAATAACCCAAGTAATTCTATATCTATTGAAAGAATTGTGTTTGTAGTTAATATAATTTTCATAAAGAAAACTTCAGGCTGAGATGGATTCACTTTTCAACTGTAGCAGACATTTAAGAAATAAATAATACCAATTCTCAACAAACTTGACCAGAAATTGAGGAAACCATCACTAACCTGATGGCAAAACCTGACCAAAACCATTACAAGAATAGAAAACTATAGACCAATATCCTTCATGAACACATGTAAAAATTCTAACAAAAATTTAAACAATAGATTCAATATACAGAAAGCCTAATTCATCATGGCAAAGTAGGTTTTTTCTTGCAAATACAAGGTTGATTTAAAATTCAAAAATCAGTCAAGGCAATTCACCATAAGAACAAACAAAATAAGAAAACCTAGTGATAATTCTCAATAGAAGCCACAGTGCTTTCAACAAAACCAAGTCCTCTCCTAAAAAACAAACAAGCAAAACAAACACAAAACAAAAACCCCAAAAAACAGCAATTTAGGAATAGAAAGGAATTTCCTAGAACAGATAAAAGGCATTCATACACAAATCTCCAGTTATTACATTTAATTGTGAAATACTGAATGCTTTCCTCCAAAGATTAACAAGAGAAGAATGTGTCCCTTCTCTCCCCCAACTACAACATTGACTGCAGCCCTAACCAGTGAAATAAGGCAAGATAAACAAATCAAATGCATCCAGATTGGAAAGGAAGAATTAAACTGTCTTTATTTGTAGATGACATGATCATCTATGTAGAAAATCCAATGGATAGCAGGAAGGGAAAAATGAAGGGGGGGAAATCGGAGGGGGAGATGAACCACGAGAGACTATGGACTCTGAGAAACAAACTGAGGGTTCTAGAGGGGAGGGGGTTGGGGGGGATGGGTTAGCCTGGTGATGGGTATTAAAGAGGGCACGTCCTGAATGGAGCACTGGGTGTTATACGCAAACAATGAATCATGGAACACTACATCAAAAACTAATGATGTAATGTATGGTGATTAACATAATAAAATAAAATTTAAAAAAAACAAGAAAATCCAGTGGACTTATAAAAACATTACAAGAACTAGCAAGTCAATTTAACAAGGCTGCAGGGTATGAGATCAGTATTAAAAAAATCAATTGTATTTTTATACAGTTGCAATGAACAATCAGAAATTGAAATAAGTATTATATTTATACAGAATTATGAACATGAAATACTTAGGGATAAATCTGACAAAACACATGGAAGACCTGTGCACTGAAAAGTACAAAACAATCCTGAAAGAAATTGAAACCTAAACAAATGTAGATACATAGCACATTAATGGATTTGAATGCCTACTATTGTAAAGATATCCATTCTACTCAAATTGAACTATAAATAAAATACTATCTAAATCAAATACCCCACCAATGTTTTTATAAAAATCTTCATGCTAATTCTAAGATTTGTATAAAAGTCTTAGAGGATTTTTAAAAAATCCAGAGGACCTGATGGTTGAAACCATTTCAACAAAAATAATAATATTGGAGGATTTAGGCCAACTTTCCTTCAAGATATATTTAAAAAGCCATAGTTATCAAGACACATATTGGAATAATGATAGTCATAAAACTCTATGGAACAGAACAGAGTGCACATATATATTGCCAACTGATTTTTCAACATGGCAGTCAATGTAATTAGGTGGGTAACAGAAATTTTATTTCTTTTTTTTTTTTTTAAGATTTTTTTTTTATTTATTTATTTGAGACAGAGAGAATGAGAGACAGAGAGCATGAGAGGGAGGAGGGGCAGAGGGAGAAGCAGACTCCCTGCCGAGCAGGGAGCCCGATGCGGGACTCGATCCCGGGACTCCGGGATCATGACCTGAGCCGAAGGCAGTTGCTTAACCAACTGAGCCACCCAGGCGCCCCAGAAATTTTATTTCAAGTGGAGCTGGAGCAATGGGATATCCATGTTGTGAGCAAATAATCTCAACCTCTATCTCACAAAATAGGCAAAATTAATTTTAATTGGATTCTTCATCTAATCATAAAACTTCTAGAAGAAAACATAAAATTGATAGCCTGGAGTAGGCAAATATTGCACAGAACCCAAAAGCATGAAACATAAAAAATTAAATTGATAAGCTGGACTTTATCAAGTAATATATACTATATACCCTTTGCAGAATGCTGTCAAGAAAATGAAAATTTAAGTTGCAGGCTAGGAGAAAATAGTAGAAACTCCTATATCTGACATAGGAAATTTACCTAGAATACAGACAGAGTTCTCAGAAGTCAATGAGAGGACATTCCAATATATAAATAATACAAAAAATTTGAACAGACATTTCACAAATGGAATTATACCAGTAATGGTCAACGAGCACACATATAAAATTGTTCAGCATCATTAGTAATTAAAAAACAAAAACCAAAATTGCATCAAGATAACATTTTTTAACCCATGAGAATGACTAAAAGTAGAAAGACTAGCAATTCCAAGAGTTGGCAGAGACTTAGAACAACTAGAACTCTCATACATGGCTGGTGAGAGTGTAAATGGTACAACCACCTTGGAAAACCATTTGGTAGTTCCTTACAAAGCTAAATAACACATTTAGTATGTAACCCAGCCTTCCCTTGGGTCCACATGGGCACTCTGGCTTGCACCGGGCTCCCTGGGGTCTCACCAGCAGGAGTGTGGGCGGGTGGGCCAGTCACCTTAGAGCCTCAACCCCCAGAGGCATATGTCTGCTTCATAAATTATGGTTGAATCTCACACACATACTGAGAAGCAGTGCCATTTTTTGATATCTGGGGCATATGTAGCTAATCTGTTATAGTAGAAATTAGATCAGTGGTTGTATATACTACAGAATAGGGGAGTGTGATTACAAAACGGGATGACCAGACTTTCTGAGATGTAAATGGTCTATAATTAGATTAAGGAGATAATTATGTTAGTATATGCATTTACCAAAAATCACTGATCTTGCAATTAAAAGGTGCTATTATATTTTATGTAATGTATTCCTTAGTAAAGTCAATTTTTCAAATACAGTAGAAAAAAAAGGATAGTAAACTCAGAATTTAAAATAAAGTTTGCCTTGTGGCCAAGGACGACATGGTAGGAGGAGGCATATGGTAAGATGTACATTATTTTCAGGATCCTATTGTTACTGAGATAGTTGATTTTATACTATACATTACAAAAAAACAATAAACATACAAACAAAACATTTGGACCAATGTTTAAAAGTGTGATGAACAAAGGATTATAACAATACCATTCTGTTCAAAGTCCAGTAAAAATAAAAAGATAAAATGTTAGATACCTACCTAATATCATCCATGAAAATAAAAACAAATTACAACAGAAATATTTTTTAAAATTATTAATCTATTAGAAGGAATTATAATAATCATTTTATGAACTTTTTGGTAGAAAGACCTTGTTAAATAATATGCACAATACATATTTACAAAGAACAAATTTATTTGATCATACTATATTTTAAGACATCTATAAGATAGAAAACCATTAACAGAGTTAAAACACAGGCACCAAACAGCAGAAAATTATTTGCAAATAATATATTAGACCAATCAATAAGAAAAATATGGAAAACCCAATAAAAATGGGAAAAAATAGGAAGAGATAATTTATAAAGGTGGACAATACCTTAATATGTATGATACACAAACATATTATAATTTTCTAGAAGGCAGCAAATACAAGTTGAAATAAAAAGGAGTTATTTTTCAACTTTCAGATAAAAAATTAAAGATAATAAAATCATTATTGACAGGAAGTGAGGAAAAAGATTGTTACATATTTCTAGTAGGTATGTAAATTGGTACAGCCACATTGGAGAATTATATTCATACCCTGTAAATAATCAACTCCATTTTTTGAAACCTACCCCAGAGAAACATGTATACAATAAGGTATATTAAAAATTATTTGTAGTAAAAAAAAAAAATTATTTGTAGTAGCCAAAAAATGAAAATGATTTCAAAATCCATCAATGAGAGTTTTTTTAAATAAAATATGATCCATCCTTTCCATGGATACTATGTAACAGTTTTTCAAAAAGGTGGTAAGGAGGTAAATCTGTATGTGCTAATCTGAAAACTTCTAATATAGAGGCAAGTTGCAGTAATACATAACACAATTCATTAAAATAGTGCATGCATGTGTGTAAAATCTATACGTATTTATATGCACACATATATGTGCATATATATGCATGTATCTGCATATACACACACACATATACATAGTTCAATATGTAAGAGAACATTTTCTTTAAATTTCTCAATTGTTTTTCTTCCCATTCCCACAGAGAATTCATAAATCCTCAATGTGGTATCTAGTCTACAACTTCCTCCATGTGTGTATAATGATGTATGATACATGAACATTGGCTTTTAAATTTTTTAATTAAAACTGGATCATGTTATATAAATTTATACAAGAAAATTTTGTTATTTAAAATAAACTAAAGGAATTCTTCAATACGTTATTGATGTATACCATATATTCAAATAAGTATACGAATCTTAACCTGTATTTGGCTTTTTTTTTTTTTTAATTTTATTTATTTATTTGAGAGAGAGAGAATGAGAGAGAGAGAGCACATGAGAGGGGGGAGGATCAGAGGGAGAAGCAGACTCCCTGCCAAGCAGGGACCCCAATGTGGGACTCGATCCCGGGACTCCAGGACCATGACCTGAGCCGATGGCAGTCGCTTAACCAACTGAGCCACCCAGGTGCCCTGGCTTTTTTTTTTTTTTTTAACAAATGCAGATACCTGACTAAATGAAGATATGTAATATTGCTAGTTCAATGGCTTGCTCAAAACTATTTTATAAAGCTGGTGAAAATCAGAGTCAAGAATCAAACTTAAGATTTCAAATATCAACTTTATGTTCCTCCATGTTATTTGGTAGGTTAATAAAAAGACAACTGATAATAACTTGGGATTCAGAGGACTAAGCCTTTTTGCAAACAAGTACTCCTTTATCATAACAATTTCTTCACTGTTTGAACATAGTAAAAATACCTGCTTATTGATACTTTTATTCCATATGATTATTCCAATAGTTTTGCTCCCTTCATTATGATAAAACTTTATAAAGTGGGATTTAATAGAAGAAGGAAATGCTACTTTATGTCTTTTCCCCTTTGCAACATGTATTTATCGGTTTGCAGATTTAAAAGTTCCTGGTCTATTTAATTCGGTTTGCTGTTTGTGATTCTGCGGTGCTCAGTACCATCGCTGTACATTCTAGGCACAGCCACATGACCTAGTTAATGAATACCCTGAACGCTCTAAGCAGAGGATGCTGATGCTATGCTGTGCTCAGGCCAGAGCACAGGATGAGGCCTGAGAAGGGTTCATTTTCTCTCTTGGCTACTGATTTGCTATGTAAACTTCAATATTATATTGAGTCTCCTAAGCCTAAACTCCTCCCAGGCACAAGGCTAATAATAACAGAGTATTTGATGGTGAAGCACTTTGGCAAACTTGTTAGAAAAGCAATGGGAGTACACATATTTATTATTTATAAGGGCTAAGAAATATTTAATGGTAACAGTTTTGTTATTCTACAAAAATTATTTCCATAGAAATGGATAAACCAATACTGAACTTAATATAGAAAACCCAGTGAAAAAGATTAGAAATAGTATCACCTTGGTGATTATCTTCAGCATTAATTTTAGTCTTTGTTCATACACCATGTTCATTTCATGTCACCAGTGATTTATCTACCATCTATTGAGATAAATGTTCATGTCTAATTAATAGTGAACATGAAGTAAAAAGCAAAAACAAAACACCACCACCATCAAAATATCAATTGCATTAAACTATTTTAACAACAAATGCAACAAATGCAATAAATGAATGCCTATCTATTGTTAATGTTGATTAGATTAACTACTGGAAAACTGGTTTATTACCAGCATTCAACTGACTATCTTGTATATCTGGCCATATTCAAAGTTCTGTCTTCCTGTCTCAACAGATGGTCATACCCAAAACACCAACTATTCCATGAATGTACTCCTCTCTTAGTTGTCTCCCCTTATAATGACAAGGTAACACTAAACAATGTTGGCATTATTCAATAAAAATTTAAGCAAAAACTTTAGTTAATTTGTACCTTTCTGTAAGGAATTGGAGAGGTCACTGGGAAATCTACAGCACATATCATGGAGATTTTCATCACTGTGGTCTGAGTTGAAATGTAAAATCTCCTCTATTTCTTCACACATATAGAATGGTAGATAAAATAAATTTCATTTTATAAAATGCATTAGCAGGATTAAAATTAAGTGCCAGAATTAAAAGGTAACTTATAAATAAGGGTGAGAAGTAGTTCAAGTTTTCTGGCTAGGGATTAACCAAACCAGGGATAGAGAGGTTGGGTTAGTGGTTTTGACAACCATATGGAATAGATGAACATTGGGCTACAGGTCTTATGCCCAAAAGATGGTCTGGAACTTCAACACAGAAGTTTAGGAATAGTTGTCCCATCCATGAATAGTGGCTTGGAAACCTTAGCTCTCAAGTCCAAGGATATGGCACAAAGTTATGCTGCTTATCTGGGGTTGTGGTAATAACAGAAATGGCAGTTTATTCAGAATGCAATTTTTGAACCATAGGTCTTGCTTAAAATGTGGGAAATGCTGAAACCTAAATCAAAGAAATTAATATTTAAAAATAAACTAGAAACAAGAAATTAAAGAGTATTATTAGCACAGTCCCACATGAAACCATGTCACAGGAGTACTGTCAAATCCATGGCTCACAAAAAGCCCCCGAAGAAGATATTTGTCAATGTAGATGAGCCCCCAGACAAAATTACAAAGTATGCAGTGAAATCCATTGCCGTGAAATACACACAGCTGATATAAAAGTCAAACTCATGAAACTACAGGATAATAGAGCCAATGAAAAGAGACCGTGGGATAAGAATTTCAAAATGATAAGAAAATAATAAAAGTAATGAGGCAAAAAATAGCGTATTATGAAGTAAATAAAATGGAAGCCTAGAAATACAAAACCTGAAAGGTGAAATTTAAAAAAAATACTCAGTGATTCTTTAAATGGTATAGTTGATACAATTCAAGAGAGAATTAGTGAATTGAAAAATAGTTCTGAGTACCTCACCTAGAAAGCAACAGAGAGAAATTTTTTTTCTTTTTTTTAAATCTGAAATAGTAATTATGAGGCATGGAGAACAGACAGAATTGCCAAGTTACATCTAATGTTGTTTCAGAAGAAAAGGCAATATTCAAAGAATTAACTATGGACAAATGTGAAGAAAGATGGAATCTTTGGAGGAAGATGCCATGACATAAGTAAGTAAATAAATAAAATAAAGAAATGCAAAGCCACATGAAATGATTCTCTAACTTAAAAACAACAACAACAACAACAAAAACACACTAGAAAATCTTTTTTAAAACTCCAGAGTTAAGGAGACAAAAGAATGACTATCCAAAGAATGGTATATTTCTCATGTAAAATACTAAATGACAAAATGATGTTGTGATGCTCAATAAATTAAAATTATATATCCAAATATATTATTATTGACAAGTCAATGTGATGGAATGCAAAGACTTTTTCAAGAAAACAAAAATGAAAGCTTTTATTGCTGACAGACCATTATAGAGGAACTCCTCAGTATGGGAGCACAGCAAGAAAGAAAGAGTGCAAAGAAAAAGATTTCAGGAGGAGTTAATAAAAGTCTACAAGTGTGTATATATATATATATTTTTTCCACTTAAAATGCCATCAATTCATCTATTTTTGGTGGGATTTAAAGGTATTCTTTTATGTGTTTATTCTCTGTATTTTATAACTTTTACTCTCAACATATATTACTTTGTAGTAAGAAAAGAGTACAAATTTTCTTAAAAGAGTTTATCACAGGTAATCCTCAGCCTCTGCTACAGGCCTATCACCTAGGAAATTCTATGGTTTTCTGAGAATTGTTGACTTAGTACCACTGGAGTTGCTTGGGTGTTAGAATCAAAATTGACATGGGGATGAATTTCAAAATAATCTATCATGAAAGTAGAAGAGCACTAATGTTCAGAGAAGTTATTCCATGTCAAAGGATAGGGATAGCTCTACAGTAAAAGATAAAAATACTTAGATCAAGTATACCACTGAGAGACTTCAAAGGATATTGAAAAAATATGTAAGAAAATGTCCTGCTTATGTCTTGGGATGTTGCCATGCTAAGGGGTCATAACAGAAGTAATATATGATGCGATTATGGGGATAACTAAGGAGCCCCTGGGTCACAACCCATCATGAAGTCAACCAGGCCTTTTCACACCAGAACAAGAGCCCAAAGCCCTGTTTCCTTCTATAGTTTTGGTGGGAGTCCAAATCCAGGCAGACAAGTTTAGACCCCCTTACATCATGTTTTCCTATCATCAGTCACAAAACAGTGCAAGGAAGCACCTTCTGGTCACCTGTTCCATCTAACTTTTCATGACTATCAAGCCTTGAGAACTTAGTTCCTTGGCTTTAGAGCCCTAGCCATCCCCAGGAGTGGTCTTTGCGAAGCATGGAAGAGCAGAATGGACCATTTATGCCCTGTTCTCCTCAGCTTTTGGTGGAAAACAATAGAAAACCATAGGGCATCTTAAGCAAAAACAAAGGGATGTATTGTAAGGGTTGTTGTAAAAAACAGGGCAAATTCATAGAGAACACGCCAAGCTTGATGCAGCCGTATCCAACAGGGAAAGCTCTTGGACACAGAGCAGCATCCTTTGAGCTGTTTTCCTGTTGCCCAGGACATTCTAGTTCAGGGCAGAGATCCAGAGCAAACTCAACGGACAGACTTCAAGGAAGGGACTTCAGTCCTTTGTCTGTTTCTTCATCCTGCCAGCTCAGTACTCACGTTTGGGTGAACACAGGTCTCTTCCCTAATGTGACCACAGACTGAGTGGGTCCAAGCCTTTTGGTTGCAGCCAGGTAATAAGGGCAATCTAGCCACGGGGTTTTTCACAGTGGTAAATATTAGAAAGCACCAGCCCCTCTTCTAGTGTGATCAAGGGCTGAGTCCAAGCCTTGCTCCTGATACAGTTAACTGCTTTCAGCACTAGACCGTAATAGGTTTCCATGGATTTCTGTAGGAGGCCAACTCCTTTTCTGAATCCAGCTTGCAAAGAATCAATCAAATTAACCCTCACCACTTAAAGATATAATATATATTTCAAAGACTATGATTAGAGAGAATAGCCAGGCACAGCAGTGGTTTAGAGTCAAGAACTGAGAAGCTGCCAGAAACCAAGGCAGCCCTCTCCTCCCTCCCTCCTCCTCCATCCCTCTTATCTCCTCTCTGCTTCCCTATGTATATTCATCTCTTCTCACTTCGAAGACTAGCTTTCTTTGTTTCTCCCTACACAGAGCGGGATGACGACACCACCCGCACTTGGATTTTCTATGTTCTCAGTTTCAGCAATAAGTACAGTCCCAGTCCAAATTTCACACAGAAAGAACATCATTGGCTTTGAGTCAAGAGTTCATCCCTGTTCAATAAACTATGGCCCAGGGAGGCAGGATAACATACACGTATATGCTTTCTAGGAGTGGGAAAGAGGAGTGTTCAGAGAAAGCACAGAGCTATAGCGGGAGAGAGCCGGCTCTGTCACAAAACCCGCCCCCAACCACATCTTACCTCAATGAATTTTAATCAGTTTTAACTCAAGCCAGACACATGAGCATGATTTCTACTACTCTTTTATCCTTATCTTCTCTATATAATCAATCACTAAATCCTGTCAATGCTGTAACTTTAATATTTTTCAACTTCTTACAGTGTGAGAAAACCTTTGCTTAAGCAGGGCATGTCTTCTCATCCACCTCTACAGGCCAGAGCTCCTCACAATATAACCACTAAGAAGCAAACCTAGGGTATCCAATACAACTGCGAGAGAAACTTTTGACTTTTTTTTCTTAAAAAAAATTTTTTTTTTTGGTTTAGCCACCCAACTCCCCATTCTAGTTTTTTGTGTGCATAGAAGTCTCATAAAGATGAGTCTGCTTCTCCCTCTCCCTCTGCCTATGTGATCTCTCTCTTTCTCAAATAAATAAATAAAATCTTTAAAAGGGGGGCACCGCCTGGGTGGCTGGGTCAATAACCATCTGCCTTCGGCTCAGGTCATGATCTCAGGGTCCTGGGATTGAGCTCCACGTTGGGCTCCCTGCTCAGCGGGAAGCCTGCTTCTCCCTCTCCCACTCCCACTGCTTGTGTTCCCTCTCTCACTCTCTCTGTCAAAATAAATAAATAAAATCTTAAAATAAAAAGAAGTATTATAAAGATCATTAGACCTGAAATTAGTCTTAACTTCAAGAACTTTCACTGTGACCTGGGAAATTCACATATATCCTCTAGGCCACTTTCTTCATTCAAATTCAACCTCTTCACCAGGACTTCCAAAAAGCAAACTTTGAACATATCACTTCTCTGTCAAATAATTCCTCTCCATAATTTGTGCACTTATGACTTTGGTTGAGAAGGGAAAGAAATCCAACCAAATTAGGTGATGGAATTTTTGAAGGGTTAAACAACAAAAACAGCTTCCAGATTTCATCTCATATAGGTTCCATGAGAGAGAGGAACTAACTGTTCCAATTTGAAAGATCTTGGGTCAGTCACCTCCCCTGAGCCAGCAGACAGCAACGTAGTTTGAGGACGTCCTCTGGAGACAGCAGGCTCAGCAACAGCTGTGTAGACAACAGGCTCACTCCAAAAGGATTAAGAATGCATTTCGGGGCAGATGCATTCTACATCATAAGGTCCACAGAGACAGATACTATTTAACTTGAACTGCAGGACAGGAGAAGGGAAAACAGAACTACAATTTATTTCTTATGATCGACTTCCATACATGTTTCCAAAAGAGTACGTATTCAACATTCACAATACTATGAGGAAGACAGGATCATTTCAGGAAACTGAAAATTATAGAAGCAAAATACAGTCCCCTAGCTTAGACTTTGGATCTAAGTTGGTCTCATTCCAAAGTCCATTCTCTTGTTACTGTATTATACTTCCCCTTATTCTGTTCCAGGAGTTCCTGGACACTCAAATGCTTTTGTGTTGGTGGAGATGAAAGAGACATTTTTCTCTTTCTTGTCCCTAGGGTATAAAATGAAACATAATTTGCATAAGTGGTGCCAGTCAGGTTATCCAGAAAGCCACATGTCCTAGTGCACAATTCCAGCAGACGGCTTGAGCAGACATTTATGCCTATGGGGACGAGGTTGCAGAATTTACAGAGAAAGACCTCAGTAAATATCCACTGAATGACTATCGAATAACCTATCAACAGCTAGCCCTGTCTGTTCCATAATCAGGTATGTGTCATTTCACCACTAGTCCCAAGGATACTAAAGAGGTACTGGCCTTCTTGAAATTTATTCAAGACTCTTTGAGTTAAGGAGACCCTAATGCATTATTTCACTTCATCAATATTAAAATTTCTCATGCTGAGGCACCATGATGAAATAAAATAAAGCCCAGTGATGATAAATAGCTCATGAAAACTACAGGGGAACTAAAAATATTCTTAAGATATAAAAGCTACTTATTGATAACTGGTGATATTGTATGTTAAACAACTTATAAATTCACTTCTACACTCATAAATAACTTCTGAAACATGTAATTAAAAATTCGATCAATACATCCTCAATTAATAAAACTGTGAACAATGAGAAGCTTATAATTTATAATGATAATGTGGTTCTAACATGTTTCACCTTGAAAATGATTCACAATGTGTAGAAAATTTCTTTCCCAAGAGGCATGTCCATATTCAGTTTAACCACAATTCTTTTGCTCTTAAGATGCTGCTGGTACAAGATGAAAATATTACAGAATTATTTCTTATTCAACAGTTTCATTCAACAAATTGTTACTGAGTGACCTATTAGTCACTGAACACTGAAGATTACAAATACTATGCTTTAATTCTTTGATTTCATACTTTTTTTTCTTTTTTGATTCAGTAAAATCTTTTTCTCCTATAATACTGAGATCCAGGTGACTATTAAAATATATTTTTAATTGAGTGTTAATATTTGCCCTTTTTACTGTTTAATTACATAAGTTTTGACAATCACATATGGTCCCATAAGAACTACCATCATGCCAAGGTACTAAACATTTCCATAAGTCAAAAATTCCTTCATGACCCTACCCTAACCCTTGGAAACTACTTATAAGTTTTTATTTCTATAAATATATCTATTCAATAATGTAATATAAATGGAATCACACAGTATGTAACCTTTTGAGTCAGTTTATTTGCCTCAGTATAAATCTTTTGAGATTCATCCACATTGTTGCACGTATTAGTAACTCATTCCTTCTGCTGAGGTATTCTACTCTATACTAGTATTCTACTCTATACTAGTTAATGTTTTCAGTTTTAGAGAATTATGAATAAAGCTTCTATGAACATCTGTGTAGAAGTGTTTATATCAACATATGGTTTCATTTCACTTGAGCAAATACCCAGAAGTGGGATGGCTGGGTCTTATGCAAGTGGGTATTTAACTTTATAAGAAATTGCACTGGGGTGCCTGGATGGGTCTGTCAGTTAAGCATCTGACTCCTGATTTTGGCTCAGGTCATAATCTCAGAGTCTTGAGCTCAAGCCCCACATCTGGCTCCAGGGTCAGCAGGGAGTCTGCTTGAGATTCTCCCGCTCCCTCTGCCCCTCCCCCTGCTCATGCTGTCTCTTTCTCTCTCTCAAATAAAAAAAATAAAATAAAATCTTTAAAAAAGAATAAAAATTAGAAAAAAAACTGCACTGATTTTCAAAGTTGCTGTACCATTTTGCATTCCCAAACCAATGTATGAGACTTCAAGTTGCTCTATAAATTTGCCAGTTTGTTTTTGTTTAAAGATTTACTTATTTAAGAGAGAGAGAGAGAGCATGAGTGGGGGGGGGGGCAGAGGGAGAGGGAGACAATCTGATGCCCTGCTGAGCAGGGAGCCCAATGCAGGGCTTGATCCTAGGACCCTGAGATCATGACCTGACCTGAAATCAAGAATCAGTTGCTTAACTGACTGAGCCACCCAGGTGCCCTAGTTTGTTTTTTAAGCCACTTCAAGGTTATCTAAATTCTAAGAAATATTGTTAATGATTTTAATTTGCATTTCTTAATATCTAATGACAGTGAGATTCTTTTCATATGGTTGTTTGTCATCTCTGTATCTTTTTTGTTGAAGTGTCCGTTCACATCTGTTTTTCCTATTTTGTATGGGTTTATTTGATTCTAGGTATTGAGCTGTTATGTATTTTTGATATAACACCATTACCAGATATGTGTTTTGCAAATATTTTCTCCCAGTCTGTTATTTGTTTTTATGTTCTCTCAACTGTGTTTTGAGAAGCAAAAGTCTTTAATTCTGAAAACATCCAAATTTTATCAATTTTTATGGATTGTGCATTTTGTGTTTTACCTAAGACATCTTTGTCTAATCCAAAGTGACCAAGTCTTCCTTGTGTTTTCCCTAACAAGTTCTAGAGCTGTAGGTTTTGCATTTAGATGTGTGATCAATTCTGAAATAATTTTTGTATATGATGTGATGTGCGTATCATGTGAGTACATCATTAGGGCTGATTTTTTTATATACATATTCCAGCATCAGTTAATGCAAAGAATATTCTTTCTGAGCTGATTTGCATTTCCACCTTTATGAAAATCAATTAGCCATATATGTGTGGATCTATTTCTAGTTTCTGTTATTTTTCCTTCACATATGGGTCTTTCTTTTGCCAACACTGTCCTGATTACCATAGCTCGATCTCAAGGCTTGAAATCAATAGTATGAATTCCTCAACTTTGTTCTTCCAAGAAATTTATTTAGCTCTTCTAGATTCTTTCTTTTGAAATATGAATTTTAGAATGAGCTTCTTCATTTCCATTAAAAATCCTATGAGATTTGATTGGGATTACACTAAATCTATAGATCAGTCTAATATCTTAACAACATTCAATCTTCCAGTCTATGAACACTATCTATCGCTCCAGTTATTTAGGTCTTAGACTTTTTTCTTCTGTGTTTTGTAGTTGTTTTTTTTTTTTTTTTAAAGATTTTATTTATTTATTTGAGACAGAGAGAATGAGAGACAGAGAGCATGAGAGGGAAGAGGGTCAGAGGGAGAAGCAGACTCCCTGCCGAGCAGGGAGCCCGATGCAGGACTCGATCCCGGGACTCCAGGATCATGACCTGAGCCGAAGGCAGTCGCTCAACCAACTGAGCCACCCAGGCGCCCATGTGTTTTGTAGTTGTTAACATACAGGTCTTGCACATACAAATACTTATGTTTAGATTTCCATTTCTGTGAAGGTAGATAGATGTACTTTTCCCTGTTCATCTCACTTAAGCACAACTCAACACCTCGGACATTATATATAAAAAAAACATATGAAGGCTCTGAAAGACAGAGAGAAGGATGAGGAGAAACTAGGGAGCTTGGGACCAAGGAACAAAATGGTGGTGAGCTCCTTAGGTTTTCTTTTTGATTTACATATCCCAGATACTGAAGAAGCCAGCAAACCAGAAATACCAATGGGCACAGACCGGTGGAAAAACAAAAAGCCCAAAGAAAGCTGGCTCTTCCTTAAGGACCGGGAGAGAGACAACATAGCAAGAATGCAACTACTGCACTCCAGCCAAACATCATGGGGGTGGGAAATGGGGACCCACTTCCAGTCACAGCAACAAAAGTAGTGTGACAAGGGGGAAGAGAAGACACAAATTATCAAAATCAGGAATCAGAAGACATCAATACAGCCCTCACAGACACCTGGATGCTATTAAGGGAATACTACAAACAACTCTACACACATAAATGTGACAGCTCGAATAAAATGGACACACTTCTTGAAAAGGGCACAATACAAAACATGAAAAATATATTTTAATAGCCCTATAATTAATCAGGAAGTGGAGGTCATAATTTTAAAACTCCTAACAAAATCTCTAGGCTGAGATGGTTTCACTGGAGAATTCTACCAAATGTTTAAAAAATAATGCACAGTAATTCTCTACCATCTCTTCAAGAAAGTGCAAGAAACACTTCCTAATTCATTTTATGAAACTAGAATTCCCCTGATACCAAAACTAGACCAGCACAGCTTGAAAAGGGAAAACTATAGACTGTTATGCTCACAAATACAGATGCAAATATTCTTAACAAATAAATTTCTGCAATATACAAAAAGAACTACAGGCAATATCCAAGTTGGATTTATTCCAGCAATGCAAGGTTTTTCGATATTTGAAAATAAATCACATCATTCCACCATAATAATAGGCTACAGAAGAAAAATCACATGGCCATCTCAACTGATGCAAACACACACCCGCACAAAGGATTAGCAAAAAGTTCAAAGTATGTTTATAAAGTATCTCAGGGAACTAGGCATATAGAAGCATTTCAATTTGGTTAAAAACAACACCAACTTATAGCTAACATCATACTTAAAGGTGAAAAATTGAAAGCTTTCCCGCTAAGATTTCCCTTCGAAAGACTTTCAACTTAGTACTGGAAGCTCCAGCCAGCACAATGAGGTAGGAAAAGCAAATAAACAGCATACAGACTGGAATGGAAGAAAACAGGACATGGTTGTCTATGTAGATATCAAAAATAATGTTCGCAAAAAAGATTTTAAATTTTACTGGAATGGTTTACTAACTTAACATTAAGTGAAATGAGAACATTTTCTTATGTGTGTATGCATATACACATGTGTTAATTTTACCTCTGTTAAAAATATATTAAAACACTAAAAAAAGTATATGACAAAATATATATCATGTTTGCCTTGTAGTGAAGGGATCACTGGTAAATATTTTTCCTCTTCTTGACATTTTCTGGTACTAATTTTTTTTTTTACAACTAGAAAAAAAGTTTTAAAATGCATGAGTATGCCAGTCACCATTTTCTGTTTTTAATTCCTAACTTTGTTTTCTTTGGTATCCTCATCAGATCATAAGTATCTTTATCACAGTTGTGCTAAGCAATAGAAGGATAAGACCAATGTAGAAACAGTAACTAATCACCTGGAAGCATTTATTACAACAAACATATTATGGATATCAGTCATTTTAATATGTCCTGGGAAATAAAAATAAATGAGATATGGAAACTGCCCTTGAGGAGTTCACTGTATATTAGGGAAATAAATACTCTGTTACAAGCCAGACAATAATTTAGTTTTGGAGTAATAAAGTTTTAAGCAAAGTGCTAAGCAAAGTTGAGGAGAGAGACATACATTCTAAATGCAAAGATTGGAGATTTCAAAAAGGAGAAACTGAGGAAACTATACTTTTATACATAACCAGTATTTGGTAGGAGATCATCTGATGATTATGGTGAGCAACGGGGACCGTATCTAACATTAAGCGCTGATCATGACATAGACACTATTTGCTTTAAGCATACATTATCTCATTTAATTTTTACAATGGCTTTATGGAGTAAAGATTATTATTATTTAGGTTTTACATAGGACGAAGCTAAAATTTAGAAACACTAAGCAAGCTGTCCTAGGTCATATAGCTTGTACATAGTTGTGCAAGGATTCAGATCAAATCTAAAAGATTCTAGAGGCGATATCTTCACCGTTATACAATTGGCATGTGCAAACATACAGACAAGTACTCACAGAAATCACTACTGAGATATCAATCAATTAGACCCAGGCATTAACCATAAATAAACTAGAACCCCATTTAACAACCCATGAAGACCCAGATATGGTCACTTTACCTGCTAAATCTTGTCTCCCTGTTCCCAAACAGCTGAAATACAGGAAATTTGAGGTATAGCACACAACAAAAATTTCATACTGTAAGCTCACTAATATTTTAAAGTGGTTCTTCTATGTGTGTTCGCAAATTCTACTGTCTCCCTCTATCAAGTTAAGACTCTCCACAAAAATGAAATCTGTTCTGAGACTGAGGATCTTCAGAAATCAGGTCCAGCATTTACTAGCTGAAGCTAATCCAGAGCGCCTACTTCTGAATTTTCTCCAAATCGAGTCATCAATCAATACTGAAAGATGTTGAAGCCTTGTTTAAAAAAGGGACTGATAATTGGATACTAAGTTCAAGGGTTTACCTCCAGGATATTAGATACTTATACAAATAGGCATTTAATTCGATATGCCTCATTTTCTTTTAAACCACAAATTCTCAGATCTTCACTTTGTGCTCAGTCAGTCATACAAAGTTGTATCTGTTTTACAGAGAAATGCTGGATCAGAAGTCTGTTGAGCTGAGCCACTCCTCAAATAGATCCCTCACTTATTCCCTTTGCTGTCAGTGTTATCTCCTAAACTGATGTGTGAAATTCTTGAGGGAAGTCTCAGGCTCTGTTATGCGCTGTACCCTTGCTGCCTATAAATGAACTGGGCTCTTTGCTCTATTTCAGTTTTTACCTATTCTCACTCTTCCTTCCTCAGGCTGCTAAGAGTTGGGGCCCCAGAACATTTATTCTAGTATACTTTCATTTGATTTTCAGGGAAAAAAATGACCCAGTAACTTTCTAGACTTCAAGTTGAGTAGGAAATGGCTTAGGTTTCCATCACTCCCCACTCTGTGAGTTATGCTTTTCCTGCTGATGGGGATCATGACTCACCAGTATTAGGCACAGCTATTCCCAAAGGCAGTCTTGTTATAAATAGGCTACTGGCTATGTGAAATTGGAAAGATTTTTGAAAATATTTGCCAAAAAAGAGTAAACAGAAATAAGCAAAGCTTAGAAACTGTAAAATGAAAGGAAAACACAAAAGGCCTTTCTTTTCACTTAAATGGATGGCTTTTTCTTGTTGCTGGGATGGGCTCTACAGCCAGCCATGCTTCTCTGCTCCATGGGAGTCATCCGCACACTTATTCAACAGTTAGGGCAGAAGACCAGGCTCTGGCACTAACCAACGGCATTGTTAACCCAGTAATTCTCAAAATGCTTTAGATTACTGGATCTTTTAAAAATACCCCAGTGTTCATCCTGAGCCTCTCTGGGCCTCCATACTGAAGTGGTAATGGGCCTATAAGAGGGTTAGTATCAAAAATGCATCAGGCCAGGAAGTTCATGTAAATAAGCAGATTTTTTCAAAGCCTCAGAAATGTATATTTTCTCTCATTTTTCTGTAAACATGCAGCTTCAGCTACCTTTTCTTTTCTTTCTTTCAGGTGTAGAATTTAGTGATTCATCACTTACATACAACACTCGGTGCTCATCACAAGTGCCCTCCTTATATCCCTCACCCATTTAGTCCACCCTCTGCCCACCTCCCCTCCAGCAACCCTCAGTTTGTTCTCTACAGTTAAGAGTCTGTTTTCTGGTTTGCCTCTCCCTTTCCCCCGCCATGTTCATGCGTTTTGTTTCTTAAATTCCACATAGGAATGAGATCATACGGTATTTATCTTTCTCTAACTGCCTTATTTCATTTAGCGTAACACCATCTAGTTCCATCCATGTCATTGCAAATGGCAAGATTTCATTCTTTATGAGTAATATTCCATTGTATGTACACACACACACACACACACACACACCACCTCTTCTTTATCCATTCATCAGTCGGATACTTGGGCTGCTTCCATAATTTGGCTATTGTAAAAAATGATGCAATAATTATCAGGGTGCATGCACACCTTTGAATCTGTATTTTTGTATCCTTTGGGTAAATACCCAGTAGTGCAATTGCTGGGTCATAGGGTAGCTCTATTTTTAACTTTTTGAGGAACCTCCATACTGTTTTCCAGAGTGGCTGCACCAGCTTGCATGCCCTACCTTTTAGGGGTTTTGTTTTTTGTTGTTGTTGTTTTTAACAGCAGTAGAGAAACCTGAATATATAACAGTTATCACTTTCTGATTCTATCTGAAGCAAAACTGAAAGGCAAGCATTCATCATTAATGGCATCTCACACTTGGCTTTATTGGGAGTAGTGCAGTAAGAAATAGTGAGAATTGCGGTGAAGTGGAGAGTATAGGCTATACACTACTTTATGCCATATTACGTTATGCTGTACTATCCTATTCTGAAGCTGAAATCCAACCGACTTGTTTTTCATAAAAAAATTAAGCAAAGCAAAACCCAGGTCAGATCTCACAATTTAAAAAAAGCTACAAATTCAAGAACATGTGTGAAGTAACTTGATTTTAAAGTGTTGGCAATTAATTGACAAGCAAGATGAAAACATTACGCAGGGTCACATAACATCAGCAAAATATGAGTTTTTAGACCTTCTTATGGCCCATGGGATGCCAGATTAAACTCAGGGAAACTGCCTACCGTAGACTGTCAAGTCAGACCGGAGTCCAAATCTTAGTTCTATCACCTACTGGTCAACACCTGACTGGAAGAATAGTAAGTGCTCAGTAGAAGTGATTATTATTAATATTCTATAATTTTTCTTCTCTAGCAATTTAAGTCCCTGTCTTAATTTTTTCACTTTAGGATTTTCTTAGAACTTATGTGCGATCTAAGCAATTGAAAAGTGCAAAGAACCAGATATGTCTGTACGTTTTATGTATTCCTTATTTTTTTTTTTTAATGAAAAGAGATGGGTAATGAGGATTTATTCAAACAAGGCTCTCCCATTCCAACCTCTCATTCCTCTGATATCCAGTCTCAAGAAGTAACGTTTATATAATGACTGTTGCCTCGTAACATATTTCAGCACATCAATTCAAAACAGTAAATAACATTAACTATTTTAGCATTTAATGTATCTATTGTGTTCCAAAAGTTTGAGCAATAATTAAAATTTCTTTATTGCTAAATATAATCAGATAGCCCCCAAGATTTATGGAAAACTAGAAACTTAGACATTTCATTTCTAGTGGGGGGGAGGGAGGGAGTACAGTTTTTCTATGTAAGTTTATCTGAAGAAGCCACCACACAAAATGTCTTATACATCAGGCTTCTTTCCTTCCTAAGCTCAATGGGATATTTAAGAATAGAAACAAGAAAAACAGTGAAGCCACTCTGAAATGTTCTTCTACTTCCTGGCTGAGAGTTGGAATGAAGTCTGAAGACACAGGAGCAATTAGTATTGAGAGACCCTGACCCTTAGCATGAAAGGAACAGCTCCCCCACACGGTGGAGCAGGGGAGACTCCTATGTGTGGTCTCACTCTCCCCCTTCCATAAACCAAGCACCTCAATGTCTCTCCACTCCCACTGACACCACCCTTCTCCACCTCTTGCCTAGTTTCTTTAGTCAACCTCTTAAATTACATCCCTGGGCCCCCTCTTCCCAATTATTTGCTGTACTGTCGGCAGAGTAACACCTGCCCTTTCCCCACCATGCTTTGAAACCCTTCAAGATCCCTGTTTCATTCTCACAATATAGTTGAAACTCCTTCAGTTCCTGGCTCCGATCTAGCTTCCCCTCCTCACCTCCTGCCATGCTCTACCTCACACAGTGAGCGTCATCCGGATCTACAATTTCTGTCTTCCACAAAATCTCTAGGATTTCTCCTGTGCTCATGCCTGGACTTCAAAATTCCCTTCTCCTCTTAAAGCATTCTTTCTCCTACCCTTTAACCTCATTATTCTTATTTTAGGTCTTGGGTGATACCTATCGCCTTCAAAAATGTTTCCCAGCAACCTTCCTGGAATACCTGGCACTTCCCCTAGCATTAACTCTGATGGCACTTACTGCATGCACTCATTATTCCTGCCTCATATTCTCCACTGGACTGTCAACTCCGTAGACACATACTCCATCTTATTCCCCCAGTGTCAACTCTAGAGCCTGGAACATAGAAATATTGGATGCATGTTTACTGACTAAACATAGAATGCTGACTTTCTCCGTGAACAGGAACATGTGAGAATGTTGTATGTTATGTCCGCACTTCACAGGCTTTGGCTTATGTATTATGGAGCTTAATATCTAAATTATGTTCTAAAAGCAATTCCTTTTATGGATAGAGAGCTTTATAGTTTTCCAAGGGCTTATCATGCCATGGATGTCTCACAGAAATTCTGAGAGCAAATTGAGGCAGTTGCTCTTATCTGCACATAATAGTCAAGGAAATGGAGACTCAAAAAGACCATGTGACTTAATTAAAGGAAAGAGCAAGGTTTCATACTCCAATCTTTCATTTCTAAGAAAAAAAATATGCTTTTTCCTTATGGCAATGCAAAGTCTCTCAATGCATATGGAATTTTCCCTGCTCATTATTTTTGTTTGTTTTGGAGATACATGCATCTGTACCCGTAGCTGCTCATCTCCCTTCTCAATTATGTCTAGCTTAACTGATATTAAAATGAGTGTTCAGAGAGCACATATCAAATCAGAGCTAAGCAAGGCAATCAAAACCTGTTCTATGTGGTGGCAGGACGCGTTCTGGAATCTAAAATCTAGCCAGAGAAAATCCACAAGATAAGTGAGCCACAAGCAGAAAGTCAGGAAATGAATCTCGTCTCCATAAAGGTTCTGTATATCCACAAACTACCTTTTCCCCCATGATCCTGTATACAGTGCAGTTTTATAAGCACATCCTGAAGGTATACACTTGTAGGTCTACCTCTGCCTCATTCATTCATTCCTTCATCCATCCACCTACCCATCCATCCATCCATCCTTCCATCCATCCATTTATTCAGAATTACCTCATTCTTCTATTTCCCCCAGAACTATCTACCTCCCTTTGGAGAGATCCTATTCTAGTGGGAGAGATGGACTGAAGATAAATAATTACAGAATTTAATAGCTGCTACACAGTCAAAAGAGAGGGTGTGGTACAGAAGAGGGTGAAGATGTTGTTCAGATGGAAGGCTTCTCTGCCTGGAGACAATCAAGGCTGAAACCTGACAGATAAAAAGGGACCTGGGGGCGAATAATAATAAACATTCCAGATAGGTGGAGGAGCAGGTGAAGAGCCCTGACACAAAAAAGAGCACCTTAGCTTTTCTTTATACGTCGCAGTGTTGGTTCAGGATCCGGGGAAGGGCAGGGGAGAAAGACCCTTCCCACTTCCAATCCAAAGCCAAGTGATTTTGAGGCTGTGGACAGGAATAGTGAGTCCAGTGATTCCTGTGATTTACTTCCTATTTCATTTCCTTGGGTGCCTCCAGATTACAATCTTTGGGAAGGTAGTCAGTACTCATCTACTCTTCCCAACACTTAAACAGTACACAGTGATTTGCAGTTACATAACTTTGAGCTATAAAATACACAGGCATGCTTGAAAAAACTGGATGTTCCCCACATTTTTCATAAATTAGGTTTCAAAAACCTTGAGGACACTTTCCATTAAAAAGAGTAAGAGAAAAATATTTCTTTTATATTAAAACAACTTCATGCTGTATCTGTTCAGTTAAATTGTCTTTTATTAGGCTCCTTTAAGAGCAGTAAAATTCTTTAAGGGCACTGACCCTCTTATCTTTAATGGCATGCAAGTCAAGACATCCCGGGACATAGTTTTCCTCCAGAGTCAGTTTCCTGGGACATGGAACATTAAAACAACTGAGAAGTTCACAAATATAATCTCCTCACAGTTAAGTTCTGACAAGATTTCCTATGTTAAGCCAAAAGAAGCATACTAAGTATTGCAAAGTTCATTTTTAAAGGTGCCATATGCATGGTTCACAATACACCATTACCTGAGTCATTTACTCAACTGGATTTCATTTATAAATAATGTGAAAATAGGAGACAATTAGAAACTACAAATCTCAGTGTTGAGCTTGATTACAAAAGGGTGCCATTTTAAAGTTCTGCTTCCTGAAGAGACTTGTTCTGTTTAGTTTCATTGCTTATCTACTGGAGCCATTTTTACAACTTCAGCCTTGCCTGACCAGGAAGGTCATTCTAATAGTTGTATATCCAAACTTAGCAAAGTCAGTGATCCGTCACCCTCCTGCTGAGTTTAATCATATTCACTTCAGGAAACTATTTGCCTTGGGATTGTTCAGTGTGTTGTGGTGCTATAATTTATTATTTGAGGGAAAGTACCCATTTATACACTGCCAGCAAATCCTCCAGGGGAAAAAAATTGATAAATATCACATTGTTTCTAAGCCCAAATTAACATTTTTATCATTTAAATGTCACATCTCTGTAATATACAAGACAAAGCAAAATAAGAAAAAAGTTTAAAAATATAGCAAAACCCTAGATATAAAACATAAATTTTAAGTGTATTTAAGATATTATAGAAAACACCCAGTTCTGTTCACTTGATCCTTACAATAATTTTGCCAAGTAGGTATTGTTATTCTCATTTTACAGGAAGATAAATAGGCCACAGGAGACCCAAAAGTAGTGTCAAGATTACACTTTGAGAAGAAGCCCATGGTTGTTCCCACTATTCTGAATAGCTTTTAATGCAAATGGGGAAGAATATGCAGAAAATTTACAAAACAAATATAAAAATGATGCATGCACTAGTGTAGGACTAATACTGGATAAGAGCAAGAATTCACAGAATCTTCACAGATATTCATAGAATTCCATCTGCTTCTCCCTGTCCCAGAGTGAGGAACTTTGACAGAGTTTTGGTTCTCTGGGAAACCTGAGCTATTAAAAGGCCCATAGGGAAGTCCTTTGGTAAATCTTAGTCTCAGGGCTGGTGCTATTTTTTTCCCCACAGAAGATACCTGCTCACTGGAGATCCTGCCCCATGGTAGGCACAAGGTCCTTACAAGGCATGTTGTTTATCTAATGCTATCCAGTGTCCAGCTTAATACTGTAGAGCAACAACTATGTCATTATTTCTCTATGTCATGGTTCTTTGGGTTGACTAGGCTCAGCTAGATGGTTCTTCTGCTCCATGTGATTTCAGCAATGGGCCATAATCATCGGGGGGCTTATTTGGTTGGAATGTCAAGTGGACTGGCAGTTGATGCTGGCTCTCAGCTGGGAATTCACGTGAGATGTCAACTGGAGTAACATTGTTTCTCCATGTAACTTGGGCTTCTTGCAGTATGGAGTCTGGGTTCTAAGAGGGATCATTCTGATAACAAATAGTTCAAAAGGAAGCCACAAGCCCTCTCGTGCCTGGGCTTAGAATTCCCACTATACCACTTCCCTGCTTTCTGTTGGCTAGTTTCTATTTAGGGAGAAGAAAATAGGTTCTACCTCTTGATGTGACCATCAGCATGAACATACAGAGGGGAAAAATTGTTGGGAGGCCATCTTTGCAGTCAAACTCCCACAAAAGACCACACCTTCAGTATAGAGAAGCTATAGATATGACCCTTTAAGAATGCCTCCCAAAAATCTTCCCATTAGGACAATGCAATATGCATTGAATGTCAAGGTACACTGTTAATATATATTCAAAAATTATTAGAACCAGGTCAAGATTATGGAAGACTTTTTGAAGGAGGTAATATTTCAAGCCTCATCTGACTGAGATGGTGTACAGATTGAACAACTTTAGTGAGGTAATAGTTAGCTTATGTTTATATAATAGAAGCAAACCAGACTGTAATCCGTAATAGTGATATTTGCCCAAGTTGGTATTTTCAGCATAGAAGAAAGCAGCCTGTGTGCATGTGTGTGTGTGAGAGAGAGAGAGGGAGAGAGAGAGAGTGAGTTTTATTGTAAAGACAAGCTGGAGCAAGTCAGACAGACTATATTTTAAGGTTCTGTTCTAAGGTAGATTCTTATAAAGCCCTCTGAATCAATCTGGATCAAACTTTAATGGTAACCGAGTAACATATTTGTGACAGATGGTGGACCAGATGACTGAATATGCATTACATTGGTTCCCTGCCAAACAACTTTTAAATACACAGCCTATCGAGCAACTGAAAATGAGTCATGGATTTATAGAATACGTTATATTCATAATAAAATAAAACTAAGAAAGATCCATTGAGGCCAAAAAGAGCATCTTCTGCGGGGAAAAATTCTGGACAATGCAATGTAGTATATATCCTTGTAACAATTCCATACGGTTATTTAAAAGTCATGGCCAGAGGCTGCAGTGAGCACAGTGTTAGCATTCTGATAAGATGAGACAGAGCTGGAATACCAAGCAGGTGTGAGGCAAGCATGGTCTCAGAAACAGTCAGATACGAGGGCAAAGAAAAAGGGGGGAGGATAAACAAGGAAATGATTAAAATTACCCAGGGTGGATACTCTCACGTAGATTCAATCTCAAAGCTAAAACTTTAAGAATAGAAGTCTTCCTGCACAGAAATTATAAGAAATTTCTAATTATTTAGTTATTACTAGTACAATTAATTTTTTAAAACAGCTATTTAAAAAGTCCAACCAAAAGAGATTATTGTTAGCATTATTATTGTTTTGTTAAAGACGAGGTAGGACTAGAGAGTGACAAATGATACTGAGTGGTAGGAGCACCTGGTTAGTTTTGTGGATTTCAATGCAGTGCAGATGACTACACATACACATTCATTCACATATTACATACCAGGGAGACAAGGTGGGGGGGCTCAGTAATTTATCTACAGAGAACTCCTACATAAGACAGACCCGTCCAATCCTTCCCTGGTGAGGTCCGTCTGCTTCCTCCAGAACAAAAGGCTACCAGATTAACGACACTCCCATTGTTCCTTCTCCACCCCAATGCCCATCCAAGAACAGCCCCCCTCCCCGCAAGGTGTTGTGCAAGGTGAGAGCAATCTGTCTCTGTGGCTAAGGCACATACTGGTTTAGCTACCAGTGGAGAGCCTGTGTGTGGCTGGGAAGGTTGAAGGGGAGAGCCTTATTTTAACACTTTAGATTCACCAGGAGCACTGTGTCTCTTCCCCAACACAAGTTAGATGCTCTTAAACATAGTATGAGTCTCAAGGCAGATGAGGGATGAACCCTTCATACAACAATATCAGCAACTGGCTACCCACTCAGCTCACAGCTCCATGCAAATTCCCAGTCTAGTGGGTGGCTGTAAAGCTATGGTTTTATCAACTCTCTCTTTGCAGAACTGCAGGCCTGTTACAGTCATAAAGACAGAGAAAAAGGTTTATGCATTTGACAAGAGTCTAGTCACCTGGGCTGCTGCCCCCTATGCACTGGACAGAAGCCCAGAAGCAAGGTCACCTCACTCCTGGACTTGAGCAGTTAGAATGGCTTTATGACCACATGGCCTTTGAGTCTGCTATTTATGGGGAAGAGAGAGGAAGTATCCAGTCCTAACATGAGAAAACCATGAAAAAAAGCCCAAACTTTATATGAAAAATAGCTATCTTTCTACTGTTCCTGCTGTGGAGGCTCAACAGGGCAAAGTGTATCACAGGTCCTCCTTCCACCCCTGGCACCATGCATTGTCTGCCAATAAAGGAGAGAGGCAGAGCACTTCAGCACCTGAGTCCTCTGTGAGGGACTCCTCAGGACTGAACCTCCCTACCCCCAGCTCCCCACTGGAGGTCACCAGCCATAGAAAAGCAGCATTCAGGGTGGGCAGCAGGGGCACAGAAGGAAAAGGAAGTGATCCTAAATGCAGTACAACGGTTGAGTGCTCACCACACGGGATTAGCATTTTAATTCAAGATGGGTGACTAGGTGAACTGGAAACTCAAGAACTCACACTCATATTAGCAGATCCCCTTTGCGTGGGCCTCCAAAAGCTGACTGATGAGAGAAGTGCTCACAAGGAATGCCACATAGGAGGGCAGGACTTGTAGCAAACAAGCCCAGCTTCTAGGCACTCTTTTCCCGAAGGAGAAAACCTGAGCCCCTGAATACAAGAATGACCCCATTCTGAAGAATCCCCGCTCATGAGGTAAGATCATGATTCCCTTTCGTCAGCTGAGAAGAGCATGGAAGAGGGAGAGGTAACAAGAGTTTTGAGATCTCTGATGATAGTCCTTCTCCTCAGAGAGATCTCCCTGAATCTACAATGTAGAATAATCCCTTCCCTATAATCTCTAATAACACTCTATCAAACTTTCTTCAATGCATTTGTCACTATCTGATATATACTTGTTTCTTATTTCCTTCCACTAAGTGTAGATGTCAAGAGAACAGTGCCCTTATCTGTCATTTTTCACTGATTTCTCTCAGTTCCTCAAACAGAACCTGGAACAAAGTGAACATTTAGCAAACATTTTTGTATTTGTTTCCCTTTCATTTTTCCTTGCATAAATACTTACATATTTTTGCAATTACTTTGTGTATATAATTTTTACATCTTTTTCTACTAAGTATTGTGTGCATTTATTCACATAGCCACACAACCTTTATAATGATAACTTGAAACGACTGCTTAGTATTCTGAGTGGCATGAGTGTACTGCTATTTCTGGGCTTCTAATTTACTTCCATTTTGTATATTATTGCCCCCAAATTTATAATAAACATATAATTTAGTATCTTTTGCATATGATTTTTATAGTCTCTTTAACTATTTCTTTCAATTAAATGAGATGACTAAATAGATGGATTTAAACATTTTCACGAACCTTGATTCATAGCAACCGATTCCTTTCCCAAAGAGTTGTAGCAATTTAACAGACTCAAGACATGATGCAAAGCACTTTCCCACAAAGAATTCCTAACTCAGTAGTGCTTTACTTTCTTCAGTGTTCACGTCTACTCAAATATCTCCAACAGTGAGTGCAGACAAACATCTATTGCATTCATCAATGTGGTAGGCAAACATCTCATCCGTAGCTGAGAAAGTCCTACCTGAGATAGGACCTTCATTTATGTAACTACATTCAGGCCTGCATGTTGGCTACAAGAAGATTTAGAGCTTACAAGACATAGTAGGGAAATCATGTGGGACCATATTTTATGGGCAAAAATGGCTACCAGAAGCCAGGAGAAGATGATTGGAGGCAGTTACAAAGATAACCTCCTGCCTTGAGCCATCCCGTACAGCTACATAACTTGGAAAACATTTCCAAGCCTTGCAAGAGCTTTTCTAAGAGTTACATGATAGATGTTTTCACTTTTCTTATCCTATAATCCATGACTTTCTTGAATCCAACAGGACACCTTGCTAGGCTCCCAAATCAAGAGTTAACTGAACAAGAGGTGAATGCTTCCATTTACCGTGAGCTGAAGGCTTGAAGTTATCCTGTGAATTTATATTACCTTTCCTCTGAGGGCCATGAAGGGCTTCTTATATATTGGTTTGTTTGTCCTTGGTGCAACAGGGGGTAGAAAAGCATAATTACCTCCATTTTTCATGGTTGTTGAAGTAAACTCAGAGAGTCAAAAAAAAAAAATATGCCAGCTAGCTTCTATTCTTGAGTTCTAGTCTAGGATGTATTTTATTCCACTTCATTTATTAATTTTATTATAAGATCATTGCTCCGCAAAATTTCCTATTTCTAAACTTCATCACTCTTGTTTAATTGCCTTCCCTTGGAGCAAAACAGTGAGTACAACAGTGATTTCTAATACTCGGCATTTTGAACAATGCTGAATATTGAATAAACTACAAGTCTCTTCAATTTCATATAAAATAATTCACATGGAGCTAATTTCTCAGCCTAACAATTAGATATGGTTTTGCTTGAATTCCATGCACTTACACTCTTGTCTTTTCACTGATTTTCTTTTGTTCCCTAAGAATACCTCTGATTTTCTAATTTAACATTGATTAAAGTTTAGCCAACATAAAAATACATCTTCTCCAACCTCCTGGAACCTAAGGTCTGAATATTTCCTTATTTTTTTCTCTTAAGTGTGAATCATTATCAGTCCCTCCTTCAGGCCATGTAGTAACCATTCAGATAGGATTCAGAACCAGGCATCAGAGACTTAGAAAACCCAAAAAGTCTTACCTTCTATACTTAGTGGCTCTTAAAATTACAAACTGACTATCAGACAGAAATATCTTTAACTTCTATTCCCTTTTGCTTATTTTTGCAGGACAGGTTTCAGATACTGATATTGATAAAGGATACTATGCTCTAAAATACTGAGAAAAAATATCAAAATACTGGCTTGTTGCCACTTAAGCTTCTCCTGCTATTTAAGCTGTATGCTCATAATGAGTTCTAATTAAATTTATTTCAGTCATGTCACAGCAAAATAAAATAAAATTTAAAAACTCCATTACTATACAGTGGCCATAATTATCTGGCTAGAGTCCAGTTTGCAGGAGCAAAGTCAGCTAGTTGAAAACAAGAAATGCTTTTGCTTACAGTAGTTTTTGCAGGCTTTCAGAATCTTTTCTTCCTTTCTCCCTTTCTTCCTTTATGCCTTTTTATAGCTTCATAAATTTACTGGCTAAATGACTATATGGTCATTAAATGGCTTTCTACTCAAAAGTTGAGAAGGAAAGAACTCCTTGTTTCCACATGAAAAAATATCAATTTAGTTTTCAAGGAGTCTAAATTAACTCTCAACTCTCAGGAAGGAGCTCACACTTCCTTAACCATACCTTTGAGTCAGGAACAAATGTGTCTAAACAACATATTCCTAACAACAACTCAGGGAGTAGGAAAAGATCTGAGAACATTGAGTGGAGTCTGGAAAGGGCTGAGAACAGCCAGGCTTTCCATCCTTTTTCTTGATTTCTCTTCTGTTGAAGGTGCTCTGACAGATCCCAAGGATGGCATTGGGTGTCCAGAAGACAGAACAGGACAACATTTTAAATTATTCCCTCTCTTGGTCTAATGGGAACTTAATGGCATTGCATACGGTAGTGAATAAGCACTTTGTAAGAGCTGGAATATCCTATTTTTCCCAATTGCTATAGAATCAGTTCTATAAAATAATAAGCCCAAAGCCAATTGTAGTGAAAGGAAAAATTTCTAGCACACTGCGTGACTCTTCTTTTTAAACTTTCATCCTTCGTTATTGGTATTTCATATCACCTCTACAAACACATCTGGGAAATAATGCTAGTTTTGGAGTTAGGCCTAGCTATTGTACTTAGACTATCATTAACTTCTTCATAGCATTCAACAACATTTCATTCCCATAATTGTTTGATGACTCACTGCCTCTCTAAACTCTAAGATCTTTGGGCAAAGGAACCAGGTTTTGTCATATCCACTGTCATAACTCCAGTTCTGAGCACCAGTAGGCAAGCCATAAATATTTTTGAATGGATGAATAGGACACCGAATAAATGAATAAATATATAGTTTAAAGGTCAGCCCAAGTCTGAAAGATTTCCAAAGAACACAAGGAATGCACTGTAATTGTTCTGTACACAAAAGGGGATAAAGATACATACACACACAAAAAAATGTGTCATCTTCAAGCTCATCTGTAAGGTGTTTGGCAAATATTTGAACCCTCATCACACGTCTTATCCTTAATCAAAACAAATATTTGTTCTCAAAAGCTTCTTTCCCTGTAGGTGTATATATTTTAACACAGGTGCATCTAAAAGACCTTTTTATATACAATTTTCCAATTCTGTAACAATTTATTCAGACATTTCAACATGGGAGCACCTGGAGGAATTTTAGATAAGAGCCCTTGCTTTTCTTCTCCTTTCTTTTCCCCACCATATCATAGAACTCATGCTTTGTTCATTGTAAACAGTCTCCAATCTATATTGATCCTGGATTCATATGTTTACTCAGTCTGAAAAAAAAAAAAAGGTGTTTCTACATTGCTGATTGCAAATACAAATTAAGCACCAGCTGGGCCTATGAGTCAGTGTTTAAGGATTACTGCAGCCTTATATCATTGCATAATTCCAGTTGTAAGATCAATCATGTATAATAAATACTCAGCATAAGCTGAAGGTTTACTCTGAAGAGTTTCAGAAATGAGGACGAAAAGTTTTGAGCAAAAATAAAGTTGAAGAAGGACATCTTTAGCCATCACCACTGATGTTTTAACTTTCCTGATTTAACAGGCTGTTCCTTTTCTGAAGAGTGGTGAAAACACACTGGCTGAAAAATAACACCATTTGTCTGACTCACTGCAATCTAGGAGGAACAGTGAAAAGACAACATTTGAATACAGAGGAGCTGGTGAGAAGCCCCAACTCTGCTACTTCTTTGCTTGTTTTATGACTCTCAACAACTACTAAACACCTTTGAGCCTAATTTAGCCCCTTCCTCTGTCAGAGCTTGAGCTCTGCCTCTAGCTTGGTAACTATGAGCCAATTACTCAAGCCTGTAAGACTGTTTCCTTATCCATAAAATGGGGATACTTACCCTACCCATCTCAGAGTGCTACAGTGAGGATTGAATGGTTATTTGTACAGCACTTGGAACATAGGCTGGAACAAAATTAACACTCTATAAATAGCTGTTACTATCATTCCAATTATATAGTCTCTGTGAACAGAACGTACATTCTGTTTTTGCATAAGTTTAAAGCACACTAAAATCTGATGATTTAATTCACTTATGTAGGCAAAATTTGGGGTCAGAGGTAGTCTGCAATACCTCTGTCCCCCTGCTCTATCAGCCCTAAACCTTCATGCAGTATTTTCAAAACCTTAGACCACTGTATTAGTCTCACCCATAACAAAGTAACCACAGACTGGGGGGCTTAAACAACAGAAGTGTTGTCTTACAGCTCTGGAGGCCAGAAGTCTCAGATCAAGCTGTCATCAGGGTTGGTTTCTTCTAAGTCCTCTCTCCATGGCTTGCAAATATCTGTCTTCTCACTGTGACTTCACATGGTCTTTCTTCCCAACCTGTGTGTGTCCTACCTCCTCTTGTGATAAGGACTCCAGTTGTAGTAGATTAGGGTCCAATCCTAAAGACCTCATTTCAACTTAATCACCTCTTTAAAGACCTTATGTCACGATACAGTTACCTTCTGAGGTGCTGTGAATATATGAATTTAGGGGACACCATTCAGCCCACAAAAATCACTAACTTTAGTTCAGCTATTAGTCATGGGTTTCTGTTTCAAGTCAGCCCTGGTAAGCACTGAGTTCCTTCCCTGTTATTCGTCTCTTGGAAGGGGACTAGTATGGAAGAATAAGCTCAACCCATAAGGTGAACACAGAGGCCTTATTCTGCAAGGATCAATGATTTTCTGCAGCATATTTCAATGACCTGGAACTAAGCATGGAAGAAAGGAAAAAGAAATTAAGTTTACTTTGCCCCAACCAATAGAAGCTGCAATTCTGCCTCAAACCACCCATCCTTTCAAGGTCAGCTTCCTTCAGACAAGTTTCCAAGGCCGAAGAGCCAGCCTCTAGCATGCCAATGTCAGAAGTCTGCTGGGATTTCACATTTTCCACCAGTGGCCAGAAAATCCCAAACCAGCTAACCACACATAGATGTTAAGGACTTGGCCCTTTGCTCTGGGCATTTGCCTCAGCCAGCTCAGATTATTCTCTCACAGCTGTTCCTTCTCTTTAACATACGTGGTCTTGGTCGCCACCGTACCTTGCTACTGCCACTTCATCCTTGCTGTTCCTTCGGGGGTGAGCTGCCTGGGTGCTGTTCTTCACTCCCATCAGGAAGGTGCTGAAACCCTTGGCAGAGTCTGTTGTATTTATCTCTTGGAAAGTCAGAAAACTTAGCCCTAAGCTTTACCCCCAGGAAGCTCACCCCAGGGTAGCTTTATTCCAACTTTTGGAGTACCTCCTTTCTTTATATTGTAGGAGGTCTGAGGATCACTCCTAAAGCAGCTCAGCCACTTCTGCAGAAACCTATTTAACAAGAGCGAGCTCAGTATTAAGCAGGTATGTGCATTCTACAGATAGAATTCATCTAAATTCTCTTTCTGGGAAGGAGAGGAATATAGTGAATGAAAAGTACATAGGCTTTGGGATTCAAAGAACTGATTGAATTTTGGTTCATCCACTTTATTCCTTTTTGGAATGAGTCCTTGGCAAGAGCCTACTATGTGCCCTGCAGCTGTGACCTTGAGTAACATTAATACTCTGCACTTGTTTTTTTATCCACAAAATGAGCACATAATTACTGTCTTGCCTAGTTCTTATAAAAATTCAATGGCATCAGGAATGGAAAGGCCTTGGCTTACACTGGAGATTCTCAATAATTCTTAACTAATATTATTATTGATGTTAGTGTTATTATTTTGTGCAGATTAAGGGTGAACATCAGCAAATAGACCCACAGTACTTTGTACTGGACCTGCCATCTTATCAGCTCTGGCCCTTATCCCCCCTTTCAGTGAGGTCTTCTTTTTTCTATGTTTCCTTCAACATTTCTCATTTGTCCATTCAACATACCCATTTTGAATGTCAACCATGCCCCAGATACAAAGCCAAACCCAGGGGATACAACAGTGAACAAAAAAGGCATAGTTCCTGTAAGCAAGAGTCTTACAGGGATATGGAAAACACAGACATTACATTCAGCCAGTGATTCCAGATGCGGTATACACTATGCAGGGCTATGGAGTGCTTTGAGGACCTTTATCAATAGGACCCATGTGAATGACATAGGAACCATTGCCAGGTGACACCTCCAGCTGTCACATAAAATTAGGTTAAGAAAACACCTACAGTCTCCAAACTACGCACTCACACGGGTAACAGTTAAAGGCGAGCTAAGTTGTATTAGTATCCCTGCAGTAAATTCTGCTTTCTGGATATTCCCACGACTTGGGTACATTCTTCCAAAGTGACAGTGATAGGAAAGGCATGTCCTATCACTCCTGGGAATATATGTGCTGTTGTTTCATGAGACTTGGCTTCCACAAAAGAAATGATAAAGACCTGACATGGCCTTTCGTTATGAGAACATTCTTTCCAGGCCCATTCCTGGCATTATAATTTCATTTCTGCAGAGGCTTCCTAATGCATACCACGTTGACCCAGCCAGAGTGGAGGTAGAAGATTGCTCATATTGAAAACCACAGCCAGTTTTCCAATCAAAATAAATGAGGATGAACCCAGACTTCTGCTTCCAGTCCTTCCCATGACCCTTACACATCTAAATTATAGGTTGGATTTGTTTAGTCAGGGCTTTTTTTTTTTTTTTTTGGCTTTGCTTTTGTCTCTTTTCCTCTTTCTTTTTGTTGTTGCTTTAGTACTGTTAGAAAGAATTGAGGAGTCAAAATGGGGTTGCAGAGACAAAGGCAATGGGTCCACCATGCCCTGACTTGATACTCTCTGGAAAATACATTGCAAATTTTCACCCACCAGAGTGGAGCAATGGACAGTTTCCTCCAGTCATCCAGTCAGGGACCCAGATCTCTCCAAGGAGAAATAGGAAACAATCAGCACCAAGTAATTGTAGCATAGTAGCTGTGCAATAGCTCTTTATGAAGCAAAGAGCTTAAACAAGCAGGAATGTAAATCACATAAGCCAAACTAAAGCATAAATGGATAAAGCAGCTTACACACTATGACTCCTTATATAGCTTAAGATCATCCTGGACATGTAAGGCAGCAGGTCTTCTAAGAGGTGCCAAAGAGGGTTATTTTTTGCACACTATGATCTCCATCTGATAACAGATACAGTGGATCTCCTTGACAACTAGGAAGGCATTCCAGAAGCTAAAAATCTATTTGGTAAAACAAAACCATAATGATCATTTTGAAAAAAAAAAAAAAAAAAAAACCTGTCCTTTTTTATTATAAAATTAATATATTTGAAAATACTTTCTAAATATAGTTAAGAAAATCTGAAAATACGTTGAATGTTTTTAAAATACAGTGATGCAAGAAGAAAATATGTATGGGTGTGTAAACTTTCATGCATTTATAGGCATCTCCCATTTTTTTTTAATGATTGAATAAAGATTCTTTGTATGGAAGTAACATAAGTTAATTAAGCAACCTTGCATTGATAGATACTCAATTATAATTTTTCTCCATTATAATTAAGGCTGCGATAACTCCTGCTTTGGTGAACAGCCATTAGTTATACACTGCATAGTTCTGATTATTTCTAATGACATTTTTAAAAAAGATTTATTTATTTGAGAGAGAGAGCATGCATGAGCGGGGAGGGGCAGAGGGAGAGGGAGAAGCAGACTCCCTGCTGAGCAGGGAGCCCCTGACGTGGGGCTGGATCCCAGGACCCTGAGATCATGACCTGAGCTGAAACCAAGAGCCAACCACTTAACTGACTGAGCCACCCAGGCACTCCAGCTCTGATTATTTCTTATATTTTTCTAAAAATGGAATTGCTGGGTCAAAAATGTATACATTTGAAAAGTTCTCAGATAATTACTGGCAAATTTCCCTGCAGAGGGGTACTTCTTTCCCCTTTCAGCAGCACAGTCTAGGAGACTCCACATTTCCTGGGGACATGTTCTAAATAAAAACAGTGATTTCCATTTTATTTCTTATTTCTTATGCACAAACACAAACCAACTCTTGCTCATTTTTTTCTCCCCTGCTAGTTCTCCTATCCTATCCTCTCTCAGACTGCTGCTTGAAATTCTTCCCACCTAATTCTCTGTGTGTGGTCTAGGGGAGTTGGCCCTTTTCTGTGCAGACACTTTATTCTTTATCAGAGAGGAATGCCATGCTTCATCTGACCCTGACTTGACAGCTCTGAGGTTTGGCAATAAACTCTTTTTATCCTGCTTATCGGATCTGAAGGTCAGAGGTAAGCCTGCAAATCCAAGTGCTATTTTTGACACAGAAAAGCCAAACATTCCCTGTTCATCAGAAACATCACAAACCTTCTTTGTTCTCTTTTACTAAATGCACTCCTGGGAACCCTTGATTTATTGTATTCTTCTCTCGGTCCTGTGTAATGACCTGCTACTGTGTGATAAGCAAAGATTGATTTTGCTTTCCTCTTGTAAAGAAAACACAACTTCCTTATTTGAAAAAGCATCCATGCTAGGAGCTGTGAACTGTGGTACCTCCCAGCACCAGCTCTCTTTGACCTTGGCACCAATTAGCAGGAGTACTTCTGAAGTCATGGCCTCCTGTCCACCACCACAGCAGGAAACATGGAGGTGACAGACATACTGTCCAATCCAGTAACCATTAGCCACATGTGACTATCTGAGCTCAAGTTAATTATTAAATAAATTTGAAAATCAGTTCCTCACCAGCACGACCCACATTTCGAGTGATCAATAGGTCAATGTGGCTAGTGGTTACTGTGTTGAACAATGCAGATTACAGAACATTTTCATCAACAAAGAAAATTCTGTCAGACACCTTTCATCTAGAGATTCATTTCTGGTAATCATCAGAAAAGGGCTGAGGGTAAATTGAGAAACAGAATTTGTAATTTACTTCTTTAGTCAGCTTCAGGTCTTTTTTTGCCTATATTTTGCCCTCTTCCCCCAAGTTCAAGTGTTTCTTCTTCCAAAGCATCCTATCCTCCTTAATTCCAACACTGCATCTCTGGTTCATACACTGCTTGGGAAGGAGTATTTATCCGTTACTTGCAGTGAAGAAATTTGATTATAGCAACAGAAGGAATAAAACGCAGGAGACAAATTCACTGTGTCAGCAGCATTTCCATTCCAGACCAGTATTCCTAACTCTGGATCCTGTCTCTCTTACTTTCTGCATCCTTACCATGAACCAGCAGTCTTAGAGGAAGCCTCAGGGCAAGGCTACCTAATGGTCTCAGTTAAGTCATTTATTCAGTACAAATTTATTGAGCACTTACTACATGTCCAGCACTGTCCCCAGCACTGAGGATATAGTAATGCTTCCAACAAAGTATCTGGCATCATAGAGCCATGCATTTTAGCAAACTACTGAGCACCACGATCTATGATTTTATGGCTTTCTTGAATAGAGCAAGCCTCTTTTAAACTTCTCACATATTATTATTTTCACTTTAGACTCCAAACGATTCTCCATTTCACACTCAGTCAGCTTGGATAACTTTGCATCTTCCCTTCATAAAAATCCCTTTATTCTCATTTAATACCCGCTTCAACATGCTACTTTCAAAAGAGAATTTAACTAGGTTAACAGAATCAGAATTATCACTCCCAGATAAAGAAATTGTTCTTTCCATAAGATCTACATTACATGAAATATGAGTTTATTTCAAGCCAAATTCATAATGACCAGAAGAATAGCTTTGTAGAGTCCATCCTGCGTACCACAGGGATATGATGGATAGGCACCAAACATGAGCTTCTGACAAAACCTGCAACAGTTTTTATTCTCTGTCCAAATATAGAAAACATTGCTTACTCCAAACACATCGATTAACCAGAGTAGATAAAAACATGATGTCATGGGAAAGTGGAATTCATACAGTGTTTTCAGTATTTACTCAAAGGAAGTCCTATGACCACTGTCTCCACTCCCCCCCTGCCCCTGTGGATGGGTGTACATGAACTTATTTCAAATGCTACCGTGATTCAGGTTTAGCCAGCTGACGGGGTCAGAAAGAAATGGGTTTTACTGGTTCTTTTCTCTACCAACAGACATTCAGTTTCAAGGGATGAACACGTTTTGGAATCTGTTCAAAAATAAGAATGCTAAATCATTCTGAAGACATAAAAGGGAAAGTCTCAAGGGCTGCTGGATATTTAATAATGCAAAAGCATTCCAGATTATTTGAAGCATTCTGATTAACTGAAATTGATGACTAGCTGTCAATTCCCTGACAAGAAATAATATGATTCTCTGTTGGATAACGGAGGAGAAAAATGTTAAGCCAAATATAACCCCTGTTGTTAACGTGTTGAAAGGCAATGTTTTCATCTGCACACATACATTTATACTTGCTGATTAAATTTCTTATTTAATCTTATATCTTATATCACAATATTAATATTCAAATCATTGTAAGCAGGGCTTCAGGTGAAAGCTCTTTCTCAGAACTACATATACTGGGAAAATAGTCTGTGAGAATCTTTATTTCTCTAGGGATTTGAGATGACCTTTTGTTGCTGTTACGCATAGGCAAAAGCAAGTCACTAACGAAGGTATCTGTATTACTGCTTATTCACGCAGTGATTCAATATGTTCATTCTGCTGATGCTTTTTAATTTGTGCATTACCTTTTTATTCAGCAAACATTTATTGCCTACTTTTCATCTAGGCAATGAAAACTCTGCCTTTTTAAGAAATAGAAATAGTGCTGACACCATTCATAATAAAAATAAATTATTGACTGCTTTTCATCTGTACCTGATACTCTCCTAGACATCAAGTTGGGTCATTTTCAATGGTCTCTGCTGTCTCAGAGTTTATCAAATGAACACAGCAGGTGTCTACCTTGTCTATAGGCAAAGAATAGTTCACTCTCGATGAATTCAAAGAGGGTCATAAAGAATATGGCTAATTATTTGTATAGATTTTTTGCAGCTGTTAACTTTTAGATTTTTGAATTTTATGTTGTTTTCCAATGTCATTAAATATAGGGGCTTAAGATCAGAAAGGCAACGAGACCTTCCTTGAGAATGATATGTGCATAACTTCCAAGGATATACTAGAAATCTTTCATTACTCAGATACATTCTTTCATTTCCTTCCCATCCTTATAATTTCATCCATCCTTATAATTGACTCATACGGATTCCAAATAAAGTTATTCCTGACCTGTTCTTGATGGACTGAAATGGTTTAGGAGATACAAAAAAGCTGAAGTTGCTCTTTGCCTCATAACATGAAAACCTTTATTCATTTTTCCTTCAATCACAATGTGTAGAGCTTAGAGTAAACACAGCTGTGTGTGGGTTCATCAAAGATTATTCATAAAATATGGCTCATCCCTAATCTAACTGAATAAAATATTAATGTACATCATAATGATGGGACTTTAAACATACACACAACATTCCTAAAAAAAAAAAAAAAAAAAAACCTGACAAACAAATCTATCATAAGCGCTTATATTTGTGGCTACAAAACTTACATTGAAAGCAAGCACTATTGAGGTACGCCGAAGACAAGAACATACAGTGTTCATATGGTATTCACTAGTGAGTTCGGCTGAGCCTGGCTCCTCCACACACATGTGAACTCTAAGGACCCACATCCATGCATGAATAATCATTAACTGAGCAACTACTTTATGCTTCTTAGAAATAGGATCCCTAACCTCAAACAGGGCAATATCCCTTCTCCTTTGTCACTGATTACTTTCTTCACATGGGATAAAGCAATATCAAAATTGAAGCATGGGCTTTAAAACAATTAAAATTGGCATTTGAATAACTTTAAGAACTAATCATGTGTGCTTTCTTTATCCTTGGTGTAACTCAATGAGGTAACTGATACTGTAGGGACCAAGAGCAGACTGCCCCAAGATGGGCCAGTTGGGCACAAAGATTATATTGAGCTGAAGGCAATCAACACCCTGTGGGCTCAAGAAAAATTTTTGCCCCTCCCTTAACTACATGGAAGAATCTAAACTGGGAATCTTTCCCAGAATAAGGTTATTACTAAAGATAAATTTTATCTGAGTGACCCATCTGTACAGCAAACGTCTCATTACCAAACACCTGCCCCATGAAATGCATCCCTTTCCTCTGAAGTTCCAAACTTCCTGGCTCCTTCTCCTTAGTTCCAGATGACGTATTTACCTCATTTCGTCTGTCTTTGAAATTTCCATGTCTGTGTGGATTCCCCATCATACAAAATTAAATCTGATTTTCTCCTGTTAATTGGTCTCCTGTCAATTTGATTCTTAGTCCAGCTAGTAGGACCTTGAAGGGGACAGGATATTCTGGCTCCTTGCCAATATTAATAATTCTGTTTCCCTGAGAAGGGAAAACTGGGGCTTATGGAAAGTAGTTTAAGACTGTCTATTCAGGGACAAAATCAGAGTTTCAGTACATGTCCTTAGGCTTGTTAGCAGATGTTTGGTTAGGAACACACTTTTGTGAATAGAATTTTGTATGAAAAAAGCATCAAAGATGCATCAGTTGTCTGAGTATAATCTTAATCATAAATAATCCTAACCATGACCTCAAATTCAAGAAGTTTTCCTTATGTTCTCCCAAGATAGTAAGAAACAGGTGAGCATGTGAAGTTTCCTTGGGTACCAACCTGCTGCTATATTAGCCATAAAATACAGGGAATCATGGCACTGTTGCCTTGGTAACAAGATATGAGGAAGCCTGCCTGGGGCACCTCCACACCTCTCTCTGTGTTCTTTTGACAAAACAACAGGATGTGGGTGAGTGTGCACAACTCAAAGCCAGCCTCCTCTGAGAGCTTACTGTTAAAACAAGAGAAAGTTTGGAAGAATAATGTCACTGATTACCTGTGTGAGCACTTTACATTCCACAAACCCAGTCATGCTAAGTTCAAGGTCACTGCTTTGGGGAAAAAAAGACCAAGTTAACCCAATATCACTGCTGAATGCTCAAGTAATAGGGCCATAAAAGCTCAGTCAAATGTGTAATCATGTCCAAGACCTATTGTCAAAATTATAGAATAAAATGTAATGTCCTAGAAACTGATAAAATCTTAGGTAGTCATTACTTAGAAAAATAAAAATGACAAAGTGCTTCCTCTTAATGTATAAACTATCCCTAAGATTGGCCTTGGAATCAGAGAAATTTTGCCACTTAACTAGCCGTGTGACCTTATGAGATATTATGTAGCTCTCTAGGTCACCATAAAATGGAAATAACAATACTTACCCTACAGTACTGTGAGAAGGATTTAATGAAATAATGTTTATCAATGGTTCCCCATAAGGAGTGACTCTGCTCTCCATGGGACATTTGGCAATATATAGTATAGTACTTTCAATTATTTGTTAGACATCTACTAGAAGCACTACAACATAAGGAAAATACAAAGGATTATAATTCCCTGATATGAGAATTACCTTGAAAAATACTAAATAGATAAAAGAAGAGTTTAGCAATAATGCATAGGAGAAATAAATGATTAAGACACAAGAAGTGGAAATCAACTTCCAAAATGGCAGTGACCTCAGGAAACTCCCCTCCTGTGACAATAAAAATATGGGCAAAACAATGGAAATAAAACATTTCAGAATGTAAGCAATTAACTAAAGTACAAATCAAACTGAGATTCATCTACCCAAAAGAACTAATGAACCTTAATAAGACAATACATTTCTGTAACATTTTACCTGGTAGCTAACCCCATCTCCCTTTCCTTCCCAGCTCAGGAACTTGGTAGCCCAAAGCCAGCAGAATTGCAGAAAACAGTAAGATCCGATTGTTTTCTGAGCTGTGAAAAGTACCCTCAAGCAAAACTGAACTTTTGTCCAAACCTGTAGATCCCTGGAAAATGGGTATTCTCAGCATGTGATGGCTATTTGATGTGACACAGAGCCTCAGCTCAGCAGGGGAGCAGGGAAGAAGTAGGTAACCTTTAAAAGCTCACACATATCCCTAGGGATCTAAAAGGCTGAGCATCTACAAGGCTCTATGCATACCCAGGAAAGATCTAAGAAAGGAAAAATACTTAGTCACTCATCTTTTCTTGACCTTGAGGCCATGACCAAGCAGGAAGTGAAAGCTGAAGGTGCTGTGTAAACTATCATTGGCAAAAAGTGAAGGACATACAGAAAGTATTTAAGGAAATCTTGTGACCAACCATTGACTGACCACTAAATTATATTGATCAACAAGTCACCCTCAGGAAGCCAGGCTTAAAAATAAAGACAAAAACATTTCCTAAAAATATAGCAGAGAAATCACTAGCCACATATAGGATGGAAGACAGAATCTATAGAATTAGCCCAGGAAAGTAACTAAACAAATAAGCAGCAACAGAAAAAAACTAAAACAACATAAAACAACAACAATAAATCTTGATGGGAAGGAATATGTTAGTGTCCAGTTTTCCACAAAATATAATGAAATGTGCAAACAAATGTAAAGTATGCCACATACACAGAGGAAAGAGTAGACAACAAAAACTGTTTCTGAGGAAGCCCCAAGTATTGATTTAATATATGAAGACTTAAAAATCAGCTACTATAAATACGTTCAAAGAGCTAAAGGAAAACATGTCTAAAAAATTAAAGGAAAATACGGTCATGATAGTCTCACTAAAGAGAGAATATGAATAAAGACAGAAATTATTATTATTTTTTAATTTTATTGTGTTATGTTTGTCACCATACAATACATCATTGGTTTTTGATGTGGTGATCCACGATCCATTGTTTTTGCATAACACCCAGTGTTTCATGCAGTATGTGCCCTCCTTAATACCCATCACCGGGCTAACCAGTCCTCCCTCCCCCCTCCCCTCTAAAACCCTGTTTGTTTCTCAGAGTTCATAGTCTCTCATGGTTCATCTCTCCCTCCAATTCCCCCCCCCATTTTTCCCTTCCTTCTCCTAATGTCCTCCATGTTATTCCTTATATTCCACAAATAAGTGAAACCATATGATAATTGATTTTCTCTGCTTGACTTATTTCACTTAGCATAATCTCCTCCAGTTCCATCCATGTTGATGTAAAAGTGGGGTATTCATCCTTTCTGATGGCTGAGTAATATTCCATTGTCTATATGGACCACATCTTCTTTATCCATTCATCTGCTGAAGGGCATCTCAGCTCTTTCCACAGTTTGGCTATTGCGGACATTGCTGCTATGAACATTGGGGTGCATATGGCCCTTCTTTTCATTACATCTGTGTCTTTGGGGTAAATACCCAAAAGTTCAATTGCTGAGTCATAGGGTAGCTTTATTTTTAATTTCTTGAGGAACATCCACACTGTTCTCCAAAGTGGCTGTACCAACTTGCATTCCCACCAACAGTGTAAGAGGGTTCCCCTTTCTCCACAACCTCTCCAACATTTGTTGTCTCTTTCCCTGTCCATTTTTGCCATTCTAACTGGTGTAAGGTGGTATCTCAATGTGGTTTTGATTTGAATTTCCCTGATGGCTAATGATGATGAACATTTTTTCATGTGTCTGTTAGCCATTTGTATGTCTTCTTCAGAGAAGTGTCTGTTCATATCTTGTACCCACTTTTTGACTTGATTATTTGTTTTTTGGGGGTTGAGTTTGAGAAGTTTTTTATAGATCTTGGATACAAGCCCTTTATCTGTAGTGTCATTTGCAAATATCTTCTCCCATTCTGTGGGTTGCCTCTTTGTTTTGTTGACTGTTTCCTTTGCTGTGCAGAAGCTTTTTATCTTGATGAAGTCCCAAAAGTTCATTTTTACTTTTTGTTTTTTTAAAGATTTTATTTATTTATTTGAGAGAGAGAGAATGAGAGAGAGCACATGAGAGGGGGGAGGGTCAGAGGGAGAAGCAGACTCCCTGCTGAGCAAGGAGCCCGATGCGGGACTCCATCCAGGGACTCCAGGATCATGACCTGAGCCAAAGGCAGTCACTTAACCAACTGAGCCACCCAGGCGCCCTCATTTTTACTTTTGTTTCACTAGCTTTTGGAGATGTATCTTGAAAGAAGTTGCTGTGGGCGATGTCAAAGAGGTTACCGCCTATGTTTTGTTTGTTTTTTTTTTTAAGATTTTATTTATTTATTTGAGAGAGAGAGAATGAGAGAGAGCACATGAGAGGGGGGAGGGCCAGAGGGAGAAGCAGACTCCCTGCCGAGCAGGGAGCCCGATGTGGGACTCGATCCAGGGACTCCAGGATCATGGCCTGAGCCAAAGGCAGTTGCTTAACCAACTGAGCCACCCAAGCGCCCCACTGCCTATGTTCTCCTCTAGGATTTTGACGGATTCCTGTCTCATGTTGAGGTCTTTCATCCACTTTGAGTTTATCTTTGTGAATGGTGTTAGAGAATGGTCGAGTTTCATTCTTCTGCATGTGGCTGTCCAATTTGCCCAGCACCATTTATTGAAGAGACTGTCTTTTTTCCATTGCATGTTTTTTCCTGCTTTGTTGAAGATTATTTGTCCAAAGAGTTGAGGGTCTATATCTGGGTTCTCTATTCTGTTCCATTGATCTATGTGTCTGTTTTTGTGCCAGTACCATGCTGTCTTGGTGATCACTGCTTTGTAATATAGCTTGAAATCGGGCAACGTGATGCCCCCAGCTTTGTTTTTCTTTTTCAACATTTCCTTGGCGATTCAGGGTCTTTTCTGATTCCATACAAATTTTAGGATTGTTTGTTGCAGCACTTTGAAAAATGTCGTTGGAATTTTGATTGGGATGGCATTGAAGGTATAGAATGCTCTGGGTAAGCATAGATATTTTAACAATGTTTATTCTTCTGATCCATGAGCATGGAATATTTCCATCTTTTTGTGTCTTCTTCAATTTCTTTCATGAGTGTTCTGTAGTTCCTAGAGTATAGATCCTTTACCTCTTTGGTTAGGTTTATTCTGAGGTATCTTATGGTTTTTGGTGCCATTGTAAATGGAATCGTTTCTCTAATTTCTCTTTCTACAGTTGCGTTGTTAGTGTATAGGAAAGCAACTGATTTCTGTGCATTGATTTTGTATCCTGCCACATTACTGAGTTGCTGTATGAGTTCTAGTAATTTGGTGGTGGAGTCTTTTGGTTTTCCACATAAAGTATCATAAGACACAGAAATTATTAAAAAGAACCAAGAAGAAATTATGAGACTCCAAAAAGAGGAGAGAGAGAAAATGGCAAAAAACAAAAACAAAACTAAAAAACACAAAAACTGAAAACCCACATATATTTGAAGGAAATAATGGCCTAAAACTTTCCAATTTTCCTAAAAAATGTATCAACACAATAAAAAACATCAATGATATCCAAATAGAATAAATTCAAAGAAATCAAAGAATATGATGTATCAGGCGCCTGGGTGGATCAGTTGGATAAGTGACTGCCTTTGGCTCAGGTCATGATCCCAGAGTCCCAGGATGGAGTCCTGCTTCAGGCTCCCCACTTAGCAGGGAGTCTGCTTCTCCCTCTGACCCTCCCCCTTCTTGTATTCTCTCTCTTTCGCTCTCAAATAAATGAATAAAGTCTTTAAAAAAAAGAATATGATGTATTATAGTCCAATTGCCAAATTAAAAATTCCAAGAGAAAATCTTGAAAATAACAACATAGAAAAAAAAATCCTCAATAAAATTAACAGTTATTTTCTCATCAGAAACCACGGAAGCCTGAAAAGAGTGCAATGACATTTCAAAATGTTGAAAGAAATACTGTCATCCAACAATTCTGTATACAGATAAACCATCCTTCAAAAGCTTAGAAAAATTAGGACATTACCAGATAAATAAAAATAGAGAATTTATTGCTAACAGACCTCCCTTGCAGGAAATCTCAAAGGAGACCTTCAATGAAGTACAATGACACTAGATAGTAACTTGAATTCATATGAAGACATAAGAGCACTAATTGAATTAGCTACATAGGTATTATGAAATACAACAGAAATGTACTTTTGTTTGTAGCTGTTTTATTTAAAAAAATTTTTTTCATTTAAAAATTTACAAATTTGTATTGAAGTGTTTATAACATATATAGTTTGTATGAAATGATAATAGTACAAAGGAGGAGTGAGGGAATGGAGTTATAGTAAAGCAAAGTTTTTTGCTTTGAAATTAGATCAGCAATATTTAAAAGCATATTTTAATTTTAGATTAAATTTAGGTTTTTTAAAGATTTTATTTATTTATTTGAGAGAGAGAGAGTGCACAAGCAAGGGGAGGGACAGAGGGAGAGGGAGAAGCAGCCTCCCCACTGAGCAGGGATCCCAGTGTGGGGCTCAATCCCAGGACCCTGATATCATGACCTGAGCTGAAGGCAGACACTTAACTGACTGAGCCACACAGGTGTCCCTAGGTTATTTTATTTTATTTTATTTTATTTTATTTTATTTTATTTTATTTTATTTTATTTTATTTTATTTTATTTTATTTTATTTTATTTAGGATTTTATTTATTTACTTGAAAGAGAGAATATGAGTGGTGGGAGAGGCAGAGGGAGAGGCAGAGGGAGAGGCAGATGGAGAAGCAGGCTCCCTGCTAAGCAGGGAGCCTGACACAAGGCTTATCCCAGGACGCTGGGATCATGACCTGAGCCAAAGGCAGATGTTTAACTGACTGAACCACCCAGGCACCCCTTAATTTAGGTTTTAATTAAGATGCTAATGGTAACTTGCAGGATATCCATAAAGAAAATAACTCAAAAATATATTAAAAGTTCCAAAAATAAATTCAAAAAATTCAAAAAATACACTCGTTAATATTTATTTAATGTTGGGAAGACACAATTTCAGGGATAAGGGAACAAAAAAGACCTACAAAAAACAAGCAGCAGGGCACCTGGGTAGCTCAGTCATTGAGTGTCTGCCTTTGGCTCAGGTCATGATCCCAGGGTTCTGGGATCAAGCCCCACATCGGGCTCCCTGCTCAATGGGAAGCCAGCTTTTCCCTCTGCCTCTCTCTCTCTCTCTCTCTCCATCTCTCATGAATAAATAAATAAAATCTTTAAAAAAAAAAAACAAATACCAAAACAGCAGATGTTTTCCTACCTTATTAGTAATCACATTAAGTGTAAATGGATTAAATTTTCTAAAGAAAAGACAGAGACTAGAAAAATGTATTTTAAAATATGTTCTAGCTCTATATTGTCTACCAAAGACACACTTTAGATTCAAAGACAGAAATCAGTTAAAAATAGAAGAATAGGATAAGATGTACCATGCAAGAAGTAACAAAGATAGTTGGGGTAGTAATAGTATTATCAGACCAAAAAAATGCATTTTAAGATCAAAACTGTTGCTTAAAGACAAATGGCATTTTATAATGATAAGAGGGTCAATTCATCAGGAAGATATAATGATTACAAACACACATGTACCTAATAGCAGTGCACCAAAATACATGAGACAAAACCTAACAGAACTGAAGGGGAAAACAGATAATTTAATCATAATAATCAGAGATTTCAAAATTCTATATCCAATAATGAACTGGGCAATGAAGCTGATTATGGACAAGAAAATAGAATATTTAAATTACACTATAAACCAACCAGATCTAACAGACATACATTGAACACCCCTCTCAACAGCAGCAAAGTATATGTTTTTCTCAATTGTACATGAGACATTCTCCAAGACAGAACATATACTAGGAAATAAAACAAGACATAATAAAACTTAAAGGACTGAAATAATACTCTCTCTGACCACAATAAAATTAAATTAGAAGTCAACAACAGAAAAAAACTTGGGAAATTCACAAATATGTGGAAAATAAACAGTAAACTCCTAAATAACCAAAGGGTCAAGGAAGAAATCACAAGGGACATCAGAAAATACTTTGAGACAAATTAAAACAAAAACTAAACATACCAAAACTTATGGAAAGCAGCTTAGCAGTTCTTGGAGAAAATTTTATAATTGTCAATACCTACATTAAAAAAATTTCAAGTCAATAACCAAACCTTTTACCCTAGATGATTAGAAAAATAAAATTAAGCTGAAAAGACAAGGAAGAAGGAAATAATAATGATTAGTGAAAATAAAATAATTTAAAAAAATAGAGATTACAGAAAAAACCCAGAGTAGACACACTTTTAACTAGATTAACCAAAAACAACAGCAACAACAACAACAAAACAACAAAACAAAAAAACCTCAAGAAAAGATTCAAGTTATTAAAATCAGGAAACAAGAGGGGACTACTGACCTTACAGAGACAACAAGGACTCTAAAAGAATATGATGAATAACTATATGACAACAAATGTGGTAAATGAGAAAAAGTGGACACATTTGTAGAAAGTCACAAGCTACAGAAAGTGACTCAAAAAGACATTTTAAAAAAAATCTGAATAGATGTATCACAACCAAAGAGACTGATTAGGTCATTTAAAAACTTCCAACAAAGGAATGCACAGGACAGATGACTTCACTAGTAATCTCTACTAAACGTTTAATAAAGAATAATGTTTCTTCACCAACGCTTCCAAAAAGAGAAGAGAGAACACTTCCCAGCTCATTCTGCGGCCAGTATTACACTGATGCCAGAATCAGAGAAAGATATCACAAGAAAATGACAGATCAATATCCTTATAAATATATATGCAAAAATCCTAGTGGATCAAATCCCACAACATACAGAAGGATTATACATCATGACCAAGTGAGATTTATCAGAGGATTGCAACATTAGTTTAGCATATGAAAATCAATCAACAGATACAGAGAAAGCATCTGAGAAAATCCCATACACTTCTATGATAAAGATATTCAACAAACTAGGAACAGAAGGAGCTGCCTCAACCTGATACAGGACATGTATGAAAACACATAGGAAACATCATATATAATATAGAAAAGACTGAGCAGTGTTGCCACTAAGATCAATACCATGACAACACCATTTCTATTCAACATTGTACCAGATTTCTAGCCAACATAATTAGACAATAAAAAAAGATAAAGACATCCAAATTGGAAAAAGTAAAACTGCAGATGACACGTTCAAAATTCTAAGGAATTCACTAAGAAACTACTGGAACTAATACAAGACTTCAGCAGTATGGTAGGATTCAAGAGCAAGATAGAAAAATCACTGGTAGTTCTATACACTAACAATGAACAATCTGAAAACGAAATTAAGAAAACTATCCCATTTATAATAGCAACAAAAAGAAAAAAGCAACTAGAATTAAATTTAACAAAAAAAAAAGTGTAAGATTATACACTGACAACTATAAATGTTGTTGGAAAAAATTAAAGATCTACGTAAGTGGAGAAACATCCTATGCTCATAGATCAGAAGATTTAACACTGTTAAGGTTACAATGTTCCCCAAATTGATCTCCATATTCCCCAAATTGATCTCCATAATCTATCAAAATCCCAGATGTGGGTTTTTTTTTTTTTTGCAGATATTGACAAGCTGACCCTAAAGTTCATGTGTAAATGCAAGTGACCCAGAAAAGCCAAAATAATCTTAAAAAGGAAGAACAAAGTTGGAAGATTTTCATGTCCTAATTTCAAAACTATAAATTGACAGTAATTAAGAGAATATGATACAGGCATAAGGATAGACACATAGATCAGTAGAACAGATGGACAGTCCAGATATAAACTTTCATTCATGGGTGATTGATTTTTGACAATGGGCCCAAGGAAATTAAATGGGAAAGAATAATCTTTTCAGTAAACATTTGCGGGACAACTGGATATCCACATGGAAAATATTTAATTTGGGCCCCTTTTCACTCCACATGAAAAAAATTAACTAAAATGGATCATGGACCTAAATGTAAGATCTGAAACTATGAAACTCCTGGAAGAAAATAAGGGATATAAAGAAGATGTGGTATATATATACAATGGAATATTATGCAGCCATCAAAAGGAATGAGATCTTGCCATTTGCAACGATGTGGATGGAACTGGAGGGTATTATGTTGAGCGAATTAAGTCAAACAGAGAAAGACATGTATCATATGACCTCACTGATATGAGGAATTCTTAATCGCAGGAAACAAACTGAGGGTTGCTGGAGTGGGGGGTGGGGTGGGAGGGACGGGGTGACTGGGTGATAGACACTGGGGAGGGTATGTGCTCTGGTAAGCGCTGTGAATTGTGCAAGACTGTTGAATCTCAGATCTGTACCTCTGAAACAAATAATGCAATATATGTTAAGAAAAAAAAAAAGAAGAAGAAGGTAGCGGGAGGGGAAGAATGAAGGGGGGGAAATCAGAGGGGTAGACGAACCATGAGAGACGATGGACTCTGAAAAACAAACCGAGGGTTCTAGAGGGGAGGGGGGTGGGAGGATGGGTTAGCCTGGTGGTGGGTATTGAGGAGGGCACATTCTGCATGGAGCACTGGGTGTTATGCACAAACAATGAATCATGGAACACTACATCTAAAACTAATGATGTAATGTAGGGGATTAACATAAGAATAAAAAAAAAGAAAAGAAAGGATAAACTCATGACCTTGACCTTCAATTGGGCAATGGGTTCTTGGAAATAACACCAAAAACAAAAGCAACAAAAGAAAAAATACATAAATTTAATTTCATTAAAATTAAAAACTTGTGCATCAAAAGACATCATCAACAAAGTGAAAAACCAACCTTCATAAAGGGAGAGAATATTTCAAAATCTTTTATCTGCCAAAGGACCTGTGTCCAGCATATATAAAGAACTTTTTCAATTCAACAATAAAAAGATAAATATCCCAATGGGTAAAGTGCCAAAGGATTTGAATAGACATATCTCCAAAGACAATATACATATGTCCAATAAACAAATGAAAAGATGTTCATCATCATTAGTCATTAGGGAAAATGGAAATCAAAACCAAAATGAGATACTACTGCACATCCACCAGAATAGCTAAAATAAAAAAGATATATAATGACAATTATTGGCAAAGAGGTAGAAAAGTGGCATCCTCACATATTGCTAGTGATAATGTAAAATGGTGCAGCCACTTTGAAAAAGAGTTTGGCCATTACTCACGAAGTGAAAAACAGTTACCATATGATCCACTAATTCCATCCCTTGGTATATAACTTAGAGAAAAGAAAACATGTATCTACACAAAAACTTGTACATGAGTGTTCATGAAACATTCATAATAGCAAAATATATGAACAACCTAAATTTTTATCAACTGATAAATAAGTGGTATATTTATATTATAGTATGTTGTTGAGCAATAAAAATTAATGAGGTGCTGACACATACTAAACTTGAAAACATTATGATAAATTAAAGAAGAAACTCACAAAAGACCACTTATTTTATGTTTCTATGTATGTGACTTGTCTACAACAGGAAACCAGAGACAGAAAGCAGATTAGTAGTTGCCCGGGAATAGGGATGTTGAAGGATGGGGAATAACAATTAATATGCACAGGGCTACTTTTTGGGGTCATGAAGATTTTCTAAAATTAGAGGGTGGTGATGGTTCTATAACCTGGAATACATTAAAAACCAATGAACCATGTACTTTAAACATGTGAATTTTACAGTATGTGAAATGGACCTCAGAAAGCTGTCATAAAGAATCCAGAGGTGGAAAAAACACTATCAAGAGTGAGAGAATCAAAGAAACCAGGAAAAACTGATATAAAAAAGTATGATATATGGAGGCCTTGAAGGATGGCTATGGTGTGTTCTATCACACATCTGAGTGTGTGACTCATATCTATCTGTTTGCAGTGCCGGCCATTTCTTTTCTACACCTGGGCCTTGAACAAATCTAGCTGAACTGTTAGCTCTTTCATATTTCACAGATAAACGATCACTGGGGAAAACATGTCAGAAGGAAGAGGAGTCCACCACAATGGCTAGATTCTTGATAAGACAAATACTCAGCTGAGGAATCATAAATATACACTTAATTATCTGGAACAGAACCCAAGAGCAGTGGTTTTCCCAGTGCATGCAACTGGGAGAATCAAAGGCAGGAGTAGGAGGAACCATTAGTTCAATTGTTCCTTCGTTCATTCATTCATTCATCCTTTTCAGTGCTATCTCAAACTCTGGAAGAATAGAGACACAGGACAGACCTCAATCTTGATCTTAACACACTTAACAAATCTGTTGGAGTTTCTTAACCATGACTCTTTTTTTTTTTAATTTTATTTATTTATTTTAGAGAGAGAGAATGAGAGAGAGCACATGAGAGGGGGGAGGGTCAGAGGGAGAAGCAGACTCCCCACCGAGCAGGGAGCCCGATGCGGGACTCAATCCCGGGACTCCAGGATCATGACCTGAGCCGAAGGCAGTCGCTTAACCAACTGAGCCACCCAGGTGCCCCCCATGACTCTTGATAAAAACAAAAATATTCAACTCAAAGGGTCTTCTTAAGCAAAAAAAAAAGAAAAACTGAAACTCAGAACTTGGAAGTTCAGGAAGACCGGACTACAGACAAGCCTTATTCCAGGAGCTCAGGGTTGTCAGGGCTCAGTCTCTCCTTTCTCTCTCCTGGTTTCTGCTTTTCTTCACTGCCATTCTCAGACTGGTCTTGCTCAATGACTGGCAGAATGGCTACCAACTTTTTTTTCAGGTATTTAATTTCCCTTAAAAGTTAATAAATTGATCCCAGAGAAGTTTCCTGTTAACCTGAGTTATGGGCTTGCTTATCCTCCTTTCAAAGTTGTTGTTGGTGGGCATGTTAGTTGGGAGGAATGGGCAGGGTCAGGACACATGATTGGCAGCCCCAACATACCAGGTGAGCAAGAACCATAACCACCACTCTCTACTCCAAAGACAGTCGTGAAGTCTCTACAGATTCCCATAAAAAGAATTTGTTAAATGCTGTACAAATGGGGTGAATTAAATACTAGTGAGGTAGAGAGGAGCAAAAAATCTCTTCTCACTGCAGATTTTCAGCAAAGGAGGTAGGATTTTAATTTGGAACTAACATGAACTCCAATATAAGCTTCCAGCAGGTGAGTAGGGGGAGAATAGCGAGGCAGTCATGCTATTAAGCGGGAATCTCACAGACTGTGTGGAAGGACATGTCCGAGTGTCATCACAAGGGTGATGGGGATTTTCCAAAGGCAAAAAGTAGAGAGGGGAGAACCATTCCCACGGTTGCCCTCCTGGGACCCTCCTTTTTCTAGCATAAGAAATCTATGTGATTTCATATTTTTATTCAGATCTTTTCTCTTAAGCTGACCCTCTCCTCTTCCCAACTTGCTAAACATAAGCAAAAGGGTCACGAATACCTGAGTGGGCAAACCAATAGAATTTTCTGCAGGAAACGAGTTATACGTGACGACCTCCAGGAGCTGCTGGGCTTTCTCCCTGCATGTGAGGCGGGCACCTCACCCAAACAGGCAACCACCGTTCCACAGCAAGGAACTGAAACACATACAGGATGAGTGAACTCCAGCAAACTGTCACAGGGCATTAATTTAAAGCTATTAGACACTCATTATAGCTTCATCGATTTTTTTACAGGGAGAAATGAACATTGCTGGACTTGTGAATCTTACCTCACTGCCTGTGAGTTAGATTCCTCGTTTTGTTCACTTTGAGGATAATGTCAAAGCTGAGGTTCTTGCTACTGTAGAAGATCCCTCCACCCATCTCATCCTCCTTCTCCTTCCCACATATCTCTCTATTGATAATAGCTTTTTTTTGAGAGAGAGAGAGCGAGTGAGCGAGCAAGCATGGGGGGTGGGAGGGGGTGGGCAGAGGGAGAAGGAGAGAGGATCTTAAGCAGGCTCCACACCTAGGATGGAGCCCAACGTGGGGTTTGATCTCAGAACCCTGAGATCATGACCTGAGCTGAAATCAAGAGTCCAATGCTCAATGGACTGAGCCACCCAGGTAGCCTGAAAATAGCTTTTATCCTAAACCACCCCACATGAGTTCACACTTTCTCATTTCTTTCTCACTTTAACAAGGAAAAAGAGAATCTCTGGATTTAAATCCTAGCTCTACCATTGAACAGGTTCTGGCCTTGGGCAAATTATTCAAGATTTTCATTTTTCTGTTTCCTTTTATTAAAATGAGGCTAATAACAGTACCTGTCTCATTGGGTTGCTATGAATACTGAATAGGCTAGGACAGGCAAAATCTTTAAAACAGGGCTGATAATAAGCACAAAAACTTAATTAAATCTATTATTTAGCACAAGAATATTTTCATCCCCTCTGAGTGTCTCACTAAGGTCTTGGTGGCTTGTAGGAATTCAGATCGGACCTGAATGAAATATTCCTCAATAAGCAGCCTGAGCCAATGGTTCTGCCACCCCCACCTCACCCTGTCCCGTAATTACGTACTTGTAAGTGCTGTCGGCAGTAAATAGAGAAAAGTCACAGAACCAAGAGGACTGCATTCAGAACAAGGTTTACGGTGCAAGCTTTATTGAGGCCTTCTGCCCTGCCTTCATGTGTTTCTTCCCCCTGCCTTTTCCAATCCTGAATGCAGCCACTCCAGCTCTTCACGGCTTTTCCCAAACCCTTTACTGTGGGATGGCGTGACCGGCAGGGGGGAGCACATACTTAGCACACCAGCAGAGTTGGCACTCCAGGAAGGAAAAGAGAAAAACAGGAAATCTGGAGAAAGGCCTCTTTTGGCGTCAGCATATATTAAAAGCTACATTACTTCAAACAAATTCTGTTTTATAAAATTGAGATTCCCCGTCGACCTGCAAATAAACAGGGTGCAGTGACAGAGGCAGGTCGTTCAGCACTTAGTGTCCTGGTCGATGAGCCTCTCCATTTTACTGCACAGAAACAGTGAAGAAGGTCAGACACGAACTCGCTCTATCTCCAAAACCCCTCATCTTCAAATGCATCTGTGCTCACACACCTGCTTCCTTTCTTCATTCTAGTTGCAGAATAAAAGAGGTCCTGCTCTGCCCTTTGCTTCTTCTAATGCCACTTCTCTGTCTCTTTCTATCTTATTCTCCCAGCTGCTTCTCAGCTTATCAAATAGGCTCATACATCTCCTATTTTTGGACACACGATACATCTTTCCCAAGGTTTGACCATGTATCCTTGCCCTGTTCTGCGGCAATGTGAAACAACCAGTTATCCCAATGTGTTTCCTTCCCTTGCTTACCCTTCTTCTTTCCCTGATTAACTAGGAGATGCGGGCTTGCTGTTCTCAGCATCCCACTGACACTGCTCTCTGTAAGTCAGTAGCAGCTACCTGGTCCTCATCCTGGAGCCTCTGGGGCTCTCACTAACGTCCCTGAGGCACCCGATCCCCTCCAGCAATGCTTTCTCTCTTGACATCCCTTGCTCCCTTGACTTCCAAATCAACAATTCCCATTTGTTCTATGCCTTACCTGGCTTTACTTTTCTTGTTTGCACACTCCTTTCTTATTTATTCGAGGCCCTGCCCTGATCCCACCAACTCAGAAATCTTTGAGAATAGGTCTTAACAATTTCTATTTTTACACAAGATCCCTAGGTAATTCTTAGAGACAACTGCTCTTTCTACTGGTCATGTTGCCAATCTTCCTTCCTCCCATCCTTTCTCCATATGGTTACCAGAACGGTCTCTAATAAACACAAGCCAGACCTAATCCTATACTATTTAAAACCCTCAATCACTGTCCATCACAGAGCACAGTTCAAACTCATTACCATGACATAAAGGCCCTTCAAAACCTAGCACTTTCCCACTCTTCAGCATTTCTATCTCTACTTCATTGGGTTCTTAAACTCAGGTTGCAGAGTTATTGTGATTTCCCAAAATGTGATTTTATACTTCTGTGCCTCTGAATCTATTATTTGCTCAGTAAGTCTTATTTTTCTTTCTGAGTACTCTATGGTACCTTTCCTGATCACTGTATCTATCTGGCTTCCTCTTTATGATGCGATCTTATCTTTAGGATAAGACCTATGTCATCCATATTTGTACCAAAGCATTAATTGCAAAACCTGGCATTTTTAGTTTTCCAGTGTTGCTTTGGTATGTTTGATGAATGTATGAATAAATGAAAGTATGGGAAGAACAATAGCAAATACTCACTGAGCACTTACTATGGGCTAGGCGTATACATATTGGCAAGTCTGTTCCTCACAACTTCATGAGGTGGATAATACACAGACCAAGAAAGTGAGGCTTCAGGAGTAAATTTATCTCTCAAAGTCACATGGTAATGGTTGAAATTGGAATTTTAACCTAGGCCAAATCTACTATCAGACTGCATGCGCTCAACCTCAATGCTTTATTGAGTTAATAAGCAAAATATTGAGGCTCATCATTAAAAATCAGGTTAACATGAATCAAAGTTTGAAGCAGAATAATTTTGATTTAATAGAATTTATCAAAGAATACCCCATAACAAAAAATAAAGACTCAAGGTTTTACAGAGGGCATCTATCAAATGCTCAAAAATGAGTTAATCTTAACAGTCATTAATCCTCCAAGAGCAAAGAAAAAGACAAATTCAATGAAGTTTTCACCTTATACTTTCACTCTACATGTCACTTATGAATATCAATGTAAAATTCCTCCATATTAGCAAATATTACCTAATGCCACATAAATAATTATTCGCCCTAACCTAGTTGGATAAATTCCCAAAATGTTAGGATGGTTCAATATTTAAATAATTTCAATTCAACATCTTAATATATCCGAGGAGAAAACCATATGATAAAGACTTTAAAAGCTTTGACAGAATTAAACACTTATTCTTGATTGGAAAAAACAACAACAACAACAACTGTCTGCTATGTTATCATATAGAAACCCTAGAGGCATTTTCATTTTCACAGTGCTCAGACAACATCACAATGAACACTCTATCTGGGCACTCCTCACCAGGTTTAAACATGCACTGGAGAAGTAGTCATGAAAAGAGACAAAAAAAAAAAACTACTGGAGAGAGAATAGGTAAAGAGGAAGTACACTCATATGTGCTTATATAAGATAATATACTTTAAAAGACCCAAGAGGACCAATGATGATGCTAATAAAAATAAGATATTAAAGAAGCAGAATATAACATAAACTACAAAAATCAATCGCCCTCATTTATACATTTAATAACCAGTTTAAAAGCTCAGCAAAAGAGGAAAACCACATAACAACAACAGTCGTGACCAAAAAAGTAGTAAGAAAAAAGAAATATACTAACAATTTTTTTTTTTTTAAATGTGGAAACACAGGAGGAAAACTCTAAAACACTCCTGAAAGACACAAAATGAGACTTGGACAAGAAAGATACCCTTGCTCTTAGAATCACTCGACGTTGTCAAGATGTCAATCCTCCCCAAGTTGATATGTACATTTAATGCTGCTTCTATAAGAAAATGAGCAAGTTAATTTTCTGGAGCTAGACAAATCTCTTGGAAAGTGTGTGTGTGTGCGTGTGTGTGTGTGTGGGTGTGTGTGGGGGGGGCGCGCGCGCACGAGCTCATGCATGCATGCGCACATAATGCAAGCATAGCAAGGAAAATAAATTGTGGAATTAAAAAAAAAGCAATGAGGAGTGGCTAGCTCTATTAGATTTAAAACATACCACAAAGCCCATTTAAAACAGCAATGAACTGGAACATGAACAGACAGACAAACCACTGGAACAGAAGTCCCCCCAAATTTACCCAAATATATTTGGTAATTTACCATATAATGAAGGGATTTCTCAATCACTTCTTGATAAGCAGACTAGAACAAATAGATAGCCATTTAAAAAAAATAACACTATTGGGCGCCTGGGTGGCTCAGTTGGTTAAGCGACTGCCTTCGGCTCAGGTCATGATCCCAGGGTCCTGGGATCAAGTCCCGCATCGGGCTCCCTGCTCCGTGGGGAGCCTGCTTCTCCCTCTGACCCTCTCCTCTCTCATGCTGTTTCTCTCTCGCTCGCTCTCTAATAAATAAATAAATAAAATCTTTAAAAAAAATAACACTATTGCCATAACTCAGACCATATCCCAATAAACTCCAAATGAATGAAAGATCTTAATGGAATAAAGGAAATCATACCCAGTAGTAGCAAAAGACATCCCTTTAAAAGTGGGTGCAAGTATGAGTATGAGTAAAGCCTTCCTAACTTGATTTCTAACTTGATTCAAAAACCTAGAAAAGAAATTGCTAAATTCTGCCATGTAGAAGTAAAATATTATGGCATAAAACTTGACAAATTCAAAATACACCTAAGTGGGAGAATATTTGTAATTTATATTAGAAATTCAACTAATCTCTTTAATTTTTAAAGACATCTAGTAACAATAAGCATACGTAGTAACAGTAAGTCTATTTAGAGCCCAGATCTTGTTTTTTGTGTATCATTCCCTACTAAAATAAATCAAGGCCTCTTGGAAAAATGGTTGTTCTTGGTCAGGAAAAGCACAAGATGAGCCTAGGACATATGGTCCTGCCAAAAAGCAAGGAATTACTCAACTAATGAAGTCTGGTTGGAACAACATGAGAGCCTATTTGAAAGGGCTTCCACTTGGCTATGGGATATTTTCAGAATAAAAATGAATAATAAAAATTATTCTTGAATAAAGAATCTATAAATCCAAATCAACACACACATGTACATACCACACCGGGTGAAAAGCCACTAGGTGTAGTAGGTTACTAACACAATCTCAAAATAATCCCAAATAGATGGCTTGTAACTTACACAAGAAAAACACATCTTTAAAATGAAGAGATGTAGCACTCGCCACCCTAACCAAATGACAAACCTCAGCATCACCAATATGAGACAAGCTAGCATTTTATCTAGTTAGGCACTTACTGCATCAGCATCAAGAGGATACAACATCGTTTAAGAAGTATTTTCCCCAGCATCCTTTAGCTGGAAGCGAATCAGTGGACAACAATCAGACAAATTCCTATGTGGAATATGCAATGTTCTACAGGCCACCTGATCTAGACTCAGAAAACTTTTGGTATCATGAAAATAAAAAAAAAAAAAACATTTTGTGGACACCTGAGAAAATTTAAATATGGATTGTATATTAGATAATGTTGAGTGGTTTTCTTAAGTGTGACAATGGTGATAATGATGTGCCTGGTCTGCCGAAGCCCATCTTAATCTTGGAATATGTTTGATAAGATGACAGGTCAGACTCTTACTTTCAAACAGTTAAAGAAAAAAAAAAGTGTGTGTATGTGTGTGTGTGTGTGAATGGCTCCCCCAGCCTAATTTTATATTCTTCATAAAAATATAACTTAGAAAGAAAGCACAAGCAAATATGGCAAAATGTTATAACGAACCTAGGTAAGGGGTATATGAACGTACATTGTATTTTTTTTTATGTTTTCCTTAGAGTCAAAAATTTTCAAAACAAATAATTACAAAGATCCTAGAATAAAAAATACCAGAAATGTAAATAAAATATTGCTCAGTGAACTCCACGGGAGAAACACCATCGTGGTGACTACTAATTGACATTTTCTTACCCCGTTAACTTCCTAGATTTGGCTTTAGGGTGATCAAATGTGACAGACATCTATGACTAAATTTCAAAGCTCTGTTTAATACACACTGCTCAATTTACCATACTAATTCATCTTTACACCTAATCACTTAGTAGCATACTATAGTACTCTCCTGTGAGAACTCCTATAAAAGATAAATATGAGACAGGAATAGGGAAGTAATCCCTCACTTTACAAAAACATATGATAAACTGTTGCTTTAGATAATGAGTTCTTTTAGGGCCCTTTGAAAAGTCATTTAACAGGGCAATGGATAAAACAAGGTATACACCCACCAAATCTGTATGGATTCAAAAGGATGCTTTGGGGGAAATATTGTCTAATATACTCAATGAAACTGATTCTTTTATTAAAGATATCATCAAATTACTTCTTTAATATTTTTGTTTTTACCCAGATTACTTGTGCAAAACGAATCCATTCTTAGCCAATTTCATTAAGGCGAACTTTTTTTCTTTATGTCTACTCCACATCAGAATGGAGGGGTTGGTGGAAACAGGGAGGTGGGGGAAAAACCTTTTTCCAAGCTCTACAGAAGTTTGTGAAGACAATATTCCTTAGTGCTGATGACAGCCAGTGGCGGTCATGTTCAGTCAACCCAGCATTTACGTTTAATGTGATGTTTTGGATGGATGTCTATGTGGCTAAACTCAAGGGTCACGGATAAGACCATTCCTACCTTTACTTTTTGGTGAGATATTTACATTTCTAATTTTAAAGTTCCATTTCCTGACTTAGATCTGCTTTCTCCTTGGCTGCTCTGAATGATTGCTTTCCTTTCTGGTGCAATCTGCATAAAGCTGCTTACCACCACGGGGATATTTATTGTTTTAAAATGTGCTCATAGATCAAGTCAACAGCACAGATTTCACTTTCACTCCCTTCAACTTTCCAATTTCCCTTCTAGAGCACTGCTATTTATATACTGCCTCGTCTTTGAAAAGCTCAGAAACTCTTCACTTTATACATTTCAGGTAATGGAAATGTCAGTGGGAAGCTAGGTGGTAGGGCATACCTGACTAGGCTATTTAATACAAACTTTACTTCTTGATTTATTTAGTTGTCTCTAACTCCAAACAGCAAAGCCTCCCCCCCCAAAACAATAAAAGGACAAATATGTATGGCTCATTAGAAAAGGGGTCTTAATTCTTATATTCTAGAAACTAAGAGTTACGTAACATAAAAACCATATATGAAATTACACCATCTTACATATCAAATGGTATTCCTTAATATTGCTTTGGATTTGAAATCTCTGGTGTCTTTTCCTCCGCTTGAGAAAAGGAAATTCATTCCGCTCCTCTGAGAAGGGGAGCTTCTACCCACGTCTGTGAATTGAAACCCGGTGAGATTAAAAGCTGAAGGATTTTCCCAGAACAATTTCTTTATCTTCTCTGAATTCCATATGCCCTTCTGCTTGACTCACATTTTCATCTTATCTTTATTGTTCTCCAACGAATTTTTCAGAAATGTCCCACAAAATGACTTTTATTGAAATTACTTTCAACTTTCAAATCGCTCAAGCAATTTGGAAGCACTTTGGACACAATCTTTAAATAATTTTCCTAAGTAACCAAGATTGAGAGTTTGCGAGTTTGATTCCTAAATTTCACCAATAATTAATCCTCTTTGACTTTTTCCATGAAGAAAGTATTCCCTCCTTACATAGAAACCTTACCAGATTTTAAAGTAAATTGAGCCAACATTTCTTCAAAACCAAAACTTGTATTTCCTAATCTGGACTTATGAAAAAATTTCCTCCTCCAAAACATCTTAACTCTTTTCTTAATTCACCCTACTTGCATCCAAGAAAAATTTTCAGTGTCAAGTACTATACATGATATTTTCAATTCTTATTTTTCTAATGTTTGTCTAACATTATACACCTCCTGTAATACTACAGAAAGCCTATAGGAGGGACATACTTTTCATTCCACTAGTATAGACATATATAAATCATTAGAAAAATATTATTAATAAAGCAGTGAAAACTATATTGAATTGGCCACTAAAATGTTAAAATTTATTGAAATCCTGATAGAGACGCTTAGTAAGCTATTAGTTAATTTATGAAAGATTTATATTGTATATCAGAGTCCGATTCCTTGGGTGAGTATCATACAAAGAATAGTGTAACTCTAGGGCATTCTGGAACAGGTATTTATGAAGTACCATTACGGCAGCCTGGAGGAATTAAATCTTATACGGTGACAGGTAGCTAGAGCAGGCTCAAACATGTTTTGACTGAATTCTCTGAAATGATTTATATTGCAGAGCTTAATGCTGGAAATCTTCGTGGCATGACATCTGGGCTAATAAGTAGTTGATTTTACGGAATTTCTTCTGTGTTCTCCAGCACACATACAGACTATCACCTGGACATACCACCTGTAGCTTAGCGTATACATTAACTCGCGTTAGAGGCCCCAAAATTCTTTACTCATGGATACTCCACGTTACTCATCTTTGCCAGAAGGAAGATCAGGAATTGGCAATGCAGAAAGCAGTCACAGCACACAAAAACAGAGATTCAAAAAAAAAAAAAAAGAGTACGAAATCTTCAGCAAAATGTAAAAGTACCCAGTTTAAATGGAAATGAGTCAGCACTTCTGTGTTTGTTTTGAGAAAACAGAAACCCAACTCAAACTAAACTTTAAGGAGGGAAAAAAGTTATTTTCAGCTCATCTTACTGAGATATCTAAGAGACATCATATGCTCCTAGCTCCTAACGCAGTTGGCTCTCAGGACTCGAACATCACGTGACCCACTCCTTTAACCCATTATCGGGTCTCTGTTGGCCTCAGGAGTAAGCAAGCCTTCTCTCCGAGCTGCTAAGATGACTCAGGGCAGTTCCAGATTAGCACATACACTCTCAAAGGATCAGGATGCTTTTTCCCCCTGTGTCCACATCAGTCCTGTCAAAAGGACTCTACCTGGCTCTGCTTGGTCCATGTGCCCATGATTGATCCAATCACTGTGCTGATAGGAAGGGAGGGAGGTGACTGATAGATGAGAGGTAGGTCATAAAGGGCTGATAGATATAAATAGATGGATAGATTATAGACTGACAGGAAAGAGAGAGAAATAGCCACCTCAGTAAAATCATGTGTCTAGATTTACACCATACAGTCCAGTATTAAGCCTATGAATGTCTTTGATATTTTCTCATTCTGGTTTCCTGCCATGTTTTTCTGTTTGCCTATGTGTGTATTTTAAATATCATGGCTGCATAGTGGTTGGAAGACAGGCTTCAGAGTCAGAGATGCTTTTGAATCCTCTGCCAGGGACTAGCTGTACAACCCAGGCCAAGTTATTCTGTCCCTGGAAGCTTCAATTTTTGTCATATGTGGAAGAGGGATCACCATATTTACTTCCTAAGGGATTTACAAAGATTAAATGGGATAGTCCAAACAAAATGTTTAGCAGACTACCTGGCAGAGAGATATCTGTCATTCAATAGATATTATCATTAGTATGATTACTACCTAATTTCCATATACACATTCTTAATTACCCTCTTAGCCTGTGGTAGGCATCACTAAGCCCATTCAGTGCTGTTTAGACATTAAAGCAAAAGTGTTGCTGGTGCACACATCAGTGATGCTGTATCATTATGCACCAGGGCCGCGGACACCAGGGAAATGCTCTCCAACGTCCAGCGGCCAAACAGAAGCTTCCATGCAGTCATGCTGGGTATTTTCATTTATGACCAAGAAATGGGTGACAACCTTCACCTCTGGCTAGCAGCCCTGCCTTAAAGTGGGGCATATGCAGTTTTAAGAATAAGGGATGCCTGTTGTGGATAATCATTTTCTTTTCTGATTTAATTTGTCCAAGTTCATAAAAGAAAGATAAAAATTATAAAGCTGTTTTCAGTGTGAAAGATATGCTTGCATTGGGAAAGTATTGCTTCCTTGAGCACTGGAACATGTGTACTTTGGAGAAGAGAAGTTTTCTTTCGGTAAATTTAGCAGTCTACATTCTGATGGATCTGCCCACCCTAAATTTGAGACATTGCCTTTTGGTAGAAAAAACCTCAAATCTGTTCATTGTAACCATAATATAAAAGGGCTTCTTCCAGATTGCCTTTTAAGAAGTCAGTCTTAAACTTGACATTCACCTTCATTTAAAGAAAAATACCTTTATTTTCAGCAAAGAATCGCTGCTCTGCATTTATTTAAATTGGTTCATGATTTCCTTTCCGTTCTCCTTTCAATTGCCCATGAGGGAAAAATTTAGTGAAAGCATAATCTAAGGACTAATGAGGAAACTCTGCTAAGTGTTGGTTTAGTGAAAGATGATTTTTCAGTATTTCACTGGCTGGAAAGAGTTTGCTTTTAAAGATTTTACCAAGTGTATCACTAATCTTGTGGCAAGGTATTTTCCAGTGGTCTGGATATGGCCAGAAAGTGGGATACACATAGAAGACTGAAGTTGCAAGGGAGAAGGATGTAGCTGAACTCCTAAACAGACTCTTCGAGGCAATTTCCTACCAGTGTAAGATACACTAAATGACGACTGCAAGGTATGCTTCAAAAAAGATCAGAAATATACTAAAATGTGAACACTGATTATTTTTCAGTGAGGAAATTTTAAGAAATGAAGATGTTACTTTCCATAGCTCAGGGCAAATAAATTTAAAAACCTATAGAAAATAGAGAATTATCTGGGATAACACAATCGACCAAAACAATCAAAAGTGCCACAAGACAATTCCCCCATTCATTAAGGTAGAATAACTGGATTTTTAAAAGCCCTTTAGAGTCATTCAACAAAACTTTTAAGTTCCAGGACTAAAAATCTTGCCATTTGCAATGACATGGACAGAACTAGAGGGTATTATGCTCCGCGAAATAAGTCAATCAGAGAAGCACAATTATCATATGATCTCACTCATATGTGGAATTTAATAAACAAAATATAGGATCATAGGGGAAGAGAGAAGAAAATAAAAGAAGATGAAATCAGAGAGGGAGACAAACCATAAGAGACTCTCAATCATAGGAAACAAACAGGGTTGCTGGAAGGGAGAGAGGTGGGGGGATGGGGTAACTGGGTGATAGACATTAAGGACAGCACCTGATGTAATGAGCACTGAGTATTACATAATACACTCTATGTTTATTAATTGAATTTAGATCCAAAAAAGCAAAATAAAAAAAAAGAAAATATGGGAAAAAATGAAACAAAAGTCTTGCTTCTCTTTTCCTAAAATTATTCCTAGAACCTGATGGCTTTTATTGCAATTTTAAATGATATATTTTTAAAATTACTTTTTCTATCTCATTATTGATGAGATAGAAAATTGACTTAAGTATATTGATCTTAAAGGCAACTAATTTGTCTCCCCCTTAAAATTTCTAATGATCTGTCTGTAGAGGTTTGGGGGTTTCTATGCAGATGATCATATTTTTTAAAATTTCAGTTTATATTTTATTTATTTATTTATTTATTTGACAGAGCGAGAGAGAGAGAGAGAGAGAGAGAGAGCGCACAAGCAGGGGGGAGCGTCAGGCAGAGGGAGAGGATGAAGCTGGCTCCCCCTGAGCAGAGAACCCGGTGTGGGGCTTGATCCCAGGACCCTGAGTTCATGACCTGAGCCAAAGGTAGATGCTTAACTGATTGAGCCACCCAGGGGCCCCTATATTTTTTTAAAATAAGCTTTATGCCCAACATGGGGTTTGAACTCAAGACTCTGAAATCGAGAGTCATATGCTCTCCTGACTAAGCCAGCCAGGCACCCCAGGATGATCATATTTTGATTTATGAGATAATTGTTCAGTTCTCTCCAATTCTTGCTTATACCTTTGTTTTTATTGTTTTACCTCACCAGCTGGTATAGTACCTCTAGTAACTCTAGTACAATGTTGACCAAAAGCAGTGACAGCAAGAATGCTTCTGACATTTCATATATTAAGAACAGGTATTTGTTATAAGGTTTTCGGTCATAAACAGAAATTGACTTTTATAAAGACACTTTGCTGCATGCCTTGAGATAATCATATTTCTTTTCTTTAAACAATTTTAGTGTTGAATCAAGTTATTCTCAGAATAAGCCGAATTTATGCATAATGAATTATGTTTATATGGCCAGAATTGCTAATACTCTGTTTAGAATGTTGATCTATATTAATGAGTAAGATTAGCTTGTGATTTCCATTTGTCACACTCTGTGTATTTTGTTATAAATGTTAAAGTCATCTATTAAAATGAATAGGAGACTATAAACTTTTTTCTTTTCTCTGAAATGTTTTACTGAGGATTAGATTTATCTGTTTCATGAAAGTTTGCTAGAATTTGTCTATAAAATCATGTGACCTAGTTGGTTTTTTATATTCTACATGCAAATGAGATCATACAGTATTTGTCTATGTCTGATTTACGTCACTTAACATCATATCCCCAAGTTCCATCCATGTTGTTGCAAATGGCGGGATTCTTGTGTGTGTGTGTGTGTCCTTCTTCATCCATCAACAGACACTTAGGTTGTCTCCGCATCTTGGCTGCTATAACGATATTCTAATGAACAAGGGGGTGCAGACACCTCTTCAAGACAGTGATACAGTGATCTCATTTCTTTCAGATATATATGCAGAAGTAGAAATGCAGGATCCCATGGTAGTTCTATTTTTGGTTTACTGGGGGACCTCCACCCTGTTTTCCACAGCGGCTGCTCCAGTTTCATTCCCACCAATAGCGCACCCCAGTGGCTTTTCCTCCACATCTTCATCTGCACTTGTTCACTTACTAGTCTATTTCTTTTTGAATAACCACTGGTAAGTGGTATTTTTTCCGAGTAATTTGCCAAAACAGACTTTGTTGGCACAAGGTTCTTTGCCTTATATTATTTTTTCACACTCTACTGCCTGTGGTCATGCTCATTTTTCAGTTGTAATATCTGTACTTTTTCTCTTTTATTCTTAAACTCGATGGGGGTTGAACTATTTTATTACTGTTTTCAAAGCACTTTGGTTTTATATCTATATTTTTATGTGATTTTAGATGCATACATATTTATACTATGTAAACTTCCTGATTCAATTCAAAATTTTAGCATTATGCAATAACATTTACAATATCTAAAATTGCCTTTTATCTTAAAGTCAGTTTTGTCTGAACTTCATATTGCTCTCCACGTTTCTTTTAATTAGCATTTAAGACTGATGTGCTATTTCCATTCCTTTACTATTTGTCTGTTTTCATGAGTATTTATGAATCCCCAGTTGGGATTATGATGGGTCAGAGGGGTTATCGAATCAATGCCTTATATTTTATCTTGAGCTTTCCATTTGTTCTCCTTTCAAGCCATTTAGAATTTTTATGTTGCTTTATTATTTTTAAACCATTCTTTTTTTCTACACATTTGAAAACTATATCCACTCTATTTTTTGTTAATTATAGAAGCTCATGATACATTCCAATTGAATGTCTGAAGCTAATATAATTCTCACCCCCAAACAATGTAAGAAAATATTTAACACCACATTCAGATCAATCTTCTCCATTTTACATGCGCTTTTCGGTTCAATCATTTAGTGCTGTTCTTTTTCCAAATTCCCCAAGTTAGATATTATTTTATTTAAAAATATTGGTTTGGATTGAACTACATATTCATCGATTTCTTTCTTTCACTACTTCTTCCAGAATCATGGACCTTTCTTCTGAGATCATTTATTATCTCACATAAGTACTTCAGCAAGTCCCTTGATGTAGGCTTATTTATGGTAACCTCTTTGTATATAAGTAAGGTATGTATTTCATCTGAAAATATATTTAGTCTGTCTTCCCTCTTGATTTTTTTTCAGGAACACAAAAGTTGAAAGTAGTTTTCTCCTAGCCCTTCAAATGTATTATTTCCTGCCCGCTTTTATTGTTGCTATTGAGAAATCTGTTTTCAGTCCAATTGTTACAATTTTGTAGGGGCCTTGGCACTGTTTTGTTCAGGATAAGTAAGTGGAAGAGATGGGTATCGCTCCAGGTTGAGACAGTGACAAGGCCTATGTAGTTATCCTCTCCCTTCTTCCCCTCCACAGCGAACATGGAGACTTTGGGTCAAGGTGGCAGAGAGATTCAAGATCAAAACAGTTTAGATTGCTGACTCCCTGAATGAAGAACAGATGACGAGCATCACCTTGACTAATGCCAACTTCTGTTGTATTAAACCACTGAGATGTGCAGGTTGCCTCAGCATGGGCTAGAATGATTAACACAGAGTATCTCTGCATATGTTGCCTTTCTTCTATTCTCCCTACACTGTACTTCTGGGAATTCAATTGAGCGTCCATTATAACCTCTATTCTATCCTCCATCTATCTTAATCTGTCATGGTTTTCATCTCCTACTTCTGTGTTGTGTTTTGGGCTACTTCTGCACATCTGTTTCTCAGTTTGCTAATTCTCTCTCCAGTTACATCTTATCTCAGTTTTTGTTTTGTAATATGTTTTATGATAGAAGTTCTATTTTGTGCTTTTCCAATCTGTCAACTATCGGTTTTGATCATTTTCTCGTACTCTTTTCTGTAAATCTTTTATTTCTATCTGAAAATTAAAAAGCCTAAATTCATTGGAGATCTATGTTTGGTTTTTTGTTTTTGTTTTTGTTTTTGTTTCTGCTGGCTTTCATTCATGGTACTTTATTTCCTTGTGTGTATGATGATTATTTGGAAGCCATACATCTTAATCTATGGAAAACCTGCAAGATGAAAGTTATGATGCTTTCTTCCAGTGGGGATTTACTTCTGTTTCCTTTTGAAGCCTGGTTTTTCAATAGACTGGGTCTATTTTATTACCCTTCCGAGTCCATTTCTGGAGGCTCAGGTTCGGTTCCCCCATTCTGTAGGTAATCCCGTGCTTAGTCTCTTGATTAGAAAGCTGTCAGTTATTTACCACCAGGAAAACCTGATTTAAAGCTTACTGCTCATCAAGCATCAACCTCCCATTTTGATTGTTAGCCCCTTTGTCATCTCACTTACATCTGTGGCCCAGCAAAACAGTGAAATATATTTTATGCCACATGTGGTTGTTTTATAGAAGGTGGCTTCTTGGCAAATCCAATTTGTTAATCAGCCCCACCTCCTATTTCTTAAAGATATTTATTTATTTGTTTGTTTATTTATTTATGAGAGAGGGAGAGAGAGGTAGGGAGGTATGGAGGGAGAGGGACAAGCAGACTCCCCACTCAGCACAGAGCCTGAGGCAGGGCTTGATCTCATGATCCTGAGATCATGACCTGAGCAGAAACCAAGAATCAGATGCTTAACTGACTGAGCCATCCAGGCGCCACCCCACACCCCACTTCCTATTTTTATACTGCTTCCAATTCCTATTACCACTGGTAAAAGTCAGAAAGTTATAAAATTTAGGAAATTTTTAGCTACATCCTAATAAACTGTGTTCGAGAAGGTTGAAAAAAAAATTAGAAGTATCACATTTTGGGGCACCTGGGTGGCTCAGTCAGTTAAGTGTCCGACTCTTGATTTCAGCTCAGGTCATGATCTCAGGGTCATGAGATCAAGTCCCGTGTAGGGCTCAGCCCTGGGTGTGAAGCCTGCTTGAGATTCTCTCTCTGCTCCTTCCCCCCACCCGTCTCTTTCCCTCTCTGAAAAAAAAAAAGTATCATGTTTTAATGGATAATATGCAAGTTTTAAACTCAGATAAACATCTTAAATCTTTGAGTTGTGACTTTGGGCAAATTACTAATAGCCCATGAGCCATAATTTTCTCACTTTTAAACAAAAATAATAAAAGCTTTCTTGTGTTATTGAGAATACATATACAGAAAGACCATGTGCATCTGATATATAGACAATAAATGGTAGATACTTTTATTCATGGTACATATTTTCCCTTGCATGTTGTATATGATTGGATTATCTAACCTATTAATTTGTTGGAACGCTGCTAGAGTAAATTAGAATACAGCAAGGAGAAGACAGTGTTTTTCTTTAGCTGCTATACTGAAGGAGAGATTCATTTTCCACTCTAATTCTGCATGTCTATATACACCATAAACCTGGAACTTGTATATTAGTTTAAAATGATATCAATAGGACATATTAATATGGAAATATGAAAATCTCTAAAACAATCTCCAAGATGCCTGTTATGTTATCTTTCTTTGTAGGTTTTCTTCTTCTACAGTAACTTGAACACATAACTAGGTGCTTATATTAGTATTTAAGTAACAAAGTAATTTACCTCCCTCTGCTAAATAAAGCGAAGGACCCTAATGTGGTTGTGAAATGAAGGTATTCACACTGCAGTCATGTTTTCTGCTGCACACTTAATCAGAATTCAAAATGACAATATTGACAGAAATAGTCCATGGAATAAGCAAACGTTGCAAATGGAAACATAACACTGACCTCAGAGAAATGTGATTCAGATGATTTGACAAATTAGCTAGGTTTGTCAAAGGGAAACTATAAATTCAAGTAACACAGAAGGTTTGCAAAAGTCTAGTAGCCACTTTCTTTTTTGTGTTCTTTGACTTTGCATGCCTAGCAAGCTAGCAGGGGTGGGGGGCTAGGGAGGAGTGATTTCTGTTGGCTGTGCAAGTGATATAAATCACATTGTAATAAAGCCAAACTAGACTCCTATAAACTGTCTGGATAAATCTTTCCTGCCATAATCATGATTCTCCTGCATGCCAGACTTTCTGTGTTGTTTGTACTAAATATCAAAGACCAGATTTGTAATAGTAAGATCAAAGATAAAAATAGTAAACATGTAATATTTACCTGCATCATTTCACTTAATGTCCACAATACCTATAAAGTAGGTACTATCAAACTCTCTCATCTACATATGAGAAAGGAGGGACAGAGAATGTTAATGGGGAGAGAGAAATAGTCCCTAAAGTATTTTTCTAACCATCCTCACCACCATCCTGTACCTATCGGTTCTCCCTCCAGCTCCTAGTCCACCTCCCCCAGAACTCTGGCATTTTTGTTAGATAATTTGAACGGATGTTCAAATATAATTCTTATCAAATAACTCAGAGCTGAGTGGGGCAGTGAGTTTATTGCATAACAAAATCAAGATTATCAAACATTTTAGCAAACCGAAGTAAAAGTCTAAATCTAATATGAAAAGACAGAAATTTTGTCAAAAAAGAATTATAAAAATGAGAAATGATAGACATGTGGTTTAGCAGCCACCTTCCTCATATAAGGATTTTAGTTTAGTTTACGATAGATGATGATGACGATAAAGAGACAGGTTTAAAAGAAATGCATAGAAAGAAAGAACTCCTGTTCCTCTAACAAGCCAGGAAGGAAAGCATGATTAAAAATTTGAAATTACTTTGAAGAAACTTAGCAAAGAAGATGATTCAATGGGTGTGTGTGTGGCATGAACTTGAGCAAGGTCGGAAAGTGGGTTGCTCTGACAAGTGTTTACACTTCAGATGAGGCTGGAGATAGACACACAGTGTGTCATCAAAGCCATCCTGGTGCACCATGTTTACAGTTTGGCTATGGAACAAGGAGGAGGCTGGGTGAGACAGGGCGTACAAATGGATTTGCTTGATGCGTGACTGCCCATGAGAGGTGAACAAAATGGTAAATATGACATTGGTCCTCTGGCCTGGGTGATCCTGGGGTGCCAAGTGTCCCATTCTTCCAGGATCATTTCTTCATTTAATTGTCAAATACAATGTCAGAAGCTCCCATGGTGCCTAATTGCACAAAGTCCAGTCCTCTTTCACTTGTCACATCTGCCAGAGGACCACTGCTTACGGAAGCTCTACTGACCCCTCCTGCTTCACTGTCAGACATGGGATGGCAGGGTGGTTATGAGCATGGGCTGGGGGGCTCAGACCAACTAAGTACTGGACCTGTCACTTCCCAGTTGAATGTTCTTGGAAAGTTACTTATCTATGCCACACCTTCCTCAGTTAAGAAATGGTGATACCTCACCATACCTACTCTCCTGGGCTGTTCATCCATGCAGTCCACAGGTCTTTATCCATTACCCACGAGGGCTTATTGTATCAAATTCCCAAATACCCTGTCCCTTGGGAGAAGAATGATTAAAAGCCTAATAATATTCCCAGCTAAAGATGATGACCTTTATTGTGTAGAGAAATTTTGCTCTTCTTTGTCTCACTTTAAGACTTGTATTGGCAAAAAAAATGCCATTTTAGTGTTTTCTCAAGAAACAAAAAAGCAGATGCCTCCACACAACCTCCCTCCTTCTCTCCCTCCCTTCCCCTACCCCTGAGCATGCGTGTGCGTGCGCACATACACGTATCTTACAACTTCTACACTGGAAATGCTTACTGGTAGGCTTTCTTAATGTCACATTGTTCTCCAATACACTATTATCTTGAGAACCAGCACAATGGGAAGGCGTGTGTATGCGTGAGTGTGAGTGTGTGTGAGCGTGCATGTGTATGTGTGTGTGTGCTTGTGCTCATATATATATATGAGAATTATGGGTAGTAGTTTGGAACATGTTGAGTTTCAAATGCCAGTAGTATTGCTTTACAAAATTATTCAGAAGGTATTTAAATAAGAAACATAAGTGTTCTTTAGTTTTTTGTATAGCCCCATAAACTATATTAGAAGTTGATCTTGAGACACTAAAATCATAGTGAATAACAAATGGTAGTTGAGTGGTTTGAAATTAAGAGTTCTGGGTCTCCAATAACTAAGTATTATTGGGAAAAACAGACATAGCCATGTTGAATTAATCCAAGAGAATTCTATTCACTCTTCAGGTTATAAGTTGTCAATAGCTCCCAGTTGTCCATTAAAAATTCTGAATTCATAGCCCAGCATTGGAGGTCCTCAGTGATCTGGCATTCCTTCCCTTATCTATTACTTACTTCCTTAAATATTCTAAGGTCCAGAGGGTCTGAAATTCCCATACCTCTATTGTCACCTTTAATTCCAATTCTTTCCCAAATCTAGAAAGACTGACTTCCCCCCAACTCCAAACATTCAGTTCATCTCTATTATTCAAAGGCCATATTTCCCAAAAGATCTTCTTACTGATCTCAAATGAACTGGCTTATCTATCCCTCTTCTGAACTTAGCTTGTAACTAAATATGGCACAATCCCATCTTTCTCTGGGCCACCAGGATTGGTGACATAAATCTGTCATGATCACAGATAGCTTGTATACAACAATTTCTCGCATAGTTCCTGGCATGCAGTAGATATCCAAAACAAGTTTGTTAAATAACCAGAAATTTGTCTGTTACTCAAACCAAATAAAATTAGTTCAAAACTGATTTCTTAAACATGCTCCTAGATTTACCAGGATTATTACTGAATTATTTCATTCTAATGAATGCCTATATCATGGCATTTTCTAGAAAACATTAGACGCCATTTCATCCAAAGTAACTAGAAACAATTTTCAGCACCTCAAGCATTTCTCAAGGAGCCATGACCAACTCAAGAAGGCCAGTCAAGAGGAAAATAAAAAATCAGAACTTACAGCCACCGCTAATTCTATAGGAGTCTCAGATCACATTTTTAAAAGAATTGACTTTGAAATACACAATGCGATAGAATTTTTCAGTTAAATGTTTTCAGCTTCAAATGTCCACAAGATTTAATAGAAGTCCTCCAAAAGGAACAATACTGTGTCTGGGGTCTTCAGTGGGTGTACTGAATGTTGGGAGAGGCTACCCAGGTCCTCCCTGTAGGACAAGTTGCATATTCCCCCAGGTGCCATGAGTACTGGCTTCTTGCAGTTCACAGCCACGTCTCCTCCCAGGAATTGCCATCAAACAAAGGGAGCTGCCTAGCCCATGATCACACCTTATCCCCACGGGCAGTCTATATCCAACTACTGCTAGACATGAAAGTACCACTGCCCAACTGATAAAACTCTGAAGGTCCATCCAGCTCCAAAACTCCTTGTGACACTAAGTTCTGTTGCCACTGTACCAGCATTCAACTTCTCCTTATACCCTTTCAGCTTCCCTCAATCCTTCATAGCATGTCCCACTACACCACCTACACACACATCCAAGTATGAGGTCTTTCTCCAGGGAACCCAGCCTAAGACAGTGGGGAAATCAGGGTTAAGTAAATAATACATAAATGTACTTTAGACAATAAAGTCTTTAAATTGCTTTCCCATACATTGTACAAAGTCAATAATTTTAAGATAACAACCAGAAAGAAATCATTCTGTAAATGTTTATTAAGGGAATATTTATATATTTTTAATTGAATTATAATGGACATACACAAACCTATTAGCTCCAGGTGTACATGATAGTGATTTGATATTTTTATACATTATGAATTGATTTCCACAGTAAGTCTAGTCACTCTCTGTCACCACACAGTTATTACAATATTATTGGCTATATTCCCTATGCTGTATGTTACATCCCTGTGACTTGTTTATTTCATAACTGGAAGTGTGTAACTCTCAATTCCCTTCACCTATTTCATCTGCTCCCCCAACACTCCCCACTTTGGTAACCCACAGTTTGTTTCCTGTGTCTCTGAGCTCCTTTTTGTTTTATCTTGAATGGTATTTTAATTTCCAATTCATGACTCACACTACCTAAGCACAAGCTTCGGAAATGTCCATTGGTCAAATACATACACACACAAAACCATCAAACAAATGGAGGGACATCTAGTCAAATGCAGAAAAACTGAAATAGCTATATTGAATTTCACCCCAAATATCCCAACATCTACAATGATGCTAGCAGTTTCTTGGCATATAAACACACACACACAAAAATCACCGCCAAGGAAATGCAAACAGGAAAAGTATTTTACTAAAAGCAAAGCTATCATGGAAATGTGAGGGGACCTACGACTCGACTCATTTCCTTATGTTCCACATTCTCTCCTTTACTTCTCTAGGCTGTCCTCGGCTCACTAACCGTCATCACTCAAGCTCTTCCCACAGCTAAATGCTATTTACCATTTCTGGGCTATCATCCTCCATTTTATTTAATTTTTTTTAAATGGGAGCAATATGCATGATGATTCAAAATTTGTATTTACTGGAAAACAATAAACAATGAGGTTTTGTGAAACTGTATAAAAACTCTTCTAAGAATACTTGACATGACCATTGTGCCAAAAAAAATTTCAGTGACTCTAATGCATTTAGAGAGATATAAAAATAATTATAGGGCGCCTGGGTGGCTCAGTCATTAAGCGTCTGCCTTCGGCTCAGGTCATGATCCCAGGGTCCCGGGATCGAGCCCCACATCGGGCTCCCTGCTCTGCAGAAAGCCTACTTCTCCCTCTCCCACTCCCCCTGCTTGTGATCCATCTCTCGCTGTGTCTCTCTCTGTCAAATAAATAAATAAAAAATCTTAAAAATAAAAATAATTATATATTTTAGTAACTCTAATTTATTGAACAAAGCACTAGGGAAAAATGGTAGAAAAACAAAATTTATGATCCCACTGCAATATGGCTGCTAGCTGTCCTCTGTAGCAGGTGAATAGTGATGTCATGATGCAGAAGGTCAGCAGTTCTGAAAGACCAGAGGGATGCTTACATGAGGAGTCATGATTTGTGGGGAAAAAATTTCCACCCTATGCGAAGGCATTTAAATGCTGCTTGATCGTTCCTATGTCACTTATGACATTTTATGACAAGCTTGGCATAGAAAACATAGCCGTGTGTCTCAGCTCGTTGCCTGTTCTATTACATTAAACTATATGAAAAAGCCAAAAGAGAAGACTGGCAGAAAAGAAAGGACATAATACTACATTGTCTTGGATTTAACTTTAAAAATGACAACCCACTGATGAAAGCAATAGCGCAGTTTCGTGAACACGTAGATTATCTTCCAGCTACAGCCTGTGCTGACGACAAAGCAGTTGTTCTGATCAACCTGAGCTGAATCTAGATGTAGGACGCAGAGATTTATCCTTCCATTCCACACAGTACCCTCAAAGCACAGTTACACACACACACACACACACACACACAGTGCCCCACAACCAAAACAAAAAGTAAGGGTCACCCAATCTAGCACTTGCAGGCTGTGAATTAGGTGACACCAGGCAGAGAATATTTGGCAAAGAATTGATACCTGGGTGGCATATGTTATGTTGCATTGTGTTGCATTAATTCCCTCTCAATAGTGCTCTACCATAAATTTAAATTTAAATCCCCAGAAGATTATCAGTCCCCCAACAGTAGAGTAGAGATGGAATTGATCAAAACTGTGCTGTAAAAATCACATGTGGTTGGTCGCGAGTTGTAAAATTACCTACAAGTGGGACTCCAGGGCACTCAGATTCAGTCTTTGTGTTCTCCATCAGTTAGTTCTAGGAACTTCCATAATTCTTCTATAAACTTTGACCTCCTGGCCTGATGATTTTTAGAGGGAAATGTTGATGAATTTGTTCTGGTTTCTACTCCTTCTGATTTAACCTTTTGACAATTGGCGAAAGAAGTTAGTAGAAGGGAGGTGTGAGGGTTCCCCTTTCTCTGCATCCTCACCAATATCTGTTGTATCCTGACTTGTTAATTTTAGCCATTCTGACTGGTGTGAGGTGGCAGCCACTCTGGAAAAAAGCATGGAGATTCCTCAAAAAGTTGAAAATATAGCTACCCTATGACCTAGCAATTACACTATTGGGTATTTACCTCAAAGATACAAAGGTAGTGATGTGTAGGGGCACCCCTATGTTCATAACAGCAATGTCCCCACAGTAGCCATACTACGGAAAGAGCCCAGATGTCCAGCAACAGATGAATGGATAAAGATGTGGTATATATATATATGATGGAATATTACTCAGCCATCAAAAAATATGAAATCTTGCCATTTGCAACAACGTGGATAGAACTAGAGGGTATTACGTTAAGTGAAATAAGTCAGTCAGGTAAAGACAATTATCATATGATCTCACTGTTATGAGGAATTTGAGAAACAAGACAGAGGATCATAGGGGAAGAGAGGAAAAAATGAAACAAGAAGAAACCAGAGAGGAAGACAAACCATAAGAGACTCTTAAGCTCAGGAAACAAACTGAGGGTTCTGGAGTGGAGGGGGGTGGGAGGGATGGGGAAATGGCTGGCTGGCCTCCCTGCCTCCATTCCCTCCACCCTAACTTCCAATTCACCCTGCACATTTTTATAGCCCTCATTGCTTTGCACCAGAATTTCCTGTTTGCACTGTTGTATTTTTCCCTGGGAAATGACTTATTGAGGAAGATATTACACATCACGCACTTTTGCATCCCTGTACCATATTGTCCAAGGCATGAGGAGGCAGAGTTCCTTCAAGCTTTGGGCAGTAGCTGAGGAGTTAAGACCTAGACAGACAGCTGGGAGGGGAGCATCTGAGGACAGAGCAAGAGGCAAGAGGGAGTCAGGTGATCCACCACAGGTTTGCACTCATCGGGGAAGAGTTTCCCGGAGATTTTCATCTGAACCTTGAAACCCACCTTGGATATGAATAGAAATTACACTAAATTGATGAATGTGCAAAGAAGTGGTTTGTCAATAGAAAACGCTTTGACAGTCAATAGGTTGGTTCCAGTAGTAAAGTGAGAATGGCTGCACAGCTTCCTTTCCTTGGAGCCTGTTCCATCTCAGACCCCAAGGGCTCAGTGTCTTTAAGTGGCTCCCTGGATATAGAAGGCCCTACCAGCCTCTTGTCCCTTCCAAGGCTGCACAGAACCACTCCTCTTTGACCTTCGTTTGGCATAAATTAGCATATCTACTGATGTGATATAAAGTGTAAGTGGATGTAGTTCATTCGTGTTTATTTCTCCCCCACAACTTTGGCATTTTAGAAGCCGTTTCGGTGCCTTAATTATAACTTGAGCCCTGCCAACTTGGTTTCCAACCCCATCTCTGCCACACCCTCATATACCTCCACCCCACCCATCCTGAACCACGCGGAATTTCCAGAGTACCCTCTGGTATCACTCACTTCTCAGCCTGGAACACCTTTCTCGCTTAATTATGCTCAGCTCACGCCTGTATCCCTGCCTATCCGGGCTTAGGCCACACTTCCCCGTGCATGACCACACCTGGTACTCTCTGTTTATTGCAGTGTTTGTCATAATGTATTGTGCTTACCATCTGCTTGTCTTTTACCTCTAGTAGAATCTAAGATCTTGATGCTCAGAATTGTGTTTTATTCTTTTGGTCTTTCCAGTATCTGGCAGTGTTGAGTGCGCTACACAAATACTGAGTGAATAAATGACTGAGTAGTCCAAAGTAATAATTGAGGTGGACTTTTAACAGAACTTCGGAGGGAGTGATGCCAGGTGACACCAAAGGTGCATTTTGTTGCCCATTCCTTCCACCAACATCTAAAGGTTGACCTTACCTCTCAACCAAGAAAACTCCCATTACTCCCCATTACCTAAACACCCCACCTGGCTCAGGTTCACCGTGTGAACCAGTGGATAGCTGACCTATTTTTGTTTCTTTGTTTTCTGTTACTCTTCTGGGCTTCTCACTAACCAGTGAGAGATTACTTTAAATTAAAGGCTTCAGTAATAATACACTAAAACTTTTTTTTTCAATTCTTATCTAATTGCTTCAGGTGGGCAAGGCTCGCCTCTCCTGTAATCAGGTACATATTATGTACCAGGGACCAGATGTGATTCTTCTATTTGGTCCCATTTGTATCTAGCACAGTGCCAGGCACAGGATAAATGCCAAAATAGAGTAGCTGCAGGGCTCTGGGGATCAGGAATACCTGACACACTGGAATCTGATTTTTCTCCACACACTTAACAGACTCTGAATTCCAGACTGCCAGCCTACCTCCGAGAGCATACCCTGAATGATGTGGCCATCTGGAAATGCAGTTTTTAATTTCTCTGTGCAGTGGAGGTGAAATGAAAGTTCAGATACAGAATTAAATGTCTTTAATATCATAGAGGCTCTTAAATATTTAAGTTTGAATTAAACTGGTATTTGTGTAGTGATAAGCTGGCTATTGAAACTGGGGAAATGAGCCCTGGTTTCTATCTCAGCTCAATTTTATCTCTGGCTTCCCTGCATGGGAGCTCAGAGAACAACCCAGGATCTTAAAGAACGTCCCCATACTCGAGGCAAATTTTCCCATCCCATACAATTAACACAAGAATTTGGAGATTACTATGTGGCTAATTCTTCCACAGATACATTGGAAATAAGCAGCTGGAATTTTGAGACCCAGAGAGTAAGATGGCAGAAACACATGGTGACGCCCTCCAGGACTGAGCAAACTTTGAGAAAGAATGGTTTTTCTTGCTCCTCCCGCACTCGTAACAGTGGTGTCCTTTGCCCTATATCTGATCTGCTACCCTGCAAGCCTACTGCCAAAAGCTTACGCGTGCATGCACTGCGCTTTTCATGCCTCAGCACCCTGGCTTCCCTACATTCTTCTCTGTGGGAATGCTCTCCTGGAATGTTCTTTCCTTCTTTTTTTTTTTTTTTTTTTTTTTTTAAGATTTTTATTTATTTATTTGAGACAGAGAGAATGAGAGAGAGAGAGCACATGAGAGGGGGGAGGGTCAGAGGGAGAAGCAGACTCCCCGCTGAGCAGGGAGCCCGATGCGGGACTCGATCTCGGGACTCCAGGATCATGACCTGAGCCGAAGGCAGTCGCCCAACCAACTGAGCCACCCAGGCGCCCCAATGTTCTTTCCTTCTTGATGCCCTCTTAGTAACTCCCACTTAGCCCGCAAGGCTTTGTTTGTTGTGAGCTCCTACAGCTCTTTCCCTGGTCCCTCCTCCAGGCTCTTATACTCCTGGGAATAAATAGCTGGCTCACTGTTTTGCTGTTAACTATTTTTGTGAGTCTCCCTATGATCTTTTTGAGTCAGACTCTTTCAGATTCATTACCCAGTACAGTGCCTGGCACATAGTGGTGCTCAGTGACTGCTAAACTGAACAATATAAAATTTCCCATTTATCTTTAATATCTTTTCTTCCCCATTACTTTTCTTCTCTGTCTTTAGGGTCCAGTAATTGAGTGTAGCCCCTGACGGCCAGGATATCCCTCAAGATCTCCAGCACATGTCATCCTGGCACTCACTCCTGCACCTGGCTCATCCTCTCGTGCACATTCTCATCACACTTACGGTAAGAAACATAACGTTCTCCTTGTTCACAGCCCTGATTTTGCAGATGACCCAGAGAGAGAAGTCTCACGGGTTACCCTGCCAGTTAGTGACCCTACTCAATATAGAGCCCAGTTCTACCATGTTTAATGCCAAACTCTTCATACTCTCCATATCGTTTTTTCCTGTGTCCTGTTTCTCAAGACTGTCTGAATTACTTAATATATAACGTCCTAATTCTTGCAATGAGCTGGACTAATCCTAAAGAAATAATGCCTCTCTAATAGTGGAAATATCAGGAGTCATGACAATATATAGGTAGATGATGATGCTCTCACATCACACAAAGTAGGCAAATTCCTACTTTATACTTAATATCACTCCGTGTTTACTGACCTCTTGAGGAAGATGGATGGCAAAAACATTTGTGCTTCACTGGTGAAGTTAAACATTGGGAACAGCAGATTTTGAAAAGGAGACAGTGACTTGTGAAAATATCCTGACGTGCCAATGGAGATCTTTTAATCAAAAGAGACCTAAAAATAATTTCTGAAGACATTAGTATTTAGCCTCAACAATTTGAAGGCAGTAAGATGCCAGAAATGTTGGCCAAGTCTAGGAATGATAAAGGAGAATTTCAACAAGTGAGAAAACTTTTGTCCAATGAGCACCAGGGAAATCAGGATAGAACACCTGAAGCTAAAAGTGCTGACATTTTATTTTTTTAATCTTGCTGTTGGTATGACCTGTTTACAAAGAATGAAGCCAACAGTTTTTTTCTCTTTCTCTGTTTTTCACTAATGGAAAAGACAGAATTCTTCCAAGAGGCTTTTTGGGGGGAGGGGTTGTTTTTGTTTTTTGGCAGATTTTCATTTCTGGATCTACTTTGTCATTAATAGGATGGCCATCATCCAGGGACTGTACCAGAGGAATGAATTCCATGCTGGGCCTCAAAAAAATGTTTGCTTCAATTTTACAATCTGATGATGGTGCAAAACTAGGACAATGGCAAGACTTATACCAGCTATGCTGAATTTATGGTCCCATATTTACAGAAATATATACTAACCGGTGTAAAATACTTTATGAAAAATAGCTTGTGTGTAAATTATTTATGAAAAGATGATTTTCCCTGGACTGGAGCATCTGTATTATGGACAAAAATCATGAATGCTTTTGTAGATTGCAAAATGGCCCTAGATCCCCTATGGCCCCTTTTATCAATAAGGGGAGTCTCCTTCCCTGCTTCTTAAATTGGGGGGCCCTCGTGACTTTCTTTGACCAACAGAATGCATCAGAAGAAACCATTGCATGGCTTCCAAGCCTGGGCCTCAAGAGACTTCACTGTTTCTTCTCTTATGCTGATAAACTGTTCTACCACTCTATGAACAAGTCCAGGCTAGCCTGCTGATAGATAAAAGACTGTGTGAAAAGAGGACCCAGCCATTCCAGATATGCCATCACTTCTGCTGGGAGGCTCCAGAAACATGATGCATATGAAGTACTTGTATTAAAAGCCGCCAAGTTTTGAGATGGCTTGTTATCAGCAAAAGTTGTATGACATAGATGCCTTACTTTGAACTTATCAGTTGTTTCCTAGATGGGGTCTAATGTCTAGCCTGATGTAGAGGTGTGCCTAATAACTTCTTTCAATTGGACATTTTTATTTATTTGAGATTTTCTGGGATGAGGACAGTTGCCTGTCCATGTAAGCACTCTCAACAGCAATGGGCTCCTAACCTGGACTTCAGGAACAAGAATGGATGAGAACTAATCCCTTTCCCATCAAACTGGGTTCCTCCTAAAGGACCAGGACGTTAGCTTCCAAATCGCACAACTTTTTAAGTGAACAAAGAAGTTGTTTGATGAAATCTATCCCTAGGAGTGATGACACTGCTGGGACATTGGATTCATTTTAGTCCAAATTCCAAATTGATTCTGGTTCAAGGCAAGAATATCCCCTGGAGATCATATTCCTCCCAAGCCAATTTTGTGCAAAATGCTTGGATTAAGATGATGGGACACTTCAGTGTTAGTCCAAATATATTTTTATTTTAAGAAGACTCTTTAGAAACGAAGTTAGATACTGCCCATCACTTGATATTTTTGCAGTGCTTATTCTAGCTGAGACCAGATGGAACAGAGTAAATCATATGACAGCACCCACAGTGCTGGCCAGGTGGTCCAGGATTGATGAGTGGCAATCAGTGGAGAAGTATTTGTGGTCTAGAAACACTGCGATGGATTTAGTGATCTATGAAACAATGATTTACATAAGAACATGTGAACAACTTAGTATATGGATAGAGAGAAGTGGGGAAACTCTCAACTCCATTCTCTCATTTTTTTAAATTATTATTTGAAAATTATTTTGCTCAGTGCTAAGCATTTGTAGAGGTTGAATCAAACTGTACTGACTTATATTAGTGTAACATTGTGCCCTTTCATAAAGTACTGGATGTGGACTAACCGATTGTGGTTTCTCAGTGTATTTGTTTGCTTTTTCTCTGACATGCTTTCAAAACCACTCCAGGCCACAGATTTTTAATCTCTTAGATTGGGCATTTAAAAAAAAATGAAATTCCTTCATACTCTCAGAATCTCTGATTTGTTCTTGGATCACAACTTCCTATTTTATTCATTCATGAAAAATGTTCTGAGAAAGATGCTGGGTGGGCCTGATTTTTGGAAATCATGAGAACAGTATCCATAATTATCAGATGTAATTATTCATTGTATCCTAGTGATTAGCACTGCATTTCAGGAGACATCTTCCCCATGATAAACTTAAGAGTTCTATTGAGAAGGTAAATGAGATACACACTTGCAGGAAGGATTATGGATTAAAGACTGCCGTCTGTCAGACAGCGCTCCAGACCTTTCACACACCTTACCTCATTTCACTATCACCACATCTCTATGAGGGAGGCACAGTGTTCTATCCTATGTTATAGGTAAAGAACTGGAGACTCCAAGGAAGTGGGTCATTTTCCCAGGATCTAACATCTCATCAAGAATAAAGTCAGGTTCATCATTCCCACTGCAAAACCCCACCTCATTAAGACCATCATTATCTCTCCACTGAATCACTGTGATTAAGCCTGCTTTCATTCCCCCCAAAGTTCATTCTCCTCATTGTTGCCAGTGATATTCTCAAGGCACAAGTAGTATGGTTACCCTGATTAACAGCACCCTTCAGTGGTTGCCCACTAACCACAGAATATAACCCAAAGTCATCCCCCATGGCCTGTGGGGACCCCCCATCACCTCCTGGCTTTGCCTCTTCTATAATAATACTCCTCATGACACTGGCCTCTTTGAAAGCACTCACACATCTTAACTTGTTTCTCTCGGCTACTTCTACTCACCGTTTTCAGTGCCTGGAACACTTTCCCCTCAATCTTCATGTGGCTGTCTGCATCTCTTTACTTCTATGTCCCCTTCAGTCTCAACCCCATTATCTATGTTATTTTTTATAACACAACTTGATACATAAAGAGTATTAATTTTTTGCCCTACTAAAATATAAGCTCCAACTCTTACTCCAACATGTAGAACAGTGTCAGATGCAAAGAAAATGCTAAGTAGAATTGTTTTATAAAGGATATAATTGATCCAAGCAGGCAGAAAGTTGAAGCTCATCCAGACATCCATTTCTTCTTCCATCTATCACTTCGTTAAAGGTTAAACACACAAACAAACCGAAAACACATGAATAAGTCCTTTGAAAACATGCCTCCTACACAGAAGAAAATCCTTTTCATAAAATACTTTCTCCATGGGAAAAAAAAACCCAAAAAACGCAGAAAGCGTGAGTTTGTAATGTAGAAGCCCCCTAACTCTGTAGTTAAAACTGCAGGTTTTGGCATCAGACCCACTGGGTATAATGGCTGCCTCTTCCACTCACACGCTGTGACCTGGAAGCACTATGTCATTTCTCTCTGGCTCAATTTCTTCACCTGAAAAAATGTGGATCCCAAGAGTATGGACCTCACAGGATTTCTCTAAAAAATAAATTCACACATGATGCACTATTAGTAGTACACTGGTAAACCAGCTTTGTAGAAAACAAATCAAACCCCCCACCAAAAATCCTGATTTAGTGATGTTTACCGATTTCCATGGTATAAGTACCATGGCTGATTTTAAGCTATCAATGGTTTAACAATTGGCTTCTAAAAATTCCTGAATATTCAACAAATACCTCCCATTATCCTCTATGAGATAGCTCCAACCCACCATTGATGATGCTTAATTAGTAAGCAAGAAGATACTATTTTAATAAAAAGGCAAACTAATAAAAACAAGATATGAAACCAACACAGTATACAATATTAAATACAAAGAGTTTTCCCTCAATCATTAGCCAATTCAGCACATGTACAAGCCAAGAATATGACAACAATGATTGTAGGAATCATATCACACCCTCTATGAGTATTCTTAACCTGTCCTACCCCTTAAGGTTCCCGATTTTGCCTCTACTTCCCATTTCCCAGTCACTCTCATGATCTTCAGAGTTGGCTTTTTTATTCCTTCATGAATTGTGAGGCTTAGCTTCCTTTAAAGACTTTGGCTTAGTATGCTGCTCTTCTCTGTGTCGGACTAACCCCTCCAATGTACTCGATTCATATACGCTGGATCTAACTCTCAGCTCATGGTTAGCCTGCAGCACTCACAGCCAGGACCTCTTAGTTTCTCTTAGGAAGAAAGGTGATACCTGCTGGACCTTCAGACCCACTCTGAGTGTAGCCACAATGGTCTACTGGTACTAGGTCCCTTGACTCTATGTACCATGATCTCTCTCCTTTCTTCACCTTTGACTTGCTTAGCACCCTCTTTCCACCTGTCCCCAACTAACACCTTATTCTCCATTTTTGTGTGAGATACCACTATGTTTAGGAGGGCTTTCCTCCTTACCCAAAGACTCACCTAGCTGACATACTGACACCTTATACTGTGCCTCGTAGGACACAATGTAAATGTCTTGGTTCCTCACCTATACAAGTCCACTACACTTAAGATCCTTGTTGGCAGAAATTCTGCCCTATGTAGTGTTTTCTTCCCAGTGCCCAATAGTGCCTGGCACAAAGAAGCTATAGATTATTTTATGTGATTATGGGGCTAACTCTTCTGCACAGAAATAGAAGCCTTTCTTGTCTCATACTCCTGAGTTCGGCCTCTGAAATCCTTCTGTGCCCTTGTTTTAAGTACACCAAGTCAAGTGGCTCAAGTGCCAAGAGGCCATGGCATGTTGCTCTTGTGAACAGCGATTGGTTGGCTCTCTGGACCTGTCAGCCCCCAGCCATGCTTCCCCATCCTGAGCACCACCTGTGACTCATTCAGCACTGGCTACAGCCCATGTGAGTTTCTACCAGCTTTGAGAGCAGGACGCCAGGGGCCCTGTTACGTTCAATTCTAGCTCACAGTATAGGAAGAGCTGACCTTATTATTTCCAGTCTACAAGATCACATATTGCTGATTCAGAAGAGGAGAATAGCTTTACTAAAAATCTATTGTTCTATATCTAAAGGGTTCCCAGTTCAAAGTTCAAGGAAAAGTTAATTTTAAAATCTGGAAACAACTGTGACTCTCCTAATCCCATCAAGTTCAAATATAATTGTGAAATGATTTCCAAGGGCTATGTGCGGAAATGAGCTTAGCGGAGAAGGGCCTGAACTGCAAAGTTCTACAATTTAGGGAGGAACTACAATCTCATCTCCCCTTGTCTGAACCAGATTATTTTTTAAGTGCAAACTAAAGGATTGAGGGCCTTCTGGGCAATACAGTGGGCAAGAATGTCCCTGATTAGGAGGGAAAACCCTTGCCCCCTTACACAATGTAAAAAGGAAAGCATAATTTTCCATTTCTGTTTTATCTAAGTTTATGATTAGGTTTCTAGTTCACAAGAACTTTTTCTGTTAGATCTTTTCTACTGAAGATGAGTCTTGGGCTCTCCAGCTCACTAGACTGCTTTGCCCTTTGTCTCTGCCTGCGGAAACAGCCCTGTCAGTTCCTCTTCATTCAGAATAAAAGGTAGGTTTCAGGGCCACAGTTTCTCCTTTCCAGAATATATATTTGTCCCCCAAATCCTTAGTCATCATTTCAGTCCTATCTCCCTGAGGTCCTTTTATATAATTATGCTTCTCTGTTGCTCCTTATCTTTGCAGACTCCTTTATGATTTCTGTTCCCAGATTTTTCTGGTGAGGACATGTTTTTCTTTTGAGAAGCCACTCTCAAGAGATTCTCAGTTTATTCTTTCTTTTTCTAGTCCCAAATCACGTTGCTTTGCCCTTTACCAAATAAGATCCTTTCCTCTCCTCTCTAGTTAAAGGTCACTTGTGTCTTCTCTTGAGCTACTGACCTGCTTTCCATCAGGCCAAGAGAAGCTTCATACAGTTTCACCAGGATTTGTTTACATATTGGTCTCCCACAGTAGGTGCCAGGCTCCTATGGAAATTTCTGGGCTTCTTTGTCTTTGTGTCCCCATCCTAGCCCCTCACATGGCAACTAAATGCTCAGTGATCTTGATTGAAATGGGTTATTCTGTGAAGTGGGCTAAATAAACGCTGGTGGCCAGGGGTCCATGGTGTATTAGGGACTACATGATCAAATACAGTAATATCCCATGCAACAACAGTAAGTTTAAACAAGGATGGAATTGCTCATGGTATTTTATTCTTCTTCTAGCTTTAAGAACTCAGAATGAATACTAAACCCTACAAGAAGTGAACAACTGGCAAATGTTTACAAAACTAAAAAGCAATCAACCCAAAAATAATGGAAGTTCTTTAAGGTTTCAACTCACTGGTTCTGTTCAAATATGTATCTTGAGTAGACCTTCCAGTTAGGAGCATGTCTTACTTCAGCAAAAATTGTTAAGTCTATTCTGTAAATTATGTCTCAGGCAAAATAATTTACTTCATACAGATAAAAAAAATGGGGGGAACAATATGGATTTTGCAATGTTTCTAAGTGCTCATTATTTGTAAGAAAATCTACTGGTTTATTTATCTTTTTAAAAGATAGTAATTCAAAACTGACAATCAAATTTCAGATGACCTTGATCTCTGGAGCATCATATCCTCTGTAGGAAGTTGAAATTTGGTATCATTCTAATGCTACTTTCCATTAATGATTATGTTGATTCTTTTTTTTTTATTCAGACTGAAGGGGAAAAAACATGGTGTACCTGAGGAAAGGTAGCTTGGGAAGAAATAAACACATCACAGAAATTATGTGTCATTACAGTTCTTGGCCTCAGTAGGTATATTCTGACACTCCTTGTTCACCCTGTGTGTGCCAAATTCCTCAAGGAAAGGGCAAAGATGACCAAACACTGCCCCTATGCTTTAAGAGTTCATATTTTAGTGATACCAAGAGGCAAGAAAAAAACAATCAAAAAGATTAATGCCTATATAAAACATATCCAAATTGTCATGGAAATATGAAAAGAGAGGAAAACATGTCAGGCACTGACTAGAGCATTAGGGAGAGCTTCTATAGAACAGTGACATTTAACCAGAGAGGTGAAGACAAACAGGACTATCTAGGTTCAAGGGGGGGAAAAGTGACGAGGAGCTTTCCTGGAAAATGAAAGAAAAAGAGACAACACACAGAGACATGAAGAAACAAGGCACATTCAAGGAAAGGGAACAATTTAGTGTGGATGGAAGGGGAGCTGCATGGGGGTAGAAGGAATGATAAGGCCAAAACTGTGGGGCTCATGATGATGGTGCTGGTGATGATGATTGTGAAAAGCTTCATCATGAGGTATAACGGTTCTGCCAGTAAATATTGAACAGGAGAGAGAGGCTTAAGCTGTGGGGATGCAGGAGCAGACCACCATTCTAGTCCACTTAAGAAATGAAGGAAAGGAGTGGCCATGGGAAGAGATGGAAAGAAAAGAATTCAAGAGAGATTTGGAGATGAAGACAATCCTCCTTGGAACCTGTAGGGGTACGTTCGTTACTAAGAGAACAGGTATGGAGAGAAAGATATATTTAAATGTTAAAACCACTTGGTGCTTGGTTAGTCATGATCATTCGAATTAAAAAAGACATTTGTAAGGTCCCAAGTAGAGAGAGAGAAAAGAAATTCTTCTTTCAAGTAACATGTGACCCAGAAAAGGAGAAAATATAAGTGTGTCAATAATGATAGCACATTATACATTCCATACTAAAGTAAATAATAACAAGCTTCACAAGAGGTGTGACCACATTTGATCAGCCAATAGAAAATATATTGGAAAGAGTTTTTGAGCTATGTTTGAATCTCATCTCTGTCACTATCTGCCTAGATTGATGTCGTGGGTTCCTAATGAATATATTGGTTAGCAAAGGATAAGTGATAACTTTGGATCAATTAATTTTTCTGATCTTTGTTTCTTTTCTGTAAAACTTATCACAATACCTAGTAGATAGGGTGAGCAACTCTCCAAGTTTGCTAGGGACTGAGGGATCTCCTGAGATGCTGTTGGTCACCCTCTCACAAAATGTGTCCTGGAAATGTCATTTAGTCTCTCCCAAACCGATCAGAAAACTCTATGTCCCTAGAGTTAGTGAGATTATACCCCCTACTTATTTGTGAAGTCCATATGGAACTCCAGAGATACCTGTGTTCATCAAAATCCAGAGACATGCTGAGAAGGCATATGAGGCTCCAGGCTAAGGGTGGGTGGCAGTTGAGGTGGGGTGGGTATATAGAGACATGGCGAGTGAAATGTGAGTATGCACTGCAGGGGAAGGAGGGCAGCAGGGAGAACAGAAAACTATTCATAGACTTACTGATCACTGGATACACATCACTAATTCCTCTGCAGAAATGAACTGATATTAGTATCTAAGTTTTACGTGAAAAATGACTGACTGCCGGGCGCCTGGGTGGCTCAGTCGGTTAAGCAACTGCCTTCGGCTCAGGTCATGATCCTGGAGTCCCTGGATCAAGTCCCGCATTGGGCTCCCTGCTCGGCGGGGAGTCTGCTTCTCCCTCTGACCTTACCCCCTCTCATGTGCTCTCTCTCTCTCATTTTCGCTTTCTCAAATAAATAAATAAAATCTTTTAAAAAAAAAAGAAAAATGACTGCAAATATAAGAACAAATCAGGCACTAGGAAGCTGCAAATTATTCTATGGTCAATTATTTGTATAACTTGATTTGAAATACTAATTTGCATTTAAAAAACTTATTCACAGTATTTATTATATTTATCCTGTCCTCAGATATAGAGTCAATTAAAAAACAGTAATGCTGGTATTTTGAACTTCATTTTCTCTAGGATTCACAATCTTGTCTTTAATACATATAAACAATAAAAATTATTCACATGTTGTGTGATAAATCATCTATGCTTTACTAAATGTATATATGGTTGAGTGTTAAGAGATTCACAGTACATACAAAATATGATCCTTTATGTGCTATACAATAAGATAACCAGTAGCATAAGTGATAAGCCACATGATTGCACTCGATTGCATCATGGGTTCAAGATTTGGAGATTTGAAAATGTAAAGGACATCTCTGACAGATAAACAACATAAGTGGATAATAAAATGCTGTTAGAAAATAGAGCGTATCACCAAAGGGTAAAGCCCAAATTCTGGACACTAAGGCTCAAGTCTGAATTTTCAATACATGACATGCTCTCAGGTTACGTGATAATACACAGATAGGAATTACCTAGATGTGTATTTATCTGAATAATGGGCCAGGCAAAGGCAAAATAGGGAAATATACAACTGTTGCCATTCTAAAAACAAACAAACCCCCCTCCCAAATTTAAAGATAGATCAAACTATACGAACATTAGAGAATCTGCTGGTAAACTGAAAGTCTGTAGCTTTAAGATTTTTCTGCAAAATACTAATTTCTTCATAATTCCATAAACTGTTTACCATTTTTTTGCACTTGTTATTTCGAACAGGGATCAAAATACAGCTATGAATGGAGGAACCTAGAGCAATACCATACAGCACCTGTAGGTGGCACCAGGTTGGATCCTGATCACCTGTGGAAGGGTTCCCACATCCAAGGGGGTGACTCCCTTCTCCACCAGTGCCCTTTGCTATTTTATCTATTAAAAGCAACCTTCAAGAAATTGTCAGAAACTGATTTGTACTAAAAAGTCAATAACTAACAATAGCTTCAGCTGGTTTTACATTTTCTAGAACTCAGAACATGAAGCTTAAAGGTTATTAGGATCAGGAATCAGGAACCTATAGCACTTTTTTTTCAAGTAAGGTTAACCTAACAGGAGTTTAGGTTAGCCCTCATTGTATAATGAAAATGCCCCAGGGAATTATGGACAGAACTAATTCACATACTGAGTGTTATGAAAGACCAGTAAACAAAGAAAAATAAATAAAGATCTAACAGATATTAGGAATTAAACTTAAGTAACACTCAATTTCTCCATATGATGTTATTTTGTTATCATCCATGCAAATAAGCTCAGGGGGAAACTTTTGCTGTTGGAGAACATGTCTGTTTTCCTTATAAGAGATGGAGAAAGAAAAGATTCAGAAATAGCTAAGTTACAAGAAATGGTTGCAACTGCCATGATACTTTTCTGGTGTGTCTGCTCTGAATAAGAATATGTGTTTGGAGGTACCTGGGTGGCTCAGTTGGTTAAGCGTCTGCCTTTGGCTCAGGTCATGATCCCAGGATGGATTTGGGATGGAGCCCCATGTCTGGCTTCCTGCTCAGTGGGGAGCCTGCTTCTCCCTCCCCTTCTGCCCCTCCCCTGCTTTTGCTCCCACTCGCTCACTCTCTCTCTAAAATAAGTAAATAAAAGCTTAAAACAACAACAACATGTGTTTGGTACTTTCTTCCCAGAATTATTACAAGAGACCATTAAGGAAGATCCACTGTGTCCCATTTTACAGATAACAAAACCAAGAGTGGTTGTGTAATTTGCTCAAATGTTACAGAACTAGTAAGCAGAGACAAAATTTATGACTATCTTTAAAAACCTTCACTAAGCTAGATAGAATTTTACAATTACTTGGTCAAATATTTTCAAAGGTGTTGTATATGAGCTTGTCTATCTAATTATACACCTAAGGAGAGAGACTGCTACGCCTTCAGGAAACTTGTGTCTATGAACCTTCGGACCTTGAAACCTAAAACAACTATAAAATTTCAGTTCAACTAAGACTAATCCTAATTAATTATGAGAGCCATTCTTCACACTGTTCTTCAACCAGTCTCTATGCAGCGTTGTCATGACGACACTAAGATGACCCTTGGCTGCAGTCATACCAACCACAGGACAGACAGTTTAGCAAATCTCATTTCTACTTATTTAATTCATTTCTGTGCTCCTTTTAAATATGGGTGCCACACATGCCTGCTTCCAATTTATGCCTCATCTATTCTTTATGAGTCCTGGGCCTTCGATCTTTCTTCAATTGCTATTATGGTTGCAATATCTCTCTGCATAGTCCTACAAGGTCATTTTGACAAGAAGGATGCAGGTTCATTATGTGGGTGGCCAGTTAAGCTATTATTGCTCTTTTTGTGTCATGTAATATAATGGGAGCACTGAAAATGTAGTCTTTTTTATAAAAATGCTTCTGGACTTTTCATTTCTCTATGTGTGTAACTTCCTGCAATGAATTGGCAGCAGACTGAAAACTCTGAAACACTGCCTCTGTCCATGGGGAACATACAGTGTAGAAGGGATACAGACAAATTTTAAAAATCACAATTCAGAAATGTGCTAAAATAGGAGTGAGCACAGAGACTATAGGGATCCTTAGGACAAGCACTTAGTACAATCTTGTATAGTTAGAAGAAAATTCATTTGACTGGATCATAGCATATCATTAGTAAGATTGAGCCTGGAGGAGAAAGCCAGGGACTCTCACAGAAATTACACATAGTGTTGAGGACTTTGGACTCTCTCCAGTGAGAAATGGGGAGCCACTAAAAGGTTTTTTAATCGGGAAAGTGACATGAACAGTTTTGCACTTTACTAAGACATCCCAGCTCCATTAAGGAGAATGTAGATCCACTCAGTCTTTACAGATAAAATGCCTTTGAATACAATTATCCTAGAAAAAGTAGGGAGGTAAGTTAAATATATCTCAATTAGGATAAGTGAGGAAAGGATGGAGGGGCAGGCTGCCCAAGGATGGTCTTGGATCTGGGCTCAGATAAGGTGAAGACCTTACTTGTGGGTCTCCCACTGTCTAGGCGCACGGAAGGTTGATCAGGGAGCATTAGGACTAAGAAAGACCACTTCCAGAGAGGACTAAGTGTCTGGGCACAAGTTGAGGGAAAAAGGTAGCCTCAATTAGCAATAGACAAAGTATTGTTAGGAGGAGAGAAATTATCTACTGCAGTGCAAGCTTAAGCCCCTAAATTACTGTACCTTATGTAATTACATTTCTAAATCCAAAATATGCCTTCAGAATAGATACCTTTCATTGATGGAGTGGGCATTATTTTAGGCTTAAAAGGGAAGACTGGATTAAAACATTATCATGTATTTAACTTTCTGCTGGACATCTTTCTCCCTATATATACCACAAGGGCCACTAGCTTAATGTGAATAAGCCATCCCATTTCCTCTGCACCCCTCAAACCCTCTCCTTGTCCCTTATTTCAGTTACTGAGGCCAAACCCTGGATCACTCAAGCTTTCTCCCTCAACCATGCCTTCACCACCAAATTACTTTAAGTCCTCTTCATACTAATTCTTACTCACCTCCCTTATCTGTCCTCTCCTCCATCCCTACAAGATCTGATCATTATGTTCAAATTGCAATATTTTCATGGTTTTCTAAATCATCTGCTAACTTCTGCCTCACTTCTTATTCCTGCCCTCCATACTGCTGCCAGAGATATCCTTCCAAGCCATATATCTATTCAAGTAGTTCCTCTAATTGAAACTCTTCTATGGTTGTGTCCTAACTACAGAATAAAGGGCCACTAGCTCTCTCCATGTGACCCATAACTGCTTCCCGGACTCAGGTTAACTGACTCCCCTCACTGCACAGTATGATACTCATGCTATATGATAAGCTTTTCTCTCCTCATTTCATGCTATTCAAGTCCTCTGAATGTAAACACATGCAAGCCTAACTTCCTGAGACGCTCTTGTCCTCATCACTCTTGCCCATCTGCCAAAAATGTCATCCCTTTCAACCAGAGCCTCAAGTGTTAACTTTCTATGACATCTCAGAGTCCCCCAAGTCAACCCAAGTGTATTTTCTGTTCTTACATGTACTGAATGGTAGTGTGCCCTACAGAGAGATTACAGGCTTCAGGTGGACAGATCTAGATTGGAATACAAAATCCATCACTTAGCATGTGCCCTGACGAAAGCTACCAAACTTTTCTGAACCTTGTTTTTTTGCCAAAATAATTCAAAAATTATTTTGCAGGATTCTGTTAACAATCAGATTGCAAATTTACATTGCGCCTTCTCAGTAAATGGTACTATTATCACTAATATTAAGTATGTATTTTATCTGTTGACTCACTGAATTGAAATGACAGAACACAAAGATTTACATGGTGTCTTAAAAATTATACTAGCACTCAAAATTATTTATCAAATCAATCATATTAACTACAGCCAAATATGTGAAAACACAATAGAATTTAAGAATGGGAAGTTAATTAGAGGTCATAATGTAAGTTTCATACTGAAGAGTTTGAAGTCTTCCTACAGTATAATGGAAAACTATCAAAAATTTGAGGGCAAGTGATTGCAATATAGCCAAGATCCTGATACTCAGTTTTTGTCTAATCATGTACCCTCACTTCACCTGGGTAACTCTGCTCTTCAAGATTTCAAGGCTATAAGCAAAATATTATGATGATCTATATGCTGAAAACTACAAAATATTAAAGAAATCAAAAAAGATATAAATAGACATACTTTGTTTATGGATTGGAAGACTCAATATTATTAAGATCCCTAATTTGATTCATAGATTCAATACAACTGTAGTAAGACTCCAGTAAGGATCTGTAGATAATGACAAGCTGATTCTAAAAGTTACACAGCATGGCAAAGAACTTTAAAAGATTAAAAGTTCTGAAAAAGGACAAAATTGGAGAAGTTACACTGTCTAAATACAAGACTTAATATAAAGCTACTTTAACCAAGACAGCATGATGGTAACAAATACAGATCAATAGAATACAACAGACAACTCAGAAATAGACCTACATAAACACAGTCAACTGATTTTTGAAAAAGGTACAAAGGCAATACAATGGAGAAAGAACAGTCATTTCAACAAATGGTGTTAGAATAATTGAAAATCCCCATACAAAAATAAATATGCTTGAGATGTACCTCACATTTCATACAAAAAATTAACTCAAAAGCATCATATACCTAAATGTAAAACTTAAGTTAAAAATTTTGTATTAGAAAACAAAAGAAAATCTCTGTGACCTTGAGTTTGGCAATGAATTTTTTAGATACAACACCAAAAGCATGATCCACAAAAGAAAAAAACTCATCAACTGAGCCCTGTTAGAGTTAAAATTTTTTGTTCTACAAAGCACACAGTTAAGAAAATAAGAGATAAGCCACAGAGTGGGATAAAGTATTTGCAAACCACATATCTGAGTAAGAATTCATATCCAGCATATAGGAAGAACACTCAGAAATCAACAATAAGCAAGCAAAAAAACCCAATTAAAAAAGTTATAAAAGATATAAAGTGACTTCACTAAAAAATTGTGTGAAAATGGAAAAATAAGCATATGAAGGGCTGGTCATGATCAGTCATCATTAGGACAATGCAGATTAAAATCAAAATGGGATACTGCTACCTATCTAAATAGATTTTAAAACACCACCAAATGCTGCCAAGGATGTGAAGCAACAAAAATGCTCCTTCACTGTTGGTGGTGAAACAAAATAGTACAGCCACTTAGGAAAACAGTTCAGCAGTTTTTATAAAGTTAAATATATACTTACCATATGACCTAGCATCATGCACCCAGGTATTTATCCAAATGAATTGAAAACCCATGTTCACACACACACATCATCATCATCATCATCATCATCATCATAGTAATAATAAAACTTTCATGCAAATGTTTATAACAGCTCTTTACAATAACCCCAAACTGGAAACAATCTAGAAATTCATCCATAAGTGAAATGATAGACAAGCTATGGTAAATTACACAATGGAAGTATTCACAGCAGTAAAAAGGAACAAGTTGTTGATTCCTGTAACATGATAGAAAGATCTTTAATGCATTTTGCTGAGTGCAGGAAGCTTGATTCAAAGGCTTTTCTTGTATGATTCCATTTAGATGGCATTATTGAAAAGGCAAACTATAGGGATAGAAAACCACTCTTGTAACTGTTAGGGGTTGGTAAGGAGTGATGGACTACTACAGGACAATCTTTACAGTGATGGAACAGCTCTCTATGGTATTGGGGAGACAGATATAGGACTTTATGAATTTGTCAAGCCCACAGAATTGTACATTAAAAAGAATGAACACCGTTGTAGGCATATTTTTAAAAACCAGCCTGGAAATGAGGGGATACCAAGGTAAAATGCAAACAGTGAGAAATAAATCTAACTGTATCACAAAAACATGAAACAACAGCACTGAAAATATTAGAGAAAAAAGGACCTGACCTAAGAAGCTTTAGCAATGGTATTTTGGTCAGAAACGGTATGGCTAAAGACAAAAGAACTGTATATAAACACTGTATTATATTTGACAATTTTTTTTTCTCACAGAGCTCTGGGTTTGCAATTCTGAAATTACATATATACTAGGACTGAAGAAGTAAATAAATTATGGATAATGGTAGCCAGATTTGTCACTGTCAGAGAAAGAAGGTACAAGTAAGGAGAGAAGTTTGAAATAAACCTTGTAGTGGTGAGTCAGAGTTGGAAAAGTAACTATGAATGCATGTTTTTTTAATAAATGTGCAGATATCCAGATGCAAAAATAATTACAGATGTGAGTATACACATGGGTTACTACACATACATATATATTCTAGAGTTGTCCACTGAGGACAGAGACACCCCAGTAGCAACAAGCATACCTAGTTTCCAGATCTTGGTTTCTAAATACCATTCTCCAACAAAGGGAACCAGGACACTTTAGAGAAATGGCTGATTCTAAGGCTGGGATAGGGAAAATACATGATACACCAGCAGCATCTTGCCATGCCAGAAAGTAAGAAATGACTTTTTGAGAAGTGATGGAGATATGTCCTAAGGACAAAGGAACTAACCCAAAGGAGACAAAGCTGGAATGATTAAAGCAGCAAAATAAATGGTGTATTAGATAACCCCCAAAAAGGAAAAATAATGACCTCCCAAACATGACCATATCCTAATCCTCAGAATCTGTGAATAGGTTACATTACATGGCAAAGGGAATTAAGATTGCTGATCGGCTGATCTCAAGATGGAGAATTTATCGTGGATTTTGTGGATAGGCCCAATGTAATCGAGAAATTCTTATGAGTGGAAAAGGAAAGCAGGTGAGTCAGTGTCTGAGCATTACACCGTGATAAAAACTCAACTAGACATTGTTGCCTTGAAGATGAAAGGGGGCCAGGGACCCAGAAATGCAGGTGGCCTCTAGAAGCTAAGAAGGTAAGAAAATGGATTCTCTACTAGAGCTTCCAAAAGGGTCCACAGCCCTGCCAACCCATAGACTTGAACTCAATGAGACCCATTTCAGACTTCCGACCTCCATAAGATAATAAATTTGTATTGTTTTTAGCTACTAAGTTTGTGGTAATTTTTTATAGCAGCAAAAGGGAAACTAATGCAAACCTATAGAATAAATAAATATCATGAATCCATACTGATAGAAGTTATTAAATAAATGAGTGGGGGAGAAAAAGGACAAATCTTCCTTACAGAAGAATTCTTTTTTTTTTTTTTTAAAGATTTTATTTATTTATTTGAGAGAGGGAATGAGAGACAGACAGCAGGAGAGGGAGGAGGGTCAGAGGGAGAAGCAGACTCCCTGCTGAGCAGGAAGCCCGATGCGGGACTCGATCCCAGGACTCCAGGATCATGACCTGAGCTGAAGGCAGTCGCTTAACCAACTGAGCCACCCAGGCGCCCCTTACAGAAGAATTCTAAGTAACATGTGCAGATATTTTGCACAATGGGATGTGTAGCTTAGTTCCTCCCCCCTTGAGTATAGGTTGGACTTAGGGACTGACTTTCAAAGAATAGAGTATGGAAAGGGGAAAATAACTTTTCAGTGGAGAAATCTGGTAGACACCAAGTGATCAAAATTAACATCACCAATAAGAAGGCATGTTGCTATTGTATACCCCTAATATGACACTATAAAGAAAGTCACACTTTTCCTCTCTGGCAGCTTCCACAAAACCTATAACCCCAGCCTAATCATGAGCAAACATCAGACCATATCCCTTACCTGAGAGACATTTTATAAAGGACCTGACCAGTATTCTTCAAAACTGTCAAGACTACAAAAGAAAAGCAAGACAGAGAAACCATCAGAGATTGCAGGAGACTAGGAAGACATGAACAGGAAAAGGACATCCCTGGAAAAACTGGTGAAATGTGAATAAAGCCTATAGACTAGTTAATAGTATTACATGAATGTTAATTTCTTAGTTTTAACAAAGGTAGCATGGTTATATAAGATGTCAACATCAGGAAAAGGTGAGATAAGGCTGCACAGGAACACTTGGTACTGTTGTAACTTTGCTGTAAATATAAAACTCTTCCAAAATAAATCTTTAATTTTTAAAACATGTCCTCATAAAGACCTGTACACAACAGATTTATTCATATTAGCTGAAACCTGATAACAGCTTCTCCCAGGTGTTTTACTATATCAAAGGAAAACCAAAAACAGTCAGCAGATAACCCCAAATATATAGTATCGTTTTATTCATTTACTTATATATTTTAAAATTTACCATTTAGTACAGAGCCATTTGCACAATAAGAGCTTAGTCGTCCTCATGGTACACTTAACTGAATACTCAGAGTCTTGTAATAAGCATCTTCTCATGTATTGTGTAGAAGAGATGCTGCATCCACAGCCATAGACACCCAATTATTAGAGTGGGCAGATAGTCTACACAAAGCTCATTCTAGAGGGGCCTGGTGGGGCCTATTCCCATTTGATAATTACACAACATTTGGTACTCCAGCCTGCTTCAGCCATGCCCCTTCAAGTAAAGGGCTTTGGTATGAAATTTTCCATCTCATTTCTGACACCACCACCTGCAAAAATTCAGGTGAGAGGTAATCTGACCTAGTACTCCAAATGATGGACCATCAACTAAAATGATGAAGAAGTTCATTTGTGCGAAAGTTTATTTGATGTTGGAAGTGCCTCCATTCTGATGGCTTTTGGATTTAGGAACCATAGAATCTTCTAGAATCTACAACTGCTTCCATGAAAAACAATTTTTAGTAAACCGTACTCACACTTGTCCTTCTGTATTAAAATATATTTTTTCTCTGAACAGAACAGGTATTATTCAGAGTTTCAGGGAGTTGGAAAAGGACTCATCTGCTTATCAAAATGGCTAATTATGAATCTGAGTGTTTGCAGCATATACTTTACAATACTATAGAGTCACCATCAAATCCACAGTTGAAAGCAAACAAGTGAATTAAAGGTAAAAAGAGATCAACTAGAGTTAGACATAAATTTTTTTCTTTAACCTCAGGTTCAGAGAGTTAAGATAATTATAGTGAATTTATTGGACCAACACTGGTTCATTGGAGGGAGGCCCTGCTCCTGGCTTGTGTCTCCTGGAAATACAGGACATGAGTGTAGAAGATGTGCTTTCATTCAGAGTCTCTCATGTTAGTTTGAGCTTAACTTGTTTTATGACTTAATCATCAGGAAATCTTAACCCAGTCCCTCAGAGGACTGAGTCCCTACATCACGGACTTCCTTTTTCCAATAAACTACCTCCCTGATTTGTAATCCCTGGGCCTGGGACATAGAAGTGGTGGAGGGGTTTGTTCAAGAGTGAGCAGATCCAACTGCGACCAAGCTGGGCTCCCAAGGAAGCAGATCGAAAGACAGAGGTCAGCCTTCCATTGAAGGACGTCCTAATGGAGGAAAGTGTGAAACGTCAACCCCTAACTTGCCCAACGACTGCAGGATGAGTACTTCAATGCTAGCGGGGCGACCAGGACAAACATCATGGTATCAGCACACACTGTTAACCATCTTCCAGCCCAGCGGGACTTCAGGTGTGGGCTGGGGCTCCTGTTCTCTGTATCATCAAGGCAGTGGGTGCTACTCTGTCCAGGGCGAAGTGGGACAGGAAAAAAGTGCGAACAAGAAAGCCTCTCCCAGACTATTATCCATGCTTGGGCCCCTGCCTTCTTTCTGTCTGGGTTGGTATCTTGACCCTACTTAGGATCCTAACCATTTTACCTTTATGGGTGTACCTGAGTTTTTACATTAAGTTTTGGGATTCATCAACCTCGCTCTTCTTACCATAGCCTTCCACGAACTGTTGCAAGGAAAAGTCAAGTGTTCATTTCTACCTTTTCAGAAATCACAGGATTCTATGAAAACAAGATTAATAGTTTTTAAACCAACCATGTGAATAGAGAGAGGGCAGCACCTTCTAGGGTTTGGGAAAAAGGGGGCAAACAGAACCTCAGTGGTAAACAGAATAGTGGAGGTGCTGGACTTTTTCAAAGAGTTCAAGAAAAAGCCTATGACCTTCAGAATTTGGAGAAAAATAAAAAGGAATTACATCTAGTGATAAAACATAGAACAAAAGATTCAAAATTAGTAAAATGACAAATATTTGACAATCCCATACGATATTATAAAATTATAATTCTGACAGAGATAATATAACATTAAAATAAAACAAAATGATATATCAGGAATTTTGGTGACATTTATTAAACTAACCTCCCCTATCGAAATAAATTTCAGATCAAAAAATATTGATTGTGCCATCTCTAGAGGAATTTCTATATTCCAAAGGTGCAGCTTGACTAATTTTCAGCGAGGAAGGATGTACCTTTGGCAAGACACATAACATGCACCAGGTAAGGTGGGCCTTTCTATAAGCAGTAGGATTGAATTATTGTTTCAATGAATTTTTACTGAATTATTCTTCATCATTTTTTCTATCTTGAAATATTTATGATTCACATACTGCTCTAGAATGGATTTGTAGCTTATGCTTCACCATTTACATAGAGTGTTTTATATCATTTTGGTTGTTCTATATTGGTTTTGAAAGACTTTTTTTCTCCTTTTGTGAAGTTTGCAGGCGTAGGGGGAAGGGGTACATGACCTCCCTCAACTCCACTGTTCTGATAAAATCATCATGTCCTGTACTGCTCAGCATCATGCAGTCAGTGAGGCAGACCCTCTGACATGCGTTAGGATCCAGCCTTCTGATTGTCCTCCTAATTCCTACTGAGCAAAAGGGAACAATGGGTCACCTTCTCGGGGAAGATCTTGAAGCAGAATGAAGTATTTATTATTCCTGCCAGGGATTAGTCACCTATAGAAATGGCTCCAGGGCCCAGAGGTAACTTGAAAGAATATAGAAAGAAGCAAAGAACTTTTGGAAAACTTCCTCAGAAACTTTTGGTGCCTCAAGATTTTCTTCATCCTGTGAGGTCATACACCTTTTTCAGTGAAAGATTTTTGAAAGATTTTAGAAGCCTCAAATTACCATGACTTCTCCTCCCTCCACCCCCACTCCCCCATAACTCTCCCTCTGAGTGGGGGAAGAGAAGAGGTCCCTGATGCTCTAATTTCCAGAGTTCTGGCTCTTTTTACATCACAGGAATGATTAGTTTGGCACTGATCTTTGAAGACAAGGTTAGCTAAATATGGCCTATCTATGAGACTCGGTTATCTCACACATACACACAAGTATACACACACACACACATACATGCAAAAAAACCCCAAAAAAACAAGAACCAAAGCCAAGCATCACTAGGCAAATTCTAAAAGGAAACTATAGGATGGTATAGCTTTTCCAATTACTGTGCTTGAAAACATCACATCTCTAGCAGTGAACTGGGGAGATGATACAGTCAAGGTTAAAACTCCTCCCAGTTTTCTTTCCATTATATTTTAATTCCATAATTGTTATTATTCCTCAACAGCAGGCACTATTTCCACGTATAAACCATGAAAAACAGTTTAAAAGATTTTTTCTTTGAGGTTGCAACAAAGTTCCTACATTTCAAGAAAAGGTATTAATCAATCTTCGTCTTCCAAACTTTTCATATTTTTCTTGACTTTCTCTGTTCTCAAAGTTTTTGTTTCTGACTATCAGACCCAAATAATCAAGTGTGTATGTGCGGGTGGAAACATCATTCTACTGGGACTCCAGCGTGGTTATTTTACTTTGTACTCTATCAAAACAAGGTAGATAACAAATAATTACAACCAAGAAATTATATTATATGCAGACAATAAGAAAACACTGTTAACCTCCTAGGGTCTTTCAGAAAATACAAATTTGTCTCTTGCATGAATTGTGATTATCTCATTTACTCCTCACAAGAACCTAAGTTAGAGCTGAATGTCACCCCCATTTCCCAAAAGAGAAATTGGGGCCCAATAGATTATAATGTCCTTACATATTTAAGGACATTAGGGATCCTAAACCAAATTGTGATTCCTAATCTAGTGTGAGCATTAATTTTACATGTCAACATCACTAGGGCAGAGGGTATCCAGATATTTGGCTAAGGATTATTTCTGGGTGTGTCTGTAAGGCTGTTTCTGGATGAGATTAACGTTTAATAAGACTGAGTAAAGCAGATTGCCTTGCCCGATGTAAGTAGGCCTCATCCAACCCACTGAATGCCTGAATAGAATAAAAGCCTGAATAAGAAATGATTATTTTCTCTGCCTGGTTGTCTTTGACCTGGGGCATTTGTCTTCTCCTGACTTTGGACTCAAACTGGAACTGAAGGTTACACCATTAGCATTCCTGGGTCTCCAGGTTTGCAATGGTAGATCTCAGACTTCTCAGTCCCCATAATTATGTGAGCTAATTCCTTACAGTAAATATCTCTTTCAATGATAGATAGATAGATGATAGATAGATAGATAGATAGATAGATAGATAGATAGATAGATAGATAATAGATAGACAGGGTGGACAGACACAGAACAATCAAGCTGTCTCTTATTGGCTCTATTCCCCTGGAGAACCAAGACTAAAACATCTAGTATTTCCAAAATAGCAAAGATTCTTGAATTTTGTGTGTATCAGATTCACCCAGAATTCTGATTTTTTAACAAGACTCTCAGGAAATTCTGAAACGTACCAAAGTATGAGAACCATAGCTTATTATTTCATACTTCAATCGCCTTCTGACACAGAGATCTTGGAAAATTCAAGAACACTTTCTACTCCTGCTAGCTAATGTTTTGTCATCACTAAATGCCAGACTCTGTTGAGAGTGGTTCACTTCTATTAACTCATTTACTCGGCAAAACGTCCCTGATACAGGTACTATTGTCCTCTCTATTTTATCATTGCAGAGACTAAGACACAAAGAGATCAGATACCATGCCCAGGCTCACACAGCTAATAACTGACTGAGTTGAGGTTGGAACATGGACAGTGAGCCTCAGAAGATCACACCATTAGCCACTCTGCTCCCTGTCTCTCCATTAAGAATCAATTTCATAAGAAACAATGAATGCTGACTTGTTACGACAGCAATTTGGCACTGCACTTAGAAATAACATACCCCCTTAGGGCGCCTGGGGGGCTCAGTTGGTTGAGCGATTGCCTTCGGCTCAGGTCGTGATCCTGGAGTCCCGGGATCGAGTCCCGCATCCAGCTCCCTGCTCGGCGGGGAGTCTGCTTCTTCCTCTGACCCTCTTCCCTCTCATGCTCCCTCTCAAATAAATAAATAAAATCTTTAAAAAAAAAAAGAAAGAAAGAAAGAACATACCCCCTTAGCCCAAATTTTGAAGTTTGGTATGCTTTCTCCTACCACACTTGATACTCCCCAAAGTGAAATCTATACTCTGTATTCTGTAATCGCCCAGCTTCATTACCCTTATACTGAGAAGCAACTATAAATCATTATTCATATGGCTTAATAAAATTAGGGTGAGTAGAATATAGCTATCATTTTCTGAGTACTTACTATAGGCTACGCACGATGTGAAGTTCTTTTCCAACATTTTGTCACCGAAGACTCTCCTGTGTCTATCCTTTCTTCAGTGTTTACTATATGGTTACAATTGTTCTCATCCCTCATAGTGCATGAGAATCACCTGGGAGCTTTCGGCACCTACAAATCCCAGGTCCCAGCTTCAGAAATTCTGAGTCTGTCTGGACTGAGGTGGGACACAACAATTGCTTTAAACCTTCCCCAGTGGATCCAGGGTGCAGCCAGAGTTGAAAACCACTAAGCACTCCCCATGCTTTACATATGTGTTTTCTTTAAACGTTAAAAAACCCGGTGAGGTCGGTATTATTTTCCTCACTTAATGAGAAAACTCATACAGAGAAGGTTAGTAACTTGGCCACGTGAGAAAGGGGCCATGCTGGGGATTTGAACCCGCATCTTAAAGACTTAAAAAAGTCTGTTGCCATAACCACTGCATTATTCTTCGATTCAGCAGTGCTCCCATTCATGGAATTCAGTTAGATTTCCAGCCTGGCTGGGACTGCACTTCTAATGTTCTCCTGCTACTTGCTTCTGATAAACACGCCCTGCAAGTTTTCCTCGCCAATGGACTTACTTAAAAGCTTATGCCATTTCACGTTATTCAGGCTTTATTGGCTCAACAGTAAAGTTAGGACATATTTCCAGATGGCAGCCAAGCTCCTGTCTAGAGCAAAGCAAAACTAGCCCCAGGGGAAGGCTGCATTCTATCCACTTAAGGATATTCTTTTGATGTGAATAGTGTGCCTCATGCTCAGAGTAAATTAGTTTAGTCAGCTCCCACTCAGAGACCCTAGGGCGAGATGTGTGGATTCAGGCAGCTGGCCAGAACACAGCTGCCCCCAAGTATTTTCATGAACCATCAAACTGCTACTATTACACCCAAAGGTCTTCTTGGAGCTCAGCTTTTTGTTTTACAGTTTCACTCAGAAGTGACTTTTGCAGTGAAAATACAAAAAACTATAGCACTTTACGTGTGACTCTTCTTAGATCATTGTGGACTTAACCCAAGACACCCTTTCTCTGGGAGCTAGATAAAGATGAGAAGGTCTTCAGTCTTCAGACCTTGCTTAATAACCAACCTGCACCTTCACATTTGTACTCATTAAAGTCATGTTACACATGTGGCCTCATGAGTGCATAGGTGATTCTAGGAAGCTAAATTTCCATACTATCTATTCAGAATAAAGCTTACCAGTGTTCCAAAACAGGAAGAAAGGAAGGGAGGGAGAGAGGGAAAGAGGGAAATACGTGATCCACTGATCCTCGCCGACGGTACAAAACAAACATAATAAAGAACTATTTGCTTCCTTCGTTCTTGTTTCTCTAATTCTTTTCTTCTCATGGTTCTCTTGCTGTCCCCCAAGGGTAGCCTCCTAGAGGGAGCACTGTGCCTGGGAGGTGTTCCCCTTTTCAGAGCAGCTCCATGCAGTCTTTGTGTGAACTTCACTGTCCCCTCTTGCTCCAAGGAAATGCTCAGTCTCGCCTCCACTGAACACTTCTTTTCTGCCCCTTGTTGCAGATTCTACACTATTCTTTTCTCAGATTCCAAATTCAGGCAGAAATTTCAGAGGTCTTTCCAAAATGGAGTTGTGATTTTCCTCATTGCCTTCTTCTTGCTTCCCTGGGCATTCTTCCTTGGCAGACCCCTGAGAAGCTGCTCTGCCCTTCACACGGCGCTCAGCAGGAATACTTGAAGTCCTACTTTTTCAGACATGAAGATCTTCCTCACGAAATATGGCTGCCCTTTCCTTTCCTTCCCTTTCCTTGTGTTCCCACACCCTGATATCTTCCTAGTCTGCCTCCCACCTCCACCCTATTTCATCTTTTTCTCAGTTACTCAAATGCCACAAATATACTACAAATATTCATTGAGCAGGGACATGCCAGGCACTGCAAGGGGAATATAGAGTTATAAATATTTCCCCTTGAGCAGCTCCAATCTTGCTTCTCCAAATGAATTCAAACAGATGCTGCCAGATGCAAACCTTCATTTCCTTTTCTGGCTGAAAGCTTGTAGTAGATCTAGCCATCCTTCCCTCCAGCTAGCCTGTGGATAGTCATTCAATGCTTGCACAAGTAGTTAGAAATGAAACAAAAGGCACCCAGAGCTTTCAATGATATTTTGGAGAAAGCCTCTTTACCATTCCATGGAAGCAGTCATGATAGCAGATGAGACTTCTTGCAAAATGAAAACACACCAATTAGTTGGAAGCTGAGTTTAAGATACAAAGATGAAGTATTAGACAGGCTCTCAAATTCCTGTGTTGGTGTCTTAGAAGACCCCAGGCAAGGCCAGTTGTCTCCTCTTCACTGGGTAGACAAAGCATTATCTTTCTCAGAAGTCCCCAAGCCTTACTGCAGACATTTGTAGCTCTGTTCAGTTTGATGTGGCCCCACATCTCCCTTCAGGGGGATATTCCAAGCTCTGCAGTCCACTTGACAACAAAGAATCCTAGAAGTCGTCCTTTTCTTGTTCTTCCCCCAGGGTTCCATTTTGTCAAAATCCAGCAGGCCATTTCTCCTCTCATTACCTCACTTGGTTGAAAGAAAGATGCCAAAGAACCATGATAAAAGAACATTTTAGGAGGGGCCAGAGCATTTGTAACCGTTTTCATTTAAACCTCTCCAAAGTCATGAACTACTATTAATACATGCATTTTGCGAATGAGGAAACAAGGACACAGAGTTTATGTAAGTTGCAGACGTAGGTTGCGGAGCCAGAATTTGACACCTGCTGTAGAGCTCTGGTACCCCAACTCTGAACCACACATAGCCTCCCACACTGACTCCAGCTCCTTCCAGTATCCTGGGCTGGGGCGCTACCCACACTCGCGGTGGCTGAACCTGTAAGCTGCCCCTTAAAGCCCTTCAAAATGCTAGAGCTCCAGTAGGAGGAGACACGGTCCCCAAGTTGTCTTCAACAGTTTTCTGTTGCTAAATATATATAAAGATTTTTAATTATTACCGTTAAAAATAAAGTTCCTGTCCTAGGCATGGCAAAAAAGCACAAGGTCTTTAAACTTGTTGGAAATAAATTCTGAAGTGGTTAGTTCACCATCTGTTTTCTACCACACCTTTGACTTCTAGCCCTGGCTATGCCCATTTGAACACCAAATTTGGGATGCAGGTGGAGGAGAGGAATGGACTAGAAGGGGAGGGGAAGAACTTGTCCCAGGAAAATGTCATCCTAGAGGGGAAGGTATTTTTCAGTGATTAGATTTCATCTGTAGGCATGTATTCTTCGAGTTTATTTAAAAAATAATAATAATCAAGTTCCTAGCACTCTTTCCTAGATGCCTGCTAATAGCAACTGATTCTGGATGTGCCTTTCAGATCTTCCTGGCCCTCTGTTCCTGAAAACAGGCACCGCTCATCAGGTGTGGTTTATACTGGGCAGGTTTTACAGGACTTGGCTTATATACACAGGACTCTGTCTTGCTCAATGCAGAGTCTCAAAACCCTAGGAACTTATGTCCCTGTGTTCTTGAGACATGAAGATGTAAGGCAGAGAATCAAATTAGTATCACAAGAAAAAAAATGTCCAAGTGGATTCCTGGTGTAAAACCAATAGAGCACATTTATTCTGGCCCTCCACACTTGCTCCCTCTCGCCCTCTAAACCTCCTTCATGAAGCTGTCCTCCTCCGGTACTTTGGATGGAACCTCAGACTATCCACTGGTTTTTCTGATCACTCTTAACCTAACCATGTCACTGAGACACTGTCAACACTGTATCATAGAATAGACTTTTAATTGAGAAATTCAGACTTCAATTCAACACAACCCACACTTCAACCTCCATTCAAAGGTAAGACCTGTCAAGGGTGCCCCACGGTGCAGACAGCTGCCTTGCCTTCAGAGGGGAGCCTTCTGGAAGGAACAGGGTAGGCTTGCACTCTGGGTCTCACTTCTGGCTATGATGGTCTCATGGGTACATCCCAAGGTTCTTTGGTGCTGGGGCCTCCACGCTGCAGTTCTTTGTGGTAGCTGGGGCCTCTCCATCAGCTGGCCCCTCCTCCATCCACTCAGCATCACCCTTGATTGAAAACCCATAGTTTCCAAGGTCCCCCTTACCCTGACCTTTTAAACAGACCTCAGGGTTAACCTCCCATTGGTGGTTCCACATCTGCTCTCTGGGACCTAAATGCCTCTGACCCCCGGTCATAGGAGAATTCAGTGATGTTCCAGGTGTGGGACCTTCTCTGGAACCATCCTTTCCTCAGTTGCGGTCACTAGCCATGAGACACCACCAGTCTCTGCACCTGCCAGCTACAGGGAACACTTGACAAGCTTTTCAAAGGTCCCGATGACATGCCTGATGAGCCACCAGGCTTGAACCAAGGGCAGCACCCCTTCCCCTCCCCACAGTTCCCTCACCTAGGAAATCACCTTCCAAGATGCTCTTTTCATCTTCACTCTTTACACCTCTTTATTTCCCTCTTCTGGATGATCATTTCTAGAATTGTAAAACCAATTGTCCAATATTTCTTTGAAAATCTGTATGCGGCCAGGCAGCTAATCTTGCAATTCCGTATCTTTGTATCTGAATGCTTCAGTTGAAACTCCCTATTTATGATTCTGTTACAGAATAAAGAATGAGTGTATCTAGTGCTCAAATGGCAAAATCAGTCACACACACACAGGAAGTATTTCTCTTTATTCTATATCAGGTGCTGGGGATTCACCAATGGGACTAGGAAGGAATCCCACCAGTGGCTGACAGATAAGGAAGGGAGATCGGTGCCCCAGCAGGGATGGTGTGTGGGCAATGTGCACGGGTCCCCTTCCACAAAAGGGTGTCATATTCACTCTGCTTCTGGCACAGAGCAACTCAAAAGCAGCCTGTTCTATTCACAGTAGGTACAGTGAGCTATGTGGGTGCTCCACCACAGAGCCCCCAGGAGGGAATGCAGAGCAGCACATAGGCCTTGAGATTTTCAAAGGCAAGAAGCAGACTATTTTCTAGGAGAGATACTCATCTCAAATAATTCTAACGGTAGGAAAATCCTGGAAGCTGAGGATCCACATGACAGAAGGCTATCTCAAGAGAGCATGGGAGGCTGACATGACGATGGGGGTAGCTGAACAGTAGTACTGGATTTTCTATTTTATAATTTTTGTCAAAGCCCGAAATCTCTTCTAACATATTTTACCATATTGCATGCAACAACCTTTAGAGGAGAAAAAAATCAATTTGAAGTTGAGAAAAATCTTATTTATTCAATATTAGCAAGTATAACTGTAAAGGGAAAAAATCAGCTATGTGACAGAGCTTTCAAAACTCTTCTGAATAAATACGGAAATATATTTGGAGGCAGAATATTAGACTTAATGAATTCTATTGTAAAAAAAGTCTTGTAAAATAGATATTGTGATAGACAATTTTATTGTGAAAATTGCCTGAAAATAGGAGGTTGACACAGAAACACAACAACCATTAGTAAAACCTAATTAATTTTTAACCCTGCGTGGTCTTTCCCTTTCTGATTTTTATTCATTTAAGGCTTCTCATCCTTTGTGCATTTTGTAAGTAAGTAGTTTATATGTGGAGAAACTGATTTAGAAATTAAGCTGAGGTTTATATTTAAAATGTATTTTTATGACCAAATCCAACCTGAATTATATTCAGCATCAGAATTAGGGTGTTGAAATACTTCCCCTTTTTAACTGTTACAAGGTAACATAATGAAGGCAGGATAGAGACAAGTAAGTACCAATCTCCTCCCAACCAGAAAAGTAGGTCAAAAATAACACCTGCCTATAGGTCCCTCTTGTTTCTCCATCCCTGAGTAAACATGAATTATGAGGACCCTATGGGATGACTGAACAGTCATGGCAATGGATCATTATGTGACTCTACTGCAGTCAGGGTATTTTCCTGTTCCATTGTTAAAATATCCTATAATTTCCCCTCATCAGAGTGGATACAAGCAGGGACCTTCTTTTTTTTTTTTTTTTTTTTTCAAGTTTCTGTGCTGATTCAGGATACAGGTACTTTTCTTCAGAGCTATGGAACTAAGTCTTTTGAATGAATTTAACATTTTCATCTTTCCTGGCTCATTTGAGAAAGATATTAACATACCAACGCAAAGTAAACAAAAGAGGGCCATTGAGAAATAAAAGAAAGTTGGCAAATGAGTCTGCAGTTCCTGTAAAACGTGAGTGCCAGACCCACCTTAAAAAGCCATAATAGCTGCAATATCTTTAGAAACAGTAGCTAGAGAGTCAACGGCTACGCTGAGAATGAATTCTGGCCTGCAGTCACTAAGGTCTTGGATCCTCGTGTGATTCTTTCTCTGTGAAGATGGTTCTGTCTTGATGTTTGACCCCTTGCTCTCCCATTGTCCTATATATAAATCATGTGGCAACCTCAGAACACAATGACCTGCCCTAGTGACTAAGGTCACACCAGAATCTTGGCTTTGCTACCTTTTCTATGCCCATTTCACATCCACACCACATAAGCATCTGGTATTCCATTACCAGGGAGCACAGAGTCCATGTCAATGCTTCTTTCTAGCAGACCACATATTCCCATGAAGGCAGAAACAATAAAAGCTTGAATAGTAATTGCAGAGAACCCATCTAACCCCATACATTTTAAATGTCCCTCGTGAAGATGACCATCTTGCAGTGTATAACTGTGTGTTGAACCAAGAACGTAGGGTGTTCTGCCACCTCTCAGTACTATTCATATCTTATTCCCTGTTACCTTGAGTACCCTTTCCAGGTCTTCTAAATCCACCTGCCAAATTTTCACCATTCATCTTTCTCAGGTCTCAGGTCAAGAACTACATGGTCTTCAAACACTTCCCTGATGACTTCAGGCAGAAGGGGGTATTGTACTTGTTCTACCATTGTACCTTATATAAACCACTATGATGTCACTTATTAATATAGGTCATGATTGTTTGCAGGTTCATATTAAGTACAAAAGTCCTATTCATTCATTTTGGCCTCAGGCTCTAACGCAGTGACTGAAACATAGTGGTGTTCAGTACTCAATGAATGAGTGATAGAAAGTATATGACCCTCATGCCCCCAGGCCATACTGCTAGGGAGGGGACAATGGATTGTCAGTCCAGGTCATAGGTGTTTGATTCCAGAACCTCACCTAGCATGGTTACAGGAACCCAACCTCTGTGTGTCCCCTCTTGGCCCACCAAGTTTTCTGTGGCTCGTCTATTTTCCTCAGTGTGATTTAAATTGCCCCTGAGGCTGTGGATGTTGTCTCTCTCACCTGCCCGATGTGGTCATCTCAATCAGCACCTAGCATAGCTGCCCCCACGGACAGCGCTTCCCCAGTGAGATCTTGCCATTTTCTCCCTAGCAGTGCTTCTCAACAGAGGGGCAATTTTGCTCCCCGGGAAATACGTGCCAATGTCTGGAATAGGGGAGAACACACACAGACAGACACTACTGGCATTTAGTGAGTAGGCAAGTGATGCTGCTGAACATCCTGCAAGGCACAGGTCAGCCCCATGGCACTTATCTGGTCCAGCCTGTCAATAGTGTGGAGACTGAGACACCTTGCTCCAAAATGAAGAGTCATCCCTACAAGCATTGCAGCACTTTTACTTGGTTTCCCAAAGACACTCTGACTGTAAGTTTCCTCACAACCTTTTTCTTTTTGTTCATTTGTTTGGGGGTTTTTTTCCCCACACAATTTGGAGCAAAATATCCCAGGACTGAGTCGTAGAATATTAACGCTCTATCAGCAATGCCTAACTAAATAGGACTCCTCCTCCTGGCCCCAACATTTGCCCAAAGACAGAGGTTGAACACCTCTACTTTACTGAATGTTGGAATCAATTCCATGTCTACCCAACAGACTCGAAATTTCAAGTCTCATGCCTGGTCTTTGCATAGGATTTTAATCCACAGTGTTCTAGGGCTCAGCCTGTGGTTCCAAAGCCTGCTTCAGCATTTCTTCCAGCCAACATGTAGGATTATCATAAAAATAGAACACCTGGTGCCCCATTATAACCCAGCAGAGCTGCTAAAGCAGAAATACAAATAGGATCTCCTGAATCACTTGCCATGTAAGTATTGACAGTCAAGAATTGCTCTGCAATCGTTCTCAAGAAAAACACAGAAAATGGTACTATGTGTACGGAGTACCACAGTAAACAGGCTCTCAAAACCCCAGGCCATGCCTGCCTAGCCACCATGGAGCTGGAGATAAACCACATGTCTGCATACCCATAAGCCATTCATTTCATGGTTGATAACTACACCATGAACTACTGGGTGTTAAAGTCTGCCATACAGGGGAAGCCATAGAATTGAAGGGTAGAGGGATAAGATGAGGGTCCCACAGAAACTTTTAGTCTTAAAGTGATGGCTATGGACCAAGGGAGGAAAGTCATACTTCTCAGGCCCAGACTCCCCTTATTTTGAATCAGAGAGGAAAGAGGAGGGAGAGAGCAGTGGGGGTAAAGCCAGTTGTCACACTCCTCTCTCTGGAGTTTCTGTGATGAAGGCAAAGTCCAAAAGTAGGTTTTGCTTTTACTGTGACATAAGAGGTTCCACTTGGCTCCAAGTGATAAATATTTACAGCGTTGTAATTTCTCTTTGCAGGAAAATAATCCTTGGATAGATACTAGAAGAACTTGTATTAGAAGCACAGGGGTATGTCCTAAGCTATCAAATATGGGAGCTAACAATAGAAGACATCTTGAAATTCTATCTTGAATAATACAAAACGAATATAGATACTGATATTGGTATCTCAGAATATCCAGGGAATGCACTACTGGGTATTTACTCAAAGAAAATGAAAACACTAATTCAAAAAGATATATATGTTCCCCATGTTAATAGCTACATTACTTATAATAGCCAACATATGGAAGCAACCTAAGCGCCCATCAGCAGATGAATGAATGAAGAAGTGGTACATACATACAATGAAATATCACTTGGCCATAAAAAAGAATGAGATCTTGCCATTTGCAACAACATAGATGGACCTACAGTATATTATTCTAAGTCAAATAAGCCAGTTAGAAAAAGACAAATACCAAATGATTTCACTCATATGTGGGATCCAAATAAACAAAACAAATGAACAAACCAAAAAACCAGATTTTTAAATACAGAGAACAAACTGGTGGTTGGCAGAGGGGAAGGGAGGGGAGGGATGGGTGAAATAGATAAAGGGGATTAAGAGGGACAAACTTCCAGTTATAAAATGAATAGGTCATGGAGATGAAAAGCATTGGTAATTACCATACCATTTTTAATTTAAAAAATCAAACAAAAAACTATAGTGAATGAAGATGGAGATGGAATAGGGTAAAAATGATGAACAGGTGGTTACAACTAGGTGACGTGAAGGAAAACTATGCTCCATTCACAAAGAGAAAGATTGAGAAAGAACTCAAGAACATAAGAGGTCGGTTGACCCATCAGTGCTGGGGCAGAACATAAACAATGCCCTGGAAGAAGAGATCTTCTCCTCTCCCCAAAATCTTCTAATGTCAGACTGCTGAGTTACATCAATTTCCTGATCTCCACAATCTATTCTGCCTACTTAAAAAAAAAAAAAAAAAATCCTCTTGAATCCCCAAGATTCTCTTAAGGGCTAAACCTTTCATTTTTTTAATTAGTAATTTCAGAAAAAAATAGAAATGCTTGGCTTTTGAAGCACTTAGGTGCAAATAATCTTTTGGTTAAATGCCATCAGTCAATCAGTTAACTAGAATGTTTGATTAGAAAAACACCTCCCAGTTGTATTTTGTACTTTATAAAGGTATTTGCTATCTCGTTCAATTCTCTCAATATCCCTTTGAGGAAATCACTTATTTCCTTATCTTATTGAGTAGGAAACAGAGGTTCATAGTGGTTAGGTGATTAAAAACTCAATCCAGCTGAACCAGAACAAAAGTACCCTCACTTTTTTATATCTGAAGTCGATTAACCCAATCTTTCCCATACCATATTAAATGATTAGAATTTTGAACATAGCACTTCTTTGTCAAGGATTTGTCATCTATTGTGTGCCAAACACAAGGGCAACAATAGTGAACTACTTTCACAGAGCTTAGAGTTCAACATAGGGGCACTGAGCATCCTATTTTTGTATTGTGTATTAAGTACACTGATATGGGAGGTCCAAGGTATTTCCAGATCACATAAGAGAGTTACCTATTCCAGACCCAGTGGGGAGGAGGTGGTATCAGGGAAAACTTGCAGGAAATGATGTCTAGGTCTAGATCTGAAGGATTAGTAGCAGTCATCAGGTAGATGGGTAAGGAGAGACATTCCAGGCAGAAGGACCAGCATGTGCATGCAAGGAAAGAAAAGTCAGGTGCTAAACTTGCACTACAGAGAACTCAACAGGGATGGAGCAGAAGCACGAAACAATGGAGTAGAACTCGATCTCAGAGAGAAGCCTTGACTAGATGGTGTGGAGGCTTGTAGAGCATTCTTAAGAGATTTGTAATCTACCTTGAGGGCCTTAAGAAGACTTTGAAAATTTTAAGTAGTGAGAAGAAAATAATTAGTTTTACATTAAAGAAAGATTATCTGGTATGTCTTGTGGTGAAAGGATTTGATTAACAGAAATCTCTGGAAACAAAACATGTTGGAATAAACTGCAACTGAACTCTACATAAGGTGTCAGATTTGGCATAAGGGTGATTTTAGCTCAGTTTGGTGGGACAGGTCTAAAGATTGGCCCAGGACCTGGCACAGATACAGGAAGACATCATTCCTGCACTGCCCATAATTCTCTGCAGAAACAACTGAGACCTAAAGTCCTTTCCCAGAATTGCTTTAGCTATACAGGGTCTTTTGTGATTTCACACTAATGTTTGGATTTTTTTCTATTTCTGTGAAAAATGCCATTGAGTCTACAGATGGCTTTCAGTAGTAGACACCATAACAATATCAAGTCTTCTGATCCATCAACAAAGACTATCTTAACATTTCTTTGTCATTTTTAATTTCTCTCATCAAAGTCTTATAGTTTTAGGTATACAGATCTTTCACCTCCTTGATTAAATTTATTCCTAAGTATTTTATTGTTTTGGATGCTATTGTGAATGGGTTTTCTTAGTATTTTTCAGGTATTTTGTCCATGTATAGATATGCAATTGATATCTGTATGCTGGTTTCATATCCTGCAGCTTTAATTAATTTGTTGATTAGTTCCAACAGCTTTTTGGTTGGGTCTTTAAGACTTTCTATGTGTAAGATCTTATCATTTGCAAATAAAGAAAATTTTTCTTCTTCCTTTCTGATTTGGCTGCCTTTTATTTATCTTGCTTGAATGCTCTGGCTAGGACTTTCAATACTATGTTCAATAAGAATGTTGACAGTGGAGCACCCTTGAGTCCTTTCAATAAATGGTGTTGGGAAAACTGGACAACCACACACAGAAAAATGAAATCACACCTCTATCTTACAACAGTCACAACAATTAACTTTAAGTGGATTCAAGATATAAATGTAAGACTTGAAACTATAAAACTCCTTGAAGAAAACAGACGAAAAGCTCGTGGATATTGATCTGGATGATGAATGATTTTTTGGATATGACAACAAAAGCATAAGCAACAAAGACAAAAATAAATAAATGGGACTACATCAAATTAAAAAGCTTCTGTATGCCAAAACAATCAACTAACAAAATAGAAATATAACTTACAGAATGGGAGGAAGGTTTAGCTAATATATATGTGTTTATTATAATAATATATATGTGTTTATTTATATACATATGTATATATAAACATATATACATATATACATATGTATATATAAACACATATATGTATACATATATAATATACACATACATACATATGGAATTCATACAACTCAACAGAAACTAAACAATTCAAATAAAAAACTGGAGAGAGGAATTGAATAGACCTTTTTCCAAAGAAGACATACAGATGACCAACAGGTACATGAAAAGGTGCTCAACATCACCAATCAGCAAGGAAATGCCAATCAAAAACCACAGTGAGATCTCAACTCACATCAACAACACAAGAAGTAACAAGTGTTGGTGAGGATGTGGAGAGAAGAAAACACTGCACTTTTAGTGAAAATGTAAATTGATAACAGCTAGTATGGAAACAGTATGGAGGTTCCTCAAAATATTAAAAATAGAAATATAATCCAAAAATCCCACTTCAGAGTATTTACTCAAAGAAAACAAAAACACTAATTCAAAAAAATATATATGCACCCCTGTATTTATTGCAGCATCATTGACAATAGCCAAGATGTGGAAGCAACCCAAGTGGCCATCAACAGAAGAATGGATACACACACACACATTATATATATATACATATATAATGGAATATTACTCAGCCATTAAAAAGAATGAGATCTAGCCATTTGCAATGACATGGATGGACCAAGAAGGTATTACAGTAAGTGAAATAAGTGAAGTAAGTTAGAGAAAGACAAATACCTTATGTTTTCATTTAAATGTAGAATCTAAAAAACAAAACAAATGAACAAATAAAAAAAGCAGACTCTTAAATACAGTGAACAAACTCATGGTTGGCAGAGGGGAGGTGGGTAGAGGTGAGAGAATGAAATAAAGAGCATTAGGAGTCACAAACTTCCAGTTATAAAACAAATAAGTCACAGAGATGGATAGTATAGCAAAGGGAATACGGTCAATATATTTAATAACATTGTATGGTGAAAGATGATGACTACACTTAGCATGATGAGCACTATAGAGAATTATTGAACCAGTGTTGTATGCTTGAAACTAATACAGCATTGTATGTGAATCATACTTCAATAAAAACCACAAAAATTATGAATGCTGCTATACAGAATAAAAATGGTTCTCTATTATACCCCTGAAAACTGCTAAGAGAGTAAATCTTCAATGTTCTCAACAAAAAAACTATAGCCATTATGTGATGTGATGGAGTTATTAGCTAAAGGTTAACAAAGAAGGGAAATTGGTGCTGCTCTTAGGAAGAAAGTCAGGAGTTACAGAACACTGATTTTTTTTTCTGTAAAGTTGCCAGACAAAATATAGGAAATCCAGTTAAATGTGAGGTTTCACATAAATAGTATTTTTTAGTACAGTATGTCCCAAATGTTGTGTGGGACAAAGTTAAACTAAAAAAGTACATATCGTTTATCTGAAACTCATGATTTTGTTATTTGTTTTGCTAACTATAGCAATCTTATCTGAAGGAGAGAAGAAAGTAGATTTCTTTGGACTGGTTTGAACCATAACTGAGGAGACAGAAACAGTAAGAAATGAGTCATCCCCAGCACAGGACTGAGCGGATCACGCATCTGGCACCTACAGCAGAACAAGCGGTCAGTCTAACCAAACAGACAAGGATGGACTCAAAACAGTGTCAGGAACCCATGGTCTTGGCAACGGTGATGCACAGATTCACAGCCAGAAAACTAGCACACAAGCTTAGGGAAAATGGGGGAAAAAAAATGCATGTTTGGAAGACATCCAAACATTTCCAAAATTCCTCCATCTACTTCTGAACCCTCTCCCAGTTTGACAGATGAAGAGGATGGGTACAGAGGTATGAGTCAAATCTTGTCTTTTTTACAGTCAAGCATCTCCCCTTTGTACTTCCAGGAAAACCCAAAGGAAGGTGGTGGGGAGAGAATATCTGTGCCAGAAAGATGGAGATAGGAATACTCCTCTCTCAAAGTTGTTGTAAGAATTAAGACAAGGTGAAGTATATAAGGTCTTAGCATAACATCAGACCTACAGTAAGGACTCCATCACCAGCATCGGTTCTGTTTGTCTCCTCTGTTCCCTGTTCTCTTTCCCCTTCCTTCCTGAGGCTCACCATGTCCTCAAGTTGCCCTGGATTCTGGACTTCAACATCTTCACCTTCCTCCTGAAGTCAGACCCACCAGACAGTTGCTGCAACCCTCTACCCTATGCACCTGATGCGGTATTACCTCATTCTTCCAAGTGGCAGATATTTAAATCTCATTATATGTCATGTACTTTGCTATAGATAGTGATGATGGAGTGAGCATGACAAATAGGCCATCACATCACATCCAACTGCCTACTTAAGAATAACCCAAGGACCACGTGAACATTCAGCTTTCCGAGCTACACCCTCCAAGCCTTATTCCAAAGAATAAGGGGTGAGTAGCCTCCATTTAATGCCCTCTGAAGTTTGCCAACTGCTGACCTGAGGCCTTATTACACTGGTGATGGTGATGGTGAGGTGATGGTGAGGATGCTAACTGCTGATGAGGTTTGGTAGGTTCTACCTTTTAGGGTCCTCTGCATGGTGCATCCCTTACCCCAAATGAAGAAATTGCAAATAGTGGTATATCAGACATCAGTAATGGGCTGATGGGTGACATTCCAAGAGGAGCTTGCATGGAGCCCTCAACACTAGATCACAGAACCAGACGTCAACTTTACCTACATGAGAATAAGAAGCATAGGGAGACACAGACCTAAGGTAATGTTCCTACTTTCTGGTCTCAGAACTTCTTTGTACACACAAAAATCACTGAGGACTCCAAAAGCTTTTGCTTGGTATGGTAAACCATATTTGAAGTTAAACCCAAAAATATTTTTACAAATTTACTTAAAACTAACAATAAATAATGTGTTCATACAATATATATTTATGAATATTCATCAAAGCAAAAAAATAGTGAGAAGAGAGACATTATTTTACATCTTAAAAATGCTAAAAGGCTTATTAGAAAGAGTAAAATTCTCATCTGTTTCTGTATTCAATCTGTTAGCATATCACACTGGAAAACTCCACTGTATACTGATGAGAAATTGAGAAGGAGAAAAATGTACATAACACGTTTGTGTTATTATTAACATCTTCGGCCTTGTAAGCTCCCTGAAAAGGTTTCAGGAATACTCAAGGTTTGGGGCCGTGCTTTAAGGACCACTCACCTAAATGATGGGAAATTGCCTACGGATGCCCCTGCCCCCATGCCTCCACCCAAGTGACATGCTGTTGAGGAATCAAGAAAATGGTGGGAGAACAACTCTGACAAAAAGCTCACCACTTTACATTTCCCCCCAAGCCCAATCTTCCTATGAGTCTCTCAGTCTGCTGTTAGTGCTCCTACGTGTTCTCAAGGTCAGTTATGCTACTGAGCTTTCAAGGTAGGACTTGAAGCTGAAATTAGCTTCCTGGTGTACATTCCAGTCTTAAACAGCGCTCAAACCTGGAGTCAAAATAGAAGAGAAACTCATCTTCCCGGTACCCTTAAAGCTCACTCATCTCCCAAGAGTAGCCACAGATGCCCTTCAAAAAGGAGTCTTCTTCTGCCTACCATCCACTCTCCAAAACCCACTCGCTCCATCACATTTTCTCCAATCCCAGTCATGGGCCTTTAATCAGTTTTCCTTCCTGCCTTCAGACCAATGTTTTGCTCAATCTAGTGATTTGACTCTAGATTTTACTTAATTTCTACCCTGGGCACCCGACTAAATGCCGCCCCTAGAAGGTGACACTCGAGCATCCATAGGCCGGCTCAAGTCAGAGCCCTATTCCTTTCCACCCCACCCCTCCCCTCACCTGGGGAATTTAAATATCATTAGCATCATGTGGGGATTCTGAATCTCAGAAGGTGAGGAAACCATTTCACCATGAAAAAAAGGAAAAAAAAAAAACACACAGGAAATTCAGTCCTGTTTTTAAACTTTCATTACAACTTTCACAAAATATTTCTCTCCTTCAGAATAGGCGTTCATGTAATATTATATTTTGTAAAGTTTGTCTATTTCCTCTCTCTAAGCATAAGGTAGTTTTGATGGACTGAACAGCCTCTTTCTAATTAGGTGAAAGTCCACTGTCTTATAATTGCATGTGAGCAAGCAAGTGAGAGTAATTGGACTAGGGCAGCATACCTTGACCTTGGTGTCTAAAGCTGCTTTAGAATCTCAGAGGTTCAGACACAATGACCTGAGAGGAGGAAGAAATTGTAGAACAATCACTGCGGAGGATGATTTTAATTAGACTGCAGAAGTTAGGGAAGAAGATGTTCTGATTAGTGCAAAATATCATGGCATTGTGGCATCTGTCATATTTTTAACCAGTCATGACAGGTAGTTATTATATTTAAGTTTCAAATTTCCTCAATTCCTGTTATTGCTAAATCAGATCTTAATAAAGTCTCTTGGGATGGGTTAGACAGGTGTGATCCAAAGAAATATTCCACCAAAATAAAAGAAGTGAAGCATCTTTGGTCTTTGCATCCACCTAGACAATAGCAAAACAATAAAAAGAGCTACAAAATAACCTTACCTCGCTGACTCTTGTGATCCTGCTTGGTCCCTGTACCTAAGGAGCTTGGAGGGCAAAAAGGGAGTGGCTTCTGGGTGACTTGGGGAGATCTTGAGTAGATTCCTCAACAAAATGGCAGCATTAAACTCCAGGTAGGTTAACAGGGGCACCACCAATCCCCCAGGGGCAACCATCTCTCAAGAAAGCCTTTGTCATTTAACTGACAGCTTGGAGTACAGGTAAGCTACAGGTTTGGTTACTGCAGTAAGCCAGGAATCACTTGGGAGTCCTACAGTCGACGGTATTTAGACTATAGTCAGGTTTATAAGATGAAGAACTCCAGAGGTAGATTATTAATCCTCCTCTAACTACACAACCATACTCAAACTTGGTATTAATTTCTTCTAAGTGAGCTACGACATGCGTGACATGAGACTAATTGGGAAGATCGGTGAGTTTAGAATTGGTAGAAAGACATGGAATTTTCAACCACCATCCGGACTCAGGAGCTCTTGGTTTACACCATATTCTCCCTGCTGATTTATTTTTCTACATTAGCAGGTGAGACGCTCTATGAACAAAAAAATTATAAATTCATACAATCAAATAATAGTTATTCTGTATTTCTCCAAACACATCTAAGCAAAGGCAAAGCCTGTAGAAGGACTTTGTGGAGAGGAGACATTGACCGTAACTGAAGAATGCTAGCTGTCTGTGAAGGGTTCCCTGTGAGTGAGTGAATCAGTGTGGTGGCCGAGCGCAGGGAGAGGAAAAGGAAGACAAGGGAGGAAAGAGAAAGGCAGAGTAGGGAGGCAGATTGATAGAGGCCAGATCTTCAAGAAGAATACATACCAGTCACGGGAAGGAGAATCAACATTAGGAACGTGTATATACAGGAACCAGACCAGAGGGGTAAAGTTAGCAGGTCTCAAGGTTTTGCAGTCATAAAAGAGGCAGTTTGCCACAGAAGGAATTAGGATCCAGAGATAGGTGCCCCAGGATGGGGATGATTAAGAGAGCAATAGGATCAACATCTGATAGTAGCCACTTGTTTTCCCTTCAACTCAGACTCATTTCACAAACATAGTACTGCTTAATCTCCACCTATCAAAGAGGGATTTAAAAATATATAAAAAGATCTCATCAGAAAAGCCAAGCTTAGAAAATACAAGATTTTATTCCAAAAAGATAAAGTCCATTTTAGGAATCTTAACAGTGGCCAAGAGAAAGATGACCCTCCTAAGTCAGATCCACAGAGAGACAAATGATGTTACACCCCAAGAGCATCCACCACACCATCTTTTCTGATGGAATGCTACACACTCTGTTGGATGAAGGGCTGGAGGAACAGAAGGAGCTCACAGGCACATGGCCTGTGAGAAAGTCTTGTAGAAAAGGGTTTCATAAACAGGACTTCCTTCATTTGTAACTTGACTCTCTTTCTCCTATTCTGCTCTGATTATTTTGTTTGATTTCTTAACAACCTTGCAGTGTTTTTTAGTATGAGATTCCTCTGCTGTAATTGTTTGCCATTCTCTACATTCAAAGACCTGAGAAAAAGCCTCCAGTTCAAGTGAGAGAGAAATTGGTGTCATTACTTTTTTTCTCACCCATCCTGTAAATCACCAGCGTAGGTAATTACAATAATTTCCAACTTAGCATGTACATTCTCTCCATATAATAAGATTAAAACCCAGCCTGTCATGCCACCCTGTTATGGTTTATAGATGGAATTTTTTCTTTCACTATCTGTATTTGATTAAACACTATTTCCATTTCAGCTCTGACTCTGTTTTCCTTGTTATCTCACAAGGGATTTTGCAACACATCCTTTTTCCCTGTACGGGCAGCACAGCCTTATTTCTGGGATATAGCATGCTGTAGGACTCATCACATTTCTGTGTGTTATAGATTTCTAACATTTTTTAAATTGGACATCTTTTTTATGATGAAAAAAGAGAATGATTTTCAGAAAAAAAAAACAAATGAGAAAAGGATTTATTTGGGCTCTTTAAATGAGTTGAGAAGTTTTTAAATTGTGCCAATTAATCCTCCTTTCCTGCTATTCAGTATCAATCAGCCTAGAAAGCAGTATATAATTCACAAGCAGAAATTTTCAGATTGATCCTTGAGCATAGGATACGCGAGTTTAGTATAATCACACACATACGTACATGTATGTATATGTGTGTGTGTATAAAATTTGTGTTTATTTCAGCTATTTCAGAATTATATTAATATAAATCAAAGTGTAGATAACCATCCAAATTAACAGGGCCCTCTTTTTAAGAACCAGGACTATGTCCCAGTTGGCAATTGTATTAGTGTGGATAACATTATTTCATAAAAAGAAAATAATGTCTGAGCAGATAAATAAGGAATCCTCAGCATTAGAGAGACAAATAGGACTGAACTGAATCCTATTTCCCTTTTTATATTTCCCTTGACTCTTTTACACCTTTATAAAATGATTTTGAAGTACAATTTGGGATCAATAGTGTATCTCTCCTTGGACCCTCCTATTATGAGGGTCCAAGTCCCATTTTGAAACCTAACTCTCCTAATAGTACCTCCTCCTCTGAACAACTCAGAATGCAGATGCTATGGCCAAGGAAAAACCCTGCACAACTCTCTTCTCACCCTACCCTGTTGTGACTTACTCATATCCTAGTAGCACTTAATACAGGGCTATAGAAATGTAAATGTTCTGGAAAGAGGAAAACTCCTCACAATCCTCCAATCTTTAAATTACATAAGAAGACACTAAATTCTACAATGGCTTGCATTTCCATTAGTCGATCCCCTCAATCTTGGGTAGATCAAGATGGTTGGTTATCCTAGGCAGAATCACAGTAGACAAGGCTTAAAACTCTGGAAAAAAAAACCTCAACATCTTTTTCAGTGATAGTTCAAGTTGGTTGTTATGGAAGAATCTTGTCGATATTGGCATACATACTGGATTCCACAGTGGGTGGAACTTGTTTTCTAAAAAAAGCAAGCTTCCTTTAAACTCTTATGACATGCAGGGTGAGATTGACATAAAATTTTGAATAAGAAAATTTGTCTTTTTGATCCTGCCGCTCCCGCATCTTTTCAGCACATGATATTCCCATGCCCTCCTCCTTCATGCCATGCGAACGGACCATGCAACAGTCCAAGGCCTGACCATTGGAGCGTTTAAGTCTACACACTCTTTCCCACGCATGCATTTCATGCCTCCAAGCCTTGGAACACAAAAGCCCTTTTCCTCCGTATGGCAGCCTGCTACCAATTCTTCTAGGCTTGGATCAGCCATTACATTTTTAGTAATGCTTTCCCCTATTTTGGTCCAGTGGGATGAATATCTACCTGTATTCTGTTCACATGACAGTTTTTACTAGCCTTTCACAGAGTAGTGATCACTCTTGAACATAATTATGTGTTTCTGCATCTACCTTAGAATTTGTGTTACATCAAGCAAGAAAAATCTGTCATTTATCTGTTTCCCCAGTAACTGATACAGAGAAAATGCTTGATACATGCTTTTGGACTTTTGTTTCTAGACATGTGATGAACTGAACTCCCTGAAAAGCACCTTTCAAAACACTGGATAAAACATGACAAACATTCCTATTTTAAAGGCACAGTTTGGATGTCAGGAAAGCCAGTGAATTCCTCCAAGTCAGGAACAAAAAAGTGGAGTGATTAGTGTGAACTAACATGGCACCACCCTGGGGATTTTTCCAGCCTTGGGTACCAAGGAGCACAGCTTGTGGTGGCTACATGAGGATAGGAAAATAAGCTTTGGTTTTGAGCAAGATCGGGAGTTGGAACTGAAGTGTCTAGAAAGTTTCTTCGCCCCTGAAATGCTGTAACTCCACTGGAGGAGTAGAGTAGACAGTCCATAACAACATTTGCTATCAGAGAAGTTTGTCTATTCAGGAAAGGCAATTGGTCATATACATATATGTGTGTATTTATTTATGTACATATTTATATATTTATATACATATATAAAAAATAAAAAGCCTCCCTGAGAAAAATCACAGACCCATTCTCACATGATTTTAAAGTATGGAAACCACATTATAGATGCTACATCAGGGGTCCAAGAACCCCTAAACCGATGAATTACTAAGAAGAAACATTACTTTTCTCTTTCCATCTTCCCCAGTCTCTCCCTCGCCAGTACAAATCATTGTACTGGTTCCTATTAGCTTCAATTCTTATTCCTGAGGTGGCACAATGAGAGACTGATGATAAATCCTACACATATTGGGGCCTATTGTAGGCAAGAAACCATAAGACTATGAACCTAGGCATTTATATAGGAGAGAGACAATCATCTCCTTTCCCCTCTAAAAGGAAGGGAGAAAACTCTGCTCCTTGGACAGGATCCTAAATCCTTATTCTTATCCTTCTGAATGTAAATAAATCCGTTTAAAAGAGCAGAGAGAGCCCCAAGGTCTTAGCTTTACCACTAAAAGGGGGTCTCTACGGTCCTGAATGTAAACTTTAAAAAATTTTTAGAATTTTAAGAGTTCAGCTAGGATGCTGGGCAATGAATTTACAAACTCAATTCTTTTTTTTTTAGATTTACTTATTTTAAAGAGGGAGGGACAAAGAGAGAGAGAGAACATGCCCATGAGTGAGGGGGGAGGGGCAGAGGAAGATAATCTTCAAGCAGACTCCCCGCTGAGCATGCAACATTTCCAGGACTTGATCTCATGACCCCTGAGATCATGACCTGAACTGAAACCACGAATCGTGATTCAGGCAACTAAGCCACCCAGGCGCCCCTCAACTTAATTCTTACGTGTCCTAAAAGAATGATTACGAAATGCAGTTTTATAAAGATATAACAACAATATCAGTACAAATATGAAACAGACAAAAATAAACCTATTGAAAGATGTTCAAGACTTTTATGCAGAAATATATGACATTCTACGGGAAGACTTTTCTAAAGACCTAGGTAAATGGAGAGATATAACTGAGACATGAATTTTAAGACTTTTTTTATTATTACATTCAATTAGCCAACATATAGTACATCATTAGTTTTTGATGTAGGGTTCAACGATTCATGAGTTGTGTAAAGATGTCAGTCTTCTGCATGTTTTTCTATAAGCCCTATATAATTCCAATCAAAATATCAACAGGTGTTTTTACTGAAGTTATCAATAGTATCTGAAATTCACATGTAAGAACAAATAGGCAAAAATAACCAAGACAATTTAAAGAACTAGACGGTTGGGACTCCAATCAAGAGTTGATATAAAGTTATGATAAAGAAGATGTCATTGCTCTAGGGATAGACAAGAGAGCATCTATATGATAGAAGTAGCACTACGAATGAGCATGGAAGTGATCATCTATTCTATAAATGCTCCTGTAGTAATTTTTATATTTGTTTATCTTTAAAAACTAGATCCCTACCTCACAAAATAAGACTGAATTCCAGATATAATAAATTCTAAACGTGAAAGCTAAACTTTTCAATAAAAAATGCAAGTAAATATATGCAGACCCTTACAACATGGAAAAATTACTTAAGACCCCAAAAGCACAAATTAAGAAAAATATGGACAAGTTCAACTTCATTAAAATTAAAAACTTATACAGAGCAAATACATTCCTAAAAAGTTCATTAGATAAGCTACATTTTAGTAGAATTTGCAATGTTCATGAACAAGAAAGAATGAATATTTAGTATTTATAAGGAACTCTTTCAGGTAATAAGAAGGAAAACAGAAATATGAACACCTAATAGAGGAGAAAAGGCAATACACTTTTGAAAAAAAATTCAACCTCACTACTAACTAGCAAAATGCAAAATTAAATACAATTTAACAAACATCATATCCTCAAAAATTAAAAATTTGGGTAACAGCAACTGTTGGAGAGGGCAGAGCAGCTGGTACTGAGAAGTAAGTGTATGCAATCCAGAATCAAACTGCCTGGCTTCAAAGCTCAGCTCTATCATTTACCAGTTGAGTGACCTTGAACAAGTTCCTTGATTTCTGTGCCTCATCTTCGTATACTTAAAATGAGAATAATAATAATGGTACCCAAACCTGTAAGACTGTTAAAACCGGAGTTGATGTGTGCAAAAATAATTAGTACAATTTGAACATATAATGAGCACACAATAAAGGTTACCTTGTTGTAGTGTAAATTGGTACAACCCATCAGAGTGCCATTTGTCGATATTTAGTCAAATTAAAATGCACAAACTCAAAACACAGCATTCGACACATAAGTGTAAGCCCTTATAAACCTTGTCACCTAACCATCCTTAATTGACTTTGACAAGAGGCCCTGTGACTTTTTTCTGTTTTTGACTTTCTAGTTCTCATTCCCACTCTTGTGGACATTTTGAACTAGCCACTGACTAATTAATATTCACAAGGAGTCACCATAAACTTGACTGAACTATGCTCATGGAATGATTACAAATGAAGCACAGAAAAACAATCTCATTAAAATGAAGCAAAGATAGGTCTAGATTCTACCATCTATGACAAATATGAGAAGAACCCATGTAACTGGTCAGGATGTCTGAGTTTCAGTCTTTGCTCTACTTTCTAGTTTTTGTAACCTTAGAGAAGTCATTTCACTTCCCTTAGCTGTGCTGCCTCTTCCATTAAGTGATATGATTTCTAAAGTCATTTCTAACCTAACAAGCAATTCTTGGAGGCAGAAGAATGCCCTTGGATGAAGCCAATGTTATTCAAAGAGCTGGGGAAGGAGCTGTCCACCAGTGTTAGCAACCTTAATGTTAACCCCCTCAAGTGACTTTCCCAAAGGTTCTAATAGTCCAGAGATACAAGATTATCTCTAAGAGCTTGAGCCTTTTAATGTGTCTTCATTTTCCAAGGTAGAAAATAGCCTTCAAAGATTCAACAAACCAATCTACTATTGAAACTGGAAAATTCCATTGCTCCAGTTCCCTTGTGTGACAAAGAAAAGGAAATTCAAGACTGCTACCTGAAAGATTATTCCCTAAAACATTAGACTCTGGAAACTGCCCAAGTGCCTTTCTTTCACAACTTTTTAGAAAAGAAGATAATCATGAAGATACTCACAGCAGGTTTTAGAATTTCTATTAGATATGGTTACCACCATTAAAATGGCAGACTTGGAGAACACAGACACATAAAAACATCCAGCCTCTGGGCAAGACTTGTGTCATATCATGTTGCCCAGATGAAAATTTTTCCATCCACAACAAGCTTTCAGTTTAGGAGCTTCAATAGAAAAGCAAGAGGGAGGTATAAAAAAAAAAAAAAAAGTATTCTACAGTGGGTTATTTTTTAAACAGAAACTCATATTAAAAGTTAAGCATACTTGGGGCACCTGGGTGGCTCAGTTGGTTAAGCAACTGCCTTCGGCTCAGGTCATGATCCTGGAGTCCCGGGACTGAGTCCCGCATCGGGCTCCCTGTTTGGCAGGGAGTCTGCTTCTCCCTCTGACCCTCCTCCCTCTCATGCTCTCTGTCTCTCATTCTCTCTCTCTCAAATAAATAAATAAAATCTTTAAAAAAAAAAAAGTTAAGCATACTTACTGTTAGTCAAGTAATATAATCCTGTCTACTGAAAGTCGTGGTGGTTTTTACCCTTACCTTCTGGTAGCAGTCACATGATGGAGATAATGCTTGATTTCTGCAAGTGTCTATAATTGAAGGGAAAATCCAACTGGAAGAGAAATTAATGACTTATGTGTATATTACATTGATGATATTTGCTATTCATTCAGCCCAGTTCTGTGTTCTCCAACTCTCAACTCTGAAACAAGCTTTACTGGGAAAGAAAAAAATGTTGAGGGGTGCCTGGGTGGCTCAGTCGTTAAGCGTCTGCCTTCAGCTCAGGTCATGATCCCAGGGTCCTGGGATCAAGCCCCGCATTGGGCTCCCTGCTCAGCGGGAAGCCTGCTTCTCCCTCTCCCACTCCCCCTGCTTGTGTTCCCTCTCTAGCTGTCTGTTTCTGTGTGTCAAATACATTTAAAAAAAAAAAGAAAAAAATGTTGACTCCTGTCTCCGTGAATATTAATGGTAACAGCCTAATGAGGCACAGGAACTGTGACCTAAGTCTTTTCAATCAAAACACCTGGACAGTCACAGCTTTTCTTTTATTTATTTATTTATTTATTTATTTATTTATTTATTTATTTATATTTTTTTTATTATGTCACCATACATTACATCATTAGTTTTTGACGTGGTGTTCCATGATTCATTGTTTGAGTCACAGCTTTTCTTGACAAATATTATTCTGTGGCACAGAGTTGTGATGGCATTTCTCAGTTTAGGAAGGACTTAATGAAAGAGGAAATTGGAGAATATACACACAAAAGACTTATGTCAATGTTCCGTAATGTATTTCTTCATCCTATCTACAGGGCCTCGTACAGAGTTGTTCAAGAATTTACTATCCATCGTAGGTCATTGGTCCTCCAATGGAATGTATGTTCTCTCTCCAATTTTATCAAGTGAGGAGCAATTAGTGAATTTGACTGCTATTATTAGTATAACAACCTGAGCCCTTCAGGAGTCTAAAATGGTCCTTTTCCCCACTTCTTACACATGGAAAATGGGCGCAGTCCTTTACTTACTGGCCCTATACTCAACTATTGCTCAGTTGGTGTCAGTAATCAAGTGTTACAGATATTTTTTTCAGTTCATATAATTTATTGCAGTTAGCACACAGTTTAAAAATTCACCAACCCCCCAATAGTACAAAACTAAACAGCATTATAAGTTATTCTCCCCTCAGGAAAATAAAACATACTATGATTGTCAAAGCTAGATGTCAGACTAAGTTTTAGAACAAAGGAAGAATGTGAAACTAATAAAAGGAAAAAAGCAATCACTCACAATGACCACAAAAAGAAAACCCAAAAGAAAGTCTGTTTTAGGGACGCCTGGGTGGCTCAGTCGTTAAGCGTCTGCCTTCAGCTCAGGTCATGATCCCAGGGTCCTGGGGCATCGGGCTCCCTGCTCGGCAGGAAGCCTGCTTCTCCCTCTCCCGCTCCCCTGGCTTGTGTTCCCTCTCTCACTGTGTCTCTCCCTCTGTCAAATAAATAAAATCTTAAAAAAAAAAAAAAAGTCTCTTTTCTCAGACATTGTCTCCCCTAAGTTAATAAAAATTATTTTTGTTGTTTTTTTTTTAATAATAAAAATTATTTTTAACATAAACTGTATTTTAAAAAAACTAGAAACTCTTCAAGTAACTAAAGATAATGCTCCAAGGTCATTTTCACAGCTTTTTTGTGTGTGTTTGTTTGTTTGCTTTAAATGCCATGACAGCCAAATTAACACACATTTGACCAAATATTTCCAAAACAGTCCTGCAACACACAATGGAGTTTTTCATTCAGTATGTTAAGCACAAAAATAGACTATGTTTACAGTAGTTAAGGTGATCAAATTTTAAACAAAAGCAATTAAAAAAAAGGGAAAAACAAACGTTTTCCATGCTACTCCCATAGACCTTATTTGTAAGTGCAAGACAGGAAAACAAACACTGTGCAAATGCTTTTTGCCCTGCGTGCTGGTCATTAAAACCACACTGGGCTGCAGCCTCTGCTGTCCAGATACACATAGTCTACTAACCCCCTTCCCCGTCTTCCCCACGTCAATCAAGGCAGTCCAGTCCTTTCAGCCTGGGGCTTTTTCAGTCCATAGAATCTTTTCTAGAGTTGGGGATGGGAAGAAGGATGAAGGAGGGGACGGAGGGTAAGGGAGAAGGGAAGAAAAAAAGAAGGGGAGCCCCCCCCAGAAAAGAAGAAAGAATGAATTCAAAAGTCAGGTCCACTGTAGGTAACTAAGTAATCCAATATTCTGTTATTCCTGCATGGTCCAAATAAAGTTACTTACAAAAACGATTTTTAAAGATAATTTAGCTTTGCTCAGGCATTCTTGCCCTAAATAGAGAACAGATGTAAATTACACGTATTTTTTTAAGATTCAAATTTGTGTGAGCACTGTGCCAGTAAACGAGATAGGCATGCTCCCTGCCTTCATGGAGCACAGACTATTGATCATGAAAATGAGATTTTGGGAAAAAGAACGGGAAGAACCTATTCACCTCTGAACCCATAGGGTCACATGACCCTAAGCACACTATTTAGTTTTGAGCTTCGTTTGTTCCTAATAATATCCATTCAAAAAAGGTAATGTGGGGTCACCTAAGATTTTTTTGGCAAAGGAAAATCGGTGATTTTCAGGAGGAAAAAAAATCTTTCCATAATCCTTAAGTCAAGAAATCAAAGCAAATGACAAGAAACTTTTTTTTTCAAATGAGAATAAACAAGTATGTATTTTTTAAATCAAGAATATAACCTATTTGCCATGAAAAATGGAACTACTAAGTATCTAAAGGATTTTTCCTAAAAGCAGATGAATTTTCTCTTTTCTTTGTATCATGAATAGCTCTGTATTCCAAGTGAAGAAATGCAAAAACAAGAAGAAAATTGGTAGAACACATCGCTATGGGAAAGACAACTGTATCTTTCAGCTCAAAGCAATTTTGGCTTCAGAGAATGCAGAGAATACCAATGACATCTTAATGTGCTCAGTCAAGCAGAATTAGGTAATAGGAGTTGCTAGATTTTTCTGTGTCCTAAAATTCCTCTCTGTAGCCCCTGATTGATGCACAAAGCTCCTCTCTTTATTAATTATTTATCTACAAAAGCATATTCCTCTTCTGACAAATTTAATTTTTCCTCAGGACAAAATACAGTCAGAATGTATCTTTTCTAATAAGTACCTTTTGAAACATCATGAATGAATGTAATTTTATGTTTTAGACTAAATTAGCCTTTTCAATAAGGGGTAATAATTTATAATTTTAAAATTCACTTATGTTCTTCTTCCAGAAATAATTTATTTCAAAAGAACTTTGCAAAGCTTGTCTTTCTTATTTGACAGAATAAAGATCACAATGAAATGGTATTTGTCATTCATATAATGTAGCCCAAGAAAGTGAAAAGTGAAAAAAAACATAACACTGTTTCTCGAAATTACAGGGAACAAGAAACTGACACGATACCTCTAGAGAAATACTTGTCCCATGATAAATTACTTTTGTTTGCTACTGTTGATTTAAGTATTACTAAGGAAAAAGAAAAAGAAAAAAAAACAGCTTTAAGTCTTGTTTATCCCATTTACTTTCTTAATTCACATCGAATAGACTTTTCAACAGATTTTCTTATAAAAATTATGATCCCATGAATTCTAACAGTCATGTTTATATTCTAAAATACTTTAAAAATTATTAAACAGTTGAATTAGTGTTTTAACGAATTACAACACACAGAAGGTGAAATCCATATCCTACTAGAGGGTCCAGAGAAATAATTATACCCAACATGTTTAGGGCTTGAATTGTTGCATTATTACATGCATTTTACATACTTTGTCTCAAGTAACCCTTATAAAAATACCCCACAGATACATATTGTTAACTACCTCCTCACTAGATGAGAAAAAGTGTACTTGGACAAGCTGGTTAGGTTGGCCAAAGTCACACATCTAGTAATGTTGGTCCCCAGATCTACCAGACTCCCAGTCCCCTTCTCTTAGCCCCTTTCCTCAACTGTTTTGGAGGTATGTCCATAGTAAATTCTCTGCCTCCAGATGTCCTCTGCAAACTTTGTCTCTGGACTACATGTAGGCGAGGAAGGAGAAAATGAGTCAAGCTAAGTGGTAGGTAAGAAATATTTATTTCTGTTTGCCCAAAAGGTAGTTTTACCTTGCAGTCCCTTCATATCTTCTTTCCTCATTAACTTTCTTAAACTCTCCCATACCCCCCATATTTGGAAGTAAACCAAAAAACCTCCAGAAAGTTCTGTTATGGGCTGAACTGCGTCCCCACAATAGCTATGTTGGAGTCCTAACCCCTTTACCGGTGAATGTGACCTTATTGGGAAATGGGGTTTTATAGATTCAATCAAATTGAAATAAGGTCATTAGGATGGACCTTAATACAATATGACTGGTGCCATGATAGGAAGAGGGAGATGTGGACAAAGATACATGCAGAGGAGAAGGTCAAGTAAAGACACAGAAAAGAAGGCAACACAAAGACAGAGGCCGAGGAAGAAGGCATATTGCCCGAGGCCAAATGTGTGTGAGCCTACCAGAGTCCATGGAGACAAGGAAGGATCCGTCCCCCTAGAGCACTGGAAGAAGCTTGAGATCAGACGTCTAGCCTCCAGAACCAAAGAAAGAATGTATTTCTGTTGTTTTAAACCATTGTGGTAATTTGATACGGCAGCCCTCAGAAAAGAATACAAACCCTAAGGAAGAAAAAGAGGGGAATGGTATGGGCCATGACATTCCCCTCTCCCCTATTAGGGTTGATCTTCACATGTCAGTGGTCAATTCAGTGCAATATTTGATTGAGATTAGCTTTATCTCTAGCTATTGTAGCTGAGAAATAGGATTTATATTATTGTTATTATATATAACCCAGTCCACATGAAAAATTTAGTGTGATTGATGAACTGCCTTAGTCAATTTGGCCTGCTCTAACAGATTACCATAGACCGGGTGGTTTATGAACAGCAGGAGCTTACTTCTCACAGTTCTGCAGGCTGGGAAGTCCAAGATCAAGGCATGAGGAAATTAGGCATTCAGTAAGGGCCTGCTTCCTAATTCACAGACAGCCATTCTCTTGCTGTGTATTACATAGCAGGAGGGGAAAGGGAGCTCTCTGGGGTCTCTTCTATAAGGACACTAATCCCATTCAGGAGGGCTCCATCCTCATGACCTAGTCACCTCCCGAAAGGCTCACCTCCAGATACCATGACGTTGGGGATTAGGTGTCATCCCATGAATTTGGGAGGAGGGGACAGAAGCATCCACTCTCTAGCAAGAACTTGTTAAGGAGATTTTACACATCATCTGAGGTCTGTATTACATACACTTTGATGATTATCCATGAAGAACAAAGAAAAATAGAGAAATTGCATGAACAGTTGCAATGCAGTGACATCATCCCTCCCTGTTCCCTTCCTCCTGACATTTTCATTATTTCCAGGCCTTATTTTAGCAAAGTTAAATTATTCCTTCCCAAAAGATTGTCACTGGACATCTAATTGCATCACATTACTATGATCCAAACTTAAAGCTCTCCAGAAACTCCTGCCCCACTGAGATTAACTCACCAGATGCACAGGTAAAATTAGAGCTAGCTTTTCAGATATTCATACTACCCACCTTGGTCCCCCATGCAAATTCTCCATTCTCTCCTGAAAGGAGTCACAAGCAATTGGATAGGAATTAGAGGGTGGATGAAGAGGGAATGTGTGTTTAAATATTTACCACTTTCCTGCTTTACACTTCAAACCTTTTCTATTTTGCATACACTGCCTCATTTTGTTCAACAGGGCAATATTATTTCAATTTTACAAAATTGAGGAGGCTGAAGCATGGAGGAGACACTTAGCTTTCCCAAAATACCAACACTTGTTAATGCCAGATTGGGGAAGAGATATCAGGCGTCCTGAATCCTAGTCTAGTATATTTTCTGCTGTTGAGTCTCATGCATATATTAATTCTCTTTAACTCCTCAATAAATAAAATTTTTCCTGGGTAACATATTTTTTTTTTTTAGTAAGAAAAGAGAAGGGGCGCCCTTTAAAAAAAAAAAAACCCTCTGATCCTTCAACTCAGCTCTCCCCCTCCCTGTGCTTACAGCGTAGTGTAGCCCTAAGTAGGACAGATTTATTCAAATCTTGTCTCTGGCACTTGCCAGCTGAACGGACTAGAACAGGTTGCTGGAGCTCCTGCCACTCAAGGTTTCAGGGAAGATCAAATGTGATGCACAGGAAGTGCTCAGCTCAGGGCTTGGCACGTCATGAGCACTCAGTGAGAGAGAGGCCGCCGCTCTTCTTCAGTCCACATCCTAGCCACTCAGACTTGCACCTGGTTTCAGACACCCAAGTGAGGGAGCTGAGGTCCACTCACAGAGGCGACATGCTTTCCAGTATTACCCTGGAAGTTAGTCACCTTGCCTAAAGGAAAACCTGTTAGGACACCTAGAACAGTGTGTGTTTCCACTAAACCGCAAGTCTCTTTAAAGCAGTAAGATGAATATAACATAAAAAACTTTGTTGTGAAAGTTAATGCAAAATAAAATCATCCCAAGTCACCTATCCTTTGCCTCTGGTAACCTGAGCCTTTTCTCTATAAACATTACGCACGTTAAAATAATTTTACTCTTTTACTCTTGGCCTTTCTAATGTCATTCCATGCTTGAAGCATTATCTTTGAAGAAGGAACATAAAGAATGTCATTTTATTCAATTTGGGGTTTCCTTTAATGAATTCCATTAATTCCATATATATATATATATTAGCTTCATAAGAAATATTTATTTTAACAGCAGGAAAGTTCAGATGAATAAAAAAAGGAGGATATAAAATGATCTACAACACCAATATGCATTGCTTTAAAATCCACCCATTCTGGGCATTAAGCAATATATAATGTGTTAAGTTCAGAAGAGCCAGCCTTTGAATCTCTGTGTCATGAATACATAGTATTCGATGCCTTTGAAACTACAACAATAGGTTTAATGTTACCTTGAAGAACGCTGAGCGGTCTAGGGGTTCTCAGTAAATGTCCACATGCGAGAACATCTTCTTTGGGAAACTGATAGCTAGCACCTGAAACTACCTGCCTTGAGCACAGAGGAGCAGAACCCTGGCCCAGCTCCAAGGGGTTCTTCCAAACCTGGGGCACAAAGACACTTTCCCTGTCCTCCGTATCTGTGAAGGAGCATCAGCGCCCCACCCTAAGGTGGTTAACAAGTTATCTCCAAGCATATTCTGCCTATCACTAATCACACACAATCCAGCAAATGTGCTGGAGGCCAATTGCTTAGATGGCCTGCGTGTTGTAACATAGACACAAAATTTCCCAAGAAGATTTAATAAACATGCATGCAGTGTCTCAGGACAGTAACATGCTTTAACTGAGAGAGCCTTCCTTAATTTGCTTTATTGTGATAATTGGAATCAGAAGACACAATGATGATCTGTAGGGGGTTTTTTCGGGGGGGGGGGAAGGGGGAGATCTGCCTGCCAAAAATATACAGATTGTAAAACAGAAGTTCACAATCAGAAGAGAGAGGGAGAAATAATCAAATAATTAATTGATGGTTTTTCATTTGAAACGGGTACTAATTTTGAATAAAAGATATGTATTGAGAGTCTGCTATATCCAAGGCACTGGGTTAAGTGTATATTAAAGCCTGTCCTTCCATTCCCTGAGCTTATAGTCTAGCACAGTGTACAAGACAGGTACATAGAACATAAAATAGGAACAGTGTTGATAAGGACCAGAGGAGGTGATCTTTGAACTGGAATGATAGGTCAGATTTTAATGTGTGGATAATGAAGCAAAGAGTGATCCAGAAAGATGTAAGAAGAAGAAAAAAAAAAACACTAAGATATAAAAACTTGGACAAGAAAAATAATGTTAATTGAGCTAAACAGTGTACATGAAGGGATTAGAGGAAAATGCGTTGAAGCAAGTGGGAACATGTCAGGGTGGACCTTAATGGAAGTCTGGGATGAGGCGCTGAAGTTATCTAAGCAAGGGAGTACACAGCCAGAGCTGTGGAGTCACAGAATTTTCTAAGGACATATATGATAATGCGTGAGAGACAAACAGAAGTGAAACCATTAGAGCGCCACTGGGCTAGTCCATGAAGGTGGTAATAAAAAGCAAAGAATGCGTTCAGGCGTGTTACGGTTCATAAGGACCTGAACACCAACTCCATCTGTGGGATGGGCCAAAGAAGACAGGGAGTCAAGGAGGACCCCTCCACTTGAAGTCTGGGTAACCAGAGGAGGGGGAGGCCAAGAACAGAAATGGGTGACTCAGGTTCAGGTATGACAGAATGGGGATGGACTCCATATATTTAAGGTGATGCCCCAGTAGGAAATCTAGATGAGAAGACTGAAGAGAGAGAGAAAAATATGGAACTGGAGCTCAATAGATAGATCATGGTAGACATAGAACTCCTAAGAACAGATTCGATTTTCAGGGGGGGAATTAAGAGATGTTCAAGGCAGGCCACTGGGGCATTAGTTTCATGGGTATGCCCTGAGAAAATACCACAAACAAGGTGATTTAAAATAGCCTCTCACAGTTCTGGAGGCTGCAAGTCTAAAATCAAGCTGTCAGCGGGTCATGCTGTCTGTAAGCTGTAGGAAAGAATTCACTTAGCCTCTTCTAGTTTCTGGTGGTTGCTGGCAATCTTTAGTGTCCCTTCGACGGGGACAACATCATTGTTGGACCCACCCTCATCCATGACAATCTCACCTTAACTTGATTCCATCTGCAATGACTCTTTATTTGCAAATAAAGTCCTATTTGTATTTGTGGATCAGATGTGATCCCCTCCACTTGCATTAAAACACAAACATGTCTTATCACCTGTCCCTCATGAGAATGACTGATGTGAACTTTGCATCATTTTGATCTTTGCTAACTGTATTACTCCTCACTAAACAAAGTAGAAAACATGTTTTTAAAAGTCCTAAAGAAAATGTCTATGTATAATTTAATGGTGTCTCATTTTTCATGAGTAAAGCATATCAAATAGTAACGAAAATGCCCCCAAAACATCCTTGCTATTTAAGTTATCCTCACAAAATTGGGCTAATGGTGCATGTCTTTTGTTTCACTATTCTGTAAAGAAGGTAGAGCAAATGTCATTATTTGCATTTTACAGGTAAGCTTCAGAGAAGCCTCATCCCACATCACACAGAGAAGCACAGAAGGACCGGAGGCCCAGGTCGGAGGCACTGCTGTGACATTACAAATTCACTCGTCTTTTATGGCCTTCAAAGTTTTCATTTCACATTGATCGGCACCTGCTTTTCATGGGGAAGTGATTCATTCACTAATATAGCCTAAAGAAGGCTGAGCTTGATCAATTTAAAGATCTTGATAATATCAAGTTTATGGAATATTTGAGTAGACTGGATGCATCTGAAACTGTGTACCCCAACGGACATTAATTAAAAAGTGTATACTTGATCACGAAACAAATTCTCAAGAACTACTAAAGAATATGTATAACGAAATCATGTTGTCTGAACAAAGTGTACTAAAATTGGAAATCAAAATCAAAATGAGCACTTCTTTGAAAAGTTTTTGTGTCCAAAGAGTCAGAATGGAAATTAGTTTTTAGAATTAAGTCCCAGTGACAGCTCTGAACATCAAAACTTGGAGAACACAGTAAAGGTAGTAAAGGAAAATATCACCTTAAATATTAGAATAAAAGAACGACTGGAAAGTTATTAGCTAAGTCTGAATATGAATAAGAGATCAAAAGCCCCCCCCCCAATTGTAAGGAACTAATAAAAATAGACCGTTTTTCTGTTTTCCCCACCTATCCATCTCCTTCATAGGGATACTGGAATTTCAGGAATCAGAACTGAGTCTAACAACAAGAAACCCAGAATTGCTTTGCAGGGCCATAGGATTTCTAAGACATCTATTTAATATGCTTTCAGCATGATTTGGAAGAAGAAACGTCAGGTGTTGAAACTGGATGGCACAATTAAATGTTTTCTTATCAGGATGGTGTTCCATACTGGTTTTCCTTAAAAAGCCAATTATAACTGCATTTTCAAAATGTAAAACTATCTAGAGAAATGTAAAATTAAAATGACTTTTCATATCACATCTAAAATGTAAAATACACAGAAGAAAATGAAATGTGTATTAGACTTTTTGTAATTTCTAGGACTTGTGAGGAATTACCATAATTCTCAATTACTTTACATCTCTGTCCCAGCAGAGTGACAAAAGACACCAGATGCATGACTTTCTCACTTTAAAACACATCATCCCCAGAGGCAAGCCTACTGGCTAATGGGGCTCATGATTTCTGGTGGGCAATGGCAAAGAAAAAGAAGGATGAGATTGCAACTCTATCACAAACCAATGGTAGAACATCACATCACAACTGCCCAACCCCACAGAACCCAGGAAATTGGGCAACTCGCAAGATGAGCAAAGCAAAATAGATGAAGCAGACCAAAGAGCGATCCTAACACCTATGTGCTACAGCTGGTATTTTAATCTGACAAAAATTTCTTAGCTCTTTAAACATTTCTGTTCCTATTTGACATATTATCCAGACACATTGTCTCCCATCCTTATCACTTGATACGCACTTCTGTAATCAATTAATTGATGGTATTTTAATTATCTATCAGAAGTCTCCTCCCCCACTGCCTGCCTCTAGAATCAGTTAGCACATAGGATGCTGTCTGTCCATTGCAGGTGTGCCCCCTTCAGGACCGTGTGTGGCAGGAGCCAGGAGTGGGGTCAACGTTGGGAACCCTCGGAACCACGCACAGCCCACGCTCACAGGGGGCGCTCACAACAGTTTGTGGAATAGAGAGGAAAGTGGGGGAGGAGAGAGGAGGGAAGCAAGGAGGCACAGGAAAGAGTAAATCAGGAAAGGGAAGGCAGTATGGAAGAGACATAAATGGCCTGGCTGGAGCCAAAGGGGATGATTTACAGCCTCAGCCTCACATGGTGAGAGCAGTCAGGAAAAACAAAAACAAACACGAAAAGAAAAACAGAGAAGGCACAAACAGTAATTTTAAGTCACAGCGTTTGGATTGTTTGGGATTCTTACTTGACTACTTTATCATAGGAAAAAGCAACTGAACATGCCACACCTGTCCCTACCAGATATTATGCTCAAAATGTGGAAGGATTGCTGATGGCATGGGATATGGAAAAGCCACGTTTACCTGAGTTAACTGGTTTTCTCCTTCTAAAAATTGGCCCCCAAAGGGGTTCATTTCAGATACATGGGAAACATTATGTATAACACAGCCTATTTACAGACATCTCCTGATAACTGGGGCAGCACTGTAATAATAAAGTAGAAATAATGTCTTTTAAGATTCAAAAGGCTTCATCAAAAGGAATGAGATCTTGCCATTTGCAACGACGTGGATGGAACTGGAGGGTGTTATGCTGAGCGAAATAAGTCAATCAGAGAAAGACATGTATCATATGACCTCACTGATATGAGGAATTCTTAATCTCAGGAAACAAACTGAGGGTTGCTGGAGTCAGGGGTGGGGTGGGAGGGATGGCGTGGCTGAGTGATAGACATTGGGGAGGGTATGTGCTATGGTGACTGCTGTGAACTGTGCAAGACTGTTGAATCTCAGATCTGTACCTCTGAAACAAATAATGCAATATATGTTAAGAAAAAAAAAGAAGAAGAAGATAGCAGGAGGGGAAGAATGAAGGGGGGGAAATCGGAGGGGGAGACGAACCATGAGAGATGATGAACTCTGAAAAACAAACAGGGTTCTAGAGGGGAGGGGGGTGGGAGGATGGGTTAGCCTTGTGGTGGGTATTGAGGAGGGCACGTTCTGTATGGAGCACTGGGTGTTATGCACAAACAATGAATCATGGAACACTTCATCTAAAACTAATGATGTAATGTATGGTGATTAACATAACATTACATAACATAAAAAATAAAAATTAAATTAAATTACATTAAAAAAAGATTCAAAAGGTTTCAGTAAGAATTGAAAAATTCATGGGACAATGGAGAAGGACAGCAATGGGTCACGTATATCCATACATGTATACCAGTGGCTCCATTTTGTTTCAAATGCCCTCTGTGCTTAGAAATAAATAAACCTATGCAATAGGTAGAATCCTTATTCTTGTCTTAAAAATGGCTTAAAATGACAAATGAGTTCATGTGAATGACACTGTGCTCAACAGTACCTCTAATGGATATTGCATATTTATGAGGGGACATGCCAAGCCATATAGCTGGGCTCTCCTGAATGTTTGGTGCTAAATCACCAGACTCAGCTCCTTAAACACCTGAGCTATAGAAATGACTGACAGCTCCCCACCTATAATGGGCTTCATGAAGAATTATTTACTAAATCCAGATAGCCAGCAAATGACCAGACCATTCGTGGTTTAGATCTCCTAGTTAATCTCTTAGTTTTTAGAATGTTTCACTTTTGTGCTTGGGGGGATCAATATTTATAGCATAAAATATATTCTTTCTCTGTCACTTAAAAAAATGTGTGGAATATGGATTGCTAGACCTGTAGAGAAACATATATATTACAAAAGCGCCAGATGACAAACACGAGGAAAAAAAAAAAACCACCCTGCATTACACATCATCAGCCCTTCCGCCAATGAGAGCACCCACCTATTGAGCACTTGCTCATCCTGGGCTAGGTCCTGTGTGAAGATTAAGTGACTTGCTCATTGTGGTACAGCTTATAAATGTCAGAAGCAGGATCTCAATCTAAGTCCCTTGGCAAGAAATTTAATTTTTTCAATATATGCTCAACTTTTATTTCAGTTTATCCTTATCCCAGCCCTGAAATTAAACCAAGCAATCATAATTGAATGAATTATTCATTCATCCATTATACATTCATCTGTTCATTCAAAACATGTTGAGAGCCTACTATGCACCAGTCATCATACGTTAGTGGATAAAGAGACTGACATCTAGAGAAGTTAAGTCTTTTGACTGAGATTCTCTTTCCATTCTTTCTACTGTATATTTTTCCAAAACATCCTATATTGATTATCTATATTCAGTCTAGAGGAAGGCAGCTTAATTACTTAGGCATCTGTATTGTTATAGAAGGTCTTCATGGGCGACACAATGTTTGGCAATTGGCCCATCACATGAATAGCTGGCTTCAGTATGCAGAAGCTGGTGGGGTGAGACTGCTTCCCATCTTACAATATGCAATAGGAGACTGAATATAGTTTGTCAGCTTAAAAAGATGGAACGGACCTTGGTGACACTCATACCTGAAACATGAAAAGCTACTTCTTCTTATGTAACTTTCCAACAGACAGGTTGTTATCTGCTTTCCTCTAAATACCCTCTTCTTTCAGGACACTGTTTAATGTCAAAACATCTAAGGAGTGTAACTCTGAATTGCAAGCACCTACTGATTGTTCAGCCGTGTGCCAAGTGCCTCTATGGTACGAGGTAAGTATGAAGACACTTCTGGGCCGTTGGAATGTGAATTACAGACGACCAAGGTCAGTGACCGTGGGGGCCACTCCTCATTGAGTGGCTGCGTCTTGGAGGTATGAGGGGAAGGAAGAATGTAGCTGGGCACCCGAGCATCATCAACAACAACAAAAATGTTCATTGCGAACTGCCCGAAGGCAGGGCTACTGAGGTGGAAGAGTATTGAGACAGGGAATAGGTAAAGATTGACTAAACCTAAGAGAAAAGGGAGACATTTTTTATTTGAAGAGAAGGAATTTGCTCCCGGAGTGTCAACACCCAAGCCACAGCTGGGTAGCCTAGGAGAGAGGACTTGTGATGTTTCCCTTCCTTTGTGAGAGACGAATCTGGATTTGCATACTGATCACAACTGCTCACCTTTTGAAGTGTTTAAGAATCTCTATTTCCTGCTTTCTATTTTATTTATGCTAATGTGTCATTTCGTGTTTATTACAATTATTTTTCTGGAAGCAGGGCCTATATCTTCTGACACCCCATTTACTTACTGTTTCTTTGTTAAATTGTAAATAAACCATTTTGTTTACAGTGTTCAAATTGTACCAACACATACGACAATAGGTAGAGCCCATGAGTTTTTAAGTGATCTCCAGGTATTTATGATCATACCTCTATTTATAAGACATTTCATAAAGAAGTATTTTGAGATTTAAAAAAATAATTGATAAACGTGGTTGAAAGGCAGCAAAGGTATAATGAAGTAGGTGGTGAACTTGAAGTCAAGAGCCCAGAATTTAAATTTGAGTTTCATCACAAACACTGAGGACACCTTGAACAAGCACTTCAACTGTAGTGGCTGTGTTTCTTCAGCTATAAACAAAAATATTACTCAAGTGTCTTCTGATGTCACTTGTGTGTAGGTACAATTGCTCTGCATTGACTAATCACTACTATTTCACTAATCCTGCCTCCATTTTCTTAGAAGACCTCACTGAATTCTCATCCCGTTATTTATGGAAGTCCTTGAAGTCCTTGGCTGGGTCTCAAACAGGACTGAGACCATGTCTGCTAGGCATGATGCACAAAATAGTATCCTGCCCTCCCCTCTGTGCTCTCTGAAGCCTCCGTGCACACAGCACGCAGCACGTGAAGCCTCACGTCCATTCGAAAGTTTCTCCCTCCCAGCATTTTAAAAACTACAGCCTTTCCAGCTGCCAGAGAATCCAGAGTGTCAAGTACAAGTGAAACATTCCTCCATTTGAGTCCTCAAGGCATCAGTGCCTCAGTGCATCTCAAAGGGAAATTGAGAAGACTGTCTTTCCACCCAACTGTTACCACTCTGGACAGCCCAGTGTGGTTTCCTGTCTCACAGATTCCAACAAGAACTCACTCTTCCAGCTTCTGCCACAATCCCTTTCTCCACAAAGCTCACAGTGAGTCCTTAGGGACAGCCCTCCCAGGAGCTGCCACAAACTTTGGAGTGTTGACCTCTAACTTTGGAGTGTAAGCAAGACCCACCACTGCCCAAAGCTATCAAGAAATTTGGGTCGGTCTTTTTCATGGATACTTCCCCTTCTCCTAGGTTGTTTCTGAATCTGGAGTTTCCATACTTCAGGAGAAACCAGGGAAATCCCTGGTCTTCAGGCGAGGGCATCACACTTCACTGTGTCTTATTCAGGTCCACAGAGTCATATGAGGGTGGCTGGCTGCTTTCCTGTAGTAGCTCTGTTCTGGCTAAGCCGATCTCTGTTTGGGGGAATCTGCTGAGATTCCCCAGAGTTTTGTACCTATACCTCTAAAGGTGCCCTTAGAGGAGGGTAGGACTTGGGTCAGCCACTTGCAGAGGCTGACCCTCTTCGGCCCTCTGAGTTACAAGGAGCTTTGTGGCCACTCCGCCCTCTCATGGTCCCTTTCTCTCCCCTTTGCAAAGAGTATTATAACCACCTCCTTCCTGCCTCAGATGATCCAAGGTGCAGGGCACAGACCAGAAGTCACAGAATCAGTCAGTTAAACACAGATGCACCCGTTTCATCCACAAAGTAGTTTATGACATGTGAAAAGACATTAACAATTAGAAGATTTTAGCTTTAGAATTCATGATTTGTGATTCCTGTCATCAATCAAAAGAGCTGCCCAGTCGGGCTCACATTCCTGCATGTTAAGAATGAGCCGTAACTGAGCAGCACTTCCATCTGGGGCACACACCCTCCACTCTTCCACAGTCCTCACTACTCCCTACTGTGTTCCATTCCTCTCTCTCCATTCACTTATGTTACCTGGTTGGCCGCTGTAATCACTAGATTCCCTGGCCTAAACCTTGTCCATAAAGACTGCATGGCAAAGTTATCTTTTGTAGTCTGGCCCTATCTGGCAATTTTCAGCTCTCAATGTTCCTTCAAGATAAGAGCATTCAGAAATCCAGGACATGGGACCTAGCTGTTGCATGGTCTAGATGAGGAAGTGAAAACTCATGCCTCATTCTTCAGCTACTGAGTCCAAAGCATCATATTTTGTATGCCAAATTACTAAGTAAGACTCTACCATACCTTTATTTCTCCTACACTCCTATAATATACATTATTATGTCCCCGTCCGGTATCAATATACCCTCCAACAAGCATCATTCCCTGGATGGGAACCAACATGTGCCTGCCCTGCCAGTCCTCAAATTGTACTTATGTCAACTTGATCCCAGCAGTTGGTGCCTGGCTTCAGCAATAATCATCATGCCTACTTCTGAGATACTGTGGGAATTAGGTGATAACCTATGTGTTATGTGCTCTCTGGGTTCAGCCTTTGCTTTGCCTGAACTCCCCAATGCTTACTCCCGTTTCCAATTGCTATAGCCCATCTGTTCAGATTTTTCACAGTATACTAAATTGTCTGAAAAAACAGATGGATAATTAAAGCTGAAGGAAAAAAATTGGGGCTATTAGGCATCCCCTGGACACATTTCCAAACTCTGTCCTTGGAAAACTGGAGGAGGAAAGGGTATGTATTTGCAGGCTATGAATCATTCTTCTGAAAATCTGAAAAGTAACTTCAAGTCACAAGCCTGAGTTTTGAGGGCATTACCTAGCAGAGCTCAAAAAGGTTTGCACCGAACTTTAATCTTTGCTGAGTGACATCAACAAAGACACAACCCACCTCTTCAGATTGTATAATAATGAGAAAACAAGTGAAAGTTGTCAAAGGAAGAGCGTATGACTTGCTGCTGTGCATGAAATTAATCAACCTGACTATATCTTGGAAAAGAAAAGTGAAAAAGTGAACCTGTATCTAACTTCCTTTAAACTTTCCCCAAAAGATAGCAGTGAAATTCAGGGCATTTCAAGTTACAGGAAATCAAATGATGTTATGTCATTACATATCTGTATTAGTTCTATACCAATATCCTCGGTGGTTTTATATGGAGAAATGTCCCGTCCCCTTTGCAAAACTAATTTCTTCACCTGTATCCTTGATCCCACCCCTTTTTATCTCACCATTAGACTCATGATCCTACCCCTTTTTATCTCACCATTAGACTCATTCTATCAATATATTTTTCTCTTTCCTCCTATTCCATCCCCCACTGCTGTGTGTGTGAGCTGCTCCCAAACTTCTCCACCTAAATCAATTAAAACCTTCTCCTAAATTACATATAGACACACACATAGCTACATTTTGTCTGCTCTGAGACAGGCACGTCTGTATCTATCAAGATCACTTCCTCCCATACAGCTAGGACACTTGGAAAAACAGTTGACTTATGACCTCCACCTTCTCATGTCCTACTTGTTAACCCAACACACCACTGAAGCTACTCTTGACGAGGACATTAATTCATTTTCCTCATTTATACTTTGTTGTTAATATGGACTCAATTTGGTTCTTATTCTAGTTAACATCTTCACACAAATGAAAATTTCTTCTTTGAAGCTCTGTCTTCTCTTTGAGTGCATTGTGCCATGATATCTGGGTTCTCCTCCCACATTTGTTTAATCCTTTTTCAAAAATCTTCGCTGTTAGTTTCTATTCCTTTACCTTTCCCTATTCTGTTCCTTTACCTTTCCCTAACCTTGGTGGTACCCAAGGTTCTGTCCTAGGCTAACTTTTCACTTTAATAATCTCACCCAAGTGCAGAGACTTAACTATTACCTCCACCCTGATAACTTCCCAGTCTATACACTTCCCCACCACAGATCTCTTTCCTGTTATTCAGAACTAATATCCAATTGTCCAGTACCTATTATCTTGAGACACTTCACCTTGTAGAAGGAGAACTAACTAAATCTGCTTTTCTTTTTATGATCCCTACACTGGGAACTCGTACCACCATTTAACTCCACCCACCTAAGCAAGGTGTCCAGAAGTCATCCTGCATTCCTCTCTCTCCTTTTTACCATATTGATCATTAAGTTCTTCCAATTCAACTTACCCCAAAATGTGCTACATCAGGCCCTCATAATGGCCCAGACAGTGCATCACTTCTTAAGAGATATTCCTGGTTTCATGGTTTCTTTCCTCCCATTCATCCTCCATACCGAAGCCACAGCTAATTCCCTCATGTTACCTCCATACTTAAAACTTTACAATTTCTTTATGGTTAAAAACTGTAGCAAAGTTCTCTGGACCTCTATGATGTGGCTTCTGGTTACCTGTCTAATCCCATTACTTGTCTTTTCTTCACAGGCCCCCAGAAGAATGTAACGTCTGTGGATATACCATTTTATTGCTTGGCTTTATGTCTTTGCCCATGTTCTCTTTGACCATCATCTATCCCCACTGTCCTTCTCTATGAAAAGAAATCCTACTCTCTCTTTTCTCTTCTTAGACATTCTCCCTGACCTCCTCCCCTCTGTCCACCATTACCACCGGAAGGTTGAGCATTCCCTCACTGGTGCCCCATCCTAAATCCATGCCTATCAACCATCAATCTCACTGAATTTGAAAATTATACATCCTGGTATCTGCTTTAATTTTAGAACTAAGATCCCTCAGAAAGAAGCTTTGTGTTTTATCTGTGACTCTCCAGTGCCTCATACATACCTATCAGGCAGTGAACAAATGCTTGAGGAATAGATAGATCATTTCAAATGACAGATAAATGGTAAGAACTTAATAAGAGGCTTTGAACTGAGGAAATAAGAATGAATTAGCACTTTGAGGAACTAACAGTCTAGATATACATATGAATCAGGAGTTTTACACAAAAGAAAAATATAATAGAAAATGTTGGATGTATTGTCACTGGTATGACTGGACAGAGTGAACTGGAATCAACTTTTGTGATTTTTTGTTATTCCAAAAATCCAGATTTGCATAAAAGTTAAGATATGGAACAGTATCTGCTTTTTACAAAGATTATTTTGTAGTAGACTTACTATAAGGTATCTTGAAGTTACCATACTCTGTGAAATGTGTTTTATAGCAAGTCCCTTACATGGAGATTGCATAAAGCGAGCGCACCCCATCTCCCTATAGTTTAGCTCTTTTATTACATCATTTATAGGACATTCAAGACTGATGCTCGGGCGCCTGGGTGGCTCAGTTGGTTAAGTGACTGCCTTCGGCTCAGGTCATGATCCTGGAGTCCCGGGATCGAGTCCCACATCGGGCTCCCTGCTCGGCGGGGGGTCTGCTTCTCCCTCTGCCCTCTTCCCTCTCATGCTCTCTGTCTCTCATTCTTCCTCTCTCAAATAAATAAATAAAATCTTTAAAAAAAAAAAAAAAGACTGATGCTCAAATAACTTCTCAACAGACTCCTGAAGTAAGCATTGGGTCAGGTCAAAATCGAAGGGCTTAAGTCAAGAGGCCATATAAGAAATTACTTCCCAGGATTTAAGGGCTGGCATGCTGAAAACAAAACCAACATCCACAGAACTTTGAAGCTATCCCTTCGCAAAGATTCCAGAAATATGCACTATTTTAATTATATTAAATTCCGAGCATGATTCATTCATTCAACAAATATTTATTAAAGTGATATAGTTGTGGACAAAATATACAAACGCTTGCCATCAAAAATCACAATTCCAATAAATTATGATATGTGCTCTATAATAGGAGAGGTGTAGGAGAAGTACTGTGAGAGCACCTAGGAGAGGCATTCAACCTATGAGAGGGGAGAGGGAAGTCCAGGGAGGTTTTCCAGGAAGAAATGGTGTCCTGAGTCTTAAGTTCATTCATTCAACTGTATTCGTTGAGCAACCACTACTCTGTATAGAAAACCAACCTCATAGAGAGTAGATCGGTGGTTGCCAGAGGCAAGGGTGGAGGAGAAGGGTGGAATGAGTGAAGGAAATCAAAAGATACAAACTTCCAATTATAAAATAAGTAAGTCCTGGGATGTAATATGCATCATGGTGACTATACTTAATACTGTATTACATATTTGAAAGTTACTAAGAAAGTAGAATTTTAAACTTCTCATCACAAGCAAAACATTTTGTAACGATGTATGGTGATGGATGTTTACTAGATGTATTGTGGTGATCATTTCACAATATATAAAATATCTAATCATTATGTTGTATACCTGAAAGTAATATAATATTGTATGTCAATTACACCTCAAAAAATTTTTTGAAAGATGGAAGATGATAAAAAATGAATTTAATAGCTTCGTGTACTATTTACTATAGAGGGTTCCTGAAAAAAACCAAGTGGATACCTAACAGGTTTGTCCATGCATCAGTAACAAGCTTTTGCTAACTCTACTTCCTAAACAGTATTTATATACATTAGCATAAGGTTTATTACCCATCCTTTCTCCTGACAATACCAACTCAGAAGCTAAATAGCAATTTCCAGGAAGATCTTATGAGAAATTCTCTTGATAAGTTGTGCCCACATTTTAGAATCAAGAAAATGCTAAGGGACTTAGAACAGCTTTGACCCTATTGTCCAGGTTTTTTGATTATGAAAAAGACCCTATTGGTGTGATTTCTTTTCCCCTACTCCACAACAGTCTTGTTTACTTCCAAAATGCCTTTTTAATTCATCCAATTAACTTGTTATCCACATGTTGTGTACTGACTTATTATGATTTCAAGTTCATGTTTTGACAAAACAGATAAACATAGGGGAAGGAAAGGAAAAATAAGACAAAAACAGAGAGGGAGACACAAACGATAAGAGACTCTTAACTCTAGGAAACTGAGGGTTGCTGGAGGGGAGGTGGGTGGGGGGATGGGGTAACTGGGTAATGGGCATTAAGGAGGGCACGTGATGTAATGTGCACTGGGTGTTATATGCAACTAATGAATCACTAAATTCTACCCCTAAAACTAATAATACACTATATTTTTATTAAATTGAATTTAAATTTTTTAAAAGTTCATGTTTTGAAAGCTTCTGACAAAATTCTTCATAGTTTGTACTTGTTTTGAATAACTTGTTTTTATAAAATTATTCTGAAGTTGGATATTAGGACCCTCTTGTCAAACTCTCCCACCTGATATGAAGTGGATCATTACATCATTGACATCATAGTATGGACAGTTGTCCTTCACATGAAGACTTTTCAACTTTAAAAACCAAAAGGTTCGACCAGTAACTTGAGAATGTTTGGCTCACCTCAGCAGCTCTCCAAAGATCTTAAGACCCTTGGCTCCTGCCATGGCCAGGCTACTCATGGTTGGCAGTGTTGGTAAAACATCTGTTCCTGCCTTGGCAAGGCTACTCCTCATAGGCAGTTCTGCATGCCATGTAATAGTCCATGGACTAAAAACCTTCAATGCAGTCCACCTTGCCTGCCAACCCTGGTCCCGTGACCCGCTAGCTATGTGCCCCAGCAGTGAGGGACCTAAGCCAGCAGTTAATACCCAGTTTTTAGTTAGAAGGATGGACTCCCCCAAGAACCTGCTTGTAAACAATTATACCTAGACTAAATTTGGGCTTTCTATCTTTCATCTCCCCTTTGCCTGAAACAATAGTGAGATTAGTCTGTCATTGTTCTGGGCTATGCTATTTCTTTGCTGGCTTATTAAGAGGCATTATCCTGCATGCTATTGACTTGTGAAATATTATTGTCATGCCCGCCATGAGCCTGTGTTAAATAAATTATTAGCAAACACAATCTCAGTACCTGAGCATACTTTTGCCCAGAAGAAAGCAATTCAACCTGACCCAAACTAATAATTAAAATTTGTCAGTGCTAGGGGATATACCGTCCTGCAGGTCATATTTGAAAAACAGGTTGATAAATTATGTTAAATTTGTAATTAACCAAAATCTGGTAAAGCTCATTGCTGGACTGACAAACTTTAAACTTAACATACTATTTACCATTTATGGCATCCTACTGAAATTACAAACAGCCTATAAATGGACAAAATTGATAGAGCTGTTATAGTTTGGATGCTAACACTGCCCACAATATTTATCTTAATACTGCTTCACACCATATTATAGACAATTTGGAACATTCTATTAAACATCTCTATAATAAAATAGACTTTCAACAGTGTTGTGAAAGGCAGGAGGACAACAGCAAATATGCTTCATTCACTGACCTCACCAAAATTCCTTAAGAAGTTGCTGAGGGATAGACTGTATTATTTATTAACTTCAGAGGATCTCTGGAGATGTAGTGAAGATTTAGCCCAAACAAAACTTAAAATTAAGGAAACTCCATATGTCAACCTAATCAACTAACCCAGTGACTTGTATCCTATATTAAAAAGAACAAATAAGGAAGAAATCCCAGTGCTCTCATTAGGATGCAGACAACATCGATGCAGACAAACAGAAAGTAAAGGCTATAGCCTGAAATGTTTTCTCCAGAGGAGGAGGAAACTCAGACCTGTTGCTCCCAAGGTCACCAACTGACACCCCAAAGACGATGGTTATTATAATTCTTTTGACTCTGGTTTAACCTACTAGAAATTAAGCCCATGAGAATAGACAAAAATACAACAAATGATAATATGGAACTAATCAGAGTTATTGAACAGAAACCCTCTATTAGACAAGAAATGACAAAAATAAGGATGGAATTCCAACAAACTGATTTGGACACAGGCATAATTTGGTCCTCTGAAGGTAGGAAAATAACAAACCCAGTCACAAACAAGATAGATTGCATCCCAACTCCTATCATAATAGAAGAATTTTAGAAATTGATAGGACTATATGAATATTGGTAAAAGCATGTATCACATATGAGGATAATTTTAAAACCCATCCATGACATAACTAGGAAGAATAGGGAACTTAGATGGACAGACTCAAGAAGCAGACTTGACTTACTTGAAAAATGCTTTCAGAACTTTAAACTTATTGGCATTGGCTAATAAAGATTCTGACTATACACTAGAATGCCTATACTCACAAGAGTTTGCAACATGGTCAGAAAACACTCCATGGACTAAAACACTCCATGATCCCAAACTTTACTTGACTGCATTTTGGACCAAAAGTTCTTGTGGTCCAAGAATAGATATCAACCAACTGAAAAGCTAACCTGGGTCACTCTCTGAAGCCCTATAAAATGCAGAGCCACTAATAAAAAATAAGCCAATTGTTCTTAAACTCCAACATCTTATTCTAGATTGGGTACAGCAGACCTCTAACAAGTAGAGGGGAACTACCCCTGACCATAAAGTCCTAACATGGAAATGGTATATTTCCTAGTGGTACATATGGATGGATGGTCAACCCTCTGCTTCAGCCAATAGTCTACCTGCTAGAGTTTTGAGGGGTGAGCCTATCCAAGCTGGAGCAGTCAAGCAACGGGGATCATTCATGTCCATAGTGTGCAAAAATGCACTGGTTTTTAGATGGATCATTCTCCATGACACCACCCAGAGTATGCTGGCAGGCTGTAGCCTTGAGGATTAATGATAGCCTAACCCTGACAGAACCAAGCTTGGGAGAACCCATATAATATGCTTAACTAATAGACATAAAATTGGCCACTGAACAACTGGTTAAAGAAAATCAGATTGAGGTGTATCTTTTCTCAGACTTATGGACAGTAGCTAATGGAATAGCTATTTGGTCAAGAACATGGAAAGAAAATGACTAGAAAATAAGAAATAAGGATATGTGGGTAAGGACATATAGCAGAAAACAACACAGGCTGATGTTTCCAAATTTATCACACATGTCTCAGCTCACCAGAGACTCTGTGCTAACTAAGTATAATAATCAGGTAGACAAACTCACCAGCAAACCAATAAGGCTAGAATCTCTAAAACCAGTCTCAAAAACCACATCAATTCACAGTTTAAAAAAGACCCTATTCAAAATATACTTATGTATAAACCAAAGGAATAATGGGAATTAAAACAGGAAAGCACAGATATGCCAATTGACAGAATTATTATATGGGCCCATCATCAAAGAGGACACTAAAACATGGCATACATAATGCTAAAACCTGGTTAGAAAACAGAAACATACAATGCCAACTCATTATCTACAGTATCACACTAAAAAAATTGAGAATTTTGGAAAATTTAAAGCTTAGAAATCGTATGGAGCACCTGGGTGGCTCAGTCGGGTCGTGATCTCAGGGTCCTGGGATGGAGCCCCACATCGGGCTCCTTGCTCAGCAGGGAACCTGTTTCTCCCTCTGCTGGCTGCTGCCCCTGCTTGTGCTTGCTCTCTCCCCCCACTCTCTCTACGTCAATAAATAAATAAAATCTTTAAAAAAATAAAGCTTAGAAATCTTTAATCAACACTCCAGACAAAGTTGAGGCTGATAAACCCTTCCAAAGAATTCAGATTGACTACATAGGACCATTGGCAGTATCACAAAATATACCCATGCCCCATAGTAGATACATGGTCAGGAAAAGGATTATCCTATCCTTGCAAGAAGTATGATCAAAGGTCAACAATCGAAGTGCTAAAATTATGGATTGCATATTGTGGCATAGAATCAGATCAGGGCACTCACTTCACAGGAAAGCCAACACAAGAATGAGGCAAGACCAAGACATAGTGTGGAACTTGCACCTCCCATATAATCCTACCACCTCTGGAACAATTGGAAAATATAATGGTTTGTTGAACCAAAGTATTGCTTACTTACCAACAATCTAGACATGAAAGCTTGGACTAAAGCAATATGGGAAGAAGCAAGTTCACTAAACCATAGCTATAGAAATAATGGCAAAACACCTATAGGATCAATACAGCAACCTCTCACAGATAATAAAACAACCACCACTAACACCCTAAATACTAAGTGAAAGAAGGAAGTGATAATTTTTTTTTTTAAGATTTTATTTATTTATTTGAGACAGAGAGAATGAGAGAGAACACATGAGAGAGAGAAGGGTCAGAGGGAGAAGCAGACTCCCCTCCGAGCAGGGAGCCCAATGCAGGACTCGATCCCGGGACTCCAGGATCATGACCTGAGCCGAAGGCAGTCGCTTAACCAACTGAGCCACCCAGGCGCCCCGGAAGTGATAATTTTTTTAAAAATGGCACATATAAGTGAAATTTTAGCACCGGTTACCAATAATACTTACTGGGTAACAGAGGGTAAAATAAAGGTACTCTACACCAAAGGAATTTAATGCCTCCATAAAACTTATAGGCATTAAGAATATAAACTTCTGTTGCTTACTGATAACACTGGATAGAAGGGCCTGATACCTGCACGTGTACCTTATTAGAACCTGGACTCCCTTCATGACTGTAGGATACTTGAGACATTCACACAAGGCATTGTAGTAGGGGGTATATTTTGCACAGCCTTGTGCATGGCTCTCTTGCTGGGACGAGGATCAGCAGTGGCAGTCATTCTTGTCACAGACCTCCTTTAACAGCAAGAAGAACAAGGAGGAGGCAGAGATTTATAAAAACACCATTTTCAGCATTTGCACAAATGAACACACTATGCATCTTAAACCCTACAACTAGTGTTCAGTGGGTCAGTAGGACCTATTACCTCTTGATCACACCATTTTGCTTATTGCCCACTATTGAATACCATACTCATCACAGCTGTGGATACTCCTCTGACAGTTGCAGCAACAGCAGTTGTTCTACCACTCCAAATTGTACCATATTTACCAAATTTTACCAAGATGACTGTAGACCAGGAGATAGGACCAAGGCAAAACCGTCTGGTAACCCAGGGAGAAGACCAGTAGTATATACACAGACAAATAGTAGCATAGTAATGAAGAATGAAGCTGAGCCAAGGAAAGAAGAGTGAATTGCCATGTGCAATGTGCTCTGGTGCTATATAAATGTTTCTCTAAGACCAGAGAGGATCAGACCTTTCATTCTCAGACTGAAGGGATATAAATTATTAACTTGGTGCTGTAACAAAACACATATAAATACTTCAGTGCCATTCATAGACCAAGACTTGATCTTTACCTTACAAAATGATACTAAATCACCATGTAGGGATGCACCAAACAACGCAACCATGAGCCAGACATTATGGTGGCCCATGAGTAAGGTCACTACAAACTTTTAAATTTTACAAACAACATGTTCTTGAACAGAATGTGTGACATGACGTACAGACATTTCAAGTATCAAACACAGGCAGAGGGCTTCTCTAGTGAGGAGGGAGAAATCTCAGAACATGCATGTACATGCATTGGGATGTACAAAAAACAATGTAAATATAAATATTACTAGATGAGGGGTGGGAGCATGGTCATATCAGTGTATAAAACATTTATTATACCAATAATATACTAAAAATTACCAATCAGAGCAGAATCATGATGTATTTATGGAACAGAACATGTCAAGAATCAATAGATGACTAGCAGAAACCCAGAGTGAGAAGTAAAATATTAAATACAAAAATTTGGAATTAGAAATTAGAGAAACTAAAAACTTATAAAGATGCATTTGCCACATGGAATACTAAATATGTACTCCCAGCCGCCAGTAGTAATACTTCAGGAATAGACACTGTCAAATCAGATCCACATGACAACTGGGCAATTATATCTTTAAATATAAATACACCTAAAAATGACTATTTACTGCACCCCCAACTTACACTGTTTAATCTATAGTCCTCTTTTAGAAAATTAGCAATAGATCCATAGACACTATGTCCAGATGTTAAAAAAAAAAAAAAGAGGGATACGTTGAAGGTGTATTGAGGTCACATATGAAACTAAGCACATAGCACAGATCATTATCTATGGTGGCATACATCAGGTTTCTATCTCACACCATAGAACTCTAGCCCAAGAATATGGAAACCTATGCTAATAAAGCTGCTCATGGAACCTCCAACAGTAGCCTATAACTTGAAATTTAATTTGATTTTCAAACCAGACACAGATCCTCAAATTCTGCTCAGTTTTATCCATCTTTATTTATGCTCAGTTTACAACCTATACCAAAAATAGTTTTATTGAAAAAAAGGAAATCCTTACAGTTTCTTGTCGAACTGGTAGGTTTAATTGGAGACACAATGGCAGCTATATTTTCTCAATTCCAAACTGATCAAATCATATTGAATTTTAAAAACTTTGAAACCAAGCCATCTCAACTTAACATGTGTGCAATTGGCATCCCTGTCCTCTTTGCGTACACAGATGGAAAAAATTAGCAGTATATTATAAAAAATTACAGATGGGGGCGGAGCAAGATGGCGGAGGAGTAGGAGACCTGGATTTCGTCTGGTCTCAGGAATTCAGCTGGATAGGGATCAAACCATTCTGAACACCTACAAACTCAACAGGAGATCGAAGAAAAGAAGAGCAACAACTCTCTCAGCAGAAAAGCGACCACTTTCTGGAAGGAAGGACGTGCGGAGAAGTGAATCCGAGGCGATATTCGGGAGGATAGACGGCGGGGGAGGGGCCTCCGTCGGCCACTTCTGGCAAGTGATAGAGCCGCGGGGCACAAAATCGTAACTTTTAAAAGTCTGCTCTGCCGAGGGACGTCACTCTGGTGACTAAGCGGGGGGTGGAACCCTCCGGGACAGTGGGGTCTCAGGACCCTCGGGGTCACAGAAAGACCGGGGGTGCCCGAGTGCGGCAGAGCTCCCAGGCAACGGAGCAGGGAAGCCGGCTGCAGAGGGGAGCCCAGGCGCGGGCTCTCAGCTCGGGGTGGCCATTGACCGTGATCCGGGGCAGTCGGGCCCCTGCTTCTCCAGCAGGGACCCAACAAGCGGCAGATCCGGGGAGACTCACCTTCCTCCCCCGGGAGGAGCCGCGCGGGAGGGCACCGCAGGGATCTGCTGGGTTTGGAGACTCCACCCGGGGTCGGGGGCCAGAGATAGAAATGCGCGGTCACAGGCCAGGCGAGCATGGAGGGCGGCCGGAGACCGGGGACGGGAGTGACTGGCGGCTTTTCTCGGGGGGCGCACTGAGGAGCGGGGCCCCGAGTTCTCGGCTCCTCCGGGGCGGAGATTGGGAGGCCGCCATCTTCACTCTCCGCCTCCAACGCTGGACGGAAAGCTCGCAGGGAACAAAAGCCCCGGAGAGCGAACCCGAGCAGATGACGTAGCCGGGAGGGGGCAAGGGCGGGGCACTTCCGCCTCCGGCAGAGACATTTGGAAACCACGGCAACAGGCCCCTCCCCAGAAGATCAGCGAGAACAGCCGGCCAAGACCAAATTTACCGATCAATGAGAACGGCAGAACTCCAGCGCTAGGGGAACACTGCACATAGAATTCATGGCTTTTTTTTACCATGATTCTTTAGTTTTTTAAAGTTAATTTTTTTAACTGTCTTTTTTTCTTTTTTTTTTTTTGAATTTTTCTTTTTCCCTTTTTCAACCAACATCTTATCAATCCCTTTTTTAAAAAAAAAAAAATTTATTTTTCATTTTTAGAGTCATATTCTATCCCTTCATAGTAGTTACCCGTATTTTTGGCATATATATATAAGTTGTTCTCTCTTTAAAATTTTGAGATAGTTTCTTCTAACGGATCAAAATATACCCTAAATCTCTAGTGTTTGTTTTTGTTCTACTCCCCTGCCTGATCACATTCCTCCCTTTTTTTTTCTTTTTTTTAAATCCTCTTCTTTCTTTTTCCAAACAACTTCTTATCAATTCCTTTTATAAAATTTTTTATAATTTCCATCTTTACAGTCATATTCCATCCCTTCATCATATCAACCCTTATTTTTGTACATATATAAGGTTTTCTTTCTTTAAAATTTTGGGAGGCACTTTCTTCTAACAGACCAAAATACAACAAAATCTAGTGTGTGGCACTGATCTATGTACCAGCCTGATCATATTTGATCATAATCTTTTTGTTTTGTTTTGTTCTGATTTTGATTGTTTTTATCTTTATCTTTTTCTTTTTCTTTTTTCTCTCTTTCCCTTTCTTTTCCTCCTGCTTCAGGTCTTTTCTGATTTGTTTAGAGTATATTTTCTGGGGACGTTGTTACCCTGTTACCATTTTGTTCTCTCATTCATCTATTCTCCTCTGGACAAAATGACAAGATGGAAAAAATCACCTCAACAAAAAGAACAAGAGGTAGTACCGACTGCCAGGGACCTACTCAATATGGATTAGTACAATGTCGGATCTAGAGTTCAGAATCATCACTTTAAAGATACTAGCTGGGCTTGAAAAAAGCATGGAAGTTATTAGAGAAACCCTTTCTGGAGAAGTAAAAGAACTAAAATCTAACCAAGGCGAAATCAAAAAGGCTATTAATGAGGTGCAATCAAATATGGGGGCGCTAACTGCTAGGATAAATGAGGCAGAAGAGACAATCAGTGCTATAGAAGACCAAATGATGGAAAATAAAGAAGCTGAGAAAAAGAGAGATAAACAACTACTGGATCACAAGGGCAGAATTCGAGAGATAAGCGATACCATAAGATGAAACAACATTAGAATAATTGGGATCCCAGAAGAAGAAAGAGAGAGAAGGGCAGAAGGTATACTGGAGCAAATTATAGCAGAGACCCTCCCTAATTTGGGGAAAGAAACAGGCATCAAAATCCAGGAAGCACAGAGAACCCCTCTCAAAATCAATAAAAATAGGTCAACACCCCAACATCTAATAGTAAAATTTACGAGTCTCAGAGACAAAGAGAAAATCCTGAAAGCAGCTCGGGAGAAGAGATCTGTAACCTACAATGGTAGAAACATTAGATTGGCAACAGACCTATCCACAGAGACCTGGCAGGCCAGAAAGGACTGGCAGGATATATTCAGAGCACTAAATGAGAAAAATATGCAGCCAAGAATACTATATCCAGCTAGGCTGTCATTGAAAATTGAAGGAGAGATAAAAAGCTTCCAGGACAAACAAAAACTAAAGGAATTTGCAAACACAAAACCAGCCTTACAAGAAATATTGAAAGGGGTCCTCTAAGCAAAGAGGGAGCCTAAAAGCAACATAGACCAGAAAGGAACACAGACAATATACAGTAACAGTCACCTTACAGGCAATACAATAGCACTAAATTCCTATCTTTCAATACTTACCCTGAATGTAAATGGGCTAAATACCCCAATCAAAAGACACAGGCTATCAGATTGGATTAAAAAACAAGACCCATTGATATGCTGTCTGCAAGAGACTCATTTTAGACCCAAAGACACCCCCAGATTGAAAGTGAGGGGGTGGAAAACCATTTACCATGCTAATGGACACCGAAAGAAAGCTGGGGTGGCAATCCTCATATCAGACAAATTAGATTTTAAACCAAAGACTGTAATAAGAGATGAGGAAGGACATTATATCCTACTTAAAGGGTCTATCCAATAAGAAGATCTAACAATTGTAAATATCTATGCCCCTAACATAGGAGCAGCCAATTATATAAGGCAAGTAATAACAAAAGCAAAGAAACACATTGACAACAATACAATAATAGTGGGGACTTTAACACCCCCTGCACTGAAACGGACACATCATCTAAGCAAAAGATCAACAAGGAAATAAAGACTTTAAATGACACACTGGGCCAAATGGACTTCACAGACATATTCAGAACATTCCATCCCAAAGCAACGGAATACACATTCTTCTCTAGTGCCCATGGAACATTCTCCAGAATCGATCACATCCTAAGTCATAAATCAGTTCTCAACTGGTACCAAAAGATTGGGATCATTCCCTGCCTATTTTCAGACCACAATGCTTTGAAACTAGAACTCAGTCACAAGAGGAAAGTTGGAAAGAACTCAAATACATGGGGGCACCTGGGTGGCTCAGTTGGTTAGGCGACTGCCTTCGGCTCAGGTCATGATCCTGGAGGCCCGGGATCGAGTCCTGCATCGGGCTCCCTGCTCGGCAGGGAGTCTGCTTCTCCCTCTGACCCTCCTCCCTCTCATGCTCTCTGTCTCTCATTCTCTCTGTCTTAAATAAATAAATAAAATCTTTAGGAGGAAAAAAAAGAACTCAAATACATGGAGGCTAAAGAGCATCCTACTAAAGAATGAATGGGTCAACCAGGAAATTAAAGAAGAATTTTAAAAATTCATGGAAACCAATGAAAATGAAAACACAACTGTTCAAAATCTTTGGGATGCAGCAAAGGCAGTCCTAAGAGGAAAGTATATAGCAATACAAGCCTTTCTCAAGAAACAAGAAAGGTCTCAAGTACACAACCTAACCCTACACCTAAAGGAGCTGGAGAAAGAACAGTAAATAAAGCCTAAACCCAGCAGGAGAAGAGAAATCATAAAGATCAGAGCAGAAATCAATGAAATAGAAACTAAAAGAACAGTAGAACAGATCAACGAAACTAGGAGCTGGTTCTTTGAAAGAATTAACAAGATTGATAAACCCCTGGCCAGACTTATCAAAAAGAAAAGAGAAATGACCGAAATCAACAAAATCATGAATGAAAGAGGAGAGATCCCAACCAACACCAAAGAAATACAAACAATTATAAGAACATATTATGAGCAATTCTATGCCAGCAAATTAGATAACCTGGAAGAAATGGATGCTTTCCTAGAAATGTATCAAATACCAAAACTGAACCAGGAAGAAATAGAAAACCTGAACAGACCTATAACCATTAAGGAAATTGAAGCAGTCATCAAAAATCTCCCAACAAACAAAAGCCCAGGGCCAGATGGCTTCCCAGGGGAATTCTACCAAACATTTCAAGAAGAATTAATACCTATCATCAAAAATCTCCCAACAAACAAAAGCCCAGGGCCAGATGGCTTCCCAGGGGAATTTTACCAAACATTTCAAGAAGAATTAATACCTATTCTTCTAAAACTGTTCCAAAAATAGAAATGGGAGGAAAACTTCCAAACTCGTTTTATGAGACCACCATTACCTTGATCCCCAAACCAGACAAAGACCCCATCAAAAAGGAGAATGACAGACCAATATCCCTGATGAACATGGATGCAAAAATTCTCACCAAAATACTAGCCAATAGGATCCAACAGTACATTAAAAGGATTATTCACCACGACCAAGTGGGATTTAACCCTGGGCTGCAAGGTCGGTTCAACATCTGCAAATCAATCAATGTGATACAATACATTAACAAAAGAAAGAACAAGAACCATATTTTCCTCTCAATAGATGCAGAAAAAGCATTTGACAAAGTACAGCATCCTTTCTTGATCAAAACTCTTCAGAGTATAGGCATAAAGGGTACACATCTCAGTATCATAAAAGCCATCTAGGAAAAACCTACAGCGAATATCATTCTCAATGGGGAAAAACTGAGAGCTTTCCCCCTAAGGTCAGGAATGGGGCAGGGATGTCCACTATCACCACTGCTATTCAACATAGTATTAGAAGTCCTAGGCACAGCAATCAGACACAGAAAGAAATCAAAGGCATCCAAATCGGCAAAGAAGAAGTCAAACTCTCACTCTTTGCAGATGATATGATACTTTATGTGGAAAACCCCAAAGACTCCACCCCAAAACTGCTAGAACTCATACAGGAATTCAGTAAAGTGGCAGGATATAAAATCAATGCACAGAAGTCAGTGGCATTCCTATATACCAACAACAAGACAGAGGAAAGAGAAATTAAGGAGTCGATCCCATTTACAATTGCACCCAAAACCTTAAGATACCTGGGAATAAATCTAACCAAAGAGGCAAAGGATCTGTACTCAGAAAACTATAAAATACTCATGAAAGAAATTGAGGAAGACACAAAGAAATGGAAAAACGTTCCATGCTCATGGATTGGAAGAACAAATATTGTGAAGATGTCAGTGCTACCTAGAGCAATCTACACATTCAATGCAATCTCCATCAAAATATCATCCACTTTTTTCAAAGAAATGGAACAAATAATCCCAAAATTTGTATGGAACCAGAGAAGACCCCGAATAGCCAGAGGAATGTTGAAAAAGAAAAGCAAAGCTGGTGGCATCACAATTCCGGACTTCCAGCTCTATTACAAAGCTGTCATAATCAAGACAGCATGGTACTGGCACAAAAACAGACACATAGATCAATGGAACAGAATAGAGAACCCAGAAATGGACCTTCAACTCTATGGTCAACTCATCTTTGACAAAGCAGGAAAGAATGTCCAATGGAAAAAAGACAGTCTGTTCAACAAATGGTGTTGGGAAAACTGGATAGCCACATGCAGAAGAATGAAACTGGACCATTTCCTTACACCACACACAAAAATAGACTCCAAATGGTTGAAAGACCTCAATGTGAGACAGGGGTCCATCAAAATCCTAAAGGAGAACACAGGCAGCAACCTCTTTGACCTAAGCCGAAGCAACTTCTTCCTAGAAACATCGCCAAAGGCAAGGGAAGCAAGGGCAAAAATGAACTCTTGGGACTTCATCAGGATAAAAACCTTTTGCAAAGCAAAGGAAACAGTCAACAAAACCAAAAGACAACTGACAGAATGGGAGAGGATATTTGCAAATGACATATCAGATAAAGGGCTAGTATCCAAAATCTATAAAGAACTTATCAAACTCAACACCCAAAGAACAAAGAATCCAATCAAGAAATGGGCAGAAGACATGAACAGACATTTTTCCAAAGAAGACATCCAACTGGCCAACAGACACATGAAAAAGTGCTCAACATCGCTCGGCATCAGGGAAATCCAAATCAAAACCTCAATGAGATACCACCTCACACCCGTCAGAATGGCTAAAATTAACAAGTCAGGAAATGACAGATGTTGGCGGGGATGCGGAGAAAGGGGAACCCTCCTACACTTTTGGTGCGAATGCAAGCTGGTGCAGCCACCCTGGAAAACAGTATGGAGGTTCCTCAAAAAGTTGAAAATAGAGCTACCCTATGATCCAGCAATTGCACTACTGGGTATTTACCCCAAAGATACAAATGTAGGGATCCGAAGGGGTATGTGCATCCCAATGTTTATAGCAGCAATGTCCACAATAGCCAAACTGTGGAAAGAGCCAAGATGTCCATCAACAGATGAATGAATAAAGAAGATGTGGTATATATATACAATGGAATATTATGCAGCCATCAAAAGGAATGAGATCTTGCCATTTGCAACGACGTGGATGGAACTGGAGGGTATTATTATGCTGAGCGAAATAAGTCAAATAGAGAAAGACATGTATCATATGACCTCACTGATATGAGGAATTCTTAATCTCAGGAAACAAACTGAGGGTTGCTGGAGTGGGGGGTGGGGTGAGAGGAATGGGGTGACTAGATGATAGACACTGGGGAGGGTATGTGCTCTGGTAAGGGCTGTGAATTGTGCAAGACTGTTGAATCTCAGATCTGTACCTCTGAAACAAATAATGCAATATATGTTAAGAAAAAAAAAAGAAGAAGAAGAAGATAGCAGGAGGGGAAGAATGAAGCGGGGGAAATCGGAGGGGTAGACGAACCATGAGAGACGATGGACTCTGAGAAACAAACTGAGGGTTCTAGAGGGGAGGGGGGTGGGAGGATGGGTTAGTCTGGTGATGGGTATTAAAGAGGGCACGTTCTGCATGGAGCACTGGGTGTTATGCACAAACAATGAATCATGGAACACTACATCCAAAACTAATGATGTAATGTACAGGGATTAACATAACAATAAAAAATTTTTTAAAAGGGAAAAAAAAAAAGATGAAGAGAGAGACACAGTAAACCCTTCTATAAACACTGAAGGGAAGTTGGTAGGAGGCTCTTTGGCCCTGATGTGGTTTGCAAAATACATCAAAAGGGAGCAATAGGAAATAATAACTATAAGGAAGAAATGGAAAACTGTGGCATGGATACAGTTTTCTTTTGGTAGGAATCTTCCACCATCATACGATTTGACAGGAATAGTTGGGAATGGTAATAAGTAGATTTTATTATTAAGAAGCACCAGGAATAATTTTATCTTTTAATTTTATGACAAGTAGGTAGACCTACAAACTATATCTGTTTTTTCTTTTTTTTTCAACAGTTTTATTGTAATTTTACTGTTCTTGGCAATAAACTCACATCCTATAGGTTAATTCAAAAAAAAAAAATTACAGATGGAAGTAGAGCAATGTAAACCCTACATAAAGCAGTTGGAGAAAACACTAAAAATAATTAAATACAAAGCAACGACATAAAAGATATTTGTCTAAGTGTAGATTGTCAATTGGTGCAGTTAAGAGTGGTTGGTTTGTGGAATACTCTTTGAAACAGCTGTAATCTTGGGGCAATATCGGTCACCTGAGGTAACAGACAACCCATAAGAACTGCAGTAGATAACACATATCCTAATGGCTGTGATTCCCTGGGCAACCATGAAATTAAAATATTGGCACTTGAAGGAAACAGGATATTGTGTTACCACATTTTTGCAGTTCCCCAATGTCAAAAGGGAGTGTGGAACCTACAGGCCACAGAGAGTTCCCTAATGGTAGAAGAACAACGTGTTCCTAAGGATATGCTGGTGGAATAGAGCCAAAATATCTTTTTCATTTCAAGACATTTGGATAGACCCATGAAACCATGACTATGCCCTTGATACCTCTCAACCAGTTGTATGTAATAGGGCAAATTGGACCATAATAGCATGCTCTAGGTCAAACCTTACCCAAACCTATTAGAAGGGGCAAACATGGTAGGATGTGGAAAAATAGAACAGGTAAGGAGTATGACAATAGAAGGGGAAAGATATTATTTGAAGTCAACAGAAAATAGAGGAACACAAAATAACTCGAGACATATTCCACACTGAACCTCTTAAAATTGATGTAATAAAATATAAATCGTACATTAGAAAACTTTACACAAGTCGAAGAACATAGAAGATGAGACTAATAAAAGTTTGCAGAAATTGAAAAAAGAGCAAAAGCATGCTTCTCCCAAAGTTATGACAGCTTTTAATTCTGATATAATAGCAATTCAGTCTGTGCTTAGAGATGCTATGCAAGCTTATAACTGTGGAATTTTATAAAAATATTTGCTCAGAAACCTAATTGTCAAGGAAATTAACTGGTTTAAGCAGCTTAACCTTCAGCCATTTGGTGACGGGATATGGCATCATGTTAAAGAGTTCTCTACTATGCTTGGATTGATAACACCAGGAATTCAGTTGTTTAAACAGGTCATTAAAGTGTAGAAGAATGTGTGTCAAAGGAAAACACCCACAAAATATGACAAAAGGTTTGGGATTAAAATTATAAATGATTCAGAATCCCAGGGTGAACGAATACATATGTGAACTTAGATTTGTTAAGGATATTAGGTCTTTAGAATATATGTGTGTGTGTGTGTATATATATATAGATTATAGATTATAGATTAGGTTCTAGATATAATCTAGATTCTTGATTATATATATTCTAGAATAGATTATAGATTAGATTATGATCTAGAATATATATATAATCCCAAGGTAGATTGTTGTGTACTGACTTGTTATTTTGAATCCATGTTTTGGAAACTTGTTTTGGACAAAGTTGTTTATGGTTTGAACGGGTTTGAATAATTTCTTTTTATCAAATCGTTCTGAAGTTGGGTATTAGGTATTTCTCATCTAACTCTTGCACCTGGAATGGAGAGGACCACCGTGTCATGGACACCAAGTAATGGCAGTGCTGTCGTCATGTGTTGGAGCTATAAGTTCTAAAAACCAAGATGTCTGACCAGCAACTTCACAGTGTTCAGTCTGACTAAGGATACTGTTTGCTGAAGGAAAGAGCTCTCCAAAAATCTCGAGGTACCTGCCATGGCCAGGCTATTCTTGGTCATCAGCAGTCTCAGGAAGAGAAGGGACATCTGTTTATGCTTTGGCAGGACTACTTCTCATCAACAGTAGTGCAAGCTGTGTAATGGTTCCTGGAGTAATAATCTTCAAAGCAGTCCACCTTGCCTGCCACACTAATGCCATCATCATCCACTAGCTGTGTGTCTCAGCAGTCAGGGATCTAAGCCTGTAACTCATACCCAGCTTCTAGCTAAAAGGATGAACTCTACTGAGAACCAACTCATAAAAAGGTGCACCCCAGGGGCACCTGGGTGGCTCAGTCACTTAAGCATCTGACTCTTGGTTTCAGCTCAGGTTGTGATCTCAGGGTCATGAGATCAAGCCCCATGCCATTGGGCTCCGTGCTCAGCAAGGAATCTGCTTGAAGAATCTCTCCCTCCACCCCTCCCCCCAACTCACATGCATGCATGCACTCTCTCAAATAAAGCAATCTTAAAAAAAAAAAAAAAAAGCCCCTTGACTAAATTTAGACTTCATTTCTTTTATCTCCTCTTTGCCTGGAAAAACAGTGCAATTAGTCTATCATTTGTTTGGGGTACACAATTTCTTTATTCTCCTAAGATACATTATCTTGTATGCTACTGACTTGTGAAATATTCTGATTCCTGCAGTGAACCCGTGTTAAATAAATCACTGGCAAAGACAATCTCAGTCTTTGAGCATCATTTGTCCCTAACAAAATACCACTGTGACCTCAAGAAACTTACTCTCAGCTACTGCATGGACTACTGAAAAAATGCCTTAACTGGCTCTTACATCTACTCCTGCCCAGATCAGCAGCCAGCATGAGCATTCTGGAACCATGAATATGATCTTAGTTTTCTCTTACTTGAAACTCTTCAATAGCTTCTGAATGATCTCAAGATCAACATCGAAATCCTTAATATGGCCCCAAGGATGCTATACCATCTGTTCCCTCTGATGCTTCAGCTTCTTATCAACCAACATTATCTCTTAACACTCTGTCCAGTACTCATCATGTACATGCTCCAGAACTCTGTGCCCGTTACACCACACCTGTCTCTTCTAAGGACCTTACCTTAGTGTCCTCTGCCTGGGTGCTCTTCAGCCGACTCTGCACTTTGCTAATTTTGGGCAGATTATCAGAATTAACTTTACAAAGGAGACTTTCTCTAACTCCTTGGGCTGTTTTAACTTCTTCTTTAGCTCTAGAGTCCTGCTTCTTTAGCTCTAGTTACCTGCTTCTTTAGCTCTAGATTCCTTACCTTTGTGTTCTTTTCATAGTATCTAGTTATGTATTTGAGTAATTTTAAGTACATGTTTGTTTCCCTTACTTGACTCTAAGGTCTGTGAAGGCAGGGGCCATGATTGTTTGGTTTCTTATTAAATCCCAGAATTTAGTATGGGGACTGGAGCGTAGTAAGCATTTAATATGAGTACATCAATATGCAAATAAACCAGCCTGACCCTTTCCCACAAAAATTCAGCCATGCCTCTTTAAGTACTGTTTCTTTGCCATTCAAAGGTCATTTTTTTATTTTTTTATTTTTTTTAAGATTTTATTTATTTGTCAGAGAGAGAAAGAGCACAGGCAGGAGGAATGGCAGAAGGAGAGGGAGAAGCAGACTCCCCACTGAGCAGGGAGTCACCCAGGCATCCAGGAAAGAGAGATTCTTAAGCAGAGAATCCATGCTGGGTGTGGAGCTTGATATGGGGCTCAGTCTTACAACTCCAAGATCAAGACCTGAGCCGAAATCAAGAGTCGGACGCTCAACTGACTGAACCACCCAGGTGCCCCATATGCTCACTACTTGAGAGAGATTCACCTATTGCTTTGAAAAAAAAAAAGTGGCCATGTTCTAAGAACTATATGAGGGGGGATTGGAAGAAGGTGGTCAAAAGGTACCAACTTCGACTTAAAAGATAAGTAAGATAAAAACAAAATGCAAGGGATGCAACGTACAACATGATGACAGTAGTTAACACCAATGATGTCTGGTATATTTTGAAAGTTTTTAAGAGTAGATCTGAAGAGTTCTCATCACAGGGGACAAATTTTTGTCTTTCTGGACTTACATGAGGTGATGGATGTTAAGTACACTTCTTTTCTAGGGGAATCCTACTTGGGCTTCAACATTCCAGTAAAGAGTTCCATGGCCTTCTTTCCTTATTCCTCCTCCTGTGCTGCCCTGGGTCTCTGTGCATAGTCTGCCTTTTCCTGTCCCACACTGTGTTATGAATGTTTCTCCTCCACGTGTGCACCTTGAGGGCAGAACCATCACTTACTTATCATAGCATGCACTGTTTATAGCATGGTGTTTGGCATTTCATCAAACCTCAGTACAGCCTGAGATTTCACACCGTGCATTTATATGGGCTCCACTTTTGGTAATTCTACAGAAGAAACTGAAAACATGATCTAACTTGGTGTTGCTTTGAACATGAATTTAGCAGCTGCACGTGATACCAAGCCTCCATTTTCTTGGAACAGAGACTATCAGTGCCTCCTCCTGGATGAGAGATTCTCCATACAAATTTGAGGAGGAAAAGCACACCCACAGAGCATACTTTGTTTATATTTCATATATAAAAGTAATTTTGAATGATTTCGGATTCTTTAGTGAAATTCTGGATTGTCAAAACTAAGGATGAGAAAGGTAGACTGTGTGTAGAAATACTGTACTAGAAATTTGATTTTACTTTGGGAAGGTTTTTAATTTGAGGATAATTCTCCTTACACCTCATTCCTTACTCTAATCAAAAGGCTGTACCACATTTTCATGTTGCTTTTATTTCTGGTTATTGCCATGGTAACACAGACTTATTCCAACATACATGCATTTTGAGCTAATTTTTTTTTTCTGGAGAAAAATACTAAGGAGAATGAAAGGTAAGGAAAAGAAGCAAATGACTTCTGTTGAATGGGTTTTATGATGTTCAACCACTAGCTTGGTACCAAATAAAAGCAAGTAATTTTTCCTTTGGGTAATTAAGAGACGGGTCAAAGTGTATTCATTTTAAAAGGACTCGTAAAATTCACAGGAGTGAAAAAATGTTACCTAAGATTATGAATGGGAAAATGAAATGCAGATGAATATGTTAAGAATCAGAGAGGTACATGACTTGCTTTATAGTCACACTAGTGAGTGGTAGAGCTAAGCAATTTTTCTTCCAAATATGACCTTGCGGTGCCTGGGTGGCTCGGTTAAGCGTCTGCCTTTGGCTCAGGTCATGATCCCAGGGTCCTGAAATCGAGTCCCACATCGGGTTCCCTGCTCAGCAGGGAGTCTGCTTCTCCCTCTGCCTCTGCCCCTGCCCCTCCTCCCTGCTCATGCGCTCTCAAATAAATAAATATTAAAAACAAAAGAATCTCTCTCCATCTGCCCCACCCCCCTTCATGCTCTTTTTCAGAATAAAAAAGTAGTGAGCTTCCTATCTTTACATTTACTATAATTAGTGATAAACTTGGTGATGTTTCTACCATCTTAGACAGCACTTCCTATTTTCCTTCTTTACATTTCTCTTCCCTCCTTTCTTGGCTTTATTGGATTAATTAAAACATGGTTTTGAGTTCATATTTCATTTGTTTTTCCTTCACTGATTTGGAAGTTATATGGTATTTCTAATATTTTAGTGGTTCTCCCTCAAATGTTGCCATGTGTAGTTAACCAAGTCTGAAGGTAACTAATATCTTAGCCTCCCAAATTATACAAGGACGCTGGAACAAAAATTCTAATCACCCTGCTTATGACTTACATAGTACTATTGCACAGTGTTTCGTTCCTGATTTTTAAACCCTCAAATTATACTTCTTTTCCAAACAATATTTATATTTACATAGAATTAACTCCTTTTATTCCTCACTATTCCTTTTTGTTTTTCAGACCTCCTTCTGAGATCATTTCCTTATTCCTAAAATGTATTTTGTTTTTAAAAATTTTCTTAGTTATACTTGCTTATAATGAACGGTCTCAATTCTTCCTTGGTTACCTTGCTTGATGGAATTTGAAGGTCATGACAGTCCAGCTATTGGTAGATAACAGGACACAAGCAGTGTAAGCCCTAAAGTGGCAAAGCAGTTTAATTATAATCCGTGGCCCCATCAATTAAACACGTGCTTTAAAAAGACGTTGGACAGACAATTATCATGCAACACATAAAGGCTGTGGGATGACTGCTTCACAATGCACTCAGAGCTAAGCAAACAGTGAATGTCACGTTTAGGATTCTTGCTTCGAGGCATGGTCGAGAGTACAGGGAGGTTTTATCATTTTCCCTAAAAAGCCTCTTATTTCTTGCAGTTTAGAGGGCTGACGTCACTTGAAAATTAGATGAAGAGTGGGATCAAAAGTGTGTCACTACAATATAAGCAGAATTCACCACCTTGCAGGTCTCTAACATGAAAAGGCAAACAGTTTTTGTGGAAGAATGTGAACCTGTGATTTGAGATAATCCAAAGGAATCCAAATATTCTGAGCCAATGAACCCCCTTATCAGCAGAAACCACCCCTTCTCTCCTATGTGAATAGTATGGTCTTGTCTTGCTTCCAACTCTGCAATGATCTTGCCTTAATTTCTTGCCCAAGGATGTCAACTGCTCTTAGACCTAAAAACCACCTTTATTTCTCTAGTCCTATGTCCAGTCAGATCAAGACATGCCCCAAAGGACCAAGTACAGAGTCCTCTCCTAAAGAGAGGACAGACACAACAAAAGGACTGTAAAATTTGCTAATCTGTAGCAATAAAAACCAAGAAAATATGTGAGGATGGATCCTGAGGCTGTTACACAAAGGAGGTAAGAAGGTAATTTTACATTGAGCAGAATTTATCAGTATGGAACTTGGCACAGATTCTGAGTTCAATATGCTTGCTCAAGCAGAATCATGTTACAGTACTTGACAGGCTTTTTAAATTTTGTTTTTATCTTTCAGCAACATACACAACATTCACTGGCACTGCTTTGACCCATTTACCAAATAACAGATGAGCTCTCAACACTGTCAAAGACAAATTATACAGGATGGAGTTATATAGGCAAGAAGCTTTTATTCAAGGCTATTAGAATGGGGGAGAGGAGACTCAACTCTACCCTTGAAACAAAAGGAGTTGGGCTAAGTCAGTGGAAAAGTACTAGAAGACATTAGTGGGGAGGCTGGTCCCTGTGCTTAGACATTCTGAATTTGCTGATTGTTGCTTATTAAAGTCAGGCACCTACCCACCACAGAGGCTGTGAGATAGACAGAATCATCAAAGGAGATAACGTCTCTAAGTGATGGCCCCCAGGTCCTTCTAAAGACATTCACAGATGGCAGAACTCTAGGGGACTGGGAAAAAACTGGTATCTCAAAGGGGCAGAGGAAATTTATAATTACAAGTTTTCTCGAGTAAATGCTATAAGAAAAGGGAGGTCAAGGATGTATCGTCATTAAGACATCAGTCCAAAGTTAGTCAAGTCAAGGAGACTAGCTCAATGTGCCTCGAGCAAGAGGAGCTCCCTCTGTTTCAGACCCCAGGGAGCAACCCCACCACTGGGGACCCAGGAGCCTGCTGACCCAATGGGGCTCAAGTATCTGTAGCAGATCCCAATGCTACAGGGAGCAAGCACTACTAGAAGAATCAAAGTACAGTTTCCTGGGAATTCTGTGGCTAAGTTATGTCCTTATTGGTGAATAACACTTCTCCTTTTGAGGAAAAAAACTCCTAACCACTCTCAGGTTTGGGGGGAGTCAGTGCCTACACATAAGCTGAAAAGTGAACATGAGACAGGAGATTTTTCCTCTTGAACTGGGTATTAGTTGATCACAAAGTCATAAAATTGGGCTTGCACCAAAGCACTCCATCATTAAGGGACCAAGATTGGATACGAGGGTTGACTTTGTTTAATTAGAAGTTTTGGTGATACTTTCATGGCAAATGATTTATTAGTGTTGGACTATAATGGGATTCTGACTACACTGAGTGATGGCCCTATTAATAATTAAATCATTTATGATCAGTGAATTGTGAAGAACAATTATAATCAAGTGCTTAATACGTTAGAATTTTCAAAGTCTGACAAATTTAAAGAAAACAAGCTCTTACACTCTTTTAAAAATCACTTTTCCTTCATTTTTGGTGTTCATAAACCAGTTCAAGTATACAAGACCTCCTCAAGTTTTATGAATCTTTTTCAAAGATTCTACCCCTGCAGTATTATCACTAGCTCGCAGTTTCTGAGAGTTCAAGGAGCTGTTCTTTACGAATTCCATATTCTTTCAAATGATGATAGGTTCTGCACAGACCATTGTACCACTTGCTATTCAATCATTTGTTAATTCATGTTTGCCAATAATAATTTTCAAAGGCCTCTAATCTCCAGGTACTGTTTGTATACTGAAGATATAGAGACCAAGAAGGCATGGCCCTTGTCAATGTGGAACCACAGACTGAGAAGGAAGATGGGCAGGCAAGCCAAGCATCTTCCTTTTGCTCTCTGGACTAACTAAGAGGATCATGTTGCACAATCAATATGCCACATGAAATTTTAGCACCCACTTTGTTCCTATTTTCCGTACATTGTCAGATTAGGACTCTCAACCCAGTATTGATTATACAAGAAAAATATCCATAAAACAACTGCAGAGTAGTACAATATAGCATACTATGAAATATAGGTCACAACATAACCACTTATTCTCACAGTAGACATTTACTGAGCATCTATGCTGGGCTGGTTTTAAAGAGAAACATGGTCCAGAATCTTCAAGGAAGATTTTCCTTTCTTGACCCCCACATGCTTAGTTCAACAACCATCCCCTTTCTCTGCTCCCTTTTCTAGGAAAATCTAACCACGCCCCCCCCCCAAATACAAAAAACCAAACTCCCATACACCACATTTCTTCTCCAATTGTCTCTTGAACTCTCTCACATAGGCTTCAAGCCCCTCTCTGTGCTGTGAAAACAGTTCTCATCAAGGTTCCCAATAATCTCTATGTTGCTAAATCCTATGGTCAATCTGCTCCCTACATCTACCTTATCTTAAGGCAGCATTTTACATTGTTCCCTCCTTCTGAAAACACTTCCCATTTCTATCACCAGTCCAAGACTCCACCATCTTTCACCTAGAAATTTATAGAAGCCCCCTAATTTGTGTCCTTAACCCCTGTGGACTATTTTCTAAGGCCAGCATGACCCTGTTCAAATGTGAATTTCTCCCTCCTCCTCTACTGCTCAAAACCTGCGTGTAGCAACCCTTAAAGGACACTTCCCCTTCTGATCTGCTGCCCATCACTCTCTGGTTTTATCTTTTGCTTCTCTCCTTTTCTGCTACCTTGTTTTAGTCACAGGAGTCTCCTTGCTTTTCCTGGAACACCCCAAATGCATTCCCATCTCGGGGCATTTACATATGGTGTTCCCTCTGAATGAAGAGGGATTATGAGCAAATTATGAGCAAGACCCTCCCTTGCCACCCTATATAAAAAAGCATTTCCCTTCCAAACTACATTCTCTATTCTGGCTACCCTGTTTTATTTTTCTCTATAGCATTAACCATCTGGCACCCCATATATTTGCTTATTTGTTTAATTGTCTGACTGCTCCCTTAGAATGTCAGCACCACCCAATAGGAACGTCTGTTGTCTGCTTTGTTCCTGGCTTTACCCTAAAACAGTGCTGGCTCAGGTGAGGTGTTCAATGAGCATCAACGGAATAAATGAACAACTTCAAAGAAGTCAAACTTCCAGCTGTATCTGGAAAGATGGATAGAATTTAGGTAGTAATGGAATGTATTAATCCTCCATGTAAATATATATAAAAGCAACTGGAGAAACAGAAACACCACACCAATGACTTAAGGATGGGATGGGAGAAGGGGCGTGAGCATGGGAGGAAGATACCAAGGAAAAGGCAAGCCTAGGGTTAAAAGTGTCTTTCAAATACTTCCTGATAATTCTGTAATGATGGAAACATAAGGGATTGCTTGGTGGGTCTCAGATGGAAGGGGCAGTGTCCCTGCCGAAGCCACGTCTGTAAGGCACCCCATTCCTACAGCTCCTCAGCCATCAGCTCCCAACCTCTAACAAAGACCTCTCCTCTACAAATTGCCCAGAACACCACCCAGATACCGGCTCACCTTCTGGGTAAGTGAGAGGGAATCTGTTACTCTTCTGCCACGAAACCACTCAACTCTGGCTTGCTCCTTCCACAGACACCCAAGAGACCTTAGGAGATGGGGACGGTGACGTTTATTTTGCTAGTTACACACTTAAACTCTTTTGTGTAAAGAGAGAATGGCGAAGCCTGCACGTAGCTGGATTAACTAGTTATCTGGTTCCTGTACGAGGTGTCTGGCATCGGTGGGGGGGCCTTGCTGACCCGGATAGCCTGTCCCTCCCAGGGTTATCAGGTTCTAGAGATAGCCAGATGATTCTTCCTGGGACATACCTTCTACACCACAGTAACTATCCAACACTCATCCTCTCCTCCTACCTGGTCTTGACTGTAAGACACTCTTTCTCTGCCCTAATCACTCCAAGCCAGACACCTGACAACTAGGGGCAATTCCTATACCACCCCTCCCCCCCCAACCATGCCTGAAAGTATTCACACTAACCAGTCTTACCCTGCATAGCATGCTCACCCGGCCTCTCCCATTCCTTCCCAGACAAAACACAGGAAAGGCTTTTTCCCAGTGCCCTTGCTCTCTCTGCCTGTGGTGAACCTCAGGCTCTCTAGCCTGGCCCTGCCTGCATGGCGTGCCCGCCCTCCTCCCCCTTGGGACCTTTCCAAAGGCACTGAAACAAATGGCATGAGTAACAAACTATCTTTTCAACGGCATTCATCTCCTCCTTTGTTCACCTCATCATACCTGAGTAACAAAATCCCAAGTATTCCAGCTTTTTTTTTTTTTTCCAAATCAATCATCCACTCTTCTTATGCTTAAAAAATAAACTTCCTGCTCAGACATACAACTATAACTTGATCCTAATGTCTAAAGAAAGTGAAATCCTTTTTTCCTAATACTGGATTGGCTCTAGAGAAGGGATCACAGACTACCATAAAACTCCCCAGCGAAGCTTCAAGCCGACAATTTTTTGAGGCTTGACAATACCCCTTTGAGCAGTGCCTCCCCCAGCAGCTAGAATATTTTATCAGCAGTCTGATCTGCAGGACTACCAGCGTCTCTCTACACAGTGAGCTCTCTGTCCCTTAGTCCTTGCTCCTCCTGCCACAGGCAGACCCATCTCTAACCCAGCTCCCCCTTCCCTCACCTCACCGGGCTCCACCACCCCCTACTCCGCCCCAGGGCGCCCCTTAGGCTTCCATCCGTGACTGTTCTAGCGAGGCAGGAGAGGGTCTGCGGATCCATGGCTGAGGCCAACCAGACCCGAAGGGCATGGATTTGCAAGATAAATCAGAAAGAGGCAGAAATGACCCCAGGTGATTCTAGAAATCCCTCAATTAAACAACACAGCCTCGGCGCGTCTCTGCTCACAAAGTCTCTCAGGAATCCATGAAACTGGAAAGACATCTCCCACCCGAAATTGCTTTTTGTGCATGTAAATGAGCACAGTGGGTGGTTAGACAGCTAGAGCTCCTGTGTCACTTGAAGCCAAGTACAGTGATGATGGAACTCCATCTTTTTTTTTTTTTTTAGCAAAAACGAAGACAAATGCCTTTACAGTGTAGAGTGCTGAATTTCAGCATTAATTAGTTATATAGCATATGTTAATATCAAAAGGTTACTCTCACTAATGATTTCCTCTTAATATAATAACAAAATGCCAAGATCCTTTGAAATCCACCCTGCAACGTGACAATTGCCCTTTTCAATGTAGGGTTGCCAAGTCTCCAGAGGAAGCCCATCACCTGCCAGTTTGCACTCATGGAAACCTGGTATTTCAGAGGCCCCCTGGAGCCTCCGCCCTCAGTTGCTCTACTTTTGATTGATCTTTCACAGTCTGCTTAAAGAGATGACAGACTCCCAGGAGCAAAGAAGTGTGATAGCCCAGATGTCTAACATGGCCTTGACATCATCTGGGTCATCTGAAACCGGGGTCTTAGCAAAAGAGCTGAAACTTCACTATATAAATGAGTTCTACTCTGGCCTCTCGGAAATAGATTTAAGATTGTGTATTTTCCATTTTTTATTGGATGACTTTGATTGAGAGGATGTGAATAAAATTTGGAAGAACTGACCAGTCTGTTTTGGCCCAACTGACAAATAATTTGGAAATTGCAAGAAAAATTCATGCAGAGTACTTAAAGCACAGCCTAGAGCTTAGTAAGTGCTCAACTAACATTATCTATGAATGTACAAGCTGGCTGCTATGAACTGTGGCTATCTATCTGGATTTCTCAAGACCCATTCCAAACATAAGAGACTACTCAGTTATTCAAAGCAGACTGGGTTCAGAGCCATTTGAAATGATCGCAACATCGTCAATCCGTTGTCGACTGTGTCCTGAAGGATCTCTATATACAAAGCAGGATATTTTCATAGAGCAGAAAATATATCAGAAACAAAAACATAGCACCTGTCAACAAAGCACACAATTAATTGCCAGATAAAATATTATAAGCCCCCAGATCTTAGGTCTGTAACCTGCCCAGTGAAAAGAAGACCACCGGAGGAAACTTGAAATGTCCTTGTTTTCCTAGCCTGTAGAAAGTTCTCGTCTCTGTCAGGACTTAGTGCCCCCACCCCAACACACGCACACGCATGCACGCACACACACACACACACACACACTCTGTCTTTCCTCACTGACAAACTAGCACACTTATGTTCACCGTAAAAATATCATAGCCTTTTGAAATTATAGAGACCTGCTTACACTGGGACAAATAGACTTGTAGGGATCCCTGAAATCCATGCAATGTTTTAATTTTAGTGTAATATGTGTTTATGTGTTCAATATTCTGGAGAGAGGGCCCTTTGTCCTCCAAGGGGACAATGTCCCACAGAAGTTTAAGAATAGAATATTCAAAGTATTTTTTGCCCTCCCATTTCTAGTATCATTTTCCTTTTTGTCATGTCAAGTTTTTTCCTATCAGTTTTAGGATTTAAGCAGGGCATGTCGTAATAGTTCACTAATAAAAGATTTAAGCATCATCTCTATTCTTGTTCTATCCACTTCCTGTTTCTACTTACAAAGATCAGGTTGATGGGACCATTTTCCATTACCTTAGTCTCTACCCTATGAAGTCATAACTAGCTATTATTGGACACTGCTGTTACCAATCATCTTCAACTTTTTCCAGGCCATTAAGTTGTAAGCAGAAGTAGCATGAATTCATCTTGGTGCTCCATATAAAAAGGCCAAGAGCTCGGAGAGATCTGGTTACTTTTTTTATTGTTAGAATCATAACCCATTCCAAACATATATAGCAAAATAAATCTTTTCTTAAAGAGTGCATCTGAATTGATGCACAAAGTTGTTGTTGTTATTGTTTTAAACAAATTTAATGGTCACTGTTAAAGGCATTGGAGATACCACAATGAGGAAAACAAATAAAATCCTCCCCTCGCTGAGCTTACTTTCCAGGGACAGAGTCTATTAGTAAGCTGATAAATAAGTAAATGCTAAATCATGCCTGATGGTGATAAAGGTCATCATGAAAAATGAAGCAGAAAAGGGGATTGGCAGTGTGTCCAGAGCAAGGGGAGGGATAGCAGGGTCAAATTTTTAAATAAAGTCGTCATGGAGGCCTCTCCAATAGAGCGTAGTTGTCCCTCCCCCAGGGAGGGACACCTGCAGGAAGAATTTTCTCAATAAAGAGGAAACCAAGTGCAAAGACCTTGAAGCAGAGGGTGGGTTCCAGGAAAAGGGAGGTGGTCGATGTGATGAAGCCAGGTGTGGGAGAAGGGGCAGGAGAGCAGAGAAGAGAGAAGAAATGCAATAAGTGTGCCCAGAGCTCACCTGTCTCAGGTGAGCTTCCACCCTGAGTGAGATAACAAAGTCCCTGGAAGATGAGCCTAGAGTGAATCCAGCTGACATGGATTTTAAAGGAATTCAGAAAATGCCAAATACTCATTGTATAGGATATTTTATACTACTTGTACCAAGTATCTGAGATAATTTATCATAACTAGCAATGATTTCTCCCATTCTCTAGGGAGTAAAGAGTAAAACCAGAGAAAGGGGATGAGCTCAGTTCATGAGCTCTTCTTACCCTTTGATTTTTAACAAGCATGCCTGGAAAACAACGGGCAGTCAATAAATATTCACGAGTACATGAACTAAGCTGTTGGTAGGTGGACTTTTTAATTTAGTGACTGTTTTTTGTTGTTGTTATTATACATGAAAATCCCTCAAGCATTTGCTCCTGAACAGAATTCAGGAGACCATGCCCTTTCATTTCCTGAGGATTGTTTAGAACATCCTAACAGAACCAAGACTTCATAATAAACCACAGATTAAGTTGGAAGAGGCGTCGTTCAAACGAAGGCACATACTGCAGAGGAAACAAAGCAGGGGTGATGGGAAAGAAAAACCATGAAAAACAAGCATTGCTCCAAATTCATTTATAAAACCTCACGTGCAAGGCCAGGCCCCTGGTTTCCTTTGAGCCCCTAGTCCCTCCTGCCCAGGCAGCTGCCCCAGGGCCCCTGATGGGCTGTGAGACATCAAGCTGTAACCACAGGCATGGAATGGCCAACAGGGACAGAACGCAGATGACAAGCAGACTCCAACAGCAGCAAGGAAGGAAATGGGAGTCTACGCAAAGGTCGTCCACTCAGCTGAATCGGATTAGTTTTCAAGGCCATTGTTGTACTGAAGAATTGCGTGTAGATTCATTTATTTGCACTGCCATCATTGTGTCTCTCAGGCCTTCGTGTAGAAGGAAGCCAGGAAAGGATGATTTTTTAAGATTAAAAAAAAAGTTACGACAAAGTGCTTTAGGTCTCAGTGTGAAAAATCAAAGCAACAAACAATGGGCCCGTTTGATTTGGAATCCGCAGGAGGTCACTTCAAGCCTCACGGGGAATGTAGCAGAACATAAAACAAAACTGTGGGCACATTTGTGAGATTATTCATTTATTTGAGAGAGAATGAGATAGAGAGAGCATGAGAGGGGGGAGGGTCAGCGGGAGAAGCAGACTCCCTGCCGAGCAGGGAGCCCGATGCGGGACTTGATCCAGGGACTCCAGGATCATGACCTGAGCCGAAGGCAGTCGCTTAACCAACTGAGCCACCCAGGTGCCCTCCTGAGAGACTTTGTGAGCAGAGACGGCGCCGAGGCTGTGTTGTTTAATTGAGGGATTTCTAGAATCACCTGGGGTCATTTCTGCCTCTTTCTGATTTATCTTGCAAATCCATCTCTCCCCCTCTCCCTTTTCTCTCCCCCTCTCTCCCTCCCTTCCTCTCTCTCTCTCTCTCTCTCTATCTCTCTCTCTCTCTCTCACACACACACACGCAAAGGGGAGGGAGAGAAAAGTATTCCTAAGCAAAACACCAAGTACCAAAACCATGCAGAGAGTGTCTGCACGTAGCTATATTAAAGTTATTTCACAAACAATAAAAATAAGTGACCATTTAAAAAATTTTTACAACATAGGCTTAAAGAATTAATCTCTAATATTGAAAGAGGTCTGATTCATAAATAAAATCTGAATACTCCATCAGAAAAGTGTATAGAGATGTATTTATTGTCATTTATTCAACATCTGTTAAGCTTCTGCTGTATGTCACCTGCTATCCAAATTTGACATCACAGAAAATAGAAGCACACATTAGCTACATATATAATGGAAGTCAAGTAACTGTTACGTTAAATAAAAATATAAGCCTGGCACTGGCATGAAGCTGAGAACTATTTTGTCTAAGGTAGTGAGAGAGGCCTCTTCTACTCCAGTAATTAACAGAAAATGAAATCAAATGGCCCATTTATAAACACCTTGCTGGGCAATCCCTGTCAAAGTACCAACGATATTTTTCACAGAACTACAACAAATGATCCTAAAATGTATATGGAACCACAGAAGACCCAGAATAGCCAAAGCGATCTTATGAACCACTAAGCTGGAGGCACCGTGCCCTCTCATTTCAAGCCATACTACAGAGCTGTAGTCATCAAAACAGTATGGTGCTGGCAGAAAAACACATCAGTGGAACAGAATAAACTCAGGCTCAGCCAGTCAATTAATCTACAACAAAGAAAACAAAATGTACAATGGGGAAAAGAAAGTCTCTTCAGTAAATGGTGCTGGGAAAACTAGACAGCTACATGCGAAAGAATGAAATTGGACCACTACCTTACACCATAAACAATAAACTCAAAATGGATTAAAGATCTAAGACCTAAAACCATAAGACTCCTGAAAGAAAACATAGGCAGTAACCTCTTAGATATTGGTCTCAACAATATTTCTTTGGAATGGTCTCCTCAAGCAAAGGCAACAAAACTTAAAATAATCAACTGGGATTACATCAAACAAACTTTTCACGGCAAAGGAAATCAAGAATGAAGCAAAGGCAGGCTACTGAATGGGAGAATATATTTGCAAATGATAGACCTAATAAAGGGTTAATGTGCAAAATATATGCAGAAAACTTATACAAGTCAACTAAAAAAAGAAACAATCTGATTAAAAATGGACAGAAGATCTGAACGGGCATTTTTCCAAGATATGCAGATGGCCGACACACACAGGAGAAGATGTTCATCACCACCAGTCAGAGAACTGAAAATCAAAACCAGAGTAAGATACCACCTCACACCTGTCAGAATGGCTAGTATGAAAAGACAAGAAGTAACAAGTTTTGAGGAGAAGTGGAAGAAAGGGAACCCTCACGCACTAATGGTAGGAAGGTAAATTGGAAAACTGCATGGAGGTTCCTCAAAAAGTTAAAAATAGAAATACCGTGTGATCCAGCAACTCCACTTCTGGGTATTTATCCAAAGAAAATGAGAAAACTAATTCAAAAAGATATGGGCACTCATGTTCATTGCAGCATTATCGACAACAGCCAAGATGTGGAAGAAACATAAGTGTCCATCCACAGATGAATGAAGAATATGTGGCATGTACTTATATATACATACACACATATAGAGAGAATTATAAAAAGATGAGATCTTGCCATTTGCAACAATATAAATAAACCTAGGGGATTTTATGCTACACGAAATAAGTCCATATTTTACTTTTATGTGGAATCTGAAAAACAAAACAATATTGCTCAATCATAAAAAAAAGGGGTGAAATTTTGCCAATTGTGCCAACATGGATAGACTTGGAGAGTATTAGGTTAAGTGAAATAAGTCAGACAGAGAGAAACAAATACCATATGATTTCACTTATGTATATGGAATCTAAATCCAAAAACAAAAAACAAAATAGAAACAGACTTATAAATATAGAGAACAAACTGATGGTTTGGGGAGGTGGGTAGAAGGATGGGTAAAATAGGTCATGGGGATTAGGAAATATAAACTTACATCTATAAAATAAATCACGAGATTTTAAGCAGAGCATAGACGATGTAGTTGATAATGTTGTAAGGACTATGTATGGTGACAGGTGATAACCAGACTTAACATGGTGATCATTTCATAATGTATATAACCATCAAATCACTATGTTGTACACCTAAAACGAAGTGTTTTATACATCAACTACACTTCAATTAAAAAGAAGAGTACAAGAAAAAAAAGACACTAGTATTCACAGAAATGCCTAAGAAAATATTGCAATATAATATCCTTCCCCAAATTAATAGTAGAAAGCAATTATAAAATCTATTATTGGTCAGAGTCAAGTGAACGCTTATATATGAAAGGTAAATTAACTTTCCCACAGATTCAGAAATTTCTGTAAGAGGCAAATATGACAACTTTGTTTCCTTGAAATTCTAAATCAAACAAAATATAAAATCCTTGACAACTAAGGAAAAAAGCAAAATATCTTTAATCCTAACACCCTTGTAGGTTTTTTGTTTTGTTTTTTAAGATTTTACTTTTTTTTTTTTGTCAGAGAGAGAGAGCACAAGCAGGGGGAGGGGCAGCGGGAGAGGGAGAAGCAGACTCCCCACTGAGCAGGGAGCCCAATGCGGGCCCGATCCCAGGACCCCGAGATCATGACCTGAGCCGAAGGCAGATGCTTAACTGACTGAACCACCCAGGCTTCCCTAAAATGCTTGACAACTAAGGAAAAAAGCAAAATATCTTTAATCCTAACACCCTTGTAGAGTCTTTTAAAATATATATTCTACTCTAATCTTTTTTCAGATAGTTATTATGATGCACATAAAATTTACCAATTTTTTGACCTAGCACTTTATATCACACATTTTCTTGGTAGCAACATGCCTATAATTATATTAGCTAAATAAGATGCCAAAGAATGGATACACACACTTCCTCCCTGTTGAATTTCTTGATCTGTGGTCAACTGCTAACAGCAAAGCTGACAGTTTCACTCCAAATATAAACTCTTCAGCCACATTCCATATGTAAAAACCAACAATAATCTATTAAGAGTTGACAAAATTTCCCTCCCCCAAAAAAATTCCCCACCAGTGTCTGTAGTCATGAAAAATCCAATTCAGTATTTACAAAATTACATAAAATTTAAAAATAAAGCTTAGAACCTTCTTTTGGAGGTCTTCCTCAATTACGGACAAAATTTACATACCCCCTGGGGATGTATGTATTTTCCTGTCATGTCATGATTTATAAAAATGGCTGAGATAAGCAGAAAATAATATAGTCAAACATTTCTTTGGCTGTTAATTAGTGCTTGAAGATTCATAGAAAACATTGCTGAAGATTTGAACAAATGTGTATTAGAACATTTACAGTGTGGGAGGTTTGCTGTAGAGTTAGCTCAAAGTTTAAAAAAAGTCTCAGCTTAGGATATTTGCTAGATACTGTTTTAAGAATGCAACAGCTTTTTCTGAACTATGAAAGGAAAGATATTAGAGAGGATATATTATCAAAGTAAAAAAAAATATTAAAAACTGTAGTAGTGTAATCACTGTTGATACAACAGATTTCAGTCAAGTTTTCTTTCAAAATTGTTCTGAATTAAATTGTAGCTGCAGTAGTATATTTAAAATTAATTTATTTTATCAATAGTCCTTTCAACACACAATTTGCAACCCGACATTTAGAAAGGGCTACAGAATGTTACCAGTGTAATTAATTTTATGGGTTTTTTTAAAGGTCTTCAAATTATAGTAGAATCCTTATAATAATAAATGGGAAAAAACCTTAAATTTTCTGTAACAAAGAGGTTTTCTGGCTGATTTGTGTGTCACTACTTAAGAGATTTTCAAGCAAACCAAGGTGCATAACTCATTTTCATTCTATAAAAAGTCATAATTTCATTTTTTTAAATTTCCATAATGAAAAGTATATAATCTGCTACCAAATAATTTCAGAAAAACAAATACTAAATATGAAACTTCAAGATGACATTTTACCAATAAAAGAGAATAGCTGCTTCTCAAAAGACATTTATAAGTCTTTGAAAGGATGTTTGGAAATGTTTTAATCATTAAGTGATTTTAATGCCCAAAACAATGTGTATCACCTATAAAATGTCTCTTATCTATATGCCTAAAACGCTCACCAGAGAATTTTCTCATCTGCCTACAAATCTTTCAGTAGGAAATATCTTTCAATAAAGAGCTTTAGTGGATTTTACATACTCATCTCAAATGTAATTATTTAATGACTTCTAATTAATTTGTAATGTCAACAAACTACCAAGAGGGAAGACTGAAATTTCAACAAAACCAATTATCTATTTGGTGAATAGTTTAGCAAACGAGTAGAACAACTCAAAAAATGGAATCAGTATTACATTCCATTTCAGTCAATTTAACTTTTTGTGAGATAACTCTTTCAAGGATGACAAGCATTAAAACTAAATGTGAATCAACAAGTGACTAGATTAACAAATCATGGTAATAAAGGAATATAACAAATGAATTATTGATACATGCATCAACATGGATAAATCTCAAAAATCACTTATCTGAATGAAAGGAGCCATGCAAAAAAAAAAAGAAAAGAAAGAAAAGTACATACTGTGTGATTTAATTCATACAAAATCTAGTCAAATTATAGTGATAGAGAGCAGGTCATTAGTTGCCTAGAGATGGGATGGAAGGAAGGATGGGGCAAGAAGAAACTTTTTTTGGAGGGAGTGATGGAAATATTTATTATCTTGACTGTGGTGATGGTTTTCAGGGTGTATTTGTCACAAATTATCACACACTTTAGCTTATCTCAAAGTGGTAAAAATTATCTCAGTAAAGTTGTAATAAAACACCATAATAAAAAACATGAACCATAAATGCAAAAAAAATTGGATTTAATAAAAATTAAAACCTCCTACTTTTCAAATGACATTTCAGAAATTCAAAGGATGTGCCACAAACCCTGAGTTGTAAAATACACATGTAATAAAGTACTTGTATTCAGAATATGTAAAAAGCATTTAAAAATCGGGGCGCCTGGGTGGCTCAGTTGTTAAGCGTCTGCCTTCGGCTCAGGTCATGATCCTGGAGTCCCTGGATCGAGTCCCGCATCGGGCTCCCTGCTCGGCGGGGAGCCTGCTTCTCCCTCTGACCCTCCTCCCTCTCGTGCTCTCTATCATTCTCTCTCTCGCAAAAAAAAAAAAAACAAAAAACAGCATGTGTTTTTGAAAGTAGCCCAACACAAAGGGTAAGTGAAAGAAGACATACAGAAGATAGTACAATGTATACGGCTCTGGAAAAGGCAAAACTACAGGGATAAAAATTCAAACGAGATTGCCAGGGGCTTTGGTTGGGAACAGGGGACTGACTATAAAGAGGTCTGGTATGGGGAGGGGGTGAGGTATTAATGAGGTTAGGGAAATGTTCTTTTTCTTGATTGTGGTAATGGTTACAGAACTGCAGATATCTCTCGAAACAAACCGGGCTCCTAAAAACAATGAATTTTACTGTATGCAACTCTTGCTTCAATACACTTACCTTGATAGTCATATCAAGAGCAGACCACGGAATTGCCAAAACATAAAATGTTATACCAGCATTTAAAAATTTTTAAGGTATAGTCAATCACAATGATCTTACTAAAAAATAGTATTGACAATGACATTCTTAATTCATCCTTCAATTTCTATTTTTGTATGCCTGTATACTATCCATGTTACCATGTCAGTACATGTAAGTAACTAGATATGTAAAGGAGATGAATGCTCAAATTTTGCTTTACCCTAAGGCATAAATGCTCAAATAGTTTGGATATAATTTATCTAGTTTGCTTTTCATTTTTCATTATCACAAGAAGTAATTCTCAAACTTCCGTCTCTGCTTAGAGCTTTTATCTTCATTTTGTGGTGTTCTTTTCCCTTAGAAAACAAGAATGAAAAAATTCGAATTTATCAGTCCAAAAAAAATTGTATCTCATGAGATTTATATATTCAAATGCTTTCCAAAGTTGTCAAACCAGTGAATGAAAGTCCATTTCACTCTACTCTTGTGAGCACTGCCTGATGGAATTTTTTAAATCAGCAAATTACTTTTAGCAAATGTCTCTCAGTAGCTATTAAAGTCTTACAAACATTGGTTTCATCTGTATTATATGCACTGAGTTCCTTTTATTAAACCACCTTCACATCCCTGAACAGGACAGATAATTTAGAGTATTTGCTGCTGAAGCTGGTTCAGTGGTTTGTGGTGGGTAATGGTGAACCCCAGACATAAGCAGATTCCCAAACACCTCTCCTCCCAGAACGCAGCCCTTCATGTGGATCTCTTTGTTTTCATCTTCTTGATGCTACATGCCTTCCCTTATTCTTTAAAGCAGCTGTTTTTGTTTCTCCATTTTCATAAGAGGCCCTCTTCTTCAACTCCTTGAAAATGGTTGCCTGGTCTCCATTTATTGGACACCAAGCAGGTGCCTTGCCACATTTATGTCCAATTATTTCCCAGAGCAGAAATGGCTTTCCCTTTGGGGATTGAAGGGCTCTGTACTGAAACCGTGAGCTTTTGCAGAGCTCATGAAGTACCGATCAACCACCCGCTGAGTAATGCAGCCTAGATTCCTGTTCCTATCAGGGAGTCCAGAGCTGCTACCTAATGATTTTACCCTCCATCCTTCCCACCTGACAGCTTTCATGAATGCAGAAGAACCAAGTGGAATATGGATCAGAACATGATTCGTTCTCAGCCATCTCAAAGAGTGAAAGCTAACAGTAGTACCACAAGGAATTAGCAAACAAACCAATAAAGAAAATGGTCTTTGTTACTTAAAGCTGGCTGAAAGGGGTTAAGATCCTTAGTCTAACATGTGTTCAATTAGTTATTTGACACCAACAATACAGAACTGTCAATACTAGTTAAATAAAGCTTACGCTTTCCCTGGGGAAAGACATCTGCAATTCTCAATTTCAACTATACATCAAGACAATCTATAGAGCTTTCCATGTACACTTGGGTCCCAACACTCAGATACTCTCTTAGTGGGTTTGGGATGAAGACTGGGTATCTATTCTTAGAAAAGCTCCATGTATTATTCTGATGCTGAACCAACATTTAAAACCATTGGTTTTGGGCGCTGGGTGGCTCAGTTGGTTAAGCGACTGCCTTCGGCTCAGGTCATGATCCTGGAGTCCCAGGATCGAGTCCCACGTCAGGCTCCCTGCTCAGCAGGGAGTCTGCTTCTCTCTCTGACCCTCCCCCCTCTCATGCTCTCTCTCTCTATCTCATTCTCTCTCTCAAATAAATAAATAAAATCTTTAAAAAAAATTTAAAAAAAAATAAAACCATTGGTTTTAATTCTGGGGACCAGATGCACTTTGGAAAATATTCCTTTTCAGAAAGCTTAACACAAAGAAGAAATCCTAAAATCTAAAAGTACCTCATCTTTATTTTCAGGGAGTTAATCGGTTTATGCATCAGTTAAGACCAATGGACCATATTGCCAGGTATTCAATCATTTGATACAGGTCCCAGAGTTTCTCTGTATGGGATGGAATTATGTATTAGGTAAAATGGGGACTAGAGATCAACTGTGGGTTGCACCCAACCTGCCTGTCCATTTCTACCAGTGCAAAGCCAGACAACTGACAGAATGTGCACTCAGTCTGACAAGGCAATCCTTCCCTTAGAAGGGACATCTTGTTTTAATTATGCAAGGCATAATATTTAGAAGGCCCAGAAAGAATACAAAATGATTTGGAGATTTTGGAAAGTGAAATAATGTCGAGTTTTATTAAACTCATCTTTTCAGCTGTGCTGTACTTCCAAAGGCGGGGGTGGAGGGGGGGGGAACTAAGTTCTAGAAAGCAGCCACGTCCAGTAGACTTGTAAGTGGGCTGGATCAGGTAAAGGCTGGACCCAAAGAGACAGCTGCAGACATGGTTAGCCCCCTACAGCTGGAAAATCGAGAGGAGAGGGTGGTATCGGAAGTTCAACAATTTGGAAAGGACTGTTAGCTGTCCACGGACAACCCAAAGAGGGGGAATTTCCTTCTAAGGATACTGTAACCCGAAGTGCCCTTTCTTTCCCAGAAGAGCGGTTGAAACTTAAATGCTGTGGCCATGTGAAGATGTTAGGATTTAAGAAAAAGACCGCTGTCTCTGCACAAAGAGCCCTTATGCCTGGAGAACAAATCAAGATCACTAAATAATTCATGTTGGGGGTTCTAATAACATAGGCAATTCAACTCAATGGAAGTTGGAATAATTCAACCACAAAATAGTCCCGGAGGAAGGTGCGAACTCACATGCAATTTATTGCTGGTAGGATTTTCAAGGTGGTCATGTTCCCTTCTCAAAACAGGTGTGCAGGATTTCACACATGGTTCTCCAGCTCCAAACCCATCTTCCTTTACTCTGCTGTGCCCCTGCACACTACTGCTCACTGACTTCGAAGTTCACTGTTTCCTCCTGGTTTCTGCCAAAGGAAACCTGGAGTGGGCTCAAACGGGAAGTGGAGGGAAGGAACTTCCTTCCCAGTTTTTCCTGTTCCTGTCAGCTTCCTTCCAGCCTCTGGCTTCCCTAAGCACTTCCAGACCAGCCTCAGATCACCCTCAGAGCTGTCAGCGACAGTCAGGGATGTCTATTCCTCAGAAGCCCCGGCATCTAGGCTCCAATAACCCCACCCCACTCCTTAGGAGATTCCTAAGTGTCCTAGCTGCTTCCAGCACTTAGGCTGTGTCCTCCGTCAGGGTTTCCCTTCTCTTTCAGCCTTCCAAAGCCTGTGTAACTCCTTGTATCGAGATCCCCTCTGTCTGAAATGCTTCATCTAGTTTTTGTCTCCCTGACTGGACCCTGCCCCGTATAGTGGGCAACAGGTGGTTTGGCCAGTATATTCAAAGGGGAAGCAGAAAAAGATTAATTCTGCTTTTGTTACACCTGATTTGTTCAAGCAACAAGCATTCACTAGGCATCTGTCCACAGATGGGAGTCTCAGGTTTAAAACTGATGACTTAATTCAAACATACAAGTAAAATCAATAGTAAAATTTATTAGAAAGCATAAATATAGAGGTAAAGTGTCATAATTATTTACTTCATCAGAACTATGGAAGGTAACTGCTGATATTTCAACTATTAACTGTGCTTCTGAGTCATCATCCAAAGACTAGCCCTGTTTTTGTAATGTCAGCCTCTCAAATTCCCACTGCCCTCACTATGTCAAAAACTAATGATGTATTGTATGGTGACTAACATAACATAATAAAATAGAATAAAAATTTTTAAAAAATCCCACCGCCCTGAGCCCCATTTCCTACACATCTCCCTCCCAAGCCCACAGCCTCCTTGTATCCATGTACTAGAGGAGAGCAGGCAGGTGGTAATGGTCTTCAGTTCCCAGCTACCAAGACCCAATGTGGGCCAACCACCAACCCCCTCAGTGGACTTGGAGTAGTCTTGTGTAAATCTTTAATGTTTGCACTCCAGAAATTTCAATAGACCCTGGTGTAGACTGGACTACTTTCTCATTCCACGGAGTGCTCAGTGTGACATAGATCTCTAATTTTGAGCTCACAATAAGTAATGCAATTTTCCTCAGAGTCCAAGTTTAACACTGCATGATGGGAGGTAAGTATTTTCTGCACAAAAGCCACACTCTCAACTCAGATTTCTCATTCACAGTTCGATTCTCCCATGCTAATTTCCTTATTTGTCTACCCAGCCTCCCACTGTTCCTTCAATGCTTGGAGCCCCTAGGTCTTCTCACAATCTATGTGAGGAATCTACACCCTATCGTGCCTCTTTTCTCAAGCTTTATTTTGAATTTTAAACAACTGGGCACTAGTGTACTCAGGGTTCATAAGAGTTCAACATAAAAAAAATCGTGCAGTTTTTAACATACAAAGTTATTACTGACGCTGAGAAGGGCTTATTTAAACTTCTAGAATAAGCACAATACAGGGGAAATTCTAGAGTATACTTTGGCTTCAGATATAAATATATTTATGTTTTCTGATCATTTATTTGAGGTTCTTTGAGGCAGTGCCAAAGTCTGCACAATAGCTATGGGTTTCCAATTATGTTCTCTGATTTTGTCCAGAAAATTAAAATGTCTTCATTCCCTCGACAATTATTCAAAGTGTGTATGTATGAGTGGGTAGGAGAGGGTATCTAGCTAAACAAGTAAGATAAAGTTTGCCCATCTCAAAGAAAGCTAGCAAAAGTAATGATTTCTCAGAAGTGTCTTCCAGAAATGAAAAGATTTTATGGGTTCTATGCTACTAAGTATATGAATATAAATAAGAGGAAATTTTCCATTATATACATCCAAAGGTCTTGCTCATGCCCTAATTCAGGCCCTCTTACTGTTGTGGCCCCTTTGTCAAGTAACTCTTTTCCCTAAAGTCATTCCAATCTATTCTTCACACAATGACATCCTTATTGTTCAAAATCCAAGTACATCATTCCACGTTTTAAATTTTCTTTGGCTCCCCATAAATACAAAGATTTTAAAAATTAAGTTGTACTTTATTATTCATTGAAAGCATACTACAGTCTTTATTCAAAAGTCTATTTCTTTCCTATTTCTGTACTATTATCCCCCTGCAAGTTGAAAGGCATGTAAGGTAGCCTGATCAGTATTTATCAGCTTTGTTTTGTTTTGTTTTGTTTTGTTTTGTTTAACTCTGAGGGCCCACAGGAAAAATAGGTCTTACCCTTAGTCCTCTGCCTTTTACTTCAGACAGAGCAATAGACAAATTCAAGAGATATATAGGAATTAGCTTTAACAAGGTTTTGTGGCTGGTTGCCTGGATGAGATGAACAAAGAGGAGACCACAAGATGGCTCCATTACGGACTTGAACAACTATTTAGATTGTGGTATCCTTCTCTGAAGTACTGACTACAGAAGAAGAGACACAATGAGGGTGAAGGTGAATTGTGTGTAGTGAGTTTGAAGTACTTGTGTGAGATTGAAATAGAGATGTCAAGTAGGAAAATGTGTATGTGTGTGCATGTGTGTGTTTAGAAAAAATTCTGTGCTTCAGATATAGATTTAGGGGGCTCCAGTTTATAGACTATTCTTGAAGTCATTTTCTGTCCAAGGAGAATGTGTGAAATGAGAAAACAGAGTCTGAGGAACAGCACATATGAGGAAGAAAAACCCTACAAAGAAGGCTGGGTGAGAACCAGAGGTAGAGTTTAGAGAAAAGAGTTACTTTTCCCTAAAAGGAAAGAGAGAAGGAAGCAAAGAGAAGGTGTTTTTAAGGGAGTACAATTAAAATACTGAGGTATTAAGCAAAATAAACACCAAAAAGTTTAGCATGAAACTTTAGCACTAGATTTAGCAACTATTAATTCCAGTGCTTTGTCAGGGGCTAAAGCTAGAAGACTGAGGAACAGAGCAAGTAAAGAAAGTGGTGAGGAAATGAAAATTGGCAGTATCATCTGTACTTTTGAGAAGATGGTCCTCTCTTCTGAACAGAGGAAAGAGTTGCATAGGGTTAAGTTCTGATACAAAGTTGCCCCAAGAGAAAAAGAGGATGAATACAGACAAGAAGGGGACACCTCAGAAGCAGAAAGTATCTTCATCAACTTCTCTCCCCACCGCCCATTTCTCAAGACAAGGAGAGTTGTAAGAACTCTCAAAAATTCTTCAAACAAAATCCCCCCAACAATGTCTCTACAATTACCATTTCATTTGTCTGCTCCCTTACACAACAAAACTTCTCACAGGAAGGATTTATAATCTTTGCTTCCCCTTGTCCTCCTTATACTGGCTCCTTAATTCCAATTCTGCCCCCATCACTCCCCAGAAACCATTTTATTGTGACACCAGGGGTTCCACCTCATCAAAGTCAATGAAAAATCACTTTGCCATCCTTGTCCCAAACACTTAGCAACAACAGAACCTGTTCAAACACTGTTTTCTTGACTTCTAGGATACCACAAGTATTAGTTTTCTTCTACCTCCCTAGCTGATCCTTCTCCATTGCTCTTCTGAGGCTTTGCATAACAGAGTACCCCCAAGCTAGTCCTAGACCTTCTTCATTTTCCATCCACATTCCAATCCACCATGGCTTGCAATCTCACCTGTACAAATAACTGTTGGGGGGTTGGGGAGGAGCAAGATGGCGGAGGAGTAGGAGACCTAAATTTCATCTGGTCCCAGGAAGTCGGCTGGAGAAGCATCAAACCATTCTGAGCACCTACGAACTCAACAGGAGATCGAAGAAAAGAAGAGCAACAACTCTCTCAGCAGAAAAGCGACCACTTTCCGGAAGGTAGGACGTGCGGAGAAGTGAATTCGAGGCGATATTCGGGAGGATAGACGGCGGGGGAGGGGCCTCCGTCGGCCCTTCTGGCAAGTGATAGAGCCGCGGGGCACAAAATCGGAACTTTTAAAAGTCTGCTCCGCCGAGGGACGTCACTCTGGTGGCTGAGCGGGGGGTGGAACCCTCCGGGACAGTGTGGTCTCAGGACCCTCGGGGTCACAGAAAGACCGGGGGTGCCTGAGGGCGGCAGAGCTCCCAGGTATCGGAGCGGGGAAGCCGGCTGCAGAGGCGGAGCCCAGGCGCAGGCTCTCAGCTCGGGGTGGCCATAGACCGTGATCCGCGGCCCAGTCGGGCCCCTGCTCCTCCAGCAGGGACCCCACAAGCGGCAGATCCGGGGAGACTCACCTTCCTCCCCCGGGAGGAGCCTCACGGGAGTCCACCGCAGGGATCTGCTGGGTTTGGAGACTCCACCCGGGGTCGGGGGCCAGAGACAGAGGCGCGCGGTCACAGGCCGGGTGAGCACGGAGGGCGGCCGGAGACCGGGGAGACGGGAGTGACTGACGGCTTTTCTCTGGGGGCTCACTGAGGAGCGGGGCCCCGAGTTCTCGGCTCCTCCGGGCGGAGATTGGGAGGCCGCCATTTTCACTCTCCGCCTCCAAAGCTGGACGGAAAGCTCGCAGGGAACAAAAGCCCCGGAGAGCAAACCCGAGCAGATGACGTAGCCGGGAGGGGGCAAGGGCGGGGCACTTCCGCCTCCGGCAGAGACATTTGGGAACCACGGCAACAGGCCCCTCCCCAGAAGATCAGCGAGAACAGCCGGCCAAGACCAAGTTTACCGATCAATGAGAATGGCAGAACTCCAGCGCTAGGGGAATACTGCACATAGAATCCGTGGCTTTTTTACCATGATTCTGTAGTCTTTCAAAGTTAATTTTTTTTTAATTTTTTTTTCTTTTTCCCTTTTGCAACCAACATCTCATCAATCCCTTTTTTAAAAATTGTTTTTATTTTTCATTTTTAGAGTCATATTCTATCCCTTCATAGTAGTTAACCTTATTTTTGATATATATATATAAGTTGTTCTCTCTTTAAAATTTTGAGATACAGTTTCTTCTAACAGACCAAAATATACCCTAAATCTCTAGCGTATGGCTTTGTTCTAGTCTCCTGCCTGATCACATTCTCTCCCCCCCTTTTTTTAATTCCTCTTCTTTCTTTTTTCAACCAACTTCTTATCTTATCAATTCCTTTTATAAAATCTTTTATAATTTTCATCTTTACAGTCATATTCCATCCCTTCATCAAATTTACCCTTATTTTTCTACATATATAAGTTTTTCTTTCTTTAAAATTTTGGGAGACACTTTCTTCTAACAGACCAAAATATGCCCAAAATCTAGTCTGTGGCACTGATCTATGCACCAGCCTGATTATATTTGATCATATGCCTTTTTTTTTTTTTTTGGTATCTTCTTCTCTTTTTTTCTTTCTTTCCCTTACTTTTCCCCCAGTTTCAGGTCTCTTCTGATTTGTTTAGTGTATATTTTTCTGGAGTCATTTTTACCCTGTTACCATTTTGTTCTCTCATTCATCTATTCTCCTCTGGACAAAATGACAAAATGGAAAAAATCACCTCAAAAAAAAGAGCAAGAGGCAGTACTGACTGCCAGGAACCTAATCAATACAGACATTAGTAAGATGTCAGAACTAGGGTTCAGAATGACGATTCTAAAGATACTAGCTGGGCTTGAAAAAAGCATGGCGATATTAGAGAAACCCTTCCTGGAGAAATAAAAGAACTAAAATCTAACCAAGTTTAAATCAAAAGGCTATTAATGAGGTGCAATCAAAAATGGAGTCTCTAAATGCTAGGATAAATAGCAGAAGAGAGTATCAGTGATATAGAAGACCAAATGATGGAAAATAAAGAAGCTGAGAAAAAGAGAGATAAACATCTACTGGATCATCAGGGCAGATTCGAGAGATAAGTGATACCATAAGATGAAACAATATTAGAATAATTGGGATCCCAGAAGAAGAAGAAAGAGAGAGGGGGGCAGGAGGTATATTGGAGCAAATTATAGCAGAGAACCTCCCTAATTTGGGGAAGGAAACAGACATCAAAATCCAGGAGGCACAGAGAACCTCCCTCAAAAATCAGTAAAAATAGGTCAACACCCCGACATCTAATAGTAAAACTTACAAGTCTCAGACACAAAGAGAAAATTCCTGAAAGCAGCTCGGGACAAGAGATCTGTAACCTACAATGGTAGAAACATTAGATTGGCAACAGACCTATCCACAGAGACTGGCAGGCCAGAAAAGATTGGCATGATATATTCAGAGCACTAAATGAGAAAAATATGCAGCCAAGAATATTATATCCAGCTAGGCTGTCATTGAAAATAGGAGAGATAAAAAGCTTCCAGGACAAACAAAAACTAAAGGAATTTGCAAACACAAAACCAGCCCTACAAGAAATATTCAAAGGGGTCCTCTAAGCAAAGAGGGAGCCTAAAAGTCACATAGACCAGAAAGAAACACAGACAATATACAGTAACAGTCACCTTACAGGCAATACAGTGGCAATAAATTGTACCTCTGACACAAATAATACATTATATGTTAAAAAAAAAAAGAAGGAGATAGTAGGAAGGGAAAAATGAAGGGGAGAAAATCAGAGTGGGAGACGAACCATGAGAGACTATGGACTCTGAGAAACAAATGGAGGGTTCTAGAGTGGAGAGGGGGTGTGGGGATGTGTTAGCCTGGTGATGGGTATTAAAGAGGGCACGTATTGAATGGAGCACTGGGTGTTATATGCAAACAATGAATCATGGAACACTACATCAAAAACTAATGATGTAATGTATGGTGATTAACGTGATAAAACAAAATAAAAATATATATATATAAACACTTGCTTTAAAAAATAAAAAAACTGGGGCACCTGGGTGGCTCAGTTGGTTAAGCGACTGCCTTCGGCTCAGGTCATGATCCTGGAGTCCCTGGATCGAGTCCCGCATCGGGCTCCCTGCTCGGCAGGGAGTCTGCTTCTCCCTCTGACCCTAACCCCTCTCATGTGCTCTCTCTCATTCTCTCTCTCTCAAATAAATAAATAAAAATCTTAAAAAAAAAACAAAACTGTTGGGTTTTTTTCACGCAGTTGTGTGAACATAGTTGTTCTCCTACTTGACATTACCACTGAGTTGTCTCATTGATTCTCCAAATGTAACTTATCCAAAACAGGGCTTGTGATTATCCCATGACTCACCAACCTAGCCCTCCCTCAGTCATCTTCATCTCAGTGAACATCCTCACCAGTGAGCATTTCCTAAAGCCAACTTTATAGCATCCTTGATTTATCTTCCCCCTTCTTTTCCCTTTCAATATCCTACCCATCTGCAATTAAAATTTAAATTTGCCACACAAGATACAGCTCTATACATTCTGTCCATCTCCACTACAGTGACCCTATACAAGCCACCATTATCTCTTATCTAGGCTAGTGCAGTGGACTCCTACCTGATGGTCCTGATTCTTTTCTTCATCCCTACAAATCCATTCTTCTCACTGAGTCAAGAGTGATTTTTTTTTTAAGAAAAATTAGATCATGCCACTTACCTGCTTGAAACTTGGCATTTAAAGTTTGTTAAAGGCTTTCCATTGCATTTAAAATAAAAGTAAAAGTAACATAATGTAAAAAAAAAACCCTTATGAATAATCCAGTCCTCCCTGCCTGCAAATCTAACCTCATTGCTTACTACTCTCCCCTTTGTATTGTACACTCCAGCCACACTGGTCTTAGTTCTGTGCTCAAACATGCAAAGCTCATTTCTGCCTTACCGAGGATACTTATCCCTCTATTGGCAGAGCTCTGCCCCCAAGTTTCACGGCTGGCACATTTGCATCTTAAGGTCTCACCTCAATGGTCACTTCCTAGGAAAGGGTTTCCCTCATTCTGCAACTATCACTCTGTTACAAAGGAGCAAATTCATTTTCTTTATAGCCCCTTAGCACTCTGTGCAATTGTCTTTCCCCCGGGTATGTTTGCTTCCTTCCTCAACTTTATCTGTCCCATTCAGTGATGTTGTCTCTGGTACCTAGAATGCTGTTGGGCAAACACTGAATTTTTCCTTATGTAACTGTAACCATATGGGACACAAAACAGAGGATAGCTCTTTCACTGCAGGGGGATGAAAAGAAAAAAAGAGGATGGGTTCAAATTTAAATAAGTTGGCACATTTGGTGGCAGACAATAAAGGAAGCCTCCAATTTGGGGCTTCTTTCTCTTAAATAGGAATGAGCTGTGGCTGGATGTCTTAGATTTATAGTGACCATTAACAATGATAAGCCAAATAGTGATGGGATTATAAAACACACGGAGACCCTAACCATGTTCAGAGAAAGAACAATGGTCATGGAGAGAGAACAGGAATTTGAACCATCAAACAACCAACCCTTCACTGATTAACTGATGCTCAATTCTCACCCCCTTCTCTTCATCTACTCAGAGGTGAACTCTCCAATTAGTCATCACCACTTGCACACTGTTTCCTCCAATCTTAGGCCAACTGCATTCATGGTGGCATCAATGACCATACAGCAGAAAGGAATAATAGTGAAGGAGAATATGGATAGATCAGTGCAAACACTGGAAAACAATTATTTTGGGGGGGCAGTGGAGTCATTTCTTAATCTGAATGCTTGCAGAGTCAAACCCAGTAAGAAAAATAAACTGTTCCTCTGCATCCAAGGCAAGAGGACATTTCTAGATTGCCTTAACTGGGAAATGTTGTCAAGACCATCCTGCTAAGGAGTATGTGTGCTTCTTCCTGCTCTAGATGCTAACAGGCATACAGTGTACAAACTATTCATTTTTGGTACCCTCCAAGAATGGTACTCACAGAAGAGGAAACAAAGAAGATACAGTGGGTGCTAGGCATCCCCTCTGGAAATATATTTATGGAACTATTTTTATGGAATATATTTACGGAAATATATTTATGGAAACACCCACTGTGCAGGAGGTGGAAGACCGATCATTCCATCTAAGAAACTGGAGTCAACAGCTCATTAAATTCACATAGCATATTTATGTGAGAGGGAAACTATGGAAATCAAGAAAGAGAATGAACCAAGAGTCTATATGTCTCCAGTGGAAATTGTTTTAAAATGTATCAGGAGGAAAGCAAGTTAAGTTTAAATCAAGAACTTTCCCTAAGTTGTAATTATGGATCTGGTCACTTATAGGGTGGTTTTTCTTAACACTCATGAAACAATATCATGAAGGAAGCTTGGACAGGAGAAGAGGAATGGTACCTGGAAATATGGACAAATGATGGTGAAGATCAAAAAGAAGTTTTGGGATACAGTTTTTTAAATTATGTTCAGCCCTGCTAAAACATAGTTCCTTTCAAAATGTGAATCATGATCTGCTCTATGTAATCACTCTAAGAAATCACAGGTGGTACAAGATACAATCCTGTTCAAGAAGGTTTTTTTTAAAGGTTTGTGGATGATTTATCGTTGAGTTGCAATTCTTTAATCAGAATTGATTATCTGATCATCAACCAGTGATCTGTACCTTCTCTTTGATAAGATAAAAAAAAAATTCTATTTGGTTAATACTCTTATTTTACCAATGAATTCCAAGCTGTTCATCTAGATGGTACTTTTTAGTTCATGTCTTCATGGTTTTATATAGTATTTGATAAAACAATCTATTCATTTCTGGACAAGGTCTCCTTTTTCATCTTCCATGACACAATAGTAGTTCTCCAGCTATTTCTGACATCTTTCCCCCTAAAAGCTTACAACCCCAGAGATCCTATTGCAGACCCTCCTCTCTTCTCATTCTACACATCTGTGCTTGCACAGAGCCTGGAAGATAGTTGAGTGAATCATCTTGGATTAATAAATCCAATCCATCAAGTTCTATTGATTTCTCCTTTCAAATCCAACATGCATGCATATTTAAAGAATGGCACAAAAATTCCGTTTTAGAATTCAATGAAGTTTTAATCTTATATTCATTTGGCTGGGGATAGCCAATTTTTGAGTTCATAATTTTTAATAAATATAGTTGCAAGTTTGCATTTATTACAATCTACTTAACTGTTTATGACTCCAGCAAGACTATAAGCTTCATGAGGGTAGAGAAGGTGTCTCTTTTTATTCCCTGTTCTCTTTCCCACACCAGCACAAAGCAGTCTGTTTGTTCTACTAATATTTTTGTAGAATTTATAGAATGAGTAAAAGAATGGCAATCTTGTATCTCATTTTGTGCCATGCTTGCCTGAAAGGCTCCATGTTAGGCCAACTGACAGAAGTAACCAAGTGCAGAGCAGTACTCTGAGCCAAGGGGTGAGCACTGCTGGGAAGGGTGATAAATGGGTCATGCTCAGGGCTGCCTACTGGATAAACATCCTGTGCGGAGTAGGAGGCAGAGGAGGGCACCGGAAAGCAGTTACACCCACCTGAGGGATTTCTGTACTCAGAAGTGGAGGATAGAATCAAGAACCGCTGAAACCTGCACAACTAGGAATGACCTACAACAGCATGGTAGGTCCCAAGAAGAAATTTTAAAATGCTCAGCTGTGAGGAAGAGGGATAAGTACTAACATAGCTGTATTCTGGAAGGAAGGTCCATATGCCCATACTATACTGTTCTTCCTGAGCTGGACAGAGGGGAGCTGACCTCTGGAACTGCTGGGACCCAATAAAACCAAAACTGCTCTGAACTAAAAGCATCATCTTTCTGCTCTTTAAGTGCTCCTGAGCCACTGGAGGCTGCTTCTGGGGCACGTCCGATTATTTTTTTCTTGTACTTCCTTTTGTTAATGTAGTGTCTTCAGTGATGTCCATGGCCTAGTCCTTCCAAATCAAATCCCTGAAATCTGATCATCCATACCTCCCCTGCGAGCCCTTTCCACCCACCAGACTAACTTATTCACCCTGTGGAGGATATGCATTTCCCTGCCTTTGCTTGCTTCTTGAATGCTTTTATTTAACAAAACTATTTGAGGCAAGTGTCAGGAAGCTCTGTAGGACCAGAAATACAGCAGAGAACAAGACAGTTGTTGAGTATTTTAGACCACAGTACTGCACTAAGTACTCTGCGTAGATTTGCTAAACACAACAGAACCATGAAGTGAATTTATTGTTATCCTCATTTACAAATGAAGAATCAGAGAAACCAAGAGCTTAAGTTTTCCAAGATCACACAGACCTAGGAAAGAAATGTGTAAGAGGCACATGTTCACTCAACAAACATAATGAGGGCTCACCATGTGCCTATGTAAGCATATATACCCTACTGCTCCCCATTGGCTGGACCAACGTGCGATTTCACTCAAACCAGCCTACCACCCATTTTAGAACATTCTTGTTTCTGATCCTGTATCCTCCTGCCTGAGAAGTTCTTTTCTCTCTTTGACTTCATCTTATCTTTCCTTCAAGATTGCTTTTTTTTTCCCACTCGCTAGAATAGAAAATATGTTTAATTTATACACCTAATTTTTTTAAATTTTTTATTGTTATGTTAATCCCCATACATTACATCATTAGTTTTTGATGAAGTGTTCCATGATTCATTGTTTGCCCATAACACCCAGTGCTCCATGCAGAACGTGCCCTCTTTAATACCCATCACCAAGCTAACCCATCCTCCCACCCTCTTCCCCTCTAGAACCCTCAGTTTGTTTTTCAGAGTCCATTGTCTCTCATGGTTCGTCTCCCCCTCCGATTTCCCCCCCTTCATTCTTCCCCTCCTGCTATCTTCTTTTTTTTTTTTTCAAGATTCCTTTGAAACCATCCTGATCAATGAAGAATTCCTCCCCTGCTTCCAAGATTGGCCACTTCCCCAGTCTCTGCTGACTACTGCACATAGTTTCTCTAAAATCTAATCCAGTTCTGCATGGCATTACTTTTTAATGATTTCCATGTGCATGTAAATAGACCATAGACCATGTAATGGCAGGAATTGTATCCTCTATTCCTTTATGTCCTACATGGGGGCTCAGCACTGCCAGACTCCAGCATGTTTCTCCTAAGTTCTAGATTAGAACTCTCCTCTATGTAATTGACTATGAAGAAGATCTTCTACAGCTTCTCTGCTGTTTAAAGAGTGCTTTCTCACTTTGCCTGTACTTCTTGATACTTAGAAAGGCTAGGTTTATTTAAAATATTTTAAATCCTCATTTTCAAAACTGGGTCATTAAAGATGCAGAGAAACTACTCAGAAGGTATGTTTGAGAAGAAGGAGAGCCTTGAAACTTGGCCATCTTTTCCCTTTTCATGATACATGATACTGTTAGGAGTGGAAGGAGACTAAAAGGAAGGTATTTTTTCGGTTTCCGTACCTAAATTAATTTAATGCCATGCTCAAAAGAATGACATTTCAAATGCCTTTGAAGCAAAGGATATATTTTACTATTATTCTTGAACTCAAGATACAACCATCTTCCAAAATGGGCCTGAGTCTAAATTGATTTCAAAGTAGCTTTGTTGTTTTTTTTTAAATTATACATGTCCATCTACTTTCTAAGTCCTTTTATTTGACTTAAAATATCCCCATTTTCTGTTATGTCTCTAATCTGTTGTAAGCTTAGAGAAATTTAGTGACATTTTCTGTCACAGAAAGTCACATGCCCACAGCCCCAACATCCCTGGACATGGGAAGCTGCTGATTCTCTGGTTTGTGTCAGACCCTGTCACCTAAATTTCCTTTTCCAGGCTGCTGACAGCTCACTTCGAGTGCTTTCCCTGTAACTTTGGTCTCCAGACATTCAGGTCAACTAGGGTTCAGTAGCTGGCAAGATTTTTCCTTTCTCCTTCCTCACAGCCAAGGTTGTATCCTCTAAGACTGACAGCCAAAGCAAAGAGTAGATGGAGAGTTTCTCATTGGCTGATGTGGATTTATGATGAACAATTTCAACAAAGGCTAGGATTCAATAAAAGCCTGGGACTCAAACAGTGACTAGAGCTGTGGGTGTGTATCTCCCTCCTGCTCCTTAGCATTTGTGTAACCCATGGGCAAGTCAACACAACCCCCCAGGGCTTCAGTTTAATGTCTTGGAAAATAAAGATGATAATACCAATGTAGCAGGATTGCTGCAACAATTACACTAATAAATGCAAAAAAAAAAATGGGAGCAGGAAAAATATAAACTTGACTCTTAAATGTGAGGATTTTCCCATTTTCTTTACTTTACCACTGAAACGAAATAGGTCAACACATTTCTTCACAGCTAAAATCAACTGGGATGAACTAAAACCATTCAAAAGTTAAAACACTCAGGGTAGCCTAAAAATTCAGAGGCACTGAAGTTTTTGTGAACTCTAGAAACTGAAAAAGAAATGACCTTAACTAATAACTTGTGCCAGAAAAATGGTTTTATTTCTTTACCACACAGGCTTCACATCTTTCTGTCTGTCCATAATTGCATTTATGCCCTGAAGAGGGCAGGAGATGGATAGGTGCAGGATGAGGATATCATACTGAGACGGAGATAGTAATAACTCAGTGTCACCATTAAGTGGACCCTAACTTACTCTTGTAGATTTGTAAGCCACCTTGCAGCTAGTACAGCACTTTGTTATTGTTTCTGTTCATATGAGTCATTTTATATGGTTGTTTCCAAACAATGTGTCCCAGTTGATCTCTGGCATTGCCCATTCTGAGCCTCTAGAACTCTGGCTGAAAACCAGAAGTCCAATATATCTGCTCCCACTCTTCTGTTTTTGCTAGGTGTCCCCAAGGACAGTCACATGCCATCTCAGCATATCAACTAACTGGCCACTGCTGAAGGACACAGATTGCTAGCAGCCTATCTAGGTGTATCATGTCCAAAGCAGGAACGTGGGCAAAGTCCCCTTTGAGTAGTGATCACAGGTGCGAGGATGACATCAGTCCCCACAATGAGAGTTTTCAATGCAGAGGTGGCCAACCTCAGTGTTCCATTCAGGGTACAGGGTCCCCTGGCCAGGGCTGTCTAGGTTAAAGCTATTTATTTTGTGCTGCCTCCTCGTCATGAGGCAGAGTACTTGTTACTCCAATTGCTGCTCTTTGGGCAAAAAGAGGTACAAGAATATAGAAGCAGCTGAGTCTGAGAAGACTCAAGCTTCCTGATGTGCTCAAGGTCAGGCTCACAGCAGAGCAAGAGAAGATAGATCTCCTGCACCAGCTCTGCATGAATGCTGGAACTCCACTCTTCCTTCCCCAGCAAGTACTAGATGCCTATTATACATGGGATCATCTACTGAACACTAGACATAAACAAGAGTCAGCAAAATAAATCAAGTCCCTACCTCAAGAGTTTGCATATGTTATTGAGAAAATCATGCTTCTTGGTAGGGGGCGGGAGGGAGAACTCAATAACTTAGTTGCAGGACCCCGAAACACTAGCAGACCCAGCTACAGTGCTTTATAACTTAGCAAGCCCCTATTTTAATTCAACGGCTGCATGTTTTTATTCCCAAACATCTGTAAGCCTATCTAAAAGCCCTGTTAGTCCACTGCCTGGCAGGGGAGCCCATGTGTCATTTCAAATCAGTTTTACAGATCAGAAAACTAATTTTCAGAGAGGCGACATTATTGTGTCAGTAAACTATCTGTACACCACCATAACCCCAACGCCCAGATCAGTGTATGTGTGTCAAAATAAAAATTAACAAGTGCATGAATTTAGCCAAGATTAAGATGATAGTAAGCAGACTTGGGGGTTGAACTCTTGTCTTCTGATTCCGGTATGCATTCCAAATGCATAGGATAGCTTCCTGCTTGAATAAATTAGTGTATAGAATCCTGGACTCTTAGCAGGGATTTTGGAGCTCATTTAGTTTCTAGATACACCCAAGTATGAGCAATAAAATATTCTGTACAGGACTATCTTGTGTATGCACGAAGGTTCATAACCATTTTCAGGAGAAGAAAAATTATTAGAAATGGTATCTTTGGAATAAACCTGGATATAGTAGGGGGAAAAAAAAAGTACTTGCTGATTCTTAGGATTATTTTTTTGAGTTGGGGAGCTGTTCCATATTAGAATGTCTATTTTCAAAGTGTAATCATCCTTTTTTTATATTGTTTAAGATAGTTATGGAAATTCCAAAATCAGGAAAAATGTTTTAGCAATATCATCTGAATTCCAGTCATGTTTATGTACTAAAAAATATTTGCCTAAAAATGTTCAGCTTCTGTAAGAAGCATGCAATTCATTCATTTGTCCTACCTGAGCAGTTGAGGGTGATTTATGCAATCATATATTCCTTACACGTCTTATGTACTAGGCTCTGAGGTAGGCAGTGGGAGAGTCTATCAAGGTAAATTAGACAAAGAGCAACAGTCACTTACGACAATGAAAAAAAAAGACTATCATACAAATGATACCAATCACATACTTAAGAATCTACATAATTATCACATAAGGATGGGGAATTGTAGTAAATGTTTATACATTAGATTCTTAAGATGAACTTTGAAGAAGATTATGACTCACTGGAATTGGAAAGAATCCATTCATTTATTTATTCATTCATTCACTCACTCAGTAAGTACTTACTGAGCCCTAGTAACCAACCAGAAATTGTGGATACAGTGATCAATACAACACACATACCTCCCTGCCCTAATAGAGTTAATGGACTAAGTGACAAAGACTAATAATGAATGGGTGATTGTAATAAAATATGCCAATAGTGAAATAAATGGTGTTTTGAGAAAACACAGAAGGAGGGCCAAATTGATTTTAGAGCATCAGACAAGGCCAACTCAAGTACCTAATGATTAAGCTGAAACCTGAAGATTAAGAAGTTACCCAAATGAAGAGAAGCAGGTAAAATATTCCAGACAGAAGAAACAGTTTACTCAAACATCCAGAAGTGAAGGAGAACTTGTGACTTCCAGCAACGGAATTAAACTCAGAATGCTAGCTCAAAAGCATGAAAAGGTACCAAGAGATATGACTGGAGACTGATCTTGGATGGACTTGTCAGCTCGATTTCCAGAGAGTAATGGAGCCAACCTAACACCATCAGAGGTGTATTTGCAAAGGAGAACTCCAGCTCTAGGAAGCCAAGAGACCAGGGAGGTTTATGAAGTCATTCAGGTGTCTAGATGACACGTCATGGGGTTCAGGACCAGAGTGATAGCAGTGGTAGTGGACAGAAGTGGACAGATTCAGGAGGTATTAGTGGTAGTAAAAAATCAACAGAACATGGTAATTGACTGAACTGAGCGGTGTGGGGGATGAGAGTAGCTCTGTTCTCTCAAGTTCTCAACAAAGATAGATAAGACTGGAAGAGATCTATAGAGAGGAGAGAGAACCTTGTTGGGTTTTGTTTTGAATAGGTTGATTTTGAATTTTCGAAACACAGGGAAGGAGAGAGAGGGGCATCAGTAAAGGATGAAGGTGTGGGAAAGATGGAGGCCTCTTTCAAGAGAGTGTGGCCAGCAAGTAAGGGACTCAAGAAAGTCCAGAAGCAGACACTGGTGGGCTTGGACAGCCAGGTCAGAGCAGAGCACGATTTCATCCCAATTAGAACATTAAGAAGAATCTCAACCACCCCACCTCCATGTGAGAAAGGAGTGAAAGGGTCAATTTCCTAAAGAAATTAGGGTCTATATTGAAAAGAATCCCAAGAACTTATCAAACCTCTCAAAAAGTTTTTTTTTTTTCCTCCTACTCTTTGATCAGATAAAACTTAGAGCATTCTCGGTAGTGCTAAATTCTTGACACTGACGCTCAATCATAATTCTGTCCCTTCTTGGAGAAGCCTGCATTTCAGATCAATTCTGGCAAACATGACTACCTCCAATAGAATTTGAAAGTATCCTCTTCCTGCCTTCAATTTGAGCTCCTTTTCCCTCCTTCTGGGCCTGGTAATTTCTCAGCTTTCAATTATAAAGAAGAGTTCTTCCATTGACAACATACGTCCTCAGGTGCTACCTATTTTTAATCATCACAGATATCATCTGAAGTAGGAAGAAGAGCAGCAATAATTGGTTTAAAAATAACAGGAAACCGAGGTTTAGGGACACCGAGTGATTCATTCAAGGACACAGACCCATCAGGACATGAGAGCTGCTCTTCTGATGCTATGGCTAGACATTTTCCACTCTCCTGATAAGGAGCTAGGGAGTTTTTCATGCCATCAATCAGAAATATAGAATACATAGTACATGTGTTATTAAATTCCACTTCCTACAGGTACAGCAAACATCAATTATGAATCATGGCACTCTTCCCCACTGATTCCAGATGCAACCTCCAAATCCTTGTCAACATAATAATTCAAATAGCTACTACCTGTGAATCTAAGTTGGCATAGGAGGAAATCTATTTTCAGTGCTTATCTTAGGTACTTGCATTTTTCATCAGGACTCTGACATACCTAACATCTTTATTATGCATTAAGCCACGACTTCTTGTTTGTACACTAAGTAGTTATGCGATCTTGAGATGTCACTTTGCAGATCTGAGCCTAGCTTCCTCACTTACAAAATGGTCTCTTCCAGTTCTGACAGTCAACTTTATGCAAGTCCCAGGCGTGGTAACAGGAGGGGCTTTTCTGAAGAGAGTTGCCTTCCCATTGGTACTCAATTGCATCACACGGAATTCCACATTCATCATTTTCTTCTTGGTTCAACCCTGCTCAGCACTGTTTATATTTCACAACTCATTCTGGCCCACAGGATGCTGAGGAGTAATTAATGCTTTAAAATATAATACAGGAAACTCTAGCATTTCTTTTGTTCTTTTAACATTGGGATTATAAAACATAGCATACTGATTTTAGGAGTCAGAGTACTTTAGTATGAAAAAACAGGGATTTCATGGGGTGCCTGGGTGGCTCAGTCTGTTAAGGTAAAGTGTCTGCCTTCGGCTCAGGTCATGATCCCGGGGTCCTGGGATGAAGCCCAGCATCAGCATCGGGCTCCATGTTCAGCGAGGAATCTGCTTCTCCTTCTTCCTCTGACCCTCCCCGCTTCGCGTGCTCTCCCTCCGTCCCTCTATCAATAAATCTCTTAAAAATAAAACAACACCAAAAAACAAAACAAGGACTTTGGATCCAAGAATATGGAGTTCAAATCATGAATCCAATTTTAACAGATAATAGAAATCCTTAGTCAGTGTAACATCCCTGAAGTTTGGTTCTTCATATTTTAAACAGATACATGTAGTTTGTGATGTGTTTCTACCTGAATTAGAAATATCTATGTGAACAGGTTCTATTACAAAGTCCAGCATGTGGAAGATATTATTAAATATGGTTATTTTGGAGGCCCTAATGCTAACTCAGGACACTACATATTTGCTTTTTTCTATTTACCTACCCTGTAAGTTTAAAGTGAGGTCTTTTGATTCTAGACCTACTCCAACGATGACCTGTAAACACTTAGTATTAGCGGATCCTACCGCATTCCCACAACCTCTGCTGTGAATACAGTTTTGTGGCATATAATCTTTGACATTAACTCAAAGTCTGTGATCCCTGCAGAAAATACACACCCTACCACAGCCGCACACACAGGAACTTGTTCTATACAGGGGGTTCTGATGGCTGACGGGCTAACACTGTGCCTGCTCGTTTGTACCCTGTTCCAGTTCTATGACATAAAGGGTTAGGTTTTAGTACCATGTCTTCATACTGGAAGGAGGCTTTGTCAAAAGACTAAATAAAAAGCAGAAGCTTAAACTAAACATTATATTCACTGAAGAGTTTGTAGGTTTTCTAACTGTAGGTTTGAAAATTAAGCATCATTTGTGGGGACACAACACCTTCAGATCATAGTGAAATGTGCTAAGCCTCTGTAAAGCAAACCAATGAGAAAAACCGGGTTTTGACAGAAGTAGGAAGAACAGCGGGAGAGCTCTGTGGGCTAAGCAGCAGGGAGGGGCAGCTTTGTGCAGGCAAGCCGCAGTCCTTTGTCCCAGCCCTGCCTCTAAATTTCCAAGAGCCCGAGGGCACATCATCCCTTCTGCAGGTCTTTGACTTCTCTAGCTGTCAAAAGTGGACAACTCTTCAGTGATACCATCAGCCGTACAAAAGTGAGGGCATCAAAGATTTAGACGGTTCAGTGAATGTGAGGTGAGAAAACAAAAGTCATTGACATATTTATGCAATCAGGACCAGCCCTGACTTGATGACTACTGCTTTAGGGCTTTCTGCCCAAGTATCTCATACACCCCAAGGACAGGCCTCCTCTGGTACTCCAAATTCCAATCATTTGGGATTTCTCTCTCCCATTTTTATAACTGAATCAGCCTACAGGAAGAGTAAGGTATTAAGTAACAGTTGCCTTTTAATATATGTGTGTATGAGGCAAGGACCTAATAATAAGGGACCTAAGAGAGATGGGTCCTGATGGATATGGTAGGGGAAGGTAGGTCAGGAGTAGGAGGCATTGTACATAAAGGTGAGCTCAGGTGACCTAAGCAGGTGACGGGGAAAAGGCAGAAGAGTTCTAGAAAGCTGGAGTCTAAGAAGTATGGAAATCAGATCAGCAGAGCAAAATAACTTCAAAGGTAACCTAAGAGGATGAAGACCATGGATTCCTTTACAGTTGCCAGGATTTCTGCCCTGAAGTCAAGGAATCAAACTGGAATACCAGATCAAAATGGTGCTATGCTTTTCCATGACACAGCACCAGGGCAGTGAGATTGAGATGAGTCTCCTCCCTCTCTCTGTCTTGGGTCTCCCATTTATAAAGCCAGGAGACGACTATCTCTGGGGCCCATCCTAAGGCTCATATAGTAGGTCTCTATTTGTCAGCAATAACACGTACACTGCAGGTACCTTAAGGCTTCCTCCACACAGAACTCAGACGTCAGTTACCCGTTAGGATAAGCTTCTGCTGAGCTCAGACACAGCCTTGTGTGACTCAGGGATGCACCTGAGTTGAAATTTATTCACCATCAGGGATAAATATATTTTCAAAATTATCTCCAAGGCTTGTACAAGTGGTAACAATGGCTCCAAAATGCTGACTACTTTCTGCCTCAGTAACCGAGGCGATCCGATGGAAACTATATGGGTGGAGCCACTCACGGAAGCAGAGACAGGCAGACGGAAACTGTATGGGTGGAGCCACTCTCGGAAGCAGAGAAAGGCAGACACCGTCCACCGATGCCCAAGAGATTTGAAGGAATGCCGGCAGAGATGTTCCCCCCTTGTTCCTCACTTTCCCACAGCTACTGCCTCCTTCCAAAGCTCCATGTCTCCTCTGAAATGAAAACTCTCTGAAATTAGTCCAAAGAGGGAGACAACACAATGTGCTTAAGAATTCAAACACTTGGCTTCCATTTGACAGCGTAATACATTTTTGTGTATTGATAAACCCTTCATCCTCTAACACCATTGGGGATTTGACAACCAATTAAGATTTTAAAATGAGAGACAGGGCAGATACTCTGGTGCCAAGGAAAGCAAAGGACTGTGACAAGGAAGATAGGAGAACACCAAACCCACATTTTATCAAGGTGACTTTCTCCTGCCATCCTCAATAGATTATTACTTCTTCAACAAGTGCCTCTGATGTTCCTCAAAGAAATGTCCAGACTTTAAAGTGCTCAAATCTAGTGTTTTTCATTCATTCTGCTATACTTGTTTCCTAGTCCTCTTTACTTCGAGGTGCTCTTGCAGTTGATGGAAAACACAAACTCCAGGCTCCCTACCACAACTTGAGAAGTTCAGCGGCACAACATCAATGAACAATGTTTGGAATTTTAAGGCAGTAACAAACTGAGTGAATTCTGTGCGAGTCTTTAAAGTTCTTTTCTTTTCACCAGGCTAACCCGTATTGCATGGAGCTCTAGGTGTTATACACAAACAATGAATCATGGAACACTACATCAAAAACTAATGATGTAATGGATGGTGATTAACATAATAATAAAAATAATTAAATTAAATTAAATTAAATTGAAAATGGGTCTTTTCTTTTTGCTATTCAGCAAGATGTTGGCTGGGGAGCATGTCATCAGTCTTTCCTTCCATGTGCCTGGGACATCTGGCTCAGTCCGAAACACATCAATAGAACCTGGGAAATCATGTTCCCATCAGTTCCAGAAAGTAATCCCTAGAGCTGTACAGAAGTCAGGAAAGATTCCATTAACTAGAATTGTCACTAACTCACTTATTGTGTCCTATAGATACCTGGTATGAGAGCAGTGCTCTGGGAAACTTTTAGTGGAAACAAAAGACATCCTGAAAAGGTGGGGAGAAAAGTCTGAGACAAAGATAAAAGGAGGTAAATCCAAGCCACTGTTAGTTCTGATTGTATATAAACCCACAGAGCACAGCTGAAACATGGCAGAGATTTAAATAAATGATCCTTAAGAATGTTTTATGAAGGAAAAAGGTATTTGCAAATGACATAGCCAATAAGGAGTCAGTATCCAAAATATGTAAGAATGGATACAACTCAACAGTCAAAAAATGAATAATCCAATTAAAGAATGGGCAGAAGACATGAATAGATATTTCTCCAAGGAAGATAGACAGATGGCCAACAGACACATGAAAAGATGCTCATCATCACTCATCATCAAGGAAATACAAATCAAACCACAATGAGATATCACCTCACACCTGTCAGAATGGCTAAAATCAACAACACAAGAAACAACAGGTGTTGGCGAGGATGTGGAGAAAGGGGAACCCTCATGTACTGTTGGTAGGAATGAAAACTGGTATAGCTACCTTGGTAAACAGTATGGAGGTTCCTCAAAAAATAAAAAATAGAATTACCATATATCCAGTAATTCCACAACTGGGTATTCACCCAAAGAACACAAAAACACTAATTCAAAATGATATATGAACCTCTGTGTTATTGTGGCATTATTTAGAATAGCAGCCCAAGTGTCCATCAACAGATGAATGGATGAAAATGTGGTGTACATGTACAATGGAATACTACTCAGCCATAAAAAATGAAATTGTGCCATTTCCAACAATGTGAATGGATCTAGCAAGTATCATGCTAAGTGAAATAAGTCAGAGACCATTACCAGATGATTTCACTTGTATTTAAGAAACAAAATGAAGGAAAAAAGACAAATGGACTCTTAATATAGAGAACTGATGGTTACCAGAGGGGAGGGGTGGATGGCTGAAATAGGTGATGGGGATTAAGTACACCTATGATGAGCACTATATTGCACCCCTGAAACTATTCTAACACTGCGTGGTTTATACTGATTTTTTAGAAGAATGTTTTATACATTAGAGACTGAAATAGGAAAAATATCAGGCTATGGGATCTTGCATCAAAGATAGTCCTAAAATTGAGAGATACTATTTGGATAGAATAGGACTCCATATCACATGACCCTAAATCTTGTTTTGGTTAACTTTATTATTGTCCTTTTCATGATTGAGACTAATGAATCCCAGAGTAGTAAAGCAGTCAATTGATGATGGATGGTATGAATTTTCCTAGATCCCCTGCAACCTCATCAAAAACTAAGCCTGACAGATTGCATGACTTCATAGAAGTCAAAAGTAGAGAAAAGCAGGCTATCAGGGAGACAAGGTTCTGACTACCTATTAGATGCAGGGCCTCCTGTATATATATATATATATATATATATATATATATATATATATATATATATATATATGTATTTTTTTAAGAGTGAATGTGGAGAAGAATATATACTCAATTCTCTTCAGAGAACAGTAGAATACCTAGGGCACTAGTGAGCTGTTAGCTCCTATCATGTTTTCACTGTTGCCAACAAATATTTTTGCAGCGAAGATTTCAATGTAATCCTCCAACAATCCAACAGGATCCACATATATGGCAGCAGCCTACGTTTGGTCCTTTTCATCCTGCCACCATGGGAATGGAACACAGTGAGAGATTTGCAGCAACATGTTCAAGGTCATAATGAGAGTTGGTGGCAGGTCTCAGATAGTAGAGAAGAAATTGTAAGTGGAATTTTACCTCAAATACAACATAGATTCTAAAAGGCTAAATCCAACTATGTAAATAGACCAAGGCAAGTAGAGTGAAGTAGGGAGGGGGAAGATAATCTCCAGGAAGTATTAAAATATATTCAACTCTATAATCTTCCCTGTGCCTGGCACAGTGCTTAGTAGACACAAAAGTAGCAATTTTTTAATTGACTTTAATTTGATCAACTAAGATCAGAAAGGGTTTTCTGATGGCTAAGCCATAGCTATTAATAAATTAAAACAGAGGCTCCCAATAGGAAACATTAGCATCCACAACAGGATTCCAGAAAAACCATATGACTTTCAAACGCATAGTAAACCAATAAATTTTCCAGAAACAACAGGAATGAGAATAGTGTGTAAAGAGCTTGTGTGATCACAAAGAATATAACCTTTTGGGAATTCAGTTTTGACTTTGGGTTAATAGGGTCATGATTAGGTCTTTCCCAAATTAAACACTGTACAATTCAAAATAATTCCAAATAATTTCTGTGTAAGTAGCTATTTTTAAACACAGGAGAAAATTTCTTGAACTTCTCTATTTTGGAGACATGGAGAACAGCTTAGGTCTATTTTGAGACTCTACCACGTTGATAACCCTGATCTCTTTTCAATGGGGAATTCAGGAAATGTTAAATATGAGACAATTTCAGCTCTGTGGGGAAAGTAACACTGTAGCTTGGGTATGACCTCACTATCACTTCTCAGAGTGTCTATGAGAAAAGCATTCATAATACCAGTTCAACACTATGCCCTCAGCTATCAATTCAGTTTCCAATAGTGGCTCCTGGTGATTTCTCTTTGTGTCACCAATAGGACTCAGTCATAATCCTTTGCCTCCAGGAATGCTCAAATTCAAGTGAGGCATTTGGACATGCAAGTAACAACAATGCAAAATTCTAGGTGTCTTCATAATACCAGTTATTTTTATAAAAAGAGCTCAAGGGGCACAGAGGAAGACAGAGGTCTCTCTACCTCAAGGGGCCATCCCATTTGTTCAAGTGTCAAGCATGGACACCTAGAGCCAAAAAAAAAAAGCGGGGGGAGGAAAATGCCTAAGATTAGTTCCACTATGTTAATAAAGCTTAAAACACCTGTGTGACCTGAAAAAAAAGTTGAGATGTTGATAGAAAGACAGAGTACAATGTAGTAGATTAGGCCTTACCTTTTGGAGCAAAAACTGAGTTAGATTTGATTACTTCTTCTGTCATAAATTAGATGTGGCTTAGGGTAACTACTCTTAAGCTTTGTTGCCTGTCTTGAAAACAAAGAGAAATATCTATTTGACTTGGTCATTGTATGGTCGAATAAGACTGTTAAGTAGACCAAGTCTAAAATATAACTTTGGGAAAACATTAATCAGAATTAGAACAAAAATCCCACTTTTTTTTCCCTTCTAGGTTGATGATTTCCATACAAACCCTCCTTTAGTTTTCCGTACTCAATCTCCTGGTGTAGGCTCCTCTCCACAAAGACAGATCCTATCAGAAACAAGGAGTAAATCCAAAACCAATCCTTCGGCACACACTCTTCTAAAACTTTAACTGCAACATTTAGAGGAATTTAAGCATTGCCTCATAGGTAGATGTTTCTCACAGGTAGATCTAAAAAGAAAAACAGTAACTAGGAAAAATATGTAATAAGTGTTGGTTTGATCATCAAGCCTAGGGAACGAATAACTGTAAAGAAAGGTCAAACTGTGGAGAATGTATCTGAAATGTTTTTCTGTGATATTTTCTGTGGGAAAAGATGAGCTAGAACCAATTCTGTTTAGGATATGATGCTATATAAAAACACTTAAAATGTTTTCAAATCTCTTTAATAAAATAAAATACTTCATTTTGAGAGAGAGAGGAAAAAAATAGGAAGAGGGAGAAAAGGGAAAGAAGCAGACTCCCATCTGAGCGTGGGGGCTGTTACAGGGCTCAATCTCAAGACCCTGAGATCGTGACCTGAGCCAAAACCAAGAGTCAGTCACTTAACCAACTAAATGACCCAGGTGCCCCTGTTTTTAAATCTCTCGAGGCTCACATTAAAGTAAAAATCTGGGGAAGATAGTCCTCACAGGGACACCTTATAGTTTTAGGCTGTATCATCCAGTTATATAGCCCACCAAATTTGGAACAACTTTGACCCATAAAAAGCCAGTTTCCTAAAATAGATCTAAAAACCTTAATGAGCACCTAAAGGCTTGCACTGGCAATGATAAGGGCTCAGATCTTTGCTCTTGTTCTAGATTTTAAAATCCCAGTATCTAAAGCTAATGAAGCCAGTGGAATTCATGGTCTAGGATAAAAGTCAAACATCAGATCTGGAAGAATTCTATATTTAGTTTTTTTTGAAGATTTGAACACTGTAAATTTCATGTGCTCTCTCCTGGTCTCCTTCCAGAATCTATTTCAACAAATCATTTAACATAAGTTATTATGTAACCTAGAACATTAACCTTTTGTGGATTTGGACTAATTGGGCTGTCAAATTTTGCTATGTAACTGATGGTCTAGCTATCAGGAGGGAGTTGGCTATTTTTGACTACAAAGAAAATCCATTGACAAATATGACAGGTAATCTTTAAACAAACCTATTTTAAAATGTTTTAAAAGTTGGTTTTGTTTGTTTGTTTTTGTAAATGAGAGTATCTGATGTTAACTTTAGAAGCAGAATTATGGGAAGGAACAGAAAAGACCATCCCCATTTGCAATGACGTGGATGGAACTGGAGGGTATTATGCTGAGCGAAATAAGTCAAAAAGAGAAAGACATGTATCATATGACCTCACTGATATGAGGAATTCTTAATCTCAGGAAACAAACTGAGGGTTGCTGGAGTGGGGGTGGGGTGGAAGGGATGGGGTGGCTGGGTGATAGACACTGGGGAGGGTATGTGCTATTGTGAGCGCTGTGAATTGTGCAAGACTGTTGAATCTCAGATCTGTACCTCTGAAACAAATAATGCAATATATGTTAAGAAAGAAAAAAGGGGCACCTGGGTGGCTCAGTCGTTAAGCGTCTGCCTTCGGCTCAGGTCATAATCCCAGGGTCCTGGGATCGAGCCCCGCGTCGGGCTCCCTGCTCCGCGGGAAGCCTGCTTCTCCCTCTCCCACTCCCCCTGCTTGTGTTCCCTCTCTCACTGTGTCTTTCTCTGTCAAATAAATAAAATCTTTAAAAAAAAAAAAAAGAAGAAGATAGCAGGAGGGGAAGAATGATGGGGGGGAATCGGAGGGGGGAGACGAACCATGAGAGACGATGGACTCTGAAAAACAAACTGAGGGTTCTAGAGGGGAGGGGGGTGGGAGGATGGGTTAGCCTGGTGGTGGGTATTGAGGAGGGCACATTCTGCATGGAGCACTGGGTGTTATGCACAAACAATGAATCATGGAACACTACATCTAAAACTAGTGATGTAATGTATGGTGACTAACATAACAATAAAAAAATTAAAAAAAAAAAAAGAAAAGAAAAGACCGTCCTTGGATGATTCAACTTCGGTCCATGAAATATGAAGTTCAACTGGCAAACTGGCTTTGAGTAGGTCCCCTTGCTTGCTTACATTCTTCACTTTTATAAATGAGGTGTCCCTAAAAAAATAAAAAATTCCATCTGGTTCCATATTATAGTTACTTAAAGTATTAGGAATCCTAATTATTTCATCTCTCCATCTCTGAAGGATATTTGCTTATCTGTTCTTTTTCAGACATGTTTACAGTTATTACATATTTTACAAACATTTATTGAGCACCTAATATGCACTACACACATAGTTACCAGATATTTAGCAATGCATGGCCCAAATAGCAAACATCTCTGCTGCCCTGAAATTGACATTCTTATTGGGGGGGAAAAATAAAGTCAGAGGGTGTTCAGAAAATTCAAAACAAGGAAGCAAAAATAATGACTTGAATGGAGTAAGGTGTGACAATTTAAATAGAAACCCTCACTAAAAAAGTGACATTTAACCAAATATGTGAAGGGGGTAAGGAAAAGAGACATGTGGAAACCTGAAGGCAGAACACTCTAGGGAAAGTCAACTGGAAGTGAAAACGACCTCAGACAAGAGTGAGTGTGTTCATGTTCCAGGAGAAGCTAGGAGCCCAGTAAGAGTAGAGTGGAACAAGCAAAGAGATCAGTGGAACATGAGGTTGGAGAGAAAAAAGGGGATTGGAGGGATTAAAGCCTTGCAGGTCATTGTGTAGATGTGGTCTTTTGCTCTGAGTGAGATGGAAACCCATTGGGGTTCTTTGGGCAGAAGATGTAATATGATCTGCCTCTCCCTGTCTGCCGTGTTGAGACGGAGGGAAGATCAATTAGAGGAATATTTATAATAGTCCAAGCAAAGGGGAATATTGATGGGACCAAGACTGTAGCAACGTCAGAGCTAAGTGGTCAGATTCTGGATATATTATCAAAGTATTGCCAACAGGATTTGCTATGGGATTGGAAGTGGACATGAAAGAGAAATCCTTTTTACAGAGGATTTCAAAATATTTGGCTTCAGGAATTGGAAGGATGCTAGTGTACAGACTGAAATTAAGCTCTGTCAGCTCTGCCACCGTGTGACACAGGGCAAGTTAATAGTTCTCTCCATTTTGTACTATAAACTGGCATAATAGTATTATTTACCAATATGAAGTTTTTTATGATTATTAGTGCTAATAGAAAGTTCGTCAAACAGTACCCAACACATAGAAAGCCCAATATAAACGTTTGCTACTGCTGTTGTCATTATGTTGAGAAAAACAGTGGGGACAAGATTTGGGGAAAGGAGTTCAAGATTTAAATTTGGGACATGTCATGTTTGAGACAAGATATATCAGCAATCCAAGTAGAGATGTTGAGGAGTCAAACTTATATATACATTCACATATGCATGAATCGAGAGATTCAGTTTCAATGTTATCAATGTATAGGGGGTGCTTAAAGCCCAATTCTGGATGAGATCACCAAGAACGGGAGGAGTTCTGAAGATATAGCCCTAGAACGCTTCAACACAAAGGGGAAGGAGCCATAAGAGCGTCCTAGAAGCCAAATCAATTGTTTCAAGGATAAGGGAGCAATCAATTAAATACTTCTGATTCATTAGTAGGAAAAAGGCTGAGAACTTATTGCTGGATTTGGCCATGAGGAGGTCATCAAGAGCTTTTTGGTAGAGTGTTAGGGGTGAGGGTTTGAGAGGTGTCCATGGGGAGAAAAGGAAGAGAAAAACTAGAGACAGTGAATAAAACTAAGTCTTCCCAAAAGTTTTGCTGTGAAAGGCAATAAAGAAATATGTTGGCAACTGAAACAAAGTGAAATCAACAAACATTATGTTAATGTGTGGGAAATAGTGTGTGCTGACAGGAATAACCCAATAGGAAGGGAAAAACTAATGACGGATGAGGAGAGAGAAGATGAATTATTCCCATCCCACCCTTGCAAGTGGGGAGAAGGGAAAGCTGATCCAGAAGCTACAGTGTGATTTGGGATCCCCCAGGCTGGGAGTTCCCATGTCCCCTGGAAGTACAAATTTGAGTGAGGATTTTCCCACCACTGCAAGAACTCTTCATTACTTCTGCCTTCTAGGTAATATGAAAAATATCAAAATATCATTCATATAGTGCATTACTATCTGGTTTAGAACACAAAATCCAGCAGAGAATGGAGGTCTTGGGCCCCCAGACGTTTCACCCCAAATTGTCCAAGCCCCTACCTCCCTTCCATAGGAATACTGGCCTTCCTTAGCAGAAGCTCGGTAACAGTCCCCACCAACTGCCAGGGACGTTATAGGATTAACTAATTGAGCCCACAGAGTACTAATGAGAGGACTATTATAATTCTTTTTGAGAAGAGGGAACTGAGGTTCTTTGTGGGTAAGTTAATCACTCCGGAGATTTGAACTGAGATCTAGTGGACCCCTGAGCCTGAGCATTTCCCATATAAACCACCTGCTTTACCATCCATCCCATTCCATTTCATGTCAGTCTTGCTGAAGGCCAGACATCAGTTACAGAAGGGCAACTGGATCAGAGACTCACTCACCCCCCCACCCCACCCCTAAAGGGATATATTATTTATAATATGCACACAGAGTTCCTTGAATGAAAGGGGTGATTGCTAAAATGGATTCACCTGTTTATGTAAAACTGGGACCCAATTTTACTGTGTAATTAGTCAGTGAACACTGATAAATGTGAATTTCATGGTACCTTCAAAAAGCTATTTGCGTGCCTTCCTGGCATCACAGAAACTTCAGAGTCCAGTTTTAATGTGAAACCCATCACTGCACCTCAGAACTATATAGCACTTTGAAAGGAAGACTCACAAAGCCCAGATTTGAATTTTGTGTCACGTTTGACATCAGCTTGGGTATGTGGGAATCCAGCAGGAAAGTCACTTACATGGAGAACATAGGAACCAAGGGCCCTGATTCTTTCTGATAGTAGCACTAGATCTCTCACTAGATCCCAGAGCGCTCCTTAAGTGGAACTTACAGCTGCATCCATCAAGTAAGACCTATTTGATTCCCTACTATACGCCATGTACTGTTTTAGACAGGACAGGTGCACCTTCTGCCCTTTGTGTAACTGCAGTCAATAGAACTTATCTGATTTCAGTTTCTCCTTCTGCAACATGAATATCATAGGATTTGACTGGAAGGGTGTGAAAGAATTCCAGGTGAGGCTGTTGGAGACTCCTTTTCTAATTCTCACATTAGTGAGCACAGGGTAAGCACACAAAAGTTCCTCTTTACTTACTACTTGCCAGAGATGTTTGAGCCTTGGACACAGAAGAGTGACCTGAAGTGGGGTAAGTTATTTCCTCTCTCATCTACCATTTCCATGTGCTGTTGGAATGATAATAGTGCCCACTTCCAAGGATTGGTGAGGATTAAACCACATGAATAACGTAAATCACCCAATTAAAGGTCTAGCATCTTCAATAAGTTGCTTTATTAATATAAAGTGCTTTGAACTCTTCAAATTAAGCGTATGTTAAATGCATATTCTCTTAAATTCTCCCTTTCCAGTTTCATACTCTGCCATGTTCTAATAAGGCCAAGGGAGGCAGATTTCTCATTCACACCTAACCTCTTAGGAATTCCCAGATCCCATTCATTTCCCCAATAATAAAGAAATGTGCATCAAGCAGTCATTTACATTGTTTCTTTCTTAAATGGGTTATCAAAGAGCTCAACACATTTATATTGTCCATTTGAAGTAACTCAAATGGTCTAATTCAGATTTGGCATGCAAAAAAGTCCTAGAATATAATGCAAAAAAATTTACTATTTTAAACACTTTCTCAGCTTTGATTGTCTCACCATAGGGCAAAGTTTGAATTTTAAGAAATATATATTCTCAATCTATGCATCCTTATACTTTACTCTGAGAGAGGTTGAATTTTGTCAGGATAGTATCAGGGCTTTATATGGCAGATTTCAGGATATTTACCGGCTTCATCTCCTCTGATTTTCAAATAGGGCAAAATATTATCTCTATTTTACCACTATGTAAATTGAAATTCAAAAAAATGATGCAACCTGCTCAGAGCCACAAAACCAGCTTATTGCCGAGTAGAGATTCAAACCCTTGATGTCTGCTCTGGCTAGTCTTTTTCCTATACCTAGTCAATGACTTCTGAAGACTTTAGATGCACTCATCATCTCATTCACCATGTCCATGGTAGGTTTTATCTGGCAGTATTCCTTTAAAAGTTATTTCATTAAGTATTTCTCCTCTCTTATTAGGTGTGGTGCTAGGAATGAATAATATCCACCAGCAGACATCATTGCAGAAATGCATTAAAGATTAGAACTGGGATGAGTGTTTTGAAGAACTCTGTGATGCTCTGGCAACACATAATGAGGACATTTCATCTAGTCCTGGTAGTGAGGACGGGAAATGCTTCCAGAAGGAGCGACAACTAAGCTGAAATCTGAAAGGTAAGTGGCAGCCACCCAGGCAAAAGAAAAGTATTCCCAGAAAAGGAAAGAACACAGGACAGTGAAAGCAGCACAAAATAGTATGTCACAAAGAATTTCAGGGGAAAACAAAAACAAAAAACAGGGAAGCCAGAACAGAACCAAGACGGGGATAGGATAGTGTGAGATGAGAGGAGACAGCCCACAATATGGATTTTCATCACTATCTTAGGAAGATATATTTACCTTCTTCTCCTGCTGCTCTAACACATATTGACAGAGCACTCATCGCCTACCGGGCACCATACAGTAAGTGCCAGGGGAGCTGGGTCTCCCACGTCAGGCTCCCTGCTCGGCGGGAAGCCTGCTTCTCCCTCTCCCACTCCCCCTGCTTGTGTTCCCTCTCTCGCTGTCTCTCTGTCAAATAAATAAAATCTTAAAAAAAAAAAAGAAAGAAAGAACTGGCATTCGACAAAGTGGACAATCGGATCTAACACATTTAAGAATGTTGTTGTGGTCAGCACAAAGGTCTCGAAAGAAAGACGTCAACAAGCAAGAACAGGCCAGGGTCTTTGACAGAGGAGAGAAGATGAGAAGCTGACCAGCAGACAAGACCAGTGTCCCTTAAAAAGTGCGATTGGGGAAAAAAAAAAAAAAAAGTGCGATTGGGTAGAGTATAGAACAAGGACGCTCTCCATGTAGGTGCTCTACCTAATTCCTTTGGGTCTGCTTACAGATTCATTATTGATTTTGAAAATACTGAGCTAGTTGCCAGTCATGCGGTGTTTACTTGGCACACATATATTCATTTTCTTCTCTTACCCTCCTCTTTCTAAATCCATTTTATAGACAAAAGGCTACAGCTCATGAAGGTAACGATAGACCCTGTGTCTTGTAGCCAGTGGTTTGCAAAGCCAGGATTCTCTGGCTCCGTAACACGGTGTACAAATTCCTGAGTGACAAGTTCCTTTATGCCACCTGCTCCAAAGAAGTTCCTTCCAGGGGGAGAATGCATTGGTCAACTGCCATTAGTATTCAGGTCCTCTGGCCAGCCATAGTCTCTGTAAAATAAACACTTCTATTGGGTTGTAAAACAGTCCCCTGTGAGTGGGGATAACCTGATTTTTCAGACCCCATCTACTCCCTCAAATCTAATATATCAATCAGGTAAATTTAAGGAACTGACCAACTCAAGAACAGCTCAGAGCATACTGAACCCACCAGAAAGCTGCCATCCTTGGGGACCCAGCCTGGACATCCTCTTTCTATATCCCTTCTATTCAAAGGCCATGACCCCTATTTCTCATTCTCCTCCATCTGTCCTCAGAAGGCTGCTGTGGTTTATGCAGAAGGCTCTTGGGTATTCACTGTAACGGCATGACACAGATTTCTGAGCTATTTTGGCAAGAGGCTTGTCCCATGTTGTCCTCACATCAAAGATTTTCCAGAGGTTGTCTAATTCCACAGCTTCGTCTTATCTTGACTAGCCCCTAAAGTGCAGGTTCCAACAACAACAGGGAGCCTTAGCAGCTGTTTTTGTGATATAATTTCAGGGTCAACAAGGAGGCATCGCTGACTCTCATAAAATTAGGTCTCCATCTGCTTAATAAGATCTAAACATTCACAGATTTATTCCTTTAAGCTGTGGCTTCCTGCATTTCCCACATTTCAAACACCCCTAGGAAGCCAGTATATTAAGCTTTGTCAGTCACTTACATCCTACTGAGCCTGAGTTTATCACATCCTCCACCTACAGTAAGTTTTTAAAAAGTCAGACTCAAGAGGAAAGGCTCAGAGCATGAGGCTTTAAGAGAGAAAGGGACTGGGGCACCTGGGTGGCTCATTAAGCGTCTGCCTACGGCTCAGGTCATGATCCCAGGGTCCTGGGATCGAGCCCCGCATCGGGCTCCCTGCTCGGCGGGAAGCCTGCTTCTCCCTCTCCCACTCCCCCTGCTTGTGTCCCCTCTCTCGCTGTGTCTCTCTCTGTCAAATAAATAAATAAAATCTTTGGGGAAAAAAAAAAGAGAAAGGGACTGGGGATATGGGTCTCTGCCTTTCTGGAGCCCAGTTCTGGGAGAGGGGAAGGTCAAATGTATGGTTTACAGTCCTTCCCTCCATGGTCTCTCCCCACACCCCCACCCTCAGTTCTATATGCTATCTGAATAATCTTTGTTATTTTTTTAGTACTAAATAAGGAGTTCAAATTGAGCTTGTGTTACCTACTTAGTGCTAGACAACAGTATGGAAATTCAACCCTGAAATCCAAATGCCAGTTCTACCTCTTATTACCTTTGTCAATATTCTCTACTTCACTCAGTTCTCTCTTTGCCATCTTGCACCTGCCATCACCCTCTTAGCCTTGTCACTCAACTGTAAGCTCCCTAAGAGAAGGAATCTTGCTCACCACTGTGTCCCAAGCATCTACAACTGGGACTGCCAGAGTCTGTGCTCAATGAGCATTTGTTGAAAAAAAAAAAAAAAACATTTTAAAGCAACAGTGACCTTCCTACAGCCAATCTTCAGTTCTTATCCAGTTAACCTCTCTGCGTCATGTGTTCACCACTTCCCCATTCTTGGAACCCTTTCTCCCTTGATATTGATGTTCCCATGCCTTTCTGGTGAGGTGGGGGTGAAGGGACAGTAGTGGTACACTGATTAGGAGTTTAGACTCTGGAGTCAGACAATGTTCCAAACCAAGGTCTTTTACTCACTAATTTTGTGATCCAGATACATACTGAACTCCCCAGTCTTATTTCTTCATGAAAAATATGTGGATCTGAAGATATTTCCTCACCAGATTATGAAGACTGTGTAAAAATAATTGCTGTTGGGGCACCTGGGTGACTCAGTTGGTTTAGCATCCGACTCCTGATTTCAGCTCAGATGGTGGTCTTGGGGTCATGGGATCAAGCCTCATGTTGGGCTCCACGCTCAACACGGAGTGTACTTGAGATTATTTCCCTTCCCCTCTTCCACTGGTGCTCTCTCCAAAATAAACAAGTCTTTTAAAAAAATCACTGTTAATACAGCACAGTGTCATATATTTAATACACAATCAATACATAACTAGATTTTAATAGTATTTGGTTTCTTCTGCTCCTCCTTGTTCACCTGTCACTTAAATATTTACTGAGAAAACTAAATATTCCTCAGAGTCCCATGTCTTGTTCTTTACTCTTCGTAAATTCCCATTTACTCTGTAGCCTCCATCATCCATTCTATCTGATTTGATGCTTGATTCTCACCCTGGTCCAGATCTCATTTCTGAATCATAAACCCCTAATGGCAGGTACAGCTGTGAGACCACCCACAGACTCGTTCGTACACTGCTAGGCTTCCTCTCCCATCCTCCCTTGTAGTTTCATACAGCAAGGTGAGTGAATTCTGCCCATGAAATACAGCACCAATGTACTCAAGCCACCCATAGGATTGGCTCATTAAACACTTTCCGTGTGTGCTTCCATTCCTTCTCTCCTCCCATCTGCTGGCTGAGGCAGATCATGTAGGAAGTGGTATGGTAACAGGACTGGAGAAGCCAGGAAGGCTGCCTGGCAACCAGGAATATCTGCATTGGTCTTTGCATGAGCAAGAAATAAACTTTTCCTGGGTTAAGAGGTCAAGGTTTAGGGAGATTCTTTATTAGAGCACCTAGGGTTCCTTACCCCAACTAACATACACTTTATCTAGCTTCCTGGTACACAATGTTATTGAGCTGTTGCTCCTACAATTCCCACTTGGTATGCCTACAATTGCATTCATACTTGTTGCAATGTTTACAACACCTCACGGGACAAATAATGAAAGTGGGAGGATCTTCTGGAGCCTCCCACACTCACCTCACAGAATAGCACAACGTTGGTGGGTTTACCTCAGTCCTGGGTCCACCTCAGTAGCTCACGAAATGCTACTGTCAGCAGGCTAAGTTTCTCATGAGCAATGTCCCATTACACCAGATTGCAAGGCAAATTTATGATGCCAGAATAAAGATTTATTCATGTGCAGTAAGAACGGTCAAGTACAATGGCTACTTGAATCACCCTCACTAGCACCTTCTCTCCCTTTAGGAATACTGCGAGTAATTCAGAATTAACTGGGGATGCATCTTGAATTAAAGCAACAGGAATTTATTTGGGGATTTGGGAGGGCTGATGCTGCTGACCTCTGGTAGTCTGATTTATATCATCTAATAATATTAATATGAATTTTCCTTCCCTCATTCTTCTCTCCTGTATCTCATCAGTACTTCATTCTTTGTTGAATCTCTCATCTTCTGTCCATTCCCAATGTTTGTATCTTAAGCCAGGCCCTCCCCATTCAAACCTCAAGCCTAATAATTTCATCTCCCTACCTATACTTTTACTCCATTTTTATCAATACTCTACCAATCTAATACTCACCACTGTTAAAATGCATGTCCAACACAGTCTCTCCGGTTTAAAATCCATCAATATTTTTCATTAGTATAAAATTCAAAGACAATTCGTGATTTTTAAGCCCTTTCATGAACTGCCTCCTGCCTACCTCTCCAATCTCATTTACTGTCAATTTCCCCATGCTCTAGCCATGCTAAAATTTTTGCAGTTCTCTCAGAATAAGACAGGCTCTTTTTTAGTATATAAGCCATGTGCTTTACACATAATAACCTTCTCCTCCTTTCTTCCTTTGACTCCTATATGATTCACCTGTCACAAATCCTCGACTGTTAATCTCTAATACATCATAGATCTAACATAGATTCTTGCATATTCTAATTTTCTTGTTTATTAATTTATCTTCCGCTAAATGGTGAGCTACTGAACAGAAGGACTTTCCTATTTTAACTTCATGCCACTAACTTAGTATAATATGTAGCCCATAGTTACCTGGCAAATATTTATAGGATGAATAAATTAATAAATGACTGAAATGGGTCAATCATTTTTGAAGAGTAACTCTTCTGGGTACTTCCAATATATATGTCACTAATTCCTACAGCAAAGTTCCCCCTCCAAAAAATAGATTTCATTATCCCTATTTTGTACTTGAAGAAATCATTTTAAGAGTTGATTTTCTCCAAGATCCATAGCTAGTAAACTGAACGCCAAGATTTGAACACAGATCTGACTCTAGAAATACCTAATCTGCTGGACCATTCTTTTTGAACCTATAATCAGTTGCACAAGGAGTTCAGCTGAAGAGCAATTGGCCGGGAACCAAAGTTTCATGTAAGAAATGAGTTCTTAATTAGAATTGGAAAATGGGACAGGTTTAGATACATTGGTAAATGAAGATGGACTCTTTCAGATGAAGAAGGCTTACCCCAAGAAAACCATCCCCAAATAAATCCATGCATTTGTGAGAACACTACGTTTTCTTACTTTTTTATTGAGAAACAGAATTTAATCCTAGCCCTCCCTCCATGAAATTAATCTGATTTTAAATAGAATGTTTTCAATCCTGAAGTTAGAAAAATAATGTAATTGTGGTTGCAGATAAAATGATAGCATTTTTATCGCAGAGCAATACCTTCTATACTATTCATTTCTAAAGAAAGAGCAAAAAGATTCAATGCTCACAACAAATCAGTTATTACATCAGCTTTCAGTGACTTTCCAGTTCCAGCTGAAGGAACATTTTTACCAACATATCATCATATTCATCTATTGTGAGAATTTAAAGCACTGAATTACCCTAGGAAGCTTGGGGATAAAAATAATAAAATGCTTTAAGATGTCAGAAACTTGGAATTGAGTTCAATATTATTTTTAACAAGCAGTCTGGGGCTGTTACTGGTTTCTTGGATTATTTTTCCTCTCATGTACATGGCACTGCACACAGATCTGAAATAGTTCACTTTTTCCAGCTGCTCATTCCTAAATGCAAAGAGAACACTGAAAAACAGAGCTCCCTCTACCCCTCCTGGATGGGTAGATTCACCATGATAGAGTTGAAGGGAACACAAGCTAGAGAGTGGACAATCTTTATGAACATCTAACTGAGAGCAGCTAACTGGGACGGCCATTTTCACCTGCATCACGCCCTATTTTTTGTTAATACACATGGCTTATGGAAGTAATTTGTCCAACATCTCACAGAGAGCATGGGCAAAGTCAAGGCTAAAACTTACTTTGTATTTTGTGCTGAAAGTTCAGGGGACACTGATTCACCCGTCACTCCCTCCTTCCACTTCGATGCTAAGCAAGAGCAGATAAACCCGAGGAATCAAACGGGTGGGCCAAAATACATTTACAAGTACCGGTTGCTAACAGTGCTAAACTGAACAGCACAGTGGGGCCTCCCTCTCCCCTCCATAAACCTATCCTTGCAACGCACAAGTCATAAAAGTCTCCATCAAATAGCGAGTGGGTTGGGGGGGGGGAACCAAGGAGAACAGAGCTGAGCAGCCAGAAAGGAGACCTATTTCATCTGCCATCTCAAGGAACAAGAACAACACACACCATTTTGAGTAAAGGCAGGACTGACAAAGAAAGAGCAACGGCTCATCTTGCCCACATCACCATAGAATGGCCCTACCTCCTGGCTTGCATGACCAATATATTGGGTGATAGTCATTCCTCCCAAGGGGAGGAACAAGTGGGAGCCAGAAGTCACTGCTCACACCTCAGAGAGGAGTACAAGTCCTTCATGAAAATGAGCGACAGGAGTCAAGATCACCCATAACACTTTTCCCAGGATTCAGCTTCTGAAGCGTATTGTAAGTCTGTGCAAGTTCTGTAGGCAATTTCAAGTGTGCATTGTAAGAATATTTGAGATTTGGGGCGCCTGGGTGGCTCAGTTGGTTAAGCGACTGCCTTCAGCTCAGGTCATGATCCTGGAGTCCCTGTATCGAGTCCCGCATCGGGCTCCCTGCTCGGCGGGGAGTCTGCTTCTCCCTCTGGCCCTCCCCCCTCTCATGTGCTCTCTCTCTCATTCTCTCTCTCAAATAAATAAATAAATCTTTAAAAAAAAAAAAAAGTATTTGAGATTTTAAGATCATGTTCCAAAGATGATAAAAGCAGCATAGAAGCACCATAGCATGGAGAAAGCAACCTGCAGGAAAATTTTTCATTGTGGCATGTATACTCATTATTTTTACATATCTATAACTTATATATATGTTTTATTATTATAATAAATATATTATTAAAAATTAAAAATGTCATATATATTATAATGAAAATTTCATTATTATATGTTCATATATTAGCTATCATACGTAATTATATAATTACTTTTGAGAATTAAGTGCTCTTCCTCTCAAATATTACAAAAACAAAGTAATTTAACCTAAATCAATGCCTGCCTTGATTTTCCAGGTGCTTTTCTCCCCACGGAGATTAGAAACAGGTTTTTGTGTTTGTGCTTCCCACAAATCATCATCAGTGTTAGGACAGTCACAAAATGTGGAACTGAACTAAACTACCTGAAGGTTAATACACCTGTATTCTGACCGTATTTTTTAAGTAGGCACCACATCCAATGTGGGGCACAAGATCAAAAGTCACACGCTGCACCGAGCCAGCCAGGCACCGCCCAATACACTTGTAATTCTGCTTCACCAACATCCCCACCGTATCTAGCACTATTTAGTGGGAGATAAATGAATGTTTTATTAAGAGACACAGAACCTAGAAAAAGACTTTCTTCTTCAGAAAGCCCATGTTCGGTCTTCAAAGATTTTTTGACATTCTGGCAAATACTTTCAAGTTTTATGTACGTGGAAACATCCCACCTCACCCCTAGTGTCTAGATTTTGTTCCTGAATAGTCTCAACTCATCTGATCTACATCTTACTCTTTCCCCCCCCCAAATCCTCTAGCTATCTACCTCACTGCCTTTTTACTATCTGTTATCTCCTCTTCCAGCTTGACACACAATACACAAATACACTTTTTCTAGTAACTCTGCCTTTCATTCACATTCTTAGCTGGAGTATTCAAAGGTATCCTTCGAAATAACATACGTACTAGTTCTGCCAGAACCTTGGGATCACCCCCATCTCCCTGAGCTTCTCACCAAATATAGTCTGACCAAGCTTTGTGTCCCCAGTAGAAAATGTGTCTTCTATGCCAAAGAAATCAAACACTATCTAAAACACATGCTAGTTCTCTCTTTCGCGATAACTACATAACCCAGTGCTGGCCAGTTTGCCATTTTGTCAGAAAAGCTCACAGCTGCCCTCAGTGCTTGCCTATATAGCCGTTCAACATCCAGTAATATTTCTGTACTTTTTAGATTTTTGTGCAATTTAGCTATCAATGATAGCCTCTCTTATCTTGCAATAACTATCCTAATAATCCAAATAAATAACCAGTGGGTAGACCTCTCAACACCTGCTTTCCTAAGCTGTGTGTGTATATATAGTTTTTGTGGTTGGTGCTGTTTTTCCTATTTTTTAGGTAAGCAAATTGGACTGCCTAAGGTTTAAGCAATTTGACCAAGGTCTGATTAAAATTTGCTTCAAACCCTTACTTCCATAGCTTTCAATGTCCAAGGTCCTCCCTAACAGTTTCTCAGAATTCCTGGATGTTTCACAATCCCAAATCCCTGTTAGTCCCGGACTTCTTGCTTTCTTCTTTGATACATCTGACGGTGCCTACTCTTGAGACTTACAAAACCAGTAATGGCCCTTATGTTTCCTTCTTTGGTTAGAAGAAATGAAATAACTAGAGAAGATAGATGTCAAAATGTCAGTTACATTAATAGACCTGACTGGAGAAAGGATCTTTACATCTACAGCCAAATGCATTTACTAATTATCTCCTCTAGAATACCATGGGTCCAGGGTGCCTGGGTGGCTCAGTCAGTGAAGCGTCTGCCTTTGGGTCCTGGGATCAAGCCCCGCATCAGGCTCCTCCTTGGCGGGAAGCCTGCTTCTCACTCTGCTCCTCTCTCCTGTTCCTGTTCTCTCTCTCTCAAATAAATAAAATCTTAAAAAAAAAAAAAAATAGAATACCATGTGTCCATCCACCCAGTCAGTCACTTTCAGAAATCAAAGCCACCATCTGTCCCTTACTTTCTCTGTGAGTTTACTCCATGAAGGAGCTGGAAGAATGGTTCTCAAGAAAAATAAGAAGAGCACCCAGAAAACTCTAAATTCATTTCTTCTATCTCACCCATTAGGTAAGTTACTTTCCTGCCAGTGGAGAGAGGTGGAGTGTTATTCCAATGGAAGTCCTTCTTCCTGGAGATAGGACACAAGCAAAGTGAAGATTCTCCCTAAAAGCCAGACATGAAACCCAATCCATTCTTCAATTTCTATGCACTTAGGTTTTATTAAAACTTGGGGGGGGAGAATAAAAATGGGGTTACATAGAGCAATATTCCAGCCTAATTTTATAACAATTTTTAAACACCTGTCCTACAAATAAAAATTTAGATGCCCTGTGTGGTTTTAAAAATACAGCAATAAAAGGGCGCCTGGGTGGCTCAGTTGGTTAAGCGACTGCCTTCGGCTCAGGTCATGGTCCTGGAATCCCGGGATTGAGTCCCACATTGGGCTCCCTGCTCGGCAGGGAGTCTGCTTCTCCCTCTGACCCTCCTCCCTCTCATGCTCTCTGTCTCTCATTCTCTCTGTCTCAAATAAATAAATAAAATCTTTAAAAAAAAAATACAGCAATAATGATTCCTGCTATATTCATATCCAACTTTTATGTTCAAAAGTTGGGCATTATGATGGGTTTAACTGAACAAACTTGCTTTCAGTGAGTCTATGAAGTAGATATAATAAAATCCAAAATTAAAGCCTTGAACTACTGAGCAAGTGTACTTGGACATTTTACTGACCGCAGGTGAACCAGGTCAAATCTGATGATCCCATGTGTATGATGCCTCTTGGAAATAGTGGACAGAGTCACTGAAAAGGAGCAAGATAAGCCCCAAGTATATACTGTACATGTTTGAATTCCTTCTGTTTTGACATAAAAAAAAATTCTTTCAATAGTTCAAAATAATATTCAATATTTTCATTTAATTTGCTCAGTACACAGAAAAATAGACTATATCAAATTTTTGTATTGTGGGATTTTCTCAGGCAAGAAAATGACTGGTCCTGTAGTCTTAGGGTGGAGGGGAAAGAGTCTAGTGTATTAGTTAAATAAGGTATCTAATCCCCAATCTCATTAATTCACATATGTGCTTTAATTAAAAATTTCTTTTAGAATTTTTATGGCACATGAATCTTCCAAGCACCCCTGAGGAGAGTTACTAATATTCTCTTTTAGGCTCGCAGTCACAAATGTCCATGAAGGGCCTACTGGTGAAAAGGGAAGGAAAAATGTCCTAAAATGAAAAGCAAAAGTATTATCAATATTCTGAAAGTGCTTTTAGTGAGAGAAAAATCAGGGACTCCATGGGCAAAATTCTATTTATAAATAAGAAGTTTAAAAATATGTATAGTTATAAGAACCACAAAAATACTTTAACTGGTTATGGTGGGCCAATAACAAATGCCCTCTACTCCCCGGAAGATGTTCATACCCTCATCTGCTGGATACAAATACATCCTAATGAGAAAAGGATTTTCTATGGTCATCAAGGTTGGAAACTCTCCTAAATGGTCTAGATGGGCCCAATGTAATTACATGAACTTTACAAGCAGAGAAAATTCTCTGGCTCAGAGATGCAGTGTAAGGAGACAGAAACATGTGGTGGAAAGGGAACGTGGACAAATCAGATAGAAGAGGAAGCCAAAAGAGAAATTCCAATTGTGAGAAGGACCCAGTGTGCCATGGGAGTCTAGGGAGAAGACCAGGAACAAAGGAACACAGGTAGCTTTTAGAAACCTAAAAGGACTCCCAACCAACAACCTTTGGGAAAATGGGACTTCATTCCACCAACCACAGTCATGATTTATGCCAACACCCCAAATAAGCATGGAAATGGATTCTCCCCTGCAACCTCAGGTACGTGCTCAGTTCAGCACAAGCTTTGATTTCTGTTTTAGGGGACTTGAAGCAGAGAACCTAGTCAGGTTTCGGGAGGAAAAATCAAGAAATAGTGGGCTCAATTTACTTTAGCAATTCCTTTGTTGTGGGTTTAATAGTGTCCCCCCAAATTCATGTCCACCTGTAATAGGATCTTTGTAGATGTAATGGTAAGGATCCAGGTGAAATCATACTAAATTAGGGTAGTCCCTGAATCCATGGACAGTGTCCTTCTAAAAGATAGTCAAGGACACACAGAGACTCAAGGAAGGTGGCCATGTAAGGACATAAGCAGAGACTGGAGTTAAGCTGCCGGGAGCCATCACAAGCTCCAAGAGGCAAGGAAATGCTCTGCTCTAGAGCCTTCACAGGGAGCATGGCCCTGCCAACACCTGAGTTTCAGACCTCTGACCTCCAGAACAGTAAGGATCAATTCCTGATGTTTTAGATCCTCAAGCTTGTGGTCATTTGACATGGGAGCCCTAAGAAATTAACACACCCTTCAGCACAAGTAACTATCCCCACACCGTTTATGCTACACTGCCTTCATTTTCTACGGCTCCATTCTTCCCCTCCCTGATACGTGAATACTGGGTGCTGATCGTGCCCAATTCTACCTTTCTGTTTTACACAAGTGGCACAAAGAATGAAATTAAGCACTTGAGTCACTGCAATTGATCATTTTTCTTCCTCTTCTCTTTTATGACAAATTGCTGAAAATGACAGACTTAAGAGTAACTCTTCCCATCTTTAAGTATTTATGGTCCTATGGGGAGTCATCTTCAGTTCCTGTGTGGTTCTCCACTTCTACGGATCTGGCAAGCCCAGCTGAAGCAGTCCTTGAAAACCCATCCAGGGAGGGCTGAACAGAGCGAGGATTGCTCATGCCTTGGGATGTGTTAGCAGCTCTATCTCCGGATCTTGTTTGGCACTTTTTCATCACTTCTAGGTCTTTGTAAAATTTAATTTTTTTCTAAGTTGTTTTCCTTATTTTGTTGAATTACCTTTCTGTATTTTCCTGCAGCCTATGGAGTTTCCTTACAACAGCTATTTTGCAGGTACCTGGGTGGTGCAATCAGTTGTGCATCTGACTCTTGGTTTCAGGCCACAGTTGTGATCTCAGGATCCTGGGATTGAGACCCATGTAAGGCTCTGCACTCAGCAAGGAATCTGCTTGAGATTTTCTCTCCCTCTGCCCCTCCTTCTCCAGCAGCACGCACTCTCAGATAAATCAGTCTTTAAATATCAAAACAAAAACAGCTATTTTCAATTCTTCAGTGGATAAGTCACTAATCTCCACGTCCTTGGGTTTAGTTGAAGATGACGGTCATCTTTTGATGAGGTGCTATTCCTTTCACTGTTCATGTTCCTCCAAGTTATGTTGGCATCTTTGCATTTGAAGCAGTCGCTCCTTCAGCTTTTACTAACTGCTTTTGGGAGCGAGCTACTCTGGAATCCTGGAATACCAGGATTCTGCAGTTACCTCATCTCTCCTAGGAGTAACGTGCTCTACACTTCCTGCTCCTTCCTGGGGCAGAATTCTTAAGCTTGTATGCCTTTGCTGGAGGCTAAAAGGCACCGATCCATATGCTGATAGATCCACTCTTTTGTTTTCCAAAAAGATAGTCTGAAGCCCAAGTTGTTTGCATTCTTGCCCTGGCCAGAGTCAGGCCAGCTGAGTCATGGCTCAGCTTCATGCCAAGAGCTTCATGCCGAAGTTCACTCTCACCACCGCCTTTGGGACTATGCACGGGGAGAATCACAGAATGGGGAGGAGGCACATGGTGAGGCTCATTGGCAGCTCCCTGATGGAGTCTGGCATGCAACTGGTAGGATCTGCATACCTTTAATGCCTTCTGAGGATCCCATCTGCCACTCTTCCAGTCCTTTCCTACCCGCAGTCACATAGCTCATGATGCAGTACTCCAGATGGAAGGGGAGAGAAATGAGCCCCTTCAGCAACATCTTGCACAGACAGGGAAGCTGAGTACTCACTCACATGCTCTCTTCCCCCTGTGGGAGAAATCATGGGCAGAGGAAGAGCTCTCTTGGCCCTAAGCTGTGCTTTGTTGGGGAGAGGGTGTGGGAAAAGTAAAACTGTGCTTCGCACTGTACTCCAACTCATGTGTTTTGCTCCCATGGTTTGCTGCAACTTCTCTGGAAACAAACTCTACAAGGCTCCCTTGTCCATGGGTGATTATTTAAGACCGTGTTTTCCAGGGGCACCTGCACTACAGCCAAAAGTGCCTGGAGCTGGCTTACAGGCCACTGCAAAGTCCACCTCTAGAACCAAGGTCTGCCTGCCTATTATCCAAATGCTCCAGTAGGCAAGATTCCTCCTGGTCCTTTGGTGTTTGGTGCTAAATCCCACAGCTCCCTCAAAGTCACAGCTGTCTGTGGATGGATGCCAAATTTTTGTTGAGGTTTCAAAAATGATGGCTGTCTTATGCTGTCATGCGCCGACACTTTTATAAGTATCTTATATACTATTTTGCAAACATAATCCAGAACTAATTTTTAAGTTACCTTTAAACACAAAATTAAATTCATTAAAGAAATGAAAGCGTTCAATTTTAGAAACTCTTTTTCCTATTAAAAGGCAATGAAAAAAAATGGTATGATCAACTTGGCTGTTGTCTAAAGGCATTTGGAGAAAACCAACAATGACCACTGATGACCCCTGCAGGAAAACAGAGGTGGGACCACCCTACAACAGACACCACTACCTATCAACAGTCATTCTACCCCCACACGCTTGTTTTTAATACGCACAACCCTCATCTGGTGGTTCTGTTCTTCACCCTTATATTTGCTCAGAGAATGTGACCACACCCTCCCTAGCTTCAGAGAGTAAATCATGGTATAGTTTAGTATCTATCAGAGTGGTTGCTTTTCCTGTGCCATGGGTGAGTTTGTAGGTGAATACACAACAATATCCTGGCCAATGGGCTCTAATCTGCTGGGGATTTAGGAAAGATTTTCCTCATTAACAAAATATGGGGAAAGAAACCCACTTTTTCTTATTACCAGTTGTGCTTGGGCCGTTATGTGATAACAGAAATTATAATAGGCATCTTGCCATCATCAGGCATGACATCACAACAAACTCAAGATGGCGGAACAGACTGTACTTGCATACTTAATGACAGTTGAATCACCAAATTCACTCGAGAACTCTGTCTTTCAATGTATTATGTAAGGACAGCTTTTCCTCATTTTTCATGCAAATTTTAGCTGGACTTCTGTTACTTATGCGATCATAGCTAATACATTCTCTTTATCTGGTTCGGGAAAAAAAAAATCAAAACAAAAGGTAAAAACATTAAAAGCATTCCTATTAAATTTGGAAGCAACAAAAGGACACCAGCTGTTTAATACCGTTTCACATTGTTTTGTGAGAATTAGCCAATAGAAGTAGAAAATCATCATTTACAGATGAGTAAGTAGACAATTGGAAATTTAAAATTCTGAGCTATGAAACAATTAGAAAAATTTTATTGTATTTAGCTAAATACAAATGTACACGGATGACAAATAACTTGGATAATTTAAAATAAATAAATTTTAAAATAAATTTTAAAATAAAATCCTATTTATAACAGCAACTGTAACAACCACCACCAAAATTCCTAGAAATCACTTCAGTATCTGAAGAAAACTATCAAACTGTAATAAAGGTTTATGGATTTGATTTTAAGGATTTATACTTGCTCTTTAAGCACTCAATTCCATATAAACAGTATATACTCTTCATCAAAACACCAAAAGAATATTTTTAAATGACAGTATTATTCTGAATTTTAGCTTAACCGTAGTGGCTCTTCTATTTTTTGTCCGGACATTTTCTCTCTAGCCTATGTGTTGGTTTGCTCATGAGTCCTATACACAGGGGGCAAAGCAAGACCCAGGAAAGAGGCAAGTCACTCCAGATAGGTGGGTGGCACTCTTCCCATTCTACAGACTTTTCATCCCTTCTCTGCATCACATTTTGTCCTTGGAAATCAGGAAATGGCAGGACCACCTGTATGAATTCCAATCTAGGCACGTTTCCACAGGTTTACCTAGTTCCTAGATCTCTCTTTCAGTTTTGCACACTTCTCCAGTATCTTTCCATAAAGTCCGGATTAATGCCCTTTGTGGTTTTCTATATTCAGGCAAAAGAACATGCAAATATATTTTCAGAGATTTCCCATAACGGTTAAGTGACGTTGGGACTCAGGGAAGCAAAAGGACTGACAACTAATGATTATCATTTATTATAAATGGTATGCTAAGTAATTTATATATACAGTCTCATTTTCACAACGGTACTGCATGGTAAGCATTGCAATCTCCATTTTACCCATGAGTAAACTGAGATTCAAAAATATTAAATAAATTTCCTGATGTCATATAACTAATTAGTATGGAGAAATTTCAAACCCTGGCAAATTTGGTTTCAAAGTCAATAATCTTTCCAATATGCCATGGGTCTTAGAGTGAGTCTGATAGAAGTGTAACAAAAATGGATTATTTAATTAGCAATTAACTTCAATTCTTATCACCATTAGAAAAAATACCTATGACTCCTTGGGATTTTAGTATTTTTCTTTTGCTTAAAGAGTTAAACATTTCTCTCAATACATGCGAAACAGAAAGAAGACGGAGTCTTGTTGAGATTTAACCTGTATTCTGCCCAGCAGGTGCCTCTTTGGCTACTTAATCTGCTTGAGGAAGTTACTCTATTTTTGTCTTTAATGAAGATAAATTCGAGTTTTTTCTGGGCCTCTTTGACACTTCCTGTAGGTCTTCTTTCTCTTCAAATCCATGAAATGCCCAAATTGCCCAAAGTACTATTATTGATCTTATTTTCTTCTTGACATGTATTTTATCATTCATCAAATCCATAAATTCTCTTGCCTTCAAATACCATATCCTAACAGTTGTTTATCAAATCATCACTTGCCATGAATGCACTTAAAACTCAAGTCCCACATGTACAATTGTGACACATACAATCGACATTGCAACAATACTCTAAGCCCAGCAAAATCAAATCTGAACACAATTTTCCCACCAAGCAGGTTTGCATGTGTGGGTGTTGAAGGCTTGTTGCCTTTCTATCTGACTCACTGCCTCGGAGAGCTCTCGGTCTGGGAGGTCATTTTCTCTCCTCTCCCGTAATGACGGGCTGCTCAATTTTATTCATTTGTTGCCTTGCCTATTTCTCTCACATTCATTATCTCCATTCCATTACTACTTCAGATCCTTATGACTCACTTAGAGAACTTTTTTTTTAACTTCCCTAACTTTTCTATGTACGTCCAGTCTCCTGTATCTCCACTTCCCATCCATCCAACTCCTGCAATCCATTCACTCAACAAACAATTATTGGGCAGAAACAAAGATCAAGCACTATGCCAGGTTCTGGTAATACACAAATGAATAGGATATAGTTAAGCAAACCTACAAGTACAACCACATAAGTCTGCACTATGGATGATGTACCATGAGGGTTCAGAGGAGGATTAACACTTTGAGGGGTTCAGAGGTGGCTTCCCAGTAGAAGTGATGTTTGAGCTGAGTCTTCAAAGATATACATGAATCCTACAGGATATTTCTCTACACATTCTCAGGAAAGGGGGTAGTTTGGGGCATTATTTCATAGTTCTTTCGGTTAGGTCTATGTCTGTGAATAGATGATTTTCTCTTTTTAGTGGGATATTCCTTATACTCCCTCTTCTGTATTTCTCTGAATTAAATAGTTTCTGGATACCAATGGTGGCTTAAGCAGTTCTTCACGGAGTGGATTTAAGTGGGGGAAGAGTTAATCAAGCATCATGTCATGCATTTAGCTACTTAGATCTCTACTACCACACAAAGTTGGGATTTTCTGCCTACTGGAGGAGGCTACTCCCTATAAACCTACTTGTTACCCTCTGTTTTACATGTCTCTCTTTATCCTTGTCCCACAATCTCCATTAAGCATTCCTGCAAAACTAATCGAGTTTCCATCAACTCATTGTTATATGCTATAAAATATTCATTCTTAGTTGCAGAATGTCAATGATTTACTCCTCCGCCTAGTTCCTCCTGCTCTGCAGAGAGGCTGGATCTGGTCTATGGTGTCTAGGGGCAAGGGCTGGAGGGAAGACAGTTGAGGATGAGCTCTGGTCCTGTGGATAGAAGGATGGCTAGGGAATATTGCTGCTTTTCCCCCACAGGGTTTCTAGAAGCAACTAGATGGTCCACTTGAGGATTTCTTTCTGATGCTCACCCACATAAAGAGACTGTACATGGGAATAATACTCCTTCTATTGATACAACTTTGTATTTCCTGTGAACCAATACTTTGAATTTTAGTGTGCAATTTTTTTCCCTCTCCATTCTGAGTTATATAATTAGGCTTTGTTTCTTAACTTGACATTGAAATGTACCAACCCAAGTCTTTTTCTTTCAATTCCTAGGAAGTATGTAGGAAAAAGAGTTTGCATTACCTAGACTGTGAACTCTTAGGCACTAGGAACCATGATTTTCCTCCACTTGGTCAGAATTTAGTAGAGTCTCACACATAAAGTTTGCTCAGTCAATACTTGATGAAGGAATGGGTGCAGACATCCCACAGCCTGCCAATGCCTCTTCCACGAAAATTGCTGCCCTGCTGCCCTTCCTCATTCTGTTCTATCTCAGGCACATTATAAGAAAAATCTATGGAACGAAATCTAGATTTGTGTCTCTCCCTTGTCAACCTGAGTTAAAATCAAGAGTCTCGGGAGCAAACAGATAGGAGGCAGAAATTGTACCTTATTAAAAGTCACAGAAACTCAATTTAAAAGAGTTATTTATGAGCCCCCTTTGGCAATAAATATTACTGCTGTTTTAGGGACTAACTTTTATCTCAAAGCAATATCCGTGCTTGAAAAAAATAGGACATCCAGTGATCTGGGCTGAATACTGAGGGTGTCATGGAAAAAAAAATCCCTATTGCTTTTGAATGCAAATGACATAAAGTGAAAAGCCTGAATATAGACTATAGGCATATTTTCTCATGTTAACATGCACTGCATCTTTTTTTTTTAATTCAGGCATAATGACATATACCATCTTATTAGTTTCAAGTGTGCAACATAGTGATTCACTATCTGTATAGATTGCAAAATGAGCACCACAATAAGTCTAGTTAACATCCATCCCCACATGTGGTTATAAAATTTTTTTCTTGTGATGAGAACTTCTGAGATTTATTCTCTTAGTAACTTTCAAATATAAAATACAGTATAATTAACTATTGCCACCATGCAGTATGTTATATCCCCATGACTTATTTATTTCATAACTGGAAATATTTGTATCCTTTGACTTCTTTCACCCATTTCACTCATCCCCACCCCCACCCCCCTGCCTCTGGCAACAACCAATCTCTTCTTTGTGTCTGTTAGCTCAGTGTGAATTTTGGTTTTTGAGCTTTGTTTTGTTTTGTTTGGATTCCACATATAAGTGAAGTCATATGGTATGTGTCTTTCCCTGTCTGACTTATTTCACTTAGCATAACGCCTTCAACTCCCTTCCACATTTTGCAAACGGCAGGATTTCCCTTTTTATGGCTAAATATTATTCCAGTGTGTGTGTATGTATATATATATATATATATATATATATATATATATATATATATTCTACCCCAGTATATATATATATACACCACATTTTCTTCATGCATTCACCCATCAATGGATATTTAGGTAATCCATTGTAAATAATGCTACAGTGAACATGAAGGTGCATCTATCTTTTCAAATTAGGGTTTTCGCTTTCTTTGCATAAATCCTGAGAAGAGGACTATAGCATCATTGGGAAGATGGCGATGAAAGGTGCTTCTGGACAAGACTGGTTGTGATGGAATGTGAGTTAGAGACTCCTTGGAAATAGCAGAGGTGATGTGACAGGAGTAGAAGGCTGTAGACTTCAAAGCACTCTGAAAATGATCACTAGCAGTATTACTGCAGGTGAGCGGGATGAGAGTGGGATTACCAGGCAGTGAGGAGTTCAACCTCATCGAGGGGCCTGTTGACTTTATATAAGGATTTACTACTTTATACTTACTCAGCCCTGCCCTGGTGTTGAATGAATCCTTGACTTTGAGACTTAGAAAGACTATCAATGTCCCAGCTGACCCATATGAAACCCCCTTTCCCATTGTTTTATCCTTCCAGTTTAATCCCAACTTGCAAACCTTCAGTGACAGGAGACCAAGTTTCTTACAGGGAAGAATATCCTATTTTGGGGTAGATACCATTAAATTATAGAAGCAAAAATCACCTTTGAATTTCTAAACTAGATATTACTCTTTGGTCGATCTATGTGTTTCCATAGGGTCGTGTAGACATTTCTAAGGAGCTTTCATCTCATCGTGCTGCTATTGTTCTATTCACTTGACTTTCCTACCAAACTTTGAAATCACTGAGGGAAGTTAGAATCTTCTTCATCTTTGTATGTCCAGGCACAGCAGACTAGCGGACAGAGAATGGCCACTCAGTACATGTTTCTTAAATTAATCCTAATTGAAATCACACACATCTAACTATTTGTGTTCTTAATTTAAGAGCCAAAAACAGTAAGTTTAACTCCTCTTCCACCCAATCCCCCCTTTCGGGTATGGTTTCTAGAATCTCCCAGAGAAATTGAAACACTGTGGAGACTGTTCTCAAGAAGACTCAGAGGACAAGCAAAGGCATGTGTATATAACACGAGAAGACCAAAAGATGAGGATTCATCACACCTTCAGTGCACAAAGAATTACTTAGACCTCTCTGCTAATTGGTAGAGGATCGAAAAGGAAGAGACAGAATATAATGCAAAACATTCTTCGTCTTATTGTAGAGAGACAGGAATTAAAATGTTTAAAAGGTTATAATAAGTGTCTCCTTTCCTCTTACGAGAGTAGAACACAGGCTGTGTTTATGTGGGTGAACACATAAAGCAAAGCAATGAAGACTCCTTCAGCAACACGGCAGGGCCTCGCCAGCTTGCTCAACCAATCAGCAAACTGACTTTCTGGCATAACTCAGTTGACTAGAATGACTGGACAGGTTGATCTGAGAAGCAGCCAGCGGTGGGCAAATCCTGACCACTATTCTCCTGGCAAGGTGAGTAAGAGGAAAGCCTTTGACTCTTTAACTTGTCTTCTTCAAATTCAATCTGCATCTTACCTGCCACATACGTTGGCCACTCTGGGGAACCTTCTGGGACATGTCTCATCCATGGCTTACTGATATTCAAAAGGACTGCAGACTCCCTTATGCTATGCACACAGGTCAAGGAAAATATGCCCCCAGAAGTACTTTTATTTTCCTCAGAGAAATTCTGCCACCACAAAACTAGTGGGCAAGTCCCACAGGGTACATAGAGATTCTGAAATTTTACTTTAAACAACAATTTTTTAATGCTGTTTACAGACTATCGATTAAAAAAAAAAAAAACCTAATGTGCCATGAGTTAGTGACATGGTTTTAATATATTTGAGGAAATAACTACATGCCAGATGAATACAGTTCAAAGATTATATTCATTTTATTCTACAAACAGATGTTTAATCCACTTAACCTGCTTACAGGATCATCCTGTGTTTAAATGTGGATTTCTCTTAAGAGTCCAAATGCTATCCTGACTTAAAATCCCCCGATCTTGTCTAATTTCCTGCTAAACATTAGGATGCAGAATTTGAGTTTTGACATAATGCCTACCACATCCAGATATTCAGGACATGTTCATGAAATGAATTAGAAGTGTTCTTCATTTCCTTTTAGAAGTTCCAAAGGAAGCTGATAATGAAACCACTCAATCCCAACTGCTTTGCAGTATCTCCTCACTCAGGATATTTTATAACTCATTTTCTTGTAACTCTATGCCTAATTGGCTTTTGCTCTGCTCAATCTCTCCTTTAAATGGTAGGCAAATAGGGCAGAGCCCCATCTTGTATTGGATTCATTCTTTCTCTTTAAAATGCTGTCCAGGGCGCCTGGGTGGCTCAGATGGTTAAGCGTCTGCCTTCGGCTCAGGTCATGATCCCAGGGTCCTGGGATCGAGTCCCACGTCGGGCTCCCGGCTCAGCGGGGAGCCTGCTTCTCCCTCTGACCCTTGCCCCTCTCATGCTGTTTCTCTCTCGCTCTCTAAAAAATAAATAAAAATCTTTAAAAATAAAAAAAATAATAAATAAAAATAAAATAAAATGCTGTCCAGAGGACTACTCTGAGTCATATGCTCTGCTATCTGCTGACAATGTGAAGCTGAATAAGACACCATCACTGACATAAAAACTCAAAGTCCAGGGGGAGACACAGGCCAGGAAATGTAGAATTTCAATACAATATGATGATTTGCATTCACAAAGACAGTGGGGAAGTCTCCCTTCTCTGGGAGGGAGACCAAAAAGGGAAAGCTTAAAAGGACCACACAAAGGAACTACTAGTGGTATTCTCCATTTTTCTTCTCTGTTAGAAACCAATCTAAAGGAAAACTGTATTTCTGGTCCAAACTTGGAGATCAAGGCAACTCCTGGACACTGTTGATTAGACATCCCACAAGTCCTCCCGTTCGTAAAACTGAACTTCTCACGTTTACTTTCTTTTTATTCTTTAGATTTGCTCCTACTTCACCTGTCTCATTTATGCCATCGCAGTGCTTTCCTAACTGACTTCTCTATCTCCAGTCTATCCTCTATTGCTGATGTCTTACGCATTAAAGTCAAAATCCATTTCTGAAACACAAAGCTGAACACATCCCTTCCTCATATAAAACCTTCTGATAAGCTCTCATTGTTTACATGAAGAATGAAGAATCCTGCAATGTCTCTGTGCCAAAAGCATGCCAGACACACCTACTCTGTGGTCAATATGTATTTGTTGCATAAATCAATACCCCCCCATCTGAGAATTGTCCCACGTGCTAAATAGAGTAACGGCCTCCAAAGATGTCCACGTCCTGATTCCCAGAACCTGTGAATATGTCATTGGATGACAAGGGAGAATCAAGACTGCAGACTGAATTAAGGTTGCTAGTGAGGTGACCTTAAAAGAGGGTCGGTTACCCTGGATCATCCGGGTGGCCCCCCGGGTCCTCATAAGTGAAAGAGAAAAGCAAGAGAGTCAGTGTGAGAGTGATGCAGCCTGAGAAACACTACTGGCCATTGCTGCTTTGAAGATGGAGAGAAGCCAGGAAACGTGGGCTGCAGACACTGGAAAAGAGAAGGAAACGCAGCCCCACCAGCATCTTGATTTTAGCCCTGTGGGGCCATTTTGGACTTCAAACCTGTAAGATACTAAATTTGTGTTGTTTTAAGCTACTAAATGTGTGGCAATCCATTACAGCTGCAATAGAAAACTATACACCCTGTTATAGAGCGTGAAACATACCGTCCTCAAGTGTTAGGTGTGTGCCTCTCATCTCGGACACGGAGGCAGACTCGTTCATTGTTGCACACTCAAAACCGAGCCAGCTATACAGAGTAGAACCTTAATAAAAGCTTACTGGATTACATGAATTTGTTCAGGAGGTTTTTTTCTTCCCCCCTAATATTTTCAGGATTTCTTAAGGGTTTGATGATGTCAACTAAACTTCCACAAATACTGAATATCAATTTCTTACAAACGTTCAAGTGGTCATTGTTCTCAACTCAGTTGACCATCGTATATTCTGTGTATCTTTTTTGAGCTGTGTGTTTTATTTTTCTTTATACATTTGCAAACTTTCATGTTTCCCTTCTTCCAGAAAGTTGTAATTCCCATGATGGGAATTACATTCTCATTGTCTTATTCTAAGGGCCATAAGGCTCTTCACTTAACTCTACCTGTTCTGTCTTTGTCCTACATAATCCTACTCAACTAATTCCTGTTTTGTTTTGAATAATTCGGAGAGTCTCTGTTGTTGACTTTCCTCCCGACAGGCGCCTTCTCTTGCGAAAGACTGTCTCTCTCTCTCCTGCCCTAGATTTTGATCTTGACCTTGATTAAGAGCATGTAGGTAAGACCCAGTGTACAGCATACTCATTTCATCCTGGATCAGTTGCCTATAGCCCTTAATATTCCCATTGTCCACATCCTCTCTTTCCCTTGTGAATACCCCTCTATTTTTCCTATTATCGGCCCTCGGCCCAACCCCTCTACTCTGCCATCTTCTCTGCATCCTCTTGTAAGTTTTCCTTTCTGGCTTTCAAAAATCTCTCCTCCTCTTTCCCAGAGTATTTCAATTGGACCTGTCAGAATTTAAAGTTTACCCCCTGCCTGGTTTTTGTTTGGTTTTTATCTGCTGAATGTGTTAAAAGTTCAACACAAAGAACAGCTAAACAGACAAGTAAACTCACCTCCCTTCTTGGGACTGAAATGTGAGCTTCCTCCACATTTTCTCTGTTTTCCTATAGTGCCATGAAAAGTGCCACCACCAATGAAATGGTGTATCTCTTGGTGGGAGCCATGTATATCACTGTTATGCAGGTAAATTGACAAAAGAATCTGATTGATAAGCCTGTCTATTTGCCTATGATACATATACTCCTACACATACCCTCTTAATCTTGTCCCCCATTTCTCAATTGCTTTGCACCTTTCGAAATAAACACCAGTCACTCTTTCTGGATCATTCTCTACTTTTTATCTATAGTACCATTCATTTTTCCTTCTGTGTCTACTTTATATGACTTTGTACTTTGTTTCATTGTTTCCTGTTCCAAGAATAATTTTCATAAATTTCAAATGTTGGCACTTCTTTTGTTATTGCCAGAATGACATCATCTGGAAGTTATAACAGGACTCAGACTATCAACATTCATTTTGATCTTTATTCGTTGCATCTCTTCAGTTTAAAATTAATTTTTGTTTGAGAAAGAGATTCTCCAAGACCACACATTCATTGACTGACTGACTGTAATATTTTCTTACTCCCATTGTCTTATTTCCTTCTCTCAGTTCCACATAAAAATGTAATTTACCTTGGTTTATATGTCTTAACATATATTGGTGGGTTTTTTAGTACATACTAAATTTGCCTATTTGGCAGTATGATTTGATGAGATACCAATTTGGTTTCTGTTTTCACTATTGCAGCGCAAATTCTTCCCCCAATTAAAGATTGTAGCCAAGCTTTATGATGCGGAGTGTGAACGGCTTGCATCTTTTAGGAATGGTTGCAGAGACAGGTGAGGTAAGAGGATTGTAAATTTTATACTACAGAGTATGGTGGTTCAGATCCTCCAGAATGCAGACACCAGGATGGATTTACAAGTCCAAGTTGATCTTGTAAAGGGTAAAGGAGAGCTTAGAGGTAAATTGGAGAGCTTCAGAATATGATGCAAGTTTGACATACATGAGGGGGAAAAAGGGATGATGGAGGATTGGATAAGAAGAGCCTCAGACTGGGGCTCCTAGGTGGCTCAGTCGTTAACACATCTGCCTTCGGCTCAGGTCATGATCCCAGGGTCCTGGGATCAAGCCCCGCATTAGGCTCTCTGTTCAGCAGGAAGCCTGCTTCTTCCTCTCCCACTCCTCCTGCTTGTGTTCCCTCTCTCGCTGTCTCTCTCTGTCAAATAAATAAATAAAATCTTAAAAAAGAAGAAGAAGAAGAAGAGCCTCGGACCACACAGCAGCTCATAGAAAGTCCTACCTAGGCCAGTGGGGCATCTCAGAACAAATACTGCCCTTTGGAGAAGTCCAGCACAGGGCAGGAAGGGCCCAGCTCTAGTACCCCTGCCATGCTCAGTCATTGGCTAGGAGCAACCTGAGGAGCGTGGGGCCCTGGTGTGAACACGGGACTGGCTGAGTTCTGATGGCATGGCAGCTGAAGGCTATCCTCTAACTTTGCATCACGTTCTTTCTGGAAGGGAGACCTGAGTGGCATACTCCCATGGCTGACACACAGAGTCCAAAGCAGAAGCTACTGACCCTGCAATGGACAGTCACCACCTAACATTTTGAAGGTGGAAAGAAGTCTAAGTTGAAATATGAGTTAACCTGAGAAGGTGCATGAAATTTACTGGGGTCTCTTCTCTTACTACCAGATTCCAGTAAATGGTGACACATAGAACGCAACTCGCATTTAGCGCCTACATCCTAAGTGCGGGGCAACTATAAGACAGGTCGGAGGTTGGATCCCATGCCGACAGATGAGCAACAAGGGTATATAACCTAGAGGGGAGTCTGCAGCCAGTGGCATTTCCCTCACACCGGGATATCCGAGCATTCCCAGAGCAGGATCTTCCACCAGAGCTTACGAACCAGATCTGAGAGCAACATCAGGTGGCAGAAGGAGAAACCCAGAGATAGCTGACCTCAAGGGACGGACACATTTTTGTGATACGGGAGAAGCCTGAGTTTGAGACCTTGCAGAAAGAAACACTACGAAGTCACTGGGCTTGAATCTGCTGCAGCCCGGTGTGAGGCGAGGGCCCAGGGCAGGTGAGACGGAAGGCCCGGGGAGAGAGCAGGGCCCGTGTGGTATGCGCGTGGCCCCGCGTGGATGTGTGCGGGGAATGTGGTCTCCCAGCAGACGGGGGCTGCCTTCCGCCGTCCCTGCGCCCCGGGCTGCGCTCTCTGCTCTGCTGACTGCGTCGCGTGCGGCCCCACGGTTACCTCTCCAACCACCCACAGCCTCTGCTGGACCGCTCCTCCTCCGCGCCACTGCGCTGTGCGCATGGCCGCGCATCTCCTCCAACCCCCCCCGCCCAGTCATCTTGGGGCAGAACGCGCTTTACCGTGTCACGTGACCAGCTGTTCCCAAACTGTGTATTTCAGGGGGACCCTCAGCTCTCTTGGGGCATCACCGTCCTTCCGTTTTCTTATGTAACAGCCTTCTGCTTTCCAGAGCGCACCGACAGCCCGGGATGAGAAGGTTGCAGAACTGAGCAGGTGCCGGTCAGGCGCAGCTTCGAACTGCGTGGGAGCCTGTCGGTTACTAAGTTGCCGCCTCTCAGCTCTAAAACCCACCCTCTTTCGTGATGCTGGAGCTCCGCCAGCCACTTACATCGCCTCTGCCGGCTGGGCCGATGCTAGGCTCTGCCACTGGGGGTCGCTAGAGAGCGCCCGCGGGGGGGCTTTCCCTCCTCCTGTTCTGGGCGCGCCGTTGACTGGGTCTTCGAGTTGGTTCCGGGAGCAGTCAAGAAAGCAGGGCGACGTTCCCTCTTCTGCCCTGAAAGGACCCCGGCAAGCTTCTTCCTCCCTGCACTAGCAGCCAGGCCCCCTGCGGAGGCGTCTCAGCTTCGCAGGGTCCTCCTCTCTCTAAGCCCGGACTTGACCCACTCTTCCCTCAGTCCGATGAGCAGTAGGGGCTTTCTGCACGGGCCACCTTTACTATACCTGACAATGCTTTTCCACCTTTTTGACGTTAACCGTCGTTGGCAAAGTCAATAGTTCTTGATGGCAAGCTTTCCCCGTTCAGGTTACTGGTATAGTTTCTGGGAGCCTGCGATCTCCTGTCCATCCCACACTCTGAGCTCAGCCGGCCTACCCAAACTCTGGTATAGGTCTTCTTCACTTCGTGTCCTCTTCCTCTCTCTCTTCAATCCAGCTTCCTTTTAAGACCCACAAGTTAGTATGTCTCTGAATTCTAACTTTGGACAGAGTTCAGTTGCTTTGCACCAAGGCAGTAGGAATCATGCAAATTAGTACTTCTGTGCAAAATTTTATGTGTCATTAAACAATCTTTTTTTCTTTTAGATTATTTATTCTGGAGCGAGAGCTTGCACAAGTGGGAGGAGGGGCAGAAGGAGAGGGAGAGGGAGAATCCTCAAGCCGACTCCCCACTGAGCCCAGACCCTGAGAGCATGACCTCAGCCGAAATCAAGAGTAAGACACTTAACTGACTGAGCCACCCAGGCACCCCTAAACAATCTTTTATAGGTAAGTAACCTCCTAAATAAATCATATAAAAATAACCAGCTCAACTCCATGCAAAGGATAACATTACATTAAGTTCTACAAACATTGAAAAGGTAGAGGATATTACTGACAAATTTATACCAATAAATTTGAAAAGTTAGGTTAATAAACAAATTATCAGGAAAAATATATAACTCATGAAAACCAACTCAAGAAACAAAAGCACTTAAATTGTCTTCTAACTCTTAAGGAAATTGAGTCAGTAGAAGAATATCTTTGTATAAGAAAATTTCAAATTCAAGTGGCTTCACAATGAATACTTACACACACTCAAGAAGCAAATATTGTAATCTTACCAAAATAATTCCCGAGAACAGAAAAGCAGGATCTCTTCCAATTCATTTCTGAGGTCAGCATTCTGAGGCTAGTGGTTTGAGAAGATACTGTGGGGCAATCAATAGAGAAGAAAGATGGTACACATAATAGAGAGACTGAAGAATAGGAGTGTCATGTATGCACTTTGCAGAATCTGAGCTCCAGTATCTCAGGAGCAAAGAAGAGTGGGTTTCTAAAAGACAGAAATCTGACAAGGACAGTATATAGGCTTATACCACCAAAGACCAATGTTGCAAAAACCCTAAACAAAGTGTTAAATCAAAACCAATAATGTGTAAAATAGATAATACTTTATGATCACGTAAGAATTATCCTAGAAATGCATGATTGTGATTTAATATAAAAAATAAATTGTTGAAATTCTTCATGTTAACAGATTAAAGAAAAAAAAGCATCATTTCAATAGATGCCCAAAAAGCATTTGATAAAAACCAAAATTAATAAATATATTTTTAAAAACTCTTAGCAAATGAAAAATGGAAGGAACTACCTTTAACTGATTAAGGGTATCTATCAAAATACCTGTAGGAAAACATAATTCATGGTGAAATACTGAGCATTTTCCCTTTTAGAACAGAAACAAGTCAAGAGGGCTTATCACTGCCTCGCCTAGTCAACACTGTGCTGGAGTGCCTAGCCCAGGAGTGCACCAGGGGTTGTTTCTCAAATTGTGTATAATTCTGTGCTCAAGTGGCATGACCCACTTCCTACCACTGATACTCTCAATATGCCATGCTGCCTCTAGAACCCAAAACATCCACCAGGCATTGTGCTGCCCGGAACCTGACTGAGATGGAGCATCTGACTATGGAAAACCAAGGGACCCTGTAGCTGGAATGGGCTATCATGAACTGGACCCCCATCAGGCCAACAAGGTCAAAGAGTGGAGCAGACCCACCAAAAATCCATCGTACTTTGGAAGGGGTCTGTCTCAGATCAAGCAGGAACAGCACCACGAGTCCACACCTCAGTGGCACCCATCTGTTTCTCCAGCTTATTCCTATGGCTACCTGGGGCACCCCATACAAGTGGGTGAAGGAGGAATAAAAAAAATCTGAGATCAGTTTACAAGTGTGTAGGCTTGATAGGCAGATTCAGGAATGGATTTGAAAGACAATGTCGAGAGGAAAAAAAACCCCTCCTGCTGTGTAGAGCTTTCAGTGGTGTAGCTAGTCATGGACTTTACGTAGAGAGAGAAACGGCCCCGGGTTGGAGTATACTAACTCAGGGGCAGTGGCAAATAGCCTGGCCGGCTGGTCAGGGACCCGAAAGGAAAGAGACAAGACAAGGAGGGACAAGGAGGTCTGGGGAGTGGACGCATGTGGATGGACAGAGAGGATTGAGCAGAAAGTGTGAAGGTTTCGGTGTGACGTATAATGGCTGCCAGAAAGCGATGCCCACGGAAAAGGCGCTGAACGACCAAGTCGACCGATGTTTCCGCCCATTGAAGTCATCGGCTTCTGTCATTGGCGACACGACCGATGTTTCCGCCCGTGGATGTCATCGGCTTCTGTCATTGGCTACACGACCGATGTTTCCGCCCGTGGATGTCATCGGCCTCTGTCATTGGCGACACGACCGATGTTTCCGCCCGTGGATGTCATCGGCCTCTGTCATTGGCGACACGACCGATGTTTCCGCCCGTGGATGTCATCGGCCTCTGTCATTGGCGACACGACCGATGTTTCCGCCCGTGGATGTCATCGGCCTCTGTCATTGGCGACACGACCGATGTTTCCGCCCGTGGATGTCATCGGCTTCTATCATTGGCTACACCAGCGATGGTGCAGTGAGCACATGAACAGTCACCGCGGCAGCAGAGACGGACGTGACACGGGGACTCCTGCTTTGGCAATCTTGCTCTCCTGCTGCCTAACGTCCAACCTGCGAACGACACTTACTAACGCCGGCTCCGCGGTGTGCTGCCTTCCTCAGGGAGAACAATGAGCCCGTTTGTGGCCAGCCAGTGGCCCGTTCCATGCTTGCAGAAGCCCCCACTGTGTTTCTGAAAGAGAAACTGCATTTTCTTTCAGTTATAGGTTGGCCTTTTTCTGCCCTGTGGGCCTCAGCCAGTACCACGGGCCGAAGGCTTAGGGACTGCTTACCCACTGACGCAGCATCCCAAATGACATCACGTCAGACCAGGACCCACTTCACAGCAAAAGGAGGTGCGAGAGTGAGCCCATAATCCTAGGACCCCCTGGTTGTACTGCAGGTGGTGCTGCCCAGAAACTGTCAGCCACCGTAGGGACTGACATGTGCCACTTTGGGGGCAATGTTCTGCAAGAAAGAGAACCATCTCCCACATGCACTCTATGCACTGACTCAAAGAGCTTTCTCTCATGCTGTGCCTTCGACAGAAGGAATGCACGCGCTGCAGAATGAAGGGCTAGAAGAACAGCTGCCCCACATCTCATTGCTCCCATCAGCTCACTGGAGAATTTAAGTTTTTAGGACTGGCTATGTCTTAAAAAATAAATCAATAAAAGCCCAATTACAGTGGCAAAATTAAATTAGAATAACAAAAAGAGCCAAGAATTCATCTAATTTAATTTAATTTAAAATTACAAAGAAAATAACTTTTTTTTTTTAAAGATTTTATTTATTTATTTGAGACAGAGAGAATGAGAGACAGAGAGCATGAGAGGGAGGAGGGTCAGAGGGAGAAGCAGACTCCCCGCCGAGCAGGGAGCCTGATGCGGGACTCGATCCCGGGACTCCAGGATCATGACCTGAGTCGAAGGCAGTCGCTCAACCAACTGAGCCACCCAGGCGCCCAAGAAAATAACATTTTTGCCATTTTTTGCTGACTGTTGGGCCTCTCTGTTACACTCTATTAGGTAAACTTCCTTTAATACCAAGACAGAGCCAGCTAATTTATATTTGTCAGAGTCACTGGTGATTTTCCAAAGATAAAGAAAGATAAATAAATTATTCCTCAGCTAAGGTTTTCTGAGACTCCCACTCGCAAGGAAGCACCCTATGAGGCCAATCCAACATACTGAGTTCACTCATCTTGGAGCCATGAGTCCATGACATTTATTCTGGTCTTTCTCACAGTTGTTCAAGAGCTGATAGGGACAATACCATGCTTTAGCTAGCCGAGGCTAAATTATAGAAACAGGAAGCTGATGATGCATGTTAAGTGTACATACATGTGTATATGTTTAGGAGACGTATGCACACACACGTCTGTATTCCTAGCCCTCGTCCTCTGTCCAGTCAGCCCTCCAGCGATGCTCGCCGGCTCTCTCACGCGCAGCCTGTTACCTCTGTTGTGCAGCTAGATTCGTCTTTTCAGTTCCCTATCTTAACACACGCATTGAAATATCCTTATTCACTTAACATATTTGGGGGTAACCACTATTTCTTTTCTGGTGGTTGAATGTGAAACTATATAACAGAGAGGTAAACTTGGGTTCTCTGCCAATTCGCCTAGCCTAGATTGGATTTTGCTCCCCCCTAAATGGAGCTGATACCCCTTTCCTTTGGAGTTAGTAGGGGTTTGGGGTGATATATGTAAGGTCCTTGTGGAGATTAAATGAGATAGCTGTAGAAGACTCAGCACAGGATCAGTGGGATCTCCTATTAGAAAGCCAGAATTTGGGGCACCTGGGTGGCTCAGTTGGTTGAGCAACTGCCTTCGGCTCAGGTCATGATCCTGGAGTCCTGGGATCGAGTCCCGCATCGGGCTCCCTGCTCGGCGGGGAGTCTGCTTCTCCCTCTGACCCTCCCCCATCTCGTGCTCTCTCTCTCTGTCTCATTCTCTCTCTCAAATAAATAAATAAAATCTTTAAAAAAAAAAAAAAGAAAGCCAGAATTTCCAGAAACTTTATAATACTCAGTTCCAAGAAAGTCATGTGCAATGTGCCACAACTTCCCTTGCTTCAGTTAAATAGTTTTTAAAAGTCTTCAGTGTAGTAATATTTTCAAATTTGAAAGACTACTACAATAAATGTACACATATCCTCTGCCTATATTTAAGAATTATCATTTGCCACATTCACATAATCTTTTTCGCTCCTGCTCTGTATTTTCCTTGTTGAAACATCTGAAAATCACTTGCAGACAGCATGGCACCTCATGAATACTTCAGCCTGGACTTCCTCAGGACATCTTCACATAAAACTACGATAACTTCGCCACACGGACAAAAATTAACCAAGGTTCCATAAGATCTTTCTAATATCCATTCTGCCTTCAAAATAAACACACCTTTTTTAATAACATCAAAAAAAAAAGGTCCAATTATGGTGGTAAAATTAAATTTGAGTAATAAAAATGGCCAAAAAATTAAGTTGGATTAAAATAATTTAAGTTAAAATGACACAGAAAAGAACAGTTTGGCATTTTTGCTATGGAGACTCTCCATTACACTGGATTAGGTAAACCGAGGAACACTTATTTTCTCCAGTACCCAAACAGATCTATGTAAGGTGCATAAAGTTCACTCATCCTGAAAAAACAAGTAAGAATAACCGACTTCATTGTGTGACTATAAATTATAAATGCTCCTTAAATTCTAGGCAACAACCCACATCAGGGCACAAAAGCCAACACTCACAGCTTGCTTTATGCCAAAATTAAGCATTCTGCCTTCATAATTATAAACAACATTGTGACAAATCTCTCCGCGTGAAGATTGGAATGTAAGTCAAGTCGGCAGTGTGGGACCACACGGGGTCTTTCTTCCTGCGTCTCAGAAGCACGTTGTCTTCCTGGATCCCACGCACGCTGGGGTCGGCCTGGTAGGCTCAGAGTGAGCCAGATCAAATGTACAGGCCTTACCCTAAATCCTGCATTCACGCTCACCTCCGGATCAGTGTCATTGTGAAACGGGGTACGGCAGCAGATGCCTGTTGCGATCATCTTGTACAAACCCACAGGACAAAGACGATGGGCTGCTCATCAGAGTGGTTTGGGTTTTTTCCCTCAACCAAGCACTTTATTGATTTCACGCACTGAGCAGGATTCCGTGGCTGCGATTCCCAAGCAGCATTAAGACTTCTCTCCCTCCAGAACACACCACCGCCCGAGGCCCCTCGACTTCCTTTTGCTAACTAGCCAGAGCACAGCACGCATTTCCCCACTTCTAATGAGCTATAAGTGAGCTAAAAACAGTGCTGCTCATAAAGCACTTAGTTTTGCCTCTGGTAGAGTAGGTGGAAGTTTCTGTGGGATTTGTTTTTTGTCACACATGGAACATGAATAAATCTCAGGCCACAAACTCAGGTACAAGAAGTCTTCAGTTTTCCCATATAACCCAAGTTCAAGTCTGCCTTGAGAGCCCATTCTCCGGAAATGGCAGAGATATCGTCTCTGGCGGCTTGAAGGGTTTCTCGTATTTCCATCCTCTCCCTATCCTGCGGAAAGAGTTTTCCTGTCCGGGAGCCTGAAGGAGGACAGAAACTCAACTCTCATTCTTGTGATATCTCTCAAATATTTTGTCTGCTGGAGCTTTGTTGTTGCCCTCCCCAAAGTCACCAGCCTTTGGAGGCCAGAAATTGTCATTTTTTCCCCCTGTGATTCAAGCCTATCAAACCCCTGCCCAGAAAAGTTAAGCGTACAATGACATGCATGCTTGGAAAGGGACACAGCAAATGGGGAAAAATGGTTAACATTTCCAAAATATGACACCACCACTCATCCACATCCTCCTGTCATCACTGTGTCCCTCGGGGTTTTAGATACAAGAACTCTGGCTAATTTAAACATAAAGGAACTGTGTCACAGGATATGAGAAGCTCACAGGATCTCCAGGAGGCTGGGAGAACCAGACCTGGAATGGGCAGATGTTAGGAACGGCATCCAAAACTCACAATAAAATTGATCTATCCCATGAAATTACTGCCCCCCTCTGCTGTTGGACACCTGTCATCGGGGCTCCTGAAAGTTGACGTAGCATCTCAGGCTCCCTCTCCACACCAGAATGGCTCTGAGAAGCCCCTGACTCTTCAAACCATAGCTCCCGAGTCAGAATCCCGGGGGGGGGGGGGTGCCTCTCCTGAGCATAGCCCAGAGTCCAGCCTGCCTGCACCCTGACAACAGGAACGGCCGGGAAGGATGCTGCTCTCCACCATGACCCCAAAGATAGCCAGTCCCCGGAACAGGGTCTCTGACCCAGCTTACACCACCCTGACGGGCTCCGCACTACCTGTCCCCTAGATCCTGGTCCTGGGCCTCACTTCTTTGACAGAGCAGGGGGATAAGGGCTCACATTTGTCCTGCAAACACAAAGCCAACAGTGACACTGACCTCCGGCCACCGTTGTCTCTGCACATCCCCCCTTCCGGGGTGGGAGTGGGGCTTTGGCATCGTCTCAAGAAGGAGACCCCGCAGCTCTGATCCCCCGGATTCCATCCTGGCTTCTCCAGGGGCTGCCCAGAGGGACCTCATCACACAAACCAGGGGCATAGTTAATGTCTCAGGGGCAGACTTGGATGGATAAGCAATAGGAGGTGGCAAGAATCCAGCTGGTAAACTGCTCGCTGTTCTTTTCCTGGAAAAATTGCTCTGAGGGTCAGTAACTCTGGAAGCTCTCTCTGGAAACGTCCTGTGGGGCTGAGCGCTGAGCAGCATGCTTTTGAGAGGCTCTGGCCCCCTTGATACCACGTCCCCTGGGCTGGCTGTCCCTCCTTCCTGCCGCACGTGCTGGTTACTGCCACTCGGGAAAGTGCTAGCTGGGAAGCTGGGTCTCCGAGTCCACTTTCTGCAAAATGGGCTAAGACACATGGCGTGGGGTGGCAGGGGCCAAAATGTCCCACGGACCGTATGCACCATAACTCTGAAAGCAGGGCACATTTTCCAGAGGACAGAACTGAGGCCCAGACGGGTTGAATCACCTCCCGAAGCCGATGCTGCCCATCAGTGATGAAGTCAAGATTTGAAATCAAGTCAGAACGAGCGTGGCTCATGTTCTTGTCACGGCACAGAGTTCCCTGCCCGTGCTCAGCACTGCACAGCCCTGTGCAAGAAGCAGGAAATACAGGAAGGAAGGTCTCTGACCCCGAGGTGATCACTAGGGCCTCGGAGAAGTCTATGTGCTTCCCTGACCCACCATCCCAAACCTCTTTGGCGGTGGGGCAGGCTGCTGGGTGGGCTTAGCTTGGAACGAATAGCACTAGTGGAGAGTTAATAGGACGGGACGCTTAGCAGCTCCTAGGGCAGGACTGAAGGAAAGGAAACAGGATTTCAGAACACAGAAGCACCTTCAGAGAGACAGCATCATATAGGGATCCCCATTCGGAGCTGGGAGTCGGACAGAGGTCCGGGTCCTGGCTCTGCCGCTAACCAACCAAGGGCAAACGAAGCTCTTCGTACCTCCATTTGCTCATCTGCAAAGTGGGGCTGTTTGTAGTCTCATTCGGCCCCTTGCTAAGTGCTTAGTAGATGCAGACAAAAGAAAAGAAGGTAATGCTGTTATTGGAGCTGAGAGCAGTAAGAAGGAATCCAACTTCTTCTGACGACCCTTACCCTCTCTGAGAGCCCTACACCCCATTCTGCCCATGAGGTGGCATCCAGAATACCTTGCTCCCCAGCCCCCTTGCAGGATGAAGGCATGACACCTAGCTTTCACCTGTCATAAACGCCTATCCCCAACTGCAAGCTGTGAGCGAGTAGCCTAAAGATACGAGGCTTGGAGGGGGCATCATCTGTCTGACACCAGTGACAGGGAACAGTGAAAGTGATGTCCTCGTCATCTATGTCCCATTTGCGGAGTCAGGGCCCCGGCCCCCAGGGCATGGGGAGGAGCAGGATGGCAGGCCAGTTTATTATCATGCCGGTTCTGCAGTGTGGTTCTGAGGCTTGATTTCCAAAGCTCGGCTTAGCTTCCAGCCTGTTTCTCTGACCCTTCAACATATTCCGTGACTGCCTAATATCTTTTTTAAAAATTTGCTTCTTGGGGCGCCTGGGTGGCTCAGATGGTTAAGTGTCTGCCTTCGGCTCAGGTCATGATCCCAGGGTCCTGGGATCGAATCCTGCATTGGGCTCCCTGCTAGGCGGGGAGCCTGCTTCTCCCTCTGCCTCTGCCTCTCTCTCTCTCTGACTCTCATGAATAAATAAATAAAACATTAAAAAAAAAAATTTGCTTCTTCCTTCCTAAAAGAGCCAGAGTGTACCGTTTGTTTGCAACAAACAATCCTTGTGGAGACAGAGGACCTAACATCTATCACACCATGTTCAAGAGATTCTGACATCATTAGCATTTTAATTTTACAGATGAAGAAACCGGGGCTTGATAAGGTTAAATGACAGGAGATTTAGCAAACCACCATTCATTCGGCATAATGAAATACGGTTATGTCACCATTAAATGCCAAATGTCACACTTAACAATTTCACAGAGAAACCACCATTGCTGTGTGGACTCTTTATGAGCATCTTTTATTAGCAAAGAATTGAGAAGAAGGAGGGGAAGATCTTTCAGCAGGTCTGAAGCCTATAGAAAATAGCCAAGTAAACTTTTCAAAGAAAATTCATGTCTTTATGAATTTGCCTCTAGGTGGTAAATGCACAAATCAACAGGCAGAACACATTGCCTCTGGCTGGAAAAACACTGAAATTCTAATAATAAACAGCCTAGCTGCTCTGTTGTCTCTCCCTTCATTGTCCTTCACGTGCTATCGCAATGATCTGCACGCATGCATGCCCATCTTATTACATTTTGAGATCCTTCAGGGCAAGATGGGGGTTTTATGCATTTTCTAACTTTCTTTTAAGGTATTTGTTATGGGAACTTCAAACATCTGCAAATAAGTAGAGAGAAGAATATTATGAACCCCTGCTCACCCATCACCCTCCTCAGACCATTATCAACTCAAGGCCAATTTTGCTTCGTCCATTTTCCCACATACTTTCCCCTCCTCCGGATTATTTTGAAACCCTTCCTGGACATCAGTATCATTTCCATCCACAAATATGTCAACACATATCTTTAAAAGATAGTTATCTTTGTGAAATATAATCACAATTCCATTATCCCTGCTAGTAATTAGGTAATTCATTAATTTCATGAAATGTCCGGTTGGTACTCACATTTCTCTGTTTCAGAACATTTTGTACCGTGTGCTCGTTAATGGGGATTGTCACAAAGCCCATAAACTGCAGTCAGTAGATATGTCTCTTTTTTAAACCATAGAGTTTCTTTTCCCTCCTATTCCTTTTTCTTCCCTGTAATTTATGTGTTGAAGAAACTGGCTTATCTGTCTTGAAGAGTTTCCCAGAGACAGGCTTCTGCTAACTCTATCACCATGTTGTCATATAAAACATTCCCTGACTCCTTGTATTTGCTATAAATTAGGTCTAGAAGCTTAACAGAAACAGGCTAGAATTTCTGGCAATATGACTTCAACATCTACCTCTATTATGAGACATTTATTTTCTGGTCCTCTTTCTGTGCTGTTAGTAGTCACGGATGATCATTGCTTAGAATCATTACCTCGCTAGGCAATTGGGTTTTTCTGCTAGGCCTTCCATCGCAAAATACCACAGACCCGGTGGCTTCACGCACAGAAATGTCTCTTCTCACAGTTCTGGAGGCTAACCGAATATAGTCACACTAGGGGGTGAGGCTTCAACATAAGAATTTGGAGGAGACACAACCGAGTTCATAACAGCCTTGTAAAATGTGACCTTCTGACCCAATTATCACTTATTCTGCATTTAATAGCCTAAATACCCCCGTAAAGAGAAACCCCTTCTCATCAACTATTTGGATACCCTGAGGAATACTTCAAAATAGGAAAGATGAGGATTCTTTCCTTCTCTTGCTGGTTTTCGAAAACGTGTTTGTGTATTATCCATCTTTGTTTTCCAGTGCTTTTAGGATGTTTGACAGACAGCAGGGGCTCAGCAAATGCTGAGTTGAGTTGAGTTGCTTTCATATTGCCTTAATGGACAATACTAAACTCGTTTAAATCCCAATTTCCTTGAGAACATTTTCTGTCTAAAAATAAGATATGATTATGCTTACTCTCTGGATAAGATCTACTTTTATCCCCTTTAGAGCAAAGACGTCAGTACATGAGGATACAGGATGAGGCACTCTGAGGTCTCAATCAGAATGTGGACAACAGATTTCAAGAAATCCCTCCAAAACACAGCCCTGTAACCCATCTACAGAAGTCGATCAGCACTTTATCTGGTTTAGGATACAACCCAGCATTCAGATTTTCTTTTAGCATGTAACATTCGCCAACTGCACACTGTAGAGCCTGGAGCCAGCCCGTCTGTGTGTCACACTGGGACTAAGCAGAAAGGAGCCAGTGAGAACAAAAACAAAGCAAGGACCATGTTTACAAAGCCTCTAGTTTCAGTTACAGAAAATTAACTCGGTCAAGAGGCTGTCATCAGTGAAGACAACCAGGAGGCTGGGAGTGATCCCACCGGATCTTAGCTCTGGGAGTCCCAGTCTTCCTTCTCTACTTTCAACCTTTAAACCCAACCACACGCACACACACACACACACACACGCGCGCGCGTGCGCTCAAGCATATAAATCTTCCGTGCGTAGTTTCACTGAGGCTGCAAAGAGATTTCCTAACTTTGTCAGAATCGTCGCGGCCAGAAATCAAAGGCGAGCTAACTCCAGAGACTGCTACATTGTATCAGTAATTCCACTCCTACCCAGGATGGCAAAACCCTTCACTTGTCCATCTCAGCTTCTGCAAGCTACCTCAAATCCCTCCTCCAAATGGGTAGGACAATTGAAGTTAATATATATACATATAAAACTTACTTATTTACTTGCTTATTCAATCTATATTATGGATATGTACTTGAATGTGTATATGTGTGTTCCTACGTGTCTATATGTACATCTATGTATAATTTTCTATTCTTTGCCATTGGAGCCCATGATTACTGCATTGTAGGTATACGTAAACATGTATTAAATTAACGGATCAGCTTTCTACAAACAGACCTGAATGAATGCAAGAGCAAATAAGTGTGGAGATAGAAGAAGAAAACCGTGTTAGTCAATCTGCTTTCAGAATTACCCACCTGAGGTCTATTTGTTTCAGCAATTCTATTTCTGCAATGAATATTTTGAACAATATGTGGTGAATGAGTGATTGCATCATATGGCTAAAATGACTCACTGTAGCTAATATATCCCCTGGATATAAAATTATGCAAACGACTTCTATAAAGCAAACAGAAGTAGGAACATACAAGCAGAGCATGCACTGCAGAAAGCAGGACATCCCACTGAAGAATAGTACCGAACAGTCCCAACACCTGATCAAATTACTGGTCCTTACTGCTTTTTTTTTTTTCCCTATTATGAAAGGAAATGCAACCTTGGTTTAAAATTTTTTCCTAAAAATCAAAGAGAGGTGAATAGCAAGATCTGATTATCTATATGGGGTCATTTGGTTTGTTTAGTTTGGTTTCATTTTATTTTGTTTGAGGAATATGTGTTTGGGGAGGGAGTTATTTTCCATTCAAAAGAAAGGAGAAGGGAATTTAGACACTATGCATCTGCCATGACTCAAACACAATACCAGCTGGTTCCTTCCAAACAACTCTTTTGATATATATTATGATAATTATTTCCAAAATAAGGAAATAGAAACTCAGAGGTTTTCTCAAGGTCGAAAAGCAATGTAAGTGGAAAAGCCAACGTCTGAATCCAGGTCTGTGGGCTTCAGAGCCCACGGTCTTTCTAGACATGGCTTGGTACCTCCTCTCAGGCACAACCACACTTTACTTGCCACTGAGGGAGCACATCCATGTGCTCAGTGTTAGCAGTTAGTATCTCCTAAGTGCCCTCATAGAGTTCAAATAGTTTGCAGAGGCTGAATAAAATAGGTATGCAGCCTTGCTCTTCTTCTGAGTGTCCCTTCTGATAACACATAGGGGAGAATATGAAAATAGGAACAGAAATATCATACAATGCAAAACTTAGAGACGAGAAAATACAGTAGAATGATAGGAGTTAAGAAGGAAAACATATGCGTTCAAACATCACTGTCTGTCCTTTAAAGGGCCACAGACTCATGGACACGTAGTTAGGGTTTTTCTGGTCACCTCACATAGGTAAGTGTCGTAGTTCAAAGCCAATCAACATGGGAACAGTAATGCGTTAGCAAAAATCCCCTCGCCCACCAGCGACTGACAGAGCAAACTGTTTCACTACCAATGAAATTCCTATAGAAAGAAAGTCATTTTAACTGGATGAGTTTTCTACCATTTCTCTTTCCAAAAATATCTCACTATCACGCAATTATCCTCAGAATTCTTCCCCAGCGATGGCACTGTTTAATCATAGGGCACCGCTACTCAAGCTGAAGTGGGCTTTGTTGGTGTTCACACAGCATTTGGCTAATAGTCAGGCTTTCCCCTATGTTAACTTTCTGTCACTGAATATGGAAATGTAGGTGTCTCTATTTGCAAAACACTCAGCTCTACGAAGTCAAAGGAAATTTTTATCTTTCTTTTACCTCTAGAGAACCTGGAGAGTGTTCACTCATTCATGCAACAAATTGTCTTCAGGGGGTTTATTGATGTCATTTCTGGCCCTCACCGCAACCTGCCAAAGTAAGTAGGGCAAATTCCATTTGCCAAAGTCACCCAGGCATCACGTGGCAGGGTCAAGACTCCACTTACATCTGTCTGAATACCCAACTATCACACCACGTACCCTGCTCTACAACAATCTACCTGTTATCCAAAGATTGTGTATGAAATGTTTTTCAACTAAAAACAAGAAACTGGGGCTCCTGGGTGGCTCATTCGGTTAAGCATCTGCCTTCTGCTCAGGTCATGATCTCAGGGTCCTGGGATCGAGCCCCGCATCGGGCTCCTTGCTTAGCAGGGAGTCTACTTCTCCCTCTCCTTCTGCTGCCACTTCCCCTGCTTGTGCTCTCTCTCTGTGTCAAATAAATAAATAAAATCTCAAAAAAATAAAATAAAAATAAAAAACTAAAATCAATGCCAGGTAAGTGAAAACACTAAAAAAGAAAAGATTATGGAAATGAGGACCCAAAATAAATTGTAAAAAATAGCATTTTACACTTATGATCTCTGTTTTCTAGCAGCTACTGTTCTGTTTTTATGGAAATATCCAGATTATAAGTAGAGTGACTAGAACCTCGGGCAGGTTTTGGGGTCCTTATAGGCTGATCACCTAGAGTATCAGCATGGAATGACTGGAGAAGACAGTATTATTCTTTCATCAAATTCAGGAAAGAAGCTTTCTAGCAACATGCAAAAAATATTTTTGTCCTCAGAGATGATTAAAATCTTCACATCATTTTTATCGCCTGCCAATATCCAAGAGAAACAAAGCACTTCGACCCCTTCTAAGTACAATACTAAAAGCCTGGTGTTGCTGCCCGTTTGCACAGAGCACCAGAAAAGCAATTATAAGGGTCGAGAGGGGACATTACATATCATCTTATGAATAACACGCTGATTTTACCTCCAAAGCAAGCGCCAGCCCATTGACAGTAGCTCTCTGTACTCGGGAGAGGTACCAGCTTTATTGCAATTCAGGAATCGATTAGCAATTGTGCAAACGAGTGACTGCTGTCTTGCCATGTCTATTGGGTTGAAGGGTGTCCCCCTCAAAGATCTGTCCACATCCTACTCTGAAGCACCTGCAAATATTACCTTGCTATATGGTAAAAGAATGAAATCACCTTATGTGGTAAAAGACGTGTTTAAACTAAGGATTTCGAGGAGTGTCCTCTATCCTGGATTATCAGGATGGGACACCTGTCCTTCAAAAAGTGAGGTAGAAGGAACTTTGACAGAAGAGAAAGACACGACGTAACCACGGAGGTAGAGATTGGAGTCACGGGTCAAGGAATGCTGACGGCCCCTGGAAGCGGGGAGACGCCAAGAATGGATTCGCCCCTGGAGCCCCTGGAGGAGCACAGCTCTACGGACACCTTGATTTCAGACTTCTGGCCTTCCTCAGTGGGAGAAAAAGCATTTCCGGGGTTTTCACCCATGCACTTTGTGGTCATGTGTTACAGCAGCGACAGGTAAGTAACAGACCGTGCATTTACCATCTCCGTAACTCAAGCTCTGTCATGTTAAAGTCAGCCGAAGAGCTGGGACTGGGCCAAACACGGCATGCACAGGTGTGCTGATAGGAAGGACAGAGGTTGCAAAGGGAGAAACAGCAGGCTGCAGGCAGCAACAGAAACTGGTAACTGGCTCACCCGTAAGCACAGAAACCGAGAAATTAATGATGCCAACCCAACAGCCTAGAGTCACGCAGGGAGAAAGCAGGGCAAAGCGATGAAGCGCATGGGCTCTAGATGCCCACGACTTATGTCCAACTCACACTTACTAGAAGCTTGACCTTGTATAAATTGCTCAAACTCTCTACCTTCCAGTTTCCCTATCTCTAAAATAAGCGAAATGTCTGTTTCATGGGGCTATTGTGAGGATTAACTGAGATAATTTACGGAAAGGAAAGGCATACCTCAGGGGTATTTTTGGCTCAGTTCAACACCACTGCAATAAACTGACTATCACAATAAAGCAAGTCCAACAACATTCTTGGCTTCCCAGTTCATATAAAAGTTATGTTTACACTATACCGTAGTCTATGAAGTGTATAATAGTCTATTAAGTGTACTAAAAACAACGTACATATACCGTAATATAAAAATACTCTATTGCTAAAAGCTGCTAAGCATCATCTGAGCTTTCAGTAAGTCATGATTTTTTTGCTGGTGGAGGGTCTTGCCTCAGTGCTGAGGGCTGCCGACTCATCGGGGTGGTGGCTGCTGATGGCTGGGGCGGCCGCGGCAAGTTCTTAATATAGGACAACAATGAAATGTGTTGCATTGATTGGCTTTCACCAACGAATTTTCTGTAGCATGCAATGCTGTTTGGTAGCATTTCATCTACAGCCAAGCTTCTTTCCAAATTGGAGTCCATTCTCTCAAAACTGCCGTTGCTTTATCAACTCTAAGTTTGTCATATTCTGAGTCCTTTGCTGTCATTTCAACAATCTTCACAGCACCTTCGCCAGTAGATTCCATCCCAAGAAACCACTGTCTTTGCTCATCCACAAAAAGCAACTCCTCATCCGTTCAGGTCTGATCACGAGATTGCAGCAGATCAGCCCCATCTTCAGGCTCCACTTCTGATCCACGTTCTCTTGCTGTTTCCACCCCGTCGGCAGCAACTTCCTCCACTAAAGTTCTGGACCTTGCAAAACTTTGCCAAAAACACAGCATCTGTGAAGCACGATAAAGGGAAGTCAATACAATGGGATATGTCTGTATTCAGAAGAATGTCTGGCTCTTGGTTTGTATTCCATCCATTTGGTATTTATCATCATTGGTATCAGTGTCATTGGTATTAGAATTAGTATCAGGCTGACAGAAGCATGGGCCAGGAAACCAGACAAAAGATCAAATAATAAATACACAAACCATAGATCTAAATCTGCTGTATGTGCCTCCAGAGCTTCTTTTATTCCGATTTATTTTATTTCTGCCTACCAGGGCGTTAAAGGGGACAAACAGCTTCTGACCACTTCGGCAAGCCTTTGGAAGAGGATCTTGTGTGGACATTTTAAGAAACACCTTTGTATGTCTTCTATCAACCTGGAGACTGGTTCTGCGCTCAGCCCTGCATGCAGACGCCCCGGTGTGGATTCCCTGCCTCGTGTTCCCAGACGGCCTCTTTGTTGCCAACTCCTTTTGGAGGTCAGTTTGTCTGCTGCTTTGAGATTACAAAATGTTAAAGCTAAAAACCCACCACTCCTGTTCACTTGAAGGCAGAGATGAACACACCCAGGCCCAAGCAAGTATCCACACCTAGTCATAGGTACAATCAGAGTCTCTAAGGATCACAAAATAACAAGAATTCTTTAGGAGGGCATGGGATAATATTCCTCTCTGTAGGAGTCTATTAAATTCCCTCCTCACTTTTTAGTAAGGAGAAATGATAGTGGCCTCACCTTTATGCTCTGGTGTCCGATCACATCTCAGCAAATTGACACAATGAATCAACCTGAGTGAAAGTTGTTTCTAGGATGAACGCACCAGCAAATTATTTTAACTTCTATCCCTCTGGTGTAATATTCACAAAATATTTTTATGTAGGTACTAATTATGTTGGTTCTGGTACATTTTAGAATCAATGGATAGCCAGTACCATTCTGTTTCAAATACTATATCATTGAAATATATTTTGAAATCAAGAAATATGACGCCTCTGGCTTTGTTCTTTTTCCTCAAGATTTCTTTGGCCATTCTGGATCTTTCATGCTTCCACATGAATTTTAGGGTTGTTTATTTCTATTTCTGTAAAAGCTGCCATTAGGGTTTTGATGGGCACAGCACTGAATCTATAGATCACTTTGGGTAGAAAGAAACTTTTAACAATATTAAGTCTTCCAGACCATGAACACGAATGTCTTTCCATTTGCTTTTGTTTTACGTAATTTCCGTCATCAAGGTATTGGCATAAAGACAAACATACAGACCAATGGAACAGAATGAAAAGCCCAGAAATAAACCCACACATATACAGTCATCTGATCCTCAATGAGAGTGCCGAGAACACACAATGGGGAAAGGACAATGGGGATTCCTTGTCTTCAACAAATGGAGTTGGGAAAATGACATATCCGGGTACTAGAGATTGAAATTGGATCTTATCATACACCAGACACAACAATCAACTCTTAATGGATTAAAGATGTAAACATAAAACTGTAAATCTCTAAGAAGAAAGCACAGGAGAAGAAAAACACTGGTCTTGGCAATGATTTCACAAATATGACTCCAAAAGCACAGACAACAAATGAAAATAGACAAATGGGGGGTACCTGGGGGGCTCAGATGGTTAAGCGTCTGCCTTCGGCTCAGGTCATGATCCCAGAGTCCTGGGATCGAGCCCCACATCGGGCTCCCGGCTCAGCGAGGAGCCTGCTTCTCCCTCTGCCTCTGCCTCTCTCCCTGCTCATGCTTTCTCTCTCTCTCTCTGTATCTCTGTGTCTCAAATGAATAAATAAAATCTTAAAAAAAAAAAAAAAGACAAATGAGACTACATCAAGCTAAAAAGCTTCTGCACAGCAAAGATAATAATCAACAGAGGGAAGAGACAACCCACAGGATGGAGAAAATATTAGCAAACCATATTTCTGATAAGGGGTTAATTCCAAAAATATATAAGGAACTCATACAACTGAATAGCAAAAATAAAATAAAATAAAGAGAACCCAGTTACGCCATCCAGATAGGAAAGGAAGAAGTAAAACTCATTATCTGTAGATAATCTAGTATTACATATAGAAAACTACAAAGACTCCACCAAAGAAACTGTTAGGACTACTAAATAAATTCAATAAAGTTGCAGCATACAAAACCAATATGCAAATATCTGTTGCATTTTTATGCACTAACAATGAACTATCGAGAAGAGAAATTAAGAAAAACAATCCCATTTAAATTGCATCAAAAATGGGTGCCTGGTGGCTCAGTTGGTTAAGCATCTGCCTTCAGCTCAGGTCATGATCCCAGGGTCCTGGGATCGAGCCCCACATCAGGCTCCCTGCTCAGCAGGGAGTCTGCTTCTCCCTCTGCCTCTGTCTATGGCTCTGCCTATTTGTGCTCTCTGTCAAATAAATAAATAAAATCTTAAAAAATATATTAAAAATAATAAATAAATTGTATCAAAAAGAATAAAATGCCTAGAAATAAATTTAACCAAGGAGGTGAAAAACCTGTACACTGAAAATTAGAAGACACTGATGAAAGAAATTGAAGATGACACAAATAAATGGAAAGATATTCTGTACTCATGAATTAGAAGAATTAATACTGTTGAAATGTCCATATTACCCAAAGCAATCTATAGATTCAATGCAATCTCTATCAAAATACCAAATAATATTTTCATAGAAATAGAACAAACGACCCTAAAATTTGTATGGAATCACCAAGGATCCCAAATCACCAAAGCAATCTTGAGAAAAAAAGACAAAGCTGGAGGCATCACACTTCCTGACTTCAAACTACATTACAAACCTGTAGTAATCCAAACAGACACATAGATGAATGGAACAATAGAGAGCCCAGAAATAAACCCAGGCATATGTGGTCATTTAATTTATGAAACAGAGGTAAGACTATACGTGAGGAAAGGACAGTCTCTTCAATAAGTAGTGTTCAGAAAACTGAACAGTCATATGCGAAAGAATAAAATAGGATCACTGTCTTACACCATATACAAAAACTAACTTAAAATGGATTAAAGACTTGAATGTAAGACCAGAAACCATAAAACTCCTAGGAAAAAAAAAAACACAGGGGGTAAGCTCCATGACATCACTCTTGGCCATATATATATATTTGCATCTGACTCTAAGGGCAATGGCAAAAAAGTAAAAAATAAACAGCTCATTTTTCCTCCTTTATCTTCACAGAACTTCCTTCAGTAAATCTCCTGCACACCTTAATCCCCTCCAGCCACCTGCATCTCTGAAGGATGTGAATATGGGACTTTGCGAGCATCACGGCTAATCAGTCTTGTGTTCTAACAAGGGGTCAGAGCCAGCATGAGAAAGATGTGCTTGTCTGAAAGAAGGACAGAGGACCAGAGCCGCACACAGTGATTACGGATGTGACAGAGCCTCTTCAAGGAACCAGAAAGCTGAAAGGAACTAGAGGGAAGGAGAAAGGGGAGCAGGGGTCTCTGAAAGAGGGGAAAGGGGGACCCAGGAAAGGGCGGTCCATGGAAAGGAGATGAGACAGGAGTTCACAAAGCCATGTTACTGTAAAAAAGACAGGTCCCAAGTGTAGGACATGTAAGTAGGAACACAGTCTTAGGAAACAAGAAACAATGTTTCCATTGACATAAACAGGAATCAGGCCCTTATGAAGTGATGCTTTCTACCATAACCATGTTCTAAAAGGGGGGAAAAGAACCCAATAAAACCACAAAGGAGCAAAGATGGTTTCATTTTTAAAAGAGAAATAATGGGTAGTTTCTCAGTGATTCTCAAAGTAAGCAGAATAATGTAAAGATTTTTTTAAAATATTTATTTATTTTAGAGAGAGAGAGAGCAAGTGGGGGAGGAGCAGAGGGAGAAAGAGAGAATCTCAAGCAGACTTCCTGCTGAGCACAGAGCCCGATGTGGGACTCGATCCCATGACCCTGAGATCATGACCTGAGCTGAAATCAAGAATCGGACGCTTAACCAACTGAACCACCCAGGCGCCCCAAATGACATAAAGATTTTTTTAAAAGAGAGAGTAAGAGCAGAGGGTGGGGACAAGCAGAGGGGGTAAAACAGCTGGGTTTGCCACTCAGCTTGGGTGAGTAATTTAACTTCTCTGCTCCCCAGTGTCCTGGTCTGGTAATAGGGTTAATAGCAGACTACTGTAAGTACTCAGTGGATGACAAGCATAAAGAACATAGCATAGAAAGCTAACATTTATTGAACACAAACTATTGGCCAGGGCTCATGTGAAAGGCTTTCTAGAGAATATTTAAATTAATCAAAAGTGATTATTACCCTAAGGTATACAAGGTGTCAAAAAGGAGTGACTAAGTTACTGAACTAAGTCTAGAGAATTTTCAAAACTAGTGAAAAATTAACACATGAGATAGACTATGTCACTGTTTAGAGAAATTTAGAGCTTATTATTCAAAATTCTACCCTGCTCAAGAACCCTTCCCAGATCGGATTCCTTCAGAATGCAAATAAATACCTTGTTACTTGTATTACAACAGCCAGCCTTATAGAAAAAACCTGACATGTGGAAGACATTCATAAACAATAAAATGACTACAAGTGTGAAGACAGCACTCTTCTTTGTCTTCCTTGGAAGTCATTCAAAACCAATGAGGAAAACAAAATCACTAATCCATTTTTTTTGTGAAAACAGGAAAAAGCTAAAACCCTATAAGTCAAAATAGGTAGAGAAACTGTCAAAAACAGTGAAGATTGAGCAGAAATGTGAGTGGGAAGAAGTCGAGAGAAAAAGCCAAGATAGAACAGAAAGAACAAGAAAAAGAAGCTTCTCAAAGGAAAGGAAGTGAAAGGAGAGAAGCTCACCCTGAGGTGTAAAACGCTCCTGTGATGAGAAAAACAAGATGAGCAAGTGACAGGAGAATCATATTCACACAAATCACAGCTGTAGGAACCCACCGTGCCAGGGACAGAGGGGGAGAATGCATATATGCATATATATATGTACATATGTATATATATCACAGATCCTATATCCATTGATGGGGAAGAAGTAAATTCCAAATAAACTCACATGCACAAAAGCATCAACAATTATTTCAACTAACCTGAATCAGAGTTCTGGCCCTACTCAGGATGAGTTTTAGGCAAACATATAAAAAAGTTCATATATTTCAAAAAAAATGATAATCAAAAGGAACCAGGGGTGTCTGGGTGGCTCAATCGGATAAGCATCTGACTCTTGATCTCAGCTCAGATGTTTATCTCAGGGTCATGAGTTCAAGCTCTGAACTGGGCTCCATGCTGGGTGTGGAGCATACTTTAAAAAAAGGGGGGGCACAGAGCAAGATGGCGGAGGAGTAGGAGACCTGGATTTTGTCTGGTCTCAGGAATTCAGCTGGATAGGGATCAAACCAATCTGAATACCTACGAACTCAACAGGAGATCGAAGAAAAGAAGAGCAACAACTCTCTCATCAGAAAAGCGACCACTTTCCGGAAGGTAGGACGTGCGGAGAAGGGAATCCGAGGCCATATTCGGGAGGACAGACGGCGGGGGAGGGGCCTCCGTCGGCCCTTCTGGCAAGTGATAGAGCCGCGGGGCACAAAATCGGAACTTTTAAAAGTCCGCTCCGCCGAGGGACGTCACTCTGGTGGCTAAGCGGGGGGTGGAACCCTCCGGGACAGTGTGGTCTCAGGACCCTCGGGGTCACAGAAAGACCGGGGGTGCCCGAGTATGGCAGAGCTCCCAGGTATCGGAGCGGGGAAGCCGGCTGCAGAGGCGGAGCCCAGGCGCGGGCTCTCAGCTCGGGGTGGCCATTGACCGTGATCCGCGGCCCAGTCGGGCCCCTGCTCCTCCAGCAGGGACCCCACAAGCGGCAGATCCGGGGAGACTCCCCTTCCTCCCCCGGGAGGAGCCGCGCGGGAGTGCACCGCAGGGATCTGCTGGGTTTGGAGACTCCACCCGGGGTCGGGGGCCAGAGAGAGAAACGCGCGATCACAGGCCGGGGGAGCACGGGGTGCGGCCGGAGAGCGGGGAGACGGGAGTGACTGGCGGCTTTTCTCTGGGGGCTCACTGAGGAGCGGGGCCCCGAGTTCTCGGCTCCTCCGGGGCCGAGATGGGAAGGCCGCCATTTTCACTCTCCGCCTCCAAAGCTGGACGGAGAGCTCGCAGGGAACAAAAGCCCCGGAGAGCGAACCCGAGCAGATGACGTAGCCGGGAGGGGGCAAGGGCGGGGCGATTCCGCCTCCGGCAGAGACATTTGGAAACCACGGCAACAGGCCCCTCCCCCGAAGATCAGCGAGAACAGCCGGCCAAGACCAAGTTCACCGATCAATGAGAACGGAGGAACTCCAGCGCTAGGGGACTACTGCACATAGAATTCATGGCTTTTTTACCATGATTCTTTAGTCTTTCAAAGTTAATTTTTTTTTTACTTTTTTTTTTCCCTTTTTCAACCAACATCTTATCAATCCCTTTTTTAAAAAACATTTTTATTTTTCATTTTTAGAGTCATATTCTATCCCTTCATAGTAGTTACCCGTATTTTTGGCTTATATATATAAGTTGTTCTCTCTTTAAAATTTTGAGATAGTTTCTTCTAACAGATCAAAATATACCCTAAATCTCTAGTGTACGGTTTTTTCCTACTTCCCTGCCTGATCACATTCTCTCCTTTTCCTTTTTTTTTTAAAATTCTTTTCTTTCTTTTTTCAAACAACTTCTTAACAATTCCTTTTATAAATTTTTTTATAATTTCCATCTTTACAGTCATATTCCATCCCTTCATCATATCAACCCTTATTTTTGTACATATATAAGTTTTTCTTTCTTTAAAATTTTGGGAGGCACTTTCTTCTAACAGACCAAAATACAACAAAATCTAGTGTGTGGCACTGATCTATGCACCAGCCTGATCATATTTGATCATATTCTGTTTTTGTTCTGTTTTGTTCTGTTTTTGTTTCCTTTTATCTTTATCTTTTTTTTTTTTTTCTCTCTCTCTCTTTCCCTTTCTTTTCCCACTGCTTCAGGTCTTTTCTGATTTGTTTAGAGTATATTTTCCGGGGACGTTGTTACCCTGTTAGCATTTTGTTCTCTCATTCATCTATTCTCCTCTGGACAAAATGACAAGATGGAAAAAATCACCTCAAAAAAAGAACAAGAGGTAGTACCGACAAAGATCAGAGCAGAAATCAATGAAATAGAAACTAAAAGAACAGTAGAACAGATCAATGAAACTAGGAGCTGGTTCTTTGAAAGAATTAACAAGATGGATAAACCCCTGGCCAGACTTATCAAAAAGAGACGAGAAATGACCCAAATCAACAAAATCATGAATGAAAGAGGAGAGATCACAAGCAACACCAAAGAAATACAAACAGTTATAAGAACATATTATGAGCAACTCTATGCCAGCAAATTAGATAATCTGGAAGAAATGGAGGCATTCCTAGAGATGTATCAACTACCAAAACTGAACCAGGAAGAAATAGAAAACCTGAACAGACCTATAACCACTAAGGAAATTGAAGCAGATATCAAAAATCTCCCAACAAACAAAAGCCCAGGGCCAGATGGCTTCCCAGGGGAATTCTACCAAACATTTCAAGAAGAATTAATACCTATTCTTCTGAAACTGTTCCAAAAAATAGAAATGGAAGGAAAACTTCCAAACTCATTTTGTGAGGCCACCATTACCTTGATCCCCAAACCAGACAAGACCCCATCAAAAAGGAGAATTACAGACCAATATCCCTGATGAACATGGATGCAAAAATTCTCACCAAAATACTAGCCAATAGGATCCAACAGTACATTAAAAGGATTATTCACCACGACCAAGTGGGATTTATCCCTGGGCTGCAAGTTTGGTTCAACATCTGCAAATCAATCAACGTGATACAATACATTAACAAAAGAAAGAACAAGAACCATATTTTCCTCTCAAGAGATGCAGAAAAAGCATTTGACAAAGTACAGCATCCTTTCTTGATCAAAACTCTTCAGAGTATAGGCATAGAGGGTACATACCTCAATATCATAAAAGCCGTCTATGAAAAACCTACAGCGAATATCATTCTCAATAGGGAAAAACTGAGAGCTTTCCCCCTAAGGTCAGGAATGGGGCAGGGATGTCCACTATCACCACTGCTATTCAACATAGTATTAGAAGTCCTAGCCACAGCAATCAGACAACAAAAAGAAATCAAAGGCATCCAAATCGGCAAAGAAGAATTCAAACTCTCACTCTTTGCAGATGATATGATACTTTATGTGGAAAACCCCAAAGACTCCACCCCAAAACTGCTAGAACTCATACAGGAATTCAGTCAAGTGGCAGGATATAAAATCAATGCACAGAAATCAGTGGCATTCCTATACACCAACAACAAGACAGAAGAAAGAGAAATTAAGGAGTCGATCCCATTTACAATTGCACCCAAAACCTTAAGATACCTGGGAATAAATCTAACTAAAGAGACAAAGGATCTGTACTCAGAAAACTATAAAATACTCATGAAAGAAATTGAGGAAGACACAAAGAAATGGAAAAAACGTTCCATGCTCATGGATCGGAAGAACAAATATTGTGAAGACGTCAATGCTACCTAAAGCAATCTACACATTCAATGCAATCCCCATCAAAATATCATCCACTTTTTTCAAAGAAATGGAACAAATAATCCTAAAATTTGTATGGAACCAGAAAAGACCCTGAATAGCCAGAGGAATGTTGAAAAAGAAAAGCAAAGCTGGCGGCATCACAATTCCGGACTTCCAGCTCTATTACAAAGCTGTCATCATCAAGACAGCATGGTACTGGCACAAAAACAGACACATAGATCAATGGAACAGAATAGAGAACCCAGAAATGGACCCTCAACTCTATGGTCAACTCATCTTTGACAAAGCAGGAAAGAATGTCCAATGGAACAAAGACAGTCTCTTCAACAAATGGTGTTGGGAAAACTGGATATCCAAGTGTGAAAAAGTGAAATTGGATCCTTATCTTACCTCATTTACAAAATCAACTCAAAATTGATTAAAGACTTTGATTTAACACCTGAAACTGTAAAACTCCCAAAAGAAAACATAGGAGAAACATCTCATGACATTGGTCTTGACAACAATTTCATGGATATAACACCAATAGCATAGAAAATAAAAGAAAAACAAGTAGGATTACATCAAACTAAAAAACTTCTGCACAGCAAAGGCAACAATCAAAGAAGGAAAAGGCAACCCATGGGTGGGAGAAAATATTTGCAAACTGTCTGAAAAAGGGTTAATTTCTAAAATAGGGAACTCCTACAACTCTACAGAAAAAAAATCAAATAACCCAATTAAAATGGGCAAAGGAGTTTTAAATAGACCTTTCTTAAAGAAAGCCATACAGATGGCTTAGGATTAATCTTCTGCTATACCAACAATACATAAGATATAGGATAAGATGCCCAACATCACTGACCATCAAGGATATGCAAATCAAAACCAGAATTAGATATTACTTATAAATTTGTTAATAACTGGGGCTCCTGGGTGGCTCAGATGGTTAAGCATCTGCCTTCGGCTCAGGTCATGATCTCAGGGTCCTGGGATCCAGCCCCGCATTGGGGTCCCTGCTTAGCAGGGAGCCTGCTTCTCCCTCTCCCTCTACTGTTCCCCCTGCTTGTGCTCTCTCGCGCTCTCTGTCAAATAAATAAAATCTTTAAAAACAATTTGTTAATAGATTTCATGTTAAGTGTCCTTTCTGAAGTGAAATGAAATAATAAAATAAAATACAAGGTTCAAAAAAGATATCACTCAGTTTTTAACATTTTAGGTAGGATAATGGCATTGTGGTTATATTTCAAAAAAGAATCTGTATATTTGGAGATTATCATGTGGATATTTGTAGGTTAAATGCTATGATGTATGGGGTTTGACCCGGAGGGGGAGAGAAGTGGCCGGGGTAGAGAGGAGAGGAGATTGTCCAAAACGGAACTGCTAATGCTGTGTGCAGGCTTATGTTCCATCCTCTCTACTTTATATATGTATATATAATATATAAAATAATATATAGTATATAATATTTTACATACTATTCTATATTTTTATATTAATAATATATTTCACATATTTTATATTTTGTTATATAAACTAATATAAAATTACATATAAATAATATAAAACACAATATAAAATAATAATATACATATAAATATATGTATGAAATTTCCATAATAAAAGTTTTTTCTAATGACTAGTATTCATCTCAAAAATTTGGACTTAGAACAACTAATCATTACACCCCTCCACCAAAAAAAAAAAAAAAAAAAAAAACCAAGGAGGGCTGGAATATTAAAGGTGAGAACAGGATTAGCAAAACTAAATGCTGGTTCTTTGAAAAGATGAAAATAATAAGCCAAACATACCTATAGTAAGATTAAAAAAGAGAAAATGGGGAAGATACAATTAAATCAAAGTTAATATTAAAAAGGGAAAATAAGAAGATACCAGTTATTTTAAGATGACAAAAAACTATTATAAACAGCTTACACTAATGAATTTGAAAACACAGATGAAATGGAAATAGTTCTAGAAATGTATAAAATATAAAAACTGGAAAAAATATAAAAATTGGTGCAAGAAAGAGAATTTCAATAGAGCAGTCAAGTATTAAAGGAATTAAAATGGTAATCACAAACTATTTCTCCCCTAAAACCCAGGCTATCTTGGCCTTACAGGAGAATTCTACCAAATTTTCAAGGAGTAATTCTTCACTATTTTATATAAATTATTTTAGAAAAATGGAAAAAAGATGCCCAACTCTTTTTATGAGGTTAGTGTAATCTTGATTCCAGTGTCAGAAAAGGAAACATCAGGGAAAGAACATTATAGGCCCATTCCATTTATACATGTAGTAGAAAAGATCCTTAAATAATATGTTACCTTGTACTATGTTCATTAATTAAATCTAAAAGTGCCTTCAAAAAAGTAATAATAGTAAGCTGCAGAGGGTTTATCCAAGGAATATAAGAATGATTCACCTCAAAAATATTAGAGTAATTCCTCATGTCAATGAACTAAAGGAGAAAAATCATGATTATCTCAGCTGATGCTCAAAAAGATTTGATCAGATTTAACATGCGTTTAAAATCTTATTTTTAAGAAGTCCATGCTATAATTAGAAGAAAATCCTCTTTTATAAGTAATGAATAATACTATTACAAAAGTTCATCTTCAGTGTTGGTTACTCTATCAGACACTATGTGATAGGCTTTATAAATCTTATTAAATCCTTATAGAAATACTATGAATACTAAGAAGTACATGTAGAGAGATTAATTTATTTCCCTAAGATCATAAAGCTAAAAGGTGGTAAAGGATAGACTCAGAACCAGGGCTGCCCAATGACAAAACCAAATGATGTTTCCAGACTCCACGCCGATTCTTGTACGAGGACCAAGCCAATTTTATTGTTTACCATAAAGACTTAAAGCTACCCTGTAATGAAGTTTTTTGTCCCAAGGAGAGGTCAGGGCTCACAATTATCTTCAATTGTTGTGTTTATATTTTGTCTTGGAAGAATTCCACACGGCCCCAAGATGCAAATAAGCCTCATCCAAAAAATAATTTAAGAGACAACAGAGAAAACACTGAATCTGATCCAGGTGGGCCTGAGTGTAATAAAGCTGATCCAGATTCTGCAGATGGAAAGATCCACACATTTGCTTTGATCAAGAGCATGCTGACATATGGTACCCTGATTTCAGAAAGAGTGAGAGGAGGATGAACATACTGCTCATAAACAGCCATAAAAAAAAATCACTGTAATTTACTGAAAAGCAACTGTACATTGATCCCACTTAACAATTAAACCTCTGTCTAGTGCACAAGAGTAGGAGTTATGGTTTTCCTGACTGATGTGGGCAGACGGCAGCTAAGATCAGAACTCCAGAAGAAAAGTCTACAGACGAGTGCCAGGAACTCTTGTTGTATATAATCTTCCCGGCTCTGCTTGCCCAAACTCACAGAGGTGGTCTAGGCAGTTAGAGAAAGGAAGCGCTGGGGATAGGTACGCCTGGAAACTTGGTCCTGGAAAACTGACCTTTGATAGCACTCTGAGTAAGCACTCTGAGAGTATGCTGAGGTTGCATCTTGCTGGCAAACAAGAAAGGAGCTGGAAATCTACAGAATAGTCAACAAATGGCATGACTCTACAAACAACCCAAAAGCTCAAAGGCAGAGGGCGCTACTCAAGGAACCACACAGGATTCCTGTCCGGAATGATGGTATCATTGGCAACAATTCGGTGAGGACCTGCAGACCAGGGACTGTTGCTCCTCTGGTTCTAATTACTTCTGTCTCCCCTGCTCTAAGTAGCATCTGCACATTTAGTTATATTCTTTGCCTGCATTAAAGGAACTTGTTTTCTTTACCAATATGTATCAGTATCGTTCTGTTAATCATATCACAATGCCATTATGACAAGGTCATAGGAAGGGAAGGCTCAGAGATCTCAAGTCACTCAATTCTATTAGGTTTTAACAAATAATACTAATATTTAGTTCCTACTACTCCTGACTTATCTATAGTGCTACCTTATTAAAAATTAAATGTTTTATAATAAAAATAGCTATGAAATAAAAGAAAGGATTTTGGACCATTTATTGACCATTATCTGTCTAGACAATATATAGTTATTCCTAACCCTTACAGCAAAGCATTCTATAGAGAACAAAACTTTTACCATGCACATAGTACCGATACATTTTTCAGTTTTTTCAGATACATTTTCTAGGGATGGCTATGACATACGTTTTAGCCAATGATATACACCAAAGTATTGTATAAAACTTCTGGGAAATCTCCTTAAAAGGGAGCGGTCATGCCATTCTTTTCTTCCTCCACTCTTTAATTCATGTGATGGCTGGAACTCCAGCAGCTATTTTGGATCATGAAGACAAGGATCACACCATAGAGTGGAGAATCACAGAACTGGTTCCTATTCACATCATGAGGACTCCTCTATTCCATACCCCTGATCTCCTGTATGAGAAAGATTTTTTAAATATAATTTAGCCAGCAGTGATTTTGTGTTTTCATTATATATGGTAAATCTGATCCTAACAGGTACAAGAATATAACTAACATTCCAAGTTCACATATCTAGTAAGTGATAAAGTCAGGATTAAAATGTGCTACAAACCCAGATATATATGGTGCCAAAGTCTAAGAGCTCTAGAAAATAATCCAGTGAAGAAACATGTGTCTTAAATTTGGTTCTCCAGGAAACAGACTCTGAGTTGGAAATTAGAGATTTGCATAAAAGAAACTTATCGGTGAATTCTCTCTGGAACCACATCCATGAGTACTGGACAGTGGGAGAAGTTGAACTATGATTCAGTTGCAAGAGATCTCAGTCAGTCCCACGGGGGTGCTTCAAAGCAGGGGTGGCCCTTCAGAGATGTCCCAAACTGAGATGAGGGGGCATGGTCTTTGAACTTCAGCTCAGCCAATCATTCAATGCCAGTTGTCTCCAAGTAAGGTCCATTCTTTGGGTGAAGTAGCTTCTGGGAAGGGGCTCAGCTATGAGCCAGCACTGAGCTAACACACCCAACTGCAGAAATCAATTCCTTGGTTCTACAAGGGTCTCTAGATGTCACTAGAACCTCCACTGTGATGTGTTTATTATTAAAGAGATATGAAAAGGACTTAAATCTGTTTCAGATATGATCTGAGAACATCTGTTCATAGTCATCCATTCATTTCAAAATGGCATATACTTCAGTACCTAATATGTACAAAGTGCCATGCTGAGTGCCTTAATAAATACAAAGATGATTTAGATATAGGTCCTGTATCAAGAGGTCAATATGGAGATGATAATGACCTAACTATTAAGCAGGGTTGAGAATGTCATTTGTTTTTGTTTTTTTCTAAAGATTTTATTTATTTATGTATATATGCATGTATTTATTTATTTAGGGAGTGCAATGGTGGGAAGAGGCAGAGGGAGAGAGAATCTCAAGCAGACTCTGTACTGAGCATGGAGCCCAAAGTGGGGCTCGATTTCAAGACCCTGAGATCATGACCTGAGCTGAAATCAAGAGTCAGATGCTGAGCTACCCAGGTGCCCTGAGAATGTTATTTGTATTAAGAGAAATAAGCATATGTCCTGGGAATTCAGAAGTGGGAAAAGTTATTTCCATGTGGGGAATTAGGAACATTTTATGAAAATATGAGCTGGACTTTGGAAGTGAGTAAGATCTGGATATGTAAAAACAAGAGTGGGACTAAAAGAGGTATTTCAAGGTGAGGAAATAATGGGATCATAATGAGTAAGAAGAAACAAATTTCATCTGATTGATGTATAAAAGCAATAAAAGGAGGTAGTAAAACTCCATGACAAAGGAGTTTGAGGAATATTTTGCTGAGTTGCAAATGCCTGAAATTAATTACATAAGCAACAGTGACCTATTGCAGTACTTTGAGCTAGAATGACACACCAAAAGCTCCATTTCAGGAAGACTAAACTGGATTAGAGAAAGGGCTAGATCTCCAAAACCATTGTCATCTGCTTCAGTGAAGAAGAAACATTGAAACTGTCTTTGTCAGACAATTCCTTTATATGTTGTACCAAATA